>NC_050104.1:38980000-40230000 GCF_902167145.1 Zea mays | reverse complement strand
TGAGCCAGAAATATAAGCGCTTGCCAGATGCCCCCGTTCTGGTCGACCACGACCAGCACCCAACATAAGACTTCCCTAGTTATTTAGCCAAGGGCGTCCCATACCACCCTCATGGTAGCACTGTTTTCTCGGGTGGTCACTCCATGTTCTAATTAAATCATATGATCTTGCTTAATCATCGGATTAGCAACAATAATGTAAACTTAACATTTGGAACATTAATATCATAAACAGGAGTGACTGCATAAAGTTAAGTTGTAGCAATAGCATAGCTACGAAGGTAAAGTATAATACCCAAGTTTGATCAAGGAATATGGTAGAAAAGGTTAGGTGTATCCGAATAGGTAACCCATCAAATTATGCATATATATATCCAAGAATAAACTTTATTAAATGTATTTTTTGGGATCAAACAAAGTATGTAGAGGGAGAAGTCCACTTGCCTTGCTTATTGAAAACTCGAGTTTCTTCCACGGATCGGAATAGATCTTGATTCTTAACTACTAGATCAACCACTGAATATCACACAAACAAAGAAGAAGAAACAAGCACCACTCAATAACATACAACATTTACCATACGCAAAGCTAAAAGAAAGCTTAACGAAAAGAGCATTCCTTTTTAAAAACGTCACAAGTAATGGTTATAATAAGAAGGTATTCTTTTCAAAAATGTGTAATCTATACTTTATAAAACAAGACATGAGCTTAAAATATCTTAATTAAAATATACAAATATTAGGTTCACCAATTTTATCTTTTATAAAACGTCATATGTGATATGTCTAAGATTAAGGGTTTATAAGACGATAAAACATGTTATAACGATATTAAACCTTTTTAACCTTTTAGAAAAGATATATGTTATATATCTAAGGTTAATGGACTACGAAACACGCTATTAATTTTAGAAGCATTATGGAACGTCTTATAAATCATTGTTAAACATTCACTTATGATAAACTAAGATATAAGTCTAAATAGGCTTTATATGAAAAGATCATTATTATTAAACACCTATTTTATGAAAAGCTAGGTTATAGGCCCTTAAGTGGATTTTCATGCAAAAGATAATGAACAAATAACTATCTTTTAATTTCATTAGAAAACATATAGCTTATATTATTATATTTGAAGTCAATATATAAAGTTACATTTTAAGTTATAAAAGAACTTAAACTCTTATTACTTTATTTTATCCTTTAGGAAAAGCTAAGTGATTCGTATATAATGTGCACTAAATTCTATGAAATCATTAATCATGCCATAAATCTAGTTAAGAACAAATTGACTATAGATTTAATTAATAAATTATGATAAAGGATAATTAATGTATTAATTATCTTTAATTCTATTGTAGGAACAAATGATCTAACTCATTAGAAAGTAAATTATTTATAAACTATCATTTTAGTTTATAAAAGCAATGACCCTTGTTATCTTTTAGTTAAGAAAATATAAATAATCTATTAATCAGACATATATTTATCTTCTATTTTTATTAAGAAACATATGGTCTACATATTCTTTTAAGTTTCTATTTAATACGGCTATTCTTAAACATCTATAACGAACCTTGTTAAATCAAAACATGATATCAATTAAAAAGGTCATTTTAAACTAGAAACAAGTTATCTAATTCTTTAGTAAGAAACCTATGTTTACCAATATAACTATCAATTTATTTATTAGAAAAGTATGAGCGCCTAATTAAGTCATTTTAACATTATTATAAATTCTACTCTTTTGGTTTTCTCCTTTCTTTTCTAAATATAATTTATACGTATAACTAAAAATTGTTTATTTATAATTCTTCTGACATTAATATACTAAGAATTAATTGTAGATTACTAAATGAGACTTTTAATAACATATTCATGGTTATTATGACATAGATAAATATTTTACTAATTCTAAGTAATTTAAATGCTATACTTATGAATACATTTATCATAAATAGTAAAATCTATATTTTCATCTGACCAGAAAATACGTGGCTTAATATTTCTTCTATTTCTTCATGCAAATAAGTTTACACTTAAAATACTACTAACAATTATCGTTCCACACACACTAAAGTGTAATTAAATCTGTAAACATTTTCTAATATGAAAATCACCATGGTAGTGAATAGTGACTGTACTCCTTTTTAAAATTATAAAATCATACACATATTCAAAGCATTGTCACAGGGTTCGATTTTGGTTACACGTATACATCGAAATCTAAAATCATACACGTATACACATATCCCAAAATTAATTGAATTCGCAAACAAGGGGCTAAATTGCAAAATTGCTTTCTTCTACCTTGGAGCTTTTGTTCATGTGCATGAATGGAGGTCGATGGGTTCGGTGATCTCGGTGGGCAGGGGAACGGGCGCGATCGTCGTGCTGTGCGGACGGAGCTCCGGCGGGGCTCCACGGACAGCGGGACGGACGACGATGGCGTGGACGAACTCCGGCGATGGCGTGTGCGAGCAAGGAGTGTGAGAGAGAGGGGCGAGCTCGGGTAGGGAGAAGGGAGAGAGGAGCTCGGGGAGGAAGAGAGGAAGGGAGTCCCGAATTTTATAGGGAGGGAGAGAGGAGATGAGAGGGCGCCGGGTGCTTCAAGGCGGTCATCAATGGCACCGACATCAATGGAGGGAGGTAATGGGGAGGAGAAACGGAAGCATTGAAGGTCCATTAACGCGGGGAGAAGAACGGACAGCGGGGTTGGGCGCGGGTGTGTTCCTGCCGCGAGCGCGGTAGGGTCGGGCGCGGGTGCGTTCCTGGCGCGGGCGCGGCGGGGTTGTGGTGGCTCGGTCCTGGCACAGGGCGCCATCGGGCGTCGAGTGGCGTGCTTGGCGCGGTCCTGGGCGCTGCTGCACAGGCGAGGGGAGGCCAAGTCGCGGGGCTAGGGCGGCGTCCCTCGCGCGGTCGGTGCTTGGGGTAGCCGGGCGCGGGTGGCCGAGGGGCGTCGGGTGGGGCTCGGCCGGGTGGTCGACGCGGGTCCTCCTGGCGGCGCACTGTGAAGAAGGGGAGAGGAAAGAAAAGAAGGAAGGGCGCGGGTGGGGCCCATGAGGCGACGGCGGCTGTTGCCACGGAGAGGGAGGCGCGGCTGGGAGGCAAGGGGCGCGCGCGCTAATGGGCCCCTGGTGGGCCTTAGGGTTAGGGTTAGGGTTTTCTTCTTTTTTTCTGTTTCATTTCTAATTTCAAAATATATTTTTAAATAACCCTAAAACCATAATAATTATACCAAAATTATTTATAATAAAATATTTTTTGGACTATTAATTATATTATTTATTTGGATTTCCATTTAAGAAGAAATGATATTAAATATCCAAAATCAATTATGAGCAATCAAAAATCATTCCAAATGTAGATAAATAACCAACACATAAAATAAAATTCATTACCATAAATACCATTAATAAACTAACTAACTGTATTATTTGTATTTGATGATTTTTATAGTGTTACAGGGAGCTAATCCTCAAGGAGACCCATGAAACAGCCTATTCCATACATCTTGGAAGTGAGAAGATGTACCAAGACTTGAAGAAGAGATTCTGGTGGTACAGTATGAAAGGGAGATCATAGAATATGTTGCCATATGTGACAATTGTCAGCGAATCAAGGCGGAACACCAAAGGCCACCAGGTTTGTTGCAGCCGCAACAGATTCCTAAATGGAAGTGGGATGAGATCGAGATGTACTTTATAGTCGTCTTGCCTCGCACTCGAGCTAGCTATGAATCCATCTGGGTAGTAGTGGACTACTTAACAAAGGCGACTCACATCATACTAGTCAAGACCAACTACAATAGTGCAATATTGGTAGAGTTATACATGTCTCGAATTGTCTACTTACATGGAGTACCAAAGAAGATAGTGTCAAATCGAGGAACACAGTTCACCTCTCACTTTTGGTAGCAGCTACATGGAGCTTTTGGCACACATTTGAATTTTAGTTCAGCTTATCATCCACGGACAGATGGTCAGAATGAAAGAACTAATCAAATCCTAGAAGATATGTTGAGGACCTGCACGTTGCAGGACAAGTCAGGTTGCGATAAGAAATTACCTTATGTAGAGTTCTCCTACAACAATAGTCATCAGGGTAGTTTAAAGACGTCACCGTTGCAGGCACTCTATGGGAGGAATTGTTGAACTCTGTTGCATTGGGACCAACCTGGAGAAAAGCAGGTGTTCGGTCCATACATTTTGCTTGAAGCTGAGGAGAATATTAGAATGGTCCGGGAGAATATGAAGATAGCACAGTCAAGGCACAAAGCTATCCGACACTAGAAGAAGATAGCTGAGTTTTGAAGTGGGAGATTATGTTTACCTAAAGGTGTCGCTGATCACGGGAGTCAGAAGGTTCAGAGTCAAGGGCAAGTTAGCACCTTGATATATTGGACCGTACTAGATTCAGGCAAGATGTGGACAAGTGGCCTACCGGCTCAGCCTACCAGAGTGTATGTCAGTTGTACATAATGTTTTCCATGTATCTTAGTTGAATAAATGTTTGTGAGTGCCAGAGGAATAGTTACCAACCGAGGACCATGAAGTCTAAGAAGACTTGACATACATAAAGAAGCCAACCCAGATTCTAGCATGACGTGGAGAAGTGGCCTACAAGCTCAGTCTACTAGAAATCCTATCAGCGGTGCACGATGTGTTCCACGTATCCCAGTTGAAGAAATGTTTGCGAGTACCAGAGGAACAATTACCAACTGAGGACCTGGAGGTTTAAGAAGACCTGACAGACATAGAGAAGCCAACCAAGATTCTGGAGACAACGACAAAGTCACTAGAAGGAACACCATCAGAATGTGCAAAGTCAAATGGGGCCATCATTCTAAGGAGGAAGCCACCTAGGAGCGAGAGAATGATCTAAAAACCAAGTATCCCAAACTCTTTGCTGGCCAACCTTGAATCTCGGGGTGAGATTCTTTTAAGGGGGATAGGTTTGTAACACCCTGAATTTGGGGGTATAAAATTACTTCTCTAATATCCACCAAATTCAGGTGTTACCTCTCTTCTCCTCTCTCCCCATTTTCTTTTCTCTTTTCATTAGTAGAGGAGTGTTTATTTTATTTGGAAATGTAATTATACTCTAGTAGGCAAAACACCAAGGAAGTATGAAATGTTGCATCATGCTGAACCCTAAACTTTACTTTTGTTTGATGCATATACTTGAGGTGTTCTAATTTGAGTTTGTGGCATATTTGACTTTGAGTCCAACGGAGAAAATAAAAAGAAAATGAAAATAGAATTCATAAATAAAAGAAAGGGGAAAGAAGCACAGGAACCCCCTTCACGTCGGCCTTTCAGCCCAACCGGCCCACCCGCTCCTTCCCTCCCTCTGCACCATGGGCCCCACCATGTCAGCACTCCCTGCCTGCTCGCTCGCGCTAGTCCACTAACGCCCTGGTCCCACTCATCAGTCTCGTCCCCCTCCCCACATCTGCCCGCTCCGTCGTGCTCGCGCCCACACCGCACGCTCCGCGCGGATAATCGCCACCCACACCCCATGA
This sequence comes from Zea mays, assembly GCF_902167145.1. Taxonomy (NCBI): domain Eukaryota; kingdom Viridiplantae; phylum Streptophyta; class Magnoliopsida; order Poales; family Poaceae; genus Zea; species Zea mays. The sequence continues at coordinate 40,224,478 of NC_050104.1, read as the reverse complement.
TCCCAGTCCCACGCACATCGCCCTAGCTTCAAAGTGAAGACCCCAGACCCACCAGCGCACCCCGCCCCTCATTCACACTCTCCCTACCCATTTTCCCACCTAGCACGCAATAACGCCGCCACCGTCTCATGGCCTTTCCGCCGTCGTTGCTGAGCCACTGCCGTCGCCATTGCCACGGTTAGCTCCGTCTAAGTACAATGCATCGGGAACCTACCTCAGTTTCCCCTTTTCTTGGCCCCTCTGTCCCGTCCATGTTTGACCCCCTCCTAGTGTAGACCAGTGACCACCGCCGCTATGTTTCCTCGTCATCCAGCCGACCGGAGCCCACCGACGCTGTGCCAAGACTCCCCGAGCACCGCCCCTAGGTAAGGAACCCCACCCCGCACTTCGTCTCACTGTAGTGAATTTGGGCTCGCCGGAGCCATTACACGCCGGACCGCCGTGCCTCCACATCACCTGGCCACTACAGCCTCACCCCGTGCCCAAATCCTGGCCATAGACACTCTCGACCCCTCACTGAAGCTCACGCCGGCCTCAATGCACCGGATCAACTCCCACTGCTGTCGGGATTGCTTGCCGGAGCACCCCCTGACTCACTGGAGCATCCCCCGACCGCGAAGTTCACTAGGTCATCCCAACGGTGCTGGCCCACCTGAATGGTCCCAGACCCCCTAGAACTCGGGCCCGCCTTGTCTCCGGTGACTTCTCCACCACAGGCATGAGCGGTGCCGCCCAAAGCTGACCGAAGCTGTTAACCACCTTCGGGCACCTGATCTCAACTGCCCATTCCCGATCCAACGGCTCAGATCCTCAACTACCGATTCGCGTCGGTTCATTAAACCGGGACCCTCGATTCCCCATCCAATGGCTCAGAGCTCGCGCATCTGCCCCTAGGACCCACCTGTCTGTCGCTCGTGGACCGCGCGCGTGTGGCACTTATGTTAAAGAGACCCCGAGTTTCTGAGAATAAAATCCACCATCCTTGGTTCTTTTACTTGGGTCCCTAGAATCTTGCAGTTAGGCCTTGAGGTCTTTATTTAGTCAGAGAAATGTGTTTAAGATAGGGTTTAAATTCCAAACTTCCAGAATTCATAACTTTGTCATATGAACTCTGAATTAGGTGCTTTAAATTGCAAAATGTTCATTATGTTTTTGTCTACCTATTAAAATAATGTCCACCAACTGTTTTCAGATCCCAATTTATAGTTTATCTCTAGTTTAGAGTTGATGCTATTGGAACCTTAATAGAAATAAAATGAAGGTAGGAACCTCTAAAAAATGTTCAAATACTTAAGTCTATAGACCTAACACTACCTAATGAGTAATCCTATCCCTGAACTAATTATATTTGAACAAGTGTCATAACAAGATAGACTTGGTGAAAGATAATAAACCACTTGGCATAGTGACCTACCCCAAACTTAGGAAACACCTTGTTGTCTTTACCTTTTTGTTGAACCTATGTTTACTCTGTTGCTTATGTTCGGTGTATTGTTCTTTTGTTATTCCCCAAGTGTGTTGAATGAATGGTTGCTTTGCATAGACAACGAGCAGTCCGTGATTCCCAAGGGAGTTACAGAAGAAGTCCCTAAGCAACAGCTTGGTGAAGGCAAGTGTTCTCTGACCCATTATGTCCTACTTACTTTATAATTCATTTTCCCACATGCCATGATCAACCTAAAGATTGTCTAGCTTTCTGTTTATCCTGTCCTTAATTACCCTTTTGGAATTTGACTATTATGATTAATATCATGCTAGTGCTTTACCTTAATCAATGAACAAGATGAGAATACTTTATGATATGATGATGTTATTCTAGATATGATGATGAACTTGTAGCACTAAAGGAGGCTCGGGTTGTTTCTCGAGTACTTCTCCATAAGGACCTATTCATTGGATGACCACTCGGGAAAATAGTTAAACCAAGAGGGTGGTATCGGACGCCCTGAGCTGACTAATTAGAGGAACGTGAGGTGTAGTTGACTTCGCCGTTGTGCCGTCAATGGGGTTTGGGCACGTTACTTGCTCTACCGAGGCTGGGTGCCAAGGTTCTTTTATTTTGCTTTGTTAGTCACCCCTTCTGCGGGGAGAGGTACTATGTTTATCATAATAGTGAAACCTAACGGGCGGCTATGACCTCTGGGGAATCTTTGTAAAAGCTGCGTAGTGAAACCTTGCCGACTCACCTTGTGAGTGTTTAAGGGTCTATACAACCCGAGGCAAAAAGGGATCACTACTCATGGGTAAAGTGTGCAACCTCTGTAGAGGGTTAGAAACTAGTATATCAGTCGTGCTCATTGTTACGCAAAGTATTGGGAGCTCCTTTGATTAGAAATATTCTAGGTACCTTTATGATGATGGTTTAATGATGATGTTGATAACTATGGGTTCTTGTATTTCCTTTCTAAGGGAGTACCCTTTTGTGGTAATAACTTGGGGTTATTGCTAAAACTTGGCTTCTATTAATAATAAATACCTGACGAACTAAAAGCAACTGCTATGAGCTTCACCCTAGGTTGTCCACTTTAGCCAAACGAGTCATTCGTTGAGTATGTTGATGTGTACTCACCCTTGCTTAAACACCAAACACCAGGTTGTCCCCATTGCAACCCCTTCTCAGGAGAAGGTGAAGGCCATGCGGAGGACTTTCAGTAGTTTCAGGACTTCGATGAGTTCTAGAGTAGATTAGCGGCAAACCCCCAGTCATCTGCTTGTGAAGGTCTTATCTTTACTGCGTTTCGCCTTAGCACTTTGATTACTGTTTAAGTTAATGACTATGTGGATGTCTCTGACATCGTGATGTAATAAAGTACTACATCTTTATGTTATTATTTGAGAACTGTGCGATGATGTTCAGCTATGTAATCACTATGTACGTGAGTTTCTGATCCGAGCATGAAAGTTGCCTAGAGGGGCGTGAATAGGTGAAACCTGAAATTTACAAACTTAAACACGCACTAAGGCCGGGGTTAGCGTTAGATTTAAATCGGAGTGCAGAAGATGGTTCTCCTTGCTTATAGTTGCTCAATCAATGCAGATGACATTTGGGAGCAAACTCAAATCAATATGAGCAAGGGAACATTAGAGAGAGGAAAGAGGGGAAACAAATCAAGTGAGAATCAATGCAAGTGGACACGATGATTTGTTTACCGAGGTTCGGTTCCAAAGAACCTAGTCCCCGTTGAGGTGGCCACAAAGGTCGGGTCTATTCCAACCCTTTCCCTCTCTCAATCGGTCACACAGACCGGTCGAGGCTTCTCCTTAATCACTTGGGTCACTAAGACCCCACAAGGATCACCACACACTTAGGTGTCTCTTGCTAGCTTTACAAAGCACTTATGAGAATAAGAATAGAGAAGGATAAAGCAATCTAAGCAACAAGAGCAACAAAAGAACACAAATAATCCTCTCACAAACCTCTAAGCACTAGAGTTGATTTTAGGAGCTTGGAGTGGATTGAATGCTTTGAATGTGTCTTGGAGTGATTGGCTTTGCTCTTGCAATGAATATGGAGTTCTGAAAACTTGGATGCCATTGAAGGAGGTGGTTGGGGGGTATTTATAGCCTCCAACCATGTAATACCCCTGGTGTTACTGGCACTAAAACTTGAGCATAACATCATATGCATTGACATTTCATATGTTTGTTACACCTAGAGTGCATTCACTAGGTAAAAATTTCAAACAAGTTGTGATGATATGACTTGATGTGTGGTTAACCCTAGGGTAGGATACTTAACCCTGGAAATAAGGCTCATGGATGCAAGTGAAGCACAACTAAGTAAAAGTCTCAAGAGACATTAGAAATGTTCACAAGATGTCAAAGTTGATGGACTTTTGTGGCACAAAAACCCTAATGTGCCTAAAACCCTAAAAATAAACCTAGAAACCCTATTTGAAACCCTAGGGGGTAGATGTAAATTTTGTGCACTTTTGGACCAAAGTGCAAACATCAAAGTGATAGAACACCACAAATCATGTGTTTTTCACATTTGAGAATTTGCAAGTTGAATAGTGGTGTTTGGACTTATTTGCAAAAAGTACCCCATGAACCCAATATGCTTAAGTCTGAATTTGAGTAAATAGGGTCAACTTTGGAGCTCTATAATTCTAAATCTACAAGGAATTTGTCGAGGGTCAACACATCAAATTTGTAGAGCTACTATAGGAGCATCACTTTGTTTAAGTCAAAAGACATGAGTGTTGTACAAAAATTGGAGTTAAATGGACTCAAAGTATTGCTGTCAGTCACCAATGAAATCTGAGATTGGTCTGACAGTGAGTTTTGATGAACTTTGGACTCGATTCAAGCTTGATGGACTAAGTAAATGAGCAAGGTCTCTATAGTCGAATTGTAGCTGGTTTATAGAGCTACAACATTGATACAGATGGATGATCAAGTTGCTACACAAATTTTGGAATAAATCATCCCCAATTGTGCTCGGTCAGGCGCTCTGAATAAGGATCCCATTGTACAGTAACTGAAAAAGATCCCCAGGTTCATCGCCCCTTGCCACCGGTGATCTCGCGCCCGAATTCGCCCTAGCCGCTGCGATTCGTGCCCCACGCAAGTGGATTACTGAGGGCAGTAAATATCTTAGCGCTCGGATTGGTTCGGGCTCGGTCACTGTTGAGCTCGCCATACCCACTTGGACTGCGGTCGACCGGAATGGCCCTCGCCGGCGTTAGCCACATACCGATGGTGCGCCACGTGCCTAAGCGCAATACCACATTGTAGCGAATCGCCTTAGCATGTCCGTTCATCGCCTGTAGCCTTGCCACGTTGAAAGCCACGAATCACTTGCGCTAGTGACCTCCCCTCTCTCCAGCCGCCAGCGCGCCTTCGCAAAATTGGATGCCACCGCCGATGGAACCTATAAATTACCGCCCCAGTGAGCTCCGCTAGGTAATCACGCATCCAGCGCACCTGCCCGTGTCTCGGATTGTCCTCCTGAGAGCTCTAATTTAGAGTTCCCCCAATTCAGTTCTACGCGCCGCCGTGAGTGAGCTCGCTGTGGCCAGCCTTCTGCAGGTCCGTTCATGCCCTCCTCACTCTTGTTTCAACACCCCTGTGTGCTATAGATGCTTATCGGCCCAACCAATTGAACTAGCCCGTGTTGGATCACCGGGAACACCTCAGATTGTCCTCGGTGTGCGCCATCACCGTGGACAGAGAGTTTTTGAGCTAGAACTTTGCAATTGCTTGAGGGATTAGTGTTATTGAGGGTGGAATTAGGTGTCGGCCACACTTGAGCACCGGTCATTGCATTTTCCAGCCGATACAGGCTCGCCGGAGCCACTGCTCCGCCGTCCGGGGTCGGGGATCTCACCTTGCGAAGAAATAGAAAGGGAGGGGCCTAACTGCGAATGTCAGTGACACATAGGAATAGTGCACAGGATTCTTTACGAGTTATTTAAAAGATCAGGGTCCTTTGCGCAAAGTAAACCATGGGCGCGCGCGGGCTCGTTTCCCTGATCGTGGGCCGACTTGGGCTGGTTTCAGCCCGATACTATTCATCATTTTTCCCTTTCTTTTTCTGCTAGACTTGGGAAATTCATAGAAAATTCTAGAAAAATGCTAAAAATATGGGACCAATTTTGCTGGACTCCTAAATTCCTATAGTATTTAATAAAATTATTTCCAAGAATTTTAGTCTAAACTAGGAATTGTTTAGTATTTAAGAAGGCCAAAACCTAGACTTTTGGAGTTTTATAAATTATTTGATGACTCCAAAAATCATAAAACTTTTTGGATAAACTTAATTTGATAATTAGAACTCATGGCTGAAGTTTGACATGTGTTGGACATCGTTTGATTCCGAAACCTAAAACCCTAGCTCCTTAGGGTAAAACTGTCTAACCCTACTAGGGTGTTGACCTAGAAGACCCTAGTTTCCTTGGTGCACCATGAAGGAAAGTTGTATTCAAGATACAACTTGATGTATCTCTACTATCATTGCATTTTCATAAGCATCACATGAGCATTCATGGTTATATATGGTTATGTATAGAAAACGAAGAAGTGACTGTTGAAGAAGAGGAGACTCCTCCATCAACTGAAAATCCACCTGCCGGGAACTGTTTTTATTTTGATATCTATGGAACAGAGCCCGACTCCCCTACAACACAAGGCAAGCCCCAGTCCATTTGCCACCTCCTTTCTGTTTTAAAATCTTTATCACTTTGTTTGATGCATTAGGTAATAGGAGTTGTGTGCCAAACTATTGTTGCATTTCCTTCCTTGAAAATATTTACCATTCCTTGATTACCTGTTTTATTAAAAGGTTTTCTGATGCTTAGTCTTTCTTTAGAAAACAAAAAGGTTTTGTTTTAATCCAAAGGTGATGCTTCAAAGGGAAGGGGATGTTTTCAAAAATAAAACTTGATGGTGGATCCATCATGGCCGTGATGGGTTCAACATCGGACAAGATGTACCTCTGCCAGGTACCAAACTTTGGGTTTAAATGATAAAGCTAAGACCGCGCGGGTGACTTGCACGAGAAGAGAGTCTTGATGTAGTGTCTCCGTCTGAGTCGATTAACGACCGTACCGATGTAGGCTTGCTGATTGAGGACCTTTTAACTGGTCACATGCCTCGTCATGGGTAAGCTTTGCCTTGGGCAGACTAATACTAGAAATGCCAACACACAATGGGAGTGGAGAGATGGCGAGAGTAGCGTGTACCCTCCGTGGCAAGAGGTTGGACGGTGGTGTATCTGTGCTCTCGATTGGCATGAACCCGGTCTGGTCTTAAGAAACCCAGTGGCGAGTTGACATATGCAAGGGTTAAGTGCTACATATGTCGTGTGATTGGAGATCCCCAGCTGGGTATTAATCGATTCGGATCGCCGTTACTTCTCGGATATGAAGACTTGGTAACCACCCTACACGTAGGATTCCAGTGAACTGAAAGGGTTGATAAAAGACGGCTAGTATAGGCCAAGTGCTTGAAATAGGGTAGAAAGAACTCTAGCTACAGGTAATGACTTAACTTGATAATAAAACTGGATTTTAAGGATCCACTGTTAGTAAGCACTTCAGCAAACAGAATCTTTGATTCTTGAATAGCCTTACCTTGACTCCCTCCAGCCAGCATATCCTTGAGAGTCTTTTCTTTTGACGGGTAAGAGTTGCGAAAGTACACTCTGTACTCAGGGTCTTCGAACCCATGTTGTTGTAGGTGAGGAAACAACAGACTTTTGTTGTTTTTGTTCTAAGGTGGTGCCCAAGGAAGAGCCCCAGCAGTGAAGTCGCGGGAGGATGTTGGCCTCCCACTTGAAAAATAATATACTTTTATGCGGGAGGGGTTTTTGCCTCCCGGGTCTGTAATGATAATACTTTATGCATTCATAGCACCCTGGTTTTGTAATAACAATAATACTCTTTCTCTATATTTGAATGAATGTAAATTAAGTTATTGTAATTGCTTCCGCTATTCTTTCCTCCAATGTGATGTAATATCTGCGGGATGGGTGAAGCGCTCTTGGGCGAGGAAATGTGGATACAGTTATCGAACTTGTCGAGTGATTATGTGCATCTACATGGTTGTCCAAGGTCCGTTGGACAAGGACAACTGTAGGTGGGCCTAATAACTTGTGAGGTTCTGTCATAGCTGGTATCGGAGCGAAGCCCATCTCTTCAGATATTATGAAGCACTCCAAAAAGAATTTTCAAATATTTATTTAGAAATATTCTTTCATTCTTAACTTGCCACTTTCTGGAAGCTTGATTCCGTAATTATTGGGTTATGCATGCATCATGTTTAAAAATTATACTAATAAATCTTCCCCTCTTATGGAGATATGGCACGTACGAGGAAAACCGCGCGCAAGTCCACTGGACCTTTTGGCGTGCCTCGTCATTAGTTAGCCCCCAGACATGAAGGAAGAAGTAGCGGCAGCAATGATCTAATCGGAGACTTGGAAGCCAATGTGGAACAGCTTCGGACGGAGCTACGTCACCGAAATAGGGTGTGGGCACAGGACAGTCAACACATAGCTGAATTGTCAGCTGACGTCAGACGCTAGCAAGACAAGCTTCCTGAACGAGATTTGGCGGTTGATTGGTTAATCAACTCACGTTCGGTTGATTGGGACCGTGAAGCAAAAGCTCGAGCTCGTGTGACTGAGCTTAGTTGTCACACCCGGTTTTAGAAGGCAAACCGAATGCGAACCATGTACGTGCCAGGATCAGCAATTCACGTACACAGCAGTTACATAACATGGACATCATCACACAGTGCTCAAATAGTATTAAAAAGGGAAATAGTAGTCGATTACATCACATGTCTGAGACATCCACATAGTCTTTACAAATAATCAAAGTGCGGAAAAGAAACGTAGATAAACGCGGCCTTCACAGGCAGCCGACTGGGGGTTGCCGCTAACCCACGCCTAGAACTCGTCGTAGTCTTGGAACTCCTGGAAGTCTCCTTCCATGGCTTCATCTTTTCCTGAGCAGTGGTTGCAATGCGGACAACCTGGGGAAGGGGGGGTTGGTGTGTAGAGCAAGGGTGAGTACACATCAACATACTCAGCAAGTGTCCTGTTTGGCTGTAGTGGACTTGCTTTATGTGGAGGGTAAGTCAAGCAGTTGCTTTTATTTGGTCAGATTATTATTACTAGTAGAGAAACCCAAGTTTTAGAGTTAACCCACGTTATTAACCCAAACGTACTCCTTTCTAAACGGAAAGAGTACCACTTACCATTACCAGAGTCAAAACCAAGAACCATCAGTCTCATTGTCACCTGCAATCCGAACATCTCTGATCAAGTACCACTAATCAATGGAGCTCCCTTGGCCGCTCATAACCGCGAGCACGGCTGATATATCAGTTTCAAACACTCTGCAGAGGTTGTGCACTTTACCCACAAGCTGTGATTCCCTTTCTGCCCGGAGATCATGAGTCTCCATTGATCACTACCAAGGTGACCCAGCAGGGTTTCACTACGTAGCCTTTACAAAGATTCCCCGGGGCTGTAGTTGCCCATTAGGTTTCCTAAATGTACCGCACTCCTCCCCAAGGGACAAATCAACCTTGGCAGAGCGAGCCGCATACACCGAGCCCCATTGACGGCACGATGGCGAAGCGAACTACACCCCGGATCCTCTAATTATTCAGCTAAGGGCACCCCATTCCACCCTCATGGTTGCACTGTTTTCCCGGGTGGTCATCCAACGAACAAGTCCTTACGGAGAGGCACTCGAGAAACTGCTCGAGCCCCCTTAAAGGCCACAAGTATAACATCATAATAAGAAGGGGGGAAAACAGCGTATCATTGATCATTCTCATCATGTTCATTGATTAGAGTGGAGCAATAGCATAAGACTAAGCAATAATAATCCAACCCAAATAGGTAAACAAAGACATGGATAACAAAGCTAGTCAATCCTTAGGCATCAATATGTAATGCGGGAGGTGAATTAAAGAATGAATAGGACAGAGATAGGTCAAGGGACACTTGCCTCCACCAACCGACTGCTGCTCAGGGGCTTCTCCTGCGAGTTCTTCGGGCTCTTCAACCGGATCGTTCTCTATGCGAGTGCAAACATACATACATCCATCCATTCAAATTAGGAAACAAACAGTACACCATACAAGAGAACAAGTAGATTAAACATGCATAGAATATGACATACGATATTACATTTACCATGGTTAGAAAGAAATGGGGGAAGGTCTCGCAGGGGTTAAAGCTTATGCTCGAGGCGCATTACGGGTAGACGAATAACTAGACGTTACGTGCTCTAGTTCTACTTAGCTCCAATAATAAGGATTAGCTACATGCACTAATAGAAACATGACCACTTTCAGTTGATCAACATTAAATGAGCTAGACGATTAACTATATGAATTAACTAACGTAACCAATTTCCAAATTGAGTTTCCTATTTCATTAACATGAACAACGTGATTAGCGCGCATAAAATATAGGGGGGTAGACGGGCACGTCTAGGGGTAGACGAGGGCACGGCGAGTCGTGCCAAGGCACCACGCGCACGACGTGAGCAGCGTGCGCGCAAGGCCGCACACACGCGCCGCGAACTAGCCGTGCACACGTCGGGGCCGCACGCTGGCCGAGCTCAAGGCCGCGCACCATAGGCACGCTGGGCCGAGCTCGAGGCCGCGCCGGGGCCGTCACGACGCGAGCAGGACACGCCGGGGCGGGCGGGCGGCGAGCACGGGCGGGCGAGCACGGGCGGGCGCGCCATGGCCACGCGCCATGGCCGGGACGGGGCCGAGGCCGGGCGCGCGCGCAGGGCGGGGCAAGGGCACGCCGCGCGGGCGCCATGGCCGGCGAGGCCACGGCCGACCACCACGCCGGGGCAGGGGACGGAGCGGGCGCGACGGGCAGGGGCCACCATGGCCGGGGCGGGCGGGGTCGGCGAGCGCGGCCGGGGCGTGACGAGCTCGGGGCGGGCGAGCCGAGGGCGGGCGCGGCCGGGGGCAAGCGAGCGCGGGGGCGGGCTGGGTCGAGCGCGCGCGGGTGGGGCGGGGCTCGCCGCGCCGCGGGAGGGCGTCGGGCCGCCATGGCTGGCCACGCCGAGGGGAGGGGCGGGGTCGCTCGCGCCGGGGCGGGGCGGACGGGGGCCGGGTGCCATAGCCGGCGAGCTCGAGGCGGGCGGGGCCGGGGGCGGCCGGGACGCGGGAAGGGCGCCGGCGGGCGGGGGAAGGAGGAGGGAGGGGAGAGAGAAGAGGAGAGGGGGAGGGAGGGGCTCAACGCGGGCGGGGATCGACGGCGGCGGCGGTTTCGGGCGAGCAGGGGATCGGGGCGGGCTGGGCAGGGGAGAGAGAGATTTGGGGGGAGGGGAGGGGGATGACAGGCGGGACCCGCAGGGGAGGGGAGAGAGATTTGGGGGGAGTGGAGGGGCGGCTGGGCCGCTCCTGGGCCGAAAGCGGGGGGGGCGGGGGGAGGCGAGCTAGGCCGCCACATCGCCGGCCCACGGCGCGAGGGGGGGAAGGGGAGAGGGGGCGTGGCTGGTTGGGCCGGCCGGCCAGCTGGGCCGCGCGCCCAGGGGGGCGGCTGGGCCAAAAAGGGGAGGAGAGGGAGGGGAGAGAAAAGAAAAGATTTTCCCTTTTTTTGATATCTATTTTCTATATGAATGCTTTCACATTTTCAACAATCAAAAAATGCATGGTTCGGCATGGTGCAGCAAATCAAAGAAATTAACTCTAGGGTTTACCATTATCACATGACTTAAAGTTTTGAAGACGGGTGAGGTTTTAGCAAAAATAAATGGGAAAGAGGGGTAACGCCCGAATTTAGCGAGCGATAGAGAAAAGAAAAAAATCCAACTCGAAATTCGGGGTGTTACAAACCTATCCCCCTTAAAAGAATCTCGCCCTCGAGATTCAGGGTTGGCTAGCAAAGAGCTCAGGGTATTTGGCCATCAGATCATCTTCACGCTCCCAGGTTGCCTCTTCCTCAGAGTGATGATTCCATCTGACCTTGCACATTCTGATGGTCTTCCTTCGGGTGACTCTGTCTGCGGTCTCAAGGATTTGCGTTGGCTTCTCAACGTAGGTCAAGTCCTCCTGGACTTCAAGACCTTCAACTGGCAACTGCTCTTCTGGCACACGCAAGCACTTCTTCAATTGAGACACATGAAAGACATCATGCACAGCAGATAAATTTTCTGGTAGGCTGAGCTGATAGGCCACTTCTCCACGCCTTGCGAGAATCTAGTACGGACCGATGTAGCGGGGTGCTAGCTTGCCCTTAACTCCGAACCTTCTGACTCCTCTGATCGGTGACACTTTCAGATAGACAAAATCTCCGACTTCGAAACTCAGCTCTCTTCTTCTTGTATCTGCATAGCTTCGCTGCCTTGATTGCGCTATCTTCAGATTCTCTTGGACCATCTTGATGTTCTCTTCGGCTTCAAGCAGAATGTCTAGCCCGAACACTTGCTTTTCCCCAGGCTGATCCCATTGCAACGGAGTTCTATAACTCCTTCCATAAAGCGCCTGAAAAGGTGACATCTTCAAACTGGCCTGGTAACTGTTGTTATAGGAGAACTCTGCATAAGGCAATCGCTTGTCCCATCCGGACTGATCTTGCAACGCATAGGCTCTCAACATGTCTTCAAGAATTTGATTGGTCCTTTCGGTCTGACCATCTGTCTGCGGATGATAAGCTGAACTAAAATTTAGATGTGTGCCCAAGGCTTCATGCAACTGCTGCCAGAAATGAGAGGTGAACTGTGTTCCTCGGTCTGACACTATCTTCTTTAGCACACCATGAAGACAAACGATCCGAGACATGTACAACTCTGCCAATACTGCACTGTTGTAGTTGGTCTTGACAGGTATGAAGTGGGCTGACTTGGTTAAGCGATCCACCACTACCCAAATGGAATCGTAGCCGGCTCAAGTACGAGGCAATCCGACTATGAAATCCATACCGATTTCATCCCATTTCCACTGGGGAATTTGCAACGGTTGCAACAATCCAGCTGGTCTCTGGTGCTCCGCCTTGATCCGCCGACAACTATCACACATAGCCACATGCTCTGCGATTTCCCTCTTCATTCCGTTCCACCAGAATTTCTTCTTTAGATCCTGATACATCTTCTCACTACCAGGGTGAATCGAATAGGCTATCTCATGAGCTTCCTTGAGGATCAACTCCCGAATAGACTGGACATTGGGAACACATAAGCGGTCTTTGAACCATATCACACCTCCTGCGTCTTCCCGAAAATCTTTGCCTCTGCCATCTAGAATCAGTCGCCGGATCTCACTGATCTTCTCATCGTTCTTCTGCGCTTCTTTGATTTCCCGCTCCAGGGTAGGTTCCAACTCAATTGTGACTCCTCGTGAATTATTCAGAAATCCGAGACTCAACCTGTCAAACTCTTTGGCCAACTCATAAGGCATCGGACGAGCGACCATCAGATTGACTTGACTCTTCCTGCTCAAAGCATCTGCCACTACGTTCGCTTTGCCTGGATGGTAATGAATCTCCAATTCGTAGTCTTTGATCAGCTCTAACCATCTTCGTTGCCTCATATTCAGCTCTGACTAAGTGAATATGTACTTCAGACTCTTGTGGTCTATGTAAACATCGCATTTCTGTCCATACAGGTAGTGCCTCCATGTCTTCAATGCGTGAACCACTGCTGCCAACTCTAGGTCATGGATTGGGTAATTCTTCTCATGAACTTTCAGCTGTCGGGACGAGTAAGCCACAACTCTTCCCTCTTGCATCAACACGCATCCCAATCCAGTGTAACAAGCATCACAAAACACCGAGAAGGGCTTGTGCACATCAGGCAAGACTAAGACAGGCGCTGTAGTCAACTTCTCTTTCAGCGCTTCAAAGGCCTCTTGACATTTCTGGGTCCACTTGAACTCGACCTTGTTGCCTAGCAACGTTGTCATTGGTTTCGCAAACTTCGAAAACCCTTCAATGAATCGCCGATAATATCCGGCCATTCCAATGAAACTCTTGATTCCTCGAGCATCTGTTGGCGCCTTCCAGTTCAGAATGTCCGCCACTTTCTTCGGATCCACAGCCAATCCTTCTTTGTTGATTATGTGACCCAAGAACAGGACTTCACTGATCCAGAACTCGCACTTGCTCAACTTTGCATACAACTGGTGCTCTCACAATCTCTGCAATACCATCCTCAAATGACTTGCATGCTCTTCTTCGCTTTGAGAATAAATCAGAATGTCATCGATGAATACACCACAAACTTATCGAGATAGTCCATGAATACACTGTTCATTAGGTTCATGAAGAAGGCCGGTGCATTGGTTAGACTGAAAGACATCACTATGAACTCATACAACCCATACTTCGTAATGAATGTCGTCTTCAGAATGTCTGAAGGTCAGATCCTGAGTTGATGATAACCTGACCTCAGATCTATCTTGGAAAACACACTGGCTCCTCTCAACTGGTCGAACAGATCTTCTATTCTGGGGAAAGGGTACTTGTTCTTGATTGTGACTTCATTCAGAGCTCGATAATCGATACACATCCTTTTGGTGCCATCTTTCTTCTCCACAAATAGGACAGGGGCGGCCCAAGGCGAGGTGCTTGGCCGAATGTAACCTTTCTCTGACAGCTCATCAATCTGCTTCTTAAGTTCAACCAACTCTGGTCCGGATATTCGGTAAGCTCTCTTAAAGATGGGGGTGGTTCCAGGAAGAAGCTCTATGGCAAATTCAACTTTCCGCTCTGGTGGCATACCTGGTAAGTCTTTTGGAAACACATCCGGGAACTCGGACACAACCTTGATACTCTCAATCGGGTCTGCTTCACTGCTTTCGACAGCCATCTGATAACAACTTCCTTTCCTCGGCTCAGGCGGGACTAACTCGGTCACCACTTCCTCTCCTAGTGGGGACACCAACTTGATTGTCCTCTTATCACAACTGATAACTGCCTGATACTTATCTAGCCAATTCATCCCTAGGATGACATCTATTCCCTAAGTACCCATTACTATGAGGTTAGCGGGAAACGCTATCCCCCTTATTTCCACACTTACATTCAAACAAATGCCATTAGTTCGAATTCTACCACCGGCTGAGTCAATTTGAATGGGGGTTGACATGGTAGTAATTGGAAGATTATGTGCTTCTACCCATGATGCAGTAATGAAAGAATGCGTTGCTCCAGTATCAAATAACACTTCTGCAATATGAGAGTCGACTGGGAACATACCTACTATCATGTCGGGGGTCTCTTGAACTGCTTCAGCCTCCAAGTGATTTAGTCTCCCATGATTATAACACGGCTGAGAGCGGTTGCCTGCTCCAGGCTGAGACACATTCTGCTTTGCTGGGGCATTGGGACCTGACTGCTGCTGGGCTGCCTTCTTCGGACATTGCATGCACCCAGTGGCATTGCTCTCCACAGTGGAAACATGCTCTGTTTCCAAACTGAGCTGGTGCTGCCTGACTGTTCTGCTGGTTTGCTGGGGCAGGAAGACGAGGTGCATGCTGATTCTGCCTCTGGAACTGACCTCCTCCTGACTGATTGTTCTGACGATTCTGATACTGGTGCTGAGGATACTGCCTTTGGAACTGCTGCTGCTGCTAAGGTGGACACTGGTTCTGCCTGAACTGCTGAGGTTGATTGCCTGAGAAACGAGGACGATTGCTGCTTCCAGGCTGGGGTCCACTGATCTTGCGCTTACGATCCTCCATCTCCTTACGCTTCCTCTCTGTCATGATTGCCCTGTCAATCAAGTGCTGGAATGTCGGGAAGGTGTGATTCATCAGTTGGTACTGAAGAGGGTCAACCAAGCCTCTCAGGAAACGATACTGTCTCTTGGCGTCGGTGTTGACATCTTCAGGAGCATAGCGAGACAACTGCAGAAACCTGTCCCGGTACTCACTGACAGACGATGACCCTTGCTTGAGGGCCAGGAACTCCTTCTTCTTCACTGTCATCAGACCTGCAGGAACATGGTACTGACGAAAGCTACCTCTGAACTCTTCCCAGGTGATGGTGTCGGGGTTGGCATGGGTGGCGAGATAAGACTCCCACCATGACTAGGCTGCTCCTCTCAACAGACGGGGACCATACAGGACTTTCTCCCTATCATCGCACTGAGCGGTATGCAACTCTCGCTCCACAGTGCGCAGCTAGTATTCAGCATCCATGGGGTCAGAAGAATGAGCAAACGTTGGGGGATGACCTCTCATGAATTTAGCATGTTTGTCCCTGGGCATCCGAGGCTGAGGTGGGACCTGCTGCTGTTGCTGCTGCTGAATGGCGGCCAGAGTCTGACCGATGACTTGAACTGCCTGAGTCTGCATCAGGAACATCTGCTCGATGGACATCGGGGGCGGGGGCGGCAGTTGCTGTTGCTGAGGCACCTTATCCTGCTGAGCGGCTTGCTCCTGCTGAGCATGCCTTCCTCCTTTGCGCCTGTTCTCTGGCATCTGTAGAATGCAATCACACATTAGAAGTGATCTTGCAAATCTTGCAGCATAAGAAAAGAGTATAGAATTCTCCATAACACTGAACAGATGAGCATCTTCACTGATCTCCAACACAGACCAACATAGCTTTTCAGATAAAGAGGAAAGTGGAGTAAAAGGCTTCCCAACTAGATGACTAACTCCATTAACATAACAGGTAAACCAAAATGCAGGGGATACCCACACTCTGGTGACAGTCATTACAAAGATCCAAACCAAACATAGTTCATCATGATAACCATAAATGCACAGGATATAGCAAACTACCCTGTCTAACTAAGACTAACTAAGAGCGAGACTAAAGCTAAGACTGAGACTAATACTAAGACTAAACTTCTATATTAAGCATTTATTACAAGACTCCACACTGACGATCTATGGTTCCAAGTCTATCTTGGTCTTGCAGTCGAGATTGCCATAAGGCTGGTGTCCACGCCGAGGTGAGCGGTACGGGCACTGAGTCCCGACGGGAGCGGGGGAACCATCATCCAGGTGACGACGCTCCGCACGCTCAGCCCGCAGCAGGGCGATCTCAGCATGAGCCCTACTCAGCTCGTCTAGCGCATGGTCCAGCTCCGTGTTTAGCACGACGACTAGGTTGATTGTGCTGCTCAACCTAGGATTGTCCTCACCGACAGGTGAAATAATCACGCCTCCTGTGCTGCCAGATGGACGGCGGGGGTAATACTTCAGGTTGAGACCATCAGCTACCCCACCGAGAACCGAGCAGTAGTGCGAAAGCGCACGTCGTGCAGCATCTTGCATGGCCACCTCAGCTGAGTCCCGCTCAGAGATAGAATAGTGCTCTTAGTAGGCCTCCGCACCCTGGAGACTGTTCTCCGGACGGTGCACCAAGCAGGTCGCCTCCCAGCGGTCCGGGTAGACCCCGCGACTATGCTGGTAGACCACACAGCGATACTCGATGGACCAAGTACGTCGGTCAAGTGCCCGACGTAGCAGGGTTTCGAGCGCATCGTGGAAGTGACACCCACGAGCAGCGTCGCGAGTGATGGGTCGAGCAACCCATCCTTCCGGCTCCTGGTCAGCAGAAAAGTCGGTGTCGTGACTCGAGCTGTCGTCGCCACCTCCGTCGTCTGGGCCTCCTCCAGCAGCTACTCCAGAGGTTGGGGCGCCCAGTGGTGGTGCAGGGGGCGCCTCCAGAGGAAGCACGGGGGAGCAACTCCTCACAGACTATATCTCCAGCTGGAGCGAGAAAGAAGAGCCCTGCTGCCCCTGCTCCTGTCATCGACGCTCTTGCTCCTCATGCAGGCGGTGGTGCAGCCTTTCCAAGTGACTGGACTGACCGGCCACGGGACGGCGAAGCGGACGCTCCGCGAGACGAGAGGGTAAGAAAGGGATGACAGACTTCCGTGCGGTGTGTCTAAGACGAGCCATCTACAAAAGACACCGCAAGCAAAAGAGTGAGAACAGAACTAGTATGACCAGCAAGTAATGAACCATAAATAAATGAAGGATTAGAATAAAACACAATTTTCAGCAAGGTATAATACACAGTAGAACATAGGTTTTGGTCGATATGACCAACTTTTGAAGGGATACCAAAGTCAAGGCAGGGACAGAGGTTTATAATCCTTAGAACGACCATTCTACTCTAGGTTAGCGGTCCTACAGTCAGCACGACTTTGATACCACCTATGTCAGACCCGGTTTTAGAAGGCAAACCGAATGCGAACCATGTACGTGCCAGGATCAGCAATTCACGTACACAGCAGTTACATAACATGGACATCATCACACAGTGCTCAAATAGTATTAAAAAGGGAAATAGTAGTCGATTACATCACATGTCTGAGACATCCACATAGTCTTTACAAATAATCAAAGTGCGGAAAAGAAACGTAGATAAACGCGGCCTTCACAAGCAGCCGACTGGGGGTTGCCGCTAACCCACGCCTAGAACTCGTCGTAGTCTTGGAACTCCTGGAAGTCTCCTTCCACGGCTTCATCTTCTCCTGAGCAGTGGTTGCAATGCGGACAACCTGGGGAAGGGGGGGGGGTTGGTGTGTAGAGCAAGGGTGAGTACACATCAACATACTCAGCAAGTGTCCTGTTTGGCTGTAGTGGACTTGCTTTATGTGGAGGGTAAGTCAAGCAGTTGCTTTTATTTGGTCAGATTATTATTACTAGTAGAGAAACCCAAGTTTTAGAGTTAACCCACGTTATTAACCCAAACGTACTCCTTTCTAAACGGAAAGAGTACCACTTACCATTACCAGAGTCAAAACCAGGAACCATCAGTCTCATTGTCACCTGCAATCCGAACATCTCTGATCAAGTACCACTAATCAATGGAGCTCCCTTGGCCGCTCATAACCGCGAGCACGGCTGATATATCAGTTTCAAATACTCTACAGAGGTTGTGCACTTTACCCACAAGCCGTGATTCCCTTTCTGCCCAGAGATCATGACTCTCCATTGATCACTACCAAGGTGACCCAGCAGGGTTTCACTACGTAGCCTTTACAAAGATTCCCCGGAGCTGTAGTCGCCCGTTAGGTTTCCTAAATGTACTGCACTCCTCCCCAAGGGACAAATCAACCTTGGCAGAGCGAGCCGCATACACCAAGCCCCATTGACGGCATGATGGAGAAGCGAACTACACCCCGGATCCTCTAATTATTCAGCTAAGGGCACCCCATTCCACCCTCATGGTTGCACATTTTTCCCGGGCGGTCATCCAACGAACAAGTCCTTACGGAGAGGCACTCGAGAAACCGCTCGAGCCCCCTTAAAGGCCACAAGTATAACATCATAATAAGAAGGGGGAAAACAGTGTATCATTGATCATTCTCATCATGTTCATTGATTAGAGTGGAGCAATAGCATAAGACTAAGCAATAATAATCCAACCCAAATAGGTAAACAAGGACATGGATAACAAAGCTAGTCAATCCTTAGGCATAAATGTGTAATGCGGGAGGTGAATTAAAAAATGAATAGGACAGAGATAGGTCAAGGGACACTTGCCTCCACCAACCGACTGCTGCTCAGGGGCTTCTCCTGCGAGTTCTTCGGGCTCTTCAACCGGATCGTTCTCTATGCGAGTGCAAACATACATACATCCATCCATTCAAATTAGGAAACAAACAGTACACCATACAAGAGAACAAGTAGATTAAACATGCATAGAATATGACATACGATATTACATTTACCATGGATAGAAAGAAACGGGGGAAGGTCTCGCAGGGGTTAAAGCTTATGCTCGAGGCGCATTACGGGTAGACGAATAACTAGACATTACGTGCTCTAGTTCTACTTAGCTCCAATAATAAGGATTAGCTACATGCACTAATAGAAACATGAGCACTTTCAGTTGATCAACATTAAATGAGCTAGACGATTAACTATATGAATTAACTAACGTAACCAATTTCCAAATTGAGTTTCCTATTTCATTAACTTGAACAACGTGATTAGCGCGCATAAAATATACGGGGGGGTAGACGGGCACGTCTAGGAGTAGACGAGGGCACGTCGAGCCGTGCCAGGGCACCGCGCGCAAGGCCGCACACACACGCCGCGAACTAGCCGTGCACACGTCGGGGCCGCGCGCTGGCCGAGCTCAAGGTCGCGCGCCATAGGCACGCTGGGCCGAGCTCGAGGCCGCGCCGGGGCCATCACGACGCGAGCAGGACACGCTGGAGCGGGCGGGCGCGCCATGGCCGGGACGGGGCCGAGGCCGGGCGCGCACGCAGGGCGGGGTGAGGGTGTAACACCCCAGGTGTTTATATTCCGCTCAACAACGAGTACAGCTTTAAGCACGTAATATCAGTGGATAAAAGTGATTTTAAATTTTAATTATATTCGTTTATCGCGATTTTAATATCGCGTCGGTTTCATCTGTCGCGAGTGCGACATCGTTTTTGTTTTCAATCGTCCGGGCTCTTCCTAAATTTTCGTGCTGTTCGGAATATATTTGTTCTGAAAATCAGTGCGTCCGGTGAGTATTTAAAATACATCGCTCGCACGGATATGAAATCGGAAGCTTGATTTATTCTTACGATTTTTATCCTAGGCAAATTAAATTGAACTCGGCGACAAAAGTGTTAATACAAAATTAAATCGGACTACACCCAGAACCTAAGAAAAATCAGGCATAGGATTATAAACTAAGCTGTTATTCCTCTGAGTTTTCGTTTCATAATTCGTAGAATAAAATGTGCAACCGTGTAGCGCTTCGACCTATTATCCATTGCTAAAAATCGTGATCCAAAATATTTGCAATTTTCTTTATTAGAAAAAAAAGAGAAAATAGAAATATCTGCAAAAAAAAATCCATCAGCCGTTCGGCCCGTTCCAATCCATCGTGCATTCTCACATTTCTCTCTCCCCCTGATTTTCTTGCCGCTCTTTCTTCTAGATTTTTCCAGCCGCCTACCGTCGCTTTGTTCTTGGATTTTTCAAGCCGCCGCTTGCCGTCAGCCTTTCTCCTCCGCCGAGCGCTCCTCCTTCCTTATCCTCGCCACACCGTTGCTGGATTTTTCTTCACCAATGCTTATCTTCTCTCCGGAGCTCCCTGCTCCTTTCTTCCCCAGCACTGTCTCCCTCAGCAGCGATGAACTCGGATTTCTGTGGCCAGTCGCGAGCTCCCCTGCCGCGCCTTCTCTACTGTTTCTAGCGCCGCGCCGTGGAGCTCCTTGCTCGGTGTCCAGAGCCCAGCTCTCCAGTGCCGCCGTTCCCTGTGCCGTTCTTCAAGCCAGGCACAGCCGCGTCTCTCTGCCTCTCTCTACTTCTCTCTCTGCTTGCTGCTTCTCCTGGAGTCTCCCTATCGCGCCCTGCATCTATGGAGCTCGTCCTCTGGCTTCTCCTGTGCGCGCGCTGTTCCTGCTCGCCAAGCTGTTCTCTGCCCTGCGCGCCTCCCTCTGCTCACGCGCTCACCTGCTTGTTCACTGCGCGAGCTGCGTCAAGTTTTTTTTCTCCAGCCGCTCGGCGTCCCCAACCATAGCCGCGCCCCTGATCGAGCTCCAGCTCCTGCGCGCCCCGCTCGCCGAGCTCGCCCTGCGCTCGGGTGCAGCCCTGCGCACAGCTGCTTTTTATTTCCCTCACCGCCGCGCCGTGAATTTTCCTGCGCGCGCGTGTCTCCTTGCGCACGCTTCGCCGTCAAGTTCTCTGGTGTTTACGTGCCATGAAGTTCCTCCAGCGCCGTAGCTTCCCAATTCCTTCTAGTCGCGCGTGCGAATTTTCTTCGCTCGGCTTTAATTCCCCATCGCGCCGTGCTCCTCTGTTCGCCGTGCGCGCAAAGTTTCCCTGCTCGTTGGCGCTTATCCAATTCCACCGCGTCGCGTCTCTCTGTCACGTCGCATCCGCAATTCACCGCTAGCGTCTGGCCGTCGGTGGATCCTCGATATCACGCTAAGGATAGTGAAGACAGTACTGTTCCGTGCATCGCATATTCGATGCTCGATGGAATGCTCAACTAGGGGATGATAGCTTTGTGTGTCGTCGAGCTTCGCCTTGTTCATCGTCATTCCGTGCGTCGGCAAGAAATCCCAAGAGTCGGGTGAAGATGGAGCCAACAGCATGGTGTTCACCAAATGCATGACAGAAAGCTTGAGCCAGGATTTATCAGCGTTCGTACGAGTATTGGATCACGTTTGATGCTGGTGAGCCGATTTATAATTTTTGTAAGTCTATCCTATGGTTGGATTAACTAGAATTATTAGTCGTAATAATCCTCGTATTTAGCGCAGGTGCGTTGTGGTAGTGTTAAAAATAAGTGAAGTACGATGGGTTTAGAAATGCGAAAGGTAGATTAACTTAGGGATATCTAAGCGAGGGGGCGACGTAAAGGATAGATTTAGTATTTCATATAGCTATCTGATGAATTTTGTCATTGTCAATTGCACTAAATAAATAACATAAAGAAATGTTTGATTAATTGTTGACATGTAAAATATGGGAGGAGTGAAATAAAATTAAATTAGTTCTATATGAGCGATGTAGTATAATCTATAAAACGAGTGATAAGTTTAGAAGTTAAACAATTAGCTGATAAGTTATGTTTAGGCTAACTGTATTAAATGTGTATAGTTTGTATTTCATGATGTTTGTGTTAGTTTTAGTTAATCTAGAGAAGCATAATTATTACGCTTAGTCGTACGCTGATAACTAGTGTTACCGTATAAGATAGTTTAATGCCTCGCTGCTAGGTGTTTTATTCGCTATCGCGTAGCATTATTTAGGTTTGTAATATTTCCGTCGATATGCATTCATGTGCATAATGCATTTCATTCAGGAATGTTAATTAATCACGCGATGCGGAAGAAGAACCAAGTCGACCCCAAGCGCGGGTTAATCTGCAAGCCGAAGCTGATGAATCAACCTGAAGATGGTTAAATCAAGCAAGTGCTCGGTCGAAGAATACTCGTCAAGCAGACGTCACCTAACAACACTAACCTAGTGTTACTCAGGCAAGCCCCGGTGCATTTGCCACCTCCTTGTGTTTTAAAAACCTTTATCACTTGCTTGATGCATTAGGTGATAGGAGTTGATTGCTAAAACAATTCCTGCATTACCTTCCTTGAATTTGATTACCTTCCTTGATCACCCATTTTACAAAAGATTTTTGATGCTTAGCCTTGCTTTAGAAAAACAAAATGTTTTGTTTTTACAAAATATGATATGGCAAAAGTGGGTGGGATGTTTTCAAAAATAAAACTGGGTGGTGGATCCATCATGGTCGTGATGGGTTCAACATCGGAAAAGATGTACCTCTGCCAGGTACCAAACTTTGGGTTTGAAATGATTAAGCTGAGACCGGGCGGGTGACTTGCACGAGAAGAGAGTCTCGGTGTAGTGTCTCCGTCTGAGTCGATTAAGGACCTTGTCGATGTAGGCCTGCTGACCGAGGACCCTTTAACTGGTCACATACCTCGTCATGGGTAAGCCTTGCCTCAGGCAGACTAAGGCCAGAATAAGATAACACGAAATGGGCGTGGAGCGGTGGCGAGAGTAGCGTGTACCCTCCGTGGCAAGAGGCTGGACGGTGGTGTATCTGTGCTCTCGGTTTGCGTGAACCTGATCTGGTCTTAAGAAACCCGGTGGCGGGTTGACATATGCAAGGGTTAAGTGCTACATATGTCGTGTGATCGGAGATCCTCAACTGAGTATAATCGATTCGGATCGCCGTACCTCCGCGGTTATGGAGACTTGGCCACTGACTTACACGTAGCAATCCAGTGAAGATGAAGGGTTGATAAGAAATTGGCTAGTGCAGGTCAAGTGCTTGAACTAGGGTAGACAGAACTCTAGATGCAGGTAATTTTACTTAACCTGACATTAAAAATGGATTTTTAAGGATCCACTCATAGTAAGCTTTTCTGCAAAACAGAGTCCTTGATTCTTGATAACCCTTTCCTTGAATCCCTCTAGCCAGCATACCCTTGAGAGTCTTTTCTTTAGTCGGGTAAGTCTTGCTGAGTAATTCCGTACTCAGGGTTTTATTCCTTGTTGTTTTTCAGGTCCTAACTTTGTGATGCTGTTGATGGTGTTAAGTGCCGGTGGGCTCGGCCTTCTTATAAGTCTAAGTAACCCTTCTATACTTCTTATTGAGGATGGTCATTTAAGCTAGCATATATTTCAAACTTATACTTTTGTAACCACTCCGATAAAATAATATAAAATTTTTGTAACTTGTAAAATTTGGTAATAGTATTTCCGCTGCAAAAATGTTGGTGTGTGTGATTTGTGTTACTTAATCCCGCGGTTCTGGTTGAAAGTGGTTTATCCGATGTCCTTGGGGCAATCGGACAGATCCTGTTGAGTTATCTGGTGCACATGCATGGTCGTCTGAGGTCTTTGGGACAAGGACAGGTGCATGTGGGCCCAATAACTTGGAGGTTCTGTCACAGAGGGCACGCCGGCCGGGCGGGCGGGGCACGCCGCGCGGGCGCCATGGCCGGCGAGGCCACGGCCGGCCACCACGCCGGGGCAGGGGACGGTGCGGGCGCGACGGGCAGGGGCCACCATGGCTGGGGCGGGCGGGGTCGGCGAGCGTGGCCGGGGCGGGACGAGCTCGGGGCGGGCGAGCCGAGGGCGGGCGCGGCCGGGGTCCGACGAGCGCGGGGGCGGGCTGGGGCAAGCGCGCGTGGGCGGGGCGGGGCTCGCCGCGCCATGGGAGGGCGCCGGGCCGCCATGGCCGGCCACGCCGGCGGGAGGGGCGGGGTCGCTCGCGCCGGGGCGGGGCGGATGGGGGCCAGGCGCCATAGCCGGCGAGCTCGAGGCGGGTGGGGCCGGGCACGGCCGGGACGCGGGAAGGGCGCCGGCGGGCGGGGGAAGGAGGAGGGAGGGGAGAGAGAAGAGGAGAGGGGGAGGGAGGGGCTCACCGTGGGCGGGGAACGGCGGCGGCGGTTTCGGGCGAGCAGGGGATCGGGGCGGGCTGGTCAGGGGAGAGAGAGATTTGGGGGGAGGGGAGGGGGATGACAGGCGGGGCCCACAGGGGAGGGGAGAGAGATTTGGGTGGAGGGGAGGGGGCGGCTGGGCCGCTCCTGGGCCCAAAGCGGGGGGGGGGGGGCGGGAGGCGAGCTGGGTCGCCACACCGCCGGCCCACGGCGCGAGGGGGGGGGGAAGGGGAGAGGGGGCGTGGCCGGTTGGGACGACCGGCCAGCTAGGCCGC
Source organism: Zea mays (assembly GCF_902167145.1). Lineage (NCBI taxonomy): Eukaryota > Viridiplantae > Streptophyta > Magnoliopsida > Poales > Poaceae > Zea > Zea mays. The sequence goes on along the minus strand of NC_050104.1, from coordinate 40,199,898 downwards.
GCGCCTAGGGGGCGGCTTGGCCAAAAAGGGGAGGAGAGGGAGGGGAGAGAAAAGAAAAGATTTTCCCTTTTTTGATATCTATTTTCTATATGAATGCTTTCACATTTTCAACAATCAAAAAATGCATGGTTCGGCATGTGCAGCAAATCAAAGAATTTAACTCTAGGGTTTACCATTATCACATGACTTAAAGTTTTGAAGACGGGTGAGGTTTTAGCGAAAAGAAATGGGAAAGAGGGGTAATGCCCGAATTTAGCGAGCGATAGAGAAAAGAAAAAAATTCAACTCGAAATTCGGGGCGTTACATTAGTGCAGCCCTCGACAGTCTGCAAGTATACTACAATACTTTACATGAGGAAGTACATGTACTGTATGCTCGACTGCACCCGGACGTACCTTCCGACACTGCTGCAATGGGAGCCGGACCGTCAGGAACAACAAATGAAGGACCTGATGAGGAGTTGGACCTTTTTAAGCCTCCTTCCATGAACATTGCTGACGAACGATCTTCTGCGGCAGGAAATGGAGCGACAAAGGATGATGAAGACTAGAATAGTATAGTTTTGATACTATACCTATGTAAAATAAGTAATGAAGTCATGTTGTACGCTGGAGTACGTCTGTATAATTACATTTTGGTAATGTAATATGATGGTATGTGATGGCATGTTATATTTTTTCCAAATGTTTCTTTGCCTCAGATGCCATCTCGGACTCACGCGCATGACGGTGCGGGGACTTCCCGCGGTCGGGAAGATACTCCCAACCCGCCGCCTGTACCACCGACACTGGTCGAGGCTATTGCTGCCTTGGTCAATGCTACTGCAGATAATACCCGCTTCTTGCGCGAGATGGCGGGTAATCAGTTCCAGCAGCATGGTGGGAGAGCTCCTCCACAAGGACCGCGTGAAACCTCATATCTGGAATTCTCTGAGACACATCCCCTGCTCTTTATTAAAGCAGAAGACCCTCTAGAAGCTGATGAGTGGATAAGAGTAATGGAGCAGAAGTTTGGATTGGTCCGTTGCACGGAGACACAGAAGCCATTATTTGCTGCCCAACAACTGAGAGGGCCTGCCAGTACATGGTGGGCGAATTTTGTAGCAGTTCAACCAGCTAGACATCAGATCACCTGGGAAGAATTTAAGTTGGAATTTCATGAACACTATGTTCCAGAGGGAGTGCTTCATAAGAAACAAGAAGAATTTATCGGGTTCAAGCAAGGGGGAGATACTGTCATGCAGTATCTCAACAAATTCAATCATCTATCCCAGTATGCCATCAACCAAGTAAATACTGATCTGAATAAAAAGAATTGTTTTATGAGGGGACTCAACGACAGGCTCCAACGGTAAATGGCCACCTGCCTGGATCTTACTTACAATAGAGCTTTTAGCACGACATTGGGCGTAGAAGCCAAGAACACAAGCCATGGAAAATCAAAGGGATTTGGAGGTGACAGGTCTAATTAGGGACCTGAGAAGCGAACCAGGTTGGTAATCCGACCTTTTAATCAGAATCGTTCTTCGCCTCGTCCACCCTCCTATCTGTTCAAACAGCCTATTTTCCTTCGTCCTACCACCGCCCCCGCTTCTACAAATCAGTCGAGTGCCCCTGGTACTCGTTTACCCGCCATTCCTAGTTCTTCCACTGGATGCTTTAACTGTGGAAAGTCCGGACACTTTATAAAGGACTGTCCATACCCAAAACAGAATAAATTCAACAATCAGCAGAACTCTGGGAGCTCCAATCAAGGAAAGGGGAACATGGCTAGTACTTCAACGGGCAAAAATGTCAAGAAAATAGGACGGATATATTATACTCAAGTGGCAACAACACCGGAGGGCGAGCCGGTAATGATGGGTATGTTCCTTGTTGCCAACCACCCAGCAGTTATTCTCTTTGATTCTGGTGCTTCACATACTTTCATAAGCTAGAATTTTGTGGAAAAGCATTGCATTCCTTGCACTGAATCAAGGGAAGGATTTATTATCCATTCACCTGGGGGACAGATATTTACTAAGGAAGTAGCCTTCCGCATACCCGTAACGTTGGCCGGAAGGGAATTCCCTACCAACATGATTGATTTAAAGGGCCAAGACATAGATGTAATTCTGGGCATGAATTGGTTAGCCCAGCATAAAGCTATCCTCAACACTGATTTAAGGACCATCAAGTTGAGCCATGGCCTTGAAGAGATTCTCTTGTCCATCCCTGTAGCTGTCCCAGCCAAACCATTTGGACGGGTCTATGAAGCTATCGTACCAGAAATCCAGGATATTCTGGTAGTATGTGAATTCCCGGATGTCTTTCATGAAGATCTGCCTGGATTCCCTCCAGAAAGGGATGTAGAGTTTGTGATTGAACTGAAGCCCGGTACAACTCCTATTTCTAGAAGGTCGTACAGAATGCCACCAAATGAATTGGTGGAACTCAAGATTCAATTACAAGATTTGCTGAAGAAGGGATTCATTAGGCCCAGTTCATCACCTTGGGGATGTCTCGCAATTTTTGTCAAGAAGAAGGATCAAACACTTCGAATGTGCGTGGACTACAGACCCCTTAATGAGGTCACTATCAAAACAAGTACCCTCTTCCCCGGATCGATATCTTGTTCGATCAACTTACTGGAGCTCGGGTATTCTCCAAGATTGACCTCAGATCATGTTATCATCAGATTCGTATTCAACCCGAAGATATACCCAAGACCGCATTTACTACGTGATATGTCCTTTGGATTGACAAATGCTCCATCCCACTTCACGTATTTAATGAACTCGGTGTTTATGCCTGAGTTGGATAAATTTGTGGTGGTCTTCATTGACGATAACTTGATCTATTCCAAGAATGAAGAGGAGCATGCTAAACATTTACGGATCGTGTTAACACGCTTAAGTGAACACCAATTATATGCTAAATTCAGCAAATGCGTGTTTTGGTTGAAGGAAATCCAATTTTGGGACATGTATTATCTGCAAAAGGAATTGCGGTTGACCCCAGCAAAGTCTAGGATATTCTAGAGTGGAAACCACCAACGACAATACATCAAGTTCGAAGTTTCCTTGGGCTAACTGGCTATTACCGGAGATTTATTCTGGATTTCTCCAAGATTGTGAAACCAATCACAAGTTTGTTGAAGAATGATACAAAATTTGACTAGTCCTCAAAGTGCAATGAAGCCTTCGAGCAGCTGAAGGTATTATTGACTACTGCTCCGGTATTGGCTCAACCGGATATAGAGAAGCCTTTTGATGTGTATTGTGACGCATCATGCAGTGGGCTTGGTTGTGTCCTAATGCAGGAGGCACGAGTCATAGCATATGCTTCAAGACAGTTACGCCGACATGAGGAGCACTATCCAACTCATGACTTGGAATTAGCTACAGTTGTTCATGCCCTCAAGATATGGCGTCATTATCTGCTAGGAAATATCTGCCATTTATATACAGATCATAAAAGTCTGAAAAATATTTTTATCCAGACAGAACTGAACATGAGGTAGAGAAGATGGCTTGAGCTGATTAAGAATTATGATTTAGAAATCCATTAACACCTAGGAAAGGCCAATGTGGTGGCAGATGCACTGATTCGCAAGGCTTCTTGCCATTGTCTTACAGTGAGGACCCCTGACATCACATTATGTCAAGAAATGGAGAAGTTAAACCTGGGAATGATACAACATGGAACTTTGACCCAATTAAAGCTTGAGTCAGTTCTTCTGCAAAAGATTATTGATGCCCAAAGAAGTGACAAGGGTATGAAGCATATTCATGAGAAAATAGAAGCTGGCAAAGCTAATTGTTTTAGAAAGGATGATCAAGGGATAGTATGGTTTAATGATCGCATAGTTGTGCCTAAGTTTGTGGGAGTCCGCCAGCAAATTTTGGATGAAGCTCATCTTAGTCGATATTCCATTCATCCTGGAAGTACTAAGATGTATCAAGAATTAAAGCAACACTATTTGTTGACAAAAATGAAGATAGAAATTGCACGCTATGTGGCAAGATGTGACACCTGCAGACGTGTCAAAGCAATACACATGATGACCGCTGGACCATTGCAGTCCTTGCCCATCCCGACTTGGAAATGGGAGGACATTAGCATGGACTTCATCGTGGGATTACCCAGGACAGTTAAAGGTGTTGACTCTATCTGGGTTATAATTGATCGGCTTACAAAGATCGCCCACTTTCTTCCCGTCAAAGTAAAGTATACAGTGGCCACATATGCAGAACTTTACATTGCTCGTATTCTCAGTTTGCATGGGGTTCCAAAAACAATTGTGTTGGATCGCGGACCACAATTTGTATCCAAATTCTAGGAAGAACTCCACAAATCTCTGGGTACTAAGTTGCTCTACAGTTCGACATATCATCCCCAAACAAGTGGGTAGGCTGAGAGAGTAAATCAAATACTTGAAGATATGTTACGGGCATGTGTCCTGGAGTTTCCCCAAAAATGGGATGAGTGTCTGCCATTGGCAGAATTTTCGTATAATAATAGTTATCAAGCAAGTATTAAGATGGCATCATTTGAAGCACTGTATGGACGACGGTGTCGGACACCCTTAAATTGCTCTGAACCTAGGGAAAGATGGTTTTTAGGCCTGATATGGTTAAAGAGACGGAATCAAAAGCCCAACGAATCATACATAACTTGAAAGAAGCACAAGCTTGACAAAAGAATTACGCGGATAAACGAGGTCAACCTTTGGTCTTTCAAGTTAATGATCATGTATACTTGAAAGTGTCACCAATGAAGGGTATGAACCGTTTCAGGGTAAAAGGAAAGTTGGCACCCCGGTATATTGGCTCGTTCCTTATTCTTGAACGATACAGACCAGTGGCATACCGACTTCAACTACCAGAAACATTATCTGTAGTGCATAATGTGTTCCATGGATCTCAATTGAAGAAGTGCCTTCGAGTCCCTGATCGAACCATTGACATAGTGGATATTGCTTTGGAACCAGACTTAACATATTCAGAACATCCTATTCGAATTTTGGACCAAAAGCACATGATTACCTGAAAAAGGACCCTTAAATTTTATAAAGTACAATGGAACCAGCATACGAAAGATGAAGCTACCTGGGAGATGCAAGGCTTCTTAGAAAAGCATTTTCCTAGGTTCTTAGCTTCATGTAACTTGTAAGATATGTACATTCATTGTCAAGGAGAAATAAACCCCCATACCACCCCTGCCCTATAAGACAAGTAAGGAAATAACGATGTGACGCGTTTCCTTTTCCATTAGTTACCCCAGGACCTTAAATCTCGGGACGAGATTCTTTTATGGGGGGGAAGGATGTAACACCCCTGGTGTTACTGGCACTAAAACATGAGCATAACATCATATGCATTTACATTTCATATGTTCGTTACACCTAGAGTGCATTCACTAGGTAAAAGCTTCAAACAAGTTGTGATGATATGACTTGATGTATGGTTAACCCTAGGGTAGGATACTTAACCCTGGAAATAAGGCTCATGGACTTTTGTTCACAAGATATCAAAGTTGATGTACTTTTGTGGCACAAAAACCCTAATGTGCCTAAAACCCTAAAAACAAACCCTAGAAACCCTAATTGAAACCCTAGGGGGGTAGATGTAAATTTTGTGCACTTTTGGACCAAAGTGCAAACATCAAAGGGATAGAACACCACAAATCATGTGTTTTTCACATTTGAGAATTTGCAAGTTGAATAGTGGAGTTTGGACATATTTGCAAAAAGTACCCCATGAAGCCAATATGCTTAAGTCTGAATTTCACTAAATAGGGTCAACTTTGGAGCTCTATATTTCTAAATCTACAAGGAATTTGCCTAGGGTCAACACATCAAATTTGTAGAGCTACTATAGGAGCATAACTTTGTTTAAGTCACAAGACATGAGTGCTGTATAAAAATTAGAGTTAAATGGATTCAAAGTATTGCTGTCAGTCACCAATGAAATCTGAGATTGGTGTGACAGTGAGTTTTGATTAACTTTGGACTCGATTCAAGCTCGATGGAGTAAGTAAATGAGCAAGGTCTCTATAGTCGAATTGTAGCTGGTTTATAGAGCTACAACTTTAATACAGATGGATGATCAAGTTGCTACACAAATTTTGGAATAAATCGTCCCCAATTGTGCTCGGTCAGGCGCTCTGAATAAGGATCCCATTGTACAGTAACTGAAAAAGATCCCCAGGTTCATCGCCCCTCACCGCCGGTGATCTCGCGCCCGGATTCGCACCAGCCGCTGCGATTCGTGCCCCGCGCAAGTGGATAACTGAGGGGAGTAAAGATCTTAGCGCTCGGATTGGTTCAGGCTCGGTCACTGTTGAGCTCGCCGTACCCACTTGGACTGCGGTCGGTCGGAATGGCCCTCACCGGCGTTAGCCGCTTACCGATGGTGCGCCACGTGCCTAAGCGCAATACCACGTCGCAGCGAATCGCCTTAGCATGTCCGTTCATCGCCGGTAGCCTTGCCACGTTGAAATCCACGAATCACTTGCACCAGTGACCTCCCCTCTCTCCGACCGCCAGCGCGCCTTCGCAAAATTGGACGCCATCGCCGATGGAACCTATAAATTACCGCCCCAGTGAGCTCCGCTAGGTCATCACGCATCCAGCACACCCACCCGTGTCTCGTATTGTCCACCAGAGAGCTCTAATTTAGAGTTTCCCCCAATTCAGTTCTCCGCGCCGCCGTGAGTGAGCTCGTCGTGGCCAGCCTTCTGCAGGTCCGTTCACGCCCTCCTCGCTCTCGTTTCAACACCCCTGTGTGCTATAGATGCTTATCGGCCCAGCCAATTGAACTAGCCCGTGTTGGATCACCGGGAACACCTCACATTGTCCTCGGTGTGCGCCATCACCGTGGACAGAGAGTTTTTGAGCTAGAACTTTGCAATTGCTTGAGGGATTAGTGTTATTGAGGGTGGAATTAGGTGTCGGCCAAACTTGAGCGCCGGTCATTGCATTTTCCAGCCGGTACAGGGTCACCGGAGCCACTGCTCCGTCGTCCGAGGTCGGGGATCTCACCTTGCGAAGAAATAGAAAGGGAGGGGCCTAACTGCGAATGTCAGTGACACATAGGAATAGTGCGCATGATTCTTTACGGGTTATTTAAAAGATCAGAGTCCTCTGCACAAAGTAAACCGCGGGTGCGTTTCCCTGATCGTGGGCCAACTTGGGCTGGTTTTAGCTTGATACTATTCATCATTTTCCCTTTTCTTTTTCTACTAGACTTGGGAAATTCATAGAAAATTCTAGAAAAATGCTAAAAATATGGGACCAATTTTGCTGGACTCCTAAATTCCTATAGTATTTAATAAAAATAGTTCCAAGAATTTAGTCCAAACTAGGAATTGTTTAGTATTTAAGAAGGCCAAAACCTAGACTTTTGGAATTTTAGAAATTATTTGATGACTCCAAAAATCATAAAACTTTTTGGATAAACTTAATTTGATAATTAGAACTCATGGGTGAAGTTTGACACGTGTTGGACATTGTTTGATTCCCAAACCGAAAACCCTAGCTCCTTAGGGTAAAACTGTCTAACCCTACTAGGGTGTTGACCTAGAAGACCCTAGTTTCCCTGGTGCACCGTGAAGGAAAGTTGTATTCAAGATACAACTTGATGTATCTCTGCTATCATTGCATTTTCATAAGCATCACATGAGCATTCATGGTTATATATGGTTATGTATAGAAAACGAAGAAGTGACTGTTGAAGAAGAAGAGACTGCTCCATCAATTGAAAATCCACCTGCCGGGAACTGTTTTTATTTTGATATCTGTGGAACAGAGCCCGGCTCCCCTACAACACAAGGCAAGCCCCAGTGCATTTGCCACCTCCTTGCTGTTTTAAAATCTTTATCACTTTGTTTGATGCATTAGGTAATAGGAGTTGTGTACCAAACTATTGTTGCACTTCCTTCCTTGAAATTGTTTACCATTCCTTGATTACCTGTTTTATTTAAAGGTTTTCTGATGCTTAGTCTTTCTTTAGAAAACAAAAAGGTTTTGTTTTAAACCAAAGGTGATGCTTCAAAGGGAAGGGGATGTTTTCAAAGGGAAGTGGATCCATCATGGCCGTGTTGGGTTCAACATCACACAAGATGTACCTCTGCCAGGTACCAAACTTGCACGATGAAGTTGAGACCGGGCAGGTGACTTGCACAAGAAGAGAGTCTCGGTGTAGTGTCTTCGTCTGAGTCGATTAAGGACCGTACCGATGTAGGCTTGCTGATTGAGGACCTTTTAACTGATCACATGCCTCGTCATGGGTAAGCTTTGCCTCGGGCAGACTAATACCAGAAAGGCCAACACGCAATGGGAGTGGAGAGATGTCGAGAGTAGCATGTACCCTCCGTGGCAAGAGGCTGGACGGTGGTGTATATGTGCTCTCGGTTGGCGTGAACCTGGTCTGGTCTTAAGAAACCCAGTGGCGAGTTGACATATGCAAGGGTTAAGTGCTACATATGTCGTGTGATTGGAGATCCCCAGCTGGGTATTAATCGATTCGGATTGCCGTTACTTCTCAGATATGAAGACTTGGTCACTACCCTACACGTAGCATTCCAATGAACTGAAAGGGTTGATAAAAGACGGCTAGTATAGGCCAAGTGCTTGAACTAGGGTAGAAAGAACTCTAGCTACAGGTAATGACTTAACTTGATAATAAAACTGGATTTTAAGGATCCACTGTTAGTAAGCATTTCTGCAAACAGAGTCTTTGATTCTTGAATAGCCTTACCTTGACTCCCTCTAGCCAGCATATCCTTGAGAGTCTTTTCTTTTGACGGGTAAGACTTGCGAAAGTACACTCTGTACTCAGGGTCTTCGAACCCATGTTGTTGTAGGTGGGGAAACATCAGACTTTTGCTGTTTTTTTCTAAGGTGGTGCCCAAGGAAGAGCCCCAACATTAAAGTCGCGGGAGGATGTTGGCCTCCCACTTGAAAAATAATATACTTTTATGCGGGTGGGGTTTTTGCCTCCCGGGTCTGTAATGATAATACTTTATGCACTCATAGCACCCTGGTTTTGTAATAACAATAATAATCTTTCTCTATATTTGAATGAATGTAAATTAAGTTATTGTAATTTCTTCCGCTAATCTTTCCTCCGATGTGATGTAATATCTGTGGGACGGGTGAAGCGCTCTTGGGCGAGGAAATGAGGATACAGTTACCGAACTTGTTGAGTGATTATGTGCATCTACAGGGTTGTCCAAGGTCCATTGGACATGGACAACTGTAGGTGGGCCTAATAACTTGGGAGGTTCCGTCACAAACCACTTCCTAGCCATTGGCTGTTTTTGCTAGCGATGGGCACAATGGACAGGTACTGTTCACTGTCTGGTGCGTGCCACGTCAGCACGCCCGTTGGGGTTTGGAGTGACTTGACCGTTGGAACGGCTGCACCGGACAGTCTGGTGCTACACCGGACACGTCCGGTGTGTTCTGACTTCGCTGCTCTGACTTCTGCCGTGCACTGTTCACAACTGTTCACTTTTGGCAGACAACCGTTGAAGCATTGTTACCGTTGCTCCATTTGCTCACCGGACATGTCCGGTGCACACCGGACAGTCCGGTGAATTATAGCGGAGCACTCCTGGGAAATTCCCGAGAGTGAGATGTTCGAGTGGAGCTCGTCCTGGTGCACCGGACACAGTCCGGTGCGCCATAGGCAGCACACTCTCATGTCCTTTGCTCCAAATTTGTTTAAGTCTCAACCTGAATTTCTTTCTTGGTTTGTGTTGAACCTTATGCACCTGATATGAATGACATCTAGGCAAACTAGTTAGTCCACGTGGTTTGTGATGGACGTCAACCACAAAAAACGATTATAGGAAATGATTAAGCCCATTTCCCTTTCAATCTCCCCCTTTTTGGTGATTGCTTTCTTCTATTTAACATTTTGGACCATATTTGCACCACTTGCTTGTTGTTGCAATTCTTTTTGAGAAAACTTTTTCAAATTCTTTTGCAAATAGCTAAAGGTAAAAGAATATGATTGTAAGAAGCATTTTTTAAGATTTGAAATTCCTCCCCCTGTTTCAAATGCTTTTCCTTTGAATAAATGAGAGCCCCCCTGAAGAAATTCTCCCCTTAGCTTTCAAGAGGGTTTTTGAAATGATTTCTCCTTTTTGAAACAGATATGAAATGAAATTATACCAATTGAAGTTTTTATACCAACTTGAAATTTTGAAACCAAATAAGATACCAATTGAATTTTTTTTGAGATTTAACTCAAGTACCAATTGAAATAAACACTAATTGAAGTAATTTCTTCCTTTGGTTTTTGAAAATTTAAAAATGGTGGTGGTGCGATCCTTTTTCTTTGGGCTTAATACTTTCTCCCCCTTGGGCATTAATCGCCAAAAATGGAGAACTTGAGAGCCCTTTAATTCTCCCCCTTTGGGGCCTAATACTTTTTCCCCATAGGTAAAAGAAATATGAGTGAAGGTTCATACCAATTGAGATTTGCATGAGTAACGACAAAGGGTAAATGATACCGTCAGAGTTGGAGTGGAAGCCTTGTCTTTGCCAAATACTCCATTTCCCTTTCAATTTAAGACTAATCATAGAGATACACTTGAGAGCACATTAGTCTTAGCCTCGGTACAAGAAGAACAAGAAATATGCATTTGTACCAAATGAAAGAGACATGATCAAAGGTATACGAATTAGTTGTGTGTGCAATGTTTCAATCAAAGTTTCGAGAATCAAGTATATTTAGCTCATTCCTAAGTTTGCTAAAGGTCTTTTCATCTAGTGGCTTGGTAAAGATATCAACTAATTGGTTGTGGGTATTAACATAGGCAATTTCGATATCCCCCTTTTGTTGGTGATCACTCAGAAAGTGATACCGGATGTCTATATGCTTAGTGTGGCTGTGTTCAACGGGATTATCCGTCATGCGGATTGCACTCTCATAATCACATAGGACAGGGACTTTGCTCAATTTGTAGCCACAGTCCCTAAGGGTTTGCCTCATCCAAAGTAATTGTGCACAGCAATGGCCAGCAGCAATATACTTTGCTTCGGTAGTGGAAAGAGGTACTGAGTTTTGTTTCTTTGAAGCCCAAGACTCCAGGGATCTTCCCAGAAACCGACAAGTCCCTGATGTCCTCTTCCTGTCAATTTTACATCTAGCATAATCGGCATCGGAATACCCAATTAAATCAAAGGTAGATCCCTTGGGGTACCAAAGCCCAAATTTAGGAGTGTAAACTAAATATCTCATAATTCTTTTCACGGCCCTAAGGTGAACTTCCTTAGGATTTGCCTAGAACCTTGGACACATGCATATTGAAAGCATAATATCCGGTCGTGAAGCACATAAATAGAGTAAAGATCCTATCATCGACCAGTATTCCTTTTAATCTACAGATTTACCTCCCGTGTTGAGGTCGAGATGCCCATGTGTTCCCATGGGTGTCTTGATGGGTTTGGCATTCTTCATTCCAAACTTCTTAAGTATATCTTGAATGTACTTAGTTTGGCTGATGAAGGTGCCCTCTTAGAGTTGCTTGATTTCAAATCCAAGGAAATACTTCAACTCCCCCATCATTGACATCTCGAATTTCTGTATCATAATCCTACTAAACTCTTCACAAGTTGACTTGTTAGTAGACCCAAATATAATATCATCAACATAAATTAAGCATATGAACAGGTCTTTAGCAATTGTTTTAGTGAAGAGAGTAGGGTCAACTTTTCCAACTTTGAAGCCATTAGTGATAAGAAAGTCTCACAGGCATTCATACCATGCTCTTGGGGCTTGCTTGAGCCCATAAAGCACATTTGAGAGTTTATACACATGGTTAGGATACTCACTATCTTTAAAACCGGGAGGTTTCTCAACATATACCTCTTCCTTGATAGGGCCATTGAGGAAGGCACTCTTCACGTCCATTTGATATAACTTAAAGCCATGGTAAGTAGCATAGGTAAGTAATATACGAATTGATTCAAGCCTAGCTACGGGTGCATAGGTTTCATCAAAATCCAAACCTTCGACTTGTGAATAACCTTTTGCAACAAGTCGGGCTTTGTTCCTTGTCACCACACCATGCTCATCTTGCTTGTTGCGGAATACCCATTTGGTACCTACAACATTTTGGTTAGGACGTGAAACTAAATGACATACCTCATTCCTCGTGAAGTTGTTGAGCTCCTGTCACACCCGGGTTTTAGGGGTCCAAAATCCGTGCGCGAAATAATCACCAGGTGTGCTGGGACCAAGTCTCACACATATGATGAATCATGGCACTGGATCGAATGTCACATCTTTACTACATAACAAGAGTTCTATACAAAATAAATAAATAATTACATCATATGAAGACAAGGATCCAGCAACCCAAAGTTGACTGGGAGACGACGACCTAGACCTCTCACGAACTCGCCACATCATCCTCCATGCGCCTCATCCTGCATTACCTGTTCTTGACCTATGGGGGGTGTGAGACAGCAAGAGTGAGCTCACATACGTTCATAGCTCAACAAGTTGTGGGGAATAATGTGTATGAACTCACCAATGTTGGGAGCTCATGTGTAGTGTAAGGCTTACCAAAGAGGATGGTTGAAGCTAAGCATTGCTTTTTAAGTTGGTCAAAATTTTATTAGCAGTTACTAAATATAAGTAAATACCAACCCAGTTAAGTAGTAGAACAGAAGTAACAACATCACCTGCGATGCAATGCATATGACAAATTGAATTTAGTTCCATAAATTAATCATGTGAGTGTCCGAGCTGCTCATGACCGTGAGCATGGCTAGTTTACCAGTTTTACACTCTGCAGAGGTTGTGCATCTTTACCAACAAGTCATGTTACCCATCTGCCAAGAGACGGCCAATCCCATACACCTCTACCGAGGAGGCGAGGCAGGGTAACACTACGAGGCCTTTACAAAGTTCCACTAGCTTCAAAAAACCCGCTACAGTTTCTAGGAAGCTCCAATGCAGGGATCCCTCGCCTGACCACCATCGCAACAAAATCAACCCAAGGACCTCCCTACACTGACCACTCCCCTACTGCCCTTGCCCCTTTCGGGTAAGGTAGCCCTCCACTAGCTTTCCTAATTAGTCAGCCAAGGGCGTCCCATACCACCCTTGTGGTAGCACTGTTTTCCCGAGTGGTTCTCCATGTTCCAATTAACATAATGATCTTAACATGAACAGTAAATAACAACTGATAATAAAAGTATAATCATGAATATTGTGTATCTCTATACCCAAAACAACATAATGCAATAGCAGGTACTACCCAAAAATTCAGTGGTGAACAAGGTATAAAGATAGTCAAACTAGGGTAACCTATTGGGTCCTATCAAAATTAACCTATGCAGATCATTATGATTAATCAGAACATGACTGGGTAAAAAGAAGTGATCAAGGGCACAACTTGCCTGGGACTTGAGATTCCAGGTACCAGGATGATCTTTAGGTTCTCGTGACCTCACCGCTAGCCGTAGCAATACAAACAAACAAGGTATAGACAAAATTAACATCACACCAAACATAAGAATTAAGTGCATAATAATATTCTACGCGTCGTAATGAGATCGTAGGAACAAGAACCACTAAATTCGGAGCTACGATTATTAAGTTATGAATTTTTGAAGTTATTTAATTCCTAGAATAGAGTTATTCATGTGAATAATTTTAAATCATGTTTCATGGTTAGACAAAGGTACTAGGTAATAAACAATATTTAAACAAAATTAATGCCACTAGAATGAATCAATTTGGAGTTATGGATTTTAAGTTATGAATTTCTAAAGGTTTTATGTGTTTAGTACAAAATTAATTAAGAGATAAATTTCATCATGGGTTTCATGCTAAGACATTATTACTGTGTGATGAATAATATTAAAACAGAATTATAGGAACTGGAATGGGTCAATTTCGACTTAATATGAATTTTTTATGAATTATACAAGTTTCTAGATTTATTTTTATAATAAAAAACTATTTTCCATATTAATATAATTATTTTATTCAACTTCTGGATCGGGGCCACTATTTCAGAAGAGTACGAGGTCTAACTCATAAATTTTAGGACCCCGATGCAATTATTTTCTAACACCAGAGGATGGCGGGTTAGTTTCAAAATTCCATAGGGTCTCTTATGTAAAGATGGCTCGGCGAAGGGGTATGGGCAAACCGTGACCATCGGATCTACAGGAACGGCCAGGATTAAAACCCGCCAGCCCTAAACCGGTACGCAACAGGGACCGTTGATTGGAGATCTATGATACGGATTAGATGGCGCAGAGAGGTAAGTGCGCACCGATCTAGACCGCCCATCTCGTGATCAATGACACAGACCATCCACACAGGCGCTACACCCATCATCAAATCCCCATCGTTGGCCACAGATCCACGACCTAGGCTAATCTTCTTCCTCCCACGGTTAGACGCGGCGGCGCCCAGAGTCCCGCCCGCGGTGGTCGCCATGGCCGGTCCACCTAGCTACCTCGTTCTAGTGCACAATTCTTAGAGACGATGGGTTCTACGCACAGGATGGAACAAGGCGATCGTCGTGGTAGGTAGCTTACCTCGAATTGGAGCAACAGGGGTTCTGCACACGGCACGGGGCGGACCACGACAATGACGAATCCTGGTGAACAATCCCCCGCTCACCAGGCACACCCAGAGCACATCAACACAACTACGCGTGCACGCGCGCGTTCCAGTAGCCACACCGTCGCACCGGCTAGGGTACCCTGGTGACACGAGCTCGACCACACCGGCTCCCACTCACTCTTAGCTTTTATCCTCACAGCGTCGGCACGGAGGAGGTTTAGAAATCCAGAACGATGAGAGAGATGGCGCACGACCACAGATATATATACCCGGGTCCAGCCAGGTGGTTACGGCTGGAATTCCGCTAAGTTGTTAGGATTTCGATGGGGAGATTTGTTGCGATCTGGCGGCGAACTCAGGTGGATATGCTGCAGTGAAGAAGGGAAGCCTGACGATGTGGGGTCCACCTGGTAATGAGCGTGCCGTAGGGTTAGAGCGTGGGCCACATGCGTCAGCGACACTTGCCATGACCAGGCCATGGAGCACGCGGCGTAGTGGGCCGGCAACGGCCCAAGAGCTGAGAGGGAACACACTTTTCCTTTTATTTTGATTTTCATTTTTCTGATTTCTATTTGAATTCAAATCAAACACAAATTTGAATCTCAACCCTCTTATTTAGAGGCACCAATAGAATTTTAGCATAATGTGCACAAATTATATTATTCTATTTATTTAGTTACTTTATTATTTATGTATTTATTTATTATTTAGTTAGTGTTTTCACATGAAATACACACATCACATTTATTTCAATGGAACTTTAATTTGGGTGCGTAGTCAAATTGAAGGTATATTCCAAAGTTCATATTCCTTGGCTTTTATAGAAAATATTTTCCAATTGCCCAATTTTTTAAGGTTTGTTTTACTAATGTCATTTTATTACGACCATTTATTTTCTTAGAGAGGGTGAGTTCTAAAGTTCAAGGGTACTTATTTTGATGATTATTATTATTTTTATTATTTTTCTCCAAAGGGTTTCCTTAAATCTCAAGTTAAGACTTTTGGGGGTTACAGCTCCTCTTGCATTGCCACCACCCAATCCGGATCACTAAGTGCATCCTCTATCCTATATGGCTCAATAGAAGACACAAAAGAGTAATGTTCACAAAAATGAGCAACTCGAGATCGAGTGGTTACCCCCTTGTGAATGCCACCGAGTATGGAGTTGACGGGGTGATCTCTTTGAATTGCTTGGTGGACTCTTGGGTGTGGCGGTCTTTGATCCCAAATTTCTTGATCATCTTCCTTGTCTTGATCATCTTCATCTCCCCCTTGATCAATGTCCTCCTCTTGAGGTGGCTCATTGTCTTGATCTTCATCTTCTTCTTCTTAAGCCTTATCCTCGTCTTGAGTTGGTGGAGATGCTTGCATGGAAGATGATGGTTGACCTTGTGCTTGTGGAGGCTCTTCGTATTCCTTTGGACACACATCCCCAATGGACATGTTCCTTAGTGCGATGCATGAAGCCTCTTCATCATCTAGTTCATCAAGATCAACTTGCTCCACTTGGGAGCCATTAGTCTCATCAAACACAATGTCACAAGAAACCTCAACTAATCTAGTGGACATGTTGAAGACTCTATATGCCCTCGTGTTTGAGTCATAACCGAGTAAAAAGCCTTCAACTGCTTTAGGGGCAAATTTATAATTTCTACCTCTTTTAATAAGAATAAAGCATTTGCTCCCAAAAACTCTAAAGTAAGAAACATTGGGCTTTTTACCAGTGAGAAGTTCATATGATGTTTTCTTGAGGATTCGGTGAAGATATAACCGGTTGATGGAGTAGCAAGTGGTGTTAATCGCCTCAGCCCAAAACTGATCTGGTGTCTTGTACTCATCAAGCATGGTCCTTGGCATATTCAGTAGAGTTCTATTTTTCCTCTCCACTATACCATTTTGTTGAGGTGTGTAGGGAGAAGAGAACTCATGCTTGATGCCCTCCTCCTCAAGAAATCCTTCAATTTGAAAGTTCTTGAACTCCGTTCCATTGTCGCTTCTAATCTATTTGATCCTCAATATGAACTCATTTTGAGCCCATCTTAAGAATCTCTTTAAGGTCTTTTGGGTTTGAGATTTTTCCTGCAAAAAGAATACCCAAGTGAAGCGAGAATAGTCATCCACAATAACTAGACAGTACTAACTCCCGCCGATGCTTATGTATACAATCGGGCCAAATAGATCCATGTGGAGTAGCTCAAGCGATATGTCAGTCGTCATGATGTTCTTATGTGGATGATGAACTCCAACTTGCTTCCCTGATTGGCATGCACTACAAATCCTGTCTTTCTCAACATGAACATTTGTTAGTCCTAAAATGTGTTCTCCCTTTAGAAGCTTGTGAAGATTCTTCATCCCAACATGGGCAAGTCAGCGATGCCAGAGCCAGCCCATATTAGTCTTAGCAATTAAGCAAGTGTCTAGTTCAGCCTTGCTATCATTAAAATCAACTAAATAGAGCTGACCATCTAACACTCCCTTAAATGCTATTGAATCATCACTTCTTCTAAAGATAGTAACACAAATATAGTAAAGAGACAGTTGTAGCCCATTTTACATAATTGAGAGACACAAAGCAAATTGTAGTCTAAAGAATCTATAAGAAAAACATTAGAAATGGAATGGTTAGGGGATATAGCAATTTTACCCAAACCTTAGACCAAACCTTGATTTCCAACCCCTAATGTGATAGCTCTTTGGGGATCTTCATTTTTCTCATATGAGGAGAACATCCTTTTCTCCTCTGTCATGTGGTTTGTGCACCTGCTATCGATTATCCAACTTGATCCACCAGATGCATAAACTTGTTCTTAGGTTTCCAAACGGTCTTGGGTCCTTTCACATTACAAACAAACACCTTGGGTACCCAAACACAAGTCTTTGGACTCTTGTGTTTGCCCCCAACATATTTGGCAACTACTTTGCCTAATTTGTTAGTGAGCACATAAGAAGCATCAAAAGTCTTAAATGAAATTTTATGCTCATTTGATGCATTAGGAATTTTCTTTTTAGGCATTTTGATATGAGTGGAATGCCTAGAGCTAGAGGCCTCATTACTATACAAATAAGCATGATGAGAAACAGTATGAAGTTTTCTAGCATGAATCTTCCTAATCTTATGCTCATGATAGTTTGCAGGATATAAAATGTAGCCCTCTCTATCCTGAACCATGGGAGCCTTACCCTTAACAAAATTAGATAGTTTCTTGGGGGCATTAAGTTTGGTGTTGCTTTGGCTCCCTTGTTGGAAGCCAATGCCATCCTTAATGCCAGGGCGTCTCCCATTATAGAGCATGCTTCTAACAAATTTAAATTTTTCATTTTCTAGCTCATGCTCGACAATTTTAGCAGTTAATTTAGCTATGTGATAATTTTGTTGTTTAATCATGGCAAGGTGATCATCAATAGCTTCAATATTAACATCTCTACATCTAGTGCAAATAGTGACATGCACAACAGTAGATGTAGAGGGTTTGCAAACATTTAATTCTTCTATCTTAGCATTTAAGCTAGCATTCTCATCTCTAAGACAGGAAATTGAATCATTGCAAATGCTAAGCTCCTTGGTTAAGTTTTCACATTTTTCTACTTCTAGAGCATAAGCATTTTTCAACTTAACAAATTTTTTATTTTCCTTAACGAGCAAGTCCTCTTGGCATTCCAAGAGATCATCCTTCTCGTTAATGGTTTCTATTAATTCATTTAATTTTTTCTTTTGGTCCATGGTAAGGTTGGCAAAGAGAGAAATTAAATCATCATTATTATCATTAGAGCTACGCTCATCATCAGATGTAGTGTATTTGGGGGTATCTCTAGAATGTACCTTCTTCTTCTTGCCGTCCTTAGCCATGAGACACTTGTGGCCGATGTTGGGGAAGAGGAGGCCTTCGTTGATGGTGATGTTGGCGGTGTCCTCATCGGAGGAGGAGTCGGTGGAGCTCTCGTGGGAGTCCCATTCCTGCCCCATGTGCGCCTCGCCGCCTTTCTTCTTGTAATACTTTTCTTCTCCATTTTTTTCTTCCCCTTCTTGTCTTCGTCCCTGTCACTATCACTTGTATATGGACATTTAGCAATAAAGTGTCCGGACTTACCACACCTGTAGCACACCATCTTGGAATGGGGCTTGTAGTCCTTCCCTTTCCTTTGGTTGAGGATTTTCAAAAAGCTCTTAATGATAAGAGCCATCTCCTCGTTGTCGAGCTTGGAGGCGTCGATTGGAAGTCTACTTGGTGTAGACTCCTCCTTCTTTTCTTCTGTTGCTTTGAATGCAACAGGTTGCACCTCGGGTATGGCGGTGGCGCCTTGCTCCAAGTTGACAATATGTTTGGATTCTTTGATCATAAGTTCAAAGCTCACAAACTTGCCAATCACCTCCTCGGGAGACATCTGTTTATATCTAGGATCCCCACGAATTAATTGAACTTGAGTAGGATTATGAAAAACAAGGGATCTTAGAATAACCTTGACCATTTCATGGTCACCCACTTGGTGCTCCCAAGGTTGCACACTTGACTGACCTTGGTTTTGAGCAGGTTGTACATAGCTTGCGGCTCTTCTCCTTTGTTGAGGACGAATCGATCGAGCTCTCCCTCGATCGTCTCTCACTTGGTGATCTTGGTCACCTCGTCCCCTTCGTGCGCCGTTTTGAGGACGTCCCAAATCTCTTTGGCATTTTCAACCCTTGCACCTTATTATACTCCTCTCGACACAAGGAGGCAAGGAGTATAGAAGTTGCTTGGGAGTTAAAATGCCTAATTTGGGCGGCCTCGTCCAAGTCGTAGTCCTCATCGCCCACTTGTGGTGCCTGCGCTCCAAACTCAACAATATCCCAAATGCTTTCGTTGAGTGAGGTTAGATGGTGCCTCATTTTATCACTCCACATACAATAATCCTCACCATCAAAATATGGTGGCTTGCCTAGGGGTACTGAAAGTAGAGGAGCGCATTTAGGAATGCGAGGATAGCGAAGAGGCATCTTACTATACTTCTTACGCTCGTGGCGCTTTGAAGTTGTAGACTCGGCGCCGGATGTGGAAGGTGATGAAGAGTCGGTCTCGTAGTAGACCACCTTCTTCATTTTCCTTTTCTTCTTGTCACCCTTCCTATGTGACTTGATGGAGGAAGAGGATTCCTCCTTGTACTTGTTGCTGGACTCCCTTCATAAAGTCCTTCCCGAGCCCATGGCTTCGTCGCCGGTGATGATCTCCCTCTTGGCGTGATCTCCAGACATCACTTCGAGTTTGTTAGACTCATAATGAAGCACTGGCTCTGATACCAATTAAAAGTCGCCTAGAGGGGGGTGAATAGGCGAAACCTAAAATTTATAAACTTAAACACGCACTATGGCTAGGGTTAGCGTTAGATTTAAATCGGAGTGCGAAAGATGGTTCTCCTTGCTTAGAGTTGCTCAATCAATGCGGATGACATTTGGGAGCAAACTCAAATCAATATGAGCAAGGGAACTTTAGAGAGAGGAAAGAGGGGAAACAAATCAAGTGAGAATCAATGCAAGTGGACACGATGATTTGTTTACCGAGGTTCGGTTCCAAAGAACCTAGTCCCCATTGAGGTGGCCACAAAGACCGGTCTATTCCAACCCTTTCCCTCTCTCAATCGGCCACACAGACCGGTCGAGGCTTCTCCTTAATCACTTGGGTCACTAAGACCCCACAAGGATCACCACACACTTAGATGTCTTTAGCTAGCTTTACAAACCACTTATGAGAATAAGAATAGAGAAGGAGAAAGAAATCCAAGCAACAAGAGCATCAAAAGAACACAAATAATCCTCTCACAAGCCTCTAAGCACTAGAGTTGATTTTGGGAGCTTGGAGTGGATTGAATTCTTTGGATGTGTCTTGGAGTGTTTGGCTTTGCTTTTGCAATGAATATGCAGTTCAGAAAACTTGGATGCCATTGAAGGAGGTGGTTGGGGGTATTTATAGCCTCCAACCACTTCCTAGCCATTGGTTGTTTTTGCTAGCGATGGGCACACCAGACAGTCCAGTGGTGCACTGAACATGTACTGTGAATCTGTCCGGTGCGTGCCACGTCAGCACGCCCGTTGGGGTTTGGAGCGACTTGACCGTTCGAACGGCTGCACCGGACAGTCCGGTGTGTTCTGACTTCACTGCTCTGACTTCTGCCGCGCACTGTTCACTTTTGGTAGACGACCGTTGGCGCATTGTTACCGTTGCTCTGTTGGCTCATTGGACATGTCCGGTGCACACTGGACAGTCCGGTGAATTATAGCGGAGCACTCCTGAGAAATTCCCGAGAGTGAGCTGTTCGAGTGGAGCTCGGCCTGGTGCACCGGACACTGTCCGGTGCGCCATAGGTAGCACACTCTCATGTCCTTTGCTCCAAATTTGTTTAAGTCCACAACTGAATTTCTTTCTTGGTTTGTGTTGAACCTTATGCACCTGAGATGAATGACATCTAGGCAAACTAGTTAGTCCATGTGGTTTATGATGGACGTCAACCACCAAACTCGATTATAGGAAAGGATTAAGCCCATTTCCCTTTCATGGCACGTACATGGTTCGCATTCAATTTGCTTCCTAAAACCGAGTGTGACAGTAGTCATCATAGGTTTAAGGGAGAGCATATGATCTTAAATCACAGGGGTCACATAATGCAACCTAATGAAGCATTTTCGTTCTGAGTAGGGGAACATATTGTAGTCAATGAGTGTGGTGATACTTAATCGGTCATCGTCATGCATTAGTCTTAATGTGTAAACTTGTTAAAGGATTGATCCAGAAAAGTTAAGTATAAGAAATATAGAAAACAAAGGGAAGAATGTTGAATATGTCCTCTACAACCGGTAAACAGGGACCGGATTGCACTTATTCTATCTAACCACCCCCTAACCTCGCGCCCTTGATTGGGGGGCACCTAACCTTATGGTTGTAGCCCCTGATTCACCATGTGCAACAATAAAATTGATTAGAGGGCGGCATGACTTAAGCCAAAGCTAATCCTGATGCCCAAAAGCATAAACCCACATTCCCTAAGGGTTCCCATTTCACTAGTGCTAGAGTGACCGAAATTGCTGTGATTTATGGTGTCGGAGATCAAGGGCAACCCAACGGCGCTAGGAACCGAGCCTCCTCCTCTGTAGGCTAGTGAATGCGGTGCGACGGGAATCCCTGCCTCCTCCATCGCGCCAAGATGCACTACCACCTCTACAAGGCGCGACATATAGCCTTGCCCTTAATCAAGGGCAAGAAGGTATTAAATTCCCTTTGTTTTATGTGTTAACAGTTTGTGCACAAAATATAGATCATCACTATGTTTATTGTTGAGTTTGATCTCGGATTTGACTAAGGGAGACACTGCAAAGATACCCCTAGATTCTATCAATGTTGTCTAGATGTAGAATCCCATGAGCTATTGAAGATATTGCTCATCCTCCCAAGATACATTGGTAAGAAAACATACCTTCTTTATCATCATGCTGATCATTTGTTTGAGCTCTATACATGGTTACGATGTTTGTTATCCTCAATGCACAAAATATATTTCTTATAACCATTTGGCAAAAAAAGATAAGTCACATATGTCATATATACTTTTACATATGTGCCACTTGTCATTAACTGTGGATGAAGGAAGCGACTTGCCAACGACATGCGACTTTCTTTATCCATATCAATGGCAGGCGACACACATGCAAAAACATATATCATACATGTAATTTCTCATTCTCTGCTAGACGGCTATAATAAATAAATTTTGCTCATTAGAAATAACAAAGACAAAAAGCATGTATAGAGCTCACCGAACAATCATCATGTTGGTGCAAAAGGTATGTTCTGCTATCGGTGTATACTAGGAGACAAAGAATATTTCCCCAGTAGCGGTTAGAATTTTAGATCTGAATTTACAATATGTTTTGTGTAGCTAAATTAGACAAGGGATAAGGCGCTACCTACAAAAGGACGACTTAGAGCATCTCCAACAATTTCTTAAAATCCTGATTCTAATCTTTATTTTAGACAACGAGAAAAAAACGCATCCAACAATGACCTAATTAGGGTCCTTAAAAACCCGCACGCGAATAAGTTCGCTCCCACAACACAAATTCACACCTCTGTACGGGCCCCCAATCCAACAAGCGTCCAGTGCTTGCGGGCAGGCAGAGCGGCAGGATGGTGGGGCCCAGCATTCATCGGTGCAGCAGCAGGAGTAGCTCTACGGATCTAGCATGCATGTGGTGGAGCAACAGCTCTACCGATCCAACGCATAGGTGGTGGTGCAGCAGCATGCAGGTGGTGGGGCCAATATCAATGAGAGCTGTACTTTTTTTAGAAAATATTGGGAGTTTGTTGGAACAGTAGTTTTTTATTTAGGATTTAAAGTTTTAGACAGATTCTAATTTTTATGTATTAGGAGAAATATTTTTAGTAGTTATTGGAGACGCTCTTAGATTATGATGCATTGTATTTGAAAACAAATGGTTTGTGAAGCCGAAAAGCGCCTTTGGATCAAATAAATGATTTAGATTGACATGTCATTTATTTTAAGAAAAAGAATATAAGAATGAAACCCAGCAAAGCAAATGATTCAAATAAAGGGGTGTTTGGTTTCTAGGGACTAAACTTTAGTCCCTCCACTTAATTCCATTTTAGTCCCTAAATTACTAAATATAGAAACTAAAACTCTATTTTAGTTTCCCTATTTAACAATTTATGAACTAAAATGGAATTAAGTGGAGGGACTAAAGTTTAGTCTCTAGAAACCAAACACCCCCTAAGAGCAAGTTAGATTCAAGGAAGCCCACAAGCCCAACATAGCATAGAAAGCAAAGTAGAAAGAGTTGCAAAACCACTTGTTTGGGATTGGGAGCTGGGGTTAAAATCTCGTACTATTTAAAATTGAATAAAAATATATTTTTACTCTTTTTTTTTCTATTCTCCCATATCTAGAAGAGAATTTGTACCTTTCGATGGTCTCCTTCCCTTCGCCGGATGGTTGTTTGGGCAGTTCTTTGCCTTCTGGTGCTTCGGCTCCTGCTGATTTTATATTAAAAAAATGTGCACGAGCTAAAATTAACCAGGTATGAAGTAGCACAAAAACGAAATGATACTTTTCACAAGAAAAATCTTCAAACGGAACTGTTTAAGGACCTTGCAATCTCTTCAAGGTGTTCAAGAAAAACAATTTTGTTCTGTGTAAAAAAGGACATGTAAATATACGTGACTTAAATATATATATTCTACGTAATACAAAAAGGGATGACGAAGGCTGCTTAATTAAAAATCAAACCGGTCATGAGTCGAATTCTTCTCATGTATCTCTCATCTGATAGCCCACCTTGCTCACTACATTCAAATAAAGGTTCCCTCTAATCCATGACTCATACAAAATATCCTTGTGCAGTTCTTACTTCCTACTTGTTTCGACTAAAACAAACCAAAAAAAAATCTTAACTCAACCTGTGGTCTATATTCGGCCATGATCATGCACGCATGTTCCAACAATCATCTCACGAGATTCCTAAATCCAAATCATTAATTTGAGTTGTGCTATTATTTCTGTTCATCTAGCTTTCTGCCCGCAATGATCAAGTATTTAAATCTAAAACACTCGACCTCGATCAACCTCTGGTACGCCCGTATTCATCATAAGGTACATAGATAGGAAAAGAAAGTACCTCCCTGCACCATACCGACGATTGCAGGCCTTAATTTTGTCTATGGCAATATGTGTTGTTCTCTACATCAACACAAGATGTTTATTTATACCCATCCACTGCAACGAGAAGTTACACGTGTCTTAAACAATCTTTGCATGTCCAACACGTGTCGTAAACAATCTTTGCATGTCCAACACGTGCCATCTAGTTATGATGAAAGGAAGCCACTTGTTATAAGAAGGTAGATGGAGAAAACAAGTGCCTTAATAAATTTTTGCATGTCCACCACGTGTCATTTAGTTGCTTATGAAAGAATGTTATTTGTTATGAGTAGGTTGACAAAAGGTGACATAGCAAAAGAATAAATGTAAAACATATATAAATAGATCCAAGAAAAAATTAATATTAATGATAACCAACATAATTAGGCAAAAAAATACCCCGAAAAGTAAATTCAATTACAAATACCTCAACATCAAACATGTTTCTATTGCCATCTATTAGATCAAGCTTTTCTTTGTGAAGTCATTCATTATGATTTTAGTGCATAAGAATATACATGACCTTATGTGACAATCTGCTTATGCCACTAAAATTGGAAATTATCTAACATTATAAAATATATGATGCTTGTGTGACCAAAAAAATCAAATTTCACCAATAGTGCAAGTTAAATCATGGTTTGTGATGAAAACATGTTCCATTATAGAACCGACGACGACCAACCTTTCATCATTAAATTATAACATTTGTTTTTTTTCATTTTTATTAGTACACAAATATCTTATAACCCATGATGGGCCAACATATCAGGATACTTATTTATAAGCTACAAAATATCGCAGCTTGCAAAAATTATGTTGCCCACCTGCCAAGTAGACTGATCCTAATTACAAGCTCTACTTCTTGCCACTAGCCCATGCGAAACAGTTTTCATGTAACCATAGTTTAGGGCCCATTTGCCTATAGATTTAACTCATCTTAGGCCAATAATCTTTATATGGGCCTAGTCATTTACAAGACAAGCCAATTATCTCCTATACTACAATAAACTGTATTTTCTCAACATAGTTTCCACCACAAATTTGGCTAGAAAAAGCTATTATAACATTTCACTACCCATTCAAAACAATTGCATAATGTTATGACCGTTAGAGCACATTAGGTATTCAAACTGACAGAAAAAATATTTCACAATAGTGCAAGTTAAATAATGGTTTGTGATGAAAACATGTTCCATTATAGAACTGACGACGACCAACCTTTAATCATTAAATTATGACATTTGTTATTTTTCATTTTTATTAGTACCCAAATATCTTATAGCCCATGAAAGGCCAACATATCAAGATACTTATTTATTGGCTACAAAATGTCACAACTCACAAATATTATGTGTCCGATCAAGGCCCACCTACCAAGTAGACTGATCCGAATTACAAGATCTACTTCTTTCCACTAGCCCTTGCCAAACAGTTTTCATGTAACCATAGTTTAGGACCCATTTGCTTTTTGATTTAACTCATCTTAGGTGTCACACCCGATTTTGGAAGGTAAACCGAATGCGAACCATGTACATGCACAACGATTACATAGTTGGACATCATCACATTTGCTCAAAATAATAGAGGAATTAAGTACTTTATAACATCACGATGTCCGAAACATCCACAAAGTCATTAAATTAAACCATCATCAAAGTGATGAACGAAACGCATTACGAGGCCTTCAAAGGCAACTGACTGTGGGTTTGCCACTAATCTATTATAAAACTCGTCGAAGTCCTAAAAGTCCTAAAAATGCTCCATGTTGCCTTCATCTTCTCCTGAGCACTGGTTGCAATGGGACAACCTAAGGTTTGGTGTTTTTAAGCAAGGGTGAGTACACATCAACGTAGTCAGCAAATGTCTCGTTTGGCTAAAGTGGACTAGCTCTATGTGGGGTTAAGCTTAAAGCAGTTGCTTTTAGTTGGTTAGGTATTTATTACTAGTAGAGAGACAAGTTTTAGCAAACAAATCCCAAGTTATTAACCCAAAGGTACTCCCTCTAAGAGGAAATACCAGAAACCATCATTGTAATCATCATTATTAAGTCATCATCATAAAGATATCCAGAGTAACTCTAATCAAAGGAGCTCCCAAGGCAGCTCTTAAACGTGATCACCATTGATATACCAGTTTCTAACACTCTACAATGGATGCACACTTTACCCACGAGCCATGATTCCCTTTCTTCTCGAGGAGCGCTACTCCCCATTGACCACTACCTAGGTGGTCTGGCAGTGTATCACTATGTAGCCTTTACAAAGATTTCCTAAAGGTCATAGCCGCCCGTTAGGTATCTCTAGTTTGATAAACACGGTACCTCTCCCCACAGGAAGGGTGACTAACAAAAGCAACACGAAAGAACCTCGGTAGAGCAAGTACTGTGCCCGAACCCATTGACGGCACGACGACAAAGCCGACTACACCTCAAGTTTCTCTAATTAATCAGCTAAGGGTGTCCCATACCACCCTCATGGTTGTACTGTTTTCTCGGGTGGTCATCCAACGTATAGGTCCTTACGAAGAGGTACTCGGGAAACAACCCAAGTCCCCTAAAGTATCACAAGTTCATCATCATATCTAGAATAAAATCATCGTATCATAAATATTCTCATCATGTTCATTGATTAAAGTAAAGCAATAGCATGATACTAATCATAGTAACCAATTCCCAAAGGATAACCAAGGACATGAAAATAGAACACTAGTCAATCCTTAGGTTGATCATAGTATATGGGATAATGAATTATAAAGTAAGTAGGACATAATGGGTCAGAGGACACTTGCCTTCACCAGGTTGCTGCTCAGGGAAGTCTCCCGCAACACACTCGGGAACCTCGGATTGCTCATTGTCTATGCAAAGGAGTCATTCATTCAACACACTTGGGAAATAACAAAAGAACAGTACACCAAACATATGCAACAGAGTGAACACTTGTTCAGTAAAAGGGGAAAGACACGCAGGTGCAATCTCGGTTTTGGGGTAGATGCCAAGTGGTCTATTATTCTCCAACCAGGTCTATCTTAGTAGATAACTTACTTAAATTAACTTGTTCCAGGGATGGGATCATATATTAAATGGGATTACGTCTACAAAGTTAGGCATTTGAACATTACTTAGGGTTTTACTTTTATTTTATTTCTAATAAAGATTCTATAATCTTTACACTAACCTAGAGACTAACCACAAAATTGAAACATGGAAACAGTGAATGAACATAATTTAAATAGATAGAGAATAACATTATGAACATTTTGGAATTTGAACAATCCAATTTGGAGTTCATATGACAAAGTTATGAATTTTGGAAGTTTTAGAATTCAAAACCCCTAATTTATACCCATCTGTATGATTAAAATAAAGTCTAGGGGCCTCTCTACAAGAAACCAGGGACTCAGGCGAAAGAAATCTGGACGGCGGGTTTATTTCTAAGAAACAGGGGGTCTCTAACAAAATAACCAAGCGAAGGGGTATCCGGCGTTCCTGGCCATCCGATCTCAGATCGAAGGCTGAGATCAGACCTATCACACCCGGTTTTGGAAGGCAAATCAAATGCGAATCATGTACGTGTCAGGATCAGAAACTCACGTATACAACGATTACATAATTGGACATCATCACACATTGTTCAAAGTAAATAGAGGAAATAGTACTTTATTACATTAAGATGTCCAAGACATCCACAAAGTCATTATCATAACATTGTCATTAATACCATCAAAGTGCGGAAAAGCGAACGTAGCAGATAAGGCCTTCACTGGCAGCTAACTTGGGGTTTGCCACTAACATAACTAGAACTCGTCGTAGTCCTGGAACTTCTCAAAGTCCTCCATGTTGCCTGCATCTCCTCCTGAGCACTGAATACAATGGGGACAACCTAGGGTGGGGATGGTTTTTAAAGCAATGGTGAGTACACATCAACGTACTCAACAAATGTCCTGTTTGGCTAAAGTGGAGTAGTTGTATGTGGAGTTAAGGTTGAGTAGTTGCTTTTAGTTGGTTAGCTATTTATTACTAATAGTGTAGCCAAGTTTTTGCAATAAACCCAGTTATTACCCAAAAGTACTCCCTCCAAGAGGAAATACCAGAGATCAGAGTTATATTTATCATTATTAACCATAATCATAAAAGTTTCCAAAGTTCTTCTAATCAAATAGGATCCCAAGGTTGCTCTTAACCGTGAGCATGACTGATATACCAGTTTCTAACACTTTGCAGAGGTTGCACACTTTACCCACGAGTCATGATCCCTTTTTGCCTCGAGTCGATCAAACCCTCAAACACTACCAAGGTGAGTAGGCAATGTTTCACTATGTAGCCTTTACAAAGATTCCATAGAGGTCATAACCGCCTGTTAGGTTTCTCCAGTTTGATAAACACAATACTTCTCCCCATAGGAAGGGTGACTAACAAAACCAAATCGAAAGAACCTCGACAACCAGCCTCGGCAGAGCAAGTACTGTGCTCGGACCCCATTGACGGCCCTACGACGAAGCCAACTACACCTCAAGTTCCTCTAATTAATCAGCTAAGGGCGTCCCATTGCACCCTCATGGTTGTACTGTTATCTCGGGTGGTCACTCAACGAACAGGTCCTTATGAAGAGGTACTCAAGAAACAGCCTAAGTCCCCTAAAGTATCACAAGATCATCATCAGGATAACATCATCGTATCATATATGTTCACATCATGTTTGTTGATTAAGGTAAAGCAATAGCATAAAGCTAACCATGATAACCAAAAAGATAAACAAGGATAAGGTAAATACAGACTAGTAAATCCTTAGGTTTCAGTAAAGTAATGCGGGATGGTGAATTATGTAATAAGTAGGACATAGTAGGCTAGAGGACACTTGCCTTCACCAGGTTGTTGCTCAGGAAGATCTTCGACAACACACTCAGGAACCACGGGCTGCTCATTGTCTAAACAAAGCGATCATGCATTCAATACATTTGGATAAAGACAAATGAACAATACACCAAACATATACAATCAAGTGAACACAAGTTTGACAGAACAATATAAACACAAAAGGTAAACTTAGGTTCTAGGGTGAACTAGCACACTCAGAAGTTTGTGATTTTCTAAGTATTATCTATCTCCACATGTTACATAATTTAATTCCACTTATTTTAATGAGACACAAAAATTATACTAGGGATAGATTCATACATTACATATTATTACTCTCCCAAGGTTAAACATCTTGTTACCATTAGGGTTTTCCTTTTTATTTTTCTTATTAATAAATAAACCATTACCTAAACTAACCTATAGTTTAGGCATAAAATTAATATGTGCAGACAGTGAATGATTATAATTTACATAGATAGAGAATAATATTATGAACATTTTGCAATTTGAATAACTCAATTTGGAGTTCATATGCAAAAGATATGAATTAAACAAGTTTTGGAGTTCAAAATACAAAATTAGGTCTAAATCTATGATTAATTAAAAGGTTAGGGGTCTGTTTGCAAGAAAATAGGGTCTGCGCGCGAAACTAGAGGACGGCGGGTTGATTTTTGGAAAACCGAGGGTCTGTTTAACAAAAAGACCACGCGAAGTGGTATCGGGTCTTGCGAGCCACTCGATCCACGATCAACGGCCAGGATTAGATTTGGCGGGTGGGCGTGCGGGTGCCCGGACGCAAGCACCTGACAGGTGGGCTCAGTGTGGGTTGAGGCACTAACACGCGGCGCCCACGGGTCAGCGGTGTGCTGAGGGCGTGGGGCGCGTTGGCCGGTAGATCGTAGATCGACGGCTCTGGTTCCACGAACTGCGCGAACCGTTATCCGTGCATCCAGGCCGTCAGATTGAGGTTGGACGGTAAAGATGGGGTGCCAGGGGGCTTCACCTTCTTCGGCCGGCCAAGGGCGGCACCATTCGCACCCGCGGCGACACATCTGCCAGAGACGAGGTAGACCGGGGCTTCTAGGGCGTTGGGGGGTGGTCTGGATAGCCAGAAAAGATGGGGAGGACTCAACGAGCCCTATGGCGAGGTTGGGGTTGCAGGAATGGGGCTGAGACGGGCAGACGACGGAGGGGGAACCTCAGGCGGACCGGAGGTTACTCCGGTGAGCAATAGCGCATAACCAAGGGCATTCTAGGGGAAACTTGGCACGGGGATAGATTGGTTACCATGAGAGAAGGCTCAGGGACTCACGAACGGCATCCGGGGCACGGCGAGGTCACGGGTCGACTGCGGCGGAGCTGCGGCAGTGCAAAGAGAGGACTGGTGAGCATGGACTGAGAGAAACAGAGGGGAAGGGAGCAAACCGAGGGGTGTCCTGGTTCGCAGGTGACGGGGCAAAGCTCACTGAGGCAATAGACACGCCGAGGGTTCGACGGCGACGGCAGAACGAGCACGGAACCATGATGAATGACGACGGACCACCGAGCTTCACGGGCGTGCGTGCAGAGCGAGAGAGAGGGCGAGGGTGCTCGGTTGAGGGCGCAACTAAGCGGGGGAGGGCGAGTGAGTGTGAGCGGGCTCCAGAAAAGGCTCGGTCGTGTGGGGGTGTGGTCGGGAAACGCGCGATCGTGGGCACGTCCACGACGGAGAGCTTGGGCAGTTCGGGGGGGGGGGGGGGCAGACAGTTCCGACAGGCGGGGCCCATGTAACAGAGAGAACGACAAGCGATGGGGCAACAGAGCTAACGAGCGGGGCCTGCGGGACAGAGAGAGAATGCTTGCGTGCATGGAGGAAACTGGTGCCAACAAGTCGGCTCCACCGGGCAGCGAGAGGGAGTAAGGGAGAGAGCGTGTGCGGGATGGCGCTGGCAGGCGGGGTCTGCCTGTCAGGGAGGGGCGAGCGCGCTCGCGCGGGCGCGCGTGTGGGACTTGGGCCGAGCTGGGCCGGCTCGGCTGAATTAGGTTTTTCTTTTTCCCTAGAATGTCTAATGCATTTTCTTTTTATTTTCTCTAGTGAACTCAATTCAAATTCAAACACAAATTCAAATTCAAATAGTTCAAACATGTGCATCAAACAAAAGAACAAGTTAGACTCAACATGATGCAACAATTCATGACTCACATAGTTTTGAAAAAATAAATAATTAATTCCTCACCTAATTAACCTAATTATAATAAAAAGGAAAAGAGATAGTCTAGAGAGAGACAAGGGGTAACACCTGAATTTGGTAGGCATTTAGATAAGAAATTTTATACCCCAAATCCAGGGTGTTACAAGACCCCGCACACGAGCGCGCAGGCGTGGGCGCGCGTGCACTGGTCGGCTGGCTAGGGCGGTCAACAACCTAGGGCCAGCGGGATTGAATAGCCAAGCCCAAAGGCAAGGGCACGTGTAAGGGAAAAAATCTGGGCGGTTGGATTTCAATCAGGTGGTCGGGATTGAGTTTGATCTATTTAAATCATGGCCATCCGATCTGAGACAGACACCCGGGATCTGACGGCTAGCTCAGGCCAGTCTCTCTAGCCGCCAGAGGCAGCGCCGCTCGTGCCCGCGGCAGAGGTCCTGTGGAGATGATGGTGCGGGCACGCTGGGGGCCCTAGGGCATCGAGAAGGTCTTAGGGAGGTCGGGGGAAGTGCGGTGAATACAGAGGTGGGAACGGCACCGGCGCAGAGGCACCGGAGGGTGGCAGTCCACGGCGAGATGGCTCGGCAACAGCACAACCTCACTCCGGTGAGCAATTGCGCACAACGGAGGGCCGGGAAGGGGAAATAAACGGTGGGGGAGGTTGGTTACCTTGAGGGAAGACTCCAGGACCCTTGAATGGCGGCAGAGGCACGGCGAGGGCTCGGGTCGACGACGGCGGCGCTGCGGCTACGTGTAGAAGGGACGGTGAGCATGGGTAGAGAGAAACAGAGGGGGAGGGGTGAATTGAAGTGTGTTCCAAGTCGCGGACATCGAGGCAAAGCTCACTGAGGCAACGAACACGTTGAGGGCTCAACGACGACAGCGGAACGGGCGTGCAACCACGGCACACGGCGGCGGTGCTCCTCTAGCGTGTGCGCGGTGCGAGGCGGAGGGGGGTGGGAGCTCTACGATGCACAAATGAGGGAGGGGAAGAGTGAGTGGGGGTGTGGAGAGCTAGAAATGTCTGGGGTGGGGCGATCGTGGCCTCGGCGTGCGTCGTGGGCACGGAGTCCACGACGTGCGCGCGGGTCATGCACATGGGCAGTTGGGGAGGACGGTGCTGATAGGTGGGGTCCACGGTTCAGCGAGAGGGGGCGCGCGAGCGGGCGGGGCAGCGCCGAAGAAGAGCCGAACTTGTAGAGGGCGATGGGGCAACGAGCGCGAACGCGGGCGAGCTGGGCCTAATGGGCCGAAAGGCCGAGGGAGAGGGGGTTTGGGCTGCTTTGTCATTTCTTTTTTAAATCTGAATTTCTAATTCCTTTTATTTTTATTTTCTTTATTGAATTCAAACCCAACCAAACCACACATTCAAATTTGAATAATTCAAACATGTGCATCAACCAAAAACAAAGTTTAAGCTCAGCATGATGCAACATTTCATGTCTCCCTTGGGGTTTAACTTACTAAAATAATAATACATTGCCAAATAAATAATCTAAACTCTACTCAAAGGAAGAGAAAAGAAATCTATAGAGAGGAGAAAAGTGGTAACACCTGAATTTGGTAGATATTAGAGAAGAAATTTTATACCCCCAAATTCAGGGTGTTACATTAGGACAATAATCTTTATATGGGCCTGGTCATTTACAAGACAAGCCATTTATCGCCTATACTATAATAAAATGCATTTTGTCAACATAGTTTCTGTAACACCCATGTTGTTACAAGAAATAAAACTTTGGCATGATATCATATGCACTGACGTTGCATTGCTTGTGGTACACCTAGATTGCATCTACTAGGTTAAAATCTTAAAAAAATCAATAAAGCATGTGATCTGGTGATTGTTTGAGTGTATGATTTAGTAGGGGTATTCCTTAATATAGGTAAGGGTGAATCTCCCAAGGGCTAGTAGCAAGTGATCCCATGTTTTAGGTTCAAAGGAGTGATATTGCCAAGTTGGGTAGACATGTTTTAAGAGGTAATGATTTGGATAGGTTAAGCACTTGAAGTACCTTGGAACACCCAAAACCCTAATTTGGAGTTCCAAAACCCTAAATAGTGTCTTATAGAGGTTTTCAAATTTTAATCACTTTTTGCAAAAGGTGTATATACCAAAGTAGTAGAATTTTGAGAGCCTAACATTTTTCCTATTAGGGGATTTCCAAGTGTTGTGGAGCAAATTGGAGCAAAGTGCAAAAGTTCACATGTGCTCAAGAGTTAAAGTTCTGCAAAGCAGTGTTATTGAGCCAACTTTGGGCTCTTGCATCTCTTAATGCATAAGGGTTTTGCTATAAGTCACTAGGACAAAGTTGTAGAGCTACTATAGTAGTATCAACTTGATTAAATGAACTAGCCCAATAACTACATGGAACTTGGAGTAAAACACCCTTGAAGTAGGGTTGTCAGTCAAGGGGGTATTTTGAACCTAGAGTGACAAATTATGGATGATCTTGTGAGATTAAGACCAGGGTCGCTGTGACAAAGTTGAAGATATTATATAGAAGAACAACTTTGCTAAAGTCGAGTTGGTATGTTACTACATGGAAATAGGAGTAATATGCCCTCAATGTAGCTCTGTCAAACACATTGAAATGGAGTATTGCATTGTACAGTAAACTGAATTAGATCACAGGTTCAGTGAACCTTGCTGCCGGTGATCTCCACGCTGTGATTCGAGCTTGCCATGAAAATTTTGCTTGGTTTGGCTGGATATTACCGGGGGAGGTGAAAATATCATAGGGGAGTGGATTGAGCCTTGCGCTGTCGTATCCACTTGCACGGCGACGTGGCCGAGCGGCCATTGCTGTGGTGGTCGCCGTCTTCCTTGGTTGTGCCACGCCATAGACCAATTCACCACGGTGCTGGGAGTTGTGGCGGGTAGATAGTTACTACCCGAGGCCATTGTTTCACGGCGTGCCATGAAGAACAGGTCTCGGTGCAAATATCTCGACGCCGTCGTGAACACACTCGCCCCACATTCGTGAAGTGCACGATCGGTTCCTTTAAATTGGGTACTCCCCTCTCTCCACCATCCTATTATGCATTCAATCCACTTCTCACTACTTCACCTCATCCACCGTAGCTCGAGCTCACCGGTTTTCCCCGAAAATGGTCACCGGCGCCGCTGTTAGTAGCTTCACCGTGGCCAGCCTCACCTGAGGTAATCCTAGCGCAACTGCTACATGTTATAGCTTCATTTAGGTATCATGATGCTCACTAGCATGGGTATTTGAATGCTACCGTAGTACAACTTCAGGAACGTCGTCTCGCCGCCACTGGACACGACCGCAGACCGCCCTTCACGTCTACCGACTCTTCTACATTTCCTCCGTTCAAATTCTCGCAAGCACCATAACCCTGGTGAGCCACTGGTACTTCCCAAGTCGATTGATTGAACCCTACCACGTTGTTTAGCTCAAAACGGGCTTGCTGATGTCTTTGTTCCGCCATCGTCGCGGACAAACACGAGTCGAGGACAGACTAACCAAATTAACCTAAGGGGTATGCTTGGGTGGCCTCTGGGATGGTGTTTGTTTGCTCGCTACCACCGGAACAGGTCACCGAAGGTGAGTCCGGGCAACTCCGGCCAAGTGCTCCACTGGCGCATGGTTGGGGCATGGAGTTGTAAAGGTTAAGGAAGGGAAGGGCTTAAGTGAAGTTGTCAGCAACTTTGTGGAATAGTGCCATGGGCTCTTCACTGGTTGTTTGAATTAAGGGCCTTTGCACAAAGTCATCAGCGCGAGCGCGTTTTCCTATCTATGGGCTGGTTCGGGCTAGATTCAGCCTAGTCCTATTCATGATTTTCCTTTTCTTTTTACTGGTAGCTTGTGAAATCCATTAAAAATAGTAGAAAAGTGATAAAGTCATGGGACCAATTTTACTAGAATCCTAAAATCAGATAGTATTTAATAAAAATAGTTTCAATATTTTTATTGCAAACAATAAATTACATAGCATTTAAAAATGCTTATGCAAAGCTTATTAGAATTTTAGAAATATGTTAGGAGTTCCAAAAATCATGAACCTTTTTTGGTAGGCTTGGCATGCTTGTTCTAACCCTTGATTGAAATTTGAACTTGTTTGGACACTGTTTGACTAGGGAATCAATAATAGTCTAAAGAATTAAACCCTTTTAATACAAAGCGAGTTTATGGGTTAGTTTTGCAAGTAAAATTGAAAATAGTAAACTTGATATAACTTATTAACCTAAGAAGATTAGTTAAGTTAATCTTAGAAGATTATCTAGCTAGGAAGCTCTGATGGCTGATAAACTCCGAGAAGGAAAGTTGTATTCAAGGGAGTGTTTTTTCTAATTCTTGTTTATAAACATACATGTTCATGGCATAACATAAGCATTCATATATGCATTATTACTTATATAACACAAAGATTCTATAGCAGAAGAAGTTTTTGCTTTGACTGAGAATCCTCCTATGGGGAACAATTTTTACTTGGCATTAGTGGTGAAGAAGCAACAACTCCTACAACACAAGGCAGGCCCTTGTGCATTTACTTGTTTCCTTGTATTTAAAAGTTTTATCACCCTTGAATGATGCATTAGGTAATAGGAATTGTGTGATAAACTATTGATGCATCTCCTTCCTTGAAAAATTGAGTACCATTCATTGATATCTGATTTACTCAAACAAGTTTTAATGATGCTTAGCCTTGCGTAGAAAACAAAATGTTTTGTTTTAAAACGGTGATGTTGCACACTGGAATGGGAGTTTTTACAAAGAAAAACTTATGATGGCGAATTGTCACACCCGGTTTTAGAAGGTAAAACGAATGCGAACCATGTACGTGCCAGGATCAGAAATTCATGTACACAGTGATTACATAATTGGACATCATCACACAGTGCTCAAATAATAGCGAAACAAGTAGTACTTTATTACATCACGATGTCCAAAATATCCACAAAGTCATTAACTTAAACTATAATCAAAGTGTTGAACGAAATGTAGTACGATAAGGCCTTCACAGGCAGCTGACTAGGGGTTTGTTGCTAATCTACTCTAGAACTTATCGAAGTCCTGAAACTCCTGAAAAATCCTCCACGTTGCCTTCATCTTCTCCTGAGCAGGGGTTGCAATGGGGACAACCTGGTGTTTGGTGTTTTAAGCAAGGGTGACTACATATCAACATACTCAGCAAATGTCCCGTTTGGCTAAAGTGGACTAGCTATATGTGGGGTGAAGCACAAAGAAGTTGCTTTTAGTTGTTTAGGTATTTATTACTGAGTAGGGCTTGAAGTGGGGTGAATCCCAAATTATTAACCCCAAAAGTACTCCCTCTAAGAGGAAATACCAGAATACATCATTATAACCATCATCATTAAGTCATCATCGTTAATGTATCTAGAATATATCTAATCAAAGGAGCTCACAAGGCCGCTCATAACCGTGACCATGGCTAATATACTAGTTTCTAACCCTTTGTAGAGGTTGCACACTTTACCCACGAGTCGTGATTCCTTTTTGCCTCGGGTCGATCAAACCGTCAAACACTACCAAGGTGAGTCGACAAGGTTTCACTACGTAGCCTTTAGAAAGATTCCCTAGAGGTCGTAGCCGCCCGTTAGGTTTCTCCAGTTTGATAAACACAGTACCTCTCCCCGCAGGAGGGGTGACTAATAAAAGCAAAATGAACGAACCTAGGCACCCAGCCTCGGTAGAGCAAGTACTGTGCCCGGACCCCATTGATGGCACAACGACAAAGCCAACTACACCTCAAGTTCCTCTAATTAATCATCTAAGGGCATCCCATACCACCCTCATGGTTGTACTGTTTTCCCGGGTGGTCATCCAACGAACAGGTCCTTACGGAGAGGTACTCGGGAAACAGCCCGAGTCCCCTAAAGTGTCACAAGTTCATCATCATAACCAGAATAACATCATCGTATCATAAAGTATTCTCATCATGTTCATTGATTAAGGTAAAGCACTAGTATGGTATAAATCATAGTAGCCAATTCCCAAAGGATAACCAAGGATAGGAGGAACAGAACACTAGTCAATCCTTAGGTTGATCATGGTATGCGGGGCGATGAATTATAAAGTAAGTAGGACATAATGGGTCAGAGGACACTTGCGTTCACCAGGTTGCTGCTCAGGGAAATCTCCTGCAACTCTCTCGGGAAACACAGACTGCTCGTTGTCTACGCAAGGCAATCATTCATTCAACAGACTTGGGGAATAACAAAAGAACAACACACCAAACATATGCAACAGAGTAAACATAGGTTCAACAGAAAAGTAAAGACAATAAGGTGTTTCCTAAGTTTGGGGAGGGTCACTTTACCAAGTGGTTTAGTATTCTCTAACTAAGTCTATCTTACTCAATTACTTACTCAAATAAATTTACTTCAAGGATGTGATTACTCATAATATAGTATTGGGTCTATAGAGTTAAGTACTTGAACATTCATTAGGGGTTCCTATCTTTATTTTATCCCTAATAGAGTTCCTATAGCATCAACTCTGTCACACCCAGTTTTGAAGGTAAACCGAATGTGAACCATGTATGTGCCAGGATCAGAAATTCACGTACACAGCGATTACATAAATGACTCATCATAGCACAATGCTTCGAATAACAATAAAGAGTAAGTAATAATATTAAAGACTAGAGTCATTTACATAATATAAATCAAAGTACACAGAATAGAAATGTAGCCAACGTAAACAACCCACCACATGACTGAAAGCCAAATATCTCGAACTCTTTGCTAGCCAACCCTGAATCTCGAGGGCGAGATTATTTTTAAGGGGGATAGGTTTGTAGCACCCTGAATTTGGGGGTATAAAATTTCTTCTCTAATGCCTACCAAATTCAGGTGATACCTCTTGTCTCTCTCTAGACTTCTTCTCTCTTCCTTTTGATTAGAGTTATGTCAATTAGGTGAGTCATGAATTGTTGCATCATGCTGAGCCTAAATTATTCTTTTGTTTCATGCATATGCTTGAAATTGGTTGAATTTGAATTTGGTTTGAATTTGATTTGAAATCCATAGAGAAAATAAAAAGAAAAGCATTTGGAAAATCCATGGTATAATTCTTGTGCCTCATTAAGATAAATGAAATTAGGTTATGTAATCTATTGAGATAAGTAATACTTAGAGAACCACAAACCTCTAGGTGTATTAGTCCACCCTAGATCCTTTGAGTTTGTTACTTTCTTTTGAATTCATGTCCACTTGATTGTACATGTTTGGTGTATTGTTTCTTTGTCATTATCCAAATGTGTTGAATGCATGATCGCTTTGCGTAGACAACGGGTAGCCCGTGGTTCCTGAGTCTATTGCCGAAGATCTTCCTGAGCAACAACCTGGTGAAGGCAAGTGTCCTCTGACCTATTATGTCCTACTTACTTTATAATTCACTGTCCGCGTAACTTAATTGAAACCTAAGTATTGACTAGTCTGTATTTATCTTGTCCTTGTTTACCTTTTTGGGTTATTATGGTTAGCTTCATGCTATTGCTCTACTTTAATCAACGAACATGATGCGAATATTTATGATACGATGACGTTATCTTGATTATGATGATGTTCTTATGGCACTTTAGGGGACTCAGGCTATTTTCGTGAGTACATCTCCGTAAGGACCTATTCATTGAGAAATCACCCAGGAAAACAGTGCAACCATGAGGGTGTTATGGGACGCCGTTGGCCAAGTAATTAGGGAAGTCTTATGTTGGGTGCTGGTTTTGGTCATTGGGGACGGAGGCATCTGTTATGGCTCCTATATTCTCACTAAGGGATCTAGGTACAGGCAACGTCCCACAGCTTTTTCCTAAGGGTGGAGGTATAGGTTTTGGTACGTCAGATGGTCTCTATGCAGTGGTCGCATCTGTTATGGCTCCTATATTCTCGCTTAGGGATCTTGGTATGGGCATCGTCCCACGGCTTTTTCCTGAGGGCGGATATATAGGTTTTGGTACATCACATGTACTTTATGCAGTGCTCATTTCCAACATCTGCATAGTGAGGACCCTAGGGAAAAGCCACATAGTGATACCCTGCCAGACCACCTAGGAAGTGATCAATGGGGAGTAGCGCTCCTCGGGCAGAAAGGGAATCACGGCTCATGGGTAAAGTGTGCAACCTCTGTAGAGTGTTATGAAACTGATATATCAGCAGTGCTCACGGTTATGAGCAGCCTTGGGATCCTCTTTGATTAGAGATACAAATGGTTCAATGTGTTATGGTTCTATTTATGGATTTGGTTACGATGATGATAATGATGTTCCTCGATGACGAAATGATTCACGGGTTGGATTTTACTAAAACTTGGCTTCTACTAATAATAAATACTTGACGAACTAAAAGCAACTGCTTTGAGCCTAACCCCACATAAAGCTAGTCCACCTTAGCCAAACGAGACATTTGCTGAGTATGTTGATGTGCACTCACCCTTGCTTTCACAAAACACGAGGTTGCCTTTGGTGCAATCCATGCTCAGGTAAAGAAGAAGAAGAAAGTGTCGAGGCAGATCTCTAGGTGTTCCAGGACTTTGACGAGTTCGAGGATTAGGCTAGCGACCTCCCCCAGTGAACCGCCTGTGGTGGGTTTATTTACGTTGGTTACGTTTCTCTTATGTGCACTTTGATTTATATTATGTAAATGACTCTAGTTTGTACTATTATTACTTAATATTTATTGTTATTCAAAGCATTATGTTATGATGAGTCATTTATGTAATTACTGTGTACGTGAATTCCTGATCTTGGCACGTACATGGTTCGCATTCGATTTACCTTCAAAACTGGGTGTGACAAACTCTAACCTAGAGATGAACTATATGGATATCAAAACAATTGATGAACATTATTTTAATAGATAGACAATAACATAATGAACTTTTTGCAATTCGAACCACCTAATTTGGAGTTCATATGACAAAATTATGAATTTTGGTAGTTTTAGAATTCAAACCCCTATTTTAGAAACATTTTTCTAGTTAAACTAAAGTCCAAGGTCTCTCTGCAAGAATCTAGGGGCTCAAGCGAAAGATAAAGGGACGACGGGTTGATTCTCGGGAAACCGGAGGCCTCTTTAACAAAAATACCAGGCGACGGAGTATCAGGCTCCCTCGGCCATCAGATCTTGGAACAACTGTCGAGAAAAGAGCCCGCGGACGCGGACGCGCGTGGCTGACGAGTGGGCCAGGGAGGTCGGTGGCTCAGGGTGGAGGTGGGGCTGACCGTTCAGGCCCAGCGAAAGGAGCGCAGGCGACTGACAAGCGAGACGAACGGGCAGATGTGCACCGGGGCGTGAGCTCTGAGCCTCTGGATGGGAAACCAAGGGCCCTTGTTTAGTGAGCCAATGTGAATCGGTATCCAAGGATCCAAGCCATTGGATCAGAGGTGGGTGGTCGAGATCGGGCGCCCAGGGGGTTTAACGGCTCCAGCAGGCTATGGGCGGCGCCGCACTCGCCCGTGACGGTGAGGTCGCCAGAGACGAGGTGGACCCAGGTTATGGGGTCGCCTAAGTGGGTCGGTGCTGATGAAGGGGACCCGACAAACTTGTGGTGGGGCTTCGGACGTGAGAAGGAGGCTAGAGGTGGGTGGACGGTGGAGGGGGCGCTCTGGGCGGGTCGGAGGGGCTCCAGCGAGCAATTTCGGTCGTGGGGAGGGATGATCGAGTGCATCGAGGCCTGTGTGAGCTTAAGTGGGGGGTTTAAGGCATTCAGGGTCGAGGATTGGGCACGGGGTGGGACTACATCGGTCGGGCGCCGTAGAGGCACGGCAGACCGACGTGTAGCGGCTCTGTCGAACCCAAATCTGCTACAGTGAAGTGAAATTGAGACAAAAGGAGTGTGGGGTGTGGTTCCTTACCTTGGGGCGGTGCTTAGGGAGGCTTGGCATGGCGTCTGGAGGCTTCGGGCATGGGCGGCACGGTAGGCGCGCGTCACTGGCGAGCTTGGAGCGGTGGCAATTTTGCGCGAGGTGAGCTGCGGGCGAGAGAAATGGGGCAGGGGGAGAGAGTAGGTGTGCGCAAGGCTCAAAAGAGCTGGGGGAGGTCGTTGGGGCATGACATGGGTCAGCTCTCTCGGCAGGCATGCACGCTGGGCGAGCGGCAGTTGCGGAGAGGGGAAGACGAGGCATTGGCGGGCGAGCGAATAGCACACGAAGACAGGGCGGGTCCATAGGACAGAGGGAGAGAATGCACGCATGGGCAACGCCGCCAACAAGTGGGACCCACTACGTAGAGAGAGGGGGAGCAGGCACTCGCACGGGGAAGAAATGGGCCGATTGGGCCAAAAGCCTGAGGTGATGGGGTTCCTAGGCTTCTTTAGGGTTTTCTTTTATTCTAAATTTCTGATCTCCTTTACTTTTTATTTTATCTTTTGAATTCAAATCCAAGCAAGCCACCAATTCAAATTTGAACATTTCAAGCATATGCATCAAACAAAAATCAAAGTCTAGGCTCAGCATGATGCAACAATTCATATTCCCTTAGGGTTTGATCTACTAAAGTATTATTACATCTCCAAATAAAAATAACCAATCATTACTAAAAGAAAGAGAAATAGGAAACTAGAGAGAGGAGAAGAGAGATAACACATGAATTTGGTGGATAATAGATATGAAATTTTATATCCCCCAAATTCAGTGTGTTACAAACCTATCCCCCTTTAAAGAATCTCGCCCTCGAGATTCAGGGTTGGCTAGCAAAGAGCTCAGGATACTTGGCTTTCAGATCATCCTCTCTTACCCAGGTTGCTTCTTCCTCGGAATGGTGGCCCCATTTGACTTTGCACATTCTTATGGTGCTCGTTCGAGTGACTCTGACTGCTATTTCCAGAATCTGAACTGGCTTCTTTGTATATGTCAAATCTTCCTGGACTTTTGAGATCCTCGGTTGACAACTACTCTTCTGGCACTCGCAAACATTTCTTCAGCTGAGATATGTGGAAAACATCATGCACTGCTGACAGACTTTCTAGTAGGCTGAGTTGTTAGGCCTGAATCTGGTACGGTCCGATGTATCGAGGTGCTAGTTTGCCCTTGACTCTGAACCTTCTGACTCCTCTAATCGGTGACACCTTTAGGTAAACATAATCTCCCACTTCAAAACTATGCTCTCTTCTTCTAGTGTTGGCATAACTTTGTTGCCTAGACTGTGCTATCTTCAGATTCTCCCGAACCATTCTGATATTCTCCTCGGCTTCGAGCAAAATGTCTGGACTGAACACCTGCCTTTTGCCGGGTTGGTCCCAGTGCAACGGAGTTCAACAATTCCTCACAAAGAGTGCTTGGAACAGTGACATATTCAAACTAGCTTGATGACTATTGTTGTAAGAGAACTATGCATAGGGTTACCGCGTATCCCAACGTGACTTGTTCTGCAACGTGCAGGCCCTCAACATATCTTCTAGACCTAATCAATTGTGTTTTAGAGCTTACACTTGGTGCCATGGATGTTTTAATGATTAGGAACTTTGGAGAGGACCATCAAGAAATTGGGCAAAGCCAAGGTGACGAGGAGGAGCAGTAAGGGCGTCCACAATAGGAAGGAGGTCAAGTCCGACTCGACTGTGATTCCATCTCGGGTTCTAGGACCTGTCTGCATTAAAATGGATGCCCAAGACGCATCCGGACTCTGATTGCGATGGACTCGATATGGATGGAAAGATAAGAATATTATCTAACCAACCCGACTGGTCCCACCTTAAAATTCATCCAGAGTCAACGGGGATCGTTGAACAAATCAGTGCTCAAAGTCTGTTTTGGTGTTGTGACCCCGTTTGTTGGTCGTTGGATAGTGTATCGTGTTGGAGCCCATTAGGGGTACCTCTAGGGGTTGTGCACACCCCTTACCTCTATTTAAACATCAGTCACTACCACATTAGGGTTTGGGTTTTGCTTAGATCATATCTGTCATCGAACAATATCACCGTTCATCGGTTTCTGAGACCGCACCTCGTAATCAATGCAGTTTTGATTGCGTTCTTCCTGTTCTTGCTTGTGTTCTTGATTGCACTTGCAGGGATAAGCCTTCATGGTGAAGTCACTCGTGTGTCACGGGTGATAACGAATGGAGCAGCGATATAGTGATTGCGTGGATCTGTCCGCTCGAAGCCTTGGATCATCAACATCGAGATCTCCACCCAATCAAGTTATTGTATCTCACGGAAGATCGGGCCTCGCCATTCTATCAAGTGGTATCAAAGCCAGGTTGTCCATGAGGTATAATCCTATGTTTAGATTTATTTTGTTCGTCCTATAACCCACAAAAAGCCAAAAAAACATCAGTGTTGACCTACAAACTTCGTCATAACCTTAAGAATCATTAATATCTTGACCTACAACTTTCGACTTAGCTTTTGCACAATTTGGTTTTAGATTTCGCCGTTTTGAGTTTGTGTCCTAGGTCAATGCCTTGTTGCTGGTTTATATTTGTTTTTGGATCAGTTTGATATTTTTTATCCGCTGTCAATCCACAAATTCAATCTCCCAAACCGATCCCATCATATTTTATCTCATCATCTTGTCATTATCAGATTAGTTTCTGTCCAATTTGGTAATTCGAACTTACATCTCGCATACTTACTCGGAATTTTATGTTCTTGTACTTTCTAGAAAGCTTACAAAATTGTCTACAACTTTTGTATTTAAGGGTTTTCCAAAAAACGTCAATATTAAAGCGTTAGCTGCTTTGGAAGTAAATCTATTCGGGATCCTGAAATTTCAGATGGTCTGTTTTCAGGGTCATTATCTTCCACTTCCGTTATCCAAAACAGGATATCCATATATCTAAAAGAAAGAAAGAAAGAGATCTACAACTTTCATGTTGTGAATTTTTGGGTTTGAGGTCGTTATATTTGTCAAAACAGTCTGTTGAACTTGGAACAAACAATTTGTAACAGACAAACGATAATTTTTTTGATACTCTTGAGTTCTATCTTGTTTTTGTGGCACTTTTGTGAAGAAATAGAATATAAAATACAAGTGCAAAAAAAGCCGCACAAAACAATGAAAAAAATTAGAAAAAGAGAAAAAGTGTGTGGATAAGCAGGAACACCATTGATCTGTGCAGCTCTATGATTCATCTTATTTCCATCTTGTTTCCTTGTTGTACCTAGATCTTTGTTACCTCCTTTGTGTCTTCCTCCAACTGTTCTAATACATTCTCTAGGCCTGCAGTTAGGACGAGTACTTTGGACACTTATTCAGCATTGCTATCTGTTACTGACTTGTGTTCCACAAATATATATTAATGAGCCTTCCCAAAGCTCCACCTTTCTCTCGATCAGAACAGATACTCCTTTGCAATCACACCCACGCTCTTTGGGTTGTCACATCGGCCACCATTTTCCACCTGCAGTGTTGATAAGATCCTTGTAAGAGTGGGGTAAAACGCTTTATAACTTGTGTTCCACCACCATCCTTGTGAGTAGTTGTAGGATTCACACATTTTGCTTGTTGCTTTGTTACTGTTTTGTACTAATAATGACATGACCATTTCATCTGGTGCTCTGTGACATGATGAGAGCTATGTGTGATGCACTCCACATGAACACTGAAAGGTTGAAGAGAGTTTCAGGACTTGTTGAACAGAT
The DNA here is from genome assembly GCF_902167145.1 of Zea mays. Classification (NCBI taxonomy): domain Eukaryota; kingdom Viridiplantae; phylum Streptophyta; class Magnoliopsida; order Poales; family Poaceae; genus Zea; species Zea mays. Next base: position 40,155,023 of record NC_050104.1, on the reverse strand, counting down.
GGACACGATGGAGACGCATCCTACCACGACCTACAACTTCTTTTGCAGGTGATTCTATTCATGCTTTTCCATCCTATGATGGTATAGATAATGAAAAATATATTGAGTGCGAAACTAAGATAGATTGTCTTTTTGCAAAATAGTTTATCTGTGAACGGAAAAAGATAAAAAAGGCAACTAGTGTTTTGACCCATTTTGTTTTATCTTGGTGGGAGTTCTTAACTCCAATTGATAAACCACAAACTTGGGCTAATATGAAAATGCTTATGAGAGAACAATTTGTTTCTTCCAATGATGTCATGCCTTCAAATAAACTTGAGTTACCTTTATTACAAGATGATTGTACTAGTAATTTTTGTGATAAAAAAGAGTTGTGTGATTATTCTTCTATTACTTATATGCCACAACTTGAACACAAACTTGATATTGTTTCTTCCAATCCTGTTAATTGTGTTGAAATTAGAACTTTCAATCCTATTACTATTGTGCATGATGAGCTGAAATTGTTATCTTCTTGAAATACTTTGGGTTATATTAAATTTGATATTTTATGTAATCTGAATAATTTAGCGGAGAAACTTTCTTTTACTGCTGATTTCCCTTGGTTATCTAAACATACACTTCATGCTCTTGGAAAATATACTTGTAAAGGAGACTATATGGTACATCAAGTATATATTCGTTCAAACATGAAATCTCCTTTTGGCATGAAACAAGAAGATCAATTAGAGGGTTGTGTTAAAGCTAACCATATCACGTCCGATTCCACTTGTCCGTCTTTGTATGTTTTGCAACAACAGGGTCAAAATCAAGAAGGGGAGCAAGGTTGGACGATGTCAAGACCTTCAACAACACCTTATGCAGGCACCAACAACTTTGAGTCGAGGACGTCTCAAAACAAAGAAGGGGAAAATAATGACTACATGGGCATCAACTATATGGTAAATGCCTAATTAATGATAGAGTTCCAAACTCAACAGGAGTTGAAGTCTAGTTTATTCGTGAATTCAGTCCAGACTACAGGAGTGGTCCTCACAAAAACAGGCGCCCAGACCACATATAGACCCCGTTTTAGACATTCTAGACATCATTGGGAAGCTAAGGATATAAGTTTTCCATCTCAATGATCCCACATCAAAATACTCTCAGAGCTGATCAGAATCGTCGTAACAAAATGATATCAAGAATCTACCAGAAATCAGCGATGCCTATTTTTGGGCCTAAAGACTTTGTACATCCTAGGGTTGCTCGGCCATCCCCTTGGCCATGACCAGAGTCAAGGACGACTCCATTTCAAGTGGGGGCAGATGATGTGGACATCACTCCCATACAAACAATGCATGGACCGACAACACGAGCACGTACACGAAAGTTGAATCTCCAGGTTCGTTCTAACCTAGTTAATTGTGTTTTAGAGTTTACGCTTGGTGCCATGGATGTTTTAATAATTAAGAACTTTGGAGAGAACCATCAAGAACTTGGGAAAGGTCAAGGTGTCGAGGAGGAGGAGCAAGGGCGTCCACAACAGGAAGGAGATCAAGTCCGACTCGACTGTGATTCCATCTCGGGTTTCAGATCCAGTCTACACCAAAATGGACACCCAGGACGCATTCGAACTTCGAATGCTACAGACTTGTTAGTTTGGAAAGATAGAACGATTATCTAACCAACCCAACTAGTCCCACCTTAAAATTCATCCAGAGTCAACAGGAATCGTCGAAACAAGTCAGCGCTCAGATTATGTTTTGGTGCTGTGACACCGTCTATTGGGCCGTTGGGTCGTGTATCGTGTTGAAACCGATTAGAGGTGCCTCCTGGGGTTGTGCACGCCCCTAACCTTTATTTTAATAGCAGCCGCCGCCACATTAGGGTTCGGATTTTGCTTAGATCATATCTGTCATCGAACAATATAGTCGTTTATTGGTTTGTGAGACCCCACCTCGTAATCAATGCAGTTTTGATTGTGTTCTTCCTGTTCTTGCTTGTGTTCTTGATTGCGCTTCTGTGGCGGAACCGCCCGAATTATTCTAGCTTAAGTGCCCAAGTCGCACCCTTAAAGGCAGCAACACACTTAAATCGGAATAACCCGTCAGTCCCTCGGATCTAGTCCGATAAAGCCACTTATCCAGGATCGAATACCACTAGCTCACTCGAAGGTGAGGCACAGAGAAATACAATAAAGAATAATACCACAAAGTTATTAAGTATCATTAGTGATTTCATTATCGGAGTTTCAGAAATAATAACCATAAATTTTAATGCAGCGGAAATAACTAACGGAGAAAACCGAGTAACATGGCGAAGCCTGGCCACGCTACTCCTCCTGGTCCTCTCCTGCGGAAGCAGTAACCCACTCGACCGTCTATCCCGGTGGCAGGGATGGAGGCCAAGTCACACCATCAACCAAATCAAGGAGGTACCTGCAAAAATTATGCCACAAGCAAGGCTGAGAATACTAATACTCAGCTAGACTTACCCGGTGTGAGGAGTCTACTCCTCTACCTCTAGACATGCAGCTGTTTGGCTGAGGGGTTTAGTTTGCCAAAAGCACTAGCTGAGTCTAAAAACAAGTTTTAGCTTTTCAAGTTCTAGAATTATTAATTTAGACTAGATGAGAACCTATCTGCTCATACATGGTATCAAACATTATATCAATCAATATCTTTTCCAGTGTCTCATTTCCACTTTTTACTCAATGCAGTACAATGGATCAAGCAGTCTCATTAGCTGCGAGAAGTAGACGATTCGAATCGAGTTTTAACCTTGCAAGGTAAACCTAAACACACGACATGTCAGGGCACTCCGTCCCCACACATGTCAACTGTCCCCATCGATTCCCCGTTCGCGGCCAGGCCTCACCGCCTTGGCATACAATGCTCCACTGACCCCGGCCGCCGCCGTGCAGTGGCCGCACTTGTACCCACCATATCTAGAATGGGAGACCCAGTCTCAGGTCGCGTGAGGGATAAAGTCCGCGCCCGGCTTCACTCAGGTACTAGGTTTACCGGTTACCATTTTTCCCGACATGTGTTTAGTACATTCAAACGCTTGACACAGGTATCCGCACGTTAATCCTTATTCAAATTTTGTCTCATAGACAACGCATCCCCATGGATCCGTATCCACAGACCATCATCATTCTGTTATCAAAATGGATACAACCAATTCCTGACCTCGCGCGAGTGCTAGAAAAATCACTCGACTTCTATCGAGATCCTGATTTAGCATAGCAGCTACTCGACCTAGCATACTAGTATCCATCTCAAAAGGAATCCTGAGTTCATGCAACTAGGGTTTCAGGCAACTCCTACACTTAAGTGCACGGTACAAGCCTACAAACGTTAAGTGTAGTAAAATAGCATATATATACGGTTATGCATAAAATCGGGGCTTGCCTTTAATTTAACACTTAGGTAGTGTTTGCTGGGGGAGGTGCTCGCTTGGCGAGCATCCACTGGTTAAGTCCATCCTTCCTTGGGTCGTCCACCAACTGCATCTTGTGGTTGGCACCATATCACTTGCACGATCATCATCTCTCGGTCCTAAATGAGATGCAGGATGCATATGTATGAATATGATGAAATATATCACAAGACAATCCTAAAATAGACGGTAGCGAACTAAACATTAAATCGTAAGTCACCGTAAACAACCACACACTAGCACTAGTTATCCACACGTCATCGGGCCTACGTAATCAATACCATTAGAAAGACGACAATTACTTTCTAGAATTAACCAGCGCAACACGGCATCACACGTGCAAGCGTTTATCACATTCTCTCTAATTTTTCATTAGTTCCTTCATTATTATACTAGTTATGTACACATCAATTTGCCATGGCTTCTATATAGATAAACTTAGTTAAAAATGAATGGTCACTTAATCGGGTTTTACAATTCTTCGCAATACTCAAATGCTAGCATACCCCTAGAGAACACACATGAGGAGATAGTTTATTCACAATTACAAATTGTACTACTTTAATGACGTTGGTTACTTAATAGTATTAGCAGAAAGTCAAGGACAAGACATTATTCATTTTGTTTTCCCAATACATAACTGTACTTACTAACTGTTGAATCAGCTAAGCTACTTATTAGACCTTAACCAATTTAGTTCACTAACTTAGTGACATGTGTACTACTTACTTATATATAACCCCAATTATACTAGTCACTTATTATTACTACTCATGTTCAACCAAATCCCAAAACAAACAAGCAGTCGACTCAAGACAACTACAACAAAGTAGGGCAATCAATCACATTCAACATGTTTGGGACATCAGCATAGCAGTTGCTTGTTTCAGTTATAACTCACACGTTATTTATCTAAACATGGTGAACAAATACTCTTTGGAAATCTTATTAAACACTCTATAACTTTGGTATTTTCATCTTAAGGTAATTAAACACTTAATAAGGTCAATAAGTGTTAACACGACAGCTCTGTCCAGATTTGGACAAATTCAGATTTGCGACTTCAAAAATCCATAACTAAAGATTCATGTATCCAAACAAAGTGATTCTAGACTTTCTGGAAAGATAATAAAATTGTCTACATATCATTTATGAACATTTTAGGTTGATTTAACATGTATCAAGAGTAAAAGACACTAGAAGGCTTTGCTGTCCAGATTTTGGACAGATTCAATCTTCACACTTTAAACATTCATAACTTAATCTTTAGATCACCAAAAAGAGTGATCCAAGAATTTTTGGAAAGCTTGGCAAAAGAATTGCATAACTTTTATAATCACCAAGAAGTGATTCAATGTTTAACTACATCAAACAATACAGTTTTTGAAATCTGTTCTGACAGTGGACAGAATACAACAACCAGTTTGTAAAATTCATAACTCCTAATCTGTCAGGCCTATGGTTATGAAATTTTAACACAAGCAAGATAAGAAAAGCATCTACAATTTTCTTATGACGACCATGAACAGATTGTAACATTAACTTAAGCAAACAATTCACTTTCTGAAATCTGTACAGAATTTGGACAGATTCAGTTACTGAATTTGTGAAAAGCATAACTTCTAAACCATTAATCCTAAGATCATGAAATTTTAGGACAAGCTAGATGTATAAGTTAGCTGCAACTTGTATATGGAACATATTTACAGAAAACATATTTTGCTTTACTAGATTAATTGCACAACCAAAACTGTACAAGCAGGAAATTCGGCTTACGGTCAAAATAGCACTTAACTCAAGCACCAAACAAAATCATGAAGGGATAGTGCCAAATTCTCAAGTTTAAACCATTGTGATTTAGTTATCAAGTTTCAATTTATATCAAGACACTTAATTATTTCAAGAAACATGCGCGCTTTTGTTTATTTCTAATTTGTCTCTAATTCTCCTTGTAATTATAAAATGTGTGTCATTTTAGCACCATATGAAACTATCTAATTTGGGGCTAGAATTTTTATGAGGCATAGGTAATAAAAAATCATGACCAATGTATAAATGTCACATGCCCAAGTTTTATATTTTATTTAATACAAAAATAACAAATTGTTAATGCAATAAAGCATGTGAGAGCAAGTTAAATTTAAAACTAATTATTTTCTATGGATTCATGACCATATTAAGTTTTATTAGGCTACTATAATATTATGCAAGGACAGTGGAACACCATTTTACATTTTTGCATCTATACATTATTTTTAAATCATTTAAAACTACTTAAGGTGCATTAAACAAGTTAAATCACTAACTTAATCATACATGAACAACAATTTATGAACTTTTTACCAGCCACCAAACATCACACCAAGAGTCTACTGTAAAAATTTCAACCTATTTGGAGCACCAGAGCTACAGTTCCAAAAATAATAAGCAAATAAATCTTCTTTTCTCTATTTTACTTGTTTTAATTAACACACCAAGAAAACAGTGAACAACATATAAGTTTTATATTTGTATTAGCTAGAGTATGACAACATCTAACCAACAAAATAAGTTTCATCATTTTTGGATTTTTATAATTAAAACTATGGAGAGAAGCAAGTTCATTTGTTTTTTAAACCAGTTTTTAAATACGAATTTCTACAGAAAAACTTTTCCACTAAAACATACCAACATATAGATCCAATAGTTAGAGCATTTCATAAGGAAGCCAACAAAACAAGTTTCGTGATTTATGAAGCTCTAAACCTCAAGATATGAATTTTAGAAAACGTCACAAGAATCTGCAAATTTCAGTACACGAACATGACACAAGGGCCCGCATGTCATAGACAAATAAGGGCTTCTTCTACCTTGGACTGTTTGGACGTCTGCTTCTTTTGGTCGATGGCTGAAATTGTGAAGCGATGCCAGGAGCGAGATTGATTAAGGCTCTGGCCAGCAGCGTGGAGGTAAGGTCCTGCGTCCTTGAGGAGCTGGACGGTGGCTGCGCAGACTGACAATGCGGCTGCTCGTCCTCAACGACATGGAGCAGGGCGCCATGGGAGGAGCTCGGAGCAGGGGGCATCCATGGGGAAGATGTTGCTGGAGAGAGGGACGCCATGGGGAGGAGAGGATGCTCCTGCGCTGAACCAGAGGGGAGGAGGAAAAGTGGCGTGGGGAGAGGAGAAGAGCTGATGCAACCATTTATAGAGCAGAGCTATGCACATGTCAGACTGCACCAGAAGGTGGCATTGGGCGGCCATTTTTGGCGTCTTCCTCTTAGAATCGGACCTTGGCCACTGCACGAAATATCTTCCTTGATGTACACTCTATAAGTCGTGTATAGAGATTGAGGTGATTCGGGCACTGGTTTGAAAGTTATATACCCACAAAAACTGTTTGTCAGTGGGTTAGAAAACAGTGGAAACTCGCGAAAACTGAATGTCAAAGCATGTCAAACGGAATCGGATGAATGCCATCTTTTAATATATTGTGCCCCTATTAGTTATTAACAACTTTTATATTTGGGAAAACTTGAGTTGTTCAACAAAAATTTGGGAACGCGAGACATCGACCCGAACGATGCTGATTTCAGACTTAGAAGAATTCGAATTCTGAAATCAGATTTTTATTCTGTCTTGATGGCACTGTTTGAGATACTTATAGGTTGAATAAAGACTTGGTTTAAATATAATATTTGTTGTATAACACCTGTTCTCCAACTTTTATTAAAAATCAAACCTCATATCTTGAATATAAATTAAAGTTTCACTTTGGTCAAGGTAGCATTATTATAAAGCTTCAAACTATATTTTTAAGGCAATCGAGGTATTTTCTCGACATTTTCTTGGCATTTTCTCTACATGAACCCTTAATAACTTTTGTTGTAGAGTTGATATAGAGTTGTTTGAGCAAGATGACAAGGTTTTGTTGAATTTCAAAATTTGCATTTGTTCAGACGAGCAGTTTCAAGCATGCCTAGGATTTATAATTTCGCACGAATATTTGGTTCAAGCTTTGAGAAATATTTAGAATACACTTGATAGAAAGAGATGAATGATGATATAGAGATAACAAGCTGATTTGAATAAAAATAATTAGAGGTTGACACAACAGAGATTCTGCTCGAGAATGCGGATTCAGATTAAATAGTCGGACATAGACCGAATATCAAGAAATCGGATTCGGAAATAGATCGGATAACATAACAACTATCGAGAGTTTGGATAAATGAACTTGCTATGAGGATTGTCAAGGCGAGATTGACGTTCGAATTTGCATTTGCTTCAAGAGACAAAAGTTTTAAAAGGCTCTAAATTTGGTTGTTTCTCACGATCGAATAACTTCAAAATTTGGTGAAACCTTCACAAGTAACTTGATAAAAGAAGATAGATGCGATCGAGAAATAGAAATTTTTACTGAGTATTCGAGATTAGGATAAATCCACGGCATAACATGAAATAGACACCTGGGGTGTCACAGCCTTCCCCCTGAAAAGAATCTCGTCTCGAGATTCGAATGAGACTCTTAAGGGTGGAGAAGCATGTAACTCTAGGCTAAGGATAGATGCAAATTCATGATATAGTATCTGACGAGATACGGAAGATAGATTTTGATAGAATATCACGACATGTTGAGACAAAATGCAGCGATCACTTAGAGAGAATGTCCACAAAAGATAGCACATCAGTGTAGTCTCGTAATGGATCACGACTATTAACCGTGAAACCAGCGCGTGCCGAGCAGCTCAACCATGTGTGCACCATAGTAGGCTCTCGGTTTCGTCGCGGCACCATCAGTCGTTAGCCATAATACCATTACCAAACGCAACCAATGAGAAATCCACATAGAACAGATAGATGGAGCCCATGAGAGTATGGCTCAGAAAATGTGACTGAAGTTGAAGCAGAGATTGCTGGCCCAAAAGAGCATCACATAAGAATTTTCTTCAACTCAGAGAACTATTTTATGATCAACACGGGGATTATCAGTCCAAGATTGATACGACATTTGATATGAGGAAGAACCAACCATGAGATCAAGATCGTTGAGTTTTTAGAGACATGAGAGAACTAAAGACAACAGCAACATCCATTGAACCAAATGGATACACTGTGGATAGATAGAATCGATAAAACAACGTCATGATTCTCAGAGAAGAGTATGAGAACGATCATAATGAGATATTAGACTAATCCACATTTGATACATGAGAACAGGTTATAGTAGATAACCAGATAACGGAGCAGAATCATTAAGGGATCCAGAGATTTGGATGATAAGGTCACAACATGATTCACAAAGGTAAAGGTTTACTTGATCCAGGTGAAAGGAGAGGTCATCAACCTAGATAGCTTCTGGGTTGAGCAGAGGAGAATTTAAAGAGGCTTATGGACAAGATTTCCAAAAAGAATTTGAGACTAGATATTGTTTTGCGCAACAGACACCAACTAAAGTTTTATATAATTTTTTTTAACATAAACAAGTGCACAAGGAAGCTTGGGTTGGTTTAGCGGTCAAGCTATGGGGGTCTACAAGCTGTGCAGGTGTAAATTCAAGGGTAAACACACGAGGGCTAGAAAACACCAACACCATCATGATTTTTAAGAGGTTTCACTTGCTAAACCCAAGGTTGTTTGGATTGGGGTCTTTTTATGAACAGAACAGACAACATTTTTTTTATAAAAAGGGTTGAACAGTTACAATACCACCTAGATAGCAAGACAAGATAAACACATAGCACGACCTAACAAGACTTACCAATCTGACACGAGGTAAGGCATTTCTAACATAGCAGTACATCACATTATTCACAAGTTCTTATTATTGGAATAAGGGTGAGGGAAGCATGTTGGTGCACAAGAGACAATGAAAATGTGACAATCATGATGCATGCTCATTCTAGTCGTCTTCTCAGACCTAACTAATTTTTCGGGTGCTTCTATATCATCCTTATTAATAGTAATAGTAGCCTTTACGGCCTATATAAATAGCCACCTAGCTACCCATCTATTTCCTAAGGCTTCACGTCCTAGGTCTATCCTTATCGTCCTGACGATCTATCCAACATTGGTTTCTAAGCAAGTTTTACTTTAGAAAAGGTTGGAAATCATGACTTATTGACTTCTCTGTACTGGTATTTGCTCCGATACCAGCTGTGGCAGAACCGCCCGAATTATTCTAGCTTAAGTGCCCAAGTCGCACCCTTAAAGGCAGCAACACACTTAAATCGGAATAACCTGTCAGTCCCTCAGATCTAGTCCGATAAAGCCACTTATCCAGGATCGAATACCACTAGCTCACTCGAAGGTGAGGCACAGAGAAATACAATAAAGCATAATACCACAAAGTTAATAAGTATCATTAGTGATTTCATTATCGGAGTTTCAGAAATAATAACCATAAATTTTAATGCAGCGGAAATAACTAACGGAGAAAACCGAGTAACATGGCGAAGCCTGGCCACGCTACTCCTCCTGGTCCTCTCCTGCGGAAGCAGTAACCCACTCGACCGTCTATCCCGGTGGCAGGGATGGAGGCCAAGTCACACCATCAACCAAATCAAGGAGGTACCTGCAAAAATTATGCCACAAGCAAGGCTGAGTATACTAATACTCAGCTAGACTTACCCGGTGTGAGGAGTCTACTCCTCTACCTCTAGACATGCAGCTGTTTGGCTGAGGGGTTTAGTTTGCCAAAAGCACTAGCTGAGTCTAAAAACAAGTTTTAGCTTTTCAAGCTCTAGAATTATTAATTTAGACTAGATGAGAACCTATCTGCTCATACATGGTATCAAACATTATATCAATCAATATCTTTTCCAGTGTCTCATTTCCACTTTTTACTCAATGCAGTACAATGGATCAAGCAGTCTCATTAGCTGCGAGAAGCAGATGATTCGAATCGAGTTTTAACCTTGCAAGGTAAACCTAAACACACGACATGTCAGGGCACTCCGTCCCCACACATGTCAACTGTCCCCATCGATTCCCCGTTCGCGGCCAGGCCTCACTGCCTTGGCATACAATGCTCCACTGACCCCGGCCGCCGCCGTGCAGTGGCCGCACTTGTACCCACCATATCTAGAATGGGAGACTCAGTCTCAGGTCGCGTGAGGGATAAAGTCTGCGCCCGGCTTCACTCAGGTACTAGGTTTACCGGTTACCATTTTTCCCAACATGTGTTTAGTACATTCAAACGCTTGACACAGGTATCCGCACGTTAATCCTTATTCAAATTTTGTCTCATAGACAACGCATCCCCATGGATCCGTGTCCACAGACCATCATCATTGTGTTATCAAAATGGATACAACCAATTCCTGACCTCGCGCGAGTGCTAGAAAAATCATTCGACTTCTACCGAGATCCTGATTTAGCAGCTACTCGACCTAGCATACTAGTATCCATCTCAAAAGAAATCCTGAGTTCATGCAACTAGGGTTTCAGGCAACTCCTACACTTAAGTGCACGGTACAAGCCTACAAACGTTAAGTGTAGTAAAACAACATATATAAACGGTTATGCATAAAACCGGGGCTTGCCTTTAATTTAACACTTAGGTAGTGTTTGCTGGGGGAGGTGCTCGCTTGGCGAGCATCCACTGGTTAAGTCCATCCTTCCTTGGGTCGTCCACCAACTGCATCTTGTGGTTGGCACCATATCACTTGCACGATCATCATCTCTCGGTCCTAAATGAGATGCATGATGCATATGTATGAATATGATGAAATATATCACAAGACAATCCTAAAATAGACGGTAGCGAACTAAACATTAAATCGTAAGTCACCGTAAACAACCACACACTAGCACTAGTTATCCACACGTCATCGGGCCTACGTAATCACTACCACTAGAAAGACGACAATTACTTTCTAGAATTAACCAGCGCAACACGGCATCACACGTGCAAGCATTTATCACATTCTCTCTAATTTTTCATTAGTTCCTTCATTATTATACTAGTTATGTACACATCAATTTGCCATGGCTTCTATATAGATAAACTTAGTTAAAAATGAATGGTCACTTAATCGGGTTTTACAATTGTTCGCAATACTCTAATGCAAGCATACCCCCAGAGAACACATATGAGGAGATAGTTTATTCACAATTACAAATTGTACTACTTTAATGACGTTGGTTACTTAATAGTATTAGCAGAAAGTCAAGGACAAGACATTATTCATTTTGTTTTCCCAATACATAATTGTACTTACTAACTGTTGAATCAGCTAAGCTACTTATTAGACCTTAACCAATTTAGTTCACTAACTTAGTGACATGTGTACTACTTACTTATATATAACCCCAATTATACTAGTCACTTATTATTACTACTCATGTTCAACCAAATCCCAAAACAAACAAGCAGTCGACTCAAGACAACTACAACAAAGTAGGGCAATCAATCACATTCAACATGTTTGGGACATCAGCATAGCAGTTGCTTGTTTCAGTTATAACTCACACGTTATTTATCTAAACATGGTGAACAAATACTCTTTGGAAATCTTATTAAACACTCTATAACTTTGGTATTTTCATCTTAAGGTAATTAAACACTTAATAAGGTCAATAAGTGTTAACATGACAGCTCTGTCCAGATTTGGACAAATTCAGATTTGCGACTTCAAAAATCCATAACTAAAGATTCATGTATCCAAACAAAGTGATTCTAGACTTTCTGGAAAGATAATAAAATTGTCTACATATCATTTATGAACATTTTAGGTTGATTTAACATGTATCAAGAGTAAAAGACACTAGAAGGCTTTGCTGTCCAGATTTTGGACAGATTCAGTCTTCGCACTTTAAACATTCATAACTTAATCTTTAGAAGTGATTATGAAACAATACAGTTTTCGAAATCTGTTCTGACAGTGGACAGAATACAACAACCAGTTTGTAAAATTCATAACTCCTAATTTGTGAGGCCTATGGTTATGAAATTTTAACACAAGCAAGATAAGAAAAGCATCTACAACTTTCTTATGACAACCATGAACAGATTGTAACATTAACTTAAGCAAACAATTCACTTTCTGAAATCTGTACAGAATTTGGACAGATTCAGTTACTGAATTTGTGAAAAGCACAACTTCTAAACCATTAATCCTAAGATCATGAAATTTTATGACAAGCTAGATGTATAAGTTAGCTGCAACTTGTATATGGAACATATTTACAGAAAATATATTTTGCTTTACTAGATTAATTGCACAACCAAAACTGTACAAGCAGGAAATTCGGCTTACGGTCAAAATAGCACTTAACTCAAGCACCAAACAAAATCATGAAGGGATAGTGCCAAATTCTCAAGTTTAAACCATTGTGATTTATTTATCAAGTTTCAATTTATGTCAAGACACTTAATTATTTCAAGAAACATGCGCGCTTTTGTTTATTTCTAATTTGTCTATAATTCTCTCCTTGTAATTATAAAATGTGTGTCATTTTAGCACCATATGAAACTATCTAATTTGGGGCTGGAATTTTTATGAGGCATAGGTAATAACAAATCATGACCAATGTATAAATGTCACATGCCCAGGTTTTATATTTTATTTAATACAAAAATAACAAATTGTTAATGCAATAAAGCATGTGAGAGCAAGTTAAATTTAAAACTAATTATTTTCTGTGGATTCATGACCATATTAAGTTTTATTAGGCTACTATAATATTATGCAAGGACAGTGGAACACCATTTTACATTTTTGCATCTATACATTATTTTTAAACCATTTAAAACTACTTAAGGTGCATTAAAAAAGTTAAATCACTAACTTAATCATACATGAACAACAATTCATGAAATTTTTACCAGCCACCAAACATCACACCAAGAGTCTACTGTAAAAATTTCAACCTATTTGGAGCACCAGAGCTACAGTTCCAAAAATAATAAACAAATAAATCTTCTTTTCTCTATTTTACTTGTTTTAATTAACACACCAAGAAAACAGTGAACAACATATAAGTTTTATATTTTGCTTAGCTAGAGTATGACAACATCTAACCAACAAAATAAGTTTCATCATTTTTGGATTTTTATAATTAAAACTATGGAGAGAAGCAAGTTCATTTGTTTTCTAAACCAGTTTTTAAATACGAATTTCTACAGAACAACTTTTCCACTAAAACATATCAACATATAGATCCAATAGTTAGAGCATTTCATAAGGAAGCCAACAAAACAAGTTTCATGATTTATGAAGCTCTAAACCTCAAGATATGAATTTTAGAAGACGTCACAAGAATCTGCAAATTTCAGTACAAGAACATGACACAAGAGCCCGCATGTCATGGACAGATAAGGGCTTCTTCTACCTTGGACTGTTTGGACGTCTGCTTCTTTTGGTCGATGGCTGAAATTGTGAAGCGATGCCAGGAGCGAGATTGATTAAGGCTCTGGCCAACAGCGTGGAGGTAAGGTCCTGCGTCCTTGAGGAGCTGGACGGTGGCTGCGCAGACTGACAATGCGGCTGCTCGTCCTCAACGACATGGAGCAGGGCGCCATGGGAGGAGCTCGGAGCAGGGGGCATCCATGGGGAAGATGTTGCTGGGGAGAGGGACGCCATGGGGAGGAGAGGATGCTCCTGCGCTGAACCAGAGGGGAGGAGGAAAAGTGGCGTTGGGAGAGGAGAAGAGCTGGTGCTACCATTTATAGAGCAGAGCTCTGCACATGTCAGACTGCACCAGCAGGTGGCATTGGGCGGCCATTTTTGGTGTTTTCCTCTTAGAATCGGACCTTGGCCACTGCACGAAATATCTTCCTTGATGTACACTCTATAAGTCGTGTATAGAGATGGAGGTGATTCGGGCACTGGTTAGAAAGTTATATACCCACAAAAACTGGTTTGTCAGTGGGTTAGAAAACAGTGGAAACTCGCGAAAACTGAATGTCAAAGCATGTCAAACGGAATCGGATGAATGCCATCTTTTAATATGTTGTGCCCCTATTAGTTATTAACAACTTTTATATTTGGGAAAACTAGAGTTGTTCAACAAAAATTTGGGAACGCGAGACGTCGACCCGAATGATGCTGATTTCAGACTTAGAAGAATTCGAATTCCGAAATCAGATTTTTATTCTATCTTGATGGCACTGTTTGAGATACTTAGAGATTGAATCAAGACTTGGTTTAAATATAATATTTGTTGTATAACACCTGTTCTCCAACTTTTATTAAAAATCAAACCTCATATCTTGAATATAAATTAAAGTTTCACTTTGGTCAAGGTAGCGTTATTATAAAGCTTCAAACTATATTTTTAAGGCAATCGGGGTATTTTCTCGACATTTTCTTGGCATTTTCTCTACATGAACCCTTAATAACTTTTGTTGTAGAGTTGATATAGAGTTGTTTGAGCAAGATGACAAGGTTTTGTTGAATTTCAAAATTTGCATTTGTTCAGACGAGCAGTTTCAAGCATGCGTAGGATTTATAATTTCGCACGAATATTTGGTTCAAGCTTTGAGAAATATTTAGAATACACTTGATAGAAAGAGATGAATGATGATATAGAGATAACAAGCTGATTTGAATAAAAATAATTAGAGGTTGACACAACAGAGATTCTGCTCGAGAATGCGGATTCAGATTAAATAGTCGGACATAGACCGAATATCAAGAAATCGGATTCGGAAATAGATCGGATAACATAACAACTATCGAGAGTTTGGATAAATGAACTTGCTATGAGGATTGTCAAGGCGAGATTGACGTTCGAATTTGCATTTGCTTCAAGAGACAAAAGTTTTAAAAGGCTCTAAATTTGGTTGTTTCTCACGATCGAATAACTTCAAAATTTGGTGAAACCTTCACAAGTAACTTGATAAAAGAAGATAGATGCGATCGAGAAATAGAAATTTTTACTGAGTATTCGAGATTAGGATACATCCACGGCATAATATGAAATAGACACCTGGTGTGTCACAGCTTCCATGGATAAGCCTTCATGGCGAGGTCACTCGTGTGTCAGAGTGATAACTAGTGGAGCAGTGGTGTAGTGATTGCGAGGATCCGTTTGCTCGGAGCCTTGGATCATCAGCGTCGAGATCTTCACACAATCAAGTTATCGTACCCACGGAAGATCGAGCCTCGCCATTCCATCAGAGCTAGGGTGGAGCCACGCCATGGAGACCAGAGAGGGAGCGGAGTCCATGCCGCTAGCGTGGGAGATGGGCTCGATGTAACACTATAAAAATCATCAAATAAAAATAATGCATTTAGTTATTAATGGTAATTATGGTAATAAATTTTTCATTGAAGTGTTTGTTATTTAATTCATTTGGAATATTTTTTTATTGCGCATGATTAATTTTTTGGATATTTAATAGTATTTCTTCTTAAATGGAAATCCAAATAAATAATATAATAATTACTAGTCCAAAAATAAATATTTTATTTATAAATAATTTTGGTTTAATTATTATGAATTTTAGGGTTATTTAAAAATGTATTTTGAATTTAGAAAAGAAAAGGAAAACTAACCTAACCTAACCCTAAAAACCCATTAGGCCCATGAAGCCGCCGCTCCCTCCTTCCCCTGCTAGCCGCCGCCAGGACCAAGCCAACGCGCAAGCCCGAGCGCCCCGCCCCTGCTTCCCCGCGACAGTGCCGCCCCGGCCACCCGCGCCCTAGAGCCGCGCCAGCCGCCGACCGCGTCCTGCCCGACCGGCCGAACCATAAGCCACCCGACCCCGGCCACCCTACGCACGCTCCTGCCCAGCCGTCCGACCACCCCGCGCCAGGCCCTCCAGCACTGCGCCCAAGGCCGCCAACCCCGACCGCGACTCAGAACCGACCCCCGACGCGCCACGCAGCACCGCGTCAGGAACGCGCCAGCCGACCGTGACCCCCGACGTCCCGCGACCGTTCGCCATCGCTTCAATGGAGATTCAACTTGTCTGTTTCTCTCCCCCATTACTCCCTCTCATCAATGGCGCCTTGAACTCGCCATTTCTCTTCTCTCCCCCGTGCCCTCTCCCTATAAAATCCGTCGAGCCCTTGCTCCTCCCTACACGAGCTCTCTTCCTCCCCGAGCTCCCTCTCTCTCACACACTTGCTCGTCCATGCCGTCGCCGGAGTTCGTCCACGCCATCGCAGTCCGCCCCACCGTCCGTGGTGACTCGCCGGAGCTCGTGCTCACTGTCCGTGTCCCCCAACCGAAACCCCCTGTCCCTTCCCTGTCCGGTCGAAACCCTCCTTTCGAGCTCCCCGTGCACATGAGCAAGTCCAAGGTAGAAGAAGACGATTTTCCAGTTTAGTCCATGTTTTGTAAATTGAAATAATTTTGGGATTTTCAGAATATAAATTGTGAAAAGAAATTCCGATGTATACGTGTAGCCAAAATCGAACCCCACGATAATGCTTTGAATATGTGTATGATTCTATAATTTAAAAAATGAATACGGTCACTATTCACTACCTCGGTGATTTCATACTAGAAAACGTTTACAGATTTAATTTTGCTTTAGTGTGTGGAGCGATAATCGGTTAGTATTGATATAAGTATAATTTTAGTGATATAAGAAATTGAAATAGGAATTAAGCCACGTATTTCCGGTCAAATGAAGATATAGATTTTACTATTCATAATAAATGTATTCATAAGTATAGCACTTCAATTACGTAGAATTAGTAAAATATTTATGTATGTTGTAATAACCATGAATATGTTATTAAAAGTCCCATTTAGTAATATACAATTAATTCTTAGTATATTAATGTCAGAAGAATTATAAATAAACAAATTTTAGTTATACATATAATTTCTATTTAGAAAAGAAAGGAGAAAACATAAAGAATAGAGTTTTCTAAAGATACTAAAATAATAGAATTGGTGTTCATATCTTTAAAATGATGACCTATCGGTTTGAATGTAGTTTTCTCAACAAATATAGATTTAGTGTTTTCCTAATAGAATGATAATCATTCATTATCCCTTCACATAAAACTCATTTAATCTCATATTTAAGTATCCATAATTATATGCTTTACAATAGTAATATGTCATATAACTTTTCTAATAATGATATAATGGCTTAAGTAAGTACTCACACCGTCATAACTAAAATGATAGTTTATACATAATTTCCTTTCTAATGAACTAGATCACATGTTCCTACAATAGAATTAAAGATAATTAATAGATTAATTATCCTTTATCATAATTTATTAATCAAACTTATAGTCAATTTATTCTTAACTAGATTTATGGCATGATTAATGATTTCATAGAATTTAGTCCACATTATATACGAATCACATAGCTTTTCCTAAAGGATAAAATAAAGTAATAAGGGTTTAAGTTCTTTTATAACTTAAAATGTTACTTTATATATTGACTTCAAATATAATAATATAGCCTATGTGTTTTCGAATGAAATTAAAAGATAGTTATTTGTTCATTATCTTTTGCATAAAAAACCACTTAAGGGCCTATAACCTAACTTTTCATAAAATAAGTATTTAATAATAATGATCTTTTCACATAAAACCTATTTAGACTTATATCTTAGTTTATCATAAGTGAATGTTTAATAATGATTTATAAGATGTTACATAATGCTTCCAAAATTAATAACGTGTTTCGTAGCCCATTAACCTTAGATATATAACTTACATCTTTTCTAAAAGGTTAAAAAGGTTTAATATCGTTATAACGTGTTTTATCGTCTTATAAACCCTTAATCTTAGACATATCACATATGACGTTTTATAAAAGATTAAATTGGTGAACCTAATATTGGTATATTTTAATTAAGATATTTTTAAGCTCATGTCTTGTTTTATAAAGTATAGATCACACATTTTTGAAAAGAATACCTTCTTATTATAACCATTACTTGCGACGTTTTTAAAAAGCGAGCATTTTTTACGTTAGGCTTTCTTTTAGCTTTACGTATGGTGAATGTGGTATGTTATTGAGTGGTGTTTGTTCTTCTTGTTTGTTTGTGTGATATTCAGTGGTTGATCTAGTAGTTAAGAATCAAGATCTATTCCTATCCGTGGAAGAACCTCAAGTTTTCTATAAGCAAGGCAAGTGGACTTCTCCCTCTGCATACTCTGTTTGATCCCAAACAATACATTTAATAAAGTTTATTCTTGGATATATATGCATAATTTGATGGGTTACCTATTCGGATACACCTAACCTTTTCTACCATATTCCTTGATCAAACTTGGGTATTATACTTTACCTTCGTAGCTATGCTATTATTACAACTTAACTTTATGCAGTCACTCCTGTTTATGATATTAATGTTCCAAATGGTAAGTTTACATTATTGTTGCTAATCTGACGATTAAGCAAGATCATATGATTTAATTGGAACATGGAGTGACCACCCGGGAAAACAGTGCTACCATGAGGGAGGTATGGGACGCCCTTGGCTAAATAACTAGGGATGTCTTATGTTGGGTGTTGGTCGTGGTCAACCGGAACGGGGGCATCTGACAAGCGCTTATAGTTCTGGCTCAGGCAGATTGGATACCGGCATAGTTCCCAAAGCTTTACCCTGTAGTCTAGACTATAAGTTGGTTACGTTAGGTGTACTTTATGCAGTTTGACCATTTCCAGCATTTGCATATTGAGAACTCTAGGGAAAAGCCTCGTAGTGAGACCCTAGCCATTCACCTCGGAAGTGAATATGGGTCTAGCTAACCCGGGCTAGAAGGGAATCGTGACTCATGGGTAAAGATGTGTCACCTCTGCAGAGTGTAAAACTTATATATCAGCCGTGCTCACGGTTAAGAGTAGCCTAGACTCCTCACATGATAATTGAACTTGAAGATGGAAATAAATCGAGATCCGATGATCTGCCAATGGTTTGCTTAAGTGGTTTCACTTTAGTGTTTTTGATATACTCTTATACCTTTGTTTAATGGGAATACTTGGGATTCACACTTATTAGTAAGACAGGTATTGTTAATAAAATGTTGACCAACTAAAATGCTTACTGCTCAACCTTAGCCTCACCTTGTTAAACTTGCATTAATTTTTCCCCCACTTGCTGAGCCCCGACCATAAGTGAGCTCACCCTTGCTTAAATTTTGATCAGAAGTTTGCAGATGAAGTTATGATGCTGAGCTCCATGGATGCTAGCCTAGTGATACCCCCGTTCATATTCCTTTGGATGGATGTCCATGTTTCGTTGTACTTTGATGAATAAAGGTTAAGACATTATGTCTGTTCGAAGTGTAATATGTTAATATAATCGTTATTTACGCTTTTATGCATTGTTCTTTTGATATAGTACACTTGTGACGTCAACATATGTGTGGAAATAGATCCTGGCACACATATGCGATGCACCCGGCTCTGCCCCTTAGAAACGGGTGTGACACTCGACCACTAGGGGAAGACGGCCAACAGGAGAGGAGGCACGACCTAGGCACACAACTAGGACGTGCACGAAGTGGAGTGGAAGGGAGTTGGCGTGAGGATGAGGCCAAGGGCCCTGAAGAACGTCGTCCTTATGGTTCCAGAGAATGAGCACTTCAAAATGGGGAAGGAGGCAGCAGCTTGAGCTACAGACGCGTGGAGAGGTTAAGCCGATGCAATTTCCTGGAATTGGCCACACTTACAATAGGTGGATGGGGACAAGCCTAGAAGCTAGAGGTCGGTGAGAGGATAAGAATTCTTGATGATCGATGCCTTCTAGCAAATGTTAGGGCGGTGGAGCAGAGATCTGTGAGGAGAATTAGAATTGATCATTTCTATTTTTAACAAAAGAATACCCACATAACTGAGTTCTAGAGTTTGGATCCATGCGAGATGTAAATGGGACGAACCAAAACAATATTAGCCAACCTATTATAGACTGTGTTTGATTTGATTTGAAATCGGAGAATTTCCCCGCAACTCGAATACCAGATTTCTCAGCTATTGACAATTTACTAGAGAAACAAAGATCAATTATTAATCTTTGGACTCGTTTCTCAATTAACACATGGGATCCCAATTATTCTACACTAAAAACTTTAGTCATCAAGTTCTTTTTAATTTGTTCGAGACAAGAATCACAAGATCGAGTTGAGCCTTCCAAATTCGTATTTGTTTCACCAATAAATTTTAAACGACCTCAAGACTCGTTACTTCCTGAAACATCTATGTCCCGAATCTTCACGACAATTTTGGAAGAGTACAAATAGATACAGTTGAAAACAATGTCAAATTTAGGATAGACAAAGATGATTAAGATCTAAAGACCATTATTCTCACTGAT
Organism: Zea mays; assembly: GCF_902167145.1. Classification (NCBI taxonomy): domain Eukaryota; kingdom Viridiplantae; phylum Streptophyta; class Magnoliopsida; order Poales; family Poaceae; genus Zea; species Zea mays. Next base: position 40,134,380 of record NC_050104.1, on the reverse strand, counting down.
ATCTCGTGCTTAAGCCCAAACTTGTTGTTGAATGTGTAATAACACCTGAGGTGTTACAAGTTCTACCATAGAAAAAGCAGAAGGCTGCGTACGCCCTTGGTTAGGTAGATACAAGGTAAGTTCTCCTAAGGTTGGGGAATGGATCTCAAGGGCATGTGTGGCGACATCTAGTAGAACTTGGTGCTCGATCAACTAGTCGGTTCCCAAGATAATGTCTACACTCTCCACTCCCATAATGAGGGTGGTTTTGAAAAGTTTACTCCCCAACTAGATAGGTACAATACGATTTAGCTGATAGGTCGCAACCTTGCCCCTGGCGTTGCAATCATATAGACCCTTTTGTATGATTGAAAGGTAATTGACATTTGATGCTAAATTTTGTGCTAATAAAACTATGTGTTGCACCAGAATTGAATAGAATTATTGCAGGTTGGTTAAGGACTGAAAATGTAGCAGTCATGACGGGTGCTCCTTTCTAGAAGATCAGCTAAAGTGGTGAAGTTTAGCCCGCCTTGCCTCACTTGTACTTTCTGTTTCTTTCCTCTATACTGATTTGAAGTCTGCCATTGCTTCTGCTGATTCCGAGGGCAGTCTTTTGCATAGTGGCCAGTGTTGCCACAAGCAAAACATCGGTTCCCATGGTTTTGGCGATTTTGCTCCTGCGGTTGCTGAGGATTTTGATTATAGTTCCTTGGAGCTAGGGCTTAAGGGCGATTGGGTGCATGCTGTTGAGGTGGCCTGGTCACCCAATGTCTGAGGGCCCTGTTCTGATTGTTGGCGCACTAAGACTGAGCAGAGGGTCCTGCCATAGGTGCCTTCCTCTTCTTCTCTACCCTGTGAGCCATAATACAATCTTTTTGAGATATGGCTAGGTTGACCATCTCATTATAGCTATTGGCCCTAACAGTGTTGAGACGCTCCCGGAGCTTGGTGCTGAGGCCTCTTCGGAATCTGTCACTTCTCTTCTCATCCGTGTCAGCATGATAACCCATGTATTGGCATAGATCATTGAAGGCCTTTGCATACTGGAGCACTGTGCGATTCCCTTGGGTAAGCACCAAGAATTCATTCAACTTATGATCCATGATGCTTATTGGGATGTGATGCCCTCTGAAAACTTCCTTGAATTCATCCCAAGTCACTATGTGGTAGGCTGGTTGCATGGCGATAAAATGATCCCACCATGTCCTAGCCGGTCCATGAAGCTACCACGCGTCGAATCTAACCATGGCTACATTAGGGCATACTCCCGTAAGTATTGGAAATTTGGATTCCACCACTCGGAGCCATACGTTCGCATCTAGTGGATCTTCCGCTCGGGTCAATAGTAGAGGTTGGGTGCTGAGAAATTCCTGGTAGGTTGCCACTGCCGGTGGATGATGCTACTGCTCACCACCCCCTAAGTGATGGGGCTCAGGCTGGCATTGCACAAGCTCTCATAGAATCTCATTCTGCCACGCCATCAGCTCCTGCATCGTGGGAGGCTGTGGTGGTGGAGGAGGAACCTGCTCGTTCTATCCACGACGTTGACGTCCAGCCATCTAAAATTTAGGAATCCCTATTGTTATACTCATGCTTCATAAACTAGATGGCCGGATGTCAACGCCGTGGACAGAACGAGCAGGTTCCTCCACCACTACCACAGCCTCCGACGATGCAGGAGCTGATAGCGCAGCAGAATGAGATTCTGTGGCAGCTTGTGCAACACCAGCCTTAGCCCTAGCACTTTGGGGGTGGTGAGCAGTAGCAGCGTCCACCGACAGCGGTAGCCTACCGGGAATTTCTCAGCACCCATCCTCCACTATTAACCCGAGCGGAAGATCCACTAGATGTGGATGTATGGCTCTAAGTGGTGGAATCCAAATTTCCATTACTTACGGGAGTATGCCATGATGCGGCCAAGGTCAGAATCACTGCCCAGCAACTTCGTGGACCCGCTAGGACATGGTGGGATCATTTCATCGCCATGCAACTGCCAACCACATAGTGATTTGGGATGAATTCAAGGCAACTTATAGAGGGCATCACATCCTAGCAGGCATCATGGATCATAAGCAGAATGAAATCTTGGCGCTTACCCAAGAGAATCACATAGTGCTCCACTATGCATTGGCCTTCAATGATCTGTGCCTATACGTGGGTTATAATACTGACACAGATGACAAGGGATAGATTCTGGAAAGGCCTCAGCACTAAGCTCTGGGAGCGTCTCAACACTGTCAGGGTCAACAACTATAACAAGTTGGTCAACCTGGCCATATCTCAAGAAGATTGTATTGTGGCTCATAGGGCAAAGAAGAAGAGGAAGGCACCTATGGCAGGACCCTTAGCTCAGCCTTAGCACTTACGAATTGTTTCCAACTATCAGAATAGGGGCACTCAGCAGCAGGGACGTTGGGTGATCAGGTCACCTCAGCAGCAGGCACCCAACCCCCCTCAAGCCCCTGCCTAAGAAACTACAATCAGAATCCTCAGCAGTCGCAGCAGCAAAATAGCCAAAACAATGGGAACCAGTGCTTTAATTGTGGCAACACTAGCCAATATGCAAAATACTACCCTCAGAATCAGTAGAAGCAAGGGCATACCTCAAATCAGAACAGAGGCAAGAAACATAAAGTACAAGTGAGGCAAGGCAGGCTAAACTTCACCACTTTAGCTGATTTTCTAGAAGGAGCACTTGTCATGACTGGTACATTTTCAGTCCTTAACCAACCTACAGCAATTCTATTCGATTCTCGTGCATTGCATAGTTTTATTAATGCCAAATTCAGTGTCGAATGTTAATTACCTTTCTATCATACAAAAGGGGCCTATATGATTGCAACGCCAAGGGGCAAGGTTGTGACCTATCAACTAAATCGTAGCGTACCTATGTAGTTGGGGAGTAAAATTTTCAAAACCACCCTCCTGATTATGGGATTGAAGAGTGTAGACATTATCTTGTGACCTATCAAGCGTTTGAATGTACTAAACACATACAGAGAAATATGGTAAATCGGTATGCCAAGTACCTTAGTGAACCTAGCCACAGACTTTCCCCCTCACTGGTCCTGAGACGAAGTCTCCCATCCTAGCGATGGTGGGTGTGGCAGAACCTCCCAAGTTATTGGGCCCACATGCACCTGTCCTGGTCTCAAAGACCTCAGACGGCTATGCATGTGCACCAAATAACTTAACAGGATCCGTCCGAGTGCCCCAAGGACCTCGGATAAACCACTTACAACCAGAACCGCGGGATTAAGTAACACAAATCACACACACCAATATTTTGCAGCGGAAATCTTATTACCAAATTTTACAAGTTACAAAAATTTTACTTCATACATGATCGGAGTGATTACTACAGTGATTCAAAGAAAGAAACTTTGAACTGTTATAAATTATGTATAGTTTTGAAATATATGCTAGCTCAAGTGACCATCCTCAATAAGAAGATAAAGACGGGGTATACTTATATAAGAAGGTCGAGCCCACCGGCACTTAACACCATCAACAGCAACACAAAACTATAACCTGAAAAACAACAGGGAATAAAACCCTGAGTATGGAATTACTCAGCAAGACTTACCCGACTAAAGAAAAGACTCTCAAGGATATGCTGGATTTGGGAATCAAGGAGAGCCTTTAGCAAGAATCAACTTAGGTACTTTTGCAGAAATAGCTTACTAAAGTGAGTCCTTACTTTCAATATTTTAACGCCAGATTAAATATTAATAGACTCTGTTTGCATCTGGTCTAATTTCACCATCTCATCAATACAACATCATTTTTATTCATGAGGTTCACATCCTGACTTAGGTTGTAGGGCAGTGACCAAGTCTTCATAACCGCGAAGGTACGGCGATCCGAATCGATTATACTCAGCTGAGGATCTCCTATCATACGGAGACACTAATTATCGACGTACAATTAAGCGCAATAATTACGCTTCTCGGACCTATCGCAAACATCACGAAACAACAAATTATACACATTAATCACGATTAGCCTAAACACAACTTATCAATTAATTAATTAAATTCTAAACTTATCCCTCTTTGTATAAATTACACTACATCGCTCACAAAGAATTATTTTAATTCTATTTTACTCCTCACATGTTTTTCATGTCAACAATTACTCAAACACTTCTTTATCGTAAATATATACACATCTATAGAAGTAATTAAAATATTTCCTCATTACACAAGCCTATTAATATTCTACTCGGTACGCTAATTCCGCTAATTGGCCGAAATAGCGAAATAACTCGCTATAACTGAACTTGGCTCAATAATCGCAAGAACTGCGAAGTCGACGAGAGTTTCGGGACTTACGCAATTTATCGAGCACATTAATGAGCATGACACTAGCACATTAATTTATTCAACGATCGAATTATTCTGAATAATTCATCAGCTTACCGTTTCAACAGCTGACACGAATCCGCGAGATCGGTTGCGATTTTCCGATCCAGGCAATTTGTCGAGCGCTTAGGGAATATCGCGATGCTAGCTTTGTCTTCACCCGATTCTTGGAATTTCTTGCTGACGCGCGGAACGACGACGAGATGGAGACTTGCGAAGTCGAGTACGACAAGGAGTTTCGAGGGTCGATATAAGCAGCACGAAATTGGAAATCAAATTATCGAAGTCGATGAGCACATCGTGGGCACAACGTGGGTCGACGACGAGGTCCATGACGAACGTCGCAAGGCACGACAAATGGGAAGGAGGCGACGCACGAATTTCAGAGCATGGAGCTCATGGCGGCTTGAGGGAGACGGGCGTGGGAGGGACTTCGGCGAGTTGGAGCGCGATACAGCCTGGGCGCGACGAAGGGAGCTGCGCGTCCAGAGCGAGCAGGGAGAGCGCTGAGCGGAACAGGGAGACGCGGAGCAGCAGGGCGAGTAGGGGGCAAAGCCGAGCTCGGTGTTGGGGCGAGCTCGGAGGAAGCCATGGCGTGCTTGGCCATGGAAACACGTTGGGCGCGAGCGAATAGAGGGGCGCGCGCGAAAGCAAGCACACGGAGGGAGAGAGACAGCGCGCGACGAGGGGGATCCGAGCTGGGCGAGCTCAGCCATGGGCGCCGGGGCTGGAGGAAGGAGCACTGGCGGCCATGGACAAAGGCTTGCGGCCGGCGAGCGCAGGAGGACGGGCGCCATAGGAGGGAGAAGCAACTGAGCGCTGAGCGCCCGCAGAGAAGACGCGCGGCACCAGGGAGCGAGCAGCTAAGGGAGCTCGGCAGGGCGCTACTGGGGAAGTCGGCGTGCCGTGGCGAACAGAGGAGCACCATGAGCGGCGGAGGACGACTCCCCAGCGTGCGGATCGGTCGGCTCCGACCGCGACACCCAGTGGCAGCGACGCAGTGGAGCCCGTCCAAGGAGCAGCGTCCAGCGAGCTCGCGGTACCAGGATCCCGCCGGTGAGGAGCCGAGCTGGAGCACCGGCGACCAGCAGAGAAGAAGACGAGCTGGGAGAGGGGAGGAATCACTGGGTGAACGCACGCGCAGGGAGAAATCAAGCGCGGCAGGATTTTCTTCTCGAGCCGAACAGTGGCTCGGACCTGCGCACAGAGATATAGACGCTAGAAAAATCTGCGTAGGGGCGGCGGGATTTTTGCTCCAGGGGTGAAGCCACACGCAGAGAAGTAGAGAACCGAAGTGCAGGCTGGGAGCTCGACCGTAGAGGGAGAGATGAGAAGGAGCGGCTGGGGAAGAAGCCAGCCCACGACACGGCAGTGGAAAAATCCCAGCGTTGGATGAGGATGACCGCTGAAGTGGATAAGAGAGAGAGAGAGATTTCGAACGGTGAAAAGATGAGGATGGGCTGGGATTTTATTTAGATTTTTCCTACCTTTCAGTTTATTTTAGAAATAAAATTACAGATATTTTGAATCAAAACACGAGATATTTGATCTACGGTCAGAATACATGATTTTATGGTCACGGTAATTTACCCGAGAATCGAAGCTCAATTATAATTCTCGGACCCGCAGTCACGGTTTTGATTTAGCGAATACTTGTAATCAGATGAATTTGCACCCGTCATTTATATCCAAAGTCTTGGATCGGGCAAGAAACGACAGACCGAAATAAACTGAATTCGGCACTGATAATTCGTTCGGCGTGATTCGACCGAAATTAGCCGAAGCAATATCTGTGAACGTATACCCGATTTTGTAGCCGCAACAGTGTGCTGAAGAACGAATGAGATCATAATCTTGCGCATGATTTTTCTCGGACGATGCGCGATTGGGATTATTTTGCTCCGAACACTTTAGTCGTCAAGTTTCAAATTAATCTGCTCAGAATAAAATCATCAGAGTGTGTCGGACGTCCGAATTCGTATTCGCGCGAGCGATGAATTTTAAATAATCATCGGACGCACCGATTTTCGGAATGACGATGTTTCCGATCATCACGAAATTTTTTGGAAGAGCCCAAATAATAGAAGTAAAAATGATGTCGCACTCGCGACAAACGGAACAGATGCGATATTAAATTCGCAATAAACGAGGATGATTAAAATTTAAAACCTGTTTTATCCACTGATATTGTGTGCTTAAATCCGTACTCGTTGTCGAGCGGAATATAAACACCTGAGGTGTTACAACGGGTACAAGTGCGGTCACTACATGGCTAGGTCCACGGGGGTGGAGCATAGTACCCAAGGCAGTGGGCCCTGTTCTATTGATAGGGAATCGATGGAGTCAGTTGATGTGTGTGGGGACAGAGTGCCCCTACATGTCGTGTGTTTAGTTTTACCTTGCAAGGTTAAAAACTCAATTCGAATCATCTGCTTCTCGCAACTAATGAGACTGCTTGATCCATTGTACTACATTGAGTAATAAGTGGAAATGAGGTTACTTGCAAAAAGATGTTGATTGACTTAATGTTTGATACCATGTATGAATAGCTAGGTTCTCACCTAGTCTGAAGTATTATTCTAGAACCTAAAAAGCAAAAATTTGACTTAGGTCAGCTAGTGCTTTTTGCAAAACAAACCCCTCAACCAAATAACTTCATGGTCTAGAGGTGGAGGAGTAGACTCCTCACACCGGGTAAGTCTAGCTGAGTATTAGTATACTCGGCCTTGCATGTGGCATAATTTTATAGGTCTCTTGCAAGAAATGGTTGATGGTGTGACTTGGCCTTACACCCTACCACTGGGTTGAACAGCCGAGTGGGATGCTGCCGCAGCAGGAGAGGCCCAGAAAGAGTGACTTGGCCAGGCTTTGCCTTGTTACACATTATCTTCGTTAGTTTCTTTTCCGCTGCAACAAACAATGGTTTACTTCTTTTAAAACTCTCATGTTGTAATAACTGTTAAGTACTCCTTTAAATTGTGGTATTATGCTTTATTGTATTTCTCTGTGTCTCACCTTCGTGTGAGCAAGTGGTACTCAATCCTTGTTAAATAGTCTTCTCAGACTAGAACCGATGGACGGACAGTTTATTCCAATTTGAGTGTGATGTTGCCTCTAAGGCGTGACCTTGGCACCTAAGTTGGAATAATTTGGGTGGTTCCGCCACCGGCAAGACCTAGAAGCACGAGAAGAATAAGAAGCGCATCAAGAAGATAATGTACTACAACAACGATGCTTCTTTATCTTCACAAAAAGAGAACGATGACATCAACTCAAAAAAAAATACGACCAAACAAAATTACTCTAAGACGTCTTTTAATTACTCTCGCATTCCTTATGGTTCAACTGCTCATTTATTATCCATTTCGCTTGGCAAGCCCTTCAATTTGATGGGTAAGACTATTCTTGGTGGAGTCATAAGATGCGTAGTCATTTATTTTCACTCCACCCAAGCATTTGGGACGTAGTAGAAAATGGAATGCATTATAATGATAATGGTGATGCTATTCATATTCATAGCAAATTCACAAAAAATCCCAAGCAACTATTGTGCTTCTAGCATCTCTATGCAGGGATGAATATAACAAGGTAAGTGGCTTGGACAACATCAAGGAGATATGGAACACCCTCAAGATTGCTCATGAGGGGAATGACATCACAATAATCACCAAGATGGAGTTGGTGGAAGGCGAGCTAGGGAGGTTCTCCATGAAGAGGGGTGAAGAGCGAACCGGCACATACAATAGGCTCAAAACCCTGGAGAATAAGATCTGAAGCTTTGGAAGTACAAGATGGTGAAATCATGACGTTTTGCGCCTAATGCTAAGGTCATTTACTATTATTGATCCTCATCTTATAAATCTTATTCATAAGAACCCTAGGTACAATAAAATGTCGCCCAAAGAAATTCTTGGTAAGTTTCTAAGCGGGCGCATGATGGTAAAGGAAGCAAGGTGATAGGTACCTAATTGTATTCAGTACTAGGGTGGCCCGATCTTCATGGTAGTAGGTCGATAAATAGGATGGTTTTCTATAAAGGTAATGGAATAACAAGGTAAATTTACTGAAAGCAGTGGGTAACTTACTTTATACCTGATCAAGGTCGGAGGTGACCAAGCGATGGGGAGAGAGACACCGAAACCGGGTAGACTTCGACTCGATTTCCGAACGACCATAGAACCACAATCGGAGCTAATCCACACAATGCGAGGCAGCCATACTGGAACTCGCAAGGCACAAACTAGTGGATCCTAGAGGAATCTCTTCACAAGTCCAAGAAAACACAGAAGAACAAGGGTAGAGTAAACACTCAGCAGCTCGGCTGCGCTAATCTCTTGGATTATCAAATCATCAAAGGTTATCAAAAGTTGTTTTACATCATAGACATAGGGGGGCATTTATACTAGCAACAACCAGCCTTAGATAGGTATAAACACGAAAAGAAAGTATTTTAACATGCTAATGTGAAGGGGCCTCTTCGGGAGGTCTCTAGAGCTGAATTCCACGTAGCTGTTTGACTTCTGCGCAACCTTCAGTATTTTGATAATAACTTATCCTAGGAGTCTCCAAATGGCGTGGGGCTGGATGCGTTGCAAAGCTGAATTGATAAGCTCTCTGACCATGTATAGCATGCCTAATGAAACTTCATAGAATGATGCAGTTTAATACTGAAACTTGGTCATCAAGCAGACTGCTGACCTTCTGACCAGTCAGCACTAACGTAGGTTGGCCGCCATGCTGGGAGATTTGATTAAGTCGATCTTAGAAGCATTGGAAACTAGACTTCAAGAGATTTCCAAAAAGTACTTATGGACCTTCATAGCTTTTGGGAATCAAAATATATGATGTTTCTTCTGGACGGTTCAGTCACGCTGGACTGACTCGAACATAGCTCTTCTCTCTGATTCGCCCTTGATATGTTATGTCCTTCCTCTTTGGTGAACCTAAGAAATATCAACATACACGACTTAGGTGGAATAAAGTTCTCATTAGTGTTTAATATAAATTCAAAAGTAGCACGTGTAGTTCTTGTTGTATATTTTTCGCTAGGCTTCGACAGGTCCAGTAGGAATGGTCAACAAGGTTGATGATGCTGGTATGGTCACATCATCCTCCCCCTTAAAAAAGAGTTGTCCTCGACTCTTCCAATCCAAAGAAAGGAGAGAGGTCAACCACATTTGTCGGGGACCATAATTAGGGGTACCCTCAAGGCTCCTAATTCTCAGCTGGTAACCCCCATCAGCATAAAGCCGCAAAGGCCTGATGGGTGCGATTAAGTCAGGGATCGGTCCATTCGAGGGACACGATCACGCCTCGCCCGAGCCTAGCCTCGGACAAGGGCAGCCGACCCCAGAGGATCTTCGCCTCGCCCGAGGCCCCCCTCCAGCGGCTAACGTATTTCCGGCTCGCCCGAGGCCCTGTCTTCGCCAAGAAGCAACCCTGACCAAATCGCCGCGCCGACCGACCAAATCGCAGGAGCATTTAATGCAAAGGCGGCTTGACGCCTTTATCCTGACGTGCGCCCTTCAGCCGACAGAGCCAAAGTGACCGCCGTCACTTTGCCGCTCCACTGATCGGCCTGACAGAAAGACAGCGCCGCCTGCTCCGCTCCGACTGCGGTGCCACTTGATAGAGTGAGGCTGACAGGCAGTCAGGTCCGGCCACAGGCACCATAGGAAGCTCCGCTTCGCCCGACCCAGGGCTCGGACTCGGGCTAAGCCCCGGAAGACGGCGAACTCTGCTCCGCCCGACCCAGGGCCCAGACTCGGGCTAAGTCCCGGAAGACGGCGAACTCCGCTCTGCCCGACCCAGGGCTCAGACTCGGGCTAAGCCCCGGAAGACGGCGAACTCCGCTCCGCCCGACCCAGGGCTCGGACTCGGGCTAAGTCCCGGAAGACGGCGAACTCCGCTCCGCCCGACCCAGGGCTCGGACTCGGGCTAAGTCCCGGAAGACGGCGAACTCCGCTCCGCCCGACCCAGGGCTCGGACTCGGGCTAAGTCCCGGAAGACGGCGAACTCCGCTCCGCCTGACCTAGGGCTCGGACTTGGGCTCAGCCCCAGAAGACGACGAACTCCGCTTCGCCCGACCCCAGGGCTCGGACTCCGCCCTGGCCTCAGCCGACGGTCTCCGCCTCGCCCGACCCAGGGGCTCGGACTCGACCTCGGCCACGGAAGACAGACTCGACCTCGGCTTCGGAGGAGCTTCCACATCGCCCAACCTAGGGCACAGACCAGCCACATCAATAGGAGGCGCCATCATCACCCTACCCCAAGCTGACTCGGGCCACGGGGAACAAGACTGGCGTCCCCTCTGGCTCGCTCCGCCAGATAGGCAATGATGGCGCCCCGCATACTCTGTGACGACGGCGGCTCTCAGCCCCCTTACGGAAGCAAGAGGACGTCAGCAAGGACTCAACAGCTCCGACAGCTGTCCCTCCGCCAGGCTCCAGCGCTCCTCCGACGGCCACGACATCACACCAGCTGGGTGCCAAAATCTCTCCGGCTGCCACAACGGCCTGTACTTAGGGCGCTAGCTCTCCTCCGCTAGACACGTAGCACTCTGCTACACCCCCCATTGTACACCTGGATCCTCTCCTTACGCCTATAAAAGGAAGGACCAGGGCCCTCTTAGAGAGGGTTGGCCGCGCGGGACGAGGACGAGACAGGCGCTCGCGTGAGGCCGCTCGCTCCCTCACCCGTGTGGACGCTTGCAACCCCCTACTGCAAGCGCACCCGACCTAGGCGCGGGACGAACACGAAGGCAGCGGGATTTCCACCTCTCTCACGCCCATCTCCGGCCACCTCACTTCCCCCCTTCGCGCTCGGCCTCGCGCCGACCCATCTGGGCTGGGGCACGCGGCGACATTTCACTCGTCGGCTTAGGGACCCCCCGGTCTCGAAACGCCAACAGTTGGCGCGCCAGGTAGGGGCCTGCTGCGTGTTGACGAACAGCTTCCCGTCAAGCTCCAGATGGGCAGTCTCCAGCAACCTCTCCAACCCGGGACGGTGCTCCGTTTCGGGAGTCTTGAGTTCGTGTCCCTCGACAGCAGCTACGACATGATACTCCTTCCACCGCCGTGCGACAGCGACAATGGCGGCTGACAGCCCGCCCGTCGGCGGCGGAATCGACGACGTCTTCCCCGCGTGGTGGAAGGACAACCTTCGAGCTCGCCCCGTCCTCTTCCCCGCCGACGGAGGAGGAGGCGGGGCAACCAAGGCCAAGCAGGAGGCAGCGCCTCGTCGACTGTCGAGCGAGTCGACAACGCCAGCACCCCAACGGGGGGCGCGCCGGGCATCGACCTCGCGCTTGAGACGAAGACGAGCGCTGTCTCCCCGTGACACGCCAATCCCGAGCAAACGGACGACGCCAGCACGCTCGCGGAAGGCTTGCTGGGTGTCACCCTCGTGCCTGAGACGACGGTGCAGTCAGTCCCCGACGTGACTTCATCACCGCCCGTCGACCAAGAGGTACCGACCGATTCCCATCCCACGCCTTTCGGATTCAGCCTCGACCCGCCTAGCGGCTTCGCTCTGGCGGATGCTCTCGTAGAGGCGAGTCCGAACCCTCTGGGGTTTCGTATGCGGTCACCTTGGGACCGGCTGACGGACGTCTCGACCTACGGGCCCTCTGGGTCTGAGGAAGACGATGGGCCCAGCTTTTGTTGGGATTTCTCTGGACTTGGCAACCCCAGTGCCATGCGGGACTTTATGACCGCATGCGACTACTGCCTTTCCGACTGTTCCGATGGTAGCCGCAGCCTCGGCGACGAGGACTGCGGCCCAAGCCGCGAATGTTTCCACGTCGATCTAGGGGTCCCTCCGAAGGCAACCATCTCGGCATGCCGGAGGACGGTGATCTCCCTAGGCCGGTGCCTCGCGTTGACATCCCACAGGAGCTAGCTGTGGTCCCCGTTCCGGCGAGGGGTCACGACCCACAGCTCGAGCAAATCCGTGGGGTGCAAGCCAGGCTCGACGAGGGAGCAGGAGCGCTTGAGCCAATCCGCCGGGACGTCGGGCAGGCATGGGCGGGCCAACCTCCGGCCGGAGAAATGCGTCATCTACCCCAGGGCTTCCAGCACCGCATCGCCGACGATGTCAGGGTCAGGCCGCCACCCGCATCCAGTGGGGTCGGCCAGAACCTGGCTGCAGCAGCAATGCTCCTCCGCGTGATGCCGGAGCCATCAACCACCGAGGGGCGGCGAATCCCGGGAGAGCTCAAGAATCTCCTGGAAGGCGCCGCGGTCCGGCGGGCCGAGAGCTCCGCCTCCCAAAGGCAGGGGTACCCCTCGGAACATCATGCCGCGACTTCCCGATTCATGCGGGAAGCCTCGGTCTACATCGGGCGCACGCGCAACACAGCGCCTGCGGCCCCGGGTCGCCTCGGCAACGAGCACCATCACCGCGACCGTCGGGCCCACCTCGATGAGAGGGTGCGCCGAGGCTACCACCCCAGGTGTGGGGGACGCTACGACAGCGGGGAGGATCGGAGTCCCTCGCCCGAACCACCCGGTCCGCAGGCCTTCAGCCGGGCCATACGATGGGCGCCGTTCCCAACCCGGTTCCGACCCCCGACTACTATCACAAAGTACTCGGGGGAGACGAGACCGGAACTGTGGCTCGCGGACTACCGTCTGGCCTGCCAACTGGGTGGAACGGACGATGACAACCTCATCATCCGCAACCTCCTCCTGTTTCTCTCCGACACCGCCCGCGCCTGGTTGGAGCACCTGCCTCCGGGGCAGATCTCCAATTGGGACGACCTAGTCCAAGCTTTCGCCGGCAATTTCCAGGGCACGTACGTGCGCCCCGGGAATTCCTGGGACCTCCGAAGCTGCCGACAGCAGCCGGGAGAGTCTCTCCGGGACTACATCCGGCGATTCTCGAAGCAGCGCACCGAGCTGCCCAACATCACCGACTCGGATGTCATCGGTGCGTTCCTCGCTGGCACCACCTGCCGCGACCTGGTGAGCAAGCTAGGTCGCAAGACCCCCACCAGGGCAAGCGAGCTGATGGACATCGCCACCAAGTTCGCCTCCGGCCAGGAGGCGGTCGAGGCTATCTTCCGGAAGGACAAGCAGCCCCAGGGCCGCCCATCGGAAGATGCCCCCGAGGCGTCAACTTAGCGCGGCGCCAAGAAGAAGGGCAAGAAGAAGTCGCAAGCTAAACGCGACGCCGCCGATGCGGACCTTGTCGCCGCCGCCGAGTACAAGAACCCTCGAAAACCCCCCGGAGGTGCCAACCTCTTCGACAAGATGCTCAAGGAGCCGTGCCCCTATCACCATGGGCCCGTCAAGCACACCCTTGAGGAGTGCGTAATGCTTCGGCGCCACTTCCACAGGGCCAGGCCACCTGCGGAGGGTGGCAAGGCCCACGACGATGACAAGAAGGAAGATCACTAGGCAGGAGAGTTCCCCGAGGTCCGCAACTCCTTCATGATCTATGGTGGGCAAGCGGCAAACGCCTCGGCTCGGCACCGCAAGCAAGAGCACCGGGAGGTCTGTTCGGTGAAGGTGGCGGCGCCAGTCTACCTAGACTGGTCCGACAAGCCCATCACCTTCAACCAAGCCGACCACCCCGACCATGTGCCGAGCCCGGGGAAATACCCGCTCGTCGTCGACCCCGTCATCGGCGACGTCAGGCTCACCAAGGTCCTCATGGACGGAGGCAGCAGCCTCAACATCATCTACGCCGAGACCCTCGGGCTTCTGCGTATTGATCTGTCCTCGGTCCGGGCAGGCGCTGCGCCTTTCCATGGGATCATCCCCGGGAAGCGCGTCCAGCCCCTCGGACAACTCGACCTTCCCGTCTGCTTCGGAACACCCTCCAACTTCCGAAGGGAGACCCTAACGTTCGAGGTGGTCGGGTTCTGAGGAACCTACCACGCGGAACTGGGGAGGCCATGCTACGCGAAGTTCATGGCCGTCCCCAACTACACCTACCTGAAGCTCAAGATGTCGGGCCCCAACGGGGTCATCACCGTCGGCCCCACGTACAAACACGCGTTCGAATGCGACGTGGAGTGTGTGGAGTACGCCGAGGCCCTCGCCGAGTCCGAGGCCCTCATCGTCGACCTGGAGAGCCTCTCTAAGGAGGTGCCAGACGTAAAGCGTCATGCCGGCAACTTCGAGCCCGCGGAGACGGTTAAGTCCGTCCCCCTCGACCCCAGCGGCGATGCCTCCAAGCAGATCTGGATCGGCTCCGAGCTCGGTCCCAAATAGGAAGCAGTGCTCGTCGACTTTCTCCGCGCGAACGTCGACGTCTTCGCGTGGAGTCCCTCGGACATGCCCGGCATACCGAGGGATGTCGCCGAGCACTCGCTGGACATCCGAGCCGGAGCCCGACCCGTCAAGCAGCCTCTGCGCCGATTCGACGAAGAAAAGCGTAGAGCCATAGGCGAGGAGATCCACAAGCTAATGGCGGCAGGGTTCATCAAAGAGGTATTCCATCCCGAATGGCTTGCCAACCCTGTGCTTGTGAGAAAGAAAGGGGGGAAATGTCGGATGTGTGTAGACTACACTGGTCTGAACAAAGCATGTCCGAAGGTTCCCTACCCTCTGCCTCGCATCGATCAAATCGTGGATTCCACTGCTGGGTGCGAAACCCTGTCTTTCCTCGATGCCTACTCAGGGTATCACCAAATCAGGATGAAGGAGTCCGACCAGCTCGCGACTTCTTTCATCACGCCCTTCGGCATGTACTGCTATGTCACCATGCCGTTCGGCTTGAGGAATGCGGGTGCGACGTACCAGCGGTGCATGAACCATGTGTTCGGTGAACACATTGGCCGCATGGTCGAGGCCTACGTCGATGACATCGTAGTCAAGACGAGGAAAGCCTCCAACCTCCTTTCCGACCTTGAAGTGACATTCCGATGTCTCAAGGCGAAAGGCGTCAAGCTCAATCCCAAAAAGTGTGTCTTCGGGGTGCCCCGAGGCATGCTCTTGGGGTTCATCGTCTCCGAGCGAGGCATCGAAGCCAACCCGGAGAAGATCGCAGCCATCACCAGCATGGGGCCCATCAAGGACTCGAAAGGCGTACAGAGGGTCATGGGATGTCTCGCGGCTCTGAGCCGCTTCATCTCACGCCTCGGCGAAAGAGGTCTACCTCTGTACCGCCTCTTAAGGAAGGCCGAGTGCTTCTCATGGACCCCTGAGGCCGAGGAAGCCCTCGGGAACCTGAAGGCACTCCTCACGAAGGTGCCTATCTTGGTGCCCCCAGCTGCCGGAGAAACCCTCTTGATCTACGTCGCCGCGACCACTCAGGTGGTTAGCGCCGCGAATGTGGTTGAGAGGCAAGAAGAGGGGCATGCATTGCCCGTTCAGAGGCCAGTCTACTTCGTCAGCGAGGTACTGTCCGAAACCAAGATCCGCTACCCACAAGTTCAGAAGCTGTTGTACGCGGTGATCCTGACGCGGCGGAAGCTGCGACACTACTTTGAGTCTCATCCGGTAACTGTGGTGTCGTCCTTCCCCCTGGGGGAGATCATCCAGTGCCGAGAGGCCTCGGGTAGAATCGCAAAATGGGCGGTGGAAATCATGGGCGAAGCAATCTCGTTCGCCCCTCGGAAGGCCATCAAGTCCCAGGTCCCGGCGGACTTCGTGGCCGAATGGGTTGACACCCAGCTCCCAACAGCTCTGATCCAACCAGAGCTCTGGACCATGTTCTTCGACGAGTCGTTGATGAAGACAGGAGCCGGCGCAGGCTTACTCTTCATCTCGCCCCTCGGGAAGCACCTACACTACGTGCTACGCCTCCATTTCCCGGCATCCAACAATGTGGCTGAGTACGAGGCTCTGGTCAACGGATTGCGGATCGCCATCGAGCTAGGGGTCCGACGCCTCGACGCTCACGGTGACTCGCAGCTCGTCATCGACCAAGTCATGAAGAACTCCCACTGCCGCGACCCAAAGATGGAGGCCTACTGCGATGAGGTTCGGCGCCTGGAAGACAAGTTCTATGGGCTCGAGCTCAACCACATCGCTCGGCGCTACAACGAGACTGCGGACGAGCTGGCTAAAATAGCCTCGGGGCGAACAACGGTTCCCCCGGACGTCTTCTCCCGAGATCTGCATCAACCCTCCGTCAAGATCGACGACACGCCCGAGCCCGAGGTACCCTCGGCACAGTCCGAGGCACCCTCGGCTCGGCCCGAGGCACCCTCGGTTCAGCCCGAGGTACCCTCGGCCCCCGAGGGCGAGACGCTGCACGTCGAGGGGGAGCAAAGCGGGGTCACGCCTGATCAAAACTGGCAGACCCCGTACCTGCAATATCTCCTCCGAGGAGAGCTACCCCTCGACCGAGCCGAAGCTCGGCGGTTGGCGCGGCGCGCCAAGTCGTTCGTCTTGCTGGGAGAAGGGAAGGAGCTCTACCACCGCAGCCCCTCTGGCATCCTCCAGCAATGCATCTCCATCGCCGAAGGTCAGGAACTCCTGCGAGAGATACACTCGGGGGCTTGCGGCCATCACGCAGCGCCTCGAGCCCTTGTCGGGAATGCTTTCCGACAAGGCTTCTACTGGCCCACGGCGGTGGCCGACGCTACTAGAATTGTCCGCACCTACGAAGGGTGTCAGTTCTACGCTAGGTAGACTCGCCTGCCCGCTCAGGCTCTGCAGACGATACCCATCACCTGGCCTTTTGCTGTGTGGGGTCTAGACCTCGTCGGCCCCTTGCAGAAGGCACCCGGGGGCTACACGCACCTGTTGGTCGCCATCGACAAATTCTCCAAGTGGATCGAGGTCCGACCCCTAAACAGCATCAGGTCCGAGCAGGCGGTGGCGTTCTTCACCAACATCATCCATCGTTTTGGGGTCCCGAACTCCATCATCACCGACAACGGCACCCAATTCACCGGCAGAAAGTTCCTGGACTTCTGCGAGGATCACCACATCCGGGTGGACTGGGCCACCGTGGCTCATCCCATGACGAATGGGCAAGTAGAGCGTGCCAACGGCATGATTCTACAAGGACTCAAGCCTCGGATCTACAACGACCTCAACAAGTTCGGCAAGCGATGTATGAAGGAACTCCCCTCGGTGGTCTGGAGCCTGAGGACAACACCGAGCCGAGCCATGGGCTTCACGCCGTTCTTTCTAGTCTATGGGGCCGAGGCCATCTTGCCCACAGACCTGGAATACGGTTCCCCGAGGACAAGGGCCTATGCCGACCAAAGCAACCAAGCTAGTCGAGAAGACTCGCTGGACCAACTGGAAGAGGCTCGGGACAGGGCCTTACTACACTCGGCGCGGTACCAGCAGTCCATGCGACGCTACCACGCCCGAGGGGTCCGGTCCCGAGACCTCCAGGTGGGCGAACTGGTGCTTCGGCTGCGACAAGACGCCCGAGGGCGGCACAAGCTCACGCCCCCCTGGGAGGGGCCGTTCGTCATCGCCAAAGTTCTGAAGCCCGGAACGTACAAGCTGGCCAACAGTCAAGGCGAGGTCTACAACAACGCTTGGAACATCCAACAGCTACGTCGCTTCAACCCTTAAGATGTTTTCAAGTTGTTCATATACCTCGCTCCTACGCAAATTTTAGTCATCAAGGAAGGGTCAACCTTGCCTCGGCAAAGCCCGACCCTCCCTCGGGGGCTAAAAGGGGAGAACCCCCTCTACGTCGAAATTTTTCCTCGAAAAAAGATCTTTTCTGCCAGAATGTCTTTCGTGCTTTTCGACTACTTCGAAAGTGGATCCTGAAAACGACGGAGTACACGTAAGCAGTCAAGGCTGACCGAGCCGAGGGACTCCTACGCCTCCGGGATACGGATACCTCACTCATCACCTTCTGCGATAAGTAACTCACGTTAGGATGAGTGATTCCGCAGACCGAACAAGTCTTCACGATCGGAAGACCTTCTGCCAGAGCGATTCTTCGAGCCTTCTCGACTGCGTCGGTGACAGAGCCCCATGGACGGGCAAGAGTGCGCGTAAGCGGCAAGGCCGACCGAGCCGAGGGACTCCTACGCCTCCGGGATACGGATACCTCACTCGTCACCTTCCGTGAGAAGCAGCTCTCGCTCGCACGAACAATTCTGTTACCGACAAAAAAGTCTGGATACTCGAAACAAGAGGAAAAGAGACGCAGCTTTACAACACGGCGAGGGTGTGTTTTGGCCTCGGCGGCCGCAGAAAACACGCGCTACAAGATGATCCGATCTTGCAGGCTCGGATCTTGATGCTTGAAGGGAGCAGCAGCACCCTCGGCGTCGACAACACGCTCCAAGGTCCTCCCCTACGGCGCGGGGGCTGGGTCCCACACGTCATGCAAGCCGGCTCAGAGCAGAAGAAGCCAAACCGCCATGCGCGGTGCGTGCAACCGCCCAGCGGTTACAAGCGGCTCTCCACTTTTGCCCAGACCAGCGGGCGAAAGGGCGGGCAGCCATGCAGGCGGCATGCAACCGCGCCAAGTGGGCGCACTTCTCCAACTCCCAACACGCCCAGCATGGAGGCCCAGGCCCACGCGTCATGCAACCGGCGCGCCGAATGCTTTGTGCATGCAACTGCACCGCCACTTGCGCCACCACCGCGCCTCCTCGACTGCGGAACCAATACCGCGACTCGAGGCGACGCAGCGCACGACCCAGCAGCGCCAGCCTGGCGCGACGGTCAATGCGGCCAAAAATGGGCCGGCAGTAATGGCGGTGGCAGGCGGGCAGGAGCAGCGGTCACGTTGTCAGCCAAGCTTACGTCCCATCCAGGGGCAACGAGAGAACCCTCTCTCACGGCGTGAAGACAACGCGCCCGTGTTCCGTTCCTCGAACGGCTCGCGCACGCGCAACGGCCACCCCGCGAACCACTCGCCCCGTCGCATTAACTCCGCGGCGGGACAGGCGGCGCCTCTGGCAGGAGAAGCGAGCGATGCTTCGCCTTCGCCATAATGACCGCGTCAAGAAAGGTACGCCGCGTCGTTCGATTTCGTATCCTTTTCCTTTTTTCCTCTTTCTCTCTCTTGCAACAGGGACCGGGAAAGGGGGATACCCCGAAAAGGATCCTTCCCCGTGAAGGAACCAGGCTCCGAGCCTCCCTACTGATCAGAGGTTCGAAGGCTGGCCCCTCGGAAGGGTTCAACAGCCGCCTCAGAGCGTGTGGGCTCCACACCCACTACTGGTCAGAGGTTCGAAGGCCGGCCCCTCGGAAGGGTTCAACGGCCGCCTCAGGCTACTCGGGCTCCGCGCCCACTACTGATCAGGGGTTCGAAGGCTGGCTCCCGAAGGGTTCACAGCCGCCTCAAACACAGAGCGAGGGATGACCATGGGTACGTTCGATACATAACCAAGGCTCGGGCTGCGCTCCCGAGGTACCCTAGGACATTTCCGAGACCAGCGGGAACGATCTTGTAACGGAATCCCATCAGAGGGAGGCATCGAGCCCTCGGACCCCGTCGCCAGGGGACCGGGTCCGGCAGATCACCCGCAGGTACTTTTGGGCGCGCCTCCAAGCCTCTAGCCGACCCCTAACGAATGGGGCACGGACGTCCACTCGGATTACCCGCCTACAGCTCACCGGAGACACCATGTTCGGTGCCCACCGAGGGCAACATGGCGCTTTCCCCCCTCCTCCTTGAGGAAAGGCGACGCAGGGGCGTATGTAAAAAAGTCGAGTCTGTCCCTGGTCGCCCTCTCGCCCTGTGCAGAGGCTCGGGGGCTGCTCTCGCAAACCCGGCTCCGGCCGAATCGTTGACAGCGTCAACATACCAGCCCGAGAGCTTGGGACCCGACCGTACACCCGGGCTACGACCAGCTCGCATGAGGGAACGACCAGACCAGCCGAAGCGTTACGCGAGGCATTAAGACCTCGGAGGAGTCAAACCACTCCTCCGAGGCCTCGGGGGCTACACCCGGTGGGTGCGCTCGCGCGCACCCACCGAAACAAAACGCAACCGAGAAAGGCTGGTCCCCTTGCAAAAAAGTGCGACGAAAGCCTCCAAGCGAGTGCTAACACTCCCTTCGAGGCTCGGGGGCTACTGTCGGGGACCATAATTAGGGGTACCCTCAAGGCTCCTAATTCTCAGCTGGTAACCCCCATCAGCATAAAGCTGCAAAGGCCTGATGGGTGCGATTAAGTCAGGGATCGGTCCATTCGAGGGACACGATCACGCCTCGCTCGAGCCTAGCCTCGAACAAGGGCAGCCGACCCCGGAGGATCTCTGCCTCGCCCGAGGCCCCCCTCCAGCGGCTAACGTATTTCCGGCTCACCCGAGGCCCTGTCTTCGCCAAGAAGCAACCCTGACCAAATCGCCGCGCCGACCGACCAAATCGCAGGAGCATTTAATGCAAAGGCGGCCTGACGCCTTTATCCTGACGCGCGCCCTTCAGCCGACAGAGCCGAAGTGACCGCCATCACTTCGCCGCTCCACTGACCGGCCTGACAGAAAGATAGCATCGCCTGCGCCGCTCAGACTGCGGTGCCACTTGACAGAGTGAGGCTGACAGGCAGTAAGGTCCGGCCACAGGCACCATAGGAAGCTCCGCTTCGCCCGACCCAGGGCTCAGACTCGGACTAAGCCCCGGAAGACGGCGAACTCCGCTCCGCCCGACCCAGGGCTCGGACTCGGGCTAAGTCTCGGAAGACGGCGAACTCCGCTCCGCCCGACCCAGGGCTCGGACTCGGGCTAAGCCCCGGAAGACGGCGAACTCCGCTCCGCCCGACCCAGGGCTCAGACTCGGGCTAAGTCCCGGAAGACGGCGAACTCCGCTCCGCCCGACCCAGGGCTCGGACTCGGGCTAAGTCCCGGAAGACGGCGAACTCCGCTCCGCCCGACCCAGGGCTCGGACTTGGGCTCAGCCCCAGAAGACGACGAACTCCGCTTCGCCCGACCCCAGGGCTCGGACTCCGCCCTGGCCTCAGCCGACGGTCTCCGCCTCGCCCGACCCAGGGGCTCGGACTCGACCTCGGCCACGAAAGACAGACTCGACCTCGGCTTCGGAGGAGCTTCCACATCGCCCAACCTAGGGCGCAGACCAGCCACGTCAACAGGAGGCGCCATCATCACCCTACCCCAAGCTGACTCGGGCCACGGGGAACAAGACTGGCGTCCCCTCTGGCTCGCTCCGCCAGATAGGCAATGATGGCGCCCCGCATACTCTGTGACGACGGCGGCTCTCAGCCCCCTTACGGAAGCAAGAGGACGTCAGCAAGGACTCAACAGCTCCGACAGTTGTCCCTCCGCCAGGCTCCAGCGCTCCTCCGACGGCCACGACATCACACCAGCTGGGTGCCAAAATCTCTCCGGCTGCCACAACGGCATGTACTTAGGGCGCTAGCTCTCCTCCGCTAGACACGTAGCACTCTGCTACACCCCCCATTGTACACCTGGATCCTCTCCTTACGCCTATAAAAGGAAGGACCAGGGCCCTCTTAGAGAGGGTTGGCCGCGCGGGACGAGGACGAGACATGCGCTCGCGTGAGGCCGCTCGCTCCCTCACCCGTGTGGACGCTTGCAACCCCCTACTGCAAGCGCACCCGACCTGGGCGCGGGACGAACACGAAGGTCGCGGGATTTCCACCTCTCTCACGCCCATCTCCGGCCACCTCACTTCCCCCCTTCGCGCTCGGCCTCGCGTCGACCCATCTGGGCTGGGGCACGCGGCGACATTTCACTCGTCGGCTTAGGGACCCCCCGGTCTCGAAACGCCGACAACATTAGAACTAGAACTCACACCATATGTATCTAGCAGATCAATTTCGTAAGCATTTTCTTTGAATTGACCATCAGCTCGTGGTTGTAATTTGCTTTTGCGTTGTTCAAGAAATCTTTCTTTGCGTAGATGTACCCAAACCATATCTCCTAGTTCAAACAATATCTTTCTTTGACCCTTGTTGGCACACTTTTCATATTTCTTGGTCATCTTCTCAATGTTTACTTGAGCTTTTTCATGAAGGGTCTTGATTAGCTCATCTAGCTTTCTAGCGTCAAAGTTTACCCTTTCCTGCACAGGCAATGACAAAAGATCTATGGGAGTAGTGGTTTTGAAGCCATATACAATTTCAAATGGACAAAATTTGGTAGTCGAGTGTATGGCTCTGTTATATGCAAACTCGACATGTGGTAGACTGTGGGGGATAGATATCCCCCGGGTCCACTAAAGGAGTAAAAGACCTCACGAAAGGCCCAAAGGCCCAATAAATCGTAAGGTCATTCTTTCGTGGGCCTGGGGAGAGACAACCAACAAGGCAAAGCGACGTGATACCGGATTGGTGCAAGCTCGGGTGGCCCACGACGTCGAGCAAGTAAATCGCAACAGAGACCCGACTTTCCCGCACTGAAGCCCCCATGCAACGGAGCCATGCGAGGATAAGTCGGCGAGGGTTACGTAGGGATAAACTCAAGAGGTTCACCACTTTTTAGCTACTTGTTGTTATCATATCCACATGTACTGCCCCACGGTCGAGTATATAAGGCCTAGGGGGCACCCCTTCAGAACGATCGACCCTATCTTACTTAGCCACCTACCTCAACTCTCTGTGTTTTCAATCCAGAGAGCCCTCTTGTAACCACATACACATACTCACCAGGACGTAGGGTGTTACGCATCTCTAAGCGGCCCGAACCTGTAAATCTTGTCCACTGTCCCTCGTGCGATCGGCACGAACCATTTTGCTACAGTCGTAGACACCATCCTACTCCTAAAAACACCTTGAGGGGCAACCCCGGGTGTGCGGTCGGACCCAAAACACCGACAGCTGGCGCGCCAGGTAGGGGGTGTGTCGACGATCCAAGCTAGCTCAATGGCCGTCACCTTCAACAGCAAGATCACCATGCATCCCGGATCCGTATTCTGCTTTGGGACCATCTCATCTGTAGCGGATGAAGAGGGAATTCTACACCGTATCGTGGATGCGCCGGAAAAGAAGTCTCCTCCAACAAACCCCGAAAATGCCGGAGGGGTGCAACCTCCGGCTCTTCGGAAAAAGATCGTCTTCGGAAAGCCGGGGGCCGAGAGTTCGCTGACCCGGAAGACTACACTGTCTACTTCCCCGACAAAAGAATGGACACGGATCGCGAGGAAGAAGGAGACCAGGGAAAAACAAGTCGTTCTTTCCGTTCCTCTAGCCTCAAAAGAGAACGGAAAGAAAGTCGCCACGACAGCAGCACCATTCTACCCCGACGTCCTCTTCATCAGGAGAGTAGAGTCGCCCACCGTCTCTGACGACGAGCCGACCGCGCCCGGAGAAGAACCGCCTCAACGAGAATCCCGCCGACAGAGGAACCGGCGCAGGAACGTTCGACGACATCACGCGGCCGGAGAACGGGATCTGGAGTAGCCAGTCTCGCGAGACGAGGTCTCGGAGATAGGAGAAACTCCGGAAGAACGCGTCTTCAGAGAACGAAGGAACTCCCGACGACGTGATCGCCGGAGGGCTCAAGAACAGGCCGAGCAAGACGCGAGGCAACACCGGGAGAATCTGCTCTTCGGGCGCAACCTGAATCCCGACTTCGCCTGAGCTATGAACACGCCAAGCGAAGTCGGAGGGGTACTAGCTCAGATAGCTGATGGACTTCCTCGGACTCCCGACGCCGAGGGATACCGACGCCTGTTCACCCAGGCAGCCAACCATCTTCTACCGCTTGCTCACCCGCCGAACGATCTACGACACGCCATCAACAGTCGTCGAGACGCGCGAAGCTCCATCAATGCTTCGCGCGAACGGCGGCATGAGAACGAGATTCGCCATCGGGAGGAGTACGACCGGGATCATGGCATCCCGACTCAGAGCCAGGCCACCAGGACTGAGTCGGCAACAGCCTCAACTGGCGGAACCACTCGGGGACGGTCGAGGAACCACAATCACAACTCCCCTCCCCGGGACAGACATCGTCCCCGACGACAGGAGGACACGTGTGGAGTGTCCGCTCTTACTCCGCGCTTTAGGGCCATCCAATGGCCTCCCAACTTCAAGGTATCCAATGTCGACAAATATGAGCCTAAGCAGGATCCAGGGGGTTGGCTAGCCGTCTACACCACCGCTGCTCGGGCTGCCGGAGCATCCGAGGACGTTATGACCGCGTATCTGCCCATCGTCCTTGGGCAAGATGCGCTACAGTGGCTACGACATCTACCCCGACACTGCATCGACGACTGGGGAGACTTCAGTCGACGCTTTACCGCCAACTTCCAGTCCCTCTCCGACAAGCCAGCGCAACCGTGGGACCTCAAATCCATCAAGCGCCGGGGGGATGAGACTCTCCGGTCGTACCTCAAAAGGTTCCAAACCATGAGAAATCGCATCCCCGAGGTCACGGAGGCGGCCGTGATTGAGGACTTCTATAGAGGATCCAACGACTCGGCTTTTGTCCGAGCCATACTACAGAAGGCGCCGACTACTTCCGAGGAGCTGTTCCGGGAAGCCGACCTCTACATCACCACCGACAAGCGAGCTCAGGACCTCATCGGAGGAGCAAAGCCTGCACCGGCAGCACCACGACGCGACGCGAACCAGCCACCCGACAAACGCTGGGAGAAGAGGCCTCGCGAAGAAGTACACGCCGCCGGACCGCCTGCCTCTCGCGCCCGAGGAGGACCTCGCGGAGGCGAGCGCACGCTGGACGACATCCTCGACGCCCAGTGCCCATACCACAAGGACATGCGCCACACTCTTCGCAACTGCTGGGACTTCAAGCACTCCGTTGGGCACGGCCGACCCTTCCAACCTCTACCTCCTCCTCCGCCAAGGGGAGGACCAGATGAACCGCGACAACCTCATCAGCCGGAGGAGGGAGAAGGAGGAGCTTTCCCACGCGTCGACAGGGAGGTCAACGTCATCTTCGGTGGACATGGGTCGCAAGAGAACAAAAGACAACAAAAGCTCAACGACCGCCAGATACTGGTGGCGACCACCGGTCCTCCCGCGCCATACCGGTGGTCAAAACACCCGATCACTTTCACTCGGGAAGATCAATGGCTCAACTTCGACCATCCGGGCAAATACCCGCTCCTCATCGATCCGGTGATCCGAGAGAGCTGGGTGAAGAAGGTGCTAGTGGACGGGGGGAGCAGCATCAACGTCACCTTCCCCCGGACGCTCCAAGGCTTGGGGGCTCACCTCAAAGAGCTCCACAAGTCGGACACTCCTTTCTTCGGCATCGTGCCGACGGAGGGGGAATACCCGCTGGGCCACATCTACATGCCAGTCACCTTCGGAACTCCGGAGAACTACAGAACCGAGTTCCTGAGGTTTGAAGTGGCAAACTTCGACTGCGGGTACAACGCCATCATTGGAAGGCTGGGATTGGCCAAATTCATGGCCATTCCGCACTATACATACATGATACTGAAGATGCCAGGACCGCGAGGGATCATAACTGTGCGCGCCGACTTCCAAGGCGCCGCAGAATGTTTCCGAGTGGCCATCCAAGCAGCCCTCACCACCAAGCCGTCAATGGTCCCTTCAACACTGGCGAACTCTAAGCCTGAGGAGGACCTCGCCGTACCGGCAAACGAAGCTCAGGCCGCGACCTCTATGCGGCCGACTGAAGAAACCAAGCGAATCAACCTGGGGTTTGCTGATGAGCGCAAGACAGCCATCATCAGCTCCAGCTTGGACGACAAATAGGAAAGCGCGCTCGTCCAGTTCCTGCAAGATAACCGAGATGTATTCGCATGGCAACCTGCGGATATGCCGGTAGTCCCAAGAGAACTGGCCGAGCACAAGTTGAAGGTTTATCCCCAGGCGAGACCGATCCGGCAAAAGCTACGTCGTTTCACGCCCGATAAGAGAGAGGCCATTCGCGCCGAGTTAGCTCGCTTGGTTGCGGCTGGATTTATTAGAGAAGTATTACACCCCGAGTGGTTAGCCAACCCTATTCTTGTACTCAAAAAGAATAAAGTGGACTGGCGCATGTGCGTCGACTATACTGATCTCAACAAACACTGTCCGAAGGATCCCTTCGGGCTCCCGAGGATAGATCAGGTGGTGGACTCTACCGCCGGATGCTCCGTGCTGTCTTTCTTAGATTGCTATTCCGGGTATCATCATATTAGTTTGGCAAAAGAAGACGAGGAAAAAACGGCGTTCATCACTCCGTTTGGTGCTTTCTGTTATACCTCCATGTCGTTCGGCCTCAAAAACGCTGGAGCGACTTATCAGAGAGCCATTCAAACATGCTTAGCCGATCACTGGGGCAAGCGTGTGGAGGCTTACGTAGATGATGTGGTAATCAAAACAGAAAACTCGGAAAACTTCATCGAAGATTTACAGCTGGTTTTCAACAGCCTGAGAAGATATAGATGGAAGCTCAATCCTGAAAAATGTGTTTTCGGGGTACCAGCAGGAAAGTTACTCGGGTTTATCGTCAGCCACCGGGGAATTGAGGCTAATCCAGATAAGATTGAAGCTATCATGAAGATGGAAGCTCCTCGGTCACAAAAGAAGGTTCAGCGACTTACTGGATGTATGGCAGCTCTGAGCCGATTTATATCCAGGCTGGGAGAAAAAGGTTTGCCATTTTACAAGCTACTCAAGAAGGTGGATAAGTTTCAATGGACTTCAGAAGCACAAGAAGCTCTAGATGCACTGAAGAAATTCTTGACAACACCACCAGTACTAAAACCACCCCGGCGAGCTATGTCGACTCAACCGGCTGAAGATTTGCTACTGTATATCTCTTGCACGACTCACGTGGTAAGCACCACGTTGGTAGTCGAGCGAGTGAGAGAAGGACATGCCTATCCAGTACAACATCCCGTCTACTTCATCAGTGAAGTTCTAGGCCCCTCGAAGAAAAAGTATCCTCAAGTTCAGAAGCTATTATATGCAGTACTTCTAACTGCCCGCAAGTTGCGTCACTACTTTGACGACCACAAAGTCATAGTAGTCACTGGTTTTCCAATAGGGGATATTCTTCACAACAAGGAAGCCACTGGTCGAATAGCCAAGTGGGCTTGCGAGCTGGGATCCCACGACATTGAGTTCCGACCTCGCACTGCCATCAAAACTCAAGCACTGGTTGATTTCGTATCAGAGTGGACAGAACAACAAGTACCAGATAATCCAGAAACTGCAGAAGTATGGCGAATGTATTTTGATGGCTCGCTGAAGCTGCAGGGAGCAGGAGCAGGTATCCTCTTCACCGCGCCTGGAGGCGAACACCTCAAGTACGCCCTCCAGTTGCTATTCCCGGCTTCTAACAATGCAGCCGAGTATGAAGCTTTGATACACGGATTGAACATCGCCATATCGCTGGGCGTCAAGAGATTGATGGTATACGGAGATTCTCTGGTAGTCATCAGCCAGATAAACAAGGAATGGGATTGTTCAAGTGATTCAATGGGAAAGTACTGCGCTGCCGTCCGAAAGTTGGAAGAAAAATTCGAGGGTCTGGAATTTCATCATGTAGAAAGAGATCGGAACACAGCAGCCGATGTACTGTCCAAGCTCGGATCCAGTCGAACTCAGGTCCCACCCGGAGTCTTCGTGCAAGAAATTCTGCAGCCGAGTATCTCAACGGACCAAACAGAAGAGTGCAACATCATAAATCAACCCGAGTTAAACTCTGATGACTAGAGAAGGCTGATTATTAAGTACATAAAGAACGAAGAAGAACCAGACGACAAGAACTCGGCAGAGCGCATTGCCAGGCAGTCGGCTCACTATACACTCATTGGGGAGGAATTGTACCGAAGGGGCGCATCAGGCATCCTCATGAAGTGCGTTCTCCCGTCCACTGGGAAGCAACTTCTGGAGGAGGTCCATGCAGGGCAATGTGGAATTCATGCAGCATCCAGAACACTAGTCGGAAAGGTTTTCAGGTCAGGATTCTATTGGCCGACGGCGAAGAACGATGCATCCGAGTTAGTTCAGAGATGCGAAGCCTGCCAATACTTGTCAAAGCAACAACACATGCCAGCGCAGCAACTACAGACCATACCAATAACCTGGCCTTTCGCATGCTGGGGACTGGATATGATTGGACCTTTCAAGAAAGCTCAAGGGGGATATACTCATGTATTGGTGGCGATTGACAAATTCACTAAGTGGATAGAGTTCAAGCCCAATGCTTCTTTGACCTCTGCTAAGGCCGTGGAATTCATACAAGACATAATATTCAGATTCGGGATACCAAACAGTATCATCACTGACTTAGGATCCAACTTCACCAGTTCAGAATTCTTCGACTTCTGCGAGCAAAAGAGCATTCAGATCAAGTACGCATCTGTAGCACATCCAAGAACCAACGGGCAGGTTGAGCGAGCCAACGGAATGATATTGGAGGCACTCAGGAAAAAGGTCTTCGATAAGAATGAAAAAATCGCAGGAAAGTGGATAAGAGAATTGCCTTATGTTGTTTGGAGCCTAAGAACCCAACCTAGCCGAGCCCTGCATGGAAACACTCCTTTCTTCATGGTCTATGGGTCGGAGGCAGTGCTACCTGCTGATGTCAAGTTTGGAGCGCCAAGGTTGATCTTCGAAAGCATAGCAGAAGCTGAGGCCACCAGGCTGGAGGACATTGATATACTTGAGGAAGAACGGCTGAATGCGGTAATCCAATCAGCACGGTACCAGTAGACTCTAAGGCGCTATCACGACAAGGCTGTGCGGCAACGGTTCTTTTCAGTAGGAGACCTCGTCCTCCGCCGAATTCTAACGGGGGAGGGACGACACAAGTTATCACCCTTATGGGAAGGACCCTTCATAGTAGCAGAAGCCACTCGGCCCGGATCATATCGCCTTACTCAGATGGATGGCACAGAAATTGGGAACTCCTGGAACATAGAGCACCTCAGAAAGTTTTATCCCTAGCTGTATTTCAAAACTGCTGGGGCGACAATGTATTCTGTAAAGTGGAAATATGTCATCAATAAAGAGAGATTTCAAAGATACTCAGCTCGTTTACGATTGACTTGCATGCTTACTTAACTCGGGGTGACCACTATGCCCTACAAACGGAGCAATCGACTTAAGTCGGCGACGACTTAAGGCGGTGCAACATGCTCACGCTTACTTAACTCGGGGTGACCACTATGCCCTACAAACGGAGCAATCGACTTAAGTCGGCGACGACTTAAGGCGGTGCAACATGCTCACGCTTACTTAACTCGGGGTGACCACTATGCCCTACAAACGGAGCAATCGACTTAAGTCGGCGACGACTTAAGGCGGTGCAACATGCTCACGCTTACTTAACTCGGGGTGACCACTATGCCCTACAAATGGAGCAATCGACTTAAGTCGGCGACGACTTAAGGCGGTGCAACATGCTCACGCTTACTTAACTCGGGGTGACCACTATGCCCTACAAACGGAGCAATCGACTTAAGTCGGCAACGACTTAAGGCGGTGCAACATGCTCACGCTTACTTATCTCGGGGTGACCACTATGCCCTACAAACGGAGCAATCGACTTAAGTCGGCAACGACTTAAGGCGGTGCAACATGCTCACACTTACTTAACTCGGGGTGACCACTATGCCCTACAAACGGAGCAGTCGGCTAAAAGTCAGTGGCGACTAAAGCCGGTGCAACATACTCATGCCTATGCAATTCAGGGGATGACTTCTATATCCCGCAAACAAATCTCATAACCATCGTGCGTCGTTTCATTACTGCAAATTTACAAACTGATGAATTCTGATACAATAAAAGAGTAATTATATCATTCGAATGCTGAACTGATGTCCTCTAACAAATACTCGATCATGCTAACTGCGCGCTCAAAGCACGCAAAATGTTTCTCTATTTCGCAATGTCTTTCTCAGGTGCGACCGACGAAGAAGGGCGACTCGAGGAATCAGGGGCAGCATTCACGTCAGCTTTTATGTCTTCAGGAACAACCACGCCGGGTCTCCTCATTAAGATTCCTCCAGCCCAAATAGCCTTGTCCATGGCTTTATCGCGCTGGGCTTTGAGGGTAGCAGCAGTTTCTTCGGCAACTTTAGCAGCCAGCCGAGCAGCCTCTAATTCCTGGGCAATGGATTTCTTGGAAGCTCGAAGTTCTTTAATGGTGGCATCCTTCGCTGATATCAATTGCTTAAGGCGGGTCAATTCGTCTGCAGATTCTTGCAGCTTACAACGCTGAGTGTCCAGTTCCTCTATTGTAAAACGGTGACTCCTCTCCAAGATTGACAGCGAGCTACTAGAATCACGATACAATCTGTCAAGATTGTCACGAGAAGCAGCAAGGATACACTTTTCTTCCTGCAAACAAAAATCAACTCCTTCAGAAACCAAGCAAGTAATAGGAACACAGCAAAGCAAAGCACAGTTTTGTAAGTTACCTTTTCAGAGTCAAGCCGAGCATGAAGAGAAGAACTCAAGGCATTGGCGTCATCCAAGGCAGCGGAGACCTGATTTAGTTCAGTTTGACTCTGAGAGTACTTCTCCTCGAAGTCAGTGCACCGTTGAACCATTTCAGCCTGAGCTCGGGAATGTTTTTCCTCAAGAATCGCAATCTGCCGAGTCATTCCTAGCAAGAGGTAATCAAACAAAATGGGGTCAGAAGGTAAAACAGTCCACAACAAAGGCGAAGAGAAGAAAAAGAGCACCAACCGGCGTTAGTTGCCTCCAACTCGGATACACGACGATGAAGTGACACAGGATTCCAACACGCGAGAGACGAAGCCACTTCTAGGACGGAAGCACCCTGCAATCTCAGTTGGCTAGCCATCCCATCCACCAAAGCCTGATGAGAAGAACAGATGAACATAATGACAAAAGTTCATGCAACATAAAAAACAAGCTAAAATACAGCACAACACAGTACCTGGAAGTTGGAAAAGAACGAAGGGATCCCCAAATCAGGAGAAATCAGCTGATAACCAGGCGCAAGGCCACCACCCGAAGCAGCTTGCAACGGACCAGAAGGAATCAGCTCAGTGCCTTCAACAGAGCCAAACGCCCGATCAGCGGGGACGCTGCCCTCTAAAGCGACTCCCTGGTCCAAAGTTTGGGCCACCACCATGCAGCCAGAGTGTGGAGGTGATCCCGTGTGAACATCCATGGAAGTGCAGGAAGGAGACCCTGCTTGGACACCCTCGGGGGCTGGGTAATAGTTGGCACTGCCCACTTGAGCCGGATCATCCCCGGCAGCACCCTCGGGGGCTGGGCAGTGGCTTACACTCTTCACCCGAGTTAAGTCATCCCCGGCGACATCCTCGGGGGCTGGGCATGTGTCAGCACCATTCTTGAGGTCCAAACTCTCCGCAGTAACCACCTCTAAGGTTGACGGGCCTTCAACCACTTCCATGGGGCCAGGACAATCCAAGTCAGCATCCCGACCCTCGAGATCGCGCTCTAAGGTCGATGAGGCACATGATGACCTCAACCCAGCATCAGGCACGGCAGCTCAAGCCTCCGTTGCATCATCATCCGCTGGCTCTGATAGCAAGTCCTCTGGGACCATATCCTCAAGAGTTTGATCAAAGTTGGTCAGGGACAGTTCTTGCAGACCAATGAGGGCAGACAAGGCAGGAGAAGGAACCCCACTACTTTCACCACTGACGATGAACTGCCGACTGTTTTTTCGAATTAAAGGAGCCTCATTTTCTTCCTCCTCATCTTCCACAGTGACAACACAAGCAGCACCCCCATTGGGATCAGCAACAGATGGAGCACCCACATTAGGGTCAGTAGCAGTTTGGGTAAAACACTCAGCGTACCAAGCCGTCCCTTGCCCACACCCATTGGGGGGGGACGCCCAGGAATTATCAGTATATTTTTCAAAACGGTCACATCCGTGCAGGGCACACAGTGAATACCTCAAGACAAAAATGAGATATCAGTAAGGATCAGAGGAAAGCCAAAAATAGCCAGCGAAGTACAAGATATGGCCGACAGAAGCGACGTGAAGACTAGACAGAGAACGTCCATCAAACGTCCAATCAGTCGCAGAAGCAAATAAATTGCACTACCTAGCAAGATATGGATGGATTGCAAACTCGGCTGCTAAAGACAAAATATATGCTGACCTCCGCAGCAAAATATTGATGACATAATGCTGACCTCCAAAGCATAATGCAAATAGCTTCATGCCAATTTTTACAAACAAAAGGAAGACCTTCGAATGGATTATC
Source organism: Zea mays (assembly GCF_902167145.1). Taxonomy (NCBI): domain Eukaryota; kingdom Viridiplantae; phylum Streptophyta; class Magnoliopsida; order Poales; family Poaceae; genus Zea; species Zea mays. The sequence continues at coordinate 40,102,031 of NC_050104.1, read as the reverse complement.
CTTAAAAAATCCATTTGAAGGTCGGGGGCTACACCCATTGGGTGCACCTCCGGTGCACCCCATGGATTATCATTCCAAACCGAGATAGTGCTGACTTCTAAGGCGTGGGACAAGATTAGAAAACCAATCCTCAACCAAGATGCAGGAGCACAAACGGAGATAATTTCTGGGGAAGACCTTCGAGTAGATTATTTTCTAAAATCTACTCAAAGGTCGGGGGCTACACCCATTGGGTGCACCTCCGGTGCACCCAATGAAATTCAGAATCCTACAAATCGAAGTGCCGACCTCTAAGGCACAAGCACGAAACTAAGCTTCGGTCAAATGAATGATCGGAGCAGGAGAAGACAGCAGGAAGTCGTTTTTCTTCAAAACACCCACAAGTTGGACCTGGGATCTTTGGGCTGATTACCTCTAAATTAACCCAAAGATCGGGGGCTTGTGGGGGATAGATATCCCCCGGGTCCACTAAAGGAGTAAAAGACCTCACGAAAGGCCCAAAGGCCCAATAAATCGTAAGGTCATTCTTTCGTGGGCCTCGGGAGAGACAACCAACAAGGCAAAGCGACGTGATACCGGATTGGTGCAAGCTCGGGTGGCCCACGACGTCGAGCAAGTAAATCGCAACAGAGACCCGACTTTCCCGCACTGAAGCCCCCATGCAACGGAGCCATGCGAGGATAAGTTGGCGAGGGTTACGTAGGGATAAACTCAAGAGGTTCACCACTTTTTAGCTACTTGTTGTTATCATATCCACATGTACTGCCCCACGGTCGAGTATATAAGGCCTAGGGGGCACCCCTTCAGAACGATCGACCCTATCTTACTTAGCCACCTACCTCAACCCTCTGTGTTTTCAATCCAGAGAGCCCTCTTGTAACCACATACACATACTCACCAGGACGTAGGGTGTTACGCATCTCTAAGCGGCCCGAACCTGTAAATCTTGTCCACTGTCCCTCGTGCGATCGGCACGAACCATTTTGCTACAGTCGTCGACACCGTCCTACTCCTAAAAACACCTTGAGGGGCAACCCCGGGTGTGCGGTCGGACCCAAAACACCGACATAGACTTTCTTCCCAAAGTTTCAAATTTTTCTTGAGGGTAGCTCATAGTAGCATTGATAATGTTTGGTTTACAACTTCAGTCTGTCCATCTGTTTGTGGATGACACATTGTAGAGAATAGTAGTCATGTCCTAAGTTTTCCCCACAAAGTTTTCCAAAAGTAACTCAAAAATTTAGTGTCATGATCAGAAACAATGGTTCGTGGAATCCCATGTAAACGAACAACTTCTTTGAAAACCAATTCAACAATATGTGAAGCATCATCACTCTTGTGGCATGGAATAAAATGTGTCATTTTGCTAAATCGATCAACCACAATAAAATTTGAATCCCTTCACTACTTGGTTTGTGGTAAACCAATAACAAAATCCATGGATATGTCTTCCCAAGGCACACTAGGAATAGGTAGTGGAGTGTATAAGCCATGAGGGTTTAAATGAGACTTAGCTTTAGGACATGATTCGCATCGAAGGACATGTCGATCCACATCCCTTCTCATTTTAGGCTAAAAGAAATGATCAGCAAGCACTTGCTCCGTCTTCTTGGCGCCAAAATGACCCATAAGTCCTCCTTCATGAGCTTTCCTGCAAATGTAAAATTAGAACAGAACATTCTGGAATGCAAAGTTTGTTAGCTCAGAACAAAAAAGCATCATTAACATGAAATTTTACCCATCACTGCCATCATAACACTTAGAATATGGTTCAGCAAAGTATGGGTCAGTCAGATATAATTCCTTTATACTTTCTAATCCAAGAATTTTAGCATCGAGTTGCGTCAGCAAAGCATGTCGACGAGACAAAGCATCTGCTACAACATTATCTTTTCCTTTCTTGTATTTGACAATATAAGGAAATGATTCAATAAATTCACACCATTTTTCATGCCTTCTATTTAGTTTTAGTTGTCCTTTAAGGTGTTTTAATTATTCATGGTCTGAATGTATCACAAATTCCTTAGGAAAAAGTTAGTGTTGCCAAGTTTGCAAACTCTGAACTAGAGCATATAATTCTTTTTCATAAACTGAATAATTTAGAGTCGGACCACTTAGCTCTTCACTGAAGTAGGCAATTGTTCTTCGTTCATGCATGAGCACACCTCTGATCCCAATTCCACTGACATCACATTCAATTTCAAATGTCTTACCGAAGTCTAGGTGTGCAAGAACTGGGGCTATTGTTAACTTGGTCTTCAATTCTTCAAATGCCTTCTGTTGTGCTTCTCCCAATTTGAAAGGTACTTCTTTTTTGGTCAATTCATTGATGGGAGCAACAACAGTACTGAAGTCTTTTACAAACTGCCGGTAGAACCCAGCGAGCCCAAGGAAGCTTCTCACTTGGCTCACATTTTGTGGAGGCATCCAGTCGCGTACAACTTTGATATTTTCTTCATCTACCTCCGCACCTTGTTCTGATACAACAAATCCAAGAAACACTACCTTGTCAATGCAAAAGGTGCACTTCTCAAGGTTAGCATACAATTTTTGTTCTCGAAGGACAACAAGTAGATATCAGATATGTTCAACATGTTCATCAAGGGATTTACTGTAAATTACTATGTCATCAAAATAGACAACAACAAACTTGCCAATGAATGTTCTAAGAACATGATTCATTAATCTCATAAATGTACTAGATGCATTTGTTAACCCGAAGGACATCACCAACCATTCATACAACCCAAATTTTGTTTTAAAGGTTGTTTTCCATTCATCTCCCTCTTTCATACGAATCTGATGATAGACACTTCTTAAGTCAATTTTAGTGAAAATAAAAGCACCACTAAGTTTATCAAGCATATCATCTAATCTAGGAATTGGATGTCTATACCTTACGGTGATGTTATCAATAGCTCGACAATCCACACACATTCTCCAAGATCCATCTTTCTTAGGAACTAGTAGGACAGGGACAACACAAGAGGAAAGACGTTCTTGTACGTACCCTTTTTTAATCAATTCTTCCACTTGTTGCTAATCTCCTTTGTTTCTTCCAGGTTGGTGCGATAGGTAGCACGATTTGGTAGGGAAGCGCCAGACACAAGGTCTATTTGATGTTCAGGTGGTAGTCCTGGTGGCACTTCATCAGGGAACACATCCTCATATTGCTATAAAGCATCAACAACAATACTTGGCAAAGTAGAGGGTAAGTTGTTAGTAGAAAGAAGGGTGTCCTTGTACAGGAACACAAAGAACATGGCATTAGGTTCACTCAATTCTTTTAGACCCCCTTCATAGTCATCATAACTAATCCCTCTTTTCCCGGTGTCTTGGACATTGGAGGCTGTGGAGTTTTATTTGGCTTTGGAAACTCTTCCTTACTATTTTTATGGATCACTCTCAAGTGGTTCTCACTATCTCGTTGTTTCTTCTTTAGATCAGCTTTCATAATTTCCTCCGGTGTCAAAGGAAGCAAAGAGATTCGCTCTGCTTTGTACAAGAAAGACAAATTGTTGGTTCTTTCGTAAATCTAGACATCATGATCATATAACTAAGGTCGGCCTAGCAACAATTGACATGCTAGCATAGGGACCACGTCACAGTCCACATGATCATTGTACTTCCCAACAGAAAAAGGAACATTCACCACGTGGCTAACACGCAACGCTCCACAATCATTAAGCCACTGCATCTTATATGGACTAGAATTACACCTTGATTTCAATTCTAATCTATCCACCAATTCTTGACTAGCAATGTTGTTGCAGCTACCATTATCAACAATGATGCGACATATCTTATCTTTGATTTGATCATATCTCGGGTATGGAAAAGATTGTGGCCCTGTCCATTTTCTTCCATTTCAGTAGTCACACTTCGCACTCGAAGAGAAATAAAACAATTATGATCTCATTCTTCTGGCTGGATCTCATTCTCTTCTTGTTGAATTTATTCATCAAACTTCGGTCCTCATTTTCTAGATCACTATCTGATTCCCATTCACCTTTTCATTCAACAACATTCTTCTTCTACTTGGACATTGAGCAGCAATGTGCCCACGACCATGGCACTTATGGCACACAATTTCTCTAGTACGAGTAGAAGAAGTAGCGACTGAAACTTCAGTCGGGTCTGATGTACTAGTAGCAGGCCGCTGCTTATTTGCAGGGAATGACCCTACAGAAGCCACCATCTTTGATCTACCATTGGATGGAGAAGACCTAGATGCATTTCCTTGGGATCGTCCTCCACCAAAAGAAGCACTGGATTGCTGTTTGTGCCATGGGACAACATTATAATGACTTGCATAAGACTTTCCACGTGACTCTTGCTGAATTTTCCTCTCTATACACATTGCTTGATTAACTAGATCTTGAAGGGTACGATAAGGGAACATATCGACAAATCTAGAAATCTCTTCATTGAGCCCACTCAGAAATCTTACCATGGTTGACTCAGGATCTTCTCTAATTCTAGACCATAATAACAACAACTCCATCTCCTTCAAATATTCATCAACTGATCTCTTCCCTTGCTTCAACAATTGCAATTGGTTTCAAAGATCACGCTGATAGCTAGAAGGAACAAATCGCCTCTTCATCACTCGCTTCATCTCTTCCCATGTATTAATATGTCTGAGTCCCAATCTAAGTTGATGTTCTTGTACTTGATTCAAACAAGTAAGATCATAACCAGAAAACTCGATTGAAGCCAAGTTCACTCGTTGTTGATCTATAAGATTGTGAACTCTGAAAATTTGATCACACTGCTCGGCCCAATTAATATATTCACATGCACTTTCTTTCCCAGTTAGGAATATCCAACTTGACTAGGGAAATATTGTTCGAGTCATTTCTATGACATCGTCCATGATAACATTCTATATCTTCAAAGTCAACATGTTGGTGATGATGATGTCGACCAAGCATTCCATCATTTGCAAAGGGATTCTCATCAAATACGTCCTCACGATCATGGTCTTCAAACTCCTCATCTTCAAATCTTACTCGACGTTCGTGTGCACGATGCCTTCCACGCGGATTATCAAAATCAGCATGACGAACAACACCATAACCGCTACGGCCATCACCTAAGGGATCAAATTCATGGCCGAAACCAGAATTCTCATCTTCGGATTCTTCTCGGTAAAATTCTTCTGGATCACGATGATGTAGCCTTCGACCTCCTGTCGCGGGCAGACGTTCATTAAACATCCTTTCCATGGCCCCCACGAGTGAGTCGGCCATGTGATGCAATTTAGCCCGAGAGATAGGGGGCTCTCCATCTCCATGGTTGCCACCGTGAACACTCGAATTGGATTCTACCATGTTAGAGGGAAGCAAGAGAAAGTAGAATATGAAAGTATTTGTAGAACACTCGATCTCACCTCTTACTTACCGAAGCTCTTTCTTGTTCTGTAGGACCATGATGGTACTGGTGTGACAGCTTCGATAGTGGTGGTAGAGCGGTCGAAAGGATCACAAGTCGAATGTCCCAGTTCATGTTTTTAGAGGAGCTATAGGAGGCTCAATGTAACACCCCAGGTGTTACCAAGGCCCTGACTCCCTACTTGCACTCATGACATGTTATCTCATGTGGTTAAGTGGAGGATAAGGAGCACCTAAAACTTTGGGAATAATGTGTTAGCTAAGGAATGTCCATGACAAAAGCATTACCCAAGCATTTATGCAATTATCACCTTGGGCAAGAGAAGATTAAACCCTAGACCCTTCTTGAGCCCTTAGCTCCCAAAACCCTGGTTTAAGGGAAAGGTTAAGCAAATGTGCAAATCATGAGTTAACCCTTAACCCAAGTTTAAGTACACATTAAAATCTATAAAATGCAGAGGGGAAACATTACAAAAAGGCCCCTTAAAGACCCCAAATCCATTCTTTAAGTAGAGAGCACACTTGAGCTCTCCAATTTTCTCTAAGTCACAAATGAACCCTAATCTAAAGATCAGAAGTGTTCACCTAGTTAATGGCGCCAGAACCACTTGGTCTGAATATCAAAAAGGAGCCCAACTACCTAAGGAACCCACTGGAAAAATTTGAACCCGAGCCAAATTTCTTTGACATGATTTGACACCACATTTGTCTCAGGGTGAACAGTGAGACAACCTAGATTTGGCGTCCGCATATCTCCCTAGCTAGGGCATATCTCACATTGGAACTCACATACAAGAGATAGCCCTAGGTGCCAGAAAGAGGTATGCGCAGGATTTTTGCCAAGATTCGCACGTTTGCGATCTCAGCAAGCGTTAGAACACGGGCAGAAACAAACGCCCACGTGTTCGACGCGTTCTGGCGCACCAGAGCACACCCCGCGCGCTCAGCCCCACGCGCACCACGCCGCGCCCAGCCAAACCCGTGCCTCTGCCCACGCCCGCGCCTATAAAGCCAGCCAAGGCTTCAACCGTACGCCCTCGCTCACTCTCGACCTCGCCGGAGCGCAAGATCACTGGCGTTTGCCCTGCACACGGCGTGCTAGCGGCCGCCCGAGCACCCACCACCGTAGACCGGCCATTCGAGCCATTCCCAGCCCCGTCCGACCCTCGAGAGAGACTCTACGTGCCTCGGTGAAACTCCCAGAGTAGGGAATCGAGCTCTGCCTCGCCGGAGACACCGATTCAGGGTCACCGGACTTCACCAGATCGCCGACGAGCGTAGACCGGGCTCCACGGTGAGCCTTTCTTCAATTCCTTGCACGGGTAGACTCCTTAGCACCCCGTGCAGCTTCCTGTGCCCGTGGATTGAACTATATCGCCGTGGATAGGCCGGAGCACTGAGAGCACCTAGAGGGGGGTGAATAGGTGATCCTATAAAAATCAAATACTTGTAGCCACAAAACTTGGTTAAGTGTTAGCACAATGGAATCAAGTGGCTAAGGACCGAGCTCTTGTGAAACATAATAGTCATAAAGAAAACAAGCACAAGAGACACGGTGATTTATCCCGTGGTTCGGCCAAGTATAACACTTGCCTACTCCACGTTGTGGCGTCCCAATGGATGAGGGTTGCACTCAACCCCTCTCAAGTGATCCAATGATCGACTTGAATACCACGATGTTTTTCTTTCTTATACTCTCTCCCGTTTGCGAGGAATCTCCACAACTTGGAGCCTCTTGCCCTTACAATTGATGATCACAAAGAAGCACAGAAGTAAGGGTGGGAAGAGCAACACACACAAGACTCAAAGCACGAGCACAATCACGCACACAAGCCACAACTTGAGCTCACAACACAACTCAAAGAGTTTTCTACTCAAATGGAGCTCAATGCAAGTCACTATCTCAACGAACCGAATGCGCGAGAATGAAGTCTTGGTGCTTAGGAATGATCAAGGAATGCTTGGGGTGTCTCCTCCATGCGCCTAGGGGTCTCTTTTATAGCCCCAAGGCAGCTAGGAGCCGTTGGAGGCATTCTGGGAAGGCAATTCTTGCCTTCTGTCGGGTGGCGCACCGGACAGTCCGGTGCACCACCGGACAGGCATTGTTCAGTGTTCGGTGCAGATTGCCTTCTTAAAATGGCACAGCAGACCGTTGCAGAGTTGTAGCCGTTGGCGCAATGGACAGTCCGGTGCCTCCTGCCGACCGTTGGAGCGAGCCACGCGTCGCCCGCGGATTTGGTGGCCGACCGTTCCGCTGGCGGCCGTTGGCTCACCGGACAGTCCGGTGCACCACCGGACAGTCTAGTGAATTATAGCCATATGCCGCCGACGAATTCCCGAGAGTGGACAGTTCGCCAGAAACCAGCCTGGCGCACCGGACAGTCCAGTGTGCCAGACTACGCTGAGTCATGGCTGCTCCAGCCAACTCTTTTCCTTTTTCTCTTTTCTCTGATTCTAACACTTAGACAAATAGATTAGTACACAAAAAACAATGTACTAAGTCTAGAATCATACCTTCTTGTTGATTTGCACTTCATTCATCATTTGGCACATAATTATTCACTCAATATGTGTTGAGCACTTAATCACCAAAATATACTAGAAATGGCCCAAGGGCACATTTCCCTTTCAATCTCCAATACATCAAAAAGCAACCAATAGAAGTGCAACATCCATATACTTGAGAACAAAAAATGTTTTTATTCAAATTTGGCATATTTGGATCATTCTTTGCCACCACTTGGTTTGTTTTTGAAATCAACCTCATTTTCCTATTTCTAAGTTAAACACACTTGTTTAGGCAAAAAGAGAGATATTCCAAGAGAAAATTGATCAAGAGCCAAAACTCCCCCTTTTTCCCATAATCAAAAATTCTCCCCACAAGAGACCAAATTTTGCACATTAAGAGTATTTTGACAAATCAAAAGTTCTAACTCTACTATTTTCTACTATTTTCAAAGTTCTCAAGTGGTAGCTGATCCATTTGATTTGGCCTTAATTTCTCCCCCTTTGGCATTAAGCACCAAAACGTGATCATTATTGGCCCTCAAACCCCATTGCCTCACCAAAAAATGTCAATGAAGATTAAAAAGGCAATGAGAGCATGGAGATGAACTTGGAGTAAATTACTCTTTCATCGGAGTGCAGTGGAAGTCTTGCATGGTCCAAGTTCACCTTTCCCTTTCAATCCACCTTTGAGACTAAATTAAGTAAACTCAAGCACACGGTTAGTCTCAAAAGGTCAAGTTGTAGCATTTCTCCCCCTAAATATGTGCATCATTCACACATGGACTTGTGAGGTCCGGGGATCCCTTGAACAACTTGAGCACCATAAATAAGCAATAATATGCTATAGATTAATCCAAGTTATGCGAATCTAAGACATTTAGCTCACTACGCAACCTGCAAAAGGTCTTCTCATCTAAAGGCTTGGTAAAGATATCAGCTAGCTGGTTCTCGGTGCTAACATAAAACACTTCGATATCTCCCTTTTGCTGGTGGTCTCTCAAAAAGTGATGCCGGATGTCAATGTGCTTTGTGTGGCTGTGTTCAACAGGATTGACCGCCATGCGGATTGCACTCTCATTATCACATAGGAGTGGGACTTTGCTCAGATTGTAGCCAAAGTCCCGGAGGGTTTGCCTCATCCAAAGTAGTTGCACGCAACACTGTCCTACGGCAACATACTCGGCCTCAGCGATGGATAGGGCAATGGAAGTTTGTTTCTTAGAACTCCAAGACACCAGGGACCTTCCTAGGAATTGGCGCGTCCCTGATGTACTCTTCCTATCAACCTTGCATCCAGCATAATCGGAGTCTGAATATCCAATTAAGTCAAAGGTAGACCCCTTTGGATACCAGATCCCAAAGCAAGGCGTAGCAACTAAATATCTAAGAATTCGCTTAACGGCCACAAGGTGACACTCCCTTGGGTCGAATTGAAATCTAGCACACATGCATACGCTAAGCATAATATCCGGTCTACTAGCACATAAATAAAGCAGGGATCCTATCATAGACCGGTATGCCTTTTGATCAACGGACTAACCTCCTTTGTTGAGGTCGACATGTCCGTCGGTTCCTATTGGAGTCTTTGCGGGCTTGGCGTCCTTCATCCTGAACCGCTTGAGCAAGTCTTGCGTGTACTTCGTTTGAGAGATGAAGGTTCCGTCCTTGAGTTGCTTCACTTGGAACCCAAGGAAGTAGTTCAACTCGCCCATCATAGACATCTCAAATTTCTGTGTCATCACCCTGCTAAACTCTTCACAAGACTTTTGGTTAGTAGAACCAAATATTATGTCATCGACATAAATTTGGCATACAAATAGATCACCATCAGAAGTCTTAGTGAAAAGAGTTGGATCGGCTTTCCCAACCTTGAAAGCATTAGCAATTAGAAAATCTCTAAGGCATTCATACCATGCTCTTGGGGCTTGCTTAAGTCCATAGAGCGCCTTAGAGAGCTTACACACATGGTCGGGGTACCGTTCATCCTCAAAACCAGGGGGTTGCTCTACGTATACCTCCTCCTTGATTGGCCCGTTGAGGAAAGCGCTCTTCACATCCATTTGGAACAACCTAAAGGAATGGTGAGCGGCATAGGCTAATAGAATGCGAATAGACTCTAGCCTAGCCATAGGAGCAAAAGTCTCCTCGAAATCCAAACCTACGACTTGGGCATAACCTTTTGCCACAAGTTGAGCCTTGTTCCTTGTCACCACTCCATGCTCGTCTTGCTTGTTGCGGAACACCTACTTGGTTCCCACAACGTTTTGCTTTGGACGTGGCACCAGGGTCCAAACTTCATTTCGCTTGAAGTTATTGAGCTCTTCCTGCATGGCCAACACCCAGTCCGGATCTAGCAAGGCCTCTTCTACCCTGAAAGGCTCAATAGAAGAGACAAACGAGTAATGCTCACAAAAATTAGCTAATCTAGAGCGAGTAGTTACTCCCTTGCTTATATCACCCAAAATCTGGTCGACGGGATGATTCCTTTGAATCATCGCTCGGATTTGAGTGGGAGGGGCCCGTGGTGCTTCTTCTTCCATAACTTGGTCTTTGTGTGCTCCCCCTTGATCACACGTCTCATCTTGAGGAACCTGTTCATCTTCTTGAGTTGGGGGGTGCACCGTTGTTGAGGAAGAAGGTTGCTCTTTGTGTTCCTGTGGTCGCACATTTCCAATCGCCATGGTGCGAATTGCGTCCGTTGGAACATCATCTTCATCTACATCATCAAGATCAACTTGCTCTCTTGGAGAGCCATTAGTTTCATCAAATACAATGTCGCTAGAGACTTCAACCAAACCCGATGATTTGTTGAAGACTCTATACGCCTTTGTATTTGAGTCATAACCTAACAAAAACCCTTCTACAGCTTTGGGAGCAAATTTGGAATTTCTACCTTTCTTCACTAGAATATAACATTTACTCCCAAATACACGAAAGTACGAAACGTTGGGTTTGTTACGGCTTAGAAGTTCGTACGACGTCTTCTTGAGGAGGCGATAAAGGTAGACTCGGTTTATGGCGTGGCAAGCTGTGTTCACAGCTTCCGACCAAAACTGCTCGGACGTCTTGAATTCTCCAAGCATCATCCTTGCCATGTCTATAAGAGTCCTGTTCTTCCTCTCTACCACACCGTTTTGCTGTGGTGTGTAGGGAGCGGAGAACTCGTGCTTGATTCCTTCCTCCTCGAGGTACTCCTCTACTTGAAGATTCTTGAACTCGGACCCATTGTCGCTCCTTATCTTTTTCACCTTGAGCTCAAATTCATTTTGAGCTCTCCTTAGGAAGCGCTTAAGGGTCCCTTGGGTTTCTGATTTATCCTGCAAAAGGAATACCCAAGTGAAGCGAGAAAATCATCAACAATAACAAGACCATACTTACTTCCCCCGATGCTAAGGTAGGCGACGGGTCCAAAGAGGTCCATATGAAGTAGCTCTAGAGGTCTTGTCGTGGTCATCACGTTCTTGCTGTGATGAGTACTTCCCACCTGTTTACCTGCTTGACAAGCTACACAAGGTCTATTTTTTTCGAAAGAAACATTGGTTAGACCTAACACGTGTTCTCCCTTTAGAAGTTTTTGAAGGTTCTTCATCCCAACATGTGCTAAACGGCGATGCCATAGCCAGCCCATGCTAGTCTTAGCAATTAAGCATGCATCTAGATCGGTCTCCTCCTTCGAAAAATCAACTAAATAGAGTTTGCCGTCTAGTACACCCTTAAAAGCGAATGAACCATCAATCCTTCTAAAGACAGACACATCTACATTGGTAAATAAGCAATTGTAGCCCATATTACATAGTTGACTAACGGACAACAAGTTATACCCGAGCGATTCAACTAAGAACACATTAGATATGGAATGCTCTGAAGAAATAGCTATCTTTCCTAGACCTTTAACCTTGCCTTGGTTCCCATCTCCAAAGATGATCGAATCTTGGGAATCTTTGCTCTTGACGTAGGAAGTGAACATATTCTTCTCCCCCGTCATGTGGTCTGTGCATCCGCTGTCGATAATCCAGCTTGAGCCCCCGGATGCTTAAACCTGCAAGGCAAATTAGGCTTGGGTCTTAGGTACCCAACTCTTGTTGGGTCCTACAAGGTTAGTTACAATATCCTTTGGGACCCAAATGCAAGTCTTGTCCCCCTTGCATTTGGCCCCCAACTTCCTAGCAACCACTTTCTTATTTTTACATGAAAGTACAAAATTAGTGTTGCAGGCATGAAAAATAGTAGTAGATTCATTAGGCATTTTCTTAGGCACATGATGAATAACATTTCCCTTCCTAGGCCTACTTCTACCATGCACAAAAGTAGAACTTGAAGCAATCGTAGCATGTGAATCATAAGCACCATAACTCTTATTATAATGAGTATTTCTAGAAACTTTTCTATCATAAATGAACGCATGATTCTTTTGAATGCAACTAGCCATAGGGGCCTTCCCTTTCTCCTTGTTGAGAATGGGAGCCCTTTGGTTTGTTAAGTTCTTGGTTTCCTTTCGAAAGCCAAGCCCATCCTTAATAGAGGGGTGTCTACCAATAGTGTAGGCATCCCTTGCAAATTTTAGTTTATCAAAGTCATTTTTGCAAGTCTTAAGTTGAGCATTAAGACTTGCCACTTCATCATTTAATTCAGAAATGGAAATTAAATGTTCGTCACAAGCATCAACATTAAAATCCTTGCATCTATTGCAAATTGCAACATTCTCTACACAAGAACTAGATTTGTTAACTACTTCTAGCTTGGCATTCAAATCATCATTAATACTCTTCAAGCTAGCCACAGTTTCATTGCAAGTAGATAACTCAGAAGATAGTAATTCATTTCTCTTTATTTCTAAGGCAAGAGACTTTTGAACACTAACAAACTTGTCATGTTCCTCATACAGAATGTCTTCTTGCCTCTCTAGTAGTCTATCTTTCTCATTTAAGGCATCAATAAATTCATTAATTTTATCTACTTTTGATCTATCTAAACCCTTAAATAATTCAGTATAGTCTACTTCATCATCACTAGATTCATCATCGCTTGAAGTAGTATACTTAGGAGTTTCACGAACGCTTACCTTTTTCTCCTTTGCCATGAGGCAGGTGTGGCGTTCGTTGGGGAAGAGAAAGGACTTGTTGAAGGATGAGGCAGTGAGTCCTTCGTCGTCGGAATCAGAAGATGAGCAGTCTGAGTCCCATTCCTTTCCGATATGTGCCTCGCCCTTTGCCTTCCTATAGCTCTTTTGCTTCTCTTTCTTCCCGCCTTTTCCTTGTTATCGGGACAATTTGCTATAAAATGACCAGTCTTACCGCACTTGAAGCAGGAGCGCTTTCCCTTTGCCTTGTTCTTGTTTGAGTACTCCTTGTGTCCTTTCAATGCGGTCTTGAAGCGCTTTATGATTAGGGCCATATCATCCTCGTTTAGTCCGTCCGCCTCAACTTGTGCCACCTTGCTAGGTAGCGCCTCCCTGCTGCTTGTTGCTTTGAGAGCAACGGTTTGAGGCTCGTAGATGGGCATTGGGCCATTCAATGCCTCATCAATGTATCTTGCTTCCTTGATTATCATACGCCCGCTTACAAACTTTCCGAGTATTTCCTCGGGCGTCATCTTTGTGTACCTAGGATTCTCACGAATTGAGTTCACAAGATGAGGATCAAGAACAGTGAAGGACCTGAGCATAAGTCGAACGACGTCGTGGTCCGTCCATCTCGTGCTTCATAGCTCCTGATTTTGTTGACCAGGGTCTTGAGCCTGTTGTATGTTTGCGTTGGCTCCTCTCCCCTGATCAATGCGAACCTTCCCAGTTCGCCTTCCACCAACTCCATCTTGGTGATCATGGTGGAGTCGTTCCCCTCATGAGAAATCTTGAGGGTGTCCCAAATTTGCTTGGCGTTATCCAAGCCGCTCACCTTGTGGTACTCGTCCCTGCACAAGGATGCTAGCAAAATAGTGGTAGCTTGTGCATTTTTATGGATTTGCTCATTAATTAAAACGGGATTGTCAGTACTATCATAAAGCATTCTGTTTTCAACAATCTCCCAAATACTTGGATGGAGAGAGAATAGGTGACTACGCATGTTGTGACTCCAAAATGAGTAGTCTTCTCCATCAAAGTGCGGAGGTTTCCCAAGTGGAATTGAAAGTAAATGAGCGTTGGAGTTAAACGGAATACGAGAATAATCAAAAGAAAAGTTTGAGTTAACCAGTTTTTTTTTCTCGTCGTCGTCGTCTTTTGGGGAAGAAGAAGACTCGTCGCTGTCGTAGTAGACGATCTTCTTGATGCGCCTCTTCTTCTTCCCGTCTCTTTTCTTATGACTCAAGCCAGAGTCCGAGGGCTTATCATCTCTTGGCTCATTGACGATGGACTCCTTTGTCTTGTCATTAACCACCATCCCCTTTCCCTTAGGATCCATCTCTTCGGGCGATTAGTCCCTTACGTGAGGAGAATGGCTCCGATACCAATTGAGAGCACCTAGAGGGGGGGGGTGAATAGGTGATCCTGTAAAAATCAAATACTTGTAGCCACAAAACTTGGTTAAGAGTTAGCACAATGGAATCAAGTGGCTAAGGACCGAGCTCTTGTGAAACACAATAGTCACAAAGAAAACAAGCACAAGAGACACGGTGATTTATCCCGTGGTTCGGCCAAGTATAACACTTTCCTACTCCACGTTGTGGCGTCCCAATGGTCAGGGTTGCACTCAACCCCTCTCAAGTGATCCAATGATCGACTTGAATACCACGATGTTTTTCTTTCTTATACTCTCTCCCGTTTGCGAGGAATCTCCACAACTTGGAGCCTCTCGCCCTTACAATTGATGATCACAAAGAAGCACGGAAGTAAGGGTGGGAAGAGCAAGACACACAAGACTCAAAGCATGAGCACAATCACGCACACAAGCCACAACTTGAGCTCACAACACAACTCAAAGAGTTTTCTACTCAAATGGAGCTCAAGTCACTATCTCAAAGAATCGAATGCGCGAGAATGAAGTCTTGGTACTTAGGAATGGTCAAGGAATGCTTGGGGTGTCTCTTCCATGCGCCTAGGGGCCTCTTTTATAGCCCCAAGGCAGCTAGGAGCCGTTGGAGGCAATCTGGGAAGGCAATTCTTGCCTTCTGTCGAGTGGCGCACCGGACAGTTCGGTGCACCACTGGACATGCACTGTTCAGTGTCCGGTGCAGATCGCCTTCTTAAAATGGCACAGCCGACCGTTGCAGAGTTGTAGCCATTGGCGCACCGGACACTGTCCGGTGCACACCGGACAGTCCGGTGCCTCCTGCCGACCGTTGGAGCGAGCCACGCGTCGCCAGCGGATTTGGCGGCCGGCCGTTGCGCTGGCGGTCGTTGGCTCACCGGACAGTCCGGTGACCACCGGACAGTCCGGTGAATTATATTCGTACGCCGCCGACGAATTCCCGAGAGTGGCCAGTTCGCCAGAAACCAGCCTGGCGCATCGGACACTGTCCGGTGCACCACCGGACAGTCCGGTGTGCCAGACTCCGCTGAGTCATGGCTGCTCTAGCCAACTCTTTTCCTTTTTCTCTTTTCTCTGATTCTAACACTTAGACAAATAGATTAGTACACAAAAAACAATGTACTAAGTCTAGAATCATACCTTCTTGTTGATTTGCACTCATTCATCATTTGGCACATAATTATTCACTCAATATGTGTTGAGCACTTAATCACCAAAATATACTAGAAATGGCCCAAGGGCACATTTCCCTTTCAAGCACCTGCCGCCGATGAGCTCGCCCGCCTGCGCACGTGGATCGGTCGATTCCGGCCATCACCGTCATCGAGTCGTACCTCGTCGTGACCGCAAGAACTTCCTGGAGCCAACCCCACCCTTTGCCGGACCTCTCTCGCCGCCGGTAAGCCGCGCCGCCCTATTTACTTCCGCGGATACTATTCAAAAGGGGGAGGGACCTTGGGGAAGAAGGAAAAGAAGTCAGGGGTTTTTTTGAATGGTCAGAGACTCAGATGAATAGTTGCACAAGGGTTTAAGTTAAAGGATTATTTTAGGAAAAGCCCAGGGTCCTCGGTGTAAACTGGTTTTCCAGAAAACCTTTTAAACATTTCTCATTTAAATACAAACAGAGCTTGTAAAATTCATAACTTCAGTTTTATTCAACCAAATTGAGTCAAACCAATTTTGCTAGATTTTGAATAATGTGAACTGCTTAGGAAAAATACAAAACCTCTAAGTGTTGCAGAAGATTTTAAAGTTTTGAATTAAATAGTAAACTGGCCAAAAGCTAAATAAAAGAGGGAAAAATAGCTACACTGTTAAACTGGGGTTAAGAAAAATCAGAGAGGTACTTAGCCATTCCCTAGCCTGTTTAAAAATAGTACACCCCTCAGTACACCAAATTAAGGAAGGGTTTACCATTTAAACTCATTTTGGCCCAAAGTTAAAGAAAATAGAAAAAGTAGTTAAAAACAAGAGCCTGGGGGCAACCACATTTTTGCTAGCCCACTTATTCAATATAGTTCACTGAAAATTTTTGTTAGACCCTCTGTTAGTACAAAAGAAATGCATTACCTTTTATTTTATGAAAATAATGAAAACTTAGGAAAATCTTAGAAAAATAATCTTGAGGAGAAACCACCCCAAGCCTTGGGATAACTCATAATATGTTATTAAGAACCTAGGAGCAATGTAAGTTCTGTTGTTTGATATTTTTCAAATAGCAAGTTAGTTATAAGTACCTTTTTTGGCATTAAACTTTAGAAAATCACAACTAAATATTCAGTAGGCCTTTTCTGTGATTTTTAAAACAAAGACCTATTATTCCCTAGGAATCTTGGCAAAAATAAATGTTGACCCAGAAACCCCACAGAAACTATAGCTATGGTGTAAAGTGCCCTTTTACCCTTACTTTTGTTAATTTTGCACAAGTAGTATCTAAATTAATTTCAACCTCAAACTTTTAGAATAACCCACAGAGGTAATTGCCTACCCACTGTAAATTTTATAACATTTTTGGAAAATGTTAACTGACCATGATAGTTCAAAAATGCTTAATAAGAAGCACAATAGGAAGAAAAAGGGAATTTTGGGAGAAATAGATAATGTACAACCAAAACCTTCCAAAGAACTCAGGGAACATAAAAATATAATTAAAGAGTGTAATTTCATTCAAAAAACTCAAAGATGAAAGTACAAACCCTTAAGTATCCCCAAAAGAAACCATAGAGTCCCATTAAACTTAGTACTATTTTACTGTGCATAGCCTTTACAAATTACCATGTCATTAATATGCATCTATCTTGTTCATTGCATTCGATAGACTGTAATCTTGCTGACGGGGAGTACATCCTCGTTCCGGAGCAAGGAGTTGCTCAGGAGGTAGTGCAGGAGCCAGCACCAGAGTCTGCCATCGAGGATCTGCCTGCCCCAGCTTTGGAAGGCAAGCCCCGGTTTTATGCATAACCTACTTATTATACTATTTTACTACACTTATTGTTTGTAGGTTTGAAATGTGCACTTAAGTGTAGGAGTTATTTGGAACCTTAGTTGCATGAACTCAGGTTTTTCCCTTGTGATGGATACTAGTATGCTAGGTCGAGTAGCTGCTTTACTAATTAGGGATCTCGGTAGAAGTCGAGTGATTTTTCTAGCACTCGCGCGAGGTCAGGAATTGGTTGTATCCATTTTCATATCATAATGATGTTGGTCTGTGGACAACAATCCATGGGGATTGGTTGTCTACGAGACGGTAATTGGAATAAGGATTAAGGTGTGGTACCGTGTGTCAAGCGTTTGAACATATTAAGAACATGCCGAGAAATATGGTAAATCGATAAGCCTAGTACTTGAGTGAACCTGCCCGCAGACTTTATCCCTCACGCGACTTGAGGCGTGGTCTCCCATTCCGGTTATGGTGGGTACAAGTGCGGTCACTACACGACGGCAGTCGGGGTCAGTGAGGCATTGTACGCCAAGGCGGTGAGCCCTGATCTGTTGCCAGGGGATCGATGGGGACAGTTGATGTGTGTGGGGACGGAGTGCCTCACCACGTCGTGTGTTTAGGTTTACCTTGCAAGGTTGAAACTCGATTCGAATCGTCTGCTTCTCGCAGCTAATGAGACTGCTTGATCCATGCTGCTACATTGAGTAACAAGTGGAAATGTGTTGACTCGGCAAAAGTTGTTGATTGTAAAATGCTTTATACCATGTATGATTAGATAGGTACACATTTAGTCTTAAGAGAGTCACACTAAAACTTGAAAAGCTAAAACTTGGTTTTAGACTCAGCTAGTGCTTTTTGGCAAACCAAACCCCTCCGCCAAATAGCTGCATGTCTAGAGGTAGAGGAGTAGACTCCTCACACCGGGTAAGTCTAGCTGAGTATTAGTATACTCAGCCTTGCTTGTGGCAAAATTTTTACAGGATCTTTGGAGGACATGGTTGTTGGAGTGACTTGGTCGTCCATCTTGCCACCGGGTTGGACAGTCGAGTGGGACCCTACCTTGGCAGGGGAGGAGCATGAGGAGTGATGGGACAGGCTTCCCCATCCTTCCGTGTGTTTATCGTTAGTTATATTCCGCTGCATTCCGAACAATGAGCACCACTTTTGATAAACTCCGATGATGTTGTAATAAATTAAGTACTCCTTAATGTATGGTTTTATGATTTATTGTATTTGCTCTGTGCCTCACCTTCGAGTGAGTATGTGGTACTTGATCCTGTTAGTGGCCTCGTCGGACTAGATCCGAGGGACTGACGTTTTATTCCTATTTAAGTGTGGTCTAGCCTTTAAGGTGGGACTTAGGCACTTAAGTTGGAATAATTCTGGCGGTTCCGCCACAGCTGGTATCGGAGCTTGTACCACCACGGAGGAATCAGTAAATTATAATTACCATCCTTTTTGAAAAGTAAAACTTGCTTAGAAACCAATGTTGGATAGATCGTC
The DNA here is from genome assembly GCF_902167145.1 of Zea mays. Taxonomy (NCBI): domain Eukaryota; kingdom Viridiplantae; phylum Streptophyta; class Magnoliopsida; order Poales; family Poaceae; genus Zea; species Zea mays. The sequence continues at coordinate 40,083,222 of NC_050104.1, read as the reverse complement.
AGGACGATAAGGATAGACCTAGGATGTGAAGCCTTAGGAAATAGAAGGGTGGCTAGGTGGCTAATTGAGTGAGCCCTACCGGCTACTGTAAGGGATGGGGATTTTCCCTATTCCCTCTAAGTTGATGTGAGGTCGTTTAGGACGAGCATGCATGCATAATTTATTGAAACTACTTGGTAATTGGTTAAGAACTTTAAAAGTTATGAGGCATGATAATAAAAGATTAAGTACACTTCAAGACCTCAACGTGACCTTAGAAAAGCCAAGCACTGATTTCCCTTTATTTTTGGTAATTCTTTTTCTTTTTCGCTTACGTTTACCCTTACACAGATGACTTCTCACGATTCCTCGGAAGGAGGTAACGCACATTCCCACACGGACGGACTTGCACGAGAGGGTTTTCCCCGCATCTTGTGGGAGGTGCTGTAGGGAGCCGGTTATACTACGCCTCCCTAGTACACGGTGCAGCTATTCGAGGAGCACCAGGTACCCCGCTGTAGGGTGAGGATGACCTTGGAGCCTCATCCCTTGCAGCCGGGTTGGCATTCGTTGGACTCCGAGTCTTTCGGCTACCGGGCTGAGGACACTATCGAGGCCATTGCTCTCCACGGGTTGACGACCTTTTGTGGCTTTCACCCCTTGGAGCTGTCCACTCACCCCATTGGCTTGTTCCCGCTGAAATGGAGGATGACCCAATGTGGAAGGATCGAGTGGAGCATGCCAAGGATGTGTGAGCTCTCTACCCAGGGCAGACTGCTCACTTGATGGTGCGATGCATGAATGCCCTGTACCGCCTGCAAGCGGTGCGAGGAGAGGCAATGTCTCAGCTAATGGCCTTGGTGGAGGCTACCAAGATCACCCTAGATAACAGAGAGGAACTTGTGGTAGACTTGTCCACTGAGATGGTGGAAAAGGACCTGCAGGTGGAACAGATGGCCAACCAGATCCAGGAGCTTGAGGAGCTAGTGGGAGCCAGGGAGAACACCATTGAGGTTCTCAAGGATCAGCTGATAAACACTCAACAACAACTCGAGGAGGCTAACCAGCACATGGATATGCACCATCAGGAGATTCAGGACATGGAGGCCGGCGAGGATGTTGACATCGAGGGAGGAGTGGAGCCGGAGCCTGCATCCAGCCTGGACACTGCTGGCTCAGGGAGACCACCTTCACCCGAGTCAACTGTTGCCTCGTTTGCTCATTAGGTTGCAGGGATAGGGTTAGAAGTGTGTGGCGGTAGAACTCCTCGAAGCTAGCTTAGCTTTTGCACCCTTGGGGTACTAGGCTACACAGAGTTGAGTATTTTGATCACTGATGTAATCGTAACAAACTCTTTTGGAATTATGGATGGTGGATGATGTCAACCTTTATTTATGAAGGAAGTTTATGTCATGTCGTCGCTTTTATGGAAAATGCAAGGAAAATGTCGGCATTCTGCAAACCTTGTCTTTTCAAATGTTTTACCATGTATGAACCATGATATCAAAAATATGATATTAAGAGCCTCCTAAATTTTCAGGTGGCAGGAAGAGCGCGCTGTGGACAGAATGAGCGCATTCCTCCACCACCGCCACCGCCTCCTACCATGCAAGAACTGATGGCCCAGGAGAATGAGATTCTGCGATAGCTGGCTCAGCGTCAGCCGCCACCCCAGCATTATGGTGGTGATCACCATCAGCGTCCCCCAGCAGCCGCCACTTATCAGGAGTTCCTCAGCACTCAGTCGTCGTTGTTCACTCGGGCAGAGGATCGACTTGATGCTGATGTATGGCTCAGGGTAGTGGAATCCAAATTCCCACTGCTAAATGGAGTTTGTTCAGATGTGGCTAAGGTCCGGTTCGCCACCCAGCAGCTTCGCGGACCCGCGCGGACATGGTGGGATCACTTCCTCGCTATGCAGCCAGTTGACCACGTGGTGGAATGGAGAGAGTTCAAGGCAGCATTCAGAGGGCATCACATACCGGCAGGCATTATGGACCACAAGCTTAATGAGTTTCTGGCACTCACGCAGGGGGATCGTACTGTGTTGCAGTACGCTCAGGCCTTCAATGACCTATGTCAGTATGCAGGCTATCATGCAGACACGGATGAGAAGAAGAGGGACAGGTTCAGGAGGGGGCTCAGTACCAAGCTCCGCGACCATCTCAACACAGTCAGGGCCAACAGCTACAATGAGTTAGTCAACATGGCCATTTCCCAGGAAGATTGTATTACAGCCCGCCAGATAGAAAAGAAGTGGAAGACCCCTGTGGTAGGACCATCAGCTCAACCTCATCGCTTCAGGATTGTATCTAACACTCAGAATAGGGGACCTCAGCAGCAGCAAGGACGTTGGGTGATCCGACCACAACAGCAGCAGCAGCAAGCACCCAACCGCTCTTAGCCCCCAGTTCAGAGGAACAATCAGCCACAGCAACAGTACTGTCAGGCCAATGACAATAGGTGTTTCACTTGTGGTAACACTGGACACTATGCCAAGAATTGCCCCAAGAACCAGCAGAGGCAGGGACATTATTCGAATCAGAATCAAGGCAAGAGGCAGAAGGTGCAAGTGATACAAGGCAGGTTGAACTTCACCACCATGGCTGACATTCCAGAGGGAGCACCCATCATGACTGGTATCTTTTCTGTTTTGAATTATCCTACAGTTATTCTTTTTGATTCAGGCGCTTCACACACCTTCATCAGCGCAAAATTTAGCACCAAATGTCAGCTAACTTTTTACCACGCAAATGGGGCATTACGATTTCAACCCCAGGAGGCAGGGTTGCCACCTATCAACTCAACCGGCGCGTGCCAATAAAATTGGGTAGTCTTGTATTTAAAACCACTCTCCTGATCATGGGATTGGAGAGCGTGGATATCATCCTGGGGACTGACTGGTTATCATGACACCATGCATTGATTGATGTAGCAGCGAGAGCCATTGAGATACACTCACCTTTTTGTGGAGAAATCACATTGTACTTGCCTAACCAGGGTTGTACCTGTTCCTGTGCTTTTGCTATGATAGAGTCACCTGTTGAAAGAATCCCAGTGGTCTGTGAATACCTAGATGTTTTTCCAGATGAATTGCTAGGGATGCCACCCGACATAGACATAGAGTTTGCAATTGAGTTGCAACCTAGAACTGCTCCTATATCCAAGAGACCCTATAGGATGCCTCCAGCAGAATTGGTAGAATTGAAAAGGCAGTTACAAGAATTGTTGGACAAGGGATTAATTCGCCCAAGTACTTCTCCATGGGGATGTCCAGCCTTGTTCGTAAAGAAGAAGGATGAGAGTCTAAGATTGTGTGTTGATTACCGCCCTCTCAATGCGGTGACCATCAAAAACAAGTATCCCTTGCCCCGCATTGATGTATTGTTTGATCAGTTGGTGGGAGCCAATGTATTTTCTGAGATAGACCTTCGCTCTGGCTACCATCAGATTAAGATCAGGGCCAGTGATATTCCGAAGACGGCTTTCTCCACTAGATATGGGCTTTATGAGTACTTGGTGATGTCTTTCGGGCTGACCAATGCCTCGGCTTATTTCATGTATTTGATGAACTCAGTTTTCATGCCAGAGCTGGATAAGTTTGTAGTGGTTTTCATTGACGATATATTGGTATACTCAAAGAATGAAGACGATCATGTCAAGCACTTGCATACAGTACTCCAGAGACTGCGCGATCATCGTTTATATGCCAAGTTGTCCAAATGTGATTTTTGGCTGAGGGAGATCAAATTTTTGGGTCACACCATTTCTCAGGATGGGGTATCAGTTGATCCTGAGAAAGTACAAGAAGTGATGAATTGGAAGCCTCCTACCACTGTGCGGCAGATTCGGAGTTTTCTGGGATTTGCAGGGTATTATCGACGATTTATTCCGGATTTCTCCAGGATTGCCAAGCCAATGACTGAATTGTTGAATAAAGGAGTAAAGTACGAATGCAGTCAGAAATGTGAAGATGCCTTTCATGCATTAAGGCAGCATCTGACAACAACACCCGTGTTAGCCCAGCCTGACAATACCAAACCCTTTGAGGTTTATTGCGATGCTTCAGGTACTAGATTGGGATGTGTTTTGATGCAAGACAACCGAGTTATTGCCTATGCATCCAGAGCACTCAGGCCTCACGAGCAAAACTACCCCACTCATGATCTAGAGTTGGCAGCCATAGTTCATGCTCTAAAGATTTGGAGACATTACTTGATGGGAGCTCATTGTAATATCTATACTGATCACAAGAGTCTCAATTATATTTTTACTCAGGTAGATCTGAATATGAGGCAGAGAAGATGGTTGGAATTAATCAAGGACTATGACTTGGAAGTGCATTACCATCCTGGCAAGGCCAATGTTGTGGCAGATGCCTTAAGCCGGAAGCCCCAGTGCAACTGTGTGAGTATGGATTCCAAGATCGCCACTCTGTGTGACGAGTTATGCAAGCTGAACATAGAAGTGGTTTCCTCAGGTACCTTGAGTTATATCTCAGTGGAGCCCACGTTACATGAACAAATAGTCATGGCACAGATTGGTGACAAGGGTGTTCAAGTCATCAAGGATATGCTCGAACAAAAGGTGGATAAGTACAAATGCTTTCGTCAGGACAGCAAGGGAGTTCTATGGTTTGAAGACCGATTGGTTGTTCCTAAGAATCCTGAGCTCAGAAAGAAAATATTGGATGAAGCTCACCTTTCCAAATTTTTCATGCACCCCGGCAGTAACAAGATGTATCATGATCTCCGATCCTTGTACTGGTGGACCCGAATGAAAAGGGAAATAGCTAAATAGATATCTGAATGCGACACTTGCCAGAGAGTCAAAGTTAGTCATTTGAAGGTAGCCGGTACCTTACAGCCCCTTCCCGTACCATCTTGGAAATGGGAGGAGATTTGCATGGATTTTATTGTGGAATTGCCCAACACCTCCCGACACCACGATTCTATTTGGGTCATCGTGGATAGGTTGACCAAGACAACTCATTTATTGCTAGTACATAGCACCCATCGGGTAGAAAAGTATGCAGAAATTTATGTTGACCAGATAGTTCGTTTGCATGGAATACCAAGGACTACTGTGTCAGACAGAGGAGCACCGTTCATAGCACATTTCTAGGAGCAATTGCAAGAATCACTTGGGACCCATGTAATAAAAAGCTCAGCCTACCATCCTCAAACAGATGGTCAGACAGAAAGGGTGAATCAGATTTTGGAAGACATGTTGAGGGCATGTGTGATACACTATGATAAGGATTGGGACAAGTGCCTTTCGTTGGCAAAATTCTCTTATAACAACAGTTACCAGTCCAGCCTAAAGATGGCACCTTTTGAGGACTTGTATGGGAGAAGGTGTAGAACACCGCTAAATTGGGCACAAGTTGGAGAGAGGGAAATATTTGGACCTGACCTGGTACTCGAAGCCAAGGAGAAAGTCAGAGTCATTAAGAAGAACCTAGAAGCTGCTCAGGCCAGACAAAAGAGTTATCATGACAAGAGGAGGAAGCCTCTACAGTTTGAAGTGGGAGATCATGTTTATCTTAAGGTGTCACCCACCAAAGGTGTTCAAAGATTTGGAATCAAGGGCAAGTTAGCTCCTCGCTACATTGGGCCCTATGAGATCAAAGAGATTTGTGGACCTGTAGCATATCAATTGAAGTTGCCACCTCATCTGTCATCAGTTCATGATGTATTCCACGTATCTCAGTTACAGAAGTGTGTCCGCTTACCCACGGAAGTGCTACCGAAACCAGAATTAGAGATAGAACCAGACTTGTCTTATCAAGAGCACCCCGTCAAGGTATTGGACCAAAAGGAGAGATCAACTCGGGCAAGGTCGAATAGGATTTATAAGGTTCAGTGGAGCCACCATTCCGTAGAAGAGGCTACTTGGGAGACTGAGGATTTTCTGCGTTCTCGCTTCCCCGACTTTCTGCCCAAAGGAGTGGGTACATAATCCAAAACCCCACCCCCACCTGCCCTTTGAATCTAAATATAAGAAAAACCTAGTTGTTAAGAGTAGAGTAAGTTGTGGAAAGAAATAAAAAGGACTTCCTTCTGAAGTTGCAAAGAGAATGACATTCGAAGAGCAGTTAATTAGAACAACTTGGACAAAAGGAACTACAACACACAAACACACCTTCTTGGTACCCCACAGAAGGATCCCAACCCAAATCTCGGGACGAGATTCCTTTAAGGGGGGAGGGCTGTAACATCCCAGGTGTTACCAAGGCCCTGACTCCCTACTTGCACTCATGACATGTTATCTCATGTGGTTAAGTGGAGGAGAAGGAGCACCTAAACCTTTGGGAATAATATGTTAGCTAAGGAATGTCCATGACAAAAGCATTACCCAAGCATTTATGCAATTATCACCTTGGGCAAGAGAAGATTAAACCCTAGACCCTTCTTGAGCCCTTAGCTCCCGAAACCCTGGTTTAAGGGAAAGGTTAACAAATGTGCAAATCATGAGTTAACCCTTAACCAAAGTTTAAGTACACATTAAAATCTATAAAATGCAGAGGGGAAACATTACAAAAAGGTTCCTTAAAGACCCCAAATCCATTCTTTAAGTAGAGAGCACACTTGAGATCTCCAATTTTCTCTAAGTCACAAATGAACCCTAATCTAAAGATCAGAAGTGTTCACCTAGTTAATGGCACCAAAACCACTTGGTCTGAATATCAAAAAGGAGCCCAACTACCTAAGGAACCCACTGGAAAAATTAGAACCCGAGCCAAATTTGTTTGACATGATTTGACACCACTTTTGTCTCGGGGTGAACAGTGAGACAACCCAGATTTGGCGTCCGCATATCTCCCTAGCCAGGGCATATCTCCCGTTGGAACTCACATACAAGAGATAGCCCTAGGTGCCAGGAAGAGGTCTGCGCAGGATTTTTGCCAAGATTCGCACGTTTGGGATCTTACCAAGCATTAGAACACGGGCAGAAACAAACGCCCACGTGTTCGACGTGTTCTGGCGCGCTAGAGCACGCCTCGACGCTCAGCCCCGCGCGCACCGCGCCGCGCCGAGCCAAACCCATGCCCTTGCCCGCGCCTATAAAGTGTAATACCCAATTTGTAATAGAGAATATAAAAGGAGAAGAAAATTTTATTTCCTTTATTTATATGTGTGGGTTGGACCTTTTTGTACCATCTCATGTGAACATCATACTTAAAAACAAATAATTAATAAAATATATGCCACTAAATTATGCATCATGCTGGGAGTTTATTTTTGTGTGCATTTTGTGACAATATAAAAATAATGTGGCAAGAAATATATTAAAGTCCAAAGTGGAATTTGACATCTAAAAGAAATTCTAGAAATTAGAAAAGAGAAGAAAGAAAAATGCTACGAGAATAAAAACGAATATATAAAAATATATCATTCATACACCAGGATTTGAATTTGTGCATTTGACTCCATGGGAAACTCATAACAAGATTCAAATTTAGATTTGAGATTCAAACGAAATAGGGAAATAAAAAAAAGAAAAGAAAAGAATAAGAGAAAACGTGCTTGGGCTCCTTTCCTCGTTCCCGGCCCACCTAAACACTCATCTGCGCAGTCCAACTAATGGGTTTGACGCCGACGCGTGGGACCCACCAGGCGGTCTCTCGCTCTCGCTCGTGCCCGACGTCTCACTGTTTCGCGGGACCACGCGACAGCTACATGGTGCGCTCCGCGTCATCTCACCAGGCACTGACGGCTGGCCCCAGGTTGTCAGGGTCATCCTCCTTTCTCGCGGCGAGGTCGTTGTAACCATAAGCGCGCAATGCGGGGCGACAGACTGGGAGCTGGTCTCTGCCGGGGATAAAGCCACCCCTGTGACCTCGCGCTTGCGTCTTCAAGTCAACAACGTGGGTGTAGTGCCCTCCACAAATCCATACGCCCCATTGGGACCAGTTTGTACCGTAGCAGCCGCCGCGGCCATGCTGCCATTGCCGTGCGCCCGAGAACCGGCCAGCTTAACCACCTCGCGAAGACCAACTCGGCACTACCCCCTTCGCACCTCCGCATCCTATGTAACTCGGCCAACCCCCTCCTTTTCTTCTCCTTTGCCCCACCGACACCGAGCAACGTGGGATTGGCGAGGGGGGGAGGAAAAGATCCGTCGTCGGCACCGTGTGCCGTTGACGTCGCCCGGGCTTCGGGAAGGGATTCAGGGGCATCAGTTGACGCGGTGGAAGCTTACCTGGGGTAGAGCTCGGCATCAAATTGGCTACGCCATCGGTGATTGCTCGCCGGCACTGCAGATCCGCATCACGCCGTGGGCAGCGTACTGCGCTACATAATCACTGGTGAGTCCTGGACGGTTGCGTTCGCCTCTTTCACCTCTTTCGATTGCACTAGGTAATAGCTAGCATGTTTCGTTGATTCCGTGGGTTGGGTAGTCACCGGCGAGGACTCCACCGTCTGACTCGTCGCGACGCCGTGTTCCTGGGCTGTCGCGTTGGGGGTAGAAGATAAGGTGCGCACCGTTGGTTCGCTTACGGACGGTGTAGATTAGATCAACGCGTAACCCTTCGCTGGATCGGATCCTAGCCCTTAGATCGTAAATGGACAGCCGCGAAGTGATCCAAACGTTTTAAATCCAAACCGTCGATGTCCGATCTCGTGGCTCAGATTGCATACCGGTTCAGTGTAATGTGGCTCTAATCTGCAGCGTAGATCTTAGATCGGGCGGTCGTGGTGCGATCATACCCCTTCGGTATGGCATTTTAGCATATGAAACCCTAGGTTTCCTTGGATTAGAACCCGACATCCTCATGAACTGTCCCCTGTGCCTTAGAAATGTTACCCCGGGACCCCTGGACTTTCCAGGAATTGTGGTCCAGTCCAGAATAGTATAAAATCAGAAAAATTAAATTATAAATGGATTTTTAATATGAAAATAAATGCTAGGAATTGTATAATTCATAGAAAATTCAAATGAACTCCAAATTGATTCATTCCAGTTCCTAAAATTTTGTAACTTTATTCTCCATCACCTAGAGTCTCTATTTGGACATGAAAACAGTAAGAAAATTAATTTATCATTTAATCCTATTTCAAGCACATTAAATCTTAGGAAATTCATAACTTGAAATCTATAACTCCAAATTTAATGAATCCAGTTCCTATGAACTCAATTTAACGTGTAGATTTTTTTATTGTATATTTTATTTATCTGTTTGATGTTATGTTAATTTATGTTATACTATGTATGTATTGTGTGATGCGAGTAGACGAGCAAGCCACTGTGGATTCTGAGGCTCAACAAGTAGAGATAGCTAAGCAGGAGCTCATTGAAGGCAAGTTGTGCCCTTGATCACTTACTTTTTCCCAGCCATGTTCTTATTAATTATAATGATCTGCATAGGTTAATTTTGATGGGATCCAATAGGTTACCCCAGTTTTGGTTATCTTTATACCTTGTTTACCACTGAAATATTTTTGGGTAGTACCTGCTATTGCTTTATGTGGATTTGGGTATGAAGATACACTATTCATAATTACACTTTTATTATCTTTTTATTATTACTACTCATGTTAAGATCATTATGTTAATGGGAACATGGAGCGACCACCCGGGAAAATAGTGCTACCACAAGGGTATAATGGGACGCCCTTGGCTGATTAAATAGGAAAGCTAGTGGATGACTTCCTTACCTGAAAGGGGCAAGGGCAGTAGGGGAGTGGTCAGTGTAGGGAGGTCCTTGGGTTGATTTTGCTACGATGGCGGTCAGGTGAGGGATTCCTGCACTGGAGCTTCCTATAAACTATAGCGGGATTTCTGAAGCTAGTGGAACTTTGTAAAGGCCTCATAGTGTTACCCTGCCTCGCCTCCTCGGTAGAGGTGTATGGGATTGGCCATCTCTTGGCAGATGGGTAACATGACTTGTGGGTAAAGATGCGCAACCTCTACAGAGTGTAAAACTGGTATACTAGCCGTGCTCGCGGTCATGAGCAGCTCGGACCCTCACATGATAAGTTTATGGAACTTAAATTTAATTTGACATTTGCATCGCATTTGGGATTATTTTACTATTACTTTCTTTATTATTATTAAGGTTTGGTATTTACTTACACTTAGTAATTGCTAATAAAATTTTGACCAACTTATAAAAGCAATGCTCAGCTTCAGCCTTTACTTCATTGATCAACCTTACACTTCATGAACTCCCACCTTTGGTGAGTTCATGCCACATTATTCCCCACGACTTGTTGAGCTATGAACGTATGTGAGCTCACTCTTGCTGTCTCACACCCCCCCACAGGAGAAGAATAGGTGGTTCAGGAGGAGCCACAAGGCGAGGAGTATGATCTGATCTAGGTGGCGTTTCTCAGTTGACATTGGCGCCGATGATCCTTAGTTCGTTTTATGTTTATTCTTTTATTTTGTATTAAGTCTTCCGCTATGTAATAAATACTCTGATGTTTTATGACATTTATCTCTATACACTCTGTTATTATATATGTTGTCTTCTTTGGCGCATGTATGAGATGCACCCGGCTTTGTCCCTTAAAGCCCGAGTGTGACAGAAGTGGTATCAGAGGAAATGTTGAGTGTAGGACGAAACCTAGATAGAAATGGACAAAACCCTTCCCTACTTACCTTCTTCTGATTCATTCTATACTTACCTTACTCTGATTCTCTCTATACTTATCTTGATCCTGTCTCATCTTCTACTTTTCTACTCTGATGATTCTTACCTTTTCTACTCTGAGACAAGATGGATTTCACACCTTGGAATCTTACATTTATGACCTTTTTAAGGGATAGGAAACCTAAGACAAAATTAAAATTATTTTCTCTATTAAAAATGTTGGTTGATTGTTCTAATGATCAATGCCTGATTTGCTTCTTTGATTGATTGAAATAGTATAGACGGGCATCTTAGCATGTACCACCATAAGGTAATGAATTAGCTTTAGTAGGTGACACACTTAGCTAATAAATCCCCCAAAGTAACTTTTCTCGTAATTACTCGCCTTGTCTACAGTTCTTCCTTTCTTACCCTGTATTTCTAACCCAGATGGGCTACCCCTATAGTGTTAGAAGAGAGCACTATAGACGTGATCCTTGGTATGTCATGGTTAAGAAAGGTAAAGGTAGTTTATACACTGTGCTAAAGGAACCATAGAACTCACCAGTTCCAAAGGAGAAAGATTTGAAGTTGAAATTGCAGTAACTACCACCATCAGACTAGCGGCATTCTTAGTAGATGAGAAGTTTGTTGGTGACAACATCCGTGCAGTTAGGGATTTTTTGGATGTCTTTCCAAAGGAGTTACCAGGGATGCCACCAAATAGGGAAGTTGAGTTCGTTATTGATCTCTTACCTGAGACTACTCCTACTCCCAAACGGTCATACAAGATGTCTGTGGAAGAGTTAAAAGGACTTAAGAAGCAGTTAACGGAGTTACAGGAGGCTGGGTACATTCGTCCGAGTTCCTCACCATGGGGAGCACCGGTGTTATTTGTACAGAAGAAGGATGGATCACAGCGGATGTGTGTGGATTATAGGACCCTTAATGATGTTACAGTGAAGAACAAGTATCTGTTACTCCACGTTGAAGATTTATTGGATCAGATGAGAGATACTAGGGTATTCTCGAAGATTGATCTCCGATCGGGTTACCATCAAATGAAGATTAGGCCATCAGATATTCCCAAGACGGATTTCTTGACTCGATATGGATTATATGAGTTCACCGTTATGTCATTTGGACTAACTAAAACACCAGCCTATTTTATGGATCTAAAGAATAAAGTGCTCATGATCTGGACAGATTCATCGTGGTTCTCATCGAGGATATTCTTATTTATCCCAAGAGTGATAGTGATCATGAGGAACATCTGATATTGGTGCTACAGAAGCTACGAGATAAACGACTCTACGCCAAGTACAGTAAGTGCGAGATCTGGATTGACGAGGTGTCATTCCTTGGGCATATCATTTCTAATGGAGGAATATCAGTGGATCCTGCTAAAGTCAAGGAGATAGTGGTGTGGAGCATACCCACTACAGTTACGAAGATTCGTAGTTTCTTGGGACTTGCAGGATATTATCAAAGATTTATTGAAGGATTTTCTAAGATTGCCAAGCCTATGACCTCGCTTCTAGAGAAGGGAAGAGAGTTCAAGTGGGACGAGAAGTACCAAGATAGTTTTAACCAACTAAAGAAGAGATTGATGTCGCCACCAGTGTTGGTTATGCCAGACCTACAGAAAGGATTTGATATCTATTGTGATGCATGTGGCCAAGGCTTAGGATGTGTGCTCATGCAAGAAGGACATGTGATTGCCTATGCGTCTCGTCAATTGCGGAAACATGAATTAAACTACCCCACGCATGACTTAGAACTGGAAGTAGTTGTGCATGCGCTAAAGATTTGGAGACATTATATCATGGGGACTAAGTGCCAAGTGTACACGGATCATAAGAATTTAAAGTACATATTCACTTAGAAGGATCTCAACCTTAGGCAACGCCGTTGGTTGGAGCTTATTAAGGATTATGACTTGGAGATTCACTATCACCCGGGCAAGGCAAATTTGGTTGCAGATGCCTTGAGTCAAAAGGAGCATGTTCATTCAGCTGTTGTTGCCCAGCTACCCGATGAGATTGTTGAGGATTTTAGGAGACTTAACCTGGGGATAGTTGCTCACACTAAAGGAGTTATTATTGATGTGGAACCTACCTTGGAGCAAGAAATTCGTAAAGGTCAGGTTGGAGATGCCAAAATCCAAGAGATCAAGGATCTAATAACAGAGAGTAGAGGCCCAGAGTTCACAGAGGATGAGCAAGGCACGATATGGTTCAAGAATCGGATCTGTGTTCCCGATATTGATAGTCTTCGGGAAACCATATTGAAGGAGGCACATGATTCAGTTTATTCTATCCACCCTGGGAGCACTAAGATGTATCAGGATTTGAAGCAAAAATATTGGTGGTACGGATTGAAGAGAGATGCGGCTGCACATGTGGCTATGTGCGATGTGTGCCAAAGAGTTAAGGCTGAACACCAGAGGCCAGCCGGACTACTGCATCCACTGAAGATACTCGAGTGGAAATGGGAAGAGATTGGCATGGACTTCATTGTTGGATTACCCCGCACGTCTGCTGGGTATGATTCTATATGGGTGATTGTGGACAGGCTAACTAAAGTAGCCCACTTTATTCCAGTGAAGACCACATATTTAGGAGCCAAGTTAGCAGAGTTGTACATGGCACGGATTGTAAGCCTGCATGGTGTGCCAAAGAAGATTGTGTCAGACCGGGGATCACAGTTTACCTCTCGGTATTGGAAGAAGTTACACGAGTCCTTGGATACGAGATTGAAATTTAGTTCAGCCTATCACCCTCAGACTGATGGACAGACTGAAAGGACTAATCAAGTATTGGAGGACATGTTGAGAGGTTGTGCCCTTCAGCATGGTAGTAGTTGGGACAAGAGTCTACCTTATGCTGAGTTCTCATATAATAATAGTTACGAGGCCAGTCCGAAGATGTCACCGTTCAAGGCTCTATATGGCAGGAAGTGCAGGACTCCTCTATATTGGGATCAGACTAGAGAAAGATAGTTATTTGGGCCTGAACTGATTCAAGAGGCAGGAGAACAAGTCTGTAAAATTTGAGAGAATTTGAGGGAAGCTCAAACCAGGCAGAAGAGCTATGCTGATAATAGAAGAAGACCATTGGAATTGGAGGAAGGTGATCATATGTACCTCAAGGTGTCACCACTTCGTGGGATGAGGATATTTAAAGTCAAGGGCAAATTGTCCCCTCGCTATATTGGACCATTCTTAATTTAGGCGAGTTGGGGAGATGGCATACCAACTCGAGCTACCTGCTAGTCTATCGGATGTGCATAATGTGTTCCACGTATCTCAACTTAAGAAGTGTCTCCGTGTTCCTAAGGAACAGTTACCAATGGAAGAGCTCAGTGTTCAGGGTGATTTGACTTACACAGAGTATCCTGTCAAGATTCTAGATACATTGACTCGGGTTACAAGAAATAAGGTGATAAAGATGTGCAAAATGCAATGGAGTCACCATGGAGAAGATGAGGCTACATGGGAGAGAAAAGAAGAGCTTCACATAGATTTTCCCCATCTTTTCCCTAGTCCTTCCTAAATCTCGAGGACGAGATTATTTTTAAGGGGGTAGGATTTGTAATACCCAATTTGTAATAGAGAATATAAAAGGAGAAGAAAATTTTATTTCCTTTATTTATATGTGTGGGTTGGACCTTTTTGTACCATCTCATGTGAACACCATACTTAAAAACAAATAATTAATAAAATATATGCCACTAAATTATGCATCATGCTGGGAGTTTATTTTTGTGTGCATTTTGTGACAATATAAAAATAATGTGGCAAGAAATATATTAAAGTCCAAAGTGGAATTTGACATCTAAAAGAAATTCTAGAAATTAGAAAAGAGAAGAAAGAAAAATGCTACGAGAATAAAAACGAATATATAAAAATATATCATTCATACACCAGGATTTGAATTTGTGCATTTGACTCCATGGGAAACTCATAACAAGATTCAAATTTAGATTTGAGATTCAAACGAAATAGGGAAATAAAAAAAAAGAAAAGAAAATAATAAGAGAAAACGTGCTTGGGCTCCTTTCCTCGTTCCCGGCCCACCTAAACACTCATCTGCGCAGTCCAACTAATGGGTTTGACGCCGACGCGTGGGACCCACCAGGCGGTCTCTCGCTCTCGCTCGTGCCCGACGTCTCACTGTTTCGCGGGACCACGCGACAGCTACATGGTGCGCTCCGCGTCATCTCACCAGGCACTGACGGCTGGCCCCAGGTTGTCAGGGTCATCCTCCTTTCTCGCGGCGAGGTCGTTGTAACCATAAGCGCGCAATGCGGGGCGACAGACTGGGAGCTAGAATAAAATTAGAAAAATTAAATTATAAATGGATTTTTAATATGAAAATAAATGCTAGGAATTGTATAATTCATAGAAAATTCAAATGAACTCCAAATTGATTCATTCCAGTTCCTAAAATTTTGTAACTTTATTCTCCATCACCTAGAGTCTCTGTTTGGACATGAAAACAGTAAGAAAATTAATTTATCATTTAATCCTATTTGAAGCACATTAAATCTTAGGAAATTCATAACTTAAAATCTATAACTCCAAATTTAATGAATCCAGTTCCTATGAACTCATTTTAACGTGTAGATTTTTTATTGTATATTTTATTTATCTGTTTGATGTGATGTTAATTTATGTTATACTATGTATGTATTGTGTGATGCGAGTAGACGAGCAAGCCACTATGGATTCTGAGGCTCAACAAGTAGAGATAGCTGAGCAGGAGCTCATTGAAGGCAAGTTGTGCCCTTGATCACTTACTTTTTCCCAGCCATGTTCTTATTAATTACAATGATCTGCATAGGTTAATTTTGATGGGATCCAATAGGTTACCCCAGTTTTGGTCATCTTTATACCTTGTTTACCACTGAAATATTTTTGGGTAGTACCTGCTATTGCTTTATGTGGATTTGGGTATGAAGATACACTATTCATAATTACACTTTTATTATCTTTTTATTATTACTGCTCATGTTAAGATCATTATGTTAATGGGAACATGGAGCGACCACCCTGGAAAATAGTGCTACCACAAGGGTATAATGGGACGCCCTTGGCTGATTAACTAGGAAAGCTAGTGGATGACTTCCTTACCTGAAAGGGGCAAGGGCAGTAGGGGAGTGGTCAGTGTAGGGAGGTCCTTGGGTTGATTTTGCTACGATGGCGGTCAGGCGAGAGATTCCTGCACTGGAGCTTCCTATAAACTGTAGCGGGATTTCTGAAGCTAGTGGAACTTTGTAAAGGCCTCGTAGTGTTACCCTGCCTCGCCTCCTCGGTAGAGGTGTATGGGATTGGCCATCTCTTGGCAGATGGGTAACATGACTTGTGGGTAAAGATGCGCAACCTCTGCAGAGTGTAAAACTGGTATACTAGCCGTGCTCACGGTCATGAGCAGCTCGGACCCTCACATGATTAATTTATGGAACTTAAATTTAATTTGACATTTGCATCGCATTTGGGATTATTTTACTATTACTTTCTTTATTATTATTAAGGTTTGGTATTTAATTACACTTAGTAATTGCTAATAAAATTTTGACCAACTTATAAAAGCAATGCTCAGCTTCAGCCTTTACTTCATTGATCAGCCTTACACTTCATGAACTCCCACCTTTGGTGAGTTCATGCCACATTATTCCCCACGACTTGTTGAGCTATGAACGTATGTGAGCTCACTCTTGCTGTCTCACACCCCCCCACAGGAGAAGAACAGGTGGTTCAGGAGGAGCCACAAGGCGAGAAGTATGATCTGATCTAGGTGGCGTTTCTCAGTTGACATTGGCGCCAACGATCCTTAGTCCGTTTTATGTTTATTCTTTTATTTTGTATTAAGTCTTCCGCTATGTAATAAATACTCTGATGTTTTATGACATTTATCTCTATACACTCTGTTATTATATATGTTGTCTTCTTTGGCGCATGTATGAGATGCACCCGGCTTTGTCCCTTAAAGCCCGGGTGTGACATAAAGCCAACCAAGGCTTCAACCATACGCCCCCGCTCGCTCTCGACCTCGCCGGAGCGCAAGATCACCGGCGTTTGCCCTGCACACGGCGTGCCAGCGGTCGCCCGAGCACCCACCACTATAGACCGGCCAACCAAGCCATTCCCAGCCCCGTCCGACCCTCAAGAGAGACTCTACGTGCCTCGGTGAAACTCCCAGAGCAGGGAATCAAGCTTTGCCTCGCCGGAGACACCGATTCAGGGTCACCAGACTTCACCAGATCGCCGGCAAGCGTAGACTGGGCTCCACGGTGAGCCTTTCTTCAATTCCTTGCACGGGTAGACTCCTTAGCTCCCCGTGAAGCTTCCCGTGCCCTTGGATTGAACTATATCGCCATGGATAGGCCGGAGCACCCGCCGCCGACGATCTCGCCCGCCTGCGCACGTGGACCGGCCAATTCCGACCATCACCGTCGTCGAGCCGTACCTCGTCGTGACCGCAAGAACTTCTCGGAGCCAACCCCGCCCTTCGCCGGACCTCCCTCGCCACCGGTAAGCCGTGCCGCCCTAATTACTTTCGCGGGTACTGTTCAAAAGGGGGGAGGGACCTCGGGGAAGAAGGAAAAGAAGTCAGGGGGGCTTTGAATGATCAGAGACTCAGATGAATAGTTGTGCAGGGGTTTAAGTTAAAGGATTGTTTTAGGAAATGCCCAGGGTCCTCGGTGTAAACTGGTTTTCCAGAAAATCTTTTAAACATTTCTCATTTAAATACAAACAGAGCTTGTAAAATTCATAACTTCAGTTTTATTCAACCAAATTGAGTCAAACCAATTTTGCTAGGTTTTGAATAATGTGAACTGCTTAGGAAAAATACAAAACCCCTAAGTGTTGCAGAAGATTTTAAAGTTTTGAATTAAATAGTAAACTGGCCAAAAGCTAAATAAAAGAGGGGAAAATAGCTACACTTTTAAACTGGGGTTAAGAAAAATCAGAGAGGTACTTAGCCATTCCCTAACCTGTTTAAAAATAGTACACCCCACAGTACACCAAATTAAGGAAGGCTTTACCATTTAAACTCATTTTGGCCCAAAGTTAAAGAAAATAGAAAAGGTAGTTTAAAACAAGATCCAGGGGGCAACCACATTTTTGCTAGCCCACTTATTCAATATAGTTCATTGAAAATTTTTGTTAGACCTTCTATTAGTACAAAAGAAATGCATTACCTTTTATTTTATGAAAACAATGAAAACTTAGGAAAATCTTAGAAATATAATCCTGAGGAGAAACCACCCCAAGCCTTTGGATAACTCATAATATGTTATTAGGAACCTAGGAGAAATGTAAGTTCTGTTGTTTGATATTTTTCAAATAGCAAGTTAGTTATAAGTACCTTTTTTGGCATTAAACTTTAGAAAATCACAACTAAATATTCAGTAGGCCTTTTTCTGAGATTTTTAAAACAAAGACCTATTATTCCCTAGGAATCTTGGCAAAAATAAATGTTGACCCAGAAACCCCACAGAAACTAGAGCTATGGTGTAAAGTGCCCTTTTACCCTTACTTTTGTTAATTTTGCACAAGTAGTATCTGAATTAATTTCAACCTCAAACTTCTAGAATAACCCACAGAGGTAATTGCTTACCCACTGTAAATTTTATAACATTTTTGGAAAACGTTAACTGACCATGATAGTTCAAAAATGCTTAATAAGAAGCACAATAGGAAGAAAAAGGGAATTTTGGGAGAAATAGATAATGTACAACCAAAACCTTCCAAGGAACTCAGGGAACATAAAAATATAATTAAAGAGTGTAATTTCATTCAAAAATCTCAAAGATGAAAGTACAAACCCTTAAGTATCCCCAAAAGAAACCATAGAGTCCCATTAAACTTAGTATTATTTTACTGTGCATAGCCTTTACAAATTACCATGTCATTAATATGCATCTATCTTGTTCATTGCATTGGATAGACTGTAATCTCGCTGACGGGGAGTACATCCTCGTTCCGGAGCAAGGAGTTGCTCAGGAGGTAGTCCAGGAGCCAGCACCAGAGTCTGCCATCGAGGATCTGCCTGCCCCAGCTTTAGAAGGCAAGCCCCGGTTTTATGCATAACCTACTTATTATACTATTTTACTACACTTATTGTTTGTAGGTTTGAAATGTGCACTTAAGTGTAGGAGTTATTTGGAACCTTAGTTGCATGAACTCAGGTTTTTCCCATGTGATGGATACTAGTATGCTAGGTCGAGTAGCTGCTTTACTAATTAGGGATCTCGGTAGAAGTCGAGTGATTTTTCTAGCACTCGCACGAGGTCAGGAATTGGTTGTATCCATTTTCATATCATAATGATGTTGGTCTGTGGATAACAATCCATGGGGATTGGTTGTCTACGAGACGAAAATTGGAATAAGGATTAAGGTGTGGTACTGTGTGTCAAGCGTTTGAACGTACTAAGCACATGCCGAGAAATATGGTAAATCGGTAAGCCTAGTACCTGAGTGAACCTGCCCGCAGACTTTATCCCTCACGTGACCTGAGACGTGGTCTCCCATTCCGGTTATGGTGGGTACAAGTGCGGTCACTGCACGACAGCAGTCAGGGTCAGTGAGGCATTGTACGCCAAGGCGGTGAGCTAATCTGTTGCCAGGGAATCGATGGGGACGGTTGATGTGTGTGGGGACAGAGTGCCTAGCCACGTCGTGTGTTTAGGTTTACCTTGCAAGGTTGAAACTCGATTCGAATCGTCTGCTTCTCGCAGCTAATGAGACTGCTTGATCCATGTTGCTACATTGAGTAATAAGTGGAAATGTGTTGACTTGGCAAAAGTTGTTGATTGTTAAATGCTTGATACCATGTATGATTAGACAGGTACACATTTAGTCTTAAGAGAGTCACACTAAAACTTGAAAAGCTAAAACTTGGTTTTAGACTCAGCTAGTGCTTTTTGGCAAACCAAACCCCTCCGCCAAATAGCTGCATGTCTAGAGGTAGAGGAGTAGACTCCTCACACCAGGTAAGTCTAGCTGAGTATTAGTATACTCAGCCTTGCTTGTGGCAAAATTTTTACAGGATCTTTGGAGGACATGGTTGCTGGAGTGACTTGGCCATCCATCTTGGCATCGGGTTGGACAGTCGAGTGGGACCCTACCTCGAAAGGGGAGGAGCATGAGGAGTGATGGGACAGGCTTCCCCATCCCTCCGTGTGTTTATCGTTAGTTATATTCCGCTGCATTCCGGAGAATAAGCACCACTTTTGATAAACTCCGATGATGTTGTAATACATTAAGTACTCCTTAATGTATGGTTTTATGATTTATTGTATTTGCTCTGTGCCTCACCTTCGAGTGAGTATGTAGTACTTGATCCTGTTAGTGGTCTCATTGGACTAGATCTGAGGGACTGACGTTTTATTCCTATTTAAGGGTGGTCTAGCCTTTAAGGTGGGACTTAGGCACTTAAGTTGGAATAATTCGGGCGGTTCCGCCACACTCAACAAGGTGGGCTATGGTACTATCAACCAAGTGTGTTGATATGCTAAGAAGATATGAAATTGTTGCTAGAAAGATTATCACGGAATCAATGTAAACTGAAATTTCCAGCAACACACTGCAACACAATCCCCTTTCAAAAAAATTCCACTTCTTTTTTGGCTTTTTTTGACTTCTTTCTCTTCTTTCTCTTTTTTTGATAACACTAATGAGTGCAGAGATCAAATGGAATGACACAATATGAATACAATGGTGATAACTAGCAACTTGAGGAACAAAAACGACATAAGGTAACAGTACTGCCAAAGGGCTATAGGTTTTTTTGTGGCTCTGATACCAGATGATAGGTACCTAGTTGTATTCGGTACAAGGCTGGCCCGATCTTCACGGCAGTAGGTCGATAAATAGGATGAATGTCTATAAAGGTAACAAAATAACAAGGTAAATTTACTAAAAATAGCGAGTAACTGACTTTATAACTGATCAAGGTTGGATGTGACCAATCGACGAGGAGAGAGACACCAAAACCAGGTAGACTTCGACTCGATCTTCGAACGACCGTAGAACCACAACCGGAGCTAATTCACACAATGCGAGGCAGCCTTACTAGAACTCGCAAGGTATGAACTAGTGGATCCTAGAGGAATCTCTTCACAACTCCAGGAGAACAAGGAAGAAAAAGGGTACAGTTGAGGACCTGTGCACATTCATATTGAAAGAGGTCATTCCCGCAGAAGGGAAATATCACGATGCTTCCGGAACATTAGCTTTGCCAGAGTTTAGAATACTAACAGAAATTAGTAGACTATCTCTTAGCCGAGATAGTTATTAGAGCTTAAGTGAAAACTTTGATGTATATAATGTGTGATGCATACATGGTTGTAAACAAGACTTTGATGTATATAAATGTATGATAGAATTTAATTCCATGTTGCTTTTAATATCAATACTACATGTTTATCAATATCAATATATATATATATATATGTTTGTGTGTGTAAATTTATATAAATTTCAGTACGAAAATTTTAAAAAGGCGGGAAAACTTCCACTGGCGGCTAAATAAAAAAACCGCCAGTGGAAATAGCATTTCCACTGGCAGTTTTCTTAATAAAGCCGCGAGTGGAAATGCTATTTTCACTGGCGTTTCTAGAATAACCGCCAGTGGAAATGGCGATTTCCACTGGCCCCTAGCACTGGCGGCACTAAAAAACGCCAGTGCAAACGTCTCTAGAACCGCCACTATAGAGCCTCTATGTACTAGTGAGTA
This sequence comes from Zea mays, assembly GCF_902167145.1. NCBI lineage: Eukaryota > Viridiplantae > Streptophyta > Magnoliopsida > Poales > Poaceae > Zea > Zea mays. Next base: position 40,061,919 of record NC_050104.1, on the reverse strand, counting down.
AACACTGAGCAGCTCGGTTGCGCTAATCATTTGGATTATCAAATCATCAAAGGTTATCAAAAGTTGTTTTACATCATAGACATAGGGGGTATTTATACTAGCAACAACCAGCCTTAGGTAGGTATAAACATGAAAATAAAATATTTTAACATGCTAATGTGAAGGGGCCTCTTCGGGAGATCTCTAGAGCTGAATTCCGCGTGGCTGCTCGACTTCTGCGTAGCCTTCAGTATTTTGATAATAACTTCTCCTATGAGTCTCCCAATGGTATGGGACTAGATGCGTTAGAAAGCTAACTTGATAATGTTTCTCACCATGTATAGCGTGCCTAATGCAACTTCGTAGAATGATACAGTTTAATACTGAAACTTTGTCATCAAGCATATTGTTGACCTTCTGACTAGTCAACACTAAAGTAGGTCGACCGCCTTGCTGGAATATCCGATTAAGTAAGCCTTAGAAGCATTTGAAACTAGACTTGAAGAGCTTTCCAAACAGTACTTGTGGGCCTTCATAGCTTTTAGGAATCAAAATATATTACTGTTTCTTCTGGACGGTTCTATCGCGCTAGACACTGACTCAAACATAACTCTTCTCTCTGATTCGCCCTTGATATGTTCTGTCCTATCCTTCCTCTTTGGTGAACCTAAGCAATATTAACATACACGACTTAGGTAGCATAAAGTTCTCATTAGTGTTTAATTGAAATTCATAAAGTAGCGTGTGCACCTCTTGTTGTATCTTTTTCGCTCGACTTCGAGTGATAGGTCCAGTAGGAATGGTTGGCAAGGTTGACGATGCTGGTATGGTCACATCACAATACATCGACCACATCGCCAATGTACCTCTTGCTCACTATGAGCCGCAACCTGTTGCTCTCAAAGCAACGGCCAACAAGGAGGCACTCCCCGACAAGGTGGCGCAAATTGAGGCGGCTGGTCTCAATGAGGACAAGATGGTGCTTATGTTCAAGCGCTTCAAGACCGCTTTGAAGGGACGTAAGGACTACCCCAACAAGAACAAGTCAAAGGGAAAGTGTTCATGTTTCAAATGCGGTAAGTCTGATCATTTTATTGCTCAATGCCCCGATAATGAAAATGACCAAGACCAAGACAAGAGAGGACAGAAGGAGAAGAAGTTATATAGCAAGAAGAAGGGTGAGGCACACATCGACAAGGAATGGGACTCGGACTACTTTGCTTCTGAATCCGACGATTAGGGATTGGCTGCCTCTGCCTTCAACAAGTGCTCCCTCTTCCCCAACGAGCATCACACTTGCCTTATGGAAAAAGAGACGGTAAGCTCTCATGATACCCCCAAGTACACTTCCTCTAGTGGTGATGATTCGGTGATGATATAGACTATAGTGATCTCTTTAAAGGCTTAGAAAGATCAAAAGTAGATAAAATCAATGAATTAATTGATGCTCTTAATGAAAAGAATATACTACTAGAAAAAACAAGAGGATTTACTTTATCAGGAACATGATAAAGTTGTAGAAGTAGTAAAATCCCTTGCGTTAGAAATAAAAAAAGAATGAAATGCTTGCTTTTGAGTTATCTTCTTACCATACTTCGATTTCTAGCCTTAAGAGTTTAAATGTTGATTTAAATGCTAGAATAGAAAAGGCTAAGTGTTGCTAGTTCATCTTTGAAGCATGTATCCATTTGCAATAGATGTAAGGATTTTGATTCAATGCTTGCAATGATTATGCCTCTACTACTTCCATGTTGAATGATGGTATTGCTAAACTTAATGCTCAACTTAAAATTTGCAAAGATAAATGTGATAAGATTAAGTTTTCTAGGGATACCTACACAATTGATAGACATCCCTGCATTAAGGATGAACTTGGTTTCCAAAAGGGAACCAAGGACACAAAGAGCCAAAAGGCCCCCAACTTCACTAGGGAGAAGGGAAAGGCGCCTATGGCTAGTAGCTCACATTCTTTTCATGAAAACCATGCTTATTTATATTCTCATGTTAAGAATGTTCATCATGATGCATGTATTGATCATCTCGTTTTACATACGCGTCATGATGTTGTTTTGCTCCTCGCACCATGATTGCTTCATCTAGTGGTTCTTATGCTCATAGTAAGAGTAGACCTAGGCACTGTGCATCTCATGTTGATTCTCAAGGGACTAAGGATAGGAATGCATCTCATGATCCTTCTATTCTATTTCATACTTTTGATGCTTCCTATGTAATTTATTGTAAGAATGATATAATTGTTGCTACCAATGTGGGACCAAAATTCAAGAGAGGTAAGACTTGCATTTGAATTCCAAAATCCTATGTAACTAACCTGACAGGACCCAACACAAGTTGGGTACCTAAACCCCAAGCCTAAAATCCTTGTAGGTTTATGCATTCGGAGGCTCAAGTTGGATCATTGATAACGGATGCACAAACCACATGACAGGAGAGAATAAGATATTCACCTCCTATGTCAAGAATAAGGATTCCCATGACATGATCACCTTTGGAGACGAGAACCAAAGCAAGCTAAAGGGGATAGGTAAAATAGCGATTACTATTGGTCACTCTATTTCTAATGTCTTTTTGGTAGAATCGCTTGGTTATAATTTGCTATTTATCAGCCAGTTGTGTCATATGGAATATAATTGTTTATTTACAAATGTTGATGTAACTATGTTTAGAAGAGTCAATGGTTCATTAGCATTTAAAGGTGTATCTGATGGCAAGCTTTACTTGGTTGATTTTACTAAAGAGACTACCGATCTAGATGCATGTTTACTTGCTAAGACTAACATGGTCTGGCTCTAGCATCGCCGTCTAGCACATGTGTTGGTATGAAGAACCTTCATAAGCTTCTAAAGGGAGAACATGTGTTAGGGCTAACCAATGTTTGTTTTGAGAAAGACAGACCATGTGATGCGTGTCAAGTAGGGAAACAAGTGGGAACAAGTCATCCGAGCAAGAACATAATGACAACAACAAGACCACTAGAGTTGCTACATATGGATCTCTTCGGGCCTGTTGCTTGTCTTAGCATCGGAGGAAGTAATTATGGTCTCGTTATTGTTGATGACTATTCCCGCTTCACTTGGTTATTCTTTATGTAGGATAAATCAGAAACCTAAGAAACCCTCATACGCTTCTTAAGACGGGCTCAAAATGAGTTTGACCTAAAAGTGAATAAGATAAGGAGCGACAGCGGATCAGAATTCAAGAACCTTCAAGTAGAAGAGTACCTTGAGGAGGAAGATATCAAGCACGAGTTTTTTGCCCCCTCCACTCCACAGCAAAATGGCTTGGTGGAGAGGAAGAACAGGACACTCATCGACATGGCAAAAACTATGTTAGGAGAATACAAGACACCGGAACGGTTCTGGTCGGAAGCCGTGAATATGGCTTGCCATGTGTAATACCCAAACTCATGTTTTGGGATACAAAGAAAAGTTTCTCTAAAAATAATTGAGTTAAAGTGACTTTAATAATATATTCCTTCCTTTATAAAGTATATTTCCCTAAAGGTAATTAAAAGTAATATTATAATTTTGGTAGTCCAAAATTTAGAGTTAAAACTTTGAACTAGGATTTGAGTTAAGAGAGAAAACATGAAAAGATTCTCCGTTGTTTAATCAGTGAAACTATTCATTATAGATTACGTGCCTAGGAACCTTCTCTTAATAGGAATTATATACTATAAAGTATTCTCTCTTTAAAAAAGGTTAATAAAACTTGGGATGAACCTTTAATTTAAATACACATTTAAACAACATCTTCTTAAAATGAATAATTTACGCATTTTATCTAACTAAAGGAACTAAAAATTAGTGTAAAAATATGTAAATAATTAAATTATGCATCATGTTGGTATTTTGTGTTGCTGCATTTGATTGCCAAAGTCATAAAAGGAATTTTAAATTCAAACTAAATTTGGAGAAGAAAAAAAAGAAAACTGGAATTTAGAAATATGAAAGAAATAGGAAAAACAAAAAAAAACAGAAAAGAAAATGAATATAAAAAAGGAATACCGACCGAATTTTTTGTTTTTTAGCCCTTTTTGTGACAAAAATTTACGTTTGGACCCCAGAAATTTAATTTGCAAGTTTGGACCCGATGCTCGGCGCCATAGGCTGTGGCGCCGAGGTAACACAGCTCGGCGCCACAACCTATGGCGCCGAGCTCTGACGTGGCGACGACAGTTGGAGGCTGACGTGTCCCCTAGCTCGGCGCCATAGATCTTGGCGCCGAGCTAGGGGTTTTGAACCGCGTCGTCCTCCTCTCGCTCATTCGGATCTATCTCTGTTTCGCCGAGCCGCCGCACCAGCCACTCGACGCCGAGCCGGTCGCCGCCCAGCCGCTCGCCGCCGCCGCGGCATCCTCCGCCGCCAGCGCCCCACGCCGCCACCTTAGTTTTAGCCGGGGCAGCGCTCGCCGCTCGCCGAGGCTGCCCCTCCCACGCCGCTCGCCCCTCCCAGCCGCTCGCCGTCGAGGCCTCCTCTGCAGCCGGGGCAGCGCCCCTAGCCGCAGCCGCCGCTGCCCTTGCCATTCTCCGTCGCCGTCAAGCCCCTCGTGACCCTCCACGCCACTAATTATTTACTTAGTTTTTAGTATATTTATTTAGTGATTATATAGTTAGCTAGTTATTTATTTGTTAGTATATTTATTTAGTGATTATATAGTTAGTAAATTCGTAGCATATTGTTAGTGTATTGGATGTAGGAAAGCGAGTGATTATAAAGTGTATAGCATATACATGTAGCAATATGTTTAGCACATTGATATCACATGGTTAGCATATTGTTTATTATGCTATCGTGCAGTATTCTGTGTTGGCAACCATCGTGTTGTCGTTTCTTTCCAGGTTCTATAAACATCACTTTATAGGGGAGGTGCTGCCAAATTTTTTATTGACAATAGTTTTTTAATGTACGTAGGTGTTGTTCCGACTTGACCTTCTCTATCGTTTGCTGGACTCTTACGAGATCTCAGGTATAATTTGTTTGATATATTATGTAATTTCGTTTGATGTGGTCATTTAATATTTACTATATAGTTATTAGTTAATAAATAGTTACTATTTATTTATTATTTAGTAAGTTTATAGGCTTAAGTACGTAGCCATTATTAAGTTAGTAATCCATTTTTGCAATAGATGGACACCCTAGTGACACTATACCATGGAGGAAGCGTGGGGATAGATGCGTATGGGAGTGTTACTTTTGATGGTATGAAGATCGTGACCATGTTGTTCGATGAAAGGCCATCTTTTGACAAAATTTTCGCTCGAGCTTGTGAGGAGATTAGTTGCGACATAAACGACCCTAGAATATCAATTCAGGGTTTGTTGTCCCATATTACATATGGAACAGTTGTCCGACGGTTGATCTCCATTGGCTCAGAAGATGATTGGGTGAGATATGTAAGAATCGTGAAGACCATGCTTCTACCATGTTTGGATGTGGTTGTTCAGCCGTTATCTGTTGCTCATCGTGATGCTCCAGTCGGGTTGACTCCACAAATTCCCAATGCATCTTGTATTGAAGCTCCTTTGGTAGAGCTTCCGAAAGAAGTGGTTGTTGTGCCCGATGCTCAATCGGGGCCGCACGAGTATGGGATTTCTCGTCCTCTTCCTGGCGTTTGTGGGGCTTCTAATCCGGTGGTACCCCCCCAAGAGATCCCAATGACCCAGGATCCAGTTCAGGATCATCCTAGTAAGTGTCTTTGACACGTTGTTCATATCCATCGTTATTTCGTTTCATTAGACTTTTTAATGTGGTATTTCTTGCTTCCATCCGATGCAGGATCTCCACAAATCGATAATGGTGCTTATCTTGATGTGCCTGTGTCATATAATATGGACAACATATGCAGGGCATCCAATAGTGTTGATGTTCAGATTGAGGATGAGGAGGAGCCATATGAGGCTGCACGGGCCTTAGATTCTGATGATGACCGTCCGGTTCAAGAAATGACCGAGCAAGAAATTGAACTCATAAGACGTTTGTGTCCGGAGCGTGACCCTGCAGTACATGAATTTAGCAGTCTAAGTCATTCCACCCATGCATATGCTGAAGGACGTGATGATGAACTGCTAGAAGCTCCGGATAACGCCGACAGCATTGAGATTAAGGTAGGCTTACTTTTCAAGGACCTGCCTACACTGAGACGATGGCTACAGGAATATTCTGTGAACCGCAAGAGGCCATTCAAGGTGAGACATTCGTATGCACAGCGTCGTTACACTGTTGTGTGCGAGGTGTCGGAATGTAATTGGAGGGTATGTGCCCGAAGGCAGAAGGACACCGAAAAGTTTAAGATCACCAAAATTGTAGGTCCACACACTTGTGCCCAGACAGAGCTGAGTTCTAAGCATCGTCAGTTGACATCTACCCTGATTGCGAAAAGGATATTGGGGATATTGAAGGGTCAGCCAAACTTGAAGGTGAAGTCAATTATGACCATGACTTCGGAATTGTTTGGTTACAGGATCAAATATGGGAAAGCATGGAGGGCAAAGCAGCGAGCATGGAAGATGATATACGGGGATTGGGAGGAGGGTTATGAGAAGTTACCAGCATTGTTCAATGCAATCAAAGCAAAAACCCCAGGCATGCATTACGAGTACATCCCTAAACCTAATGAATGGAGGAACGACAGAGAGATATTTTTTCGTGCTTTCTGGTGTTTCTCGCAGTGCGTAGAGGCCTTCAGGCATTGTCGTCCCGTGCTCTCTATTGATGGTACTTTTCTGCTTGGGAAGTATAAGGGCACATTGTTGGTTGCCATATCATGCGACGTAGACAACACACTGGTTCCTTTGGCATTTGCTTTGGTTGAGAGGGAGAACAGAGATAGTTGGTCTTGGTTCTTGTGGCTTGTACGCATCCATGTCGTAGGCCCTGGACGCGAGGTTGGTGTCATATCTGACAGACACCAAGGTATTCTTAATGCAGTGCAAGAGCAGATTCCTGGCTACGCACCCATGCACCACAGATGGTGCACTCGACATCGAGCAGAAAATCTTCTTCGAAAGGATCATAGCAAGGCTAACTTCCCCCTTTTTGAGGAGGTATGTCGACAGTTGGAGGTTTCGTTTTTCGAGGATAAGTTGAAGGAACTAAAAGATGCAACAAATGCTGAAAGTAAGAACTGGATTGCTGGATTGCTGAGGGAACCGCAGAAATGGACAAGGGCCTACGACGAAGGTGGCTGGCGGTTCGAGTTTCACACTAGCAAGATGGCCGAGTCATTTAACAGTGTGCTCAAGGGTATACGGGGCATGCCAGTCAATGCTATAGTAACATTCACTTTTTATAGGCTTGTGGCTTGGTTTAATGATAGACACGCGCAGGCCAAGGCAATGCAGACGCAAGGGTAGAGATGGGCACCTAAACCAACATCACACCTTAATAATGCAAAGGAACGTGCCCATAGACATGAGGTACAATGCTTTGATGAGGAGTTGGGTAAATACGAGGTAACAACACTAGGCGGCATAACTTCCGACGGTGAGGTGCGACCTTCGAGGACACATGTCGTGTTACTTGATGCATTCTCGTGCGGTTGTGGTAAACCTAGACAATACCATTTTCCATGTTCTCATTATGTTGCGGCCGCACGTCATCGTAACTTTGCATTTGAGAGCAGAATACCTTCTGAGTTCAGTGTAGAGAGCTTAGTACGTACCTCGAGCCCTCGTTTTGAGCCATTTCTTGATGAGTCACAATGGCCAACGTACACCGGTCCGGTATACGTTGCTGATCCAGCGCATCGATGGGACAAACGTGGTAGTAGGAAAAGGAGCCGGTGCAACATGGTTATGGATCGGGTTTCTGGTCGCAGTAGGAGAGGTCGAGCGTCCCCCTTTCTCGTGGACCCAGAGCAGAATGAATGCGGAAAATGCGATAGACTTGGCCACAACTCACGTACATGCATTTGGACACTTAGTCAGGTGTGATATATTTTATTGTACACAAATTTTATTCTAATATGTCGATGTTTTTGTTACACTTTGTACACAACTTATATTCTAATATGTTGATATCTTAATTTGCAGGATGGCGCAGTTCCACTTGCTAGACCCTCACTACGACGAGCACCACAGGGGCCGTCTCACCGTAGAGGGAGAGGTAATATTTTGCACATATATTAAATTTTTTAATTAATATATGCGACGTATATTTGACTAATGAAATTCTTTTGATTGCTAGGTGTTGCCCGTTCTGCGGGTCCGGACCCACGACCGGTTTCTGAAGGAGATGAGGTACGATGAGAGGTACACTCCTCTCCTACAGAGGGCTGGCTTGGACGTCGTATCGTACCAGGTTCGCCGTGGGCTGCCCACTTTCAACCCCGCGGCGTTGACGGCTCTGGTCGACAGGTAAAGACTTCTCTAGTTGTTTAATATTTACAATTATCAAATCTACTTTGCATACTAATGATTTTGTATTCGTTTGTCTTCCAATAGGTGGCGGCCAGAGACTCACACTTTCCACCTTCCCTGCGGTGAGATGACCGTGACGCTTGAAGATTGCCAGAAGATTCTTGGTCTCAGCATTATTGGTCGTCCAGTGACCGGTCAGGCATCACCAGGCGGATGGAGGCAGAGGGTGGAGGCCTTTCTTGGGAGACTGCTTCCGGATGACCTACGAGGTAGCCACAACACCGGAGTCCCACTGACCTGGCTTAGGCAGGCCTTTGGGTAGTGTCCACCTGGTGCAGACGAGCAGACGGTTGGATACCATTGTAGAGCTTGGATTCTCCATCTCTTTGGTTCAGTTCTTTTTCCAAGCGCGACAGGCGACAGCGCGTCATGGATGTTTCTGCCCTGCCTGACTGACTGGGATACGACAGGAGGATACAGCTGGGCTTCTGCAGTGTTGGCCTTCCTGTACAGGCAACTTTGCGAGGCTTGTCGTCGTTCGTCGAGGACCGCTAGCTTAGGTGGATGTGTCTACCTACTACAGCTGTGGATGTGGGCACACATACCCGTCGGGCGACCCAGAGAGTTTCCTCCTCGTGAGTGGTTCGTGGTAGCCGGACATCGGCTTAAGCCCACGGCTGCTTACCGCTGGGACCAGGTCAAGGAGCCATTCGCACGACACCAGCGTGCTTACGTGGAGTACTCAAACGAGCTCGACGCACTTACTCCTTCGATGGTGAGTTGTCTACTTTTATCTTTTTCCTTAAACAGTTGGTAAAATGACTATAAACTTACATGTGCTTTCTAAAACTTTTGCAGGTGACCTGGCAACCGTATCTTGATCCATATTTCGCCAGCATACAGTTGAGCAGCATGTGCTCAATAGACGAGAACCTCTACCTAATGAGGTGTCCCCTCATCTGTTTTTATGTTGTTGAGTACCACTTGCCGCACAGAGTTGCTAGACAGTTCGGATTGCGACAGGAGTTTCCGGTGGAGCCATTCTCGACTTCAATAGAACTTCATAAGTGAGTGACTACATGCACTTGTTATTGTAACTAATAATTGAAATATCAGTTAGTCGCTAATATATGTTTCTAACTTTTGCAGGTTCGATAGATAGAGACAGAAGAAGGTCACGAACTTCGAGACCCACCACCGTGATTACATTGATGAATGGGAACAGCAAGGGGATCTTAACTATGAGAACGAACAGGCGCACACAATCTACAACTTTCGGAGGTATTTGATTTGGTATGCTGGTGTGACTAGGTGCAAGCTGAAGGGACAGTGGACAGCTGCAGACTATGTCGAGCAAGAATCGTCAGACGACGAAGACACAACTTTCGACATAGCTGCTCGGCACGGGTCCCAAATTGAGGCTGCTCCAATCCTTGACAGAGTGGTAACTATTTCTTTACTAAAATTAGAGATTTCAATTCAATGCTTTATGTCTAGTTTTGAGCATCCTAATGTTTTAACTTGTGAATAGGGAAACTCTATGCTCGTATCTGTTGTTGAACTTGAGTGTATCTCACAGAGAACTTCAGATAGTACTACGCTATCGTTACTATCAGTGAGTATCAATGTTTAAAAGAAAACTTGTTTATTTGTATGTTGTAACATATGTCTGTAACTAATATTTCGATTACAGAGGGTATCATGTCGTCTTCGTCGTGCAGCGGCTCGGTGTGGATGCCGGTCTCTAGCGGGCGTTGACGTGCAGCTGCCTGTGCCTCGTATGCAGCAGGACGTTCAGCCTCCCATTTGTGCAGTTGGACCATCTACAACAGGACTGAGCTCCTCGCGATCGACGCGGGACACATTTGAGGACGTGGCCCACGACGACGAGGACGACGACAACGACGACACTGGCGCTGGCGCCTCAGGTCAGGAGGAGATTGGACCATCTCAGTTGCAGGATGCTCCTACAACTCAGCCATCACAGCTGACACCACGTAGAAGGCGTCCATGAGACCCTTACACTCCAGGCACCGACGCTCTTGGGGCCAAGGGCAAGGGTAAGACTAGGAGGAAATGAATACTTTTGTGATGTTGGTCTTATGCTCAAAACTTTGTGATTTGGACTTATGCTGGAGACGTTGTAATGTGAACTATGTTATGTGTTTTGGACTATGTTTTGTGGACATTGTATTTTGGACTTTGTTTGTGGACATTGTATGAAGAACTATGTTCTGTGGATGTTTCTATATTCGATGTTATTTTGTGATGTATTATATGTTGAAATGTGGTCATGTCTTATAATATGTGATTATTTGAACTGTGGTTGTTAATAAAACAAGGAGAACTCTTGCAAATTTTTTTTGTGAATTGTAAAAAACATAACAAGCAATAAGTAACGCATCTTTAGAGTTCTAAATTATTTTTGATACGAAAATACTACATAACAGGCTACAAGTTTCTTCAGTCTGAATCACAATCTATGAGTAACTCATCTTCGGAGTCATCCGTCGCGCAATCCTCAACGACAACCTTATTCCACTTGCTGCATTGTCCTGCATCACACTTGTCACCAGTTCTCTTGTAATAATTGGCTTCTGCTTCATCTGCAGCTTGGGAGAATAGCTCATCCTCAGCCTCAGCCTCATCAGACTTCTTCTTGTAATAAGCCGCCTCTACCTCTTCGGCGGCCTGAGACATAAACTCATCCTCTTCCTCTTGAGCACGTAATCCTGCCTCAGCTAGTGCGATGAGCTCACTCAACCTTGATGTGTCGTCCTCCTCTTCTTCATGTAATCCTGCCTCTACGAGAGCGATAAGCTCACTCAATCTAGATGTGTCATCCTCCTCCTCCTCCATCAACTCAACCGTCGCCATTTTATCCTGAACATATCTTGCATGCGCCTCATCGGCCAAATAGTTTACGCCACTTCCAATCTCTGCAAATATAATGAGCAAAATAAGTTAGCAAAGTCAAGATAAATAAATTGTACTAACATAATTATAATATCATTTATCTCACTCACTTCCCTTGAGGCGATCAGCAAGATTATCCAACATCTGTTTCTCGGCTTGAGCCGCTTCCCATTCCCTTGCATCCTGTGCTCTCTTCTCATCTGCCGCCTTCAACCTCCTATACTCTGCACGCTTCGGGCTATCATAAAAGGCAGATTTTGCTTCCCTACGCATGTCGCGTATGCGATCGTTAATGTACGAATCGACGAGCCGAGATCCACAACGCATCTTCTGTCCCATTATTCTCTTGGACTCTATTGTGCGCATCACCTCTCCTTTGTCGTCGTAACTCTCCCAACTGCATTTCCTCGTCTCCTACAAAAAAAATAGTAAGTACCACTATAACATTATAGCTGGTGCAAAAAAAATACCAACCTCATCGTAATCGACCATATGTCCATAAAAATATCCAACACCAAGCTCGGAAGGAACTAATCCATACTTAGCTTCAATACCACATTTGCATAGTACTGGATCAAATTTCACCTCTTCTTCTGCCCACTGATTGTATCTCTTTTCCTTTACCTCTGGCTCTGGCCAATGGGACAAAGGACCATACAACCACTCTCTGAAACGACACTTACGCCACCCGTATGGCTGCAGGAGAAAAAATTAGTAATTTATTGTAAATAATAACTAGTTCATACATTTAGCGTATCGATGGGCTCACATAATCAATGTTCGGACAACAGAATTGCTTCTCATAGTCTTCGTCGATGACAGCACGGTCTCCACAATCGCATCGCAGCGGTGAGTCCATCCGTCTTTCTGTTGCTACCTCCTTCTCCACATCCGTCATTGGTGGAGGATTCGGGGGAGGAGGTACCCAACGCTTAAAACGCTCATGACTGGTCCTTCCACTCAACCAATTAACGAAAAGAAGATAACGAGGGTCAAATTTATCAGGACCGTCGATCCACTGGAAAAAGAAACACCTCTGATGCCCCTAAAATAATAGAAAGAAGCACTATTACACATCTACAAAATAATGAATGCGAACAAAATTAAGTGACAAGTCATAAGCTACGTACGTCTAAACCGCCACAAAGGTAGTAGCAGCGAGCAGCCGTGCCTGAATGTTGTGATTGATGTACCCAAGCCAGTCTGCCACAGTCACAGTTAGGCACGGGGAGTTCAGGAGGAAGAGGAGCATCCTTACTAGATACGTCCGGATATAACTCCCGAGGACGACCTCTCTTCTGCCACAACGCCTCTCGGTACATGTCTTTCATCTAATAAACGATTATAATTATCACTTGTACCTAATATGCTTTATAATAAGTTTACACAAACTAATAATCAAAATGATAATATAATAAGTTTATACAAACTATTAAACTATTAAACTATGAGCAACTATGAAACTAACAACCCAATATACAAAACGAATCAGTTGGGCACCATACCTTGGTCTACGAAGTGAACCAACTCAAATCTTTGAATCCAGCAAATTTTGACGAAGTTTGGAAATGAGAGGAAATGAGCTGCTCTCGGCCAGCCGCGCGGCCGTTTTTATAGGCATTCGTAGCTCGGCGCCAAGATCTGTGGCACCGAGCTACGAGGCCGCGTCGCCACCACGCCGATGCCAGATCAGCCCTAGGCGAAGGTAGCCGTTGCTGCCACGTCAGAGCTCGGCGCCATAGGTTGTGGCGCCGAGCTGTGTTACCTCGGCGCCACAGCCTATGGCGTCGAGCATTGGGTCCAAACTTGCAAATTAAATTTCTGGGGCTCCAAACGTAAATTTTTGTCACAAAAGGGGCTAAAAAACAAAAAATTCGGGAATAGCGACGCCTCACCTTTGCCGTGAGCCCGTGACCACCAGCCCATCTGCTCTTCCAAGACCAGCAGCCCACCTCCCCTCTCATGTCTCCTTCGTTTTTTATTATTATTTTATTCTCTAGTCGTGGGATTATGTCGGCATGATGTCATGCTGGCATCATACAATAAACTAACCACATAGAAAACAGAGGTCGCCGTATGCGGGGCCCTTTGCCAGCCAATGTTGTCTCTAGACGTTCGTGAACAGAAGCCGTGAGATACGTCTCCATCTTTCTGCCTTGGCTGTTTCACTCATCCCTTGGTGGCTATAAAACTCGAGCTCAGCAGCCACCTCACCATCAAGTCGAGACACCGTAGAGCCTGAAGCCCACATCGGCATGAGGAGAGATAGGACCGAGAAAGAGTCCCTCCGAGGCTATGCTAAGAAATTGTGAAGGTTATTCGGTCTGCACCGCATGTTTTCGGGAGGAGATGAGGAAAGGAGGTAGAAGATAGTCACACCTAGCTCCTATATAGTACGTCTATTTACCCCATAATTCTTTGTGTGACTTCGATCTAACCAATCAGATTGTGTCATGTCACTTATTTCTGTGTAGCCCTACTAAATTATTAAACATGTGATATATATTTTGTCACATGTCTAATTTATTCTATTTAAGTTACATTATGTTCATATTAGTTTTGTGTACGTAATGATAACATTATTTTAATCACGCCACATGTTTTAATTAATTAGTTATTTATTTACTGTTAATTAGCTAGGCAATCTAGTTAATCTAATTTACAGTTCTAGCCTACACATTTTATAAATAATTGTTAATGATTAAATCAACTCAAATATTTTAATTTAGTACCTGCTTAGTTTAAATGCAATATCTATTAGGTCGCATCTATTAGATTTATTGCGCCTAAAATACTGTTTTATCCATAAATTCTTCGTTTTAGCTTCAATTTTAATGGTTCTCGAACCTACGGCCTCATAGCGACGCATAGAATATTCTTACGCTATTTGTTCATATGCTTTGGTGTAATGTTATCATATCCATTATTTGCTTGATTATATGTATTGCTACGAGTAGATGCGAGGTGACAAGAAATCGGAAGCCCAACTTCTGGGACAACATCTAGACATCAAGTTATTTCAAGTATAAAGCAAGTTATACCCTTGATCACTCTTCTTTACCTAATAATGTTATGTGTTAATCAGTGTGACGTGCTCAGGATAATTTGATGGGACCTAATAGGTCTTCCTAGTTTGTTGACCCCACACCTTGCACACAAATGAACTACTCAGTAGTCTTGCTATTGCTCTACCTAATTTTGGGATTAATGTAACATTTGAATTATGATCATGTTCTAATTTTGTTGTTGTTTTAATTATTGTTTATGACAAGATCATTGTGTTAATTGGAACATGGAGCCTAACTTGAGATAACCGTACTACCACAAGGGTGGAATGGGACACACTTGGCTGACCAATTAGGAAACCTAGTGGAGGACTACCTTACCCGAAAGGGGCAAGGGTGGTAGAGTAGCTGGATCGTTGTCTTCGTATGATGTATTTATGAACATGGAATGGTTGCTGGATCGTTGTCTTTGTATGATGTAATTATTTAACTATTTTGTATAGAACTCCATTATATAGTAAAGATGTGACATTCGTTTCTGTACCATGAGTCATCATATGTGTGAGACTTGATCTCAGCACACATTTGAGACGCACTCGGGTTTGCCCCATAAATCCGAGTGCGATACCATGCCATAAATTGCCTCTATTTTCATCGCCTCCAGAAGAAGACAACATACGAGCTCCTAACCGGTAACAAACCCGGTGTTTCCTATTTTCATGTATTTGGGAGCAAATGATACATTTTGGTTAAGAAATGTAGGCATTCAAAGTTTTCCCCCAAAGTCGTTGAAAGGTTTTTACTTGGTTATGATTCAAATACAAAGGCATATAAGGTCTTCAACAAGTCCTCACGATTAGTTGAAGTCACTTGTGATGTTGTATTTGATGAAACTAATAACTCTCGAAGAGAGCAAGTTGATTTTGATGACATAGATGAAAACAAGGTTTCGATGGCCGCAATGAGGACTATGGCGATAGGCGATGTGCGACCACAGGAACACCAAGTATGAGATCAACCTTCTTCCTCGATGATGGTGCAACCCTCAACTCAAGATGAGGAACAGGTACCTCAAGACGATGGCATTGATCAAGGGGGAGCACAAGAACAAGAAGAAAAGTAGAAGGAAGAAGTACCACATGCACCTCTAACCAAGTTTGCACCAATATTCAAAGGTATCATCCAGTGGTTCAAATCCTTGGTGACATCAGCAAGGGAGTTACTACACGCTCACGTATTGCTAATTTTTGTGAGCATTACTCCTTTGTTTCTTCTATTGAGCCTTTCAGGGTAGAAGAAGCCTTGCAGGATCTGGACTGGGTGATGCCATGCAGGAAGAGCTCAACAACTTCAAGAGAAATGAAGTCTAAAGCCTGGTGCCACGTACAAAGCAAAATGTTGTGGGAATCAATTGGGTGTTCCGCAACAAACAAGATGAGTACGGGGTGGTGATAAGAAACAAGGCGAGACTTGTGGCAAAAGGTTATGCCCATGTAGCAGATTTGGATTTTGAGGAGACTTTTGCTCCTATAGCGAGGCTAGAGTCTCTTTGAATTTTATTAACCTATGCTTCTCACCATTCCTTTAAGCTATACCAAATGGACGTGAACAACACCTTCCTCAATGGGCCAGTCAAGGAGGAGGTGTATGTGGAGGCTTCGAGGGTGATAGGTACCCCGACCATGTGTATGAGCTCTCTAAGTCGCTCTATGGACTGAAAGCCCCAAGAGCATGGTATGAATGTATTAGAGATTTCATTATTTCTATTGCTTTCAAGGTCAGGAAAGTTGATCCTACTCTTTTTACAAAGACTTGCATTGGTGATTTGTTTGTATGCCAAATATATGTCGATGACATAATATTTTGTTCTACTAATCAAAATTCTTATGAAGAATTTAGTAGGGTGATGAAACAAAAATTCGAGATGTCAATGATGGGCGAGCTAACCTACTTCCTAGGATTCCAAGTGAAACAGCTCAAGGACGACATCTTCATCTCTCAAATGAAGTACACGCAATATCTTCTCAAGAAGTTTGGGATGAAGGACGCAAAGCCCATCAAGACGCTGATGGGAACCAACAAACACTTGGACCTCGATGCGGGAGGTAAGTCTGTAGATAAAAAGCTATATCGATCTATGATATGATCCTTGCTTTATCTTTGTTCAAGTAGACCGAATATTATGCTTCTCGTATGCATGTGTGCTAGATTTCAATCCAACTCTAAGGAATGTCAACTTGTGGCCATGAAGCGAATTTTTTAATATTTAGTTCATACGCGTCACTTTGGGCTCTAATATCCTAAGGGGTCTACCTTTGACTTGATTGTATACTCAGACTCTGATTATGCCGGGTACAAAGTTGACAGGAAGATCACATCTGGGACTTGTCAATTTCTAGGAAGGTCCATGGTGTCATGGAGCTCTAAGAAACAAAATTATGTTGCCCTATCTACCATCATCTACCATCGAGGTCGAGTATGTTGTCGTAGTACAGTGTTGCGCGTAACTAATTTGGATGAGGCAAACCCTCTGTGACTTTGTCTACAATCTAAGATAAGTTTCACTTCTATGTGATTATGAGAGTGCAATCCGCTTGGTGGATAATGCCGTTGAACACAACTGCACTAAGCACATAGATATCCAACATCAGTTTCTAAGAGACCACCAGCAAATGGGAGATATCGATATTTGCCATGTTAGCACCAATCATCCGCTAGTTGATATCTTCACCAATCCTTTAGACAAGAGAATATTTTGTGAGCTACGTAGTGAGCTAAATGTCTTAGATTCATGGAACTTGGATTGATCTATAGCATACATGTGTCTTTATGTCTTTGATCATGTTCTTTTAAGCTTAATTGTGTATTATTTATTATTTTGGTGCTCAAGTTGTAGAATGTCATCCATGGACCTCTCAAGTCCCTATGCTTTGATGCATCTCTTAAGGGAGAGGATATGCTACAACTTGACCCTTCGAGACTAATATGTTTGCTTAAATGATTTTGTTGTAGTCTCAAAGGTTGATTGAAAGGGAAAATGTGGACTTGGACAAAGGTAAAGGCTTCAAATGCATAATGATATCAATGTACCTTGTTCAAGTTGCTCTTGGTGTTCATTGTCTTATTGCTCTGAATTCGCAATTTTTGGTGAGGCAATGAGGTTTTAAGGCCACTAGTTTATTCTATTTTGGTGCTTATTGCCAAAGGGGGAGAAATTAAGGTCAAAGCAACTAGATCAACCACCATTTATAAATTCCAAAAATTATTGAGTTTTGAACTTGTCTTTTTTGATCAAAACCCTATTAACACCAAGAGGAGCCCTCTGGTTACAAAACTACTATCTTGTGGGGGAGAAAGCTTTCTCACGAGAAAATGGGAAGCTTTTGGCTTTTGATCAAAACTAGTCTGGAAAATGTCTTGATTCGCAAAACTAAAGTGTTTTAACTTAGAAGTAAGAAAAGGAATTTGTTTTTGTGAAAACAAACCATGTGGTGGAAAAATGATCCAAATATGTCAAATCCCATACTTATTCATTGGTTTTTAATTCGACTTCAATTTGCAAGTTGGCTCATATTTGGCTAAGTTAGTGAGTTTTGAGTTGCTTTAAGTGTGTTGGCATAAATCACCAAAAGGGGGGTTGAAAGGGAAATATGCTTCTAGGCTATTTCTAAGTGTTTTGGTGGTTATTTGCTCAACACAATGTTGCTAATTAACACTCCTCATATGAGCATGAGCACATGTTTTTAGAAGCAAATTGAAGCAATCAAGTCCAAAAGATCGAGGAAAATAAGAAAAGCACTTTTGGGCTTCAGAATGGGCAGGCTGCAAACCTCTATGAATCAAAGTGATAAATGTATGTTTCTAGCACTTAGTCAATTGTTTTAGGTGCTAACTATGTTCATCTAATTGTTAGGGAACTCTTCAAATCGAGCCAAAAAGGAGTTAAAAAGTTTGGCTCGGAAGTGGACAAAGCTGAGCCTCACCGGACAGTTTGGTACCCTACCTGGTTAGCTAGCCAACTGGCCGCTCTCAGGAAAATGCCAAGGCTCACTAGCTAGAAATCACAGGATAGTTTCGTGTGCACCGGACATGTCAGGTGCGCTAGGAAAGCAACGACTCTTCACCCGTGCCAACGGTCGGCCGCGCGATCAGCGCCGGCCACGTTAGTAGGCAACGACCGTGAAGGATCACCGAACATGTCCGGTGTGCCACCGGATAGTCCAGTGCCCACTCGAAATGGAAGTCAGCCAATCAGGTGATTTGGTGGCCATTGCACAGTGGTTGTCCGGTGTGCCACCGGATAGTTCGGTGCACCCACAGACAGAAGGCAACCAGGGCCTTTCAAATGGGACATCAACGGCTCTTAGGCCTCTTGAGGCTATAAAAGGGACTCCTAGGTGCATGGAGCAGAACACCAACAATATTTTGAGCACACTACAACTCCGAGACTCCACGATCACACCTCCAAAGTATTCTAGAGAGATTTGAGCGCATTTCTTGAGTCGTTACTCTATCGTTTTGTTGTTATGCTCTCTTCTTTGCATTTGTGCATGTTGTTGCTACATTGTGCTCTTGTGTGCGTATTCTATTCCCTCCCTAAATCTTGTTTTGATTGTGATCACTTGTGTATGGCGTGAGAGACTCCAATTTATAGAGATTCCTCAAAACCGGGATATTGTGAAATATAAGGAAGAACAGTGGTACTCAAGTTTGATCTTTGGATCATTTGAGAGGGTTTGAGTGCAACCCTCATCCATTGGGACGCCACAACATGGAGTAGACAACCATATTACGCTTGATCGAACCACGTGATAAAAATTTCCGAGTCTCTTGTGCCATTTACATTATTACAAGTTTTATCTCTTCCTTGTTCTAATTCTTCACTTGCGATATTGCTCTAAGTCTAAATTAAATCATGATAGAGCAATCAAGTGAAAGGAACTTCTCTCTTCTCTCTACACTCGAACTTGGTTTTAATTCTCTCTATCTCACATTTTAGACCAAGTTTGTGTATTTTGAGTTAAGTTTTGCAGGATCACCTATTCACCCCCTCTAGGTGTTCTCAATAACCACATGTGCCAACATTGTTCTCATACCTATGTATGGCTAGTGGAGTTTGTGCCACTTTGGAGCCACTTAAATTAGATTTAGGTTCTTGTGATGCATTTTAGAAAAGGTTTTGATGAGTGTAGACCCTTAACATCCTCCTCTACCTCTTTATCCTTACCCTCCCATCCTTGATTTGTAGTCAGCCACTTATTTTTCTCCATGAATTTGATACTTTGGAATAATATTCTTAGGTGAAAACTACTTTGATATCAATTATGATTGAGGATTTCATTTGTTAGGCTAAGGATTGCCAACCAACTATATAAACTTATCTTAATTATATTTGGAGAACATGTGTTCATGAACAAGAATATTTGTTAATTTTGATTTAAAAATGGAGTCACATGAGAGATGCAGAACATAACAAGTACATTCCTTATTTGTCACCATTCGTGTCCATTCCCGCTTGTTTATGAGAGCAAGGCTAATAATTTAGTCAACTGTCGCCTACAAGCCATTGACATGTATATTACATTTAACTATATAGACATCTCGTATAGAATGTTGGCTATTTTGTTGGCTAAAAGAATGTTGAGCAATTCTTACCGGAGACCACCTCCATACTCTTATTCTCTTAAAACATGTTTTGAAGCCTATGCTATAGCTAGCTATAAGCCGGTTGATATTTAGTAGCCCACTTCTTCTCTTTCTTCTCTTCTCTCTCCTCTGACGTAGCAAACCATTTAATCTTCTTACACCATCCTCTTATACTTGCTCTCAAAGCTAACTAGAGCTAGATGGTTGTTCAATAAAAATGTTGCTAGTTGTGCACACAAATTTCCCTAGGCATTAATTCAATAGTGTCGATTCAACTATGTAATTTCACACTAACTCAGAGCTATTTCGATATGCGAAAACTAATAAAATGTTGTAGATACCAACGAGTCTATCTATCTATCTATACTATACTATAAATAACCAATTTTCTTGGATCTTTTATAGGCGTTGGATGTATTTTCCTATTGAAATCGTACAGTGAAGGTGTTCAGCAGAAACGCAGAAACTCTCCCTCTCCGCCCTGACCGCCTCACACCTGCCTCCGCCTCACGCCTGCCACTCACCGCAACTGTCGCATGCGCAGAACTAGCAGGAACGAGCAGGGGAGCGTGCTCGGCCACCATGGAAGCGAAGTTGCGGCTTCCGATAGGAGAGAATTCGTTACGCAACAACCTTTCAAGAGGGTTGAAGTTACGACTGCTGACCGGCCGCCCCACCCGTGCAAGGATGGTCGTGGCGGCCGCGAGCTGCGCATATAGGGTTGGCCACGCCGATCCTGGTGGTCACGGGGCGCCGTGTGTGGGATCATACGGACTCCCATGGTTCGCGAAGTAGCACACTCCACCCTGACATTTCGTTCGTTGGTGCCAGCCAGAAAGTTATAGCCAAATGGTGAGAACAACGAGACACAGACTCAGTTTGCACCACCACAATATGCATGTTCGGTTTCTTTTATAACTCCATATTAGTAAAAGAAAATAATGTATGTAATATAACATTATTAATGTTAATATTCTGATTACGTCGGCTTATTTTCTATCGATTCTGTCGTGCAAAATATTATTTTGCAATATATATTGCACTTTATAGAGTGAAGTTTGTGTTGAGCACCAAAATAGGTAGCGCATATGGTCCGGCTCTGAGGCCGGACGGTCCGCGTCAGTAGCATGGACCGTCCGCGCGCGCACAGAGCCAATTAGGATTCCGAGTTACGTGCGATGGTTGTTAGCTAAATCCGCGGAATTAACTCGGAAGATTGGTTTGTAATGTAACACCTCAGGTGTTACCATGGCTAGAGCACACCTTGGTACTAAGGACTGTGATCACATGTGGTAGAAACTTAAGGAGAACATAAGAACCTTAGAGACCATGTGTTAATCAAGATTGTTAATGACCTAAGAGCATCACTCAAGCTTTTGTGCACTCACTACCTTGGACAAGAGGAGAGTAAACCCTAGACCCCTCTTGAACCCTATCTTCCAAAGCCATGGTTGAAAGGGGAAGAGAATAAGCAATTGTGCAAACCATGAGTTCATCTTTAACCAAACTTTAAGTAACCTTATAACCAGCAATTGTGGGAAGGAAATATTGCAAAAAGACTCCTGGAGAAACCCCAAATCCATTCCCTAAGTAGAGAGAGAGCTAGAGCTCTCTAATTTTCTCTAAGTCAAAAACTACACCTACACTAAAGATCAACCGTGTTCACCTTGAAGATGGCACCAAAACCACCTATGTTCTATACCAAAAATGTGGTATACCACCTAGGGCACCCACTGGAAAAAGCTGAGCCCGAGACCTTGACGTTTGACATGCCTTGACATGGTTTTTGTCGCGAGGTGGGCAGAGTGACATACCTGATTTGGCGACCGAAGATCTCCCTACCTAGGCCATATATGCCATGGCAACTCACGGATGAGAGACAGCCCTAGGTGCCAGGAAAAGACTCGCGCCGGATTTTTGCCAAGATTCGCACGTTTGCGACTTGGGCAAGCTGTGGAACACGGGCAGAAGAAAAGCTCCACGTGTTCGACGCGCTCTGTGCACGCCAGGGCACGCCCGCGCGCGCCCTGCGTCGCGCCAACGGCCAGCCGACGCCATGGCCCGCACCCGCGCCTATAAAGCCCACTCAGGCGTCGACCACACTCTTCCACGCACGCTCAAACCTCACCGGAGCTCAACTCACCGTCGTTTGCCCGTGCACGGCGTGTCCGCGGCCACCCGAGCCCCTGCCTCCATAGACCGGCCAGCCCAGCCCTTCCCAACCCCGTCCAACCCTCGGAGACGAGTGAGCACACCTCGGTGAAGCTCCCTGAGCGAGGAATCGAAGTCTGCTTCGCCGGAGAAGCCAGTCCACGGTCGCCGGAGTTCGCAACCCCGCCGGAGTGCGTGGACCGGGTAATCCACTGAACCATTTTCCGATTCCTTGTGCACACAGTCTCTAAGTCACCCCGTGAAGCTCATCGTGCCATTGGATTGAACCAGATCGCCGTGATTTGGCCGGCACACCCGCCGCCGACGAGGACACCCGCCTGCGCACGTGGACCGAGCGATTCCGGCCATCCCCGCCGTCGAGCCGTACATCGCTGTGACCGCAAGAGCCTCCCCGAGCCAACCCCGCCCCTCGCCGGACCTATCTCGCCGCCGATAAGCCGCGCCACCCTTTTCTTTCTTGCGGGCACTGTTTAAACCTAGGGAAGGACCGCGGGGAGAAGGAAAGAAGTCTGGAGGGCTTTGTGAAATGTCAGTGACTCAAATGAATAGTAGCGCGGGGGTATAACTGAGAGAGTTAGTTTGGAAATACCCCAGGGTCCTCGGTGAAAACTGCTTTTCCAGAAAACCTTTATTAAATCTGATTTTAAATTTGAACAGAAACTTTAATAAATCATAACTTCTGTTTAGTTCATCCAAATTTGGTCAAACCAATTTTGTCAGACTCTAAATAATGTAAACTACTTAGGAAAAATATAAAACCCCTATGTACTACAGAAAACTTTAGGGTTCTGATTTAATTATTGTTTTGACCAAAAGCTAAATAATAGGGATAAAAATAGTTGCACTATTTGACTAGGGTTAGAAAAATTTGGAGAAGTTTATATCCACCTACTGACCTGTTTAAAAATGCTAAAACTCTCTGTCCAACCCATTAAGTTAGTTTTTGCCATTTAATTTACAATATGCTTAAGGTTAAGAAAAATAGAAAAGGTGATTTAAATAATGAACCAGAGGGCACCCCTATTTTTGTTAGAATATTTGTTCAATGTAGTTCCCTAGAAAAAACTATTATACCCTGGTTTAGTATGAAATAAGTAGGATCCCTTTTATTTTAAGAAAGCAAGAAAAACTTAGAAAAACCCTACAAAAATATCCCTAAGGTGAAAACACCCTAACCCTTGGAATAATTGATATTTTGTTATTAAGAACTTAGGAAAAATATGAAATCTGCTGTTTGACATTTTTCAAATAACAATGTAGTAGAAAGTGCCTTTTGGGCATTAAACTTTAGAAAATCATAACTAAATAACCATCTCTTAGCTTTCTGTGGTTTTTGGCACAGAAGCCTATTATTACTGTTAAGTGCCAACAAAAATAACCCTTAGGGCATAACCCAAACCTAATTAAGAGATGTAGTGCAAAGTGGCCCATTTTACACAACTTTTGTCATTTTTGTCTAAAGCATAGCCTTTTTATTTTAAACCCCAAATTCCTAGAATAGGCTATAGTGACCCATAGCAGCCCACTGTAATTTTTACAGAATTTTTGGGAAATATTAAACCACTGTCGTAGTTCAAACCTACACTAGAAACCATAAAAAGAAAATAAAGAAAGGGAAAGATGAATAATAGAAAATTTGTGTCATCCTAAAACCCTTTATAACTTGTCCACTGAAATATATAGAGGCAACACCAATTCCCTATGCCTATCCCTAGCAAAACCTAAACCTAGAAGTGATAAGCATAAACCATTAAAAGCCACGTATGACCCAAAAACCCTAAGTTACTCTTTAACTTAGTTTTTCTTCTCTTAGCATAATGTTATTAAATCCTGCATAATCATGACATACATGTTCATTGCCTTTCGATAGACTGTAACCTTGCTGACGGAGAGTACGTCCTCGTGTCGGAGCAAGGAGCTGCTCAGGAGGTAGCCCCAGATCCAGCACCAGAGCCTGCACCAGAGGACCTGTCTGCCACTGCTTTGGAAGGCAAGCCCCGGTTTATGCATAACCTGTTATTTATGCTATTTTACTATACTTAATGATTGTAGGATTGAATGTGCACTTAGGTGTAGGAGTTGTTTGGAACCCTAGTTGCATGATCTCAGGAATCCTTTTGAGATGGATACTAGTATGCTAGGTCGAGTAGTTGCTTTATTTAATTAGGATCTCGGTAGAAGACGAGTGATTTTTCTAGTACTCGCGCGAGATCAGGAAATTGGTTGTACCCACTTTCATACTATCATGATACTAGTTTGTGGACAACAATCCATGGGGATTAGTTGTCTACGAGATGGGAAAATGGAATAAGGATTAACGTGCGGATACCTGTGTCAAGCGTTTGAACGTACTAAGCACATGCCGAGAAATATGGTAAATCGGTAAGCCTAGTACCTGATTGAACCTGGCAGTGGACTTTACCCCTCACGCGACCTGAGACGTGGTCTCCCATTCCGGTTATGGTGGGTACAAGTGCGGCCACTGCACGACGGTAGTCGGAGTCAGTGAGGCATTGTACGCCAAGGCGGTGAGCCCTGATCTGCTGACGGGGAATCGATGGGGACGGTTGATGTGTGTGGGGACGGAGTGCCTCGCCATGTCGTGTGTTTAGGTTTACCTTGCAAGGATAAAAACTCGATTCGAATCGTCTGCTTCTCGCAGCTAATGAGACTACTTGATCCATTGTACTGCATTGAGTAACAAGTGGAAATATGATGAGTTGATATAAGATGTTGATTGCTAATAATGTTTGCTACTATGTATGAGTAGATAGTACACTTTTAGCCTTAAGAGAGTCACACTTAAATTTGACAAAGTTAAAACTTGACTTAGAAACTCAGCTAGTGTTTTTGGCAACCAAACCCCACAGCCAAACAGCTGCATGTCTAGAGGTAGAGGAGTAGACTCCTCACACCGGGTAAGTCTAGCTGAGTATTAGTATACTCAGCCTTGCTTGTGGCATAATTTTACAGGTTCTCTGGAGGACATGGTTGCTGGAGTGACTTGGCCGTCCATCTTGCCACCGGGTTGGACTGTCGAGTGGGACCCTACCTCAGCTGAGGAGGAGCATGAGGAGTGATGGGACAGGCTTCCCAATTCTCTGTTTATTTACCGTTAGTTTCATTCCGCTGCACTTAGAACAATGATGGTTACTTTTGCAAAAACTCCGATGACGATGATGTAATAATTTAATACTCTTACATGCATGGTTTTATGCTTTATTGTATTTGCTCTGTGACTCACCATCGAGTGAGATTGTGGTACTTGATCCTGTCAGTGGCCGTGTCGGACTAGATCTGAGGGATTGACGGGTTATTCCCATTTAAGTGTGGTCTAGCCTCCAAGGCAGGGCTTAGGCACTTAAATTGGAATAATTCGGGCAGTTCCGCCACATGTAACGGAATCGGAGCTTGTACCACCACAGAGGAATCAATAAAATATAAATACCATCCTTTTCCGAAGTAAAAGCTTGATAGAAACAATGTTGGATAGATAGTAGGACGAGCAGGATAGACCTAGGACGTGAAGCCTTAGGATGATAGAAGGGTAGCTAGGTGGCTAAGTGATTAGGCCCTACAGGCCACTTAAAAGGATGGGAGTTCTTCCCCATTCCCTTTACATTAATGTAAGGTCGTTTAGGACGAGCATGCATGCATTCTTAATTAAGTAAATGGATAATTGAGTAAAGAACTAAAAACAAAATGATGACCAACTAAGTATCCTAATACCGTTTTTTATAGTTGGAGAGAAGCTGAGTTTTATTTTGCTTGTTCTTTTTATAATTCTTTTTCTTTTACTTACGCTTAACCGTACACAGATGACTTCTCACGGATCCTCAGACGACGGGAATGCACTGTCCCACACTGACGGGCTTGCACGAGAGGGCTTTCCCCGCATTTTGTGGGAGGTACTACAGGGGGCCGGATACACGACGCCTCCTCAGTACGCGGTGCAGCAGTTCGAGAAGCATCGAGTGCCCCGCTGTAGGGTGAGGATGACCTTGGAGCCTCATCCCCTACAGCCAGGCTGGCGTTCACTGGACTCTGAGTCCTTTGGATACCGAGCTGAGGACACGATAGAGGCGATTGCTTTGCACGGGTTGACCACTTTCTGCGGATTTCATCCCTTGGAGCTGGCTACCCACCCCATTGGCTTGTTCCCCGTCGAAAGGGAGGACGACCCAATGTGGAAGGATCGGGTGGAGCATGCCAAGGACATCTGGGCTATCTACCTAGGACAGACTACGCACTTGACTGTACGGTGCATGAATGCTCTGTACCGACTGCAAGTGATGCATGGTGAGGCGATGTCTCATCTGATGGCATTGTTGGAGGCAACAAAGATCACCTTGGACAACAGAGAGGAGCTTGTGGTTGATTTATCCACTGAGATGGTGGAAAAGGATTTGCAGGTGGAGTAGCTATCCAATGAGATCCAGGAGTTGGAGGAACTAGTAGGGACCAGGGAGAACACCATCGAGGTTCTCGAGGACCAGCTTATTAACACTCAGCAGCAGCTTGCTGAGGCTAATGAGCACCTGGATATGCATCACCAGGAGATCCAGGACATGGAGGCCAACGAGGACGTCGACATTGAGGGAGGAGAGGAGCCTGCCTCCAGCGTGGACACTGCTGGCTCAGGGAGACCACCTTCCCCCGAGTCGAGTGTTGCCTCGTTCGCTCACTAGGTGTCAGGGATAGAGTTAGAAGTCGGTGATGGTAGGACTCCTCGCAGCTAGCTTAGCTTTTGCACCTATAGGGTACTAGGCTAGGTAGAGTTGAGTCTTTTTGGGACCATTGATGTAATCGTGATAAACTCTTTTGGAAGCATGGTTGATGGATGATGTCAGTTTTAAATTTGGACGGAAACTTTATGCTTTTTGGTTTATGTCGGAATCTATCAATTTGCTTTTGACTCTTTCGCCGCGATTAAACCTTGAACTTGGAGATATGGTATTAAGTATATGTGTGATTTTTCAGATGGCCGGGAGACAGCGTCGTGGTTAGAATGAGCGCGCTCCTCCACCGCCGCCACCGCCTCCCACTCTGTAGGAGCTAATGGCTCAGCAGAATAAGATATTGAGGCAGCTAGCTCAGCGTCAGCCACCACCTCAGCACTATGGTGGTGGGGACCATCAGCGTCACCCCGCGGCAGCTACCTACCAGGAGTTCCTCAGTACCTAGCCTCCATTGTTCACAAGGGCAGAGGACCCACTTGATGCAGATGTGTGGTTGAGAGTAGTGGAATCCAAATTCCCGCTACTCCATGGAGCTTGTTCAGAGGTCACTAAGGTCAGGTTCGCCACCCATCAGCTTCGCGGACCCGCAAGGACTTGGTGGGACCATTTCCTTGCCATGCAGCTAGAGGACCGAGAGGTGGAATGGAGAGAGTTCAAGGCAGCTTTTAGGGGACACCACATACCAGCTGGGATTATGGACCGAAAGCTCAACGAGTTTCTGGCACTCACCCAGGGCAACAGGACAGTATTGCAGTATGCTCAGGCTTTTAATGACCTGTGCCAGTATGCTGGATATCATGCAGATACGGACAAGAAGAAGAGAGACAGGTTCAGGAGGGGGCTCAGCACTAAGCTCCGTGACCGTCTCAACACCGTCAGGGCCAACAGCTACAATGAGTTGGTCAACATGGCTATCTCCCAGGAGGACTGCATCACAGCTCGACAGGCAGAAAAGAAGAGGAAGGCCCCTGTGGCAGGACCCTCTGCTCAGCCACAGCGCTTCAGGATTGTGTCCGACACTCAGAACAGGGGACCCCCAGCAGCAGCAAGGGAGATGGGTGATCCGACCACAGCAGCAGCAGGCACCCAACCGCACCCAGTTTCCAGCTCAGAGGAACAATCAGCAGCAGCAGCAGTATCGCCAGGCAAATGACAACAGGTGTTTCACATGCGGCAACACCGGACATTATGCCAAGAATTGCCCCAGGAACCAGCAGAGGCAGGGGCAGAATGTTAATCAGAATCAAGGCAAGAGACAGAAGGTGTAAGTGAGGCAAGGCCGGCTGAACTTCACCACCATGACTGATATCCCAGAGGGAGCACCCGTCATGACTGGTATCTTTACAGTTTTGAATTATCCTGCTATTATTCTTTTTGATTCTGGTGCTTCACATAGTTTTATCAGTGCCAAATTTAGTGCCAAGTGTCAGTTTCCTTTTCACCACACCAATGGGGGTATCACAATTTCAACACCAGGGGGCAGGGTTGCCACCTATCAAGTCAACAGGCATGTGCCCATAAAATTTGGTAGTCTTGTAATTAAAACCACCCTCCTCATTTTGGGTTTGGATAGCGTGGATATTATATTGGGAACTGACTGGTTAACCAGGCACCAAGCAGTTATTGATATTGCAGCTAGGGCCATTGAGGTGCACTCACCAACTTGTGGTGAAACTACACTATATCTGCCCGACCAGGGATGCACCCGTTCTTGTGCCTTCATTATGATAGAATCCCCAGTGGAAAAGATCCCAGTGGTCTGTGACTACCCAGATGTTTTTTCGGATGAATAGCCCGGGATGCCGCCTGACCGAGACATTGAGTTCGCCATAGAATTGCATCCCGGGACTGCTCCTATCTCCAAGAGACCCTATAGGATGCCTCCCGCGGAATTGGCAGAACTGAAAAAGCAATTGCAAGAGTTGCTGGACAAGGGGTTCATTCGCCCAAGTACTTCACCATGGGGATGCCCAGCCTTATTCGTGAAGAAAAAGGATGAGAGTTTGAGAATGTGTGTTGACTACCGCCCTCTCAATGCGGTGACTATCAAGAACAAATACCCACTGCCCCGCATTGATGTTCTGTTCGATCAGTTGGTAGGAGGCAAGGTATTCTCCAAGATAGATCTTCGCTCAGGGTACCATCAGATCAAGATCCGTGCCAGTGATATTCCCAAGACGGCTTTCTCAACCAGATATGGGCTTTATGAGTTTTTGGTGATGTCTTTTGGGCTGACCAATGCCCCGGCTTATTTTATGTACCTAATGAACTCAGTATTCATGCCAGAGTTGGACAAGTTCGTGGTCGTTTTCATTGATGATATTCTGGTCTATTCCAAGAATGAAGACGAACATACTGAGCATCTGCACATCGTGCTTCAGCGACTGCGCGATCATCGTCTATATGCTAAGTTGTCAAAATGTGAGTTTTGGCTGAAGGAAATTAAATTCTTGGGTCACACCATTTCTCAGGATGGGATATCAGTTGATCCTGAGAAGGTGCAAGAGGTGATGAATTGGAAACCCCCGACTACAGTGAAGCAAATTCAGAGTTTTCTGGGATTGGCAGGGTATTATCGACGATTTATTCCGGATTTCTCCAGAATTGCCAAGCCAATGACTGAACTGTTAAAGAAGGGAGTCAAGTATGATTGGAGCCAAAAGTGCGAAGATGCCTTTCATACTTTGAGGCAGCATTTGACAACAGCCCCAGTGCTGGCTCAACCTGATAACACCAAGCCATTTGAAGTTTATTGTGATGCTTCTGGTACGGGATTGGGGTGTGTCTTAATGCAAGATAACAGAGTAATTGCATATGCTTCCCGAGCACTTAGGCCCCATGAGCAGAACTACCCTACACATGATCTGGAGTTGGCAGCTGTGGTTCATGCTCTTAAGATATGGAGACACTACTTGATGGGGGCTCACTGTAACATCTACACCGATCACAAGAGTCTCAAATACATCTTCACTCAGGCAGATCTGAACATGAGGCAGAGAAGATGGTTAGAATTAATCAAGGACTATGATTTGGAGGTGCATTACCATCCTGGCAAAGCCAATGTTGTGGCAGATGCCTTGAGCAGAAAGGCCCAGTGCAATTGTATGAGCATGGATGCAAGAATTACCACCCTGTGTGATGAGTTGTGCAATTTGAACCTGGAAGTTGTTCCTTCAGGTGCCTTAAGTTATATCTCGGTAGAGCCCACATTGCAAGAGCAAATAGTCAGGGCACAGATTGAGGATAAGGGTGTTCAGGTTATCAAAGAAATGATCAAGCAGAAGGCAGAGAAATACAAGTGCTTCCGTGAGGACAGCAAGGGAATTCTATGGTTTGGAGATCGATTGGTTGTTCCCAAGGACCTTGAGCTC
The DNA here is from genome assembly GCF_902167145.1 of Zea mays. Lineage (NCBI taxonomy): Eukaryota > Viridiplantae > Streptophyta > Magnoliopsida > Poales > Poaceae > Zea > Zea mays. The sequence goes on along the minus strand of NC_050104.1, from coordinate 40,031,711 downwards.
AGAAAGAAGATATTGGATGAAGCTCACCTTTCCAAATTCTCCATGCACCCAGGTAGCAACAAAATGTATCATGACCTCAGATCTTTATATTCGTGGACAAGAATGAAGAGGGAAATTGCCAAGTACATATCCGAGTGTGACACCTGCCAGGGGATCAAAGCTAGTCATTTGAAGGCAGCAGACCCTTTGCAACCCCTTCCCATACCATCTTGGAAATGGGAGGACATTTGCATGGACTTTATCGTAGGATTGCCCAATACCTCCAAGCACCATGATTCCATTTGGGTTATTATGGACAGATTGACCAAGACTGCTCATTTCTTGCCAGTGCATACCACCCACAAGACAGAGAAGTATGCGGAAATTTATGTTGATCAAATAGTGCGATTGCATGGTATTCCAAAGACCATTATATCTGACAGAGGAGCACTGTTTGTGGCACGCTTTTGGGAGCTGCTCCAAGAATCACTTGGGACCCATGTCATACGAAGCTCAGCATACCATCCCCAAACAGACGGCCAGGCAGAAAGGGTAAACCAGATTTTGGAAGATATGTTAAGGGCATGTGCACTACACTACGGAAAGGATTGGGACAAGTGTCTTTCCTTGGCAGAGTTTTCTTACAATAACAGCTATCAGTCCAGTCTAAAGATGGCACCTTTTGAAGCTTTGTATGGGAGAAGATGTAGAACCCCGCTGAATTGGTCTCAAGCAAGAGAAAGGGAAATATTTGGGCCAGATTTGGTACTTGAGGCAGAGGAAAAGGTCAGGGTTATTACAAGGAACCTAGAAGCTGCTCAGGCCAGGCAAAAGAGCTATCATGACAAGAGGTGGAAGCCTCTACAGTTTGAAGTGGGAGATCATGTTTATCTTAAGGTATCACCCACCAAGGGTGTCTAGAGATTCGGAATTAAGGGCAAGTTAGCTCCCCGCTACATTGGACCCTACGAGATAAAAACAAGTTGTGGACCCGTAGCCTATCAATTGGAATTGCCACCTCACATGTCAGCAGTTCACAATGTGTTCCATGTATCTCAGCTGCGGAAATGTGTTCGCCTACCCACTGAAGTGCTACCGGAACCGGACATTGAGATAGAACCAGACTTGTCCTATCAAGAGTATCCCGTCAAAGTATTAGATCAGAAGGAGAGATCAACACGGGCAAGATCAATCAGAATGTATAAGGTTCAGTGGAGTCACCATTCAGCAGAAGAGGCTACATGGGAGACTGAGGATTTTCTATGCTCTTGCTTCCCCGACTTTCTGCCCAAAGGAGTCGGTATGTAATCCAAAACCCCACCCCCACCTGCCCTTTGAATACAATTATAAGAAAAACTTAGATAACAAGGATAATCTAAGTTGTGATTTTAACTTAAAAAGGACTTCCTTCTGAAGTTGCAAAGAGAATGACATTCGAAGAGCAGTTAACAAGAGAAACTTGAGTATAAGAAAGAGTAGCACCATCGTGCCTTAGTAGCACCCCTCTAGAGGACTCTGCCTAAAAATCTCGGGACGAGATTCCTTTAAGGGGGGAGGGCTGTAACACCTCAGGTGTTACCATGGCTAGAGCACACCTTGGTACTAAGGACTGTGATCACATGTGGTAGAAACTTAAGGAGAACATAAGAACCTTAGAGACCATGTGTTAATCAAGATTGTTAATGACCTAAGAGCATCACTCAAGCTTTTGTGCACTCACTACCTTGGACAAGAGGAGAGTAAACCCTAGACCCCTCTTGAACCCTATCTTCCAAAGCCATGGTTGAAAGGGGAAGAGAATAAGCAATTGTGCAAACCATGAGTTAATCTTTAACCAAACTTTAAGTAACCTTATAACTAGCAATTGTGGGAAGGAAATATTGCAAAAAGACCCCTGGAGAAACCCCAAATCCATTCCCTAAGTAGAGAGAGAGCTAGAGCTCTCTAATTCTCTCTAAGGCAAAAACTACACCTACACTAAAGATCAACCGTGTTCACCTTGAAGATGGCACCAAAACCACCTATGTTCTATACCAAAAATGTGGTATACCACCTAGGGCACCCACTGGAAAAGCTGAGCCCGAGACCTTGACGTTTGACATGCCTTGGCATGGTTTTTGTCGCGAGGTGGGCAGAGTGACATACCTGATTTGGCGACCGAAGATCTCCCTACCTAGGCCATATCTGCCATGGCAACTCACGGATGAGAGACAGCCCTAGGTGCTAGGAAAAGACTCGTGCCGGATTTTTGCCAAGATTCGCACGTTTGCGACTTGGGCAAGCTGTGGAACACGGGCAGAAGAAAAGCTCCACGTGTTCGACGCGCTCTGTGCACGCCAGGGTACGCCCGCGCGCGCCCTGCGTCGCGCCAACAGCCAGCCGACGCCATGGCCCGCACCCGCGCCTATAAATCCCACTCAGGCGTCGACCACACTCTTCCGCGCACGCTCAAACCTCACCGGAGCTCAACTCACCGTCGTTTGCCCGTGCACGGCGTGTCCGCGGCCACCCGAGCCCCTGCCGCCATAGACCGGCCAGTCCAGCCCTTCCCAACCCCGTCCAACCCTCGGAGACGAGTGAGCACACCTCGGTGAAGCTCCCCGAGCGAGGAATCGAAGTCTGCTTCGCCGGAGAAGCCAGTCCACGGTCGCCGGAGTTCGCAACCCCGCTGGAGTGCGTGGACCGGGTAATCCACTGAACCATTTTCCGATTCCTTGTGCACACAGTCTCTACGTCACCCCGTGAAGCTCACCGTGCCATTGGATTGAACCAGATCGCCGTGATTTGGCCGGCACACCCGCCGTCGACGAGGACACCCGCCTGCGCACGTGGACCGAGCGATTCCGGCCATCCCCGTCGCGAGCCGTACATCGCTGTGACCGCAAGAGCCTCCCCGAGCCAACCCCGCCCCTCGCCGGACCTATCTCGCCGCCGGTAAGCCGCGCCACCCTTTTCTTTCTTGCGGGCACTGTTTAAACCTAGGGAAGGACCGCGGGGAGAAGGAAAGAAGTCTGTAGGGTTTTGTGACATGTCAGTGACTCAAATGAATAGTAGCGCGGGGGTATAACTGAGAGAGTTAGTTTGGAAATACCCCAGGGTCCTCGGTGAAAACTGCTTTTCCAGAAAACCTTTATTAAATCTGATTTTAAATTTGAACAAAAACTTTAATAATTCATAACTTCTGTTTAGTTCATCCAAATTTGATCAAACCAATTTTGTCAGACTCTAAATAATGTAAACTACTTAGGAAAAATATAAAACCCCTATGTACTACCGAAAACTTTAGGGTTCTGATTTAATTATTGTTTTGACCAAAAGCTAAATAATAGGGATAAAAATAGTTGCACTATTTGACTAGGGTTAGAAAAATTTGGAGAAGTTTATATCCACCTACTAACCTGTTTAAAAATGCTAAAACTCTCTGTCCAACCCATTAAGTTAGTTTTTGCCATTTAATTTACAATATGCTTAAGGTTAAGAAAAATAGAAAAGGTGATTTAAATAATGAACCAGAGGGCACCCCAATTTTTGTTAGAATATGTTGGGACTATGCTTCGTCGCCGAAGGTCTTGTAGGAAGAAGCAGTTTTCGGCTGAAGCTGTTCGTATGAGATGACCAAAGGTTCCTCTTCATGAAGCTTCGGAATTTACAAACCGACATAAAAGTAGAATGACCTTTTAGTCCATAAATGTTTGAGTCACCGTTGTAATCCCTTATGAGGGACATAATTGTAATTCCTCATAGGCCATGCCCTGTGTCTATAAATAGGTGAACAGTACCTCTGTACTGTTCACGCAATCTTGTAATCACTGGCACATTACGCTGGAATTATTGCTCTCTGCTAAGACGAAGGTATAAATGTACCTAAATATTATGTTTCAATATTTAGGTTCACATAATTAAATATATGTGAATATTGTTATTCATTTTCAGCATGTATTTGTATAATGCCTTATGTTTTACATTTTACTTCATATTGTTTTTCAAGTCTGATCACGAAGGTACGACCTTCGTGATATTTTGTTTATGGCCTTCGTCCGAAGTTCATTAAATCCTTGGGGATATAATGCTTCCGCGGACGAAGGACATTAATATTTAATATTCTATGTTGCCTTGTTCTTAATTCGAAGCATTTGAGAACAAGTCCCCAACATTGGCGCCCACCTCCGGTGAACTCACTTCCACTTTTTTGAGCTGATGGCTTCGTTCAATGATCGAGCTGGGGCTGCTTCGGCTCCGAAGCTGGTGCTCCCGATAACAGGTGGTTCGTGCTCAGAACCAGCCAACAAAAAGCAAAAGAAAGAGGCGCAGAGAAGGGTACAACATGTTGGAGTGCAGGGACCCTTTATCAAGTCAAGGTGGTCCCACATACCAATCACCTTCTCCCAGGAGGACCTTCAGCTCAAGGATTTTCCTCATAACGATGCTATGGTTATTTCTTGCGTTATCAAAGGGTTTCTGGTCCATAATGTCTTGGTTGATACAGGCAGTGCAGCTGATATCATATTTGCTAAGGCCTTCAGGCAAATGCAAGAGCCAGAAGATAAGATTCATGATGCTACACACCCTCTCTGTGGCTTCGGAGGAAGACAGATTGTAGCACTGGGCAAGATCACCATGTGAGTGACCTTCGGTTTCATCAACAACACCAGAACTGAGCAGGTTGTGTTTGACATTGTTGACATGGAATACCCTTACAATGCAATTATTGGTCGTGGCACCCTCAATGCTTTCGAAGCAATTCTTCATCCTGCTTACCTTTGCATGAAGATACCTTCGGATCAGGGACCCATTGCTATTCATGGGAGTCAGGAAGCTGCCAGAAGGGCTGAGGGAAACTGGACTGACTCAAAAGCAATCCATAACATAGATGGAGCTGAAGCTTGTGAACAGTACAAATTCAGAAGGGAGAAAGCAGCTTCAGCAGATCAGCCGAAGCCCATGCTTTTATGTGAGGACATAGCAGAGCAGAGGGTGCTGTTGGGCTCTCAATTATCCGAAGAACAGGAGAAAACCTTGATAAGGTTTTTGTTCAACAACAAAGATGTTTTTGCATGGTCAGCCAATGATCTTTGCGGAGTTAACAGGGATGTTATTGAACACTCGCTCAATGTTGACCCATCCTTCAGACCCAGAAAGCATAGGCTTCGGAAAATGTCTGATGACAAGGCCGAAGGTGCTCGTAATGAAGTCAAAAGACTCCTCAGTGCAGGAGTTATCAGAGAAGTAAAGTACCCAGAATGGCTAGCTAACACTGTTATGGTAAAAAAGGCCAATGGCAAATGGCGAATGTGTATCGATTTTACAGATCTCAACAAGGCCTGTCCGAAGGACGAATTCCCTTTGCCAAGGATAGACTCCTTAGTTGATGCAGCAGCTTCGTCAGAGCTTATGAGTCTTCTCGATTGTTATTCAGGCTATCATCAAATTTGGATGAAGAAGGAGGATGAGCCAAAGACCAGTTTCATAACCCCTAGTGGAACATATTGTTACCTTCGGATGCCTGAGGGGCTCAAGAATGCTGGAGGAAGTTTCAGCAGAATGACTGCGAAGGTTCTCCAGTCTCAGATAGGCAGAAATGTGCTAACTTATGTTGATGACATCATTGTAAAAAGCACGAAACAGGAAAATCACATTGCTAATTTGCAGGAGACCTTCGCCAGTTTTAGACAAGCTGGCCTGAAGTTGAATCCAGAAAAATGTGTCTTCGGAGTAAAGAAGGGGAAATTTCTTGGATGCTTGGTTTCAACAAAGGGAATTGAAGCTAATCCAAGTAAAATTGAAGCTATACTTCGAATGGAGCCACCAACTACAAAAAAGGGGGCCCAAAGATTGACAGGGAGGCTGGCATCTCTTAATAGATTTATATCCAGATCAGCAGAAAGAAATTTACCATTCTTCGAAGTGCTGAAATCAGCCGAAGTCTTTCAATGGGGACCAAGCCAACAAAAAGCCTTCGAGGAACTGAAGCAATATTTGATAGATTTAACAACATTAATTCCACCAACGCCAGGGGCTCCTTTGTTATTATATGTGGCAGCTTCGCACTCAGCGGTAAGTGCGGCACTTGTTCAGAAGAAGCTTGATGACCAAGTCAAGAAGCAAGTCCCAGTGTATTTTGTATCTGAAGTTCTTAGTATATCAAAGAAAAACTATACAGAATTGGAGAAGGTGTTATATGCTGTTTTGATGGCATCCAGGAAGCTTCGGCATTACTTTCAAGCATACAATATTGTTGTTCCTTCTTCGCAGCCATTGAAGGATATTATGAGAAATAGAGAAGCTACTGGGCGGATTGGAAAATGGGCTGCAGAGCTCAATGAATTTTGCATTGATTATGTGCATAGATCTTCGATCCAGTCTCAAACGTTGGCAGATTTTATCGCCGATTGGACGCCAGGGGCTCAGGATGAAGAAACAAATAAAGATGCCGAAGTATGGACAGTGTTTTGCGATGGGTCTTGGGGAACCTTCAGAGCAGGAGCAGCCGCTGTGTTGGTCTCACCATCCAAAGTTAAAACTTGTTATGCGGCAAGACTCGATTTTAGTTGTACAAACAATATTACTGAGTACGAAGCCCTGCTTTTGGGTCTTCGGAAGTTAAAAGCAAGGGGAATCAGAAGGGCCATTCTTAAAACTGATTCCCTGGTTGTTTCGGGTCATATCGACAAGAGTTGCAAGGCTAAAGATCCGAAGCTTGAAAGATATTTAGACACGGTCCGAAAAGTCGAAGCTTCCTTCGAAGGATTTTCTGTCAAAAATATCCCTCGAGGACAAAATGAGCATGCTGATTTGCTAGCTAAGTCAGCAGCACAAGGGCTGCCCTTACCTTCGGATGTGTTCTTCGAAACAATAAAAGCACCTTCAGTGGAACTTCTTGAAAGAGCAGTCCTCAATATATCTCCTGTTTATAGCTAAGACTGGAGAACTGAGATCATCTCTTACCTTCAGGGTAAATTCCTTTCAGATGACGAAACTTATAACAGGAGGATAGAGGCAAGAGCTCGTCCATATGTCATGATAGAAGGGGAGTTGTACAAGTATGGAGTTTGTGCTCCACTACTCAAGTGTTTATCTAGAGCCGAAGGCATAGAATTGATGAAAGAAATACATGCAGGCCTGTGTGGATCTCACATTGGATCTAGGCCGTTACTTGGAAAAGTTTTCCGCCAAGGGTTTTATTGGCCGAAGGCAGCTTCGGATGCAGCGGAATTAGTTCAAAAGTGCGAAGGTTGTCAGAAATGTGCAAGAGATCAAAAACAACCTTCGTCCTTAACCCAGCTCATACAACCCATCTGGCCATTGCAAAGGTGGGGCCTTGACTTGTTAGGTCCGTTACCACCGGCCCAAGGGAACTTAAGATATGTTGTAGTGGCTGTGGAATATTTTTCTAAATGGATTGAGGCAAAGCCTTTAGCCACAATAACTTCGGCCACCATTCAAAAGTTTTTCTGGCAGAATATTGTTTGTCGTTTCGGGGTACCAAAGGCCATCACTGTAGATAATTGAACACAGTTCGACTCTGAAGCTTTCAGAGATTTCTGTGATCAAATTGGTACGAAGATCCATTTTGCATCAGTCAGGCATCCGGAGTCAAACGGACTCGTTGAAAGAGCCAATGGCATTATAATGACAGGAATAATGAAGTTAATCTTCAATCAACCCAGGGGAAAGTGGCCAGATCAATTAATTAAAGTGGTATGGAGCCACAACACAACAATATCAAGGTCAACAGGCTTTACTCCATTCAAACTATTGTTTGGTGACGAAGCAATAACTCCGGAGGAAGCCAAAACTGGATCAATAAGAGTAGTAGCTTCGGCAGAATCAGATTCTAAAGCTGTTTATTCCGTGGAAAAAGATGCTATAGAAGGGATCAGGCTTCAAGCTGTGGAGAACATCAATAAGTATCAAGCCGAAACAATCAAATGGCGTGATAGAAAGGTTCGGCTAAAGAATATTGAGCCAGGACATTTGGTGCTTCGGCGAGTGGCTAACCCAGATACAGTAGGCAAGTTGCAGTTGAAATGGGAGGGACCTTTTTTGGTAGCATCTTCGTCAAGACCCGGTTCATACAGATTGAAGGATATGGACGGCAACGACATTCCTAGATCTTGGAATGCGGATGAGCTTCGGCGATATTATGTGTAACTTGATGTAATTTTTTATATTTTTTCTTTCATGGCACCCTTTTCCTTTCTGAAGGGGGAGAAAGGTTTTTAATGGGGCCATCATATGTAATTTCCTTTTTTAGTTCTATAAGAGCAAAATCCCCCAAGGATGTAAATGTAAAAGCTGAGAACGCACCATCGAGTGCCGAAAAGTAAAAGGCGAAGAAGCTCCAAAGTCGTTCCTAAGGGAATGCAGAGCTTACAGCGAAACGTCAACGCTGATTCCGCCGAAAGTAAAAGGCGAAGAAGCTCCAAAGTCGTTCCTAAGGGAATGCAGAGCTTACAGCGAAAAGTCAACGTTGATTCCGCCGAAAGTAAAAGGCGAAGAAGCTCCAAAGTCGTTCCTAAGGGAATGCAGAGCTTACAGCGAAAAGTCAGCGCTGATATGTGTTTGTTTCTAAGGAAATAATGGCTATGATTATGGCTTCGGATATGTGTTTGGACATTCGTTTGCACATCACATTACATCATAGCATTTGCATTCATAAACATTCATCCAGGCATATGTAGGATAACCATCATCATGGCATAAATGGTTGCTTCGGCAGAAAGAAAAAACTGTCTTTTGTACTTCTTCGTGTATGAAAAGAAGAGCTTCGGAAGAAAAGGAAATGTTGTTTTTTATGCTTCGCTGTGTACGAAAAGAAGGGAAGGTGTTTTTTCGCTTTCGGCTCAAAAAGATAATTTCGTCCACATCAAAGCACCTCTCATACATTAATGGAAGGGTAAGAGCATATTACAAGGTATGAACAGAATTCATTAAAGACAAGTTTAGTCACATTTACAAAAGTTATCTCAAAAGTTTCTTGAGTCTGTCTACAGTCTACTCCTATTTAATCTTCAAGGGACCTCAGCTTCGGCGTCATTCTCTTTAACCATCGGCCTCAGCTTCGTCATCCTACATGAATTAAGTTGTTGTAAGTCAAAATCGAGCTTGAAGGAAGAGGTAAGCACAAGGTATGATTTCTTACTGGTTCAAGATGACTCCGAGCTTCGTCTCCAGCCTTTTCTCGCCCGCCTTTTGTCCATATCATCTTTACAAATCTATTAGAAATGCTTCGGGCGAGATCAGGAATGTCATCTAGAATTGATGGTGATAAAGTGAAATTGGGCCTATTGACAATTTTTCCATGATCGCAGCCAGCTTTTAGGAAAGCTGCAGCAGTGCCCCGAGAAGCTACCCAGGCGCAAAAGTCACCGTGCCCGGCTATAACTTCGTCAAGCTCATCAATTTCACCTTCGATATGATCGAAGGTCTTTGGTAAATCTTCGGCTGACGGGGTGAATTTCTCACTGCTAGCTCGAACTGAGTGGAAAATTTTTCTCAGTCGTTGAATACATTTGTTGCTAAATTCCAAACATTTGTCTTGAAGGCCCGCCAATAGTTTTTTCAAATCTGAATTTTGTTGGACTTCGGCTTCAAGTTTTGCATTAAGTTCTTGCTTTTCTTGTTCAAACTGTTCAGATTGGCAGAGAAGCTTCGTGTTCAGTTCTGTTATTTTAGCTTCGGCTTCCGCCAATAAGCCTTCGGTTGCTTGAAGCTCGAAGTTCTTCTTTTCAATAGTAGCTGATTGCTCTTTTATTTTGCCTTCTAAATTTTCAATTATAACCTCGTGTTTCTTGTCTTCCAGATCTTGCTGCATTTTCAAAGCTTTGCTCAACAGCATACTCTGCACGAAAACAACCTTCGTTAGACATGTCTTCGTTATTAAAAACAATAAAAGTCAAGGGAAAAGTAGTTCACCTTGAAATTGGAATAAAATAAACTACCAATGATATGTTGTCGTCGGTAGCGGCTAATGTCCGTTTCTAGCTTCGGAAAGCCGATACTCTTTGACAGAGTACCGATAACCTTAGCTCCAGTTTGATCCCGGATACAGTCTAATTTTTCATCATCAATACCTCCGAAGAGGAGTGCTCCTGGTTTATATCCGCAAGATTTGGCATACTCTTTAAGCTCTTCTATTTCGGTTTTTGACAATTTTTCTCCAACTAAATTTTGAAACATGAAGGCCTCGTCCTCTGAAGCTTCGTTAGCAATTTCCTTTTCTTTCCCCGACACTGCGGCCATGGCCTCTTCGGCGGCAGTAGTAGCTTCTTCTGTGGCCATGTCTAGCAGCATTTTGTCGATGTGTTCGATTGTGCTTTCCAAGTTCAAATATTCAATTGAGGTAGCTTCGGCAGCCGCGACCTCCGAAGGTGTGATTTCAATATTTGTTATTTCCTCAGCCGCCGGTATCTTCTGAGCTGAAGCTCTCGGTGGTGTCTTGTCAATGACCTCTGTCACAGCGATGATTCTTTGTCTCTTTGCTTTAGTCGTTTTCTTCGTTTTTTCGGGCTCCTTTTCCTTCTGAAAAAACTTTGTCAGTTGAGGCCCCAATGGACTTAGCTTCGCAGGCAAGGATTCAGTCATTACCTTCAAAATTTCCTCCACGTCAGTGGCAGAGTGTGATGCGGGAGTTTCTTCTTCGTCGGATACTTTTTGCTTCGGAGAAGACACTTTCCTCTTCTTCGGAATTTTCTTCTTTGATGGTTCTTTCTCATCTTCATTTAAGGCTTCGGTTATCCTTTTCCTTTTCCGGCCTCTGACACCTTTATTCAGATTTTCGTAGTCAGGGTATTCAAAACCCAAGGCGTCCAGCACTCGATTCAGTCTTCGCTTCGGACGGGTGCCGAAGGCCGCAGTCATCAACTGATCTTCTTTTTTGGAGTAATTGCCAAGTATTTCATTGCACATTATTTCAATTGTTTCCAACCACTCTTGGCAAGGTGTTTTAAAGTATTTCTCAAACTTGTAATAGTAAGGTAACCGCACAAGTTCCCCTTCTTTCTTCTCCCCCTCTAGCTTCGGCATTTCCCATTCTTTTAAACTAGGAAAAACTCTGAAAGCCAAAAACTCCTGAACCAGGTCTCTTGTACTGATATGTTCTGCAATAATTTTGAATTCATCCAACGCTTGTTGGGTTGGACCTTCTGGTGTCATGTTGCAACGAGGTCGGGTTTCTCCGAAGATTAGTTCAAGTGGACTTTGCACAAGCTTCTCCTTGTCGTCATCAACCTTGACATAGAACCACTCCGACTTCCAGCCTGCTGCCCATTTGCTTCAGTAGCTGATTACAGGGAACTTTGTGGTTTTCCGATAAGCAAAATTATAGCAACCAAAATTATCATGCAATCCATCTTTTCTAGCCTTCGTCTGATAGTGCAGCTCGTGAACTCGACAAAAGCTATCCGCAAACGGCACCACCGCTTGGCTTCAGAGGGCCCAGATATAAACACTAAGCCTAACGATAGCGTTAGGAGTCAACTGATGAAAGTAGATACCAAACCTCTTCAGTACCTCTGCAATAATCCCATGTAGGGGGAATCTTAATCCAGCCTTTAGAAAGCTCTTGAAAATGACTATTTCATCCTTCTCTGGCTTTGGGGTAGTTTCTTCCCCCCCCCCCCCCCCGAAGCGTAGTAGCTTCTTCTGACTTTCACTGAAAAAACCCGACTTTACCATCTTGGAGAGATCAGCCTTTGAAACAGTAGACTTTCCGAAGTCCAAGTGGCTGGGTTTACTTGGCATGGCAATACGATAATCGTCTTCGGGATCAGTTTCCTCAATGTTTTCTTCTTCTGCTTTGGCAGTTGTTTGTTCTGCTTGTTCTGCATCAGCACTGGGGATTTTTTCCGAAGTTACCAGCCCCGGATCGTTGCATCGCTTCGGAGATGGGAATAGTCTCCGAACCTTCAGCTTCGCCTCCCTCACGCTCAATCCTAGCGGTAGAACGCACTCTGGCCATTTAATTCTGAATTTGTGGGAATTAAATACTTTTTCTTCCGAAGTTTTTTCTTCTAACGAAGCAAGCTTCAAGCTGGAGCTTCGTTCGATTCCGAGAGTCAAGCTTCGGCTATGGTTAAAAATTTTGGCAGCAAAACAGTGCAAATAGCAATGAATGCTGTGGTAACTTCACACCTACTCGTCTGTTTATATAGTACTGCAGGTAAGAAGGCGAAGCGCCAGGATTTTTACACCAGGCGGACAGCCGCTTGCACTCGCTGCACGGTGGACCGCAGAGACCAAACAGTAACTTTTCAAGGTGGGACCGCTATGCGCTGGGAAATTGAATCGTTTCTCGACAACGAGCTCAGGGAAGGTGTTTTTTGGACCTTCGGCTTCCTGAAGCTTAGGAGACTTTTTTCACGGATCAAGCTCGTTACGAAAAACGATCTAGCACCGCGAAAGGGGCTACTGTTGGGACTATGCTTCGTCGCCGAAGGTCTTGTAGGAAGAAGCAGTTTTCGGCTGAAGCTGTTCGTATGAGATGACCGAAGGTTCCTCTTCATGAAGCTTCGGAATTTACAAACCGACATAAAAGTAGAATGACCTTTTAGTCCATAAATGTTTGAGTCACCGTTGTAATCCCTTATGAGGGACATAATTGTAATTCCTCATAGGTCACGCCCTGTGTCTATAAATAGGTGAACATTACCTCTGTACTGTTCACGCAATCTTGTAATCACTGGCACATTACGCTGGAATTATTGCTCTCTGCTAAGACGAAGGTATAAATGTACCTAAATATTATGTTTCAATATTTAGGTTCACATAATTAAATATATGTGAATATTGTTATTCATTTTCAGCATGTCTTTCTATAATGCCTTATGTTTTACATTTTACTTCATATTGTTTTTCAAGTCTGATCACGAAGGTACGACCTTCGTGATATTTTGTTTATGGCCTTCGTCCGAAGCTCATTAAATCCTTGGGGATATAATGCTTCCGCGGACGAAGGACATTAATATTTAATATTCTATGTTGCCTTGTTCTTAATTCGAAGCATTTGAGAACAAGTCCCCAACATGATATTTGTTCAATGTAGTTCCCTAGAAAAATCTATTATACCCTGGTTTAGTATGAAATAAGTAGGATCCCTTTTATTTTAAGAAAGCAAGAAAAACTTAGAAAAACCCTACAAAAATAACCTCAAGGTGAAAACAACCTAACCCTTGGAATAATTAATATTTTGTTATTAAGAACTTAGGAAAAATATGAAATCTGCTGTTTGACATTTTTCAAATAACAATGTAGTAGAAAGTGCCTTTTGGGCATTAAACTTTAGAAAATCATAACTAAATAACCATCTCTTAGCTTTCTGTGGTTTTTGGCACAAAAGCCTATTATTACTGTTAGATGCCAACAAAAATAACCCTTAGGGCATAACCTACACTAGAAACCATAAAAAGAAAATAAAGAAAGGGAAAGATGAATAATAGAAAATTTGTGTCATCCTAAAACCCTTTATAACTTGTCCACTGAAATATATAGAGGCAACACCAATTCCCTATGCCTATCCCTAGCAAAACCTAAACCTAGAAGTGATAAGCATAAACCATTAAAAGCCACGTATGACCCAAAAACACTAAGTTACTCTTTAACTTAGTTTTTCTTTTCTTAGCATAATGTTATTAAATCCTGCATAATCATGACATACATGTTCATTGCCTTTCGATAGACTGTAACCTTGCTGACGGAGAGTACGTCCTCGTGCCGGAGCAAGGAGCTGCTCAGGAGGTAGCCCCAGATCCAGCACCAGAGCCTGCACCAGAGGACCTGCCTGCCACTGCTTTGGAAGGCAAGCCCGGGTTTATGCATAACCTGTTATTTATGCTATTTTACTATACTTAATGATTGTAGGATTGAATGTGCACTTAGGTGTAGGAGTTGTTTGGAACCCTAGTTGCATGATCTCAGGAATCCTTTTGAGCTGGATACTAGTATGCTAGGTCGAGTAGTTGCTTTATTTAATTAGGATCTCGGTAGAAGACGAGTGATTTTTCTAGCACTCGCGCGAGATCAGGAAATTGGTTGTACCCACTTTCATACTATCATGATACTAGTTTGTGGACAACAATCCATGGGGATTAGTTGTCTACGAGATGGGCAAATGGAATAAGGATTAACGTGCGGATACCTGTGTTAAGCGTTTGAACGTACTAAGCACATGCCGAGAAATATGGTAAATCGGTAAGCCTAGTACCTGATTGAACCTGGCAGTGGACTTTACCCCTCACGCGACCTGAGACGTGGTCTCCCATTCCGGTTATGGTGGGTACAAGTGCAGTCACTGCACGACGGCAGTCGGAGTCAGTGAGGCATTGTACGCCAAGGCGGTGAGCCCTGATCTGCTGACGGGGAGTCGATGGGGACGGTTGATGTGTGTGGGGACGGAGTGCCTCGCCACGTCGTGTGTTTAGGTTTACCTTGCAAAGATAAAAACTCGATTCGAATCGTCTGCTTCTCGCAGCTAATGAGACTGCTTGATCCATTGTACTGCATTGAGTAACAAGTGGAAATATGATGAGTTGATATAAGATGTTGATTGCTAATAATGTTTGCTACTATGTATGAGTAGATAGTACACTTTTAGCCTTAAGAGAGTCACACTTAAATTTGACAAAGTTAAAACTTGACTTAGAAACTCAGCTAGTGTTTTGGCAACCAAACCCCACAGCCAAACAGCTGCATGTCTAGAGGTAGAGGAGTAGACTCCTCACACCGGGTAAGTCTAGCTGAGTATTAGTATACTCAGCCTTGCTTGTGGCATAATTTTACAGGTTCTCTGGAGGACATGGTTGCTGGAGTGACTTGGCCGTCCATCTTGCCACTGGGTTGGACTGTCGAGTGGGACCCTACCTCAGCTGAGGAGGAGCATGAGGAGTGATGGGACAGGCTTCCCCATCTCTCTGTTTATTTACCGTTAGTTTCATTCCGCTGCACTTAGAACAATGATGGTTACTTTTGCAAAAACTCCGATGACGATGATGTAATAATTTAATACTCTTACATGCATGGTTTTATGCTTTATTGTATTTGCTCTGTGACACACCATCGAGTGAGATTGTGGTACTTGATCCTGTTAGTGGCCGTGTCGGACTAGATCCGAGGGATTGACGGGTTATTCCCATTTAAGTGTGGTCTAGCCTCCAAGGCAGGGCTTAGGCACTTAAATTGGAATAATTCGGGCAGTTCCGCCACATGTAACGGAATCGGAGCTTGTACCACCACAGAGGAATCAATAAAATATAAATACCATCCTTTTCCGAAGTAAAAGCTTGATAAAAACAATGTTGGATAAATAGTAGGACGAGCAGGATAGACCTAGGACGTGAAGCCTTAGGATGATAGAAGGGTAGCTAGGTGGCTAAGTGATTAGGCCCTACAGGCCACTTAAAAGGATGGGAGTTCTTCCCCATTCCCTTTACATTAATGTAAGGTCGTTTAGGACGAGCATGCATGCATTCTTAATTAAGTAAATGGATAATTGAGTAAAGAACTAAAAACAAAATGATGACCAACTAAGTATCCTAATACCGTTTTTTATAGTTGGAGAGAAGCTGAGTTTTATTTTGCTTGTTCTTTTTATAATTCTTTTTCTTTTACTTACGCTTAACCGTACACAGATGACTTCCCACGGATCCTCAGACGACGGGAATGCACTGTCCCACACTGACGGGCTTGCACGAGAGGGCTTTCCCCGCATTTTGTGGGAGGTACTACAGGGGGCCGGATACATGACGCCTCCTCAGTACGCGGTGCAGCAGTTCGAGAAGCACCGAGTGCCCCGCTGTAGGGTGAGGATGACCTTGGAGCCTCATCCCCTACAGCCAGGCTGGCGTTCACTGGACTCTGAGTCCTTTGGATACCGGGCTGAGGACACGATAGAGGCGATTGCTCTGCACGGGTTGACCACTTTCTGCGGATTTCATCCCTTGGAGCTGGCTACCCACCCCATTGGCTTGTTCCCCGCCGAAAAGGGAGGACGACCCAATGTGGAAGGATCGGGTGGAGCATGCCAAGGACATCTGGGCTATCTACCCAGGACAGACTGCGCACTTGACTGTACGGTGCATGAATGCTCTGTACCGACTGCAAGTGATGCGTGGTGAGGCGATGTCTCATCTGATGGCATTGTTGGAGGCAACAAAGATCACCTTGGACAACAGAGAGGAGCTTGTGGTTGATTTATCCACTGAGATGGTGGAAAAGGATTTGCAGGTGGAGTAGCTATCCAATGAGATCTAGGAGTTGGAGGAACTAGTAGGGACCAGGGAGAACACCATCGAGGTTCTCAAGGACCAGCTTATTAACACTCAGCAGCAGCTTGCTGAGGCTAATGAGCACCTGGATATGCATCACCAGGAGATCCGGGACATGGAGGCCAACGAGGACGTCGACATTGAGGGAGGAGAGGAGCCTGCCTCCAGCGTGGACACTGCTGGCTCAGGGAGACCACCTTCCCCCGAGTCGAGTGTTGCCTCGTTCGCTCACTAGGTGTCAGGGATAGAGTTAGAAGTCGGTGATGGTAGGACTCCTCGCAGCTAGCTTAGCTTTTGCACCTATAGGGTACTAGGCTAGGTAGAGTTGAGTCTTTTTGGGACCATTGATGTAATCGTGATAAACTCTTTTGGAAGCATGGTTGATGGATGATGTCAGTTTTAAATTTGGACGGAAAGTTTATGCTTTTTGGTTTATGTCGGAATCTATCAATTTGCTTTTGACTCTTTCGCCGCGATTAAACCTTGAACTTGGAGATATGGTATTAAGTATATGTGTGATTTTTCAGATGGCAGGGAGACAGCGTCGTGGTCAGAATGAGCGCGCTCCTCCACCGCCGCCACCGCCTCCCACTCTGCAGGAGCTAATGGCTCAGCAGAATGAGATCTTGAGGCAGCTAGCTCAGCGTCAGCCACCACCTCAGCACTATGGTGGTGGGGACCATCAGCGTCACCCCGCGGCAGCTACCTACCAGGAGTTCCTCAGTACCCAGCCTCCATTGTTCACAAGGGCAGAGGACCCACTTGATGCAGATGTGTGGTTGAGAGTAGTGGAATCCAAATTCCCGCTACTCCATGGAGCTTGTTCAGAGGTCACTAAAGTCAGGTTCGCCACCCAGCAGCTTCGTGGACCCGCAAGGACTTGGTGGGACCATTTCCTTGCCATGCAGCTAGAGGACCGAGAGGTGGAATGGAGAGAGTTCAAGGCAGCTTTTAGGGGACACCACATACCAGCCGGGATTATGGACCGAAAGCTCAACGAGTTTCTGGCACTCACCCAGGGCAACAGGACAGTATTGCAGTATGCTCAGGCTTTTAATGACCTGTGCCAGTATGCTGGATATCATGCAGATACGGACGAGAAGAAGAGAGACAGGTTCAGGAGGGGGCTCAGCACTAAGCTCCGTGACCGTCTCAACACCGTCAGGGCCAACAGCTACAATGAGTTGGTCAACATGGCTATCTCCCAGGAGGACTGCATCACAGCTCGACAGGCAGAAAAGAAGAGGAAGGCCCCTGTGGCAGGACCCTCCGCTCAGCCACAGCGCTTCAGGGTTGTGTCCGACACTCAGAACAGGGGACCCTAGAAGCAACAAGGGAGATGGGTGATCCGACCACAGCAGCAGCAGCAGGCACTCAACCGCACCCAGTTTCCAGCTCAGAGGAACAATCAGCAGCAGCATCAGTATCGCCAGGCAAATGACAACAGGTGTTTCACATGCGGCAACACCGGACATTATGCCAAGAATTGCCCCAGGAACCAGCAGAGGCAGGGGCAGAATGTTAATCAGAATCAAGGCAAGAGACAGAAGGTGTAAGTGAGGCAAGGCCGGCTGAACTTCACCACCATGACTGATATCCCAGAGGGAGCACCCGTCATGACTGGTATCTTTACAGTTTTGAATTATCCTGCTATATTATTCTTTTTGATTCTGGTGCTTCACATAGTTTCATCCGTGCCAAATTTAGTGCCAAGTGCCAGTTTCCTTTTCACCACACCAATGGGGGTATCACAATTTCAACACCAGGGGGCAGGGTTGCCACCTATCAAGTCAACAGGCATGTGCCCATAAAATTTGGTAGTCTTGTAATTAAAACCACCCTCCTCATTTTGGGTTTGGAAAGCGTGGATATTATATTGGGAACTGACTGGTTAACCAGGCACCAAGCAGTTATTGATATTGCAGCTAGGGCCATTGAGGTGCACTCACCAACTTGTGGTGAAACTACACTATATCTGCCCGACCAGGGATGCACCCATTCTTGTGCCTTCATTATGATAGAATCCCCAGTGGAAAAGATCCCAGTGGTCTGTGACTACCCAGATGTTTTTCCGGATGAATAGCCCGGGATGCCGCCTGACCGAGACATTGAGTTCGCCATAGAATTGCAACCCGGGACTGCTCCTATCTCTAAGAGACCCTATAAGATGCCTCCCGCGGAATTGGCAGAACTGAAAAAGCAATTGCAAGAGTTGCTGGACAAGGGGTTCATTCACCCAAGTACTTCACCATGGGGATGCCCAGCATTATTCGTGAAGAAAAAGGATGAGAGTTTGAGAATGTGTGTTGACTACCGCCCTCTCAATGCGGTGACTATCAAGAACAAATACCCACTGCCCCGCATTGATGTTCTGTTCGATCAGTTGGTAGGAGGCAAGGTATTCTCCAAGATAGATCTTCGCTCAGGGTACCATCAGATCAAGATCCGTGCCAGTGATATTCCCAAGACGGCTTTCTCAACCAGATATGGGCTTTATGAGTTTTTGGTGATGTCTTTTGGGCTGACCAATGCCCCGGCTTATTTTATGTACCTAATGAACTCAGTATTCATGCCAGAGTTGGACAAGTTCGTGGTCGTTTTCATTGATGATATTCTGGTCTATTCCAAGAATGAAGACGAACATACTGAGCATCTGCACATCGTGCTTCAGCGACTGCGCGATCATCGTCTATATGCTAAGTTGTCAAAATGTGAGTTTTGGCTGAAGGAAATTAAATTCTTGGGTCACACCATTTCTCAGGATGGGATATCAGTTGATCCTGAGAAGGTGCAAGAGGTGATGAATTGGAAACCCCCGACTACAGTGAAGCAAATTCAGAGTTTTCTGGGATTGGCAGGGTATTATCGACGATTTATTCCGGATTTCTCCAGAATTGCCAAGCCAATGACTGAACTGTTAAAGAAGGGAGTCAAGTATGATTGGAGCCAAAAGTGCGAAGATGCCTTTCATACTTTGAGGCAGCATTTGACAACAGCCCCAGTGCTGGCTCAACCTGATAACACCAAGCCATTTGAAGTTTATTGTGATGCTTCTGGTACGGGATTGGGGTGTGTCTTAATGCAAGATAACAGAGTAATTGCATATGCTTCCCGAGCACTTAGGCCCCATGAGCAGAACTACCCTACACATGATCTGGAGTTGGCAGCTGTGGTTCATGCTCTTAAGATATGGAGACACTACTTGATGGGGGCTCACTGTAACATCTACACCGATCACAAGAGTCTCAAATACATCTTCACTCAGGCAGATCTGAACATGAGGCAGAGAAGATGGTTAGAATTAATCAAGGACTATGATTTGGAGGTGCATTACCATCCTGGCAAAGCCAATGTTGTGGCAGATGCCTTGAGCAGAAAGGCCCAGTGCAATTGTATGAGCATGGATGCAAGAATTACCACCCTGTGTGATGAGTTGTGCAATTTGAACCTGGAAGTTGTTCCTTCAGGTGCCTTAAGTTATATCTCGGTAGAGCCCACATTGCAAGAGCAAATAGTCAGGGCACAGATTGAGGATAAGGGTGTTCAGGTTATCAAAGAAATGATCAAGCAGAAGGCAGAGAAATACAAGTGCTTCCGTGAGGACAGCAAGGGAATTCTATGGTTTGGAGATCGATTGGTTGTTCCCAAGGACCTTGAGCTCAGAAAGAAGATATTGGATGAAGCTCACCTTTCCAAATTCTCCATGCACCCAGGTAGCAACAAAATGTATCATGACCTCAGATCATTATATTCGTGGACAAGAATGAAGAGGGAAATTGCCAAGTACATATCCGAGTGTGACACCTGCCAGAGGATCAAAGCTAGTCATTTGAAGGCAGCAGACCCTTTGCAACCCCTTCCCATACCATCTTGGAAATGGGAGGACATTTGCATGGACTTTATCGTAGGATTGCCCAATACCTCCAAGCACCATGATTCCATTTGGGTTATTATGGACAGATTGACCAAGACTGCTCATTTCTTGCCAGTGCATACCACCCACAAGACAGAGAAGTATGCGGAAATTTATGTTGATCAAATAGTGCGATTGCATGGTATTCCAAAGACCATTATATCTGACAGAGGAGCACTGTTTGTGGCACGCTTTTGGGAGCAGCTCCAAGAATCACTTGGGACCCATGTCATACGAAGCTCAACATACCATCCCCAAACAGACGGCCAGGCAGAAAGGGTAAACCAGATTTTGGAAGATATGTTAAGGGCATGTGCACTACACTACGGAAAGGATTGGGACACGTGTCTTTCCTTGGCAGAGTTTTCTTACAATAACAGCTATCAGTCCAGTCTAAAGATGGCACCTTTTGAAGCTTTGTATGGGAGAAGATGTAGAACCCCGCTGAATTGGTCTCAAGCAGGAGAAAGGGAAATATTTGGGCCAGATTTGGTACTTGAGGCAGAGGAAAAGGTCAGGGTTATTACAAGGAACCTAGAAGCTGCTCAGGCCAGGCAAAAGAGCTATCATGACAAGAGGCGGAAGCCTCTACAGTTTGAAGTGGGAGATCATGTTTATCTTAAGGTATCACCCACCAAGGGTGTCTAGAGATTCGGAATTAAGGGCAAGTTAGCTCCTCGCTACATTGGACCCTACGAGATAAAAACAAGTTGTGGACCCGTAGCCTATCAATTGGAATTGCCACCTCACATGTCAGCAGTTCACAATGTGTTCCATGTATCTCAGCTGCGGAAATGTGTTCGCCTACCCACTGAAGTGCTACCGGAACCGGACATTGAGATAGAACCAGACTTGTCCTATCAAGAGTATCCCGTCAAAGTATTAGATCAGAAGGAGAGATCAACACGGGCAAGATCAATCAGAATGTATAAGGTTCAGTGGAGTCACCATTCAGCAGAAGAGGCTACATGGGAGACTGAGGATTTTCTATGCTCTCGCTTCCCCGACTTTCTGCCCAAAGGAGTCGGTATGTAATCCAAAACCCCACCCCCACCTGCCCTTTGAATACAATTATAAGAAAAACTTAGATAACAAGGATAGTCTAAGTTGTGATTTTAACTTAAAAAGGACTTCCTTCTGAAGTTGCAAAGAGAATGACATTCGAAGAGCAGTTAACAAGAGAAACTTGAGTATAAGAAAGAGTAGCACCATCGTGCCTTAGTAGCACCCCTCTAGAGGACTCTGCCTAAAAATCTCGGGACGAGATTCCTTTAAGGGGGGAGGGCTGTAACACCTCAGGTGTTACCATGGCTAGAGCACACCTTGGTACTAAGGACTGTGATCACATGTGGTAGAAACTTAAGGAGAACATAAGAACCTTAGAGACCATGTGTTAATCAAGATTGTTAATGACCTAAGAGCATCACTCAAGCTTTTGTGCACTCACTACCTTGGACAAGAGGAGAGTAAACCCTAGACCCCTCTTGAACCCTATCTTCCAAAGCCATGGTTGAAAGGGGAAGAGAATAAGCAATTGTGCAAACCATGAGTTAATCTTTAACCAAACTTTAAGTAACCTTATAACCAGCAATTGTGGGAAGGAAATATTGCAAAAAGACCCCTGGAGAAACCCCAAATCCATTCCCTAAGTAGAGAGAGAGCTAGAGCTCTCTAATTCTCTCTAAGGCAAAAACTACACCTACACTAAAGATCAACCGTGTTCACCTTGAAGATGGCACCAAAACCACCTATGTTCTATACCAAAAATGTGGTATACCACCTAGGGCACCCACTGGAAAAAGCTGAGCCCGAGACCTTGACGTTTGACATGCCTTGGCATGGTTTTTGTCGCGAGGTGGGCAGAGTGACATACCTAATTTGGCGACCGAAGATCTCCCTACCTAGGCCATATCTGCCATGGCAACTCACGGATGAGAGACAGCCCTAGGTGCTAGGAAAAGACTCGCGCCGGATTTTTGCCAAGATTCGCACGTTTGCGACTTGGGCAAGCTGTGGAACACGGGCAGAAGAAAAGCTCCACGTGTTCGACGCGCTCTGTGCACGCCAGGGTACACCCGCGCGCGCCCTGCGTCGCGCCAACAGCCAGCCGACGCCATGGCCCGCACCCGCGCCTATAAATCCCACTCAGGCGTCGACCACACTCTTCCGCGCACGCTCAAACCTCACCGGAGCTCAACTCACCGTCGTTTGCCCGTGCACGGCCTGTCCGCGGCCACCCGAGCCCCTGCCGCCATAGACCGGCCAGTCCAGCCCTTCCCAACCCCGTCCAACCCTCGGAGACGAGTGAGCACACCTCGGTGAAGCTCCCCGAGCGAGGAATCGAAGTCTGCTTCGCCGGAGAAGCCAGTCCACGGTCGCCGGAGTTCGCAACCCCGCTGGAGTGCGTGGACCGGGTAATCCACTGAACCATTTTCCGATTCCTTGTGCACACAGTCTCTACGTCACCCCGTGAAGCTCACCGTGCCATTGGATTGAACCAGATCGCCGTGATTTGGCCGGCACACCCGCCGTCGACGAGGACACCCGCCTGCGCATGTGGACCGAGCGATTCCGGCCATCCCTGTCGTCGAGCCGTACATCGCTGTGACCGCAAGAGCCTCCCCGAGCCAACCCCGCCCCTCGCCGGACCTATCTCGCCGCCGGTAAGCCGCGCCACCCTTTTCTTTCTTGCGGGCACTGTTTAAACCTAGGGAAGGACCGCGGGGAGAAGGAAAGAAGTCTGTAGGGTTTTGTGACATGTCAGTGACTCAAACGAATAGTAGCGCGGGGGTATAACTGAGAGAGTTAGTTTGGAAATACCCCAGGGTCCTCGGTGAAAACTGCTTTTCCAGAAAACCTTTATTAAATCTGATTTTAAATTTGAACAGAAACTTTAATAATTCATAACTTCTGTTTAGTTCATCCAAATTTGATCAAACCAATTTTGTCAGACTCTAAATAATGTAAACTACTTAGGAAAAATATAAAACCCCTATGTACTACCGAAAACTTTAGGGTTCTGATTTAATTATTGTTTTGACCAAAAGCTAAATAATAGGGATAAAAATAGTTGCACTATTTGACTAGGGTTAGAAAAATTTGGAGAAGTTTATATCCACCTACTAACCTGTTTAAAAATGCTAAAACTCTCTGTCCAACCCATTAAGTTAGTTTTTGCCATTTAATTTACAATATGCTTAAGGTTAAGAAAAATAGAAAAGGTGATTTAAATAATGAACCAGAGGGCACCCCTATTTTTGTTAGAATATGTTGGGACTATGCTTCGTCGCCGAAGGTCTTGTAGGAAGAAGCAGTTTTCGGCTGAAGCTGTTCGTATGAGATGACCAAAGGTTCCTCTTCATGAAGCTTCGGAATTTACAAACCGACATAAAAGTAGAATGACCTTTTAGTCCATAAATGTTTGAGTCACCGTTGTAATCCCTTATGAGGGACATAATTGTAATTCCTCATAGGCCACGCCCTGTGTCTATAAATAGGTGAACAGTACCTCTGTACTGTTCACGCAATCTTGTAATCACTGGCACATTACGCTGGAATTATTGCTCTCTGCTAAGACGAAGGTATAAATGTACCTAAATATTATGTTTCAATATTTAGGTTCACATAATTAAATATATGTGAATATTGTTATTCATTTTCAGCATGTCTTTCTATAATGCCTTATGTTTTACATTTTACTTCATATTGTTTTTCAAGTCTGATCACGAAGGTACGACCTTCGTGATATTTTGTTTATGGCCTTCGTCCGAAGCTCATTAAATCCTTGGGGATATAATGCTTCCGCGGACGAAGGACATTAATATTTAATATTCTATGTTGCCTTGTTCTTAATTCGAAGCATTTGAGAACAAGTCCCCAACATTGGCGCCCACCTCCGGTGAACTCACTTCCACTTTTTTGAGCTGATGGCTTCGTTCAATGATCGAGCTGGGGCTGCTTCGGCTCCGAAGCTGGTGCTCCCGATAACAGGTGGTTCGTGCTCAGAACCAGCCAACAAAAAGCAAAAGAAAGAGGCGCAGAGAAGGGTACAACATGTTGGAGTGCAGGGACCCTTTATCAAGTCAAGGTGGTCCCACATACCAATCACCTTCTCCCAGGAGGACCTTCAGCTCAAGGATTTTCCTCATAACGATGCTATGGTTATTTCTTGCGTTATCAAAGGGTTTCTGGTCCATAATGTCTTGGTTGATACAGGCAGTGCAGCTGATATCATATTTGCTAAGGCCTTCAGGCAAATGCAAGAGCCAGAAGATAAGATTCATGATGCTACACACCCTCTCTGTGGCTTCGGAGGAAGACAGATTGTAGCACTGGGCAAGATCACCATGTGAGTGACCTTCGGTTTCATCAACAACACCAGAACTGAGCAGGTTGTGTTTGACATTGTTGACATGGAATACCCTTACAATGCAATTATTGGTCGTGGCACCCTCAATGCTTTCGAAGCAATTCTTCATCCTGCTTACCTTTGCATGAAGATACCTTCGGATCAGGGACCCATTGCTATTCATGGGAGTCAGGAAGCTGCCAGAAGGGCTGAGGGAAACTGGACTGACTCAAAAGCAATCCATAACATAGATGGAGTTGAAGCTTGTGAACAGTACAAATTCAGAAGGGAGAAAGCAGCTTCAGCAGATCAGCCGAAGCCCATGCTTTTATGTGAGGACATAGCAGAGCAGAGGGTGCTGTTGGGCTCTCAATTATCCGAAGAACAGGAGAAAACCTTGATAAGGTTTTTGTTCAACAACAAAGATGTTTTTGCATGGTCAGCCAATGATCTTTGCGGAGTTAACAGGGATGTTATTGAACACTCGCTCAATGTTGACCCATCCTTCAGACCCAGAAAGCAGAGGCTTCGGAAAATGTCTGATGACAAGGCCGAAGGTGCTCGTAATGAAGTCAAAAGACTCCTCAGTGCAGGAGTTATCAGAGAAGTAAAGTACCCAGAATGGCTAGCTAACACTGTTATGGTAAAAAAGGCCAATGGCAAATGGCGAATGTGTATCGATTTTACATATCTCAACAAGGCCTGTCCGAAGGACGAATTCCCTTTGCCAAGGATAGACTCCTTAGTTGATGCAGCAGCTTCGTCAGAGCTTATGAGTCTTCTCGATTGTTATTTAGGCTATCATCAAATTTGGATGAAGAAGGAGGATGAGCCAAAGACCAGTTTCATAACCCCTAGTGGAACATATTGTTACCTTCGGATGCCTGAGGGGCTCAAGAACGCTGGAGGAAGTTTCACCAGAATGACTGCGAAGGTTCTCCAGTCTCAGATAGGCAGAAATGTGCTAACTTATGTTGATGACATCATTGTAAAAAGCACGAAACAGGAAAATCACATTGCTAATTTGCAGGAGACCTTCGCCAGTTTTAGACAAGCTGGCCTGAAGTTGAATCCAGAAAAATGTGTCTTCGGAGTAAAGAAGGGGAAATTTCTTGGATGCTTGGTTTCAACAAAGGGAATTGAAGCTAATCCAAGTAAAATTGAAGCTATACTTCGAATGGAGCCACCAACTACAAAAAAGGGGGCCCAAAGATTGACAGGGAGGCTGGCATCTCTTAATAGATTTATATCCAGATCAGCAGAAAGAAATTTACCATTCTTCGAAGTGCTGAAATCAGCCGAAGTCTTTCAATGGGGACCAAGCCAACAAAAAGCCTTCGAGGAACTGAAGCAATATTTGATAGATTTAACAACATTAATTCCACCAACGCCAGGGGCTCCTTTGTTATTATATGTGGCAGCTTCGCACTCAGCGGTAAGTGCGGCACTTGTTCAGAAGAAGCTTGATGACCAAGTCAAGAAGCAAGTCCCAGTGTATTTTGTATCTGAAGTTCTTAGTATATCAAAGAAAAACTATACAGAATTGGAGAAGGTGTTATATGCTGTTTTGATGGCATCCAGGAAGCTTCGGCATTACTTTCAAGCATACAATATTGTTGTTCCTTCTTCGCAGCCATTGAAGGATATTATGAGAAATAGAGAAGCTACTGGGCGGATTGGAAAATGGGCTGCAGAGCTCAATGAATTTTGCATTGATTATGTGCATAGATCTTCGATCCAGTCTCAAACGTTGGCAGATTTTATCGCCGATTGGACGCCAGGGGCTCAGGATGAAGAAACAAATAAAGATGCCGAAGTATGGACAGTGTTTTGCGATGGGTCTTGGGGAACCTTCAGAGCAGGAGCAGCCGCTGTGTTGGTCTCACCATCCAAAGTTAAAACTTGTTATGCGGCAAGACTCGATTTTAGTTGTACAAACAATATTACTGAGTACGAAGCCCTGCTTTTGGGTCTTCGGAAGTTAAAAGCAATGGGAATCAGAAGGGCCATTCTTAAAACTGATTCCCAGGTTGTTTCGGGTCATATCGACAAGAGTTGCAAGGCTAAAGATCCGAAGCTTGAAAGATATTTAGACACGGTCCGAAAAGTCGAAGCTTCCTTCGAAGGATTTTCTGTCAAAAATATCCCTCGAGGACAAAATGAGCATGCTGATTTGCTAGCTAAGTCAGCAGCACAAGGGCTGCCCTTACCTTCGGATGTGTTCTTCGAAACAATAAAAGCACCTTCAGTGGAACTTCTTGAAAGAGCAGTCCTCAATATATCTCCTGTTTATAGCGAAGACTGGAGAACTGAGATCATCTCTTACCTTCAGGGTAAATTCCTTTCAGATGACGAAACTTATAACAGGAGGATAGAGGCAAGAGCTCGTCCATATGTCATGATAGAAGGGGAGTTGTACAAGTATGGAGTTTGTGCTCCACTACTCAAGTGTTTATCTAGAGCCGAAGGCATAGAATTGATGAAAGAAATACATGCAGGCCTGTGTGGATCTCACATTGGATCTAGGTCGTTACTTGGAAAAGTTTTCCGCCAAGGGTTTTATTGGCCGAAGGCAGCTTCGGATGCAGCGGAATTAGTTCAAAAGTGCGAAGGTTGTCAGAAATGTGCAAGAGATCAAAAACAACCTTCGTCCTTAACCCAGCTCATACAACCCATCTGGCCATTGCAAAGGTGGGGCCTTGACTTGTTAGGTCCGTTACCACCGGCCCAAGGGAACTTAAGATATGTTGTAGTGGCTGTGGAATATTTTTCTAAATGGATTGAGGCAAAGCCTTTAGCCACAATAACTTCGGCCACCATTCAAAAGTTTTTCTGGCAGAATATTGTTTGTCGTTTCGGGGTACCAAAGGCCATCACTGTAGATAATGGAACACAGTTCGACTCTGAAGCTTTCAGAGATTTCTGTGATCAAATTGGTACGAAGATCCATTTTGCATCAGTCAGGCATCCGGAGTCAAACGGACTCGTTGAAAGAGCCAATGGCATTATAATGACAGGAATAATGAAGTTAATCTTCAATCAACCCAGGGGAAAGTGGCCAGATCAATTAATCAAAGTGGTATGGAGCCACAACACAACAATATCAAGGTCAACAGGCTTTACTCCATTCAAACTATTGTTTGGTGACGAAGCAATAACTCCGGAGGAAGCCAAAACTGGATCAATAAGAGTAGTAGCTTCGGCAGAATCAGATTCTAAAGCTGTTAATTCCGTGGAAAAAGATGCTATAGAAGGGATCAGGCTTCAAGCTGTGGAGAACATCAATAATTATCAAGCCGAAACAATCAAATGGCGTGATAGAAAGGTTCGGCTAAAGAATATTGAGCCAGGACATTTGGTGCTTCGGCGAGTGGCTAACCCAGATACAGTAGGCAAGTTGCAGTTGAAATGGGAGGGACCTTTTTTGGTAGCATCTTCGTCAAGACCCGGTTCATACAGATTGAAGGATATGGACGGCAACGGCATTCCTAGATCTTGGAATGCGGATGAGCTTCGGCGATATTATGTGTAACTTGATGTAATTTTTTATATTTTTTCTTTCATGGCACCCTTTTCCTTTCTGAAGGGGGAGAAAGGTTTTTAATGGGGCCATCATATGTAATTTCCTTTTTTAGTTCTATAAGAGCAAAATCCCCCAAGGATGTAAATGTAAAAGCTGAGAACGCACCATCGAGTGCCGAAAAGTAAAAGGCGAAGAAGCTCCAAAGTCATTCCTAAGGGAATGCAGAGCTTACAGCGAAACGTCAACGCTGATTCCGCCGAAAGTAAAAGGCGAAGAAGCTCCAAAGTCGTTCCTAAGGGAATGCAGAGCTTACAGCGAAAAGTCAACGCTGATTCCGCCGAAAGTAAAAGGCGAAGAAGCTCCAAAGTCGTTCCTAAGGGAATGCAGAGCTTACAGCGAAAAGTCAGCGCTGATATGTGTTTGTTTCTAAGGAAATAATGGCTGTGATTATGGCTTCGGATATGTGTTTGGACATTCGTTTGCACATCACATTACATCATAGCATTTGCATTCATAAACATTCATCCAGGCATATGTAGGATAACCATCATCATGGCATAAATGGTTGCTTCGGCAGAAAGAAAAAACTGTCTTTTGTACTTCTTCGTGTACGAAAAGAAGAGCTTCGGAAGAAAAGGAAATGTTGTTTTTTATGCTTCGCTGTGTACGAAAAGAAGGGAAGGTGTTTTTTTCGCTTTCGGCTCAAAAAGATAATTTCGTCCACATCAAAGCACCTCTCATACATTAATGGAAGGGTAAGAGCATATTACAAGGTATGAACAGAATTCATTAAAGACAAGTTTAGTCACATTTACAAAAGTTATCTCAAAAGTTTCTTGAGTCTGTCTACAGTCTACTCCTATTTAATCTTCAAGGGACCTCAGCTTCGGCGTCATTCTCTTTGACCATCGGCCTCAGCTTCGTCATCCTACATGAATTAAGTTGTTGTAAGTCAAAATCGAGCTTGAAGGAAGAGGTAAGCACAAGGTATGATTTCTTACTGGTTCAAGATGACTACGAGCTTCGTCTCCAGCCTTTTCTCGCCCGCCTTTTGTCCATATCATCTTTACAAATCTATTAGAAATGCTTCGGGCGAGATCAGGAATGTCATCTAGAATTGATGGTGATAAAGTGAAATTGGGCCTATTGACAATTTTTCCATGATCGCAGCCAGCTTTTAGGAAAGCTGCAGCAGTGCCCCGAGAAGCTACCCAGGCGCAAAAGTCACCGTGCCCGGCTATAACTTCGTCAAGCTCATCAATTTCACCTTCGATATGATCGAAGGTCTTTGGTAAATCTTCGGCTGACGGGGTGAATTTCTCACTGCTAGCTCGAACTGAGTGGAAAATTTTTCTCAGTCGTTGAATACATTTGTTGCTAAATTCCAAACATTTGTCTTGAAGGCCCGCCAATAGTTTTTTCAAATCTGAATTTTGTTGGACTTCGGCTTCAAGTTTTGCATTAAGTTCTTGCTTTTCTTGTTCAAACTGTTCAGATTGGCAGAGAAGCTTCGTGTTCAGTTCTGTTATTTTAGCTTCGGCTTCCGCCAATAAGCCTTCGGTTGCTTGAAGCTCGAAGTTCTTCTTTTCAATAGTAGCTGATTGCTCTTTTATTTTGCCTTCTAAATTTTCAATTATAACCTCGTGTTTCTTGTCTTCCAGATCTTGCTGCATTTTCAAAGCTTTGCTCAACAGCATACTCTGCACGAAAACAACCTTCGTTAGACATGTCTTCGTTATTAAAAACAATAAAAGTCAAGGGAAAAGTAGTTCACCTTGAAATTGGAATAAAATAAACTACCAATGATATGTTGTCGTCGGTAGCGGCTAATGTCCGTTTCTAGCTTCGGAAAGCCGATACTCTTTGACAGAGTACCGATAACCTTAGCTCCAGTTTGATCCCGGATATAGTCTAATTTTTCATCATCAATACCTCCGAAGAGGAGTGCTCCTGGTTTATATCCGCAAGATTTGGCATACTCTTTAAGCTCTTCTATTTCGGTTTTTGACAATTTTTCTCCAACTAAATTTTGAAACATGAAGGCCTCGTCCTCTGAAGCTTCGTCAGCAATTTCCTTTTCTTTCCCCGACACTGCGGCCATGGCCTCTTCGGCGGCAGTAGTAGCTTCTTCTGTGGCCATGTCTAGCAGCATTTTGTCGATGTGTTCGATTGTGCTTTCCAAGTTCAAATATTCAATTGAGGTAGCTTCGGCAGCCGCGACCTCCGAAGGTGTGATTTCAATATTTGTTATTTCCTCAGCCGCCGGTATCTTCTGAGCTGAAGCTCTCGGTGGTGTCTTGTCAATGACCTCTGTCACAGCGATGATTCTTTGTCTCTTTGCTTTAGTCGTTTTCTTCGTTTTTTCGGGCTCCTTTTCCTTCTGAAAAAACTTTGTCAGTTGAGGCACCAATGGACTTAGCTTCGCAGGCAAGGATTCAGTCATTACCTTCAAAATTTCCTCCACGTCAGTGGCAGAGTGTGATGCGGGAGTTTCTTCTTCGTCGGATACTTTTTGCTTCGGAGAAGACACTTTCCTCTTCTTCGGAATTTTCTTCTTTGATGGTTCTTTCTCATCTTCATTTAAGGCTTCGGTTATCCTTTTCCTTTTCCGGCCTCTGACACCTTTATTCAGATTTTCGTAGTCAGGGTATTCAAAACCCAAGGCGTCCAGCACTCGATTCAGTCTTCGCTTCGGACGGGTGCCGAAGGCCGCAGTCATCAACTGATCTTCTTTTTTGGAGTAATTGCCAAGTATTTCATTGCACATTATTTCAATTGTTTCCAACCACTCTTGGCAAGGTGTTTTAAAGTATTTCTCAAACTTGTAATAGTAAGGTAACCGCACAAGTTCCCCTTCTTTCTTCTCCCCCTCTAGCTTCGGCATTTCCCATTCTTTTAAACTAGGAAAAACTCTGAAAGCCAAAAACTCCTGAACCAGGTCTCTTGTACTGATATGTTCTGCAATAATTTTGAATTCATCCAACGCTTGTTGGGTTGGACCTTCTGGTGTCATGTTGCAACGAGGTCGGGTTTCTCCGAAGATTAGTTCAAGTGGACTTTGCACAAGCTTCTCCTTGTCGTCATCAACCTTGACATAGAACCACTCTGACTTCCAGCCTGCTGCCCATTTGCTTCGGTAGCTGATTACAGGGAACTTTGTGGTTTTCCGATAAGCAAAATTATAGCAACCAAAATTATCATGCAATCCATCTTTTCTAGCCTTCGTCTGATAGTGCAGCTCGTGAACTCGACAAAAGCTATCCGCAAACGGCACCACCGCTTGGCTTCAGAGGGCCCAGATATAAACACTAAGCCTAACGATAGCGTTAGGAGTCAACTGATGAAAGTAGATACCAAACCTCTTCAGTACCTCTGCAATAATCCCATGTAGGGGGAATCTTAATCCAGCCTTTAGAAAGCTCTTGAAAATGACTATTTCATCCTTCTCTGGCTTTGGGGTAGTTTCTTCCCCCCCGAAGCGTAGTAGCTTCTTCTGACTTTCACTGAAAAAACCCGACTTTACCATCTTGGAGAGATCAGCCTTTGAAACAGTAGACTTTCCGAAGTCCAAGTGGCTGGGTTTACTTGGCATGGCAATACGATAATCGTCTTCGGGATCAGTTTCCTCAATGTTTTCTTCTTCTGCTTCGGCAGTTGTTTGTTCTGCTTGTTCTGCATCAGCACTGGGGATTTTTTCCGAAGTTACCAGCCCGGATCGTTGCATCGCTTCGGAGATGGGAATAGTCTCCGAACCTTCAGCTTCGCCTCCCTCACGCTCAATCCTAGCGGTAGAACGCACTCTGGCCATTAAATTCTGAATTTGTGGGAATTAAATACTTTTTCTTCCGAAGTTTTTTCTTCTAACGAAGCAGGCTTCAAGCTGGAGCTTCGTTCGATTCCGAGAGTCAAGCTTCGGCTATGGTTAAAAATTTTGGCAGCAAAACAGTGCAAATAGCAATGAATGTTGTGGTAACTTCACACCTACTCGTCTGTTTATATAGTACTGCAGGTAAGAAGGCGAAGCGCCAGGATTTTTACACCAGGCGGACAGCCGCTTGCACTCGCTGCACGGTGGACCGCAGAGACCAAACAGTAACTTTGCAAGGTGGGACCGCTATGCACTGGGAAATTGAATCGTTTCTCGACAACGAGCTCAGGGAAGGTGTTTTTTGGACCTTCGGCTTCCTGAAGCTTAGGAGACTTTTTTCACGGATCAAGCTCGTTACGAAAAACGATCTAGCACCGCGAAAGGGGCTACTGTTGTGACTATGCTTCGTCGCCGAAGGTCTTGTAGGAAGAAGCAGTTTTCGGCTGAAGCTGTTCGTATGAGATGACCGAAGGTTCCTCTTCATGAAGCTTCGGAATTTACAAACCGACATAAAAGTAGAATGACCTTTTAGTCCATAAATGTTTGAGTCACCGTTGTAATCCCTTATGAGGGACATAATTGTAATTCCTCATAGGTCACGCCCTGTGTCTATAAATAGGTGAACATTACCTCTGTACTGTTCACGCAATCTTGTAATCACTGGCACATTACGCTGGAATTATTGCTCTCTGCTAAGACGAAGGTATAAATGTACCTAAATATTATGTTTCAATATTTAGGTTCACATAATTAAATATATGTGAATATTGTTATTCATTTTCAGCATGTCTTTCTATAATGCCTTATGTTTTACATTTTACTTCATATTGTTTTTCAAGTCTGATCACGAAGGTACGACCTTCGTGATATTTTGTTTATGGCCTTCGTCCGAAGCTCATTAAATCCTTGGGGATATAATGCTTCCGCGGACGAAGGACATTAATATTTAATATTCTATGTTGCCTTGTTCTTAATTCGAAGCATTTGAGAACAAGTCCCCAACATGATATTTGTTCAATGTAGTTCCCTAGAAAAATCTATTATACCCTGGTTTAGTATGAAATAAGTAGGATCCCTTTTATTTTAAGAAAGCAAGAAAAACTTAGAAAAACCCTACAAAAATAACCCCAAGGTGAAAACACCCTAACCCTTGGAATAATTAATATTTTGTTATTAAGAACTTAGGAAAAATATGAAATCTGCTGTTTGACATTTTTCAAATAACAATGTAGTAGAAAGTGCCTTTTGGGCATTAAACTTTAGAAAATCATAACTAAATAACCATCTCTTAGCTTTCTGTGGTTTTTGGCACAAAAGCCTATTATTACTGTTAGATGCCAACAAAAATAACCCTTAGGGCATAACCCAACCCTAATTAAGAGATGTAGTGCAAAGTGGCCCATTTTACACAACTTTTGTCATTTTTGTCTAAAGCATAGCCTTTTTATTTTAAACCCCAAATTCCTAGAATAGGCTATAGTGACCCATAGCAGCCCACTGTAATTTTTACAGAATTTTTGGGAAATATTAAACCACTGTCGTAGTTCAAACCTACACTAGAAACCATAAAAAGAAAATAAAGAAAGGGAAAGATGAATAATAGAAAATTTGTGTCATCCTAAAACCCTTTATAACTTGTCCACTGAAATATATAGAGGCAACACCAATTCCCTATGCCTATCCCTAGCAAAACCTAAACCTAGAAGTGATAAGCATAAACCATTAAAAGCCACGTATGACCCAAAAACCCTAAGTTACTCTTTAACTTAGTTTTTCTTTTCTTAGCATAATGTTATTAAATCCTGCATAATCATGACATACATGTTCATTGCCTTTCGATAGACTGTAACCTTGCTGACGGAGAGTACGTCCTCGTGCCGGAGCAAGGAGCTGCTCAGGAGGTAGCCCCAGATCCAGCACCAGAGCCTGCACCAGAGGACCTGCCTGCCACTGCTTTGGAAGGCAAGGCCGGGTTTATGCATAACCTGTTATTTATGCTATTTTACTATACTTAATGATTGTAGGATTGAATGTGCACTTAGGTGTAGGAGTTGTTTGGAACCCTAGTTGCATGATCTCAGGAATCCTTTTGAGCTGGATACTAGTATGCTAGGTCGAGTAGTTGCTTTATTTAATTAGGATCTCGGTAGAAGACGAGTGATTTTTCTAGCACTCGCGCGAGATCAGGAAATTGGTTGTACCCACTTTCATACTATCATGATACTAGTTTGTGGACAACAATCCATGGGGATTAGTTGTCTACGAGATGGGCAAATGGAATAAGGATTAACGTGCGGATACCTGTGTTAAGCGTTTGAACGTACTAAGCACATGCCGAGAAATATGGTAAATCGGTAAGCCTAGTACCTGATTGAACCTGGCAGTGGACTTTACCCCTCACGCGACCTGAGACGTGGTCTCCCATTCCGGTTATGGTGGGTACAAGTGCAGTCACTGCACGACGGCAGTCGGAGTCAGTGAGGCATTGTACGCCAAGGCGGTGAGCCCTGATCTGCTGACGGGGAATCGATGGGGACGGTTGATGTGTGTGGGGACGGAGTGCCTCGCCACGTCGTGTGTTTAGGTTTACCTTGCAAAGATAAAAACTCGATTCGAATCGTCTGCTTCTCGCAGCTAATGAGACTGCTTGATACATTGTACTGCATTGAGTAACAAGTGGAAATATGATGAGTTGATATAAGATGTTGATTGCTAATAATGTTTGCTACTATGTATGAGTAGATAGTACACTTTTAGCCTTAAGAGAGTCACACTTAAATTTGACAAAGTTAAAACTTGACTTAGAAACTCAGCTAGTGTTTTTGGCAACCAAACCCCACAGCCAAACAGCTGCATGTCTAGAGGTAGAGGAGTAGACTCCTCACACCGGGTAAGTCTAGCTGAGTATTAGTATACTCAGCCTTGCTTGTGGCATAATTTTACAGGTTCTCTGGAGGACATGGTTGCTGGAGTGACTTGGCCGTCCATCTTGCCACTGGGTTGGACTGTCGAGTGGGACCCTACCTCAGCTGAGGAGGAGCATGAGCAGTGATGGGACAGGCTTCCCCATCTCTCTGTTTATTTACCGTTAGTTTCATTCCGCTGCACTTAGAACAATGATGGTTACTTTTGCAAAAACTCCGATGACGATGATGTAATAATTTAATACTCTTACATGCATGGTTTTATGCTTTATTGTATTTGCTCTGTGACACACCATCGAGTGAGATTGTGGTACTTGATCCTGTTAGTGGCCGTGTCGGACTAGATCCGAGGGATTGACGGGTTATTCCCATTTAAGTGTGGTCTAGCCTCCAAGGCAGGGCTTAGGCACTTAAATTGGAATAATTCGGGCAGTTCCGCCACATGTAACGGAATCGGAGCTTGTACCACCACAGAGGAATCAATAAAATATAAATACCATCCTTTTCCGAAGTAAAAGCTTGATAAAAACAATGTTGGATAGATAGTAGGACGAGCAGGATAGACCTAGGACGTGAAGCCTTAGGATGATAGAAGGGTAGCTAGGTGGCTAAGTGATTAGGCCCTACAGGCCACTTAAAAGGATGGGAGTTCTTCCCCATTCCCTTTACATTAATGTAAGGTCGTTTAGGACGAGCATGCATGCATTCTTAATTAAGTAAATGGATAATTGAGTAAAGAACTAAAAACAAAATGATGACCAACTAAGTATCCTAATACCGTTTTTTATAGTTGGAGAGAAGCTGAGTTTTATTTTGCTTGTTCTTTTTATAATTCTTTTTCTTTTACTTACGCTTAACCGTACACAGATGACTTCCCACGGATCCTCAGACGACGGGAATGCACTGTCCCACACTGACGGGCTTGCACGAGAAGGCTTTCCCCGCATTTTGTGGGAGGTACTACAGGGGGCCGGATACATGACGCCTCCTCAGTACGCGGTGCAGCAGTTCGAGAAGCACCGAGTGCCCCGTTGTAGGGTGAGGATGACCTTGGAGCCTCATCCCCTACAGCCAGGCTGGCGTTCACTGGACTCTGAGTCCTTTGGATACCGGGCTGAGGACACGATAGAGGCGATTGCTCTGCACGGGTTGACCACTTTCTGCGGATTTCATCCCTTGGAGCTGGCTACCCACCCCATTGGCTTGTTCCCCGCCGAAAAGGGAGGACGACCCAATGTGGAAGGATCGGGTGGAGCATGCCAAGGACATCTGGGCTATCTACCCAGGACAGACTGCGCACTTGACTGTACGGTGCATGAATGCTCTGTACCGACTGCAAGTGATGCGTGGTGAGGCGATGTCTCATCTGATGGCATTGTTGGAGGCAACAAAGATCACCTTGGACAACAGAGAGGAGCTTGTGGTTGATTTATCCACTGAGATGGTGGAAAAGGATTTGCAGGTGGAGTAGCTATCCAATGAGATCTAGGAGTTGGAGGAACTAGTAGGGACCAGGGAGAACACCATCGAGGTTCTCAAGGACCAGCTTATTAACACTCAGCAGCAGCTTGCTGAGGCTAATGAGCACCTGGATATGCATCACCAGGAGATCCGGGACATGGAGGCCAACGAGGACGTCGACATTGAGGGAGGAGAGGAGCCTGCCTCCAGCGTGGACACTGCTGGCTCAGGGAGACCACCTTCCCCCGAGTCGAGTGTTGCCTCGTTCGCTCACTAGGTGTCAGGGATAGAATTAGAAGTCGGTGATGGTAGGACTCCTCGCAGCTAGCTTAGCTTTTGCACCTATAGGGTACTAGGCTAGGTAGAGTTGAGTCTTTTGGGGACCATTGATGTAATCGTGATAAACTCTTTTGGAAGCATGGTTGATGGATGATGTCAGTTTTAAATTTGGACGGAAAGTTTATGCTTTTTGGTTTATGTCGGAATCTATCAATTTGCTTTTGACTCTTTCGCCGCGATTAAACCTTGAACTTGGAGATATGATATTAAGTATATGTGTGATTTTTCAGATGGCCGGGAGACAGCGTCGTGGTCAGAATGAGCGCGCTCCTCCACCGCCGCCACCGCCTCCCACTCTGCAGGAGCTAATGGCTCAGCAGAATGAGATCTTGAGGCAGCTAGCTCAGCGTCAGCCACCACCTCAGCACTATGGTGGTGGGGACCATCAGCGTCACCCCGCGGCAGCTACCTACCAGGAGTTCCTCAGTACCCAGCCTCCATTGTTCACAAGGGCAGAGGACCCACTTGATGCAGATGTGTGGTTGAGAGTAGTGGAATCCAAATTCCCGCTACTCCATGGAGCTTGTTCAGAGGTCACTAAAGTCAGGTTCGCCACCCAGCAGCTTCGTGGACCCGCAAGGACTTGGTGGGACCATTTCCTTGCCATGCAGCTAGAGGACCGAGAGGTGGAATGGAGAGAGTTCAAGGCAGCTTTTAGGGGACACCACATACCAGCCGGGATTATGGACCGAAAGCTCAACGAGTTTCTGGCACTCACCCAGGGCAACAGGACAGTATTGCAGTATGCTCAGGCTTTTAATGACCTGTGCCAGTATGCTGGATATCATGCAGATACGGACGAGAAGAAGAGAGACAGGTTCAGAAGGGGGCTCAGCACTAAGCTCCGTGACCGTCTCAACACCGTCAGGGCCAACAGCTACAATGAGTTGGTCAACATGGCTATCTCCCAGGAGGACTGCATCACAGCTCGACAGGCAGAAAAGAAGAGGAAGGCCCCTGTGGCAGGACCCTCCGCTCAGCCACAGCGCTTCAGGATTGTGTCCGACACTCAGAACAGGGGACCCTAGAAGCAACAAGGGAGATGGGTGATCCGACCACAGCAGCAGCAGCAGGCACCCAACCGCACCCAGTTTCCAGCTCAGAGGAACAATCAGCAGCAGCAGCAGTATCGCCAGGCAAATGACAACAGGTGTTTCACATGCGGCAACACCGGACATTATGCCAAGAATTGCCCCAGGAACCAGCAGAGGCAGGGGCAGAATGTTAATTAGAATCAAGGCAAGAGATAGAAGGTGTAAGTGAGGCAAGGCCGGCTGAACTTCACCACCATGACTGATATCCCAGAGGGAGCACCCGTCATGACTGGTATCTTTACAGTTTTGAATTATCCTGCTATATTATTCTTTTTGATTCTGGTGCTTCACATAGTTTCATCCGTGCCAAATTTAGTGCCAAGTGCCAGTTTCCTTTTCACCACACCAATGGGGGTATCACAATTTCAACACCAGGGGGCAGGGTTGCCACCTATCAAGTCAACAGGCATGTGCCCATAAAATTTGGTAGTCTTGTAATTAAAACCACCCTCCTCATTTTGGGTTTGGAAAGCGTGGATATTATATTGGGAACTGACTGGTTAACCAGGCACCAAGCAGTTATTGATATTGCAGCTAGGGCCATTGAGGTGCACTCACCAACTTGTGGTGAAACTACACTATATCTGCCCGACCAGGGATGCACCCGTTCTTGTGCCTTCATTATGATAGAATCCCCAGTGGAAAAGATCCCAGTGGTCTGTGACTACCCAGATGTTTTTCCGGATGAATAGCCCGGGATGCCGCCTGACCGAGACATTGAGTTCGCCATAGAATTGCAACCCGGGACTGCTCCTATCTCTAAGAGACCCTATAAGATGCCTCCCGCGGAATTGGCAGAACTGAAAAAGCAATTGCAAGAGTTGCTGGACAAGGGGTTCATTCGCCCAAGTACTTCACCATGGGGATGCCCAGCATTATTCGTGAAGAAAAAGGATGAGAGTTTGAGAATGTGTGTTGACTACCGCCCTCTCAATGCGGTGACTATCAAGAACAAATACCCACTGCCCCGCATTGATGTTCTGTTCGATCAGTTGGTAGGAGGCAAGGTATTCTCCAAGATAGATCTTCGCTCAGGGTACCATCAGATCAAGATCCGTGCCAGTGATATTCCCAAGACGGCTTTCTCAACCAGATATGGGCTTTATGAGTTTTTGGTGATGTCTTTTGGGCTGACCAATGCCCCGGCTTATTTTATGTACCTAATGAACTCAGTATTCATGCCAGAGTTGGACAAGTTCGTGGTCGTTTTCATTGATGATATTCTGGTCTATTCCAAGAATGAAGACGAACATACTGAGCATCTGCACATCGTGCTTTAGCGACTGCGCGATCATCGTCTATATGCTAAGTTGTCAAAATGTGAGTTTTGGCTGAAGGAAATTAAATTCTTGGGTCACACCATTTCTCAGGATGGGATATCAGTTGATCCTGAGAAGGTGCAAGAGGTGATGAATTGGAAACCCCCGACTACAGTGAAGCAAATTCAGAGTTTTCTGGGATTGGCAGGGTATTATCGACGATTTATTCCGGATTTCTCCAGAATTGCCAAGCCAATGACTGAACTGTTAAAGAAGGGAGTCAAGTATGATTGGAGCCAAAAGTGCGAAGATGCCTTTCATACTTTGAGGCAGCATTTGACAACAGCCCCAGTGCTGGCTCAACCTGATAACACCAAGCCATTTGAAGTTTATTGTGATGCTTCTGGTACGGGATTGGGGTGTGTCTTAATGCAAGATAACAGAGTAATTGCATATGCTTCCCGAGCACTTAGGCCCCATGAGTAGAACTACCCTACACATGATCTGGAGTTGGCAGCTGTGGTTCATGCTCTTAAGATATGGAGACACTACTTGATGGGGGCTCACTGTAACATCTACACCGATCACAAGAGTCTCAAATACATCTTCACTCAGGCAGATCTGAACATGAGGCAGAGAAGATGGTTAGAATTAATCAAGGACTATGATTTGGAGGTGCATTACCATCCTGGCAAAGCCAATGTTGTGGCAGATGCCTTGAGCAGAAAGGCCCAGTGCAATTGTATGAGCATGGATGCAAGAATTACCACCCTGTGTGATGAGTTGTGCAATTTGAACCTGGAAGTTGTTCCTTCAGGTGCCTTAAGTTATATCTCGGTAGAGCCCACATTGCAAGAGCAAATAGTCAGGGCACAGATTGAGGATAAGGGTGTTCAGGTTATCAAAGAAATGATCAAGCAGAAGGCAGAGAAATACAAGTGCTTCCGTGAGGACAGCAAGGGAATTCTATGGTTTGGAGATCGATTGGTTGTTCCCAAGGACCTTGAGCTCAGAAAGAAGATATTGGATGAAGCTCACCTTTCCAAATTCTCCATGCACCCAGGTAGCAACAAAACGTATCATGACCTCAGATCTTTATATTGGTGGACAAGATTGAAGAGGGAAATTGCCAAGTACATATCCGAGTGTGACACCTGCCAGAGGATCAAAGCTAGTCATTTGAAGGCAGCAGACCCTTTGCAACCCCTTCCCATACCATCTTGGAAATGGGAGGACATTTGCATGGACTTTATCGTAGGATTGCCCAATACCTCCAGGCACCATGATTCCATTTGGGTTATTATGGACAGATTGACCAAGACTGCTCATTTCTTGCCAGTGCATACCACCCACAAGACAGAGAAGTATGCGGAAATTTATGTTGATCAAATAGTGCGATTGCATGGTATTCCAAAGACTATTATATCTAACAGAGGAGCACTGTTTGTGGCACGCTTTTGGGAGCAGCTCCAAGAATCACTTGGGACCCATGTCATACGAAGCTCAGCATACCATCCCCAAACAGACGGCCAGACAGAAAGGGTAAACCAGATTTTGGAAGATATGTTAAGGGCATGTGCACTACACTACGGAAAGGATTGGGACAGATGTCTTTCCTTGGCAGAGTTTTCTTACAATAACAGCTATCAGTCCAGTCTAAAGATGGCACCTTTTGAAGCTTTGTATGGGAGAAGATGTAGAACCCCGCTGAATTGGTCTCAAGCAGGAGAAAGGGAAATATTTGGGCCAGATTTGGTACTTGAGGCAGAGGAAAAGGTCAGGGTTATTACAAGGAACCTAGAAGCTGCTCAGGCCAGGCAAAAGAGCTATCATGACAAGAGGCGGAAGCCTCTACAGTTTGAAGTGGGAGATCATGTTTATCTTAAGGTATCACCGACCAAGGGTGTCTAGAGATTCGGAATTAAGGGCAAGTTAGCTCCTCACTACATTGGACCCTACGAGATAAAAGCAAGTTGTGGACCCGTAGCCTATCAATTGGAATTGCCACCTCACATGTCAGCAGTTCACAATGTGTTCCATGTATCTCAGCTGCGGAAATGTGTTCGCCTACCCACTGAAGTGCTACCGGAACCGGACATTGAGATAGAACCAGACTTGTCCTATCAAGAGTACCCCGTCAAAGTATTAGATCAGAAGGAGAGATCAACACGGGCAAGATCAATCAGAATGTATAAGGTTCAGTGGAGTCACCATTCAACAGAAGAGGCTACATGGGAGACTGAGGATTTTCTATGCTCTCGCTTCCCCGACTTTCTGCCCAAAGGAGTCGGTATGTAATCCAAAACCCCACCCCCACCTGCCCTTTGAATACAATTATAAGAAAAACTTAGATAACAAGGATAGTCTAAGTTGTGATTTTAACTTAAAAAGGACTTCCTTCTGAAGTTGCAAAGAGAATGACATTCGAAGAGCAGTTAACAAGAGAAACTTGAGTATAAGAAAGAGTAGCACCATCGTGCCTTAGTAGCACCCCTCTAGAGGACTCTGCCTAAAAATCTCGGGACAAGATTCCTTTAAGGGGGGAGGGCTGTAACACCTCAGGTGTTACCATGGCTAGAGCACACCTTGGTACTAAGGACTGTGATCACATGTGGTAGAAACTTAAGGAGAACATAAGAACCTTGGAGACCATGTGTTAATCAAGATTGTTAATGACCTAAGAGCATCACTCAAGCTTTTGTGCACTCACTACCTTGGACAAGAGGAGAGTGTAAATAATGTAAACTACTTAGGAAAAATATAAAACCCCTATGTACTACAGAAAACTTTAGGGTTCTGATTTAATTATTGTTTTGACCAAAAGCTAAATAATAGGGATAAAAATAGTTGCACTATTTGACTAGGGTTAGAAAAATTTGGAGAAGTTTATATCCACCTACTGACCTGTTTCAAAATGCTAAAACTCTCTGTCCACCCCATTAAGTTTGTTTTTGTCATTTAATTTACAATATGCTTAAGGTTAAGAAAAATAGAAAAGGTGATTTAAATAATGAACCAGAGGGCACCTCTATTTTTGTTAGAATATTTGTTCAATCTAGTTCCCTAGAAAAATCTATTATACCCTGGTTTAGTAAGAAATAAGTAGGATCCCTTTTATTTTAAGAAAGCAAGGAAAACTTAGAAAAACCCTACAAAAATAACCCCAAGGTGAAAACACCCTAACCCTTGGAATAATTGATATTTTGTTATTAAGAACTTAGGAAAAATATGAAATCTGCTATTTGACATTTTTCAAATAACAATGTAGTAGAAAGTGCCTTTTGGGCATTAAAATTTAGAAAATCATAACTAAATAACCATCCCTTAGCTTTCTGTGGTTTTTGGCACAGAAGCCTATTATTACTGTTAGATGCCAACAAAAATAACTCTTAGGGCATAACCCAACCCTAATTAAGAGATGTAGTGCAAAGTGGCCCATTTTACACAACTTTTGTCATTTTTGTCTAAAGCATAGCCTTTTTATTTTAAACCCCAAATTCCTAGAATAGGCTATAGTGACCCATAGCAGCCCAC
This sequence comes from Zea mays, assembly GCF_902167145.1. Taxonomy (NCBI): domain Eukaryota; kingdom Viridiplantae; phylum Streptophyta; class Magnoliopsida; order Poales; family Poaceae; genus Zea; species Zea mays. The sequence goes on along the minus strand of NC_050104.1, from coordinate 39,989,210 downwards.
TGTAATTTTTACAGAATTTTTGGGAAATATTAAACCACTGTCGTAGTTCAAACCTACACTAGATACCATAAAAAGAAAATAAAGAAAGGGAAAGATGAATAATAGAAAATTTGTGTCATCCTAAAACCCTTTATAACTTGTCCACTGAAATATATAGAGGCAACACCAATTCCCTATGCCTATCCCTAGCAAAACCTAAACCTAGAAGTGATAAGCATAAACCATTAAAAGCCACGTATGACCAAAAAGCCCTAAGTTACTCTTTAACTTAGTTTTTCCTCTCTTAGCATAATGTTATTAAATCCTGCATAATCATGACATACATGTTCATTGCCTTTCGATAGACTGTAACCTTGCTGACGGAGAGTACGTCCTCGTGCCGGAGCAAGGAGCTGCTCAGAAGGTAGCCCCAGATCCAGCACCAGAGCCTGCACTAGAGGACCTGCCTGCCACTGCTTTGGAAGGCAAGCCCCGGTTTATGCATAACCTGTTATTTATGCTATTTTACTATACTTAATGATTGTAGGATTGAATGTGCACTTAGGTGTAGGAGTTGTTTGGAACCCTAGTTGCATGATCTCAGGAATCCTTTTGAGATGGATACTAGTATGCTAGGTCGAGTAGTTGCTTTATTTAATTAGGATCTCGGTAGAAGACGAGTGATTTTTCTAGCACTCGCATGAGATCAGGAAATTAGTTGTACCCACTTTCATACTATCATGATACTAGTTTGTGGACAACAATCCATGGGGATTGGTTGTCTACGAGATGGGAAAATGGAATAAGGATTAACGTGCTGATACCTGTGTCAAGCGTTTGAACGTACTAAGCACATGCCGAGAAATATGGTAAATCGGTAAGCCTAGTACCTGATTGAACCTGGCAGTGGACTTTACCCCTCACGCGACTTGAGACATGGTCTCCCATTCCGGTTATGGTGGGTACAAGTGCGGTCACTGCACGACGGCAGTCGGGGTCAGTGAGGCATTATACGCCAAGGCAGTGAGCCCTGATCTGCTGACGGGGAATCGATGGGGACAGTTGATGTGTGTGGGGACGGAGTGCCTCGCCACGTCGTGTGTTTAGGTTTACCTTGCAAGGATAAAAACTCGATTTGAATCGTCTGCTTCTCGCAGCTAATGAGACTGCTTGATCCATTGTACTGCATTGAGTAACAAGTGGAAATATGATGAGTTGATATAAGATGTTGATTGCTAATAATGTTTGCTACTATGTATGAGTAGATAGTACACTTTTAGCCTTAAGAGAGTCACACTTAAATTTGACAAAGTTAAAACTTGACTTAGAAACTCAGCTAGTGTTTTTGGCAACCAAACCCCACAGCCAAACAGCTGCATGTCTAGAGGTAGAGGAGTAGACTCCTCACACCGGGTAAGTCTAGCTGAGTATTAGTATACTCAGCCTTGCTTGTGGCATAATTTTACAGGTTCTCTAGAGGACATGGTTGCTGGAGTGACTTGGCCGTCCATCTTGCCACCGGGTTGGACTGTCGAGTGGGACCCTACCTCAGCTGAGAAGGAGCATGAGGAGTGATGGGACAGGCTTCCCCAACTCTCTGTTTATTTACCGTTAGTTTCATTCCGCTGCACTTAGAACAATGATTGTTACTTTTGCAAAAACTCCGATGACGATGATGTAATAATTTAATACTCTTACATGCATGGTTTTATTCTTTATTGTATTTGCTCTGTGATTCACCATCGAGTGAGATTGTGGTACTTGATCCTGTCAGTGGCCGTGTCGGACTAGATCCGAAGGATTGACGGGTTATTCCCATTTAAGTGTGGTCTAGCCTCCAAGGCAGGGCTTAGGCACTTAAATTGGAATAATTCGGGCAGTTCTGCCACATGTAACGGGTCTAGACCCCCTCCTCTATAAATATAGAGGAATATAGCCGACTGGAATCATCAAAATCGAATCAATAACTAGTTTACATCTTGTTTTTACCTTAGGCATTAGGAGTAGTTCTAGTTTAGCCTCTCAATCCCCAAATTCTCCACTTCTCTTTGGCTCTACATCGATTAGAGGTGTCTAGGTCGGCCTGCCGACCATAGACAAAGCCTAGGACCTCTCCTCCCCGACGGGGTCTCTCCCGAGAGTGAGGTCCAGGCGCTGCAGGTGAACTCCGCCGCCCCTACGCACGCGTGGACCGTCCGACCTGCAGACGTGGACCGTCCGGCTCGTCAGGTAGGAACGCCAGCCCTGCACCAAGTCATGGACCGTCCGGCCCCTAGCCGCGGACCGTCCACGCCTGTGCAGAGAGCACCGCCACCGGTTCTCAATGCAATGATTGGTGCCTGGATCGGCGCCAACACACTTTTTGGCGACTCCGCTGGGGAAATCATATATAGACCTATCAAATCGACCCTCAATGGTCGGTTCAAGGGATAACTCTGACGTCTCCCCTAGCAATATCATCGAGCCAACTTGGGAAACCTTGACAGCTGAAGAACAGCTCTAGTTCGAGGAGCACAAGGATCAGCTGATCCAGGAAGCAAAAGCAAAATTCTTGGCAAACTTCAAGGTGGACAGGAACAACAAAGTCGTTCGGCAACTGTAACACCCCTGGTGTTACTGCAACTAAAACTTGAGCATGGCATCATAAGCATTGGCATTGCATATGTTTGACACACTTAGAATGCATTCACTAGGTAAAAATTTCAAACAAGTTGTATTGTTTTAGTGTTTTGCAAATAGAACCCTGGATAGGGAACTTAACCCTAAATAGGGATTAAAGGGGTAAAACATAACCCAAGTTGAGAAAACCTAAAGGCTTTAGGGGAATAGTCATAAAATGTTCCCAAGAATGAACTTGAATCATATTTATACCCCTGGGATACCTAAAACCCATATTAGAACCCTGGAAAACCCTAAAACCAAACCCTAGGGACTTATGTGCAAAATTGATGCACATTTGGACTAAAGTGCAAAAACCAAGTTTATAAAGTATCTTAAGTCACTTGGTTCACTTAGGTGTGAATTTGGAAGCCAAACCCTAAGATTTGGATTCATTTGCAAAAAGGCCCCTAGTTGTGATTTCAGCCTAAGTCTGAATTTCAGATTGGTGAGCTTAACTTTGGAGCCTTGTAACTTTCAAACTATAGAGTTTTTGCCCTGGGGCACCACATCAAACTTATAGACCTATTAATGGATAACAAGTTTGCTTAAGAGAACAAGCCATGTTCTTATGAAGAATTTGGAGATAATTAAACCTAAAGTCAGGTTGTCAGGCTGTTGAGGTCTGAATTTCAGACTGACAGTGCCACTGCAGTGACTTTGGGCATGAATTTGGGCATGATCGAGTAATAATTTGTTTAGGATTGCTATAACAATATTGTAGCCGGATCTTAGGACTATAACTTTGTTAAAGAGTGTCGATCATGTTACTACACAAAATTGGAAGTTATTGGCTCTGTAAATTCCCCTGTCAGAAGCACTGATGGAGCATTCCATGGTACAGTAACAACATCGGATCAGACCGCCAGCGCCCTCTCTGCGCCAAAATTCATGCCGCCGCCGTTCGGATTCACGCGCGATAGGAAATGGATAGAGTCGGAGTTAAACGGCGCATACGTGGCACCGTTCCCCAAGTCTAGCCGGAGACTTCACCGGCGGCCACTGAGACCAGTGAATTCCGCCGCGGTGGCGCTCATGTCGTAGTTCTCCCACACTGTACCTTCTACCGACGTGGTCGGCATGCGCTAGTGATGCTGTCCGTGGCCGCGAAGTGATCGCCGGACCGCCACGGCTATAAATAGCCATTGGGTTCACGGCGAGGTGTGATCATCGCAAACACAGTGACTTGATCGAAGTCAAATTCACACCGCCCCCTCCACCTTCTCCCAAATCGATTGTGCACGGTGAAAGCACAGCTTCTTACGGCCGTTTTGCCTCAATCTCCACCCCCAATTTCACCCAGAGCCGCCGCGACGCCGTTTTCCCCCAATTCAGTCCGCCGCGCCGCCAAGAACAGCTCGTCCGTGGCCAGACCACTCTGGTAAAGCTCTGCATCTCTCAAGTGTTGTTCTAGCAGCTATGTAGGCACGTAAAGCTCACCGTAGCATCCGTTTGACCAATTCGGGCGTAGATAATTAAGAACACGGAATCGACACCGCGGTTTCCGCCGTGCATGTGGACATGCCATTCTCAGTGCGTTCGGGTCAAATTGATGTGTGTTCCGAAGCCATCTTAGGTCAGTGAAGCCTCCCCGATGGTTAGTCCGGGCAGTTATCGCCGGCCATAGCCGGTACAGACCTCGTCCGGGATGAACGGCGAGCGTGCCGTGACCAGGGAGGTCTTTGGAGAAGAGACAGAAGTCTAGGGACATTTTTGCAAAGTGTCAGCGACTGGGTTCAATAGTGTTTGGACTTCTTCGGGTTATTCAAAAACCGTGAGGGCTCTTCTGCAAGACTGCCAACGCGGGCGCGCCCCGTTTCTCTGAGTGGCTGGGTCGTATGGGCTGCTTCTGGCCCAGTACTATTCCCCGGTTTTTCCTTTTCTTTTTATTCCAGAGCCAAAACAATTATAGAAAATGGTAGAAAATCCTAAAATTGTGAAACCAATTTTCCTAGACTTATTATTTTCCCTAGAATTAATAAAAATAGTTTAATGATTTTTAGAGGAAATAAGGAATTTTGAGGTATTTTAAGTAGTTTAAAGTACTAGTTCTGGATTTTTAGAAAACATATAGTAATTCCAAAAATGTCCAAACTTTTTATGTGAGTCCTATGCATTATTTAGAAGCCTTGGGTAGAGTTTGGGTTGATTTGGACCTTGTTTGATAACTAGAACCCAAAACCCCCCCTGCCCTTTGAACTCCTTTACTGACTCCGGAAACCCTAAGTTCTCGGAGTTCCGTGAAGGAAAGTTGTATTCAAGACTAAGATAATAAATCTTTATTATCTTTGCGCTCTCATGAGCATTACATGGCATTCATTCTTATATATGTATATATATATGGTTATGTTAGAACGCGAAGAAGAAGTGTAAGTCACTGAAGAGAAGAAACCACCACCTTCGGACTCTCAGGCAGGATCTTGTCTTTACTTTGATATTTGTGGATCCGAGCCAGACTCACCTACTAACGAAGGCAAGCCCCGGTGCATTTGCCACCTTCCTTGATGTTTTTAAAATCTTTCTCACTTGCTTGCTGCATTAGGTAATAGGAGTTGAATGCTTAAACACTTCCTGCATTACCTTCCTTGAACTTAATTACCTTCCTTGAAACCCTGTTTTTACAAAAAGGTTTTACTATGCTTAGTATTGCTCTAGAAAAACAAAAGGATTTGTTTTACAAAAGATGTTTGGCAAAGTGGGAGGGTTGTTTTCAAAAATAAAACTTGATGGTGAATCCATCACGGCCGTGATGGATTCAACATCGGAAAAGATGTACCTCTGCCAGGTACCAAGTTTTTGGGTTGAAATGATTAAGCTGAGACCGGGCGGGTGACTTGCACGAGAAGAGAGTCTCGGTGTAGTGTCTCCGTCTGAGTCGATTAAGGACCTTGTCGATGTAGGCTTGATGACCGAGGACCCTTTAACTGGTCACATGCCTCGTCATGGGTAAGCCTTGCCTCGGGCAGACTAAGGCCATAATAAGATAACACGAAATGGGCGTGGAGCGGTGGCGAGAGTAGCGTGTACCCTCCGTAGCAAGAGGCTGGACGGTGGTGTATCTGTGCTCTCGGTTTGCGTGAACCTGCTCTGGTCTTAAGAAACCCGGTGGCGGGTTGACATATGCAAGGGTTAAGTGCTACATATGTCGTGTGATTGGAGATCCTCAGCTGAGTATAATCGATTCGGATCGCCGTACCTTCGCGGTTATGAAGACTTGGTCAATGACTTACACGTAGCAATCCACTAAAGAAGATGGGTTTTTGTTAAGAAATTGGCTAGTGCAGGACCAGTGATTGAACTAGGGTAGAAAGAACTGTAGTTACAGGTAATTCTATTTAACTTGACAAATAAAACTGGATTTTTAAGGATCCACTTTAGTAAGCATTTCTGCAAAACAGAGTCTTTGATTATTGAAAAGCCTTACCTTGACTCCCTTAAGCCAGCATACCCTTGAGAGTCTTTTCTTTAGTCGGGTAAGACTTGCTGAGTAATTCCATACTCAGGGTTTATCCCTCCGTTGTTTTTAGGTGAGGAAGCGACAAATTTTTGTTGCTTTTGCTCCAAGGTGTTTCCTAAGGAAGAGAAACAAGACTGAAGTGCGGGAGGACTTGGTCCTCCATATAGAACTTTTGTTTAAAAATATCGGGAGGAGTTTTTACCTCCCTTGGTATTGTAATAATACTACTCTGCACTCGTTTATATTTATGGTCTGTAATAAACAACTTGATCTTACTTTTTAAATAAATGTAAGTTATGTAATCGCTTCCGCATTTCTTTATCTCTGATGATTTGTAATGTCTGCAAGACGGGTGAAACGTTCCTAGAAAGGTAAGAAAGAAGATACCGAACATGTCAAGTAGTTTAGGGGCACCTACAGGGTTGTCTGAGGTCCGTTGGACAAGGACAACTATAGGTGGGCCTAATTACTTGGGAGGTTCTGTCACAGCAACGGGCGACAGATCTGGTTTCGCTCCGACCTACTACGACTACCCCCGAGGTGAGCGACACAAACGAGCTCAATATCTTAAAATATATATAGATGAGTAGCGAGACCTAATGCAAAATATCATAGGGGTTATGCAAAAAGATTATATATGGCTAGTACGTGCATTTGACAAATCTACTACTGCAATTTTTTCTTCGCACGAGGTTGAATTGGGGGAAAACACATCAGCTATAGGTTGTCACGACCAGTCATAACCCCTTTATGGGATGCCGATAGACACGTACCCTGGGCAACCACAGCCTCCCACGCTCATCGACGATAAATTCGTCGATTTGCATATGTCCGGACCGTCCGCACGTGAGCGCGGACCGTCCGGGCCAGCGGCGGTCGATCCTATTGTCAATGAATTACCAAGACATGCGCCCAAGCCGCAACGTACTGCGCAAAAACTAAACTACCCAATCGGAGCGTCAACATATAGCGACGGACGGTCCGCATACAACAATGGACGGTCCAGCCATATGGCCGGACAATCCGCGCACACAGCCGAATGGTCAGCGTATCTAACCGGACGGTCCAGCACAGAGTTTTTCGATGAGGATTGTTACCCAAATCCTCATCCGTCACGGCTAAACGTCCCGTCATATCCTACAGCACACCAGCACCATAATACAACATTCCAAACACACAAGGGTGAGTACTTTCTGGCCCATAGAAGGCCGGAAAGAGACGGTCGGTCCTACAAGCCACATAGTGCCAATATTAATACGCCACAAAACCCAAACCAATGGGGGGAAGATAATATGCCAATATCCAAAAAACCCCCACCCAGGTCAGACCAAAGAGTCGGTGGCCTCCCACCGGCTGCTATCGATATAGTAAGCAAAGAAATAGCCAGGGTGTTCCGAGATAAGCTCGGAGTAAGCATGATCCCTGGGGGCAGTCATATCGGAGACCTTATGATAGCTAATTTGACCACCACCCATACCCATAGGGAACCAAGATACCCAAATTCGCAAAATTTTTGGATGACCAAGGAAAGAGCACACACACGAACACATAGGCCAGTTTTAGCGTAATTAGGAGAATTGGCCGACACCGAGGCATTCCGTGTCCGTTTATTTTTATTATCTTTAACCAGAACCGCATTCGCATGGTATGCCACGCTACCCCCTAATTCTATTTTGTCATGGGAAGATTTAGAACAAAAATTCCATGATCACTTCTTTTCCGGTGACTATGAACTAGATCTGGTAGATTTAGTGGCCCTGCGACAAGGTAAAGATGAATCGGTTAATGATTACATTCGGAGATTCCGGAATACAAGAAAGCGATGCTTTCAAATTCATTTGGCGAAAATCGGCTAGCAGGATTAACTTTTAATGAATTGCGCTATTATTTAAAAGAAAGATTAGAGGGTGTCCAATTTTTTACGTTAGCAGAATTACACCAGAGAGCTTTGGCTTATGAAAGCCGAAGCAAAGAAACTGCCAAAACTATTCATCACAATGTCCATATAGTAGAATGCGACCAAAGTAGCTCGGACGACGAATAAAAAGAAATATACGCTGTTGAAATGGTTTGGCCATAACAGGCCAAATCTTCGGCTTGTTCCTCCTTACAGCCGGTTCAAAAAGAAACGGCAAGAGGAAGTTAAATTTACATTTAATGTTGGCAAATGTGACAAGATATTCGATGAATTACTCAAAAACGGCAATATTAAAATAAATCATATTGTTCCACACACCGACGAACTAAAACGCCATGCATACTGCAAGTGGCATAACTCGTTTTCTCATGCCACTAATGATTGTAATGTATTTCAACGACAAATCCAATCGGCCATTAACGAGTGATGATTGAAATTTCAGGTAATACAGGTGGATACGGAGCCCTTACCAATGAATGTGATCGACTCTGAGGGTAAAAAGGTCCTAATTCGGCCCAGCATGGCCGATAAGGGCAAAGGCAAGGAAGTCATCATCGGCGACGCGTGAAAGGCCGATGAGAATAATAAAATTTCTTGCAGAAAAGTGGTGACGGAAAAGACTCCTGATGGAGGGGAGACTCTGAAAGTTACCATCACAACCTCCAACAATGGGGGCCAAGTGTAGACAGGTGGCCGAGCGTGGGAACCTGTTCTGCGAATCGCGGACGGTCCGACGCACGGACGCGGACGGTCTGGAACACCGCCGGACAGTCCGAGGCATTCCGATGGACGGTTCGACAACGCTCAGGAGACACGACGACCCCGTACATTTAAACCACGACAACCAGAAATAGGTACATGGAAAACTAATACGTCCAAGGCAGCTGGTCGGCTGGTTAAATCTGACCCAACCTTTGATCAATTATTGTCTAAGTATGTGAAAAAGAAGGCCGGTCGCCAAAGCGACCTCGCTCACCCACCCAGGAGCGACAGCAAGTAAGGCTGATTGGACCACCTCACCAATCGAAAAGGACGGAAGATCATAATGTCCAATCAAGGCCTAACGTACCTACGTGGACACCTCCACCTCCATACACACCCATGCCATTTCATTATGCATACATACCCACACGACCATACGTCCCAAATCAGACATGGGATATACCCCTATATCCATTCAGGATGCCACATTACCCCGCTTAGGGGGCACCCCATTCATCCGTTTTTGACAAGGTTGCACATCCAGCACAAGACCGATTGAGTGCCCCTCAATCCGGTCACCAGCCACAACTCCATACAAGAAAATAAGGAAGGGCCGATGATTTTTGGAGAATCAGCCAATACAAGCGAAAAAGAAGATACAATTGCCAACAAAACAACCGATCCAAAATACTCCATGCCCCGATGGTGCCCATCGGGATTAACACGATCGCAAAGCGAAAATTACAGCGCCTAAGAGCGAAAGAGAACTAGGAAAAAGAGGCGGAAAAATATTTAATGACACACATCCATAGCACCCGCCACCAAAAAAAGGTGGAGACCAAAGGCCGTTGAGGGAAATCAAACGGCCACGAAGATGGAAAGTAAGACAACAACTGTATAGCTCCCTGTAGGTAAGGCGGACAATCCGGCTATAAAGGCCGGACCATCCGCACAGAGCACGAACCATCTGATGCCTAGGTCTGGACCGTCCGCGCCACACCAAAACCCCTCCAACAACGTACCAACACCTATGGAGGAAGACGACCTACTGGGAGAGACCTAGTCGACTATGAAGCTACTCTAGGACACTCAGGTATGGATGTAAATGTCATTACATTCTCCACCGATTGTACTATTATCGGCGACGATGAATTTGTCGTTGCTCAATTCAATTTGGTCCTAAAGAGGCCGCCTTCACTAAGCTAAAAGAATCGGTAAATCATTTAAAGCCGCTCTTCGTGTGCGCTCACATTGATGGAATATCGATTGCTAAGATGTTGGTAGATGGGGGCGGCCGTAAATCTAATGCCTTATTCATTGTACAGAAAATTAGGTAAACAGGATGACGAACTTGTCAAGACCAATATGACCCTAAGCGTTGTTGAGACTGATAGTTCGATCAAAACAAAGGGAGTCACATCCGTTGAGTTAACCATCGGGGCCAAAACCTTTGCTGCTGCATTCTTCGTTGCTGGTGCTGAAGGAAATTATAGTGTAATCTTAGGCAGAGATTGGATTCATGCTAATCAATGTATACCTTCTACTTTACATTGAATGTTACTACAATGAGTAGGCGATGATGTGGAATAAGTACATGCTGATGCATCGGCCTGCATCGCCGTGGCCGATGATGCCCCAATACTTTGGACCTATGAGACCGCTACATGTCTCATAGGAGTTGACTTTTCTGATTATCAATTCATAAGTATAGATAGGAAAGGCTTCACCCCTGTAATTCTAGAGCCAATGGAAAATCAGCTAAATCCCAAGTAAAGTTTAAATGATGAGTACACTCAATTTTGTAGGGCATTTCCCATTGATATAGGAACTTTTGTACCAGAAACAATAGTATCTCCAATTATAGCCCCTCTGGGATGTAAAATATATCTCTTCTCACCATCCCCATAGTGTATGAGACAAATGTATGCATTTCGATTAGGGTCGTATTCTATGGTTATGATTCTACCAGATATGTCTTTTTGATTCCGTCAAAAATCGATTTTACGGTATAGGCGCTTATGACCTCCCCCTCTATGCCTTGCGGTAATGATTCCTCTGGCATTACGGCCTTTACCACAACGGTGCCGTCCATGGATCAATTTATTTCGTGGATTGGATTTCACTTGCCTGTCTACGGTTCCCTTGCGTGTGCTCGGGATAGGTGTTTTGTATAAATGTTTCGCCGTATTATTAAGTATTCTCCTTTAGTTCGTTTCTCTATCTAGAAGTGGAATAGAATAACCCGGTTGAAGGGTAATGATCATACGTCTGTAATGCATTGTATGTCCCAGAATAGGTCCCATTCTTCTACCCTTTCCGGGTAGTCGATGGCTATTCACAGCTACTACCTTAACACCAAAGAAGAGTTCGACCCAATGCTTTATTTCTGTCTTAGTGAATCCCGATTCGACATTAAAAGTATATTGATTCTTTCCCAATAAACGAAGACTCTTTTCTGTAAATACTGCGTATTTGATTCCATCCATAAATCGACTTTCCCCCCTATGCTCTGAGTTCCTGTATCGATAAGAATTCGAGTTCTTATTGTTCTTATGTTATGGTATGAATATACCATACCAATTCGTTATGTATGGATGATGGATGAGATTCCATGGATAGAGAGCCAATTCCAATAGACCGTTCCCGTTCGCGTGCATCCAGCAGGAATTGAACCCGCAAATTTACCAATTATGAGTTGGGTGCTTTAACCATTCAGCCATGGATGCTTAACAGGGATCATCGTACATCATAAATAACCAATTTTCATATAGAAAGACATATCATAGAAAAATGAAATCGAAAATATTCGGAGATGGCAAATATTCGGAGATGACTATGAAAACACCTCTCCGGATCCTCGAATTGAAAGAGAGACTGAGAGGGATCAAGAATCCTAATTCTCGCTATTTGGAATGGATCCAATTCTATTGAGTCTGACCCATAGTGATCATTTCTCTTTAGCAAAGAATGACCTTGGTTATCAAAGGATTGAACAACTGAGATCCATTTACTTATGATACCTAGTTGACATTGCTAACAAGGATCTAATGAATTATGAGTTTAATAGATTCTCTTTAGCAGAAAGACGTATATTCCTTGCTCATTATCAGACAATCACTTATTCCCAAACCTCGTGTGGGGCTAATCGTTTTCATTTACCATCTCATGGAAAACCCTTTTCGTTCCGCTTAGCCCTATCGGGTATTTTAGTGATAGGTTCTATAGGAACTGGACAATCCTATTTGGTCAAATACCTAACGAAAAATTCCTATTTTCCTTTCATTAAGGTACGAGGGCTTCTTATTCCACAAGAACAAAAGCACCTTTTCATTCTTTCATATACTAGGGGTTTTTACTTGGAAAAGACAATGTTCCATACTAAAGGATTCGGGTCCATAACCACGAGTTCCAGTGCACTAGATCTTGTAGCACTTAGCAACGAGGCCCTATCCATTAGTATTCCACATAAGAAATCCATTATAGAAACTAATACAATTAGATTAGCTCTTCATAGACAAACTTGGGGTTTGCTATCCAAGATAAGACCGGCTCGGGATCATGGGACCCTTTTCTATCAGATAGGAGGGGATCTTGTACAAAATAGACTTCTAAGTAATAACCCCATAGATCCTATATCTATCTATATAAAGAGGCAATCGTGTCAGGAAGCGGCTTTTTCTTTGGCCAAACGGTACTTCGAACTTGGAACGAGCATGAAGAGATTAACGAGACTTCTTTCTCTTTTGAGTTTTTCTGGCGGACCGGTCGCGCAAGATCTTTGGTCTTCCCCCGGAACCGATGAAAAAGTGGGTCGCTTCTTATGGACTCGCTCAGAATGATTCTTCTCTATCTATAGTTCATGGCCTATTAGAAGTAGAAGGTGCTCTGGTGCAATCCTCACCGACAGAAAAAGATTGCAGTCGGGTTGATAATAATCGAGTGCCATTACTTTGTCGGTCCGAACCAAGGAATCCGTTAGAAATGTTTTGAAATGGATATTGTTCTCTCTTTGATTAGGGATGCTATATGAAAAGAAGTGGAGTTTGAAAAAGGGAACGGAATGGTCAAACCGGAACTGCTAGAGGAACGAATTTTCAATAGCATAACTTAGGCTCCTAGAATATGGGGCCCTTGGGACAATCTATTTGATTGCAGGGACAGGTACTCTGAATATGACTGGGGATTTTCCTATGGGTATTGGAGCGGGTCCAAGCAGATTAAAGAGGATGAGTTGTCAGAGACTGCTATTTATTCGAATTATTTCTGGTATATTTATCATAAAAAGGGGGAGGTGCAAGAGACTGATTCGGACTTCTTGCAGAGTGGAACAATGCAGTACCAGACACGAGATATATCTTTCAAAGAAGAAGGCTTTTTTCGAATAAGCCAATTGATTTGGGACCTTCGGATCCATTCTTTTTCCTATTCAAAGATCAGGCCTTTGTCTCTGTGTTTTCACGTCGAGAATTCTTTGCAGATGAAGATGAAGAGATGGCAAAGCGGCTTAGTACCAGTACCTGGAGAAAAAAGCCTCCTAAACATATGGCTAGCAACTGGTTCACCAGGAGTACGCAAGAAAGGCAAAAGCACTACGAATTATTGATTTAGGAATGGGAATGGGCTAGAACCCTGGGCTCTTCCTTATATAATTAATGGTCTTTTCATTCTAATACTCTATCCGAGAGTTCTCAGTATTTAGCAAAGTTGTTCCTATCTAACGGAAGGCTCCTGGATCAAATGACAAAGACATTGTTTGTGGAGAAAGAGGTGGCTTTTCCCGGATGAAATGAAACCTCATTTGTGTAACAGGAGAAAGATTTCCCACTCCTTAGCCGTAAAGATATGTGGCCATGAAAAAGGGAGGGGATTCAGTGGAACAGGATTGGCCGGGCGGTAGAGTCGTGGAAACACTTGTTGATTCCTATTTTGGACCCTAGCTCCATGGAACAATATGCTACTGCAGAAACATGGAAGAATTGCAATCTTAAATCAAAACACTATGTATGGGATGATATGAACTGCCTAAATAAGAATTCTTGAGCGTCGAATAACCTGAGTACTAACTACATCAAACAATTTGCATTAATGAAACTGTGTAAATCCACCGGATAATCAAAAATACGCATGTCTGATGAAATGGTTGTTGCTATCTGTTTCCATAACGAATCCTTGGTTTAACTGAATAAGTAAAGAAAATGGGCCCTTTCTCAATTTTGTACTGGATCGGGGCATAAAATTGAGCTATATGTCCAAGGTTTGAACTATTGATTTACGTAATTGGAAGTAACTAATTAGGTTTACGACGAAACCTAGAAATCGATCACTGATCCAATTTGACTACCTCTACGGGATAGACCTCAACAGAAAACTGTTGAGTAACGGCAGCAAGTGATTGAGTTCAGTAGTTCCTCATAGAAAATTATTGACTCTAGAGATATGGTAATATGGAGAAGACAAAATTGTTTGAAGCACGCACAGAACCGGAAGCGCCCCTTGTTTCAAAGAGAGGAGGACGGGTTATTCACATTTAATTTGATGGTCAGAGGCGAATTGAAAGTTAAGCAGTGGTAATTAAGACCCCCGGGTGAAAATAGGGATGTCTCCTACGTTACCCATAATATGTGGAAGTATCGACGTAATTTCATAGAGTCATTCGATCTGAATGCTACATGAAGAACATAAGCCAGATGACGGAACGCGGAGACCTAGGATGTAGAAGATCATAACATGAGCGATTCGGCGGATTTGGATTCCTTTTCTATATATCCACTCATGTGGTACTTCATCATACGATTCATATAAGATCCATCTGTCTAGAGATCGTCATATACATCTAGAAAGCCGTATGCTTTGGAAGAAGCTTGTACAGTTTGGGAAGGGGTTTTTAGAGAAAAAAGAAGAATCTACTTCAACCGATATGCCCTTAGGCACGGCCATACATAACATAGAAATCACACGTGGAAGGGGTGGGCAATTAGCTAGAGCAGCAGGTGCTGTAGCGAAACTGATTGCAAAAGAGGGTAAATTGGCCACTTTAAGATTACCATCTGGGGAGGTCCGTTTGGTATCCCAAAACTGCTTAGCAACAGTCGGACAAGTGGGTAATGTTGGGGTGAACCAAAAAAGTTTGGGTAGAGCCGGATCTAAGTGTTGGCTAGGTAAACGCCCCGTAGTAAGAGGGGTAGTTATGAACCCTGTGGACCACCCCCATGGGGGTGGTGAAGGGAAAGCCCCCATTGGTAGAAAAAAACCCACAACCCCTTGGGGTTATCCTGCGCTTGGAAGAAGAACTAGGAAAAGGAAAAAATATAGTGATAGTTTTATTCTTCGTCGCCGTAAATAAATACGTAACTAGGAATATGGAAAATTGCATTTTTGGAATTTGCAATAATACGATGGGCGAACGACGGGAATTGAACCCGCGCATGGTGGATTCACAATCCACTGCCTTGATCCACTTGGCTACATCCGCCCCTTATCCAGCTAAAGGATTTTCTCTTTTTCCATTCATTATTATTCTATTTATTCTGACCTCCATACCTCGATCGAGATAGTGGACATAGGATGCCACTCTTTAAAATGAAAAAAAGGAGTAATCAGCTGTGACACGAAAAAAAACGAATCCTTTTGTAGCTCGTCATTTATTGGCAAAAATCGAAAAGGTCAATATGAAGGAGGAGAAAGAAATAATAGTAACGTGGTCCCGGGCATCTAGCATTCTACCCGCAATGGTTGGCCATACAATCGCGATTCATAATGGAAAAGAACATATACCTATTTACATAACAAATCCTATGGTAGGTCGCAAATTGGGGGAATTCGTGCCTACTCGGCATTTCACGAGTTAT
This sequence comes from Zea mays, assembly GCF_902167145.1. NCBI lineage: Eukaryota > Viridiplantae > Streptophyta > Magnoliopsida > Poales > Poaceae > Zea > Zea mays. The sequence continues at coordinate 39,973,648 of NC_050104.1, read as the reverse complement.
GAAAGTACAAGAAAGGATACTAAATCTCGTCGTTAATTGAATTCAGAATAGAAAGATTCAGAATAAACAAAGAAATACCCAATATCCTGTTGGAACAAGATATTGGGTATTTCCGGCTTTCCTTCCTTCAAAAATTCCTATATGTTTAGGAGAAAAACCTTATCCATTAAGGTAAGGAACTTCAAGAGCAGCTAGGTCTAGAGGGAAGTTGTGAGCATTACGTTCGTGCATTACCTCCATACCAAGATTAGCACGGTTGATGATATCAGCCCAAGTATTAATAACGCGACCTTGGCTATCAACTACAGATTGGTTGAAATTGAAACCATTTAGGTTGAATGCCATAGTACTAATACCTAAAGCAGTGAACCAGATCCCTACTACAGGCCAAGCAGCCAAGAAGAAGTGTAAAGAACGAGAATTGTTGAAACTAGCATATTGGAAGATTAATCGACCAAAATAACCGTGAGCAGCCACAATATTATAAGTCTCTTCTTCCTGACCAAATTTGTAACCCTCATTAGCAGACTCATTTTCAGTGGTTTCCCTGATCAAACTAGAGGTTACCAAGGAACCATGCATAGCACTGAATAGGGAACCGCCGAATACACCAGCTACACCTAACATGTGAAATGGATGCATAAGGATGTTGTGCTCTGCCTGGAATACAATCATAAAGTTGAAAGTACCAGATATTCCTAAAGGCATACCATCAGAGAAACTTCCTTGACCAATAGGGTAAATCAAGAAAACAGCAGTAGCAGCTGCAACAGGAGCTGAATATGCAACAGCAATCCAAGGGCGCATACCCAGACGGAAACTAAGTTCCCACTCACGACCCATATAACAAGCTACACCAAGTAAGAAGTGTAGAACAATTAGCTCATAAGGACCGCCATTGTATAACCATTCATCAACAGATGCAGCTTCCCAAATTGGGTAAAAATGCAATCCGATCGCCGCAGAAGTAGGAATAATAGCACCAGAGATAATATTGTTTCCATAAAGTAAAGAACCAGAAACAGGCTCACGAATACCATCAATATCTACTGGAGGAGCAGCGATGAAGGCGATAATAAATACGGAAGTTGCGGTCAATAAGGTAGGGATCATCAAAACACCGAACCATCCAATGTAAAGACGGTTTTCGGTGCTAGTTATCCAGTTGCAGAAGCGACCCCACAGGCTTGTACTTTCGCGTCTCTCTAAAATTGCAGTCATGGTAAGATCTTGGTTTATTCAAATTGCAAGGACTCCCAAGCACACGTATTAACTAGAAAGAAAATAGATAATAGAAGGCTTGTTATTTAACAGTATAACATAGTCTATATACCAATGTCAACCAAGCCAGCCCCAACGATTGGATTTTCGTATAACTTCATTTACCAAATCCAAAAATTTGGGAAATGAAGTTAGTAAAAATGAAAAACTCAGATTGCTCTTTTCTATTTTCCATATGGGTTGCCCGGGACTCGAACCCGGAACTAGTCGGATGGAGTAGATAATTCTTCCTTGTTACAATAGAAAAAACCCCTCCCCAAATCGTGCTTGCATTTTTCATTGCACACGACTTTCCCTATGTGGAAATAGCCAATTTCTATTCCGAAGAGGAAGTCCACTAATTTTGAGAATTTTTAATTAGTTAAAGTGATTCACCTACTATGGAACATTTCAGAATGGAAAATGTGCAAGTTTTATCTTGATATCGATCTTTTCTAGTTTATTAATTTTGTCTAATGATTAATTAAGAGTAAGAGGATTCACCAGGTCATTGATACGGATAATATCCAAATACCAAATACGCTCACTGTGTGATCCATGGAAAGAAAAGTGAATTGTTTTGGTGAACATCAAAGAAAAAACTTGCTCTTCTTCCGTAAAAAATTCTTCTAAAAATACCGAACCCAATCGTTGCATAAAAGTTCGTACCGTACTTTTATGTTTACGAGCTAAAGTTCTAGCACATGAAAGTCAAAGTATATATTTTAGTCGATACAAAGTCTGTTTTTTCGAAGATCCACTATGATAATGAAAAATATTTCTACATATCCGACCAAAACGATCAAGAATATCCCAATCTGATAAATCAGTCCAAACGGGTTTACTAATAGGATGCCCCGATCCAGTACAAAATTGAGCTTTTGATAAGGATCCGACATAGTAAAATAACGGGTTTACTTAAACATGTCCTAGATCGCGTACAGTCCGACCCATAAGGCCGGCTAGTCTGATCTGTCGTAGGATGGTTCAGCCCTTAAGGCCAGACAAGCGTCGCAGCATGGATCCGGTGTCGCGGACGATCCGACCTCTGAGATCGGATGGTCCACACTCACGCAGAGACCGTCTAGTTCCTCTGAGGGAGGCATAATAGAGGAATTCAGGGATCTCGACAAGTTAGGACAGGGGTTTACATCGGCCGATCCTTTGGAGGAGATCGACATAGGAGATGGTAAAACTCTAAGACCGACTTTTGTGAAAAAGACACTGGAGACCAATCCTAGAAATGAAATGACCGGTCTATTAAAAGAATATTCTGATTGCTTTGCTTGCAATTACACTGAGATGTCAAGATTAAGCCGAGAGATAGTAGAGCATCGATTGCCTATTAAGTCCGGTTTCAGACCTTTCAAGTAGAAAGCTAGAACATTTCGTCCAGACTTACTCCCAATTCATCGGCTGCTAGGAGCTAATTTTATTAGACCTTGCAGATACGCAGAGTGGGTCTCTAATATTGTGCTGGTGGAGAAGAAATATTCAGGTAAGCTCAAAGTATGCATTAATTTTCTCAATTTGAATAGAGCAACTCCAAAAGATGAATATCCCATGCCCATAGCCGACACGTTGACCAATAATGTGTTAGGAAATAGAATTATTAGCTTTCTTGATGGTAATGCCAGATATAATCAGATTTTCATGGCCAAAGAAGATGCGTTCAAAATGGTCTTTATATGTCCAGGCTTTATTGGTTTATTTGAGTGTGTTGTCAAGACATTCGGCCTGAAAAATGCTGGTGCTACTTATCAGAGGGCTATGAATTTGATCTTTAACGATCTATTGGAAAATACTATGGAAGTCTACATTGATGATATCGTAGTCAAATCGGCTGAGTTTAGTTCTCATATAGCTCATTTGCGCAAAGCCTTTGATAAAATGTGTCGGTATGGTCTAAAATGAACCCACGTAAATGTGCTTTTGGAGGTTGGCTGGTAAGTTCTTAGAATTTATAATTCATGAACATGGTATAGAGATAGACCTTGACCGAATTAAATCCATTCTGAATGTGGGACCTCCGACATGTAAGCTTGAAATGTAGAAGTTTCTCAGTAAGGTAAATTATTTACGAAGGTTTATTTCTAATCTAGCAGGGAAGATCAATGCCTTCACTCCTATCCTTTGGCTTAAAAATGATATCGAATACACCTGGGGGATAGAACAAGAGGAAGCATTTGATCTCATTAGAAAATATTTGTCTTCGGCTCCCGTATTAAAAGCACCACAAGCAGGAGTACCGTTTAGATTATACATTGCATCCGAAGATAAAGTTATTGAAGCTGTTCTAACACAAGAAACCGAAGGAAAGGAGCATGTGGTAACCTACCTAAGTTGGAGGCTGGTGGACGCTAAAACAAGGTACACTTTCATTGAGAAGTTATGTCTATGCCTGTTTTATGCATGCACCAAATGTAGGTGTTATCTATTGCCTAGTCATTGCATTGTTTCTAGTCAAGCCGATGTGATCAATACATGTTGCAAAACTCGATAATGAGTGGTAGAATCAGTAAATGGGCTTATGCACTTATAGAATACGACTTGGCCTATGAACCATTGAAATCTATGAAAGGCCAGGTCGTAGCAGATTTTATTGTAGAACATTGGATTGATAATGCTCCTAAACCAGGCGTATCATATCTCACGGTTACTCCCTGGACTCTATATTTTGATGGATTGGTTTGCAACAAAGGACAAGGAATTAGCATTGTGCTTGTTTGACCAAGTAATGCTTCCTTTGACTTCTCTAGCCGATTAAAAACTTATTATACTAACAATCAAGCCGAATATGAAGCCCTTCTATTCGGCTTGGAGCTATTAAACTATATGGGAGTGAAACATGTGAAGGCACTTGGTGATTCTCAGCTAGTGGTCCAACAGATATTAGAAAAGTATCAATGTCTAGATGGCACTCTAAATAGTTACCTTGAAAAATGTTGGGGCATAATTCATTCTTTTGACGAATTCAGCAATCGACGCATCTCTAGGATTGAGAATTATAGAGCTAACAATTTGGCACAAGATGCATCAGGTTGTCGGATAAAGCGAGGGAAATTTCACAACACCGAAAATCTGATAACCGGTGCAGGGCTAATTCCCCAGGTCGCAGACCGTCCGGGGTTGCCAGGGAAGTCCTCCTGGTAAAATCGGCTGAGAACAAAGCCGATGAAACTGATTGGAGGACGCCCATAGTTGATTACCTACGAAATCCCAGTGTTAGGACAGATAGGAACGTTCGACGTACAGCTTTCAAGTATGTTTTAACGAGTGATAAACTCTACCGCCGAAATGGTTGATGACGTCCTGCTTAAGTGCTTGGGCCCAAGTGATGCTATATTAGCCATGGCCGAAGTACATGAAGGAATTTGTGGTACCCATCAATCAGCTCCGAAGATGAAGTCGTTATTGCGAAGATCTGGCTTCTATTGGCCTAACATGATAGCCGATTGTTTCAAGTAATACAAAGGATGCCAAGTATGTCAAAAAATCGGCGACTTACAAATGATCCCTATAGCCGAATTACATCCTATCATTAAACCTTGGCCTTTCAGAGGATGGGGATTGGACTTTATAGGAGAAATCCATCCTTCATCATCAAAGGGGCATTGGTTTGTGTTAGTTGCCACTGACTACTTTACTAAATGGACTGAAGTTGTTGCTCTGAAGAACATGACACATAGGGAGGTAATTGAGTTCATAACCGAGTATATTATTCATAGATTCGACATTCCCCACACTTTAACTACAAACCAGGGGGCTTCTTTTATGTCAAAGGAGGTACATGAGTTTGCTGAATTATATAGAATCAAATTGCTCAATTCTTCTCCGTATTATGCTTAGGACAATGGGCAGGCCGAGTCTAGTAATAGAACATTGATTATCCTGATAAAAAGGAAAGTATCTGATCATCCTAAATAGTGGCATAGAATTTTGTCCGAAGCTTTATGGGTTCATAGGATATATAAACACCGTGCTACTAAAGTATCTCCGTTTAAGCTTGTCTATGGGCAGGAAGCAGTGTTGCCTGTGGAAATAAGCTTAGATGTTGTCAATCTCTTGTCGGTGATTATTATAATTCAACGATGGACAATATTGATGAAGTGACCGACAAGAGATTGACAGCTTTAGGAGAAATAGATCAGGACAAGATCATAGTTGCCAAAGCTTACAACAAGAAGGTCAATGCTAAATCGTTCCACCTAGGGGACCTGGTATGAAAGACTATCTTACCTCTAAGGAATAAAGACTGGAAGTTTGTGAAGTGGTTGCCAAGCTGGGAAGGACCTTACAAGGTCACGCAAGTGATGTCCTGTAATGCCTACTTGTTGCAAACATTACAAGGCAAAGACTTGCCTAAGGCGTTAAATGGATGTTTCCTCAAGCAGTACCATCCTAGTATGTGGCAAGATGCCTAAGAAACCGATGTGATCGCATCTAGTTAGTTGCTTTTGGTTCACTCAGCTCCGCTAAAAGGCAGGGGCATATGTTGAGCACCAAAATAGGTAGGGCGGACGGTCCGGCCCTGAGGCCGGACGGTCCGCGCGCGCATAGAGCCAGTTAGGTTTCCGAGTTTCTTGCGACGGTTGTTAGCTAAATTCACGGAATTAACTTGGGAGATTGGTTTGTAACGGGTCCAGAACCCCTCCTCTATACATATAGAGGAATACGGTCGATTGGAATCATCAAAAATTGAATCAATGACTAGTATGCATCTCGTTTTTACCTTAGGAATTAGGAGTAGTTCTAGTTTGTTCTAGTTTAGCCTCTCAATCCCCAAATCCTCCGCTTCTCTTCGACTCTACATCTATTAGAGGTGTCTAGGTCGGCCTGCTAACCATAGACAAAGCCTAGGACCTCTCCTCCCCGACAGGGTCCCTCCCGAGAGTGAGATCCAGGCGCTGCCGGCGAACTCCGCCACCCCTGCGCACGCGCGGACCGTCAAGCCTGCAGGCGCAGACCGTTCGGCTCGTTAGGTCGGAACGCCAGCCCTGCGCCAAGTCGCAGACCGTCCGGCCCCTGGCCACGGACCGTCCGTGCATGTGCAGAGAGCACCATCGCCGGTTCTCAACGCAGTTATTGGCACCCTGATCGGCGCCAATAGATTGAAATGAGATATAGGATGGGAGATAGGACGAGTAAGTTGTTGGAGATAGCCTTATTGTGTGGTTACATGGACACCTGCGACTTCGAGGTTTATTTTACCTATCTCTACTTCTTAAAAGGACTCGTTTCAACGGTTGTTCTATGCCACGCACGAAGTGCACATCTGTTTCTCTCTCCCTCGCTTTTTTCCTTAACAATTGCATCACATGTGACGATCGTTCTGCGGCATGCGCGAAGCACACATGTTTCCTCTTCTAGCGCTTCTCATGTAACAACTGGACACATCTGTTTTCCGCTTTCGTTTCTCGCCTAACAACTACGTCACGCGTGAAGCGCACATCTGTTTCCCCCTCTACCATGTGCGAAGCGCACATCTGTTTCTCATTGCCAGCTCATAATTTAGTGGCAGCCCATAATTAGCTTAAAGATAGGAGGCTGGTGGTTTTCACTGACATAGAACCAAGCTACAATTAGCAGATTTCTGGTTTTCCATAATTGAGATTTTGGTGACTTTTTTATAATTGGCAGCTTATGCAACTATGCAAGAAGGGTAGAAAGTGAAAGTGCAGGATGGTCTGCACAACAGACAACGATACACCTCATCAGAGAACTAGATTAGCTGTTGATTTAAACAATTATCGTAACAATTATGTTGTAAGACCAACATATTAATAAATTTAATATTATAAGGATATATATAAATATCTTGTATTTAATATTTTTTTAATTACGCAGTACACTTACACTAGTATTATAAAAAATTGGGACTGTCTGGATCACTTAGGGGGTGTTTGGTTTGAGGAATCACTCCATTCAAAATGTGGTGATGCATCATGAGTCTATTCCTCAAATTTGGTGGGATGACCTCATTCCTCATATTAATACTGACTAACTAAGTATAATGAATGAGATGATAATGGATCAACTCATTCCATTCCACAAACCAAACAAAAAAGTGAGGAGTGAGAAGATGATGAACTAGCTCATTCCTCAAACCAAACAACTAATGCATCTAGCTAGGTGTAAAGTTGGTTATTGATATAATCATATAGATGTCCCTATTAGCTTATTGGGGGCAGTTAATGGATTATTGCTGCTTAAATTGCTGGCTTTTATTACTTTACCAATAAGCTGACCAGTTTAAATCAGCTATAACTTTTTAGCAGCTTGCGGTATGTTTAGGGGTTGGGGTGTTCAGGAATGAGGAGGTTGTCTTGTCTTTGATGAATATCATGGATGTCAGATTGTAAGATGAGGTATTCAGAAATATTTTCCTCTTTTATGAGGAATTTAGGGATTTTTTAAGGAGATGGGATGCTTAGGAATTTGTTGCCATGATAGTATTGCATAAGGCGATTTTTCAGCAAGGTTCTAAATCTTCCGCTATAGCTAGCTACCACTATATCTGGCTATAGCTGTTTCAAGAGTATTTAGTAATTTCTTCGATCCCATCCATTACACTTGTCCCAAACGAGACAGTCCACTGTAGCCGGCACTTTGCTGTTTTTTCATTCTGTCGATCGCTAAATTGTCTTGTCCAGAGATTTAAAACACTAGATTTCAGTGAAGTCCAGAAAAAAAATCGATTGCTCTTGCATAATTGGGCCCGTTTGAAACTGGAGCTGATGGCAAGAGCTCGATTAGCAATCGCAGGATAGTTAAGCAGGCGGAAGCAGAATAATATTATTTTGGCCAATGCATGCCCATAAACATTGTCTTCAGTGTACACTGGTATTGGCGGCGAGATGACGGATCCCAATCGGCGTCAATATATCTAAGCTTAAAGCCTTAAACCCTTCACGACAAGAGGCACACGATCGCCAGCGCCGCGCCGATAGTCCAAGATGCCGTGTCCCTTGCTGCGTTGTTCTTCTGATCTGCAGGCGGTTGGCCGTCCGCGTCTGGCGAAGGAGCTGGGGTAGTGTGCTCTGGCGATGGCGCTGGGCGACGCCTGGGCGCAGGTGCAGTCACCGGAGCAGGGGCAAGTGGGGGTGTGGGTGCATGTGCAGGCGACGGCGACGGCGACGGCGAGACCGGTACAGGGGCAGGCGACGGCGAGACCGGCGCAAGGGCAGGTGTAGGTGCATGTGCAGGCGAGGAGGCCGGCGCAGGGGCGGGCGCAGTGTGTCCCTGGTCGTCGTTAGACTGCTGCCTTGGCAGGAGCACCGCGTCGATGAGGTAGACGGAGAGCGGCGCCTTGTCGAGCAGCGTCTTGGTCACCGTGGCGGCGCTGGCAGATGCAGACGAGATTTTCACTGTGTCCCCGTCGGCACGTATCGTTAGGTTGTACCCGTTGTTGTTCTTGGATCCGTCGGAGGCAAGCGTGCTTACGTCCCCATTGATCGCCTTGAGAGACTGCGCGGAGTAGTGTTCCGCCACGCCGTGGTACAGCAGGAGCGCGAGCTGGGCGTCGGCGGTGAGGTTCTTGAAGGTGGAGTTGAAGGCCTCCACCGCCTCGTCGGCCGGGCAGAAGACGGTGAGCCCGGCGGCGCTGCTGTCGTACTTGGTGACTGCGTCGGCCGTCGCGGCGAGGAGGCTGGCGAAGCCCCCGCAGCCGTTCTTGGACAGCAGATCCGTCAACCCCGGCGCCGCGTCGGGCTGCGGCGCGGGCGGTGGAGCCTGCACCCCGTCCGCCGGCGCCGGAGACCAGATCAGGTCCCTCACCTGCAGGACGGCGATGTAGTACGGTTGTTCCTTGATGGATCGTTGGTAGAAGGCGGTCGGCAACCTGTTGGAGGGGCCCGACGGCGTGAACGCCGCCACGCGGCCGTCGGGGAACACGGTGATGTTGACGATCCCGTCGCTCCCCTGCGCCTTGCCGGAGGCCTGGTAGAGGCTAGCGGCCTGGGCGAAACCGCCCTGGATGCTGCCTAGCTTGGCGGCGTCGAAGTAGTCCAGGAGGACGTGGAGGTAGATCACGCGCTGCAGGTCGTCGAGCTGCAGCTTCTGCGCCTTTAGCCGCGCCATGACGGCGTTGTCGACGGCGAGGACGGTGACGGTGCTGCGGCGGTCGATCTCCGCCGCGGCGCCGGTGCTGACCAGGGCAGCGCTGAAGTCGGTGAACTCCGGGTACGCCGCCAGGATGGCCGTGATGTTGTGGCTCGCAGCGCCTTGACCTTGACACACCGACGACGCGCCGAGGACGAGGAGGGGAAGGAGCACTGCAGCGAGAGGCATTGCGCTCGAGAAACCGAAAGGTTTGCTGCTTCCTGTCATTCTGTGTGCTGGCCGGGTGTTTTGTCTTCTTTATTTGAACAAGAGGAAAGGAAAGGGTTTAGCCCCTGCCATATATGGTGCAGCTCAAATAAAGGGCATCAAATCAAATTGGCGGCTGAAATTCAGTGATGAAGATGACGAAACAAAGATTCGATTTCACAACTCAGCTAGCCGTTGTGTATAGCAAACAATAACAGCAACAAAAACGGGAATTATTTCCCTTTCACGCTCGCGTCTAGACTAAGGCCCTATTAGAATCTACAGAGCAAATAGTTAGCTGTCAAATTTAACTGTAGAGGTTACAAATATCCGTGACTAATACCCAGCTAATTTTGAGCTATCAAACAGCTATCAATTAGTTTATTAACAGACTCAGCCCAGTCAATAATTTGTTAACTAGCTAACTATTAGCTATAGGATTTCTAAACATGGTATAAATCCAATTGTTTGACCTACTAACATGCAGACAAGTGGGCCCAAACACTCGAAAACTGACAATGCTCAGGTGCACAGTAAAATGGTAGGTATGGAACTCTAGCGCTTGTTATGTATGTCTCATCCGTGTACAGGACGAGGGTATTTATAGGTAACCGCATGGGTAGGTGGTCCCTAGTTTCATATGTCCCTCGGTTACCTGTTATATTTTTGGAATATTTCTAACAATGGAGTCATTACAGAACAGTAAAATACACAGGCCCAAACATACCCAAAAGTCTACCCCTCCTACGGACTTACAAGTGGGGATGAGCCCTAGCTGAGCGGAATCGGTCCCACAGAAGATGTCTGAAGTCTTCGCTCTTGTACCGGACTGTAACACCCATTAGGAATCACTTTAAAATAAGGAGGCATGTATTGAGTATTTGAAACAAATGCCTAAATAAATAAATAAAATATATTGTTGAATACCATGCTAGATACCTTTGTCTGTTGCATTTAAATTCGAATTGAAAACATGAAATCAGTTTGGATTTGAAATATAAAATAGAACAAGAAATTGAAAAAGATAATAGAAAAGAAAAAAAAATGAAATGAAAACCCGCAGCTCGAGCCGCTTCTGTCTTGGCCCATCCTCCCTTGGATCCCGCACGGCCCAACACTAGCTTGAACGAAGTAATGATTAAGAATAAGTACCCGTTACCTCGGATTGAAGATCTGTTTGATCAGATGAGAGGAGCTAAAGTATTCTTAAAGATAGATCTAAGATCAGGCTATCATCAGTTGAAGATTCGGACTGAAGATATACCTAAAACAGCTTTCACTACAAGATACAGACTATATGAATTTTTGGTCATGTCTTTTGGACTGACTAATGCACCAGCTTACTTTATGAACTTGATGAATAAAGTATTCATGGAATACCTTGACCAGTTTGTGGTGGTATTCATCGACGACATACTGGTATACTCTCAGAATAAAGAAGAACATGAGGATCATCTGAGATTAGTTCTACAGAAACTTCGTGACAATCGGTTGTATGCGTGTGATTTTTGGCTGAAGGAAGTTGCTTTCCTAGGTCATATTACCACCAATGGAGGAATTAAAGTAGACCCCGGTAAAATAAGTGAAATACTAAATTGAAAACAACCCACAGATGTGTCCAAGATCAGGAGTTTTCTTGGATTAGCAGAATACTACAGAAGATTTATCGAAGGCTTCTCCAAAACAGTGAAACCCCTTACTTCGCTGTTGGAGAAAGGTAAAGAGTTTAAGTGGGATGAAGCATGTCAGAAATGTTTCGAGGAATTAAAGGAAAGGCTAACCACATCACTAGTGTTAATTATGCTTGATATTCATAAAGGATTTGATCTGTATTGTGATGCATCACATCTAGGACTTGGATGTTTGTTAATGCAAGAAGGAAAAGTGATTGCCTAAGCTTCAAGGCAGTTACGGAAGCATGAGAAGAATTATCCTATACATGATTTGGAATTAGCTGCCGTAGTGCACGCTTTGAAGATTTGGAGGCACTACATGATTGGAAACAAGTGTAAAATCTTCACAAATCACAAAAGCTTGAAATACATCTTTACGCAGAAATAACTCAACCTAAGACAGAGAAGATGGCTTGAGTTGATCAAGGACTATGATTTGGAAATACAATATCACCCAGGTAAAGCAAATGTAGTGGCTGATGCTTTGAGCCGTAAAGGACAAGTGAACAACATCACTACTCATTTGATGTCACAGGAATTATGCTGGGAGATGGAACAACTCAACCTTGGAATGCTCAATAGTATGGAAGCAACAGTTATGGAAGTTGAATCTACTTTGGAAGAAGAGATTCGTAAAGGACAAGAGTATGATGAGAAAATCAAAGAAATTAAGACACAAATTAGTTTGGGTAAAGCCCTAGATTTCACAGAAGATGATCAAGGCACAATATGGTTTAAAAAGAGAATTTGTGTACCAGAAATCGAGCACCTATGCCAACTTATCTTAAGAGAACCCTATGATTTAGCTTATTCTATTCACCCTGGAAGTACTAAGATGTACCAGGATCTAAAGGAAAAGTTTTAGTGGTACGGTTTGAAAAGAGATGTGGCTACTCATGTTGCACTATGTGACGTATGTCAACGAGTTAAAGCCGAACACCAAAGACTAGCAGGATTGCTACAACCTCTCAAAGTACAAAAATGGAAATGGGAAGAAATCAGTATGGATTTCGTAGTTGGACTACCCCGTACTCGGGATGGCTATGATTCAATATGGGTTATAGTGGACAGGTTGACTAAAGTGGCACACTTTATACCTATGAAGACAACTTACTCAGGAGCCCAGTTAGCAGAGTTATACATGTCATTCTGTGTGCTGGTCGGGTGTTTTGTCTTCTTTATTTGAACAAGAGGAAAGGAAAGGGTTTAGCCCCTGCCATATATGGTGCAGCTCAAATAAAGGGCATCAAATCAAATTGGCGGCTGAAATTCAGTGATGAAGATGACGAAACAAAGATTCGATTTCACAACTCAGCTAGCCGTTGTGTATAGCAAACAATAACAGCAACAAAAACGGGAATTATTTCCCTTTCACGCTCGCGTCTAGACTAAGGCCCTATTGGAATCTACAGAGCAAATAGTTAGCTGTCAAATTTAACTGTAGAGTGAAAGGGAAATGTGCCCTTGGGCCATTTCTAAGTATTTTGGTGATTTAGTGTCCAACACAAGTGCTTAAGTGATAAACTATGTCAAATGATGGATAAGGTGCAAATCAATACAAAGGTATGATTCTAGATTTAGTACATTGTTTTTTTGTATACTAACATGTTTGTCTAAGTGGTAGAATCAGAGAAAATGCAATTGAAAAAAAGTGGCTCGAAGCAGCCAAGAGTGGTGCACCGGACAGTGTCTGGTGGTGCACCGAACAGTGTCCGGTGCGCCAGGCTGACATCCGTCAACTAGCTGCTCTCGGGACTTCGTCGGCGGCGTACGACTAAAATTCACCGGACTGTCCGGTGGTGCACCGGACTGTCCGGTGAGCCAACAGTTGGTCGGGCCAACGGTCGGCCGCGGAATCCGCGCGCGACGCGTGGCAAGTGCCAACGGTCGGATGGGGCACCGGACTGTCCGGTGTGCACCGGACAGTGTCCGGTGCGCCAACGGCTCCAAGACTGCAACGGTCGGCTTCGCCAAATAAGGAAAGAGATCCGCACCGGACAGTGTCCGGTGGTGCACCGGACTGTCCGGTGCGCCAGGCGACTGAAGGCAACAATTGCCTTCTTGAAATGCTCTCAATGGCTCCTAACTGTCTTGGGGCTATAAAAGGGACCCCTAGGCGCATGGAGGAGTACACCAAACATTCTCTAAGCATTCTTAAGCACCAAGACTTCGATTCCGCGCATTTGATTCTTTATGATAGCAACTAGAGCTCCATTTGAGTTGTGAACTCGTCGGGTTGTGTTGTGAGCTCTAGTTGTGATTTGTGTGCATGTTGGTACTCTGATTTCGTGTCTTGTGTGCATTGCTCATCCCTCCCTTACTCCGTGCTTCTTTGTGAACACCAAGTGTAAGGGCGAGAGGCTCCAAGTTGTGGAGATTCCTCACAAACGGGATATATTAAACAAAGCAAAACACTGTGGTATTCAAGTGGGTCTTTGGACCGCTTGAGAGGGGTTGATTGCAACCCTCGTCCCTTGGGACACCACAACGTGGAGTAGGCAAGTGTTGGACTTGGCCGAACCACAGGATAAACCACTGTGCCATCTCTGTGTTGATCTCTTTGTGGTCATCGTGTTGTGCAAGTTCTCCTCTCTAGCCACTTGGCTTAATTGTGCTAACTCCTAATCAAGTTTTGTGGATTAAGTTTCAAGTTTTTACAGGATCACCTATTCACCCCCCTCTAGGTGCTCTCAATTGGTATCAGAGCCGTTCTCTTCAAGAAAGGGACTAATCGCCCGAAGAGATGGATCCTAAGGGCAAGGGGATGGTGGTCAATGATAAGGAGAAAGAGTCCTTTGTCAATGATCCAAAGGAGGACAAGCCTACTGACTCGGGCTCGAGCCACAAAAGAAAAGATGGGAGGAAGAAGAAAACAAGGCGCATCAAAGAGATAGTCTACTACGACAGCGACGAATCCTCTTCTTCCCAAAAGGACGACGACAACGATATGAGAAAAAGAAGACGGTTAATTCAAACTTCTGTTTTGATTATTCTCGTATTCCTCAAAGTACCAATGCTCATCTACTCTCCATTCCACTTGGTAAACCTCCTCATTTTGATGGAGAGGACTACGGATTTTGGAGTCACAAAATGCGTAGTCACTTGTTCTCTCTCCATCCTAGTATATGGGAGATAGTAGAGAGTGGAATGAAATTTGATAGCTCCGATAGTCCTTTGTTTATCAATGAACAGATTCATAAAAATGCACAAGCTACTACTGTGTTGTTAGCTTCATTGTGCAGGGACGAGTACCATAAGGTGAGCGGCTTGGACAATGCCAAGCAGATCTGGGACACCCTCAAGATCTCACATGAGGGGAACGACGTCACCATGCTCACCAAGATGGAGTTGGTAGAAGGCGAACTTGGGAGATTCGCGATGATAAGAGGGGAGGAGCCAACCCAGACGTACAACAGGCTCAAGACCCTCGTCAACAAGATAAGGAGCTATGGAAGCACACGATGGACGGACCACGACGTCGTCTACCTAATGCTAAGGTCCTTTACTGTACTTGATCCACATTTGGTAAACAATATTCGTGAAAATCCTAGGTACACCAAAATGTCGCCCGAAGAAATTCTTGGTAAATTTGTAAGCGGGCGGATGATGATCAAGGAGGCGAGATACGTGGATGATGCATTGAATGGCCCAATCCACAAGCCTCAAACCGTTGCTCTCAAAGCAACAAGGAGCAAGGAGGCACTACCTAGCAAGGTGGCGCAAGTTGAGGCGGCCGGGCTTAATGAGGAAGAAATGGCCCTTATCATCAAGCGGTTCAAGATGGCGCTAAAGGGTCGCAAGGAGCACCCCAACAAGAACAAGACAAAGGGGAAGCGCTCCTGCTTCAAATGTGGTAAGATTGGTCATTTTATCGCTAATTGTCCCGATAATGATAGTGACCAGGAAAAGAAGAGTGGAAAGTGGGAAAAGAAGAAGAACTACAAGAAGGCGAAGGGCGAGGCACATCTTGGAATGGAGTGGGATTCGGATTGCTCCTCGTCCGACTCCGACAACGAAGGACTCGCCGCTACCGCTTTCAACAAGTCATCCCTCTTCCACAACGAGCATCACACATGCCTCATGGCAAAGGAGAAGAAAGTATGTACTCGAAACAATACTACTTATGCTTCTTCAAGCGAGGATGAGTCTAGTGATGATGATGAAATAGACTATTCATGCTTATTCAAGGGCTTAGATAGAACTAAGGTTGATAGGATTAATGAATTGATTGATGCTTTGAATGATAAGAATAGATTACTAGAAAAACAAGAGGACCTTTTATATGAAGAGCATGATAAATTTGTTAGTGCACAAAATTCTCTTGCTCTAGAAGTTAAAAGGAATGAAATGCTTTCTTGTGAACTATCTACTTGTCATGAAACCATTTCTACTTTAAAAAGTGTTAATGATGATTTAAATGCTAAACTAGAAGTAGCAAATAAATCTAACTCTTGTGTAGAACATGTTATGATTTGCAATAGGTGCAAAGATTTTAATGTTGATGCTTGTAGTGAACACCTAGTTTGCATTTCTAAATTAAATGATGAAGTGGCTAGTCTTAATGCCCAACTTAAGACTAGCAAGAGTGAATTTGACAAGCTAAAATTTGCAAGGGATGCCTACACGATTGGTAGACACCCCTTAATTAAGGATGGTCTTGGCTTCAAGAGGGAAGTCAAGAACTTAACAAGCCATAAGGCTTTCATCTCCGCCAAGGAGAAAGGGAAGGCCCCTATGGCTAGTAGTGCTCAAAAGAACCATGCCTTCATGTATCATAATAGGAGACATTCTAGAAATGTTTATCGAAGTTATGATGCTTTTGATTCTCATGCCATGGTTGCTTCTAGTTCTTCTATTATGCATAATAGAAATTTAGCTAGGAGAAATGTTATTAATCACATGCCTAGAAGAAATGTTGTTAATGCTTCTAGGAAAATAATAAATGAACATTCTACAATTTATCATGCTTGCAATGCTTCATTTGCGATTTGTAGAAAGGATAGGAAAGTGATTGCTAGGAAACTAGGGGAAAAATGCAAGGGAGATAAAACTTGCATTTGGGTCCCTAAGGATATTGTCACTAACCTTGTAGGACCCAACAAGAGTTGGGTACCTAAGACCCAAACCTAAATTTGCCTTGCAGGTTTATGCATCTGGGGGATCAAGCTGGATTGTCGACAGCGGATGCACAAACCACATGACGGGGGAGAAAAAGATGTTCACCTCCTACGTCAAGAATAAAGATTCCCAAGATTCAATCATATTCGGTGACGGGAATCAAGGCAAGGTTAAAGGCTTAGGCAAAATTGCAATCTCAAATGAGCACTCTATTTCTAATGTATTCTTAGTAGAGTCGCTTGGATATAATTTGTTATCCGTAAGTCAATTATGTAATATGGGATATAATTGTCTATTCACAAATGTAGATGTGTCTGTCTTTAGAAGAAGTGATGGTTCATTAGCTTTTAAGGGTGTATTAGACGGCAAACTCTATTTAGTTGATTTTGCAAAAGAGGAGGCCGGTCTAGATGCATGCTTAATTGCTAAGACTAGCATGGGCTGGTTGTGGCATCGCCGCTTAGCACATGTGGGGATGAAGAACCTTCACAAGCTTCTAAAGGGAGAACACGTGATAGGTCTAACTAATGTTACTTTCGAAAAAGATAGACCTTGTGCAGCTTGTCAAGCAGGGAAACAGGTGGGAAGCTCTCATCATGCCAAAAATGTGATGACAACATCAAGACCCCTGGAGTTACTTCATATGGACCTCTTCGGACCCGTCGCCTATCTAAGCATAGGAGGAAGTAAGTATGGTCTTGTTATAGTTGATGATTTTTCCCGCTTCACTTGGGTATTCTTTTTGCAGGAAAAATCTGAAACCCAAGGGACTCTCAAGCGCTTTCTAAGGAGAGCTCAAAACGAGTTTGAGCTCAAGGTGAAGAAGATAAGGAGCGACAATGGGTCCGAGTTCAAGAACCTTCAAGTGGAGGAGTATCTTGAGGAGGAAGGAATCAAGCACAAGTTCTTCGCTCCCTACACACCACATCAAAATGGTGTGGTAGAGAGGAAGAACAGGACGCTTATAGACATGGCGAGGACGATGCTTGGAGAGTTCAAGACCCCCGAGCGCTTTTGGTCGGAAGCCGTGAATACGGCTTGCCACGCCATCAACCGGGTCTACCTTCATCGCCTCCTCAAGAAGACTTCGTATGAGCTACTAACCGGTAACAAACCCAATGTTTCGTATTTCTGAGTTTTTGGGAGTAAATGCTACATTCTAGTAAAGAAGGGTAGGAATTCCAAATTTGCTCCCAAAGTGGTAGAAGGGTTTTTGTTAGGTTATGACTCAAATACAAAGGCGTATAGGGTCTTCAACAAATCATCGGGATTGGTTGAAGTCTCTAGCGACGTTGTATTTGATGAGACTAATGGCTCTCCAAGAGAGCAAGTTGTTGATCTTGATGATGTAGATGAAGAAGACGTTCCAACGGCCGCAATACGCACCATGGCGATTGGAGATGTGCGGCCACAGGAATAAAATGAGCGAGATCAACCTTCTTCCTCAACAATGGTGCATCCCCCAACTCAAGACGATGAACAGGTTCATCAAGAGGAGGCGTATGATCAAGGGGGAGCACAAGATGATCATGTAATGGAGGAAGAAGCACAACCGGCACCTCCAACTCAAGTCCGAGCGATGATTCAAAGGGATCATCCCGTCGACCAGATTTTGGGTGACATTAGCAAGGGAGTAACTACTCGGTCTCGATTAGTTAATTTTTGTGAGCATTACTCCTTTGTCTCTTCTATTGAGGCTTTCAGGGTAGAGGAGGCCTTGCTAGATCCAGACTGGGTGTTGGCCATGCAAGAGGAGCTCAACAACTTCAAGAGAAATGAAGTTTGGACATTGGTGCCTCATCCCAAGCAAAATGTTGTGGGAACCAAGTGGGTGTTCCGCAACAAACAAGACGAGCACGAGGTAGTGACAAGGAACAAGGCACGACTTGTGGCAAAAGGTTATGCCCAAGTCGCAGGTTTGGACTTTGAGGAGACTTTTGCTCCTGTAGCTAGGCTAGAGTCCATTCGTATTTTGCTAGCATATGCCGCTCACCATTCTTTCAGGTTGTTCCAAACGGATGTGAAGAGTGCTTTCCTCAACGGGCCAATCAAGGAGGAGGTGTACGTGGAGCAACCCCCTGGCTTCGAGGATGAACGACACCCTGACCACGTTTGTAAGCTCTCTAAGGCGCTCTATGGACTTAAGCAAGCCCCAAGAGCATGGTATGAATGCCTTAGAGACTTTTTAATTGCTAATGCTTTCAAGGTTGGGAAAGCCGATCCAACTCTTTTTACTAAGACATGTGATGGTGATCTTTTTGTGTGCCAAATTTATATCGATGACATAATATTTGGTTCTACTAACCAAAAGTCTTATGAAGAGTTTAGCAGGGTGATGACTCAAAAGTTTGAGATGTCGATGATGGGCGAGTTAAGCTATTTCCTTGGGTTCCAAGTGAGGCAACTCAAGGATGGGACCTTCATCTCCCAAACGAAGTACACTCAAGACTTGATCAAGCGGTTTGGGATGAAGGACGCCAAGCCCGCAAAGACTCCAATGGGAACCGATGGACACACCGACCTCAACAAAGGAGGTAAGTCCGTTGATCAAAAGGCATACCGGTCTATGATAGGGTCGTTACTTTATTTATGTGCTAGTAGACTGGATATCATGCTTAGCGTATGCATGTGTGCTAGATTTCAATCCGATCCAAGGGAATGTCACTTAGTGGCTGTGAAGCGAATTCTTAGATATTTAGTCGCTACGCCTTACTTCGGGATCTGGTATCCAAAGGGGTCTACCTTTGACTTGATTGGATATTCAGACTCCGACTATGCTGGATGTAAGGTCGATAGGAAGAGTACATCAGGGACGTGCCAATTTTTAGAAAGGTCCCTGGTGTCATAGAGTTCTAAGAAATAAACCTCCGTTGCCCTATCCACCGCTGAGGCCGAGTATGTTGCCGCAGGACAGTGTTGCGCGCAACTACTTTGGATGAGGCAAACCCTCAGGGACTTTGGCTACAATCTGAGCAAAGTCCCACTCCTATGTGATAATGAGAGTGCTATCCGCATAGCGGATAATCCTGTTGAACACAGCCGCAGAAAGCACATAGACATCCGACATCACTTTTTGAGAGACCACCAGCAAAAGGGGGATATCGAAGTGTTTCATGTTAGCACCGAGAACGAGCTAGACGATATCTTTACCAAACCTCTAGATGAGAAGACCTTTTGCAGGCTGCGTAGTGAG
This sequence comes from Zea mays, assembly GCF_902167145.1. Lineage (NCBI taxonomy): Eukaryota > Viridiplantae > Streptophyta > Magnoliopsida > Poales > Poaceae > Zea > Zea mays. The sequence continues at coordinate 39,954,097 of NC_050104.1, read as the reverse complement.
CTAAATGTCTTAGATTCGCGGAACTTGGATTGATGTGTAGCATACATGTGTCTTATGCTTTGATCATGTTCCCTTATGCATTTTGTTGTTTATGGTGCTCAAGTTGTATTCATGATCCCCGGACCTCACAAGTTCATTTGCAAGAGATGCACTTATTTAGGGGGAGGCATGCCACAACTTGACCCTTCGAAACTAACTGTGTGCTTGAGTTTACTTGATTTAGTCTCAAAAGTGGATTGAAAGGGAAAGGTGAACTTGGACCATGCAAGACTTCCACTGCACTCCGATGAGAGGGTAACACACTCCAAGTTCATCTCCATATTCTTATTGCCTTTGTACTCTTATTTGAAGATTTTGGTGAGGCAATGAGGTTTAAGGGCCAAGATTGATCCCGTTTTGGTGCTTGATGCCAAAGGGGGAGAAAATAAGGCCAAAGCAAGATATGGATCAGCTACCACATGAGAATTTTGAAAAAGTAGAGTTAGAGTTTTTGTTTGTCAAAATAATCTTGTTTGTCTCTTATTTTCAAAAGTTGGTCTCTTGTGGGGAGAAGGCTTAATTATGGGAAAAAGGGGGAGTTTTTGAAATCTTTGATCAATTTCTCTTGGAACAACTCTTGTTATGTCTCAACAATTGTGTTTGACTTAGAGATAGGAAATTGAGGTTGATTTGCAAAAACAAACCAAGTGGTGGCAAAGAATGATCCATATATGCCAAATTTGATACAAAACAAATTTGAGTTCTCATTTGAATTGATGTTGCACTTCTTTTAGTTGCTTTATGTTGTGTTGGCATAAATTACCAAAAAGGGGGAGATTGAAAGGGAAATGTGCCCTTGGGCCATTTCTAAGTATTTTGGTGATTTAGTGTCCAACATAAGTGCTTAAGTGATAAACTATGTCAAATGATGGATAAGGTGCAAATCAATACAAAGGTATGATTCTAGACTTAGTACATTGTTTTTTTGTATACTAACATGTTTGTCTAAGTGGTAGAATCAGAGAAAATGCAATTGAAAAAAAGTGGCTCGAAGCAGCCAAGAATCTGCTCAGTCTGGGTGCACCGGACTGTCCGGTGGTGCACCGAACAGTGTCCGTTGCACCAGGCTGACATCCGTCAACTAGCTGCTCTCGGGACTTCGTCGGCGGCGTACGGCTAAAATTCACCGGACTGTCCGGTGGTGCACCGGACTGTCTGGTGAGCCAACAGTCAGCCGGGCCAACGGTCGACCGCGGAATCCGCGCGCGACGCGTGGCAAGTGCCAACGGTCGGATGGGGCACCGGACTGTCCGGTGTGCACCGGACAGTGTCCGGTGCGCCAACGGCTCCAAGACTGCAATGGTCGGCTTCGCCAAATAAGGAAAGAGATCCGCACCGGACAGTGTCCGGTGGTGCACCGGACTGTCCGGTGCGCCAGGCGACAGAAGGCAACAATTGCCTTCTTGAAATGCTCTCAACGGCTCCTAGCTGTCTTGGGGCTATAAAAGGGACCCCTAGGCGCATGGAGGAGTACACCAAGCATTCTCTAAGCATTCTTAAGCACCAAGACTTCGATTCCGCGCATTTGATTCTTTGTGATAGTGTCGGGGACCATAATTAGGGGTACCCTCAAGGCTCCTAATTCTCAGCTGGTAACCCCCATCAGCATAAAGCTGCAAAGGCCTGATGGGTGCGATTATGTCAGGGATCAGTCCATTCGAGGGACTCGATCACGCCTCGCCCGAGCCTAGCCTCGGACAAGGGCAGCCGACCCCGGAGGATCTCCGCCTCGCCCGAGGCCCACCTCTAGCGGCGAACGTATTTCCGGCTCGCCCGAGGCCCTGTTTTATCCAAGAAGCAACCCTGACCAAATCGCCGCACCAACCGACCAAATCGCGGGAGCATTTAATGCAAAGGTGGCCTGACACCTTTCTCCTGACGCGCGCCCCTCAGCCGACAGAGCCAAAGTGACCGCCGTCACTTCGCCACTCCACTGACCGGCCTGACAGAAAGACAGCGCAGCCCACGCCGCTCCGACTGCGGTGCCACTTGACAAAGTGAGGCTGACTGGCTGTCAGGCCCGGCCGCAGGCACCATAGGAAGCTCCGCTTCGCCCGACCCAGGGCTCGGACTCGGGCTAAGCCCCGGAAGACGGCAAACTCTGCTCCGCCCGACCCAGGGCTCGGACTCGGGCTAAGCCCCGGAAGACGGCGAACTCCGCTCCGCCCGACCCAGGGCTCGGACTCGGGCTAAGCCCTGGAAGACGGCGAACTCCGTTCCGCCCGACCCAGGGCTCGGACTTGGGCTTAGCCCTAGAAGACAATGAACTCCGCTTTGCCCGACCCCAGGACTCAAACTCCGCCCTAGCCTCAGCCAACGGCCTCCGCCTCGCCCGACCTAGGGGCTCGGACTCGACCTCGGCCACGGAAGACGGACTCGACCTCGACCTCGGAGGAGCCTCCACATCGCCCAACCTAGGGCGCGGGCCGGCCACGTCAACGGGAGGCGCCATCATTACCCTACTCCAAGCTGACTCAGGCTACGAGGAACAAGACCGGCGTCCCATCTGGCTCGCTCCGCCAGATAGGCAATGATGGCGCCCCGCACGCTCCCTGACGATGGAGGCTCTCGGCCCCCTTACGGAAGCATGAGGACGTCAGCAAGGACTCGACAGCCCCGACAGCTGTCCCTCCGCCAGGCTCCAGCGCTCCTCCGACGGCCACGACATCACACAAACCGGGCGCCAAAATCTCTCCGGCCGCCACGATGGCGTGTACTTAGGGCGCTAGATCTCCTCCGCTAGACACGTAGCACTCTGCTACACCCCCCATTGTACACCTGGATCCTCTCCTTACGCCTATAAAAGGAAGGACCAGGGCCCTCTTAGAGAGGTTTGGCCGCGCGGGGACGAGGACGAGACAGGCGCTCGCGTGAGGCCGCTCGCTCCCTCTCCCGTGTGGACGCTTGTAACCCCCTACTACAAGCGCACCCGACCTGGGCGCGGGACGAACACGAAGGCCGCGGGATTTCCACCTCTCTCACGCCCATCTCCGGCCACCTCACTTCCCCCCTTCGCGCTCGGCCTCGCGCCGACCCATCTGGGCTGGGGCACGCGGCGACATTTCACTCGTCGGCTTAGGGACCCCCCGGTCTCGAAACGCCGACAGTTGGCGCGCCAGGTAGGGGCCTGCTGCGTGTTGATGAACAGCTTCCCGTCAAGCTCCAGATGGGCAGTCTCCAGCAACCTCTCCGGCCTGGGACGGTGCTCCATTTCGAGAGCCTTGAGTTCATGTCCCTCGACGGCAGCTACGACATGATACTCTTTCCACCGCCGGGCGACAACGACAATGGCAGCCGACAGCCCGCCCGCCGGCGGTGGAATAGACGACGTCTTCCCCGCCTGGTAGAAGAACAACCTTCGAGCTCGCCCCGTCCTCTTCCCCGCCGACGGAGGAGGAGGCGGGGCAACCAAGGCCAAGCAGGAGGCAGCGCCTCGTCGGCCATCGAGCGAGTCGACAGCGCTAGCACCCCAACGGGGGGCGCGCCGGGCATCGACCTCGCGCTTGAGACGAAGACGAGCGCTGTCTCCCCGCGACACGCCAATCCCGAGCAAACGGACGACGCCAGAACGCTCGCGAAAGGCTTGCTAGGTGTCACCCTCGTACCTAAGACGACGGTGCAGTCAGTCCCCGACGTGACTTCATCACCGCCCGTCGACCAAGAGGTACCGACCGATTCCCATCCCACGCCTTTCGGATTCAGCCTCGACCCGCCTAGCGGCTTCGCTTTGGCGGACGCTCTCGTAGAGGCGAGTCCGAACCCTCTGGGGTTTCGTATGCGGTCACCTTGGGACCGGCTGACGGACGTCTCGACCTACGGGCCCTCTGGGTCCGAAGATGACAACGAGCCCAGCTTCTGTTGGGATTTCTCCAGACTTGGCAACCCCAGTGCCATGCGGGACTTCATGACCGCATGCGACTACTGCCTTTCCGACTGTTCCGATGGTAGCCGTAGCCTCGGTGACGAGGGCTACGGCCCAAGCCGCGAATGTTTCCACGTCGATCTAGGGGGTCCCTTCGAAGGCAACCATCTCGGCATGCCGGAGGACGGTGATCTCCCTAGGCCGGTGCCTCGCGTTGACATCCCACGGGAGCTAGCTGTGGTCCCCGTTCCGGCGGGGGGTCACGACCCACAGCTCGAGCAAATCCGCGGGGTGCAGGCCAGGCTCGACGAGGGAGCAGGAGCGCTTGAGCCAATCCGCCGGGACATCGGGCAGGCATGGGCAGGCCAACCTCCGGCCGGAGAAATGCGTCATCTACCCTAGGGCTTCCAGCACCGCATCGCCGATGATGTCAGGGTCAGGCCGCCACCCGCATCCAGTGGGGTCGGCCAGAACCTGGCTGCAGCAGCAATGCTCCTCCGCACGATGCCGGAGCCATCAACCACCGAGGGGCGGCGAATCCAGGGAGAGCTCAAGAATCTCCTGGAAGGCGCCGCGGTCCGGCGGGCCGAGAGCTACGCCTCCCAAAGGCAGGGGTACCCCTCGGAACATCATGCCGCGACTTCCCGATTCATGCGGGAAGCCTCGGTCTACACCAGGCGCACGCGCAACACGGCGCCTGCGGCCCCGGGTTGCCTCGGCAACGAACACCATCACCGCGACCGTCGGGCCCACCTCGACGAGAGGGTGCGCCGAGACTACCACCCCAGGCGTGGGGGACGCTACGACAGCGGGGAGGATCGGAGTCCCTCGCCCGAACCACCCGGTCCGCAGGCCTTCAGCCGGGCCATACGACGGGCGTCGTTCCCAACTCGGTTCCGACCCCCGACTACTATCACAAAGTACTCGGGGGAGACGAGACCGGAACCGTGGCTCGCGGACTACCGTCTGGCCTGCCAACTGGGTGGAACGGACGATGACAACCTCATCATCCGCAACCTCCCCCTGTTCCTCTCCGACACCGCTCGCGCCTGGTTGGAGCACCTGCCTCTGGGGCAGATCTCCAACTGGGACGACCTAGTCCAAGCTTTTGCCGGCAACTTCCAGGGCACGTACGTGTGCCCCGGGAATTCCTGGGACCTCCGAAGCTGTCGACAGCAGCCGGGAGAGTCTCTCCGGGACTACATCCGGCGATTCTCGAAGCAGCGCACCGAGCTGCCCAACATCACCGACTCGGATGTCATCGGCGCGTTCCTCGCCGGCACCACCTGCCGCGACCTGGTGAGCAAGCTGGGTCGCAAGACCCCCACCAGGGCGAGCGAGCTGATGGACATCGCCACCAAGTTCGCCTCTGGCCAGGAGGCGGTCGAGGCTATCTTCCGGAAGGACAAGCAGCCCCAGGGCCGCCCATCGGAAGATTCCCCCGAGGCATCAACTCAGCGCGGCGCCAAGATGAAGGGCAAGAAGAAGTCGCAAGTGAAACGCGATGCCGTCGACGCGGACCTTGTCGCCGCCGCCGAGTACAAGAACCCTCGAAAACCCCCCGGAGGTGCCAACCCCTTCGACAAGATGCTCAAGGAGCCGTGCCCCTACCACCAGGGGCCCGTCAAGCATACCCTTGAGGAGTGCGTCATGCTTCGGCGCCACGTCCACGGGGCCGGGCCACCCGCGGAGGGTGGCAGGGCCCGCGACGACGACAAGAAGGAAGATCACCAGGCAGGAGAGTTCCCCGAGGTCCACGACTGCTTCATGATCTACCGTGGGCAAGCGGCGAACGCCTCGGCTCGGCACCGCAAGCAAGAGCGCCGGGAGGTCTGTTTGGTGAAGGTGGCGGCGCCAGTCTACCTAGACTGATCCGACAAGCCCATCACCTTCGACCAAGCCGACCACCCCGACCATGTGCCGAGCCTGGGGAAATACCCGCTCGTCGTCGACCCCGTCATCGGCGACGTCAGGCTCACCAAGGTCCTCATGGACGGAGGCAGCAGCCTCAACATCATCTACGCCGAGACCCTCGGGCTTCTGCGTATCGATCTGTCCTCGGTCCGGGCGGGCGCTGCGCCTTTCCATGGGATCATCCCCGGGAAGCGCGTCCAGCCCCTCGGACAACTCGATCTTCCCGTCTGCTTCGGAACACCCTCCAACTTCCAAAGGAAGACCCTGACGTTCGAGGTGGTCGGGTTCCGAGGAACCTACCACACGGTACTGGGGAGGCCATGCTACGTGAAGTTCATGGCCGTCCCCAACTACACCTACCTCAAGCTCAAGATGTCGGGCCCCAACGGGGTCATCACCGTCGGCCCCACGTACAAACACGCGTTCGAATGCGATGTGGAGTGCGTGGAGTACGCCGAGGCCCTCACCGAGTCCGAGGCCCTCATCGCCGACCTGGAGAGCCTCTCTAAGGAGGTGCCAGACGTGAAGCGTCATGCCGGCAACTTCGAGCCAGCGGAGACGGTTAAGTCTGTCCCCCTCGACCCCAGCAGCGATGCCTCCAAGCAAGTTCGGATCGGCTTCGGGCTCGATCCCAAATAGGAAGCAGTGCTCGTCAACTTTCTCCGCGTGAACGCCGATGTCTTCGAGTGGAGTCCCTCGGACATGCCCAGCATACCGAGGGATGTCGTCAAGCACTCGCTGGATATCCGAGCCGGAGCCCGACCCGTCAAGCAGCCTCTGCGCCGATTCGACGAGGAGAAGCGCAGAGCCATAGGCGAGGAGAAGCGCAGAGCCACAGGCTCTGTAGACGATACCCATCACTTGGCCTTTTGCTGTGTGGGGTCTGGACCTCGTCGGCCCCTTGCAGAAGGCACCCGGGGGCTACACGCACCTGTTGGTCACCATCGACAAATTGTCCAAGTGGATCGAGGTCCGACCCCTAAACAGCATCAGGTTCGAGCAGGCGGTGGCGTTCTTCACCAACATCATCCATCGTTTCGGGGTCCTGAACTCCATCATCACCGACAACGGCACCCAATTCACCGGCAGAAAGTTCCTGGACTTCTGCGAGGATCACCACATCCGGGTGGACTGGGCCGCCGTGGCTCATCCCATGACGAATGGGCAAGTAGAGCGTGCCAACGGCATGATTCTACAAGGACTCAAGCCTCGGATTTACAACGACCTCAATAAGTTCGGCAAGCGATGGATGAAGGAACTCCCCTCGGTGGTCTGGAGCCTGAGGACAACACCGAGCCGAGCCACGGGCTTCACGCCGTTCTTTCTAGTCTATGGGGCCGAGGCCATCTTGCCCACAGACCTGGAATACGGTTCCCCGAGGACGAGGGCCTATGCCGACCAAAGCAACCAAGCTAGTCGAGAAGACTCGCTGGACCAGCTGGAAGAGGCTCGGGACAAGGCCTTACTACACTCGGCGCGGTACCAGCAGTCCATGCGACGCTACCACGCCCGAGGGGTCCGGTCCCGAGACCTCCAGGTGGGCGACCTGGTGCTTCGGCTGCGACAAGACGCCCGAGGTCGACACAAGCTCACGCCCCCCTGGGAGGGGTCGTTCGTCATCGCCAAAGTTCTGAAGCCCGGAACGTAAAGCTGGCCAACAGTCAAGGCGAGGTCTACAGCAACGCTTGGAACATCCAACAGCTACGTCGCTTCTACCCTTAAGATGTTTTTCAAGTTGTTCATATACCTCGCTCCCACGCAAAGTTTAGTCATCAAGGAAGGGTCAGCCTTGCCTCGGCAAAGCCCGACCCTCCCTCGGGGGCTAAAAGGGGGGAACCCCCTCTGCGTCGAAATTTTCCTCAAAAAAAGATCTTTTCTGCCAGAATGTCTTTCGTGCTTTTCGACTACTTCGAAAGTGGATCCTGAAAACGACGGAGTACACGTAAGCAGCCAAGGCTGACCGAGCTGAGGGACTCCTACGCCTCCGGGATACGGATACCTCACTCATCACCTTCTGCGATAAGTAACTCACGTTCGGATAAGTGATTCCGCGGACCGAACAAGTCTTCACGCTCGGAAGCTCTTCTGCCAGAGCGATTCTTCGAGCCTTCTCGACTGCGTTGGTAACAGAACCCCATGGACGGGTAAGAGTGCGCGTAAGCGGCAAGGCCGACCGAGCCGAGGGACTCCTACACCTCCGGGATACGGATACCTCACTCATCACCTTCCGTGAGAAGCAACTCTCGCTCGCACAAACAATTCTGTTACCGACAAAAAAGTCCAGATACTCGAAACAAGAGGAAAGGAGACGCGGCTTTACAACACGGCGAGGGTGTGTTTTGGCCTCGGCGGCCGCAGAAAACACATGCTACAAGATAATCCGATCCTGCAGGCTTGGATCTTGACGGCTAAAGGGAGCAACGGCACCCTCGGCGTCGACAACACCTTCGGCGAGGTCCGACCTAGCCTCGGACGGCGACGCGGTCCAAGGGTCTCCGCTCTGAAGGACAACGTCATCACCAAGCCCGGGCCATCGCCGCCAGGGTCTTCTCCGAGAATCCGGCCCGAGCAGGCGGCTCGGTCGGTCACCCTGGGGCCTCCGCCAGCTGCCCTCCGAGGACATCAGCCGAACCGAGGCCTCGGCAGGTCAATTCCGGCGTCGGTCCCGCAAACGGACGACCCAGCCAGGCTCCGGCCGACCAGGTCTTCTTTTCGAGCCAACTCTGCCTCTGTTCGCGCTGACACCGCTACCCCTGGCCTCGGCTCATCGAAGAGCGGCCGAGGGGTTCCTCTAACTAAGCAAGGGAAGCCTCGGACAACAAGGCTGACCGAGCCGAGGGACTCCTATGCCTCCGGGATACGGATACCTCACTCGTCACCTTTACACGGGGCGACTCACACTTGGTGAAGCGGTTCAGACAACCAACAGGCGAGTCTTAGTGCTCGAAAATGAGGAAAAAACACGGCTCTGTGCCGAAATTACATACATGTTCAGGCCTCGACAGCCACAATGAACAAAAACACTGGCATTCGAAGTGCCATTACAAACGGAACTCCGGTTCCACCTCCGCAGGTACGAACAACCCCACTCGATGGGGGGGGGCCTGCGGAGCAACAGAAGACCGACGAACGGCGTCGCCATCGCCCGCTCCGGCAGCGGCGACGACGACGACTTCTGCTCCGGGGGGCCGAACAGCGGCAGCGATGACCTCAGGGCGGATGCTGCTGCCAGGAGGCCCCCGCCCATGCCCAAACTCGTGAGGCAAGGACGGGCAGAAGGCCGTAGAGTTGGAGGTCGGTCCGTGGGCGGCCCTGGCTATCTCGTCAGCGGAAGAACCTCTTCCAGCTGCCGTGGCGGAAGCCGGCGCCGAGAACGGCTCCGAAGCCACTCGGGTCCGAGAGCCAGTCACGCGGCAGCTGCCAGCGCCACGGACGACAACCGCCCTTCCCCCCGATCACTGAGGGAAGGAGCGGGCCACCGCCCACGCAGGGGCTGACCCTAACTCAGCACACTCCCCTCCCCAGCCCTGGTGATGAAAATGCTTGAGGCTGAGGGAGGGGCAGAGGCCGCGGCCCGGTTCGCTTTCCCCCGCCATCGAACTGGAGGTCACCATCTTGGGTGACCGCCGGCGGAGGGGTGCAACCGGGCTGCATGATGAAAATCCTTGAAGCCGAACGATGGCTGAAAGGTACCAACTCCCACGGAGTTGCGTTCCTCCAACGACGAGGCGGAAAGACGGCGGGTATCCCCCATCCGGGGGCTTGGAAGGTGGAAAGACACGATGCATAAGGGAGCACGAAGACATGGTCGCCTTCCAAGGGGGTCACCCTCCTTTTAAAGGCGACTCTCCCTACTTGAGTCCCCAGCCGTCGTGGGCTGAATCTTCTCCAACACGCTCCAAGGTCCTCCCCTACGGTGCGGGGGCTGGGTCCCACACGTCATGCAAGCCGGCCCAGAGCAGAAGAAGCCAAACCGCCGTGCGCGGTGCGTGCAACCGCCCAGCGGTTACAAGCGGCTCTCCACTTTTGCCCAGACCAGCGGGCGAAGGGGCGGGCAGCCATGCAGGCGGCATGCAACCGCGCCAAGTGGGCGCACTTCTCCGACTCCCAACACACCCAGCATGGAGGCCCAGGCCCACGCGTCATGCAACCGGCGCGCCGAATGCTTCGTGCATGCAACTGCACTGCCACTTGCGCCACCACCGCGCCTCCTCGACTGCGGAACCAATACCGCGACTCGAGGCGACCCAGCGCACGACCCAGCAGCGCCAGCCTGTCGCGACGGTCAATGCGGCCAAAAATGGGCCGGAAGTAATGGCGGTGGCAGGCGGGCAGGAGCAGCGGTCACGTCGTCAGCCAAGCTTACGTCCCATCCGGGGGCAGTGAGAGAACCCTCTCTCACGGCGTGAAGACGACGCGCCCATGTTCCGTTCCTCGAACGGCCCGCGCACGCGCAACGGCCGCCCCGCGAACCACTCACCCCGTCGCATTAACTCCGCGGCGGGACAGGCGGCGCCTCCGGCAGGAGAAGCGAGCGACGCTTCGCCTTCGCCATAATGACCGCGTCAAAAAAGGTACGCCGTGTCGTTCGATCTTGTATCCTTTTCCTTTTTTCCTCTTTCTCTCTCTTGCAACAGGGACCGGGAAAGGGGGATACCCTGAAAAGGATCCTTCCCCGTGAAGGAACCAGGCTCCGAGCCTCCCTACTGATCAGAGGTTCGAAGGCTGGCCCCTCGGAAGGGTTCAACAACCGCCTCAGAGCACGTGGGCTCCACACCCACTACTGGTCAGAGGTTCGAAGGCCGGCCCCTCGGAAGGGTTCAACGGCCGCCTCAGGCTACTCGGGCTCCGCGCCCACTACTGATCAGGGGTTCGAAGGCTGGCCCCCGAAGGGTTCACAGCCGCATCAGACACAGAGCGAGGGATGACCATGGGTACGTTCGATACATAACCAAGGCTCGGGCTGCGCTCCCGAGGTACCCTAGGACATTTCCGAGACCAGCGGGAACGATCTTGTAACGGAATCCCATCAGAGGGAGACATCGAGCCCTCGGACCCCGTCGCCAGGGGACCGGGTCCGGCAGATCACCCGCAGGTACTTTTGGGCGCGCCTCTGGGCCTCTAGCCGACCCCTAACGCATGGGGCACGGACGTCCGCTCGGATCACCCGCCTGCAGCTCACCGGAGACACCATGTTCGGCGCCCACCGAGGGCAACATGGCGCTCTCCCCCCTCCTCCTTGCGGAAAGGCGACGCAGGGGCGTATGTAAAAAAGTCGAGTTTGTCCCTGATCGCCCTCTCACCCTGTGCGGAGGCTCGGGGGCTGCTCTCGAAAACCCGGCTCCGGCCAAACCGTTGACAGCGTCAACATACCAGCCCGAGAACTTGGGACCCGACCGTACACCCGGGCTATGACCAGCTCGCATGAGGGAACGACTAGACCAGCCGAAGCATTGCGCGAGGCATTAAGACCTCGGAGGAGTCAAACCACTCCTCCGAGGCCTCGGGGGCTACACCCAGCGGGTGCGCTCGCGCGCACCCACCGTAACAAAATGCAACCGAGAAAGGCTGGTCCCCTTGCAAAAAAGTGCGACGAAAGCTTCCAAGCGCGTGCTAACACTCCCTTCAAGGCTCGGGGGCTACTGTCAGGGACCATAATTAGGGGTACCCTCCAGGCTCCTAATTCTCAGCTGGTAACCCCCATCAGCATAAAGCTGCAAAGGCCTGATGGGTGCGAATAAGTCAGGGATCAGTCCATTCGAGGGACTCGATCACGCCTCGCCCGAGCCTAGCCTCGGACAAGGGCAGCCGACCCCGGAGGATCTCCGCCTCGCCCGAGGCCCCCCTCCAGCGGCGAACATATTTCCGGCTCGCCCGAGGCCCTGTCTTCACCAAGAAGCAACCCTGACCAAATCGCTGCACCGACCGACCAAATCGCAGGAGCATTTAATGCAAAGGTGGCCTGACATCTTTATCCTGACGCGCGCCCCTCAGCCGACAGAGCCAAAGTGACCGCTGTCACTTCGCCGCTCCACTGACCGGCCTGACAGAAAGACAGCGCCGCCTGCGCCGCTCCGACTGCGGTGCCACTTGATAGAGTGAGGCTGACAGGCAGTCAGGCCCGGCCGCAGGCACCATAGGAAGCTCCGCTTCGCCCGACCCAGGGCTCGGACTCGGGCTAAGCCCCGAAAGACGGCGAACTCCGCTCCGCCCGACCCAGGGCTCGGACTCGGGCTAAGCCCCGGAAGACGGCGAACTCCGCTCCGCCCGACCCAGGGCTCGGACTCGGGCTAAGCCCCGGAAGACGGCGAACTCCGTTCCGCCTGACCCAGGGCTCGGACTTGGGCTCAGCCCTAGAAGACGACGAACTCCGCTTCGCCTGACCCCAGGACTCGAACTCCGCCCTGGCCTCAGCCAACGGCCTCCGCCTCGCCCGACCTAGGGGCTCGGACTCTACCTCGGCCACGGAAGACGGACTCGACCTCGACCTCGGAGGAGCCTCCACATCGCCTAACCTAGGGCGCGGGCCGGCCACGTCAACGGGAGGCGCCATCATTACCCTACTCGAAGCTGACTCAGGCTACGGGGAACAAGAATGGCGTCCCATCTGGCTCGCTCCACCAGATAGGCAATGATGGCGCCCCGCACGCTCCCTCACGATGGCGGCTCTCGGCCCCCTTACGGAAGCAAGAGGACGTCAGCAAGGACTCGACAGCCCCGACAGCTGTCCCTCCGCCAGGCTCCAGCGCTCCTCCGACGGCCACGACATCACACAAACCGGGCGCCAAAATCTCTCCGACCGCCACAATGGCGTGTACTTAGGGCGCTAGCTCTCCTTCGCTAGACACGTAGCACTCTGCTACACCCCCCATTGTACACCTGGATCCTCTCCTTACCCCTATAAAAGGAAGGACCAGGGCCCTCTTAGAGAGGGTTGGCCGCGCGGGGACGAGGACGAGACAGGCGCTCGCGTGAGGCCGCTCGCTCCCTCTCCCGTGTGGACGCTTGTAACCCCCTACTGCAAGCGCACCCGACCTGGGCGCGGGACGAACACGAAGGCCGCGGGATTTCCACCTCTCTCATGCCCATCTCCGGCCACCTCACTTCCCCCCTTCGCGCTCGGCCTCGCGCCAACCCATCTGGGCTGGGGCACGCGGCGACATTTCACTCGTCGGCTTAGGGACCCCCCGGTCTCGAAACGCCGACAGATAGCAACTAGAGCTCCATTTGAGTTGTGAACTCGTCGGGTTGTGTTGTGAGCTCTTGTTGTGATTTGTGTGCGTGTTGGTACTCTGATTTTGTGTCTTGTGTGCGTTGCTCATCCCTCCCTTACTCCGTGCTTCTTTGTGAACATCAAGTGTAAGGGCGAGAGGCTCCAAGTTGTGGAGATTCCTCGCAAACGGGATATATTAAACAAAGCAAAACACCGTGGTATTCAAGTGGGTCTTTGGACCGCTTGAGAGGGGTTGATTGCAACCCTCATCCTTTGGGACGCCACAACGTGGAGTAGGCAAGTGTTGGACTTGGCCGAACCACGGGATAAACCACTGTGCCATCTCTGTGTTGATCTCTTTGTGGTCATCGTGTTGTGCAAGTTCTCCTCTCTAGCCACTTGGCTTAATTGTGCTAACTCCTAATCAAGTTTTGTGGATTAAGTTTCAAGTTTTTACAGGATCACCTATTCACCCCCCTCTAGGTGCTCTCATAGAGGTTACAAATATCCGTGACTAATACCCAGCTAATTTTGAGCTATCAAACAACTATCAATTAGTTTATTAACAGACTCAGCCCGTCAATTATTTGTTAACTAGCTAACTATTAGCTATAGGATTTCTAAACTGGGTATAAATCCAATTGTTTGACCTACTAACATGTAGACAAGTGGGCCCAAACACTCGAAAACTGACAATGCTCAGGTGCACAATAAAATGGTAGGTATGGAACTCTAGCGCTTGTTATGTATGTCTCATCCGTGTACAGGGTGAGGGTATTTATAGGTAACCGCATGGGTAGGTGGTCCGTAGTTCCATATGTCGCTCGGTTACTTGTTACATTTTTGGAATATTTCTGTCGGGGACCATAATTAGGGGTACCCTCAAGGCTCCTAATTCTCAGCTGGTAACCCCCATCCGCATAAAGCTGCAAAGGCCTGATGGGTGCGATTAAGTCAGGGATCAGTCCATTCGAGGGACTTTATCACGCCTCGCCCGAGCCTAGCCTCGGACATGGGCAGCCGACCCCGGAGGATCTCTGCCTCACCCGAGGCCCCCCTCCAGCGGCGAACATATTTCCGGCTCGCCCGAGGCCCTGTCTTCGCCAAGAAGCAACCCTGACCAAATCGCCGCACCGACCGACCAAATCGCAGGAGCATTTAATGCAAAGGTGGCCTGAAACCTTTATCCTGATGCGCGCCCCTCAGCCGACAGAGCCGAAGTGACCGCCGTCACTTCGCCGTTCCACTGACCGGACTGACAGAAAGACAGCGCCGCATGCGCTGCTACGACTGCGGTGCCACTTGACAGAGTGAGGCTGACAGGCAGTCAGGCCCGGCCGCAGACACCATAGGAAACTCCGCTCCGCCCGACCCAGGGCTCGGACTCGGGCTGAGCCCCGGAAAACGGCGAACTCTGCTCCGCCCGACCCAGGGCTCGGACTCGGGCTAAGCCCCGGAAGACGGCGAACTCCGCTCCGCCCGACCCAGGGCTCGGACTCGGGCTAAGCCCAGGAAGACGGCGAACTCCTCTCCGCCCGACCCAGGGCTCGGACTCGGGCTAAGCCCCGGAAGACGGCGAACTCCGTTCCGCCCGACCCAGGGCTCGGACTCGAGCTAAGCCCCGGAAGACGGTGAACTCCGCTCCGCCTGAACCTGGGCTCGGACTCGGGCTAAGCCCCGGAAGACGGCGAACTCCGCTCCGTCCGACCCAGGTCTCGGACTCGGGCTAAGCCCCGGAAGATGGTGAACTCCGTTCCGCCCGACCCAGGGCTCGGACTTGGGCTCAGCCCCAGAAGACGACGAACTCTGCTTCGCCCGACCCAGGACTCGAACTCCGCCCTGGCCTCAGCCAACGGCCTCCGCCTCGCCCGACCTAGGGGCTCGGACTCGACCTCGGCCACGGAAGACGGACTCGACCTCGACCTCGGAGGAGCCTCCACATCGCCCAATCTAGGGCGCGGGCCGGCCACGTCAACGGGAGGCGCCATCATTACCCTACTCCAAGCTGACTCAGGCTACGGGGAACAAGACCGGCATCCCATTTGGCTCGCTCCGCCAGATAGGCAATGATGGCGCCCCGCACGCTCCCTGACGATGGCGGCTCTCGGCCCCCTTACGGAAGCAAGAGGACGTCAGCAAGGACTCGACAGCCCCGACAGCTGTCCCTCCGCCAGGCTCCAGCGCTCCTCCGACGGCCACGACATCACACAAACCGGGCGCCAAAATCTCTCCGGCCGCCACGATGGCGTGTACTTAGGGCGCTAGCTCTCCTCCGCTAGACACGTAGCACTCTGCTACACCCCCCATTGTACACCTAGATCCTCTCCTTACGCCTATAAAAGGAAGGACCAGGGCCCTCTTAGGGAGGGTTGGCCGTGCGGGGACGAGGACGAGACAGGCGCTCGATTGAAGCCGCTCGCTCCCTCTCCCACGTGGGCGCTTGTAACCCCCTACTGCAAGCGCACCCGACCTGGGCGCGGGACGAACACGAAGGCCGCGGGATTCCCACCTCTCTCACGCCTGTCTCTGGCCGCCTCACTTCCCCACTTCGCGCTCGGCCTCGCGTCGACCCATCTGGGCTGGGGCACGCGGCGACATTCACTCGTCGGCTTAGGGACCCCTCGGTCTCAACACGCCGACAGTTAGCACGCCAGGTAGGGGCCTGCTGCGTGTTGACGAACAACTTCCCGTTAAGCTCCAGATGGGCAGTCTCCAGCAACCTCTCCGGCCCGGGACGGTGCTCCGTTTCGGGAGCCTTGAGTTCATGTCCCTCGACGGCAGCTACGACATGATACTCTTTCCACCGCCGGGCGGCAGCGACAATGGCGGCCGACAGCCCGCCCGCCGGCGGCGGAATCGACGACGTCTTCCCCACGTGGTGGAAGAACAACCTTCGAGCTCGCCCCGTCCTCTTCCCCGCCGACAGAGGAGGAGGCGGGGCGACCAAGGCCAAGCAGGAGGCAGCGCCTCGTCGACTGTCGAGCGAGTCGACAACGCCAGCACCCCAACGGGGGGCGCGCCGGGCATCGACCTCGCGCTTGAGACGAAGACGAGCGCTGTCTCCCCACGACACGCCAATCCCGAGCAAACAGACGACACCAACACGCTCGCGGAAGGCTTGCTGGGTGTCACCCTCGTACCTGAGACGACGGTGCAGTCAGTCCCCGACGTGACTTCATCACCGCCCGTTGACCAAGAGGTACCGACCGATTCCCATCCCACGCCTTTCGGATTCAGCCTCGACCTGCCTAGCGGCTTCGCTCTGGCGGACGCTCTCGTAGAGGCGAGTCCGAACCCTCTGGGGTTTCGTATGCGGTCACCTTGGGACCGGCTGACGGACGTCTCGACCTACGGGCCCTCTGGGTCCGAGGAAGACGACGGGCCCAACTTTTGTTGGGATTTCTCCGGACTTGGCAACCCCAGTGCCATGAGGGACTTTATGACCGCATGCGACTACTGCCTTTCCGACTGTTCCGACGGTAGCCGCAGCCTCGGCGACGAGGACTGCGGCCCAAGCCGCGAATGTTTCCACGTCGATCTAGGGGGTCCCTCCGAAGGCAACCATCTTGGCATGCCGGAGGACGGTGATCTCCCTAGGCCGGTGCCTCGCGTTGACATCCCACGGGAGCTAGCTGTGGTCCCCGTTCCGGCGGGGGGTCACGACCCACAGCTCGAGCGAATCCGCGGGGTGCAAGCTAGGCTCGACGAGGGAGCAGGAGCGCTTGAGCCAATCCGCCGGGACGTCGGGCAGGCATGGGCGGGCCAACCTCCGGCCAGAGAAATGCGTCATCTACCCTAGGGCTTCCAGCACCGCATCGCCGATGATGTCAGGGTCAGGCTGCCACCCGCATCCAGTGGGGTCGGCCAGAACCTGGCTGCAGCAGCAATGCTCCTCCGCGCGATGCCGGAGCCATCAACCACCGAGGGGCGGCGAATCCAGGGAGAGCTCAAGAATCTCCTGGAAGGCGCCGCGGTCCGGCGGGCCGAGAGCTCCGCCTCCCTAAGGCAGGGGTACCCCTCGGAACATCATGCTGCGACTTCCCTTCATGCGGGAAGCCTCGGTCTACACCGGGCGCACGCGCAACACAGCGCCTGTGGCCCCGGGTCGCCTCGGCAACGAGCACCATCACCGCGACCGTCGGGCCCACCTCGACGAGAGGGTGCGCCGAGGCTACCACCCCAGGCGTGGGGGGCGCTACGATAGTGGGGAGGATCGGAGTCCCTCGCCCGAACCACCCGGTCTGCGGGCCTTCAGCCGGGCCATACGACGGGCGCTGTTCCCGACCCGGTTCCGACCCCGACTACTATCATGAAGTACTCGGGGGAGACGAGACCGGAACTGTGGCTCGCGGACTACCGTCTGGCCTGCCAACTGGGTGGAACGGACGATGACAACCTCATCATCCGCAACCTCCCCATGTTCCTCTCCGACACCGCTCGCGCCTGGTTGGAGCACCTGCCTCCGGGGCAAATCTCCAACTGGGAGGACCTAGTCCAAGCTTTCGCCGGAAATTTCCAGGGCACGTACGTGCGCCCCGGGAATTCCTGGGACCTTCGAAGCTGCTGACAGCAGCCGGGAGAGTCTCTCCGAGACTACATCCGGCGATTCTCGAAGCAGCGCACCGAGCTGCCCAACATCACCGACTCAGATGTCATTGGCGCGTTCCTGGCCGGCACCACCTGCCGCGACCTGGTGAGCAAGCTGGGTCGCAAGACCCCCACCAGGGCGAGCGAGCTGATGGACATAGCCACCAAGTTCGCCTCCGGCCAGGAGGCGGTCGAGGCTATCTTTCGGAAGGACAAGCAGCCCCAGGGCCGCCCTTCGGAAGATGCCCCCGAGGCGTCAACTCAGCGCGGCGCTAAGAAGAAGGGCAAGAAGAAGTCGCAAGCGAAACGCGCCGCCGCCGACACGGACCTTGTCGCCGCCGCCGAGTACAAGAACCCTCGGAAACCCCCCGGAGGTGCCAACATCTTCGACAAGATGCTCAAGGAGCCGTGCCCCTACCACCACGGGCCCGTCAAGCACACCCTTGAGGAGTGCGTCATGCTTCGGCGCCACTTCCACAGGGCCGGGCCACCCGCGGAGGGTGGCAGGGCCCACGACGACGACAAGAAGGAAGATCACCAGGCAGGAGAGTTCCCCGAGGTCCGCGACTGCTTCATGATCTACGGTGGGCAAGCGGCGAACGCCTCGGCTCGGCATCGCAAGCAAGAGCGCCGGGAGGTCTGTTCGGTGAAGGTGGCGGCGCCAGTCTACCTAGACTGGTCCGACAAGCCCATCACCTTCGACCAAGCCGACCACCCCGACCATGTGCCGAGCCCGGGGAAATACCCGCTCGTCGTCGACCCCGTCATCGGCGATGTCAGGCTCACCAAGGTCCTCATGGACGGAGGCAGCAGCCTTAACATCATCTACGCCGAGACCCTCGGGCTCCTGCGTGTCGATCTGTCCTCCGTCCGGGCAGGCGCTGCGCCCTTCCATGGGATCATTCCCGGGAAGCGCGTCTAGCCCCTCAGACAACTCGATCTTCCCGTCTGCTTCGGAACACCGTCCAACTTCCGAAGGGAGACCCTGACGTTCGAGGTGGTCGGATTCCAAGGAACCTACCACGCGGTACTGGGGAGGCCATGCTACGCGATGTTCATGGCCGTCCCCAACTACACCTACCTCAAGCTGAAGATGTCGGGCCCCAACGGGGTCATCACCGTCGGCCCCACGTACAAACACGCGTTCGAATGCGACGTGGAGTGCGTGGAGTACGCCGAGGCCCTCGCCGAGTCCGAGGCCCTCATCGCCGACCTGGAGAGCCTCTCTAAGGAGGTGCCAGGCGTGAAGCGTCATGCCGGCAACTTCGAGCCAGCGGAGACGGTTAAGTCTGTCCCCCTCGACCCCAGCAGCGACGCCTCCAAGCAAGTCCGGATCGGCTCCAAGCTCGATCCCAAATAGGAAGTAGTGCTTGTCGACTTTCTCCGCGCAAACGCCAACGTCTTCGCGTGGAGTCCCTCGGACATGCCCGGCATACCGAGGGATGTCGCCGAGCACTCGCTGGACATCCGAGCCGGAGCCCGACCCGTCAAGCAGCCTCTGCGCCGATTCGACGAAGAAAAGCGCAGATCCATAGGCGAGGAGATCCACAAGCTAATGGAGGCAGGGTTCATCAAAGAGTTATTCCATCCCGAATGGCTTGCCAACCCAGTGCTTGTGAGAAAGAAAGGAGGGAAATGGCGGATGTGTGTGGACTACACTGGTCTGAACAAAGCATGTCCGAGGGTTCCCTACCCTCTGCCTCGCATCGATCAAATCGTGGATTCCACTGCTGGGTGCGAAACCCTGTCTTTCCTCGATGCCTACTCAGGGTATCACCATATCAGGATGAAAGAGTCCGACCAGCTCGTGACTTCTTTCATCACACCCTTCGGCATGTACTGCTATGTCACCATGCCGTTTGGCTTGAGGAATGCGGGTGCGACGTACCAGCGGTGCATGAACCATGTGTTCGGCGAACACATTGGCCGCACGGTCGAGGCCCACGTCGATGACATCGTAGTCAAGACGAGGAAAGCCTCCGACCTCCTTTCTGACCTTGAAGTGACATTCCGATGTCTCAAGGCGAAAGGCGTCAAGCTCAATCCCGAAAAGTGTGTCTTCGGGGTGCCCCGAGGCATGCTCTTGGAGTTCATCGTCTCCGAGCGGGGCATCAAAGCCAACCCCGAGAAGATCGCAGCCATCACCAGCATGGGGCCCATCAAGGACTTGAAAGGCGTACAGGGGGTCATGGGATGTCTCGCGGCTTTGAGCTGCTTCATCTCACGCCTCGGCGAAAGAGGTCTACCTCTGTACCGCCTCTTAAGGAAGGCCGAGTGCTTCACATGGACCCCTGAGGCCGAGGAAGCCCTCGGGAACCTGAAGGCGCTCCTCATGAAGGCACCTATCTTGGTGCCCCCAGCTGCCGGAGAAGCCCTCTTGATCTACGTCGCCGCGACCACTCAGGTGGTTAGCGCCGCGATTGTGGTTGAGAGGCAAGAAGAGGGGCATGCATTGCCCGTTCAGAGGCCAGTCTACTTCGTCAGCGAGGTACTGTCCGAAACCAAGATCCGCTACCCACAAGTTCAGAAGCTGCTGTACGCGGTGATCCTGACGCGGCGGAAGCTGCGACACTACTTCGAGTCTCATCCGGTAACTGTGCTGTCGTCCTTCCCCCTGGGGGAGATCATCCAGTGCCGAGAGGCCTCGGGTAGAATCGCAAAATGGGCGGTGGAAATCATGGGCGAAGCAATCTCGTTCGCCCCTCGGAAGGCCATCAAGTCCCAGGTCCTGGCGGACTTCGTGGCCGAATGGGTCGACACCTAGCTCCCAACAGCTCCGATCCAACCGAAGCTCTGGACCATGTTCTTCGATGGGTCGCTGATGAAGACAGGAGCCGGCGCAGGCCTACTCTTCATCTCGCCCCTCGGGAAGCACCTACGCTACGTGCTACGCCTCCATTTCCCGGCATCCAACAATGTGGCTGAGTACGAGGCTCTGGTCAACGGATTGCGGATCGCCATCGAGCTAGGGGTCCGACGCCTCGACGCTCGCGGTGACTCGCGGCTCGTCATCGACCAAGTCATGAAGAAGTCCCGCTGCCGCGACTCGAAGATGGAGGCCTACTGCGATGAGGTTCGGCGCCTGGAAGACAAGTTCTACGGGCTCGAGCTCAACCACATCGCTCGGCGCTACAACGAGACTGCGGACGAGCTGGCTAAAATAGCCTCGGGGCGAACAACGGTTCCCCCGGACGTCTTCTCCCGAGATCTGCATCAACCCTTCGTCAAGATCGACGACACGCCCGAGCCTGAGGCCCCCTCGGCACAGCCTGAGGCACCCTCGGCTCGGCCCGAGGCACCCTCGGTTCAGCCCGAGGTACCCTCGGCCCCCGAGGGTGAGACGCTGCACGTCGAGGGGGAGCGAAGTGGGGTCACGCCTGATCAAAACTGGCAGACCCCGTACCTGCAATATCTCCACCGAGGAGAGCTACCCTCCGACCGAGCCGAAGCTCGGCGGGTGGCGCGGCGCGCCAAGTCGTTCGTCTTGCTGGGAGATGAGAAGGAGCTCTACCACCACAGCCCCTCTGGCATCCTCCAGCGATGCATCTCCATCGCCGAAGGTCAGGAACTCCTGCGAGAGATACACTCGGGGGCTTGCGGCCATCACACAGCGCCTCGAGCCCTTGTCGGGAATGCTTTCTGACAAGGCTTCTACTGGCCCACAGCGGTGGCCGACGCCACTAGAATTGTCCGCACCTGCGAAGGGTGTCAGTTCTACACAAGGCAGACCCGCCTGCCCGCTCAGGCTCTGCACACGATACCCATCACCTGGCCTTTTGCTGTGTGGGGTCTGGACCTCGTCGGCCCCTTGCAGAAGGCACCCGAGGGCCACACGCACCAGTTGGTCGCCATCGACAAATTCTCCAAGTGGATCGAGGTCCGACCCCTAAACAGCATCAGGTCCGAGCAGGCGGTGGCGTTCTTCACCAACATCATCCATCGTTTCGGGGTCCCGAACTCCATCATCACCGACAACGGCACCCAGTTCACCGGCAGAAAGTTCCTGGACTTCTGCGAGGATCACCACATCCGGGTGAACTGGGCCGCCATGGCTCACCCCATGTCAAATGGGCAAGTAGAGCGTGCCAACGACATGATTCTGCAAGGACTCAAGCCTCGGATCTACAACGACCTCAACAAGTTCGGCAAGCGATGGATGAAGGAACTCCCCTCGGTGGTCTGGAGTCTGAGGACAACACCGAGCCGAGCCACGGGCTTCACGCCGTTCTTTCTAGTCTTTGGGGCCGAGGCCATCTTGCCCATAGACTTAGAATACGGTTCCCCGAGGACGAGGGCCTACACCGACCAAAGCAACCAAGCTAATTGAGAAGACTCGCTGGACCAGCTGGAGGAGGCTCGGGACAAGGCCTTACTACACTCGGTGCGGTACCAGCAGTCCCTGCGACGCTACCACGTCAGAGGGGTCCGGTCCCGAGACCTCCAGGTGGGCGACCTGGTGCTTCGGCTGCCATAAGACGCCCGAGGGCGGCACAAGCTCACGCCGCTCTGGGAGGGGCCGTTCGTCATCGCCAAAGTTCTGAAGCCCGAAACGTACAAGCTGGCCAACAGTCAAGGCGAGGTCTACAACAACGCTTGGAACATCCAACAACTACGTCGCTTCTACCCTAAGATGTTTTCAAGTTGTTCATATACCTCGCTCCCACGCAAAGTTTAGTCATCAAGGAAGGGTCGGCCTCGCCTCGGCAAAGCCCGACCCTCCCTCTGGTGCTAAAAGGGGGGAACCCTCCTCTGCGTCGAATTTTTTCCTCGAAAAAAGATCCTTTCTGCCAGAATGTCTTTCGTGCTTTTCGACTACTTCAAAAGTGGATCCTGAAAACGACGGAGTACACGTAAGCAGCCAAGGCTGACCAAGCTGAGGGACTCCTACGCCTCCAGGATACGGATACCTCACTCATCACCTTCTGCGATAAGTAACTCACATTCGGATAAGTGATTCCGCGGACCGAACAAGTCTTCACGTTCGGAAGCTCTTCTGCCGGAGCGATTCTTCGAGCCTTCTCGACTGCGTCGGTGACAGAACCCCATGGACGGGTAAGAGTTCGCATAAGCGGCAAGGCCGACCGAGCCGAGGGACTCCTACGCCTCCAGGATACGGATACCTCACTCATCACCTTCCGTGAGAAGCAACTCTCTCTCTCGCACAAACAATTCTGTTACCGACAAAAAAGTCCAGATACTCAAAACAAGAGGAAAAGAGACGCGGCTTTACAACATGGCGAGGGTGTGTTTTGGCCTCGGCGGCCGCAGAAAACACATGCCACAAGATAATCCGATCCTGCAGGCTCGGATCTTGACGGCTAAAGGGAGCAGCAGCACCCTCGGCGTCGACAACACCTTCGGTGAGGTCCGACCTAGCCTCGGACGGCGACGCAGTCCAAGGGTCTCCGCTCTAAAGGACAACGTCATCACCAAGCCCGGGCCATCGCCGCCAGGGTCATCTCCGAGAATCCGGCCTGAGCAGGCGGCTCGGCCGGTCACCCTGGGGCCTCGGCCAGCTGTCCTCCAAGGACATCAGCCCGGCCCGAGGCCTCGGCAGATCAATTCCAGCGTCGGTCCCACTAACGGACGACCCGGCCAGGCTCCGGTCGACCAGGTCTTCTTTTCGAGCCAACTCTGCCTTTGTCCATGC
The DNA here is from genome assembly GCF_902167145.1 of Zea mays. NCBI lineage: Eukaryota > Viridiplantae > Streptophyta > Magnoliopsida > Poales > Poaceae > Zea > Zea mays. Next base: position 39,930,832 of record NC_050104.1, on the reverse strand, counting down.
TGACACCGCTACCCCTGGCCTCGGCTCATCGAAGAGCGGCCGAGGGGTTCCTCTAACTAAGCAGGGGAAGCCTCGGACAACAAGGCTGATCGAGCCAAGGGACTCCTACGCCTCCGGGATACGGATACCTCACTCGTTACCTTTACACGGGGCGACTCACGCTTGGTGAAGCGGTTCAGACAACCAACAGGCGAGTCTTAGTGCTCAAAAATGAGGAAAAACACGGCTCCGTGCCAAAATTACATACATGTTCAGGCCTCGACAGCCACAATGAACAAAAACACTGGCATTCAAAGTGCCATTACAAACAGAACTCTGGTTCCGTCCCCACGGGCATGGATAACCTCCACACCGGGGAGCCTGCGGGGCGACGAGCTCCGGGTGATCCGCCAACGACCTCTGCAGCAGCAGCCATGGTCCCAGGACGGACGCGGCCGCCGGAAGGCTTCGCGTTCCCGCTCAAGGGACGCAAACCAGCCATCAAAGCCAAAGAGCGGGCCGCTCCAAAGCGCATCGGCAGGTCCTCGTTCCCGTCCACGCCACGAAAGCGAGGAAGAGGGCGGAATGTTGCATCCTAGCTGGGCAGCAACAGTTCGCCTTCCCCGGCATGGTTGGAGGACGCCTCCTCCGCAGAGCTGGAGGATGGTTGCCACCACCAGAAGCTGGAAGAAGAGGCGGCCAGCCGGCCCGCGCGGGAGGTAGAGCCCCGGCTCGCCTCGCTCTCCGCCCCAGCAAGGATGATGAACATCCTTGAGGCTGAGGGCGGAACCAAGATCACAGCCCGGCTTGCCTCTCCCCATCCAGGGGCTGGAGGTCACCGTCTTGGGTGACCGCCGGCGGAGGGGTGCAGCCGGGCTGCATGATGAAAATCCTTGAAGCCGAACGATGGCTGAAAGGTACCAACTCCCGCGGAGTTGCGTTCCCCCAATGACAAGGCGGAAAGACGGCGGGTATCCCCCATCCGGGGGCTTGGAAGGTGGAAAGACACGATGCATAAGGGAGCGCGAAGACATGGTCGCCTTCCAAGGGGGTCGCCCTCCTTTTAAAGGCGACTCTCCCTACTTGCGTCCCCAGCCGTCGTGGGCTGAGTCTTCTCCAACACGCTCCAAGGTCCTCCTCCTACGGCGCAGGGGCTGGGTCCCACACGTCATACAAGCCGGCCCAGAGCAGAAGAAGCCAAACCGCCGCGCGCGGTGCGTGCAACCGCCCAGCGGTTACAAGCGGCTCTCCACTTTTGCCAAAACCAGCGGGCGAAAGGGCGGGCAACCATGCAGGCGGCATGCAACCGCGCCAAGTGGGCGCACTTCTCCGACTCCCAACACGCCCAGCATGGAGGCCCAGGCCCCCGCGTCATGCAACCGGCGCGCCGAATGCTTCGTGCATGCGACTGCACCGCCACTTACGCCACCACCGCGCCACCTCGACTGCGGAACCAATACCGCGACTCGAGGCGACCCAGCGCACGACCCAGCAGCGCCAGCCTGGCGCGACGGTCAATGTGGCAAAAAATGGGCCGGCAGTAATGGCGGTGGCAGGCGGGCAGGAGCAGCGGTCACGTCGTCAGCCAAGCTTACGTCCCATCCGGGGGCAGCGAGAGAACCCTCTCTCACGGCGTGAAGACGACGCGCTCGTGTTCCGTTCCTCGAACGGCACGCGCACGCGCAACGGCCGCCCCGCGAACCACTCGCCCCGTCGCATTAACTCCGCGGCGGGACAGGCGGCGCCTCTGGTAGGAGAAGCGAGCTACGCTTCGCCTTCGCCATAACAACCGCGTCAAAAAAGGTACGCCGCGTCATTCGATTTCGTATCCTTTTCCTTTTTTCCTCTTTCTCTCTCTTGCAACAGGGACCGGGAAAGGGGGATACCCCGAAAAGGATCCTTCCCCGTGAAGGAACCAGGCTCCGAGCCTCCCTACTGATCAGAGGTTCGAAGGCTGGCCCCTCGGAAGGGTTCAACAGCCGCCTCAGAGCACGTGGGCTCCACACCCACTACTGGTCAGGGGTTCGAAGGCCGGCCCCTCGGAAGGGTTCAACGGCCGCCTTAGGCTACTCGGGCTCCGCGCCCACTACTGATCAGGGGTTCGAAGGCTGGCCCCCGAAGGGTTCACAGCCGCCTCAGACACAGAGCGAGGGATGACCATGGGTACGTTCGATACATAACCAAGGCTCGGGCTACGCTCCCGAGGTACCCTAGGACATTTCCGAGACCAGCGGGAACGATCTTGTAACGGAATCCCATCAGAGGGAGGCATCAAGCCCTCGGACCCCGTCGCCAGGGGACCGGGTCCGGTAGATCACCCGCAGGTACTTTTGGGCGCGCCTCTGGGCCTCTAGCCAACCCCTAACGAATGGGGCACGGACGTCCGCTCGGATCACCCGCCTGCAGCTCACCGGAGACACCATGTTCGGCGCCCACCGAGGGCAACATGGCGCTCTCCCCCCTCCTCCTTGTGGAAAGGCGACGCAGGGGCGTATGTAAAAAAGTTGAGTCTGTCCCTGATCGCGCTCTCGCCCTGTGCAGAGGCTCGGGGGCTGCTCTCGCAATCCCGGCTCCGGCCAAACCGTTGACAGCGTCAACATACCAGCCCGAGAACTTGGGACCCGACCGTACACCTGGGCTACGGCCAGCTCGCATGAGGGAACGACCAGACCAGCCAAAGCATTGCGCGAGGCATTAAGACCTCGGAGGAGTCAAACCGCTCCTCCGAGGCCTCGGGGGCTACACCCGGCGGTTGCGCTTGCGCGCATCCACCGGAACAAAACGCAACCGAGAAAGGCTGGTCCCCTTGCAAAAAAGTGCGATGAAAGCCTCCAAGCGAGTGCTAACACTCCCTTCGAGGCTCGGGGGCTAATGTCGGGGACCATAATTAGGGGTACCCTCAAGGCTCCTAATTCTCAGCTGGTAACCGCCATCAGCATAAAGCTGCAAAGGCCTGATGGGTGCGATTAAGTCAGGGATCAGTCCATTCGAGGGACTTGATCACGCCTCGCCCGAGCCTAGCCTCGGACAAGGGCAGCCGACCCCGGAGGATCTCTGCCTCGCCCGAGGCCCCCCTCCAGCGGCGAACATATTTCCGGCTCGCCCGAGGCCCTGTCTTTGCCAAGAAGCAACCCTGACCAAATCGCCGCACCGACCGACCAAATCGCAGGAGCATTTAATACAAAGGTGGCCTGACACCTTTATCCTGATGCGCGCCCCTCAGCCGAAAGAGCCGAAGTGACCGCCGTCACTTCGCCGTTCCACTGACCGGACTGACAGAAAGACAGCGCCGCCTGCACCGCTCCGACTGCGGTGCCACTTGACAGAGTGAGGCTGACAGGCAGTCACGCCCGGCCGCAGACACCATAGGGAACTCCGCTCCGCCCGACCCACGGCTCGGACTCGGGCTAAGCCCCGAAAGACGGCGAACTCCGCTCCGCCCGACCCAGGGCTCGGACTCAAGCTAAGCCCCGGAAGACGGCGAACTCCTCTCCGCCTGACCCAGGGTTCGGACTCGGGCTAAGCCCCGGAAGACGGCGAACTCCGTTCCGCCTGACCCAGGGCTCGGACTCGGGCTAAGCCCCGGAAGACGGCGAACTCCGCTCCGCCCGACCCAGGGCTCGGACTCGGGCTAAGCCCCGGAAGACGGCGAACTCCGCTCCGCCCGACCCAGGGCTCGGACTCGGGCTAAGCCCCGGAAGACAGCGAACTCCGTTCCGCCCGACCCAGGGCTCGGACTTGGTCTCAGCCCCAGAAGACGACGAACTCCGCTTCGCCCGACCCCAGGACTTGAACTCCGCCCTGGCCTCAGCCAACGGCCTCCGCCTCGCCCGACCTAGGGGCTCGGACTCGACCTCGGACACGAAAGACGGACTCGACCTCGACCTCGGAGGAGCCTCCACATCGCCCAACCTAGGGCGCAGGCCGGCCACATCAACGGGAGGCGCTATCATTACCCTACTCCAAGCTGACTCAGGCTGCGGGGAACAAGACTGGCGTCCCATCTGGCTCGCTCCGCCAGATAGGCAATGATGGCGCCCCGCACGCTCCCTGACGATGGCGGCTCTCGGCCCCCTTACGGAAGCAAGAGGACGTCAGCAAGGACTCGACAACCCCGACAGCTGTCCCTCTGCCAGGCTCCAGCGCTCCTCCGACGGCCACGACACCGGGTGCCAAAATCTCTCCGGCCGCCACGATGGCGTGTACTTAGGGCGCTAGCTCTCCTCCGCTAGACACGTAGCACTCTGCTACACCCCCCATTGTACACCTGGATCCTCTCCTTACGCCTATAAAAGGTAGGACCAGGGCCCTCTTAGGGAGGGTTGGCCGCGCACGGACGAGGACGAGACAGGCGCTCGCTTGAAGCCGCTCGCTCCCTCTCCCGCGTGGGCGCTTGTAACCCCCTACTACAAGCGCACCCGACCTGGGCGTGGGACGAACATGAAGGCCGCGGGATTCCCACCTCTCTCACGCCTGTCTCCGGCCGCCTCACTTCCCCCCTTCTGAAGTCTTCGCTCTTGTACCGGACTGTAACACCCATTAGGAATCACTTTAAAATAAGGAGGCATGTATTGAGTATTTGAAACAAATGCCTAAATAAATAAATAAAATATATTGCTGAATACCATGCTAGATACCTTTGTATGTTGCATTTAAATTCGAATTGAAAACATGAAATCAGTTTGGATTTGAAATATAAAATAGAACAAGAAATTGAAAAGATAATAGAAAAGAAAAAAAATGAAATGAAAACCCGCAGCTCGAGCCGCTTCTGTCTTGGCCCATCCTCCCTTGGATCCCGCACGGGCCAACACTAGCTTGAACGAAGTAATGATTAAGAATAACTACCCGTTACCTCGGATTGAAGATCTGTTTGATCAGATGAGAGGAGCTAAAGTATTCTTAAAGATAGATCTAAGATCAGGCTATCATCAGTTGAAGATTCGGACTGAAGATATACCTAAAACGGCTTTCACTACAAGATACAGACTATATGAATTTTTGGTCATGTCTTTTGGACTGACTAATGCACCAGCTTACTTTATGAACTTGATGAATAAAGTATTCATGGAATACCTTGACCAGTTTGTGGTGGTATTCATCGACGACATACTGGTATACTCTCAGAATAAAGAAGAACATGAGGATCATCTGAGATTAGTTCTACAGAAACTTCGTGACAATCAGTTGTATGCATGTGATTTTTGGCTGAAGGAAGTTGCTTTCCTAGGTCATATTACCACCAATGGAGGAATTAACGTAGACCCCAGTAAAATAAGTGAAATACTAAATTGAAAACAACCCACAGATGTGTCCAAGATCAGGAGTTTTCTTGGATTAGCAGAATACTACAGAAGATTTATCGAAGGCTTCTCCAAAATAGTGAAACCCCTTACTTCGCTGTTGGAGAAAGGTAAAGAGTTTAAGTGGGATGAAGCATGTCAGAAATGTTTCGAGGAATTAAAGGAAAGGCTAACCACATCACCAGTGTTAATTATGCTTGATATTCATAAAGGATTTGATCTGTATTGTGATGCATCACATCTAGGACTTGGATGTTTGTTAATGCAAGAAGGAAAAGTGATTGCCTAAGCTTCAAGGCAGTTACGGAAGCATGAGAAGAATTATCCTATACATGATTTGGAATTAGCTGCCGTAGTGCACGCTTTGAAGATTTGGAGGCACTACATGATTGGAAACAAGTGTAAAATCTTCACAAATCACAAAAGCTTGAAATACATCTTTACGCAGAAATAACTCAACCTAAGACAGAGAAGATGGCTTGAGTTGATCAAGGACTATGATTTGGAAATAAAATATCACCCAGGTAAAGCAAATGTAGTGGCTGATGCTTTGAGCCATAAAGAACAAGTGAACAACATCACTACTCATTTGATGTCACAGGAATTGTGCTGGGAGATGGAACAACTCAACCTTGGAATGCTCAATAGTATGGAAGTAACAGTTATGGAAGTTGAATCTACTTTGGAAGAAGAGATTCGTAAAGGACAAGAGTATGATGAGAAAATCAAAGAAATTAAGACAAATTAGTTTGGGTAAAGCCCTAGATTTCACAGAAGATGATCAAGGCACAGTATGGTTTAAAAAGAGAATTTGTGTACCAAAAATCGAGCACCTATGCCAACTTATCTTAAGAGAAACCTATGATTTAGCTTATTCTATTCACCCTGGAAGTACTAAGATGTACCAGGATCTAAAGGAAAAGTATTAGTGGTACGGTTTGAAAAGAGATGTGGCTACTCATGTTGCACTATGTGATGTATGTCAACGAGTTAAAGCCGAACACCAAAGACTAGCAGGATTGCTACAACCTCTCAAAGTACCAGAACGGAAATGGGAAGAAATCAGTATGGATTTCGTAGTTGGACTACCCCGTACTCGGGATGGCTATGATTCAATATGGGTTATAGTGGACAGGTTGACTAAAGTGGCACACTTTGTACCTATGAAGACAACTTACTCAGGAGCCCAGTTAGCAGAGTTATACATGTCAAGAATTGTTCGTCTGCATTTAGTACCAAAGAAGATCGTATCGGATCGAGGAACCCACTTTACCTCGCGCTTTTGGAAAAGACTACATGAATCCGTGGATACCAAGCTAAACTTTAGTTCAGCTTATCATCCGCAAATGGATGGGCAAACGGAAAGAACAAACCAAGTGTTGGAAGATATGCTAAGAGCTTGCGCTCTAAAGCATGGTAGAAGCTGGGATAAAAGTTTGCCTTATGCAGAATTCTTGTATAACAATAGTTACCAGGCAAGTCTAAAAATGGCACCATTTGAAGCACTTTATGGACAAAAGTATAGAACACCGCTTTATTGGAATCAGACTAGAGAAAGTCGAGTATTTGGTCCAGAAGTTCTCCAAGAAGCAGAAAAGCAAGTACATATTATCAGAGAGAATTTGAAAACAGCACAGTCGAGACAGAAAAGCTATGCTAACAATAGAAGAAGATAATTGATCTTTTTGAAGTAGGAGACTTCATATACCTTAAAGTTTCACCGATGAGAGGCATGAAAGGATTTAAGGTTAAGGGTAAACTATCTCCTCGCTACATTGGCCCGTTCAAGATTTTGGAAAGAAAAGGTGAAGTAGCGTACTAGTTAGAGCTACCCGATAGTTTGTCGGATGTGCATGACGTATTTCATGTGTCACAACTTAAGAAATGCTTAAGAGTACCAGAAGAACAATTACCTATGGAAGAACTCAATGTTGAGGATTTGACTTATTTGGAGTACCTCGTCAGAATTTTGGAAACATCTCGCAAAATTACACGGAGTAAAGTTGTCAACATGTGTAAAGTTCAGTGGATCACCATTTAGAAGATGAGGCCACTTGGGAAAGAGAAGATGAAGTCAGAGCAGAATTCCCCCAGTTATTCTCAGAAGTTCCTTAATCTTGAGGACGAGATTCTTGTAAGGGGGTAGGTTTGTAACACTATAAAAACCATCAACTAAAAACAATGCATTTAGTGTATTAATCGTAAATATGGTAATGAATTTTTATTTCAAGTGTTTATTTTTTTATTTGCATTTAGAGTAATTTTGTTTGCTCATATTTGATTTTTGGATGTTTAGTACAATTTCTTTCATATTGAAAAAAACAATTAATTAATATAAAAATATTGGTCCAAAAATAAATATTTTAGTTATAAATAATTTTGGAATAATTATGATTTTTAGAATTATTTAAAAATATATTTATTTATATTTTTAAATAGAAAAGAAAAGAAAAAGAAAAAAATGGACGAAACCCTAACCAGCCGGCCAAATTCGGCCCACGAGGGCCCAACCGCCGCGCCACCCTCCATCCCCTCCCTCTCTCTCTATTACAGGTGGGCCCCACCCGTGGCCCCTCTCTTCTCCCTCCCTCCTCTCCTTCCCAGCCGCCGCCGCTGCCTGGACGCGTCACGCGCCCACGCGTAGCCGCGCCCGCACCCGACCGTGCCTGCGCCACACCATGCCCGCGCCCGACCTCGACGTCCACGCCATGCTCGAGCCGGAAACCACCGCGACCTCTCCTCTCCCTCCCCCACGTTCTCTCCTCCCCTCAATGGCGTTAATGGCCGTTAATAGCCATTGACGACCGGGCGTTTCTCTCCCCAGCTCTCCCTCTCCTCTCCTCTCTCTATAAAAGTCGAGCATCTTCCTTCTCTCCCTCCCCGAGCTCTCTCTCTCTCTCTCTCTCTCTCGTGCTCTCGCCATCTATCGTGCCCGCCGTCGCTGGAGCATCACCGGAGCTGCGCCTTGCCGTCCCGGCCGCACCTCGCCCTCCCGGAGCCGCGCCCCGCACCCCGGCCGAGCCCCTCCCCTGCTTCCTGCCCGGCTGAGCCCTCCCCTGCTCGCCGACCCCCCTGCTCGTGAGAACAAGCCCAAGGTAGAAGAACACCAATTTTGCATTTTAGTCCCCAGTTTTGTAAATTAAATTAATTTCGAGATTTTCAGTTGGAAATTATCGAAAAGAGACTCCGATGTATACGTGTAATCGTAAACGAGCCTCGCAACAATATTTTGACAGGTGTATTATTTTATATTTCAAAAATGAATAATGTCACTATTCAGTAACTTGGTGATTTTCATACTAGAAACGTTTACTGTTAATTTCGCTTTAGCACATGAATGATATTTGTTAGTAGTGGTTTAAGTATAATTTTATTGATATAAGAAAGTAGAAGAAATACTAGGCCACGTATTCTTGGTCAGATGAAAATATAGATTTTACTAGTCATGATAAATGTATTCATAAGTATAGCACTTAATTACTTAGAATTAGTAAAATACTTATTTATGTCATAATAACCATGATTATGTTATTAAAGGTCCAATTAGTAATTTACATTAATTTTTAGAATATTAATGTTAGGTGATTTTAGAAATGAACATTTTTAGCTACTATTTAGAAAGAAAAGGGATAAAACTCAAAAGTCTATTATTAGTAATAAAGCAATTATTTTCCATAAAGTTTGTCAATACATGTTTTTCTATATTATACTAGATGAAACTAGTGTCATAGTCACCTACTCATATTTTCACCAATAATAACTCGCAGTAGTAGTCATAATGGATTAGTAAGTATTTACACTTTAAGACGTATCTATGAGTATAATTGTCACGGAACCTCCCAATGTATTAGGCCCACTTACAGATGTCTTTGTCCTAAGGACCTTAGTGATACACCCAGCCCAGGTGGGGTTGGTCGAGGCCCAACAAATTAGGGTTGCCCGGAGCCCAACAGTTCATTAAGCACACCCAACTCAGGGAAAGGCCCAATGACCCCAAAAGACTAGTCCAATGGGGGAAGGGTGGCTCTCCCTTTTAAAGTGGCTTCCTCCTCCCAAGTTAAGCAAGGTGGGATAATTCTGAGGCTCACACGGTCGTCGTCCGACTACAATTGGGCCAACTAGGCCAATTGCGTCTTTGCCAACGGGTAATAGTGGAGGATGTCCTCATCATTCCCACCTTCTTAAAATGGGCCCTAGTTCTGATACCAGATGATACACCCAGCCCAGGTGGGGTTGGCTGAGGCCCAACAAATTAGTGTTGCCCAGAGCCCAACATTTCATTAAGCACACCCAACACAGGGAAAGGCCCAATCACTCCAAAAGACTAGTCCAATGGGGGAAGGGTGGCTATTCCTTTTAAAGTGGCTTCCTCCTCCCAAGTTATGCGAGGTGGGATAATTTTGAGGCTCACACGGTCGCCGTCCGACTATAATTGGGCCAACTGGGCCAATTGCGTCTTTGCCAACGGGTAATAGTGGAGGATGTCCTCATCACTTAGACAATCATGTAGGTGCGCATAATCACTCGACAAGTTTGGTTATCTGTATCTTCAACATATCGCCCAAGAGCGCTTCACCCATCATATAGACATTACACACATAATCAGAGTAAAGACTAAGCGGAAAGGATTACAATAACATAATTTACATTCATATAAAATATAGAGAGAGTATTTATTACATAACGGGTGTTCGAGTGCAGCATTTAATATTACATAACTAGCAGGCAAAACATCATCCCGCCAACAAGTTTACTGATTTTCCTCCTGCTTTGGCACCACCTTTCAGTAGAAACAGCAAAACTCGGCTGTTTCATCACCTACAACAACATGGGTTCGAAAACCCTGAGTAGGAAGTGTACTTTCGCAAGTCTTACCCGACAAAGGAAAAATACTTCTCAAGGATATGCTGGCTTGTGGGAATCAAGGTAAAGTAGATCAAGAATCAAAGACTCTGTTTGCAGAAAAGCTTACTTTGAGTGGATCCTTAAAAATCCATTTCTATTATCAGGTTAAGTATTTACCTGCATCTAGTGTTCTTTCTATCCTAGTTCAGGCACTTAGCCTATGCTAGCCATCTTTTATCATTCCTTCAGTTCCCTGGATTGCTACGTGTAGGGCAGTGACCAAGTCTTCATGTCTGAGAAGTAACGGTGATCCGAATCGATTAATACCCAGCTGGAGATCTCTAATCACACGACATACGTAGCACTTAACCCTTGCATATGTCAACTCGCCACCGGGTTTCTCAAGACCAGAACAGGTTCATGCCAACCGAGAGCACAAATACACCACCGTCCAGCCTCTTGCCACGGAGGGTACATGCTACTCTCGCCATCTCTCCACTCCCATTGCGTGGTGGACTTTCTGGTATTGGTTTGACCGAGGCAAAGCTTACCCATGACGAGGCATGTGGCCAGTTAAAAAGGTCCTCGATCATCAAGCCTACATCGGTTCGGTCCTTAATCGACTCAGACGGAGACACTACACCGAGACTTCCTTCTCGTGGAAGTCACCCGCCCGGTCTCGTCTTTATCATTTACATCCCAAAGTTTGGTACCTGACAACGATACTTCTTTTCAGATGTTGAACCCATCACGGCCATGATGGATTCACCATCAAGTCTTTTCTTTGAAAAATTCCCATCCCATATGAAGCATCACCTTTTGTTTAAAACAAAACATTTTGTTTTCTAAAGCAAATCTAAGCATAAAAAAACTTTAAGTAAAATAAGTATCATGGAATGGTAATCAGTTCCAAGGAAGGAAATGCAGCAATTGTTTAGCACACAACTCCTACCACCTAATGCATCATCTCAAGTGATAAAGAGTTTAAAACAACAAGGAAAGGGGTAAATGCACTAGAGCTTGCCTTGTGTTGCAGGAGGTTCTGGCTCTGTTGCACAGATGTCAAAATAAAAGTTGTTCTCAACCGGTGGATTCTTAGCTTGCGGGACAACTTCTTCTTCGACTAAAGCCTCTTCTTCGTTTTCTATACATAACAATACATATACATGAATGCTTATGTGATGCTATGAATATGCAGTTATATAATAGAAATACACTAAGTTGTACCTTGAATACAACTTTTCTTCTCGGTACACATTAGTCACTAGGGTTTCCTGAGTTAGTATTCTATTAGTGTTAGGCAATTATACCCTAGGAAGCTAGTGTATTGGGTTTGGGACCAAACAATGTCCAAATCATTTCAAACTCCACCCAAGGGCTTTAAGCATCAAACTAAGCTTACCCAAAAAGTTTTATTATTTTTGGAGCTACTAAAGTAATTCTAAAATTCTAAAAGGCTAGGTTTTGGCATCTTTAAATGCTGAATAATTCTAGGTTTAGACTAAAAATCTTGGAACTATTTTTATTAAATACTAGATGAGTTTAGGAGTCTAGCAAAATTGGTCTAATATGTGCACTTAGGCCCTTCTTTTCCTTCTTCGCATGGCTAGGTCCCCGACCATGGATGGCGGTGTGGGCTGCTCCGGCGAACTTGTACCGGCCGCGATACCCAACAATCCCCGCTCGAATTCGGTCTACACCTAATTCTACCCTTGGTGCTCCACTGGGAATCAACAATTTGGTCCAAACTCAGAGCACCTAGAGGGGGGGGGGGGTGAATAGGTGATCCTATAAAATTCAACACTAAAATTCCTACAAACTTGATTAAAGAGATATTAGCGCAAGTTAATCAAGTCTATGAGGCGAGCTCTTGCGAACACAAATAATCACAAAGAGAGCAATCACAAGAGACACATGATTTTATCCCATGGTTTGGCCAAGTAACACTTGCCTACTTCCACGTTGTGGCGTCCCAATGGACGAGGGTTGCACTCAACCCCTTTCAAGTGATCCAATGATCAACTTGAATACCACAGCTTTCTTCCTTATAGTTTTCTTCCCGTTTGAGAGGAATCTCCACAAGTTGGAGCCTCTCGCCCTTACAATATTGATCACAAAGAAGTCACGGAGTAAGGTTGGGAAGAGCAACACACACAAGACTCAAATTCGCAGCACAACCGCACACACAAGTCACAACTTGAGCTCGAAACACAACACACGGAGTTCACAACTCAAATGGAGCTCAAATCGCTAACACAAAGAATCGAATGCGTGGAGTTGGAGTCTTGGAGTCTTAGGATGCTTAGTGAATGCTTGGGTCACTCCTCCATGCGCCTAGGGGTCCCTTTTATAGCCCCAAGGCAGCTAGGAGCCGTTGAAGACAAACATGGAAGGTCATCCTTGCCTTCTGTCGAGTGGCGCACCGAACATGTCCTGTAGATGGTCCGGTGCGTGATCTCCTTCCAAAAATGGCATATCCGACCGTTGCTCCTCTGGACTGATTGGCGCACCGGACACTGTCCGGTGCACCAGCTAACCGTTGGAGCAGTCCACGTGTCGCGCGAAGATTGCGCGGCCAACCGTTGGCGCAGGCGACCGTTGGCTCACCGGAAAGTCCGGTGCACCACCACCGGACAGTCCGGTGAATTATAGCCACGTCACCCCTTTCCTTTTCCCGAGGGCGACGAGTTCGCCGCGGACGACTCACTGGACAGTCTCGTGCACCACCGGACGGTCCGATGAATTATAGCCGTACACCGCCGTCGAGTCCCGAGAGCGGCCTTTTCACACGGACCAGCCTGGCACACCGGACACTTTCCGGTGCACCACCGGACAGTCCGGTGGGCCAAGCCGAGCTGGAGATGGCTGCACAGAGCCAAGTCTTTTTCCAATTCTTTTCTCCCTGTTTTTAGCACTTAGACAAAATATGTTAGTACTCAAAACAATGTACTAAGTCTAGAAACGTACCTTTTTCTTTTATTTGCACTTCTCACTTTATTTTGCACATTAGAACTCAATGTGTTGGACACTTAATCACCAAAACATTATAGAAATTGCCCAAGGGCACATTTCCCTTTCAATCTCCCCCTTTTTGGTGATTTATGCCAACACAACCAAAAGCAACCAAAAGAAGTGCAACATCAATACAATTGAAGACCAAATTGTTTTTGACTATAATTTGGCATATTTGGATCGTTCTTTGCCACCACATGGTTTGTTTTTGCAGATCAAATTCATTTTCCTATCTTTAAGTCAAACACACTTGTTGGGGCACATAAAGAGTTATTCCAAGAGTAAAATTGATCAAGTGCCAAAAACTCCCCCTTTTTCCCATAATCAAAATTCTCCCCCACAAGAGACCAAATTTTGCACTAAGAGTATTTTGGTCAAATCAAAAGTTCTAACTCTATTGTTTTCAAAATTCACAAGTGGTAGCTGATCCATTTGCTTTGGCCTTAATTTCTCCCCCTTTGGCATTAAGCACCAAAACGGGATCATTCTTGGCCCTTTAACCCCTTTGCCTCACCAAAAATGTCAATTAAGAGCAAAACGACAATAAGAGCATAAGTATGAACTTGGAGTTAAATACACCAATACCGGAGTGCAGTGGAAGTCTTTGCAACGTCCAAGTCCATTTTCCCTTTCAATGCACCTTTGATCCAAGTCCACATTTCTCTTTCAATGCACCTTTTAGACTACTCAAACAACCAGGTTAGTCTCAAAAGGTCAAGTTGTATCACATCTCCCCCTTAATATGTGCAACACTTGCATATGGACTTGTGAGGTCCGAGGCTCACGTGTACAACTTGAACACCATAAAGAAACAATAATGGATTTAAATGCTTAAGGTAACATGATCAAAGGCATAGAACACATGTATGCTATAGATCAATCCAAGTTACGCGAATCTAAGACATTTAGCTCACTACGCAACCTGCAAAAAGTTTTCTCATCCAACGACTTGGTAAAGATATCGGCTGGCTGGTTCTCGGTGCTAATATGGCACACCTCGATATCTCCCTTTTGCTGGTGGTCTCTCAGGAAGTGATGCCGGATGTCTATGTGCTTAGTGCGGCTGTGTTCAACAGGATTATCCACCATGCGGATTGCACTCTCATTGTCACATAGGAGTGGGACTTTGCTTAGATTGTAGCCAAAGTCCCGGAGGGTTTGCCTCATCCAAAGTAGTTGCGCGCAACACTGTCCTGTGGCAACATACTCGGCCTCAGCGGTGGATAGGGCAACAAATGTTTGTTTCTTTGAACTCCACGACACCAGGGACCTTCCTAGAAATTGGCACGTCCCCGATGTGCTCTTCCTATCAACCTTGCATCCAGCATAATCGGAGTCTGAGTATCCAATCAAGTCAAAGGTAGACCCCTTTGGATACTAGATCCCGAAGCAAGGCGTAGAAACTAAATATCTAGGAATTCGCTTAACGGCCACAAGGTGACATTCCTTGGGGTCGGATTGATATCTACCACACATGCATACACTTAGCATAATGTCCGATCTACTAGCACATAAATAAATCAAGGAACCTATCATAGACAGGTATGCCTTTTGATCAACGGACTTACCTCCTTTGTTGAGGTCGACATGCCCGTCGGTTCCCATTGGTGTCTTCGCGGGCTTGGCGTCCTTCATCCCAAACCTCTTGAGAAGATCTTGAGTATACTTTGTTTGGGAGAGGAAGGTGCTATCCTTGAGTTGCTTCACTTGAAACCCAAGGAAGTAGGTCAACTCGCCCATCATTGACATCTCGAACTTTTGTGTCATCACCCTACTAAACTCCTCACAAGACTTTTGATTAGTAGAACCAAATATTATGTCATCGACATAAATTTGGCACACAAAAAGATCACCATCACAAGTCTTAGTGAAAAGAGTGGGATCGGCTTTCCCAACCTTGAAAGCATTAGCAATTAAGAAATCTCTAAGGCATTCATACCATGCTCTTGGGGCTTGCTTAAGTCCATAGAGCGCCTTAGAGAGCTTGAACACATGGTCAGGGTACCTGTCATCCTCAAAGCCAGGGGTTGTTCCACGTATACCTCCTCCTTGATTGGCCCGTTGAGGAAAGCGCTCTTCACATCCATTTGAAACAACCTGAAAGAATGGTGAGCGGCATAGGATAATAATATTCGAATAGACTCTAGCCTAGCCACAGGAGCAAAAGTCTCCTCAAAATCCAAACCTGTGACTTGGGCATAACCTTTTGCCACAAGTCGAGACTTGTTTCTTGTCACCACTCCGTGCTCGTCTTGCTTGTTGCGGAACACCCACTTGGTTCCCGCAACATTTTGCTTTGGACGTGGCACCAGGCTCCAAACTTCATTCCTCTTGAAGTTGTTGAGCTCTTCCTGCATGGCCAACACCCAGCCCGAATCCTGCAAGGCCTCTTCTACCTTGAAGGGCTCAATAGAAGAGACAAACGAGTAATGCTCACAAAAGTTAGCTAATCTTGAGCGAGTAGTTACTCCCTTGCTTATGTCACCCAGAATCTGGTCGACGGGGTGATTTCTTTGGATCGTCGCTCGGACTTGAGTTGGAGGGACTCGTGGTGCTTCTTCCTCCATAACTTGTTCTTCTTGTGCTCCCCCTTGATCACGCGCCTCTTCTTGAGGAACCTATCCATCATCTTGAGTTGGGGGATGCACCATTGTGGAGGAAGATGGCTGATCTTGCTCTTGTTGTTCCTGTGGTCGCACATCTCCTATCGCCATCGTGCGCATTGCGGCCGTCGGAACATCATCTTCATCTATGTCATCGAGATCAACTTGCTCTCTTGGAGAGCCATTAGTCTCATCAAATACAGCGTCGCTAGAGACTTCAACCAAACCCGATGATTTGTTGAAGACTCTATACGCCTTTGTATTTGAGTCATACCCTAGTAAAAACCCTTCTACTGCCTTGGGAGCAAATTTAGAATGTCTACCTTTCTTCACCAGAATGTAACATTTGCTCCCAAATACACGAAAGTAAGAAACGTTGGGTTTGTTACCGGTAAGGAGTTCATACGAGGTCTTCTTGAGAAGGCGATGTAGGTAGAGCCGGTTTATGGCGTGGCAAGCTGTGTTCACAGCTTCCGACCAAAACCGTTTGGGCGTCTTGAATTCTCCAAGCATCATTCTCGCCATGTCGATAAGCGTCCTGTTCTTCCTCTCTACCACACCGTTTTGCTATGGTGTGTAGGGAGCGGAGAACTCGTGCCTGACGCCTTCTTCCTCAAGATACTCCTCCACTTGCAGATTCTTGAACTCGGACCCATTGTCGCTTCTTATCTTTTTCACCTTGAGCTCAAATTCGTTTTGAGCCCTCCTTAGAAAGCGCTTTAGGGTCCCTTGGGTTTCTGATTTATCCTGCAAAAAGAACACCCAAGTGAAGCGGGAAAAATCATCAACAATTAGAAGACCATACTTACTTCCCCCGATGCTAAGGTAGGCGACGGGTCCGAAGAGGTCCATGTGAAGAAGCTCCAGTGGTCTTGATGTTGTCATCACATTCTTGCCGTGATGAGTGCTTCCCACCTGTTTCCCTGCCTGACAAGCTGCACAAGGTCTATCTTTCTCGAAACATACATTGGTTAGTCCTAACACATGTTCTCGCTTTAGAAGTTTATGAAGGTTCTTCATCCCAACATGTGCTAGACGGCGATGCCACAGCCAGTCCATACTAGTCTTAGCTATTAAGCATGCATCTAGATCGGCCTCCTCTTTTGAAAAATCAACTAAGTAGAGTTTGCCGTCTAATACACCCTTAAACGCTAATGAACCATCACTCCTTCTAAAGACAGATACATCAACATTTGTAAACAAACAATTGTAGCCCATGTGGCACAATTGACTTATAGACAGGAGGTTGTATCCTAATGATTCTACTAAAAATACATTTGAAATAGAGTGCTCGCTTGTGATAGCTATATTTCCCAAACCTTTGACCTTGCCTTGGTTCCCATCTCCAAAAATAATCGTATCATGGGAATCCTTGTTCTTGACGTAGGAGGTGAACATCTTCTTCTCCCCCGTCATGTGGTTTGTGCATCCGCTGTCGATAATCCAGCTTGAGCCCCCAGATGCATAAACCTGCAAGGTAGATTAATCTTAGGTTTTAGGTATACCCAACTCTTGTTGGGTCCTACAAGATTAGTCACAATAGCTTTTGGAACCCAAATACAAGTCTTGCCTCCCTTGCATTTGGATCCCAACTTCCTAGCAACTACTTTTGCATTCTTATATGAAAGAACAAAAGAAGTGTTGCAAGCATGGAAAACAGTAGTAGATTCATTGCACATTTTCCTAGGCACATGATGCACAACATGATTTCTCCTAGGCCTACTTCTACCATGAACAAAAGTAGAACTAGAGGCAAACATAGCATGTGAATTAAAAGCATCATGATCATAACTCCTATTATAATGAGCACGATTAGCAATTTTCCTATCATAAATAAAAGCATGATTCCTTTGAGTACTACTAGCCACAGGGGCCTTCCCTTTCTCCTTGTTGAGAATGGGAGCCTTTTGGCTTGTTAAGTTCTTGGTTTCCCTTTGAATACCAAGTCCATTCTTAATTGAGGGGTGTCTACCAACGGTGTAGGCATCCCTAGCAAATTTTAATTTATCAAAATTAATTTTGCAAGTCTTAAGTTGAGCATTAAGACTTGCCACCTCATCATTTAATTTGGTAATAGAATTAAGGTGTTCATCACAAGCATCAACATCAAAGTCCTTACATCTATTACAAATAATGACATGCTCAACACATGAACTAGTTTTGACTTCCTCTAGCTTAGCCTTTAATTGATCATTTAAACTCTTTAAACTAGAGACCGATTCATGGCAAATATACAATTCAGAGGATAACATTTCATTTCTCTTAATTTCTAAGGCAAGGGATTTTTGCACACTAATAAATTTGTCATGTTCCTCATATAAAATGTCTTCTTGTTTTTCTAACAATCTATCCTTTTCGTTTAGAGCATCAATTTATTCATTAATTTTTTCTACCTTAGCTCTATCTAAACCTTTAAATAAACTAAAGTAATCTACTTCATCATCAGAAGACTCCTCATCACTAGAAGAACAGTACTTAGGTGTATCTCGAATACTTACTTTCTTTTCCTTGGCCATGAGACACGTATGGCGTTCGTTGGGGAAGAGCGAAGACTTGTCGAAGGCTGAGGCGGCCAGTCCCTCATCGTTGGAGTTGGATGAGGAGCAGTCAGAGTCCCACTCCTTTCCAAGGTGCACCTCGCCCTTCGCCTTCTTGTAGTTCTTCTTCTTCACCTTCTTGTCGTGTCTTTCTTGTGCCTGGTTATTCTCATTATCGGAACATTAAGCAATAAAGTGACCAGTCTTACCGCATTTAAAGCAGGAGCGCTTTCCCCTTGTTTTGTTCTTGTTGGGGTACTCCTTGCGTCCTTTTAGTGTGGTCTTGAAACACTTGATGATAAGCGCCATTCATCTTCGTTGAGGCCAGCAGCTTCCACTTGTGCCACCTTGCTTGGTAGCGTCTCCCTGCTGCTGGTTGCTTTGAGAGCAACGGTTTGAGGCTCGTAGACGGGTAGTTGGCCATTAAGAGCATCATCCACGTATCGCGCCTCCTTCACCATCATACGCCCGCTCACGAATTTTTCGAGAATCTCCTCGGGCGTCATCTTGGTGTACCTGGGTTTTTCACGAATAAGGTTGACATGATGGGGGTCAATAACTGTAAAGGACCTGAGCATGAGTCGGACGATGTCGTGGTCCGTCCATATTGTGCTTCCATAGTTTCTAATCTTTTTGACCAGGTTCTTGAGCCTGTTGTAGGTTTGTGTTGGCTCTTCTCCCCTGATCATGGAGAATCTCCCTAGCTCGCCTTCCACCAGTTCCATTTTAGTAATCATTGTAGCATCATTTCCCTCATGTGAGATCTTGAGGGTGTCCCAGATTTGCTTGGCGTTGTCCAAGCCACTTACTTTGTTATACTCGTCCCTGCAAAGAGATGCTAACAACACAGTAGTAGCTTTTGCATTCTTATGAATTTGCTCATTAATAACCATAGGATTATCTGTACTATCGAAATGCATTCCATTTTCCACTATTTCCCAAATGCTAGGATGGAGAGAAAATAGATGACTACGCGTTTTATGACTCCAAAATGAGTAGTCCTCTCCATCAAAGTGTGGAGGTTTTCCTAGAGGAATAGATAGTAAATGCGCTTTTGAATTGTATGGCATGCGAGAATAGTCAAAAGAGTAGTTTTGATTAACCGTTCTCTTTTTCGACGAGTCATCGTCGTCGTCGTCTCTTGGTGAAGAAGAGGAGGTGTCGCTGTCGTAGTAAATGATCTTCTTGATGCGCCTTTCTTCTTCTCGTCCCTCTCCTTGTCGTTGACCACCATCCCCTTTCCCTTAGGATCCATCTTTTCGGGCGGTTAGTCCCTTAGATGAAGAGTATGACTTTGATACCAATTGAGAGCACCTAGAGGGGGGGGTGAATAGGTGATCCTGTAAAATTCAACACTAAAATTCCAACAAACTTGATTAAAGAGATATTAGCGCAAGTTAATCAAGTCTATGAGGCGAGCTCTTGCGAACACAAATAATCACAGAGAGAGCAATCACAAGGGACACGCGATTTTATCCCGTGGTTTGGCCAAGTAACACTTGCCTACTTCCATGTTGTGGCGTCCCAATAGACGAGGGTTGCACTCAACCCCTTTCAAGTGATCCAATGATCAACTTGAATACCACGACTTTCTTCCTTATAGTTTTCTTCCCGTTTGTGAGGAATCTCCATAAGTTGGAGCCTCTCGCCCTTACAATATCGATCACAAAGAAATCACGGAGTAAGGTTGGGAAGAGCAACACACACAAGACTCAAATTATCAGCACATCCACGCACACAAGTCACAACTTGAGCTCGAAACACAACACACTGAGTTCACAACTCAAATGGAGCTCAAATCGCTAACACAAAGAATCAAATGCGTGGAGTTGGAGTCTTGGAGTCTTAGGATGCTTAGTGAATGCTTGGGTCACTCCTCCATGTGCCTAGGGGTCCCTTTTATAGCCCCAAGGCAGCTAGGAGCCGTTGAAGACAAACATGGAAGGCCATCCTTGCCTTCTGTCGTGTGGTGCACCGGATAGTCCGGTGCGCGATCTCCTTCCAAAAATGGCATATCCGATCGTTGCTCCTCTGGGCTGATTGGCGCACCGGACACTGTCCGGTGCCCACCGGACAGTCCGGTGCACCAGCTGACCGTTGGAGCAGCCCATGTGTCGTGCGAAGATTGCGTGGCCGACCATTGCCGCAGGCGACCGCTGGCTCACCGGACAGTTCGGTGCACCACCGGACAGTCCGGTGAATTATAGCCACATCGCCCCTTTGCTTTTCCTGAGGGCGACGAGTTCGCCGCGGACGACTCACCAGACGGTCCGGTGCACCACCGGACAGTCTGGTGAATTATAGTCGTACACCGCCGTCGAGTCCCAAGAGCGGCCTTTTCACGAGGACCAGCCTGGCGCACCGGACACTGTCCGGTGCACCACCGGACACTGTCCAGTGTGATAAGCCGAGCTGGAGTTGGCTGCACAGAGCCAAGTCTTTTTCCAATTCTTTTCTCCCTATTTCTAGCACTTAGACAAAATATGTTAGTACACAAAACAATGTACTAAGTCTAGAAACGTACCTTTTTCTTTGATTTGCACTTCTCAATTTATTTTGCACATTAGAACTCAATTAAATGTGTTGGACACTTAATCACCAAAACATTATAGAAATTGCCCAAGGGCACATTTCCCTTTCATGAACGCCATTCTAGAGCTCGGTCCACGTACACCCGCGAATTTGAGACTTTCCTGACGCGTTCCTAATGATCTAGCACGGTATAGCTTAATTGGCCAAGCCGACGAGCATCACAAACATGCGAGGGTGTTAAAACATGAACAAGAAGGTCGAGGGCAGACCTGGAGGTGGTTGGCCACAGCGTGGCGTCTCACGACGGCGCAGACAACTGATTTGGGGGGAAAACAAAATTCTCCGACTATGGTGGCTAATTGAGGGCGAGGGTTGGTGCTCTGGCTTTGTAACAATCTAGCGGAACAGGTCGAGGCATCAATTTATAGCGGGCGGCCGCGAGTAGGACAAATTTTAACGGAGAAGCGCTCGCGGTGATAAGGGAGAAGAGTCATCGGAGTTCTCTAATGTGGCATTCACTGGGTAATGGTCTACGGCGGTCACTGCCGAGTCTACACGGCCTGCGACGACGTGGTGAAACGACTGAAAGCGTGTCATAACAGAGATAAATGGCGGCACGACGGCGGCGGTCGCGCAGCCACGTCGTCAGTGCAAGTGGGTATGGCAACACAGCAATACAGTGCCCCAAGTTCATCCTCACGCGAGATCTTTTCACCATAGGCTGTTATCCGCACACCAGAGCGCATGAATCGTAACACCGGAGAGGATCGTGGCGCGTAGTTCACCAGCGGCAACGTTCACTACATCTGTGATCTTTTGCAGATACTGTACAATCGCGATCTTCATTAGTCGTTCTGACAGAGCGAATTGAAGGCCTTTGTTTTCCAACTTTCATGTGACAACCTACTAATCCGTCTGTATCAAAGTTGTTCTTCTATAAACCAGCTTTGATTTTGTTATAGCAACCTCGATCAAACATCCACTGGATCTTATTCAAAATCGCTCTCAAAGTTCGTCCCAGTTCACTGTCAGTCGAATTTCAGCTTCAGGGGTGACTGACAGCCTGACTTTAGGTCCATTTATCTCCCATTTTCATACAACACCAATGCTTAGTCATTCAATCAAACATGTACCCCTATATTACCTATACAAACTTGTTGTAGTGACCTAGGGCAAAATCTTCATGGATTAAGAAATACAAGGTTCCAAAGTCAGCTCAATCACAATGATTTTAGAGTTAGCCATATGGGTGTCCTTGTGGCTTTTTCACAAATTAGTCCAATTTGTTCCACATTACTTAAAATCCTCCAATGTAAAAGTTGTTTAGTTTTTGATACTTTACCACTTTGATATATGCATTTTGGTCCGAAAGTTCCTAGAACTCAAAATCACCTTATAAGGGCACAAATTAGGGTTTCCAGGGTTCTCTTTAGGGTTTTGAGTGCTCCAGGGTTTGTGTGCCACTCAAATCCATCAAATTTAGTCTCTTGTGAACATTTCCAATAACTTTTGAGATAATACTCAATTTGGTATAACACACACCCATATACCTCAATCCCATGGGTAAGTACCCTACTCTAGGGTTAAGAAGCACTTCAAGTCACCACATCACACTTGTTTTGAAGTTTTAGCCTAGTGGATGCATTCTAGGTGTAACAAACATAATGAAATGTCAATGCATATGATGTAATGCTCACGTTTTAGTTCTTATAACACCAGGGGTGTTACAATAATCGTGTGATGTATGAATGTGTATGCAATGGTGAATGATTACCCCTGTAATGGTGTATGTTTATTTATTTGGCATACGTATTCTTTTGTATGTACAATACGCAAATCGATGCTAGAAGTCGACTGTGAGGTAGATGAACCAAACTCGTTCGAGGATGACCCACAGAACACTTTCGAGCAAGGCAAGTGGATTCTCTGTGACAGAACCTCCCAAGTAATTAGGCCCACCTACAATTGTCCTTGTCCAACGGACATCAGACACCCTGTAGATGTTCCTAAGTCACTTGACAAGTTCGGTATCTTTCCTTACTTTACCAGGAACGTCTCACCCGTCTTGCAGACATTACAGAACATCGGAGATAAAGAAATGCGGAAGCGAATTACATAAACTTACATTTATTTCAAAAGCAAGCTTGAGTTATGTTATTACAGACCAGACTAAAAGTGAGTGCATAGAAGTAATATTATACAAACCAAGGGAGGCACAGACTCCTCCCGATAAGTTATTAACAAAAGATCCTATGTGGAGGACCGAGTCCTCCCGCACTTCAGTCTTGTTTTTCTTCTTTTGGAACCACCTTGGCACAGAAGCAGCAAAAGTCTGCTACTTCCTCACCTAAAAACAACGAAGGGATAAACCCTGAGTATGGAATTACTCAGCAAGTCTTACCCGACTAAAGAAAAGACTCTCAAGGGTATGCTGGTTATATGGGAGTCAAGGTAAGGCTTTTCAATAATCAATGACTCTGTTTTGCAGAAATGCTTACTACAGTGGATCCTTAAAAATCCAATTTTATTTGTCAAGTTAAGTAAAATTACCTGCACTAGAGTTCTTTCTACCCTAGTTCAATCACTGGTCCTGCACTAGCCAATTTCTTAACAAAAGCCCATCGTCTTTAGTGGAATGCTACGTGTAGGGCAGTGACCAAGTCTTCATAACCGCGAAGGTACGGCGATCCGAATCGATTATACTCAGCTGAGGATCTCCAATCACACGACATATGTAGCACTTAACCCTTGCATATGTCAACCTGCCACCGGGGTTCTTAAGACCGGATCAGGTTCACGCAAACCGAGAGCACAGATACACCACCGTCCAGCCTCTTGCCACGGAGGGTACACGCTACTCTCGCCACCGCTCCACGCCCATTTCGTGTTATCTTATTCCGGCCTTAGTCTGCCCGAGGCAAGGCTTACCCATGACGAGGCATGTGACCAGTTAAAGGGTCCTTGATCATCAAGCCTACATCGACAAGGTCCTTAATCGACTCAGGCGGAGACACTACACCGAGACTCTCTTCTCGTGCAAGTCACCCGCCCGATCTCAACTTAATTATTTCAAACCCAAAGTTTGGTACCTGGCAGAGGTACATCTTTTCCGATGTTGAACCTATCAAGGCCTTTGATAGATCCATCATCAAGTTTTATTTTTGAAAAACATTCCACCCACTTTTGCCACATCATATTTTGTAAAAACAAAACCTTTTGTTTTTCTAAAGCAAAGCTAAGCATCAAAAAGCTTTTGTAAAACAGGTGATTAAGGAAGGTAATCAAATTCAAGGAAGGTAATGCAGGAATGGTTTTATCAAGCAACTCCTATCACCTAATGCAGCAATCAAGTGAGAAAGATTTTAAAATAGCAAGGAAGGTGGCAAATGCACCGGGGCTTGCCTTCGTTCACAGGTGATTCGGGTTCGGATCCACAGATATCGAAGTAGAAACTATTCCCGGCCTGGGATTCCGAAGGTGGTGGTGTCCTGTCTTCGGTGACTTCTATCTCTTCTTCACGTTCTAATCATAACCATACATAGGTATAAGAATGGATGCCATGGGATGCTCATGAGGATGCAAAGATAGCATGAACTTATTATTTATGTCTTGAATACAACTTTCCTTCACGGAGTTCCGGGAACTTATGTACCGTTTGGTTCACATATTTGTAACGTAATGGGTAAGTGATAACATTAAATCATGTTTGTTTTAGTCCAACCGTAATCAGATACTATACTAAAAATTGATACCGGACTATTTAAACTTGTTACCGGCAGTAATCGAGTGTAAACCATTACCATTACCCTTTACGTTACATTTCGTGAACCAAACGGCACCTTAGGGTTTCCGGAGTCGGTAAAGGAGTTCATAGGGCAGGGGGGTGTTTTGGGTTTGGTGATCAAACAAGGTCCGAAACAATTCAAACTCTACCCAAGGCTTCTAAATATTATGAGGAACTCATATAAAAATTTTGAGCATTTTTGGAATTACCATTTGTTTTCTAAAAATCCATAACCAACATTTTTAACCACTTTAAATACCCTAAAATTTCTTACTTCCACTAAAAATCACAAAACTATTTTTTCTAAATTCTAGGGAAAATAACAAACCTAGGAAAATTAGTTTCACAATTTTAGCATTTTTCTACATTTTTCTACATATTTCTAAAGCTCTGCTGGAAAAAGAAAAAGAAAAGGATTAAATAGAACTGGGCCGGTTCTGGCCCAGACGTCCCAGGTCCAGGGAGGAAAGGCGCCCGCGCCGGCGACTTTGCACGAAGGCCCTCACAGTTTTGGCTAACTCAAATCAGGTTTGTTTAATGTTTCACTGGGTCACTGACTGTTTGCACAAAAGTCCTTCCTTTTCTACCTATTCTGCGTTTAAAGTCCCCGACGGCGCTCGCGCACCGCCGCGCTCCGGCGAGCACTGTCCGGCCAAACGGGGCTATGACCGGCGCTCCCGAGCGACATACACCGGATTAAACCCTCCCTGAATGTTTCCCCTAAACCAATTTTTGAATTGGAGCTCTACATCTTACTGCCCTCGGTGATAGCGGAGAGACTTAAAGGAACCGCATGTTCCAAGCAATTCACGGTGGTATAATCCAATTGGATAGGTTGGGGAGCATCACGGTTACCTGGGAATACTTAAACGGGGAAGTAGAAGTCGTAAGCTATCTCGAATCGCGCTGGTCACGGAAGGATTTTTGCGGCGGAGCTAAGAACAGGAGAGGAGGGAATTTGGGGCTACGGGGGCTCTCCGGTGAGCTCGAGTCAAAAGCTCAATTGCTGATGTGCGGAATGTGGTGACGAAGCTGTGTCCGCGCTCTATTTATAGACGGCTGGCCGGCGACGGATGAGGATCGCGGATTTCAGACGGTGCAGGTGAGCTTGCCGCGCGGCAGAATCCGGGGATGGCACGGCGACGTCGTTTAACCAGAGTCCGCCACCACTGAGGGTTACTGCCACGTGACCCAAGATATTTACCGCGGCCTCCAGTCCATTCCGACCGTCGTGGCGTCCTTATCGCCGGCGAGGTCCAGAACCTTATCCACCGTGCGATATTATCTGATGACGATGAACAGTGCTTTGGATTCAGTAAAAGACTTGAGTGACAGATCAAATTGGAGCCCAGTTTTCTCAAATTTTCATGTGAAACCTAAGCCAACTTTCTGTAGTAAAGTTGTAGAACTATAATCCCTTTACAACTTTGCTACAATGTGCTCACACAAAAAGTCACTGGATCCCATTCAAAATCGAGCTCAAAGTTCATCTCATAACACTGTTACTCTGAAATTCGAACCTCAAACAGTCTGACAGCCCATCTTTGATTGGGTTTTTCTCCAAATTTCTCATAAGATCATGGCTTGAATCCTTAAACAAAGTTGTTCCCCTATGATTGGTCTTCAACTTTGATGTGGTGACCTAGGGCAAAAACCCTATAATTTGAAAGTTATAAAGCCCCAAAGTGGAGCCAATTCTCTGATTTTCAGACTTAGAATAGAACTCAAATGAGGTCCATTTTGCATTTAAGTCCAAAACTTAGGGTTTGGCTTTCAAGTCCACATATTTGTGAATCAATTGGCTTTAGATGCTTAAACATAGTAGTTTTTACACTTTAGTCCAAAGGTTCATCACTTTTGCACATAAGCCCCTAGGGTTTGGTTTTAGGGTTTTCCAGGGTTCCAATTAGGGTTTCTGGTATCCCAGGGGTATAAATGTGATTCAACTTTATTTTTGGGGTCATTTTATGACTTTTACCCTAAAGCTTTTAGGTTTTCTCAACTTGGTTAAATTTTACCCCTTTAACCACTATTTAGGGTTAAGTCCTTTAACCAGGGTTCTATTTGCAAAACACTTTAAACAACACAACTTGTTTGAAATTTTTGCCTAGTGAATGAACTCTAGGTGTGTCAAACATATGCAATGCCAATGCTATGATGCCATGCTCAAGTTTTAGTTACAGTAACACCAGGGGTGTTACATCCTTCCCCCCATAAAAGAATCTCGTCCCGAGATTAAAAATCCTAGGGTAGGTAACGGTAAAGGAAACACATCACATTTTTATTTCCTTAATTCTGGTACAAGGCAGGGGTAATGTGGGGGTTACTTCTTTATTACACAGCTATACAGGCTTTACAATTTACATGAGGCTAGAAAGCCTGGGAAATTCTTATCTAAGAAGTCTTGGGTTTCCCATGTAGCCTCATCTTCAGAATGCTGGTTCCACTGTATCTTGTAGAACTTGAGAGTCTTTCTTCGGGTGATCCTGTCCTTTTGATCCAGAACTCGAATAGGATGTTCCGAGTATGTTAAATCTGGTTCCAGGACAACATCAGTCACTTTAATGGTTCGATCAGGAACCCGAAGACACTTCTTCAATTGTGACACGTGGAACACATTATGCACAGCAGACAATGTTTCGGGGAGCTGAAGTCGGTATGCCACTGGTCCACATTGCTCAAGCACCGGGAATGGACCAATGTACCTGGGTGCA
The DNA here is from genome assembly GCF_902167145.1 of Zea mays. Taxonomy (NCBI): domain Eukaryota; kingdom Viridiplantae; phylum Streptophyta; class Magnoliopsida; order Poales; family Poaceae; genus Zea; species Zea mays. The sequence continues at coordinate 39,903,523 of NC_050104.1, read as the reverse complement.
AGTTTCCCTTTAACCCCGAAACGCGATACACCTTTCATTGGTGAGACCTTCAGGTAAACATAGTCTCCTTCCAGGAAATATAAGGGCATTCGCCGTGTGTCTGCATAAAACTTCTGACGAGCTTGTGCCTTCTTCATATTATAAATAATTTTCTGAACCTTATCCTCGGCCTCTTTCACCATATCAGGCCTAAAGAAGCATCTTTCTCCAGGTTCAGACCAATTTAGCGGAGTTCGACACTGTCGTCCATATAGCGCTTCGAAGGGTGCCATCTTGATACTTTCTTGATAGCTATTGTTATATGAAAACTCCGCCAAAGGCAAACATTCATCCCATTTTGGTGAGAAATCCAGAACACATGCCCGCAGCATATCTTCAAGTATTTGATTCACTCTCTCAGTTTGTCCACTGGTTTGAGGATGATAGGCCGAACTGTGGAGTAACTTGGTACCCAAGGATTTATGAAGTTCTTCCCAAAATTTGGATACGAACTGAGGTCCACGATCCGACACTATGGTCTTTGGAACACCATGCAAACTGAGAATACGGGCAATGTATAACTCCGCATAGGTAATGACGGGATATTTTACTTTGACAGGGAGGAAGTGGGCGATCTTGGTAAGTCGATCAATGATAACCCAAATAGAATCATACCCTTTGGCCGTCCTGGGCAGTCCCACAATAAAGTCCATACTGATGTCTTCCCATTTCCATGTTGGGATTGGCAAAGATTGTAATGGACCAGCAGTTTTCAGGTGTATGGCCTTGACACGTCTGCAAGTGTCACATCTAGCCACATAGCGTGCAATTTCAATCTTCATCTTTGTCCACCAGTAATGTTGCTTTAAATCTTGGTACATCTTAGTGCTTCCGGGATGAATAGAATAACGACTAAGATGTGCCTCATCAAGAATTTGCTGGCGGAGTTCTTCGTTCTTTGGCACTACTATGCGGTTTTTAAACCATATCACACCTTGATCATCTTCCTTGAAACACTTGGCTACTCCAGCCTTTATCTTCTCTCGAATGTGCTTCATACCCAGATTATCCTTTTGAGCATCAATTATCTTTTGCAAAATGATTGACTCAAGCTTTAGCCGATTTAGAGTCCCTTGTTGGATGATCCCCAGGTTTAACTTTTCCATTTCCTGACACAAAGTGTTCTCGGAGGTCTTCGCCATAAGACAGTGGCAGGAGGTCTTACGACTCAGCGCATCTGCTACCACATTGGCTTTGCCTGGGTGGTAATGGATCTCCAGTTCATAGTCTTTAGTAAGCTCAAGCCATCGCCTTTGCCTCATATTTAACTCTGACTGGGTGAAAATGTACTTTAAACTTTTATGATCTGTATATATGTGACAGATATTTCCCAGCAGATAGTGACGCCAAATCTTTAGGGCATGAACCACAGCAGCTAGCTCCAGATCATGAGTTGGATAATGCTCCTCATGTCGGCGCAACTGCCTTGAAGCATACGCAATTACTCGGCCCTCTTGCATCAGTACACAGCCGAGCCCACTGCCAGATGCATCACAATATACATCAAAAGGCTTAGTGATGTCCGGTTGAGCCAATACCGGAGCAGTGGTCAATAGTGTCTTCAGTTGCTCAAAGGCTTCATTACACTCAGAAGACCAATTGAACTTAATGTCATTCTTTAATAAACTTGTGATTGGCTTCACAAGCTTAGAAAAATCTGGTATGAATCTGCGATAATACCCAGCTAGTCCAAGGGACTTGGTGAACAGTTGTCGGGGGTTTCCACTCCAGAATATCCTTGACCTTGCTAGGATCTACCGCAATTCCTTTAGCCGATAACACGTGCCCCAAAAATTGAATTTCTTCCAGCCAGAACGCGCACTTGCTGAACTTGGCATATAGCTGATGTTCTCTGAGGCGCATCAATACAATCCGTAGATGCTGAGCATGGTCCTCTTCATTCTTAGAATATATCAAGATATCGTCGATGAAGACTACCACGAACTTGTCCAACTCGGGCATGAACACCGAGTTCATCAAATAGGTGAAGTGGGCAGGAGCATTTGTGAGCCCGAAAGACATTACCAAGTATTCAAACAATCCATATCGCGTAGTAAACGCGGTCTTCGGTATATCCTCGGGCCGAATACGGATTTGATGATAGCCCGACCTGAGATCAATTTTGGAAAATACCCTCGCCCCAGTCAGTTGATCAAATAAGATGTCGATCCTTGGAAGAGGGTACTTATTCTTGATAGTGACCTCATTCAGGGGTCGATAATCCACGCACATTCGCAAGGTTTGATCCTTCTTCTTAACAAAAATGGCGGGACAACCCCATGGGGACGAGCTTGGCCGGATGAATCCCTTATTTAGTAGATCTTGCAATTGAATCTTTAGTTCCGCTAATTCATTAGGGGGCATACGGTACGATCTTCGGGAGATGGGAGTCGTACCGGGCTTTATCTCAATTACGAATTCTACATCTCTTTCAGGGGGCAGTCCAGGCAAATCTTCCGGAAATACATCTGGAAACTCACATACTACCGGAATGTTCTTGATCTCCGGTACAATGGCTTCATATACTCTACCAGAAGTTTTGGCTGGATTGGTTGCGGGGAGAGTCAAAAGAATCTCTTCTTGAATATAGCTCAACTTGACGGTTCTGAGTTCAGTGTTGAGAATTGCCTTGTGTTGGGTTAACCAATTCATACCCAATATTACATCTATATCCTGGCCCTTCAGAACAATCATGTTAGCAGGAAAGTTCCGTCCGGCCATTGTTACTGGCACACCATAGGCCACTTCTTTAGTAAAAATGTGTCCCCTAGGTGAATGAATTTTAAATCCCTCCTTTGATTCATGGTATGCAATATAATGTTGTTCCACAAACTTCTTGCTAATGAATGTATGTGAAGCACCAGAATCAAAAAGAATAATTGCTGGGTGACTGGCCACGGGAAACGTACCCATCATAACCGGCTCTCCTTCCGGTGTAGTAGCCACTTGAGTGTAATATACACGCCCTGTCTTCTTTGTATTCTTCCCCACAGCATTTCCTTTGGGCTGAGCTGATTTCCCAGATCCTTGCGAAGCATTTGATTGATTTTGCCTAGGATATGGGCAGTCTTTGATGAAGTGTCCCGACTTGCCGCAATTAAAGCACCCAGTTGAAGAACTAGGCAAGGCAGGGAATCGAGTGCCTGGGGCACCCGGCTGATTTGGGGTAGTGGGGGTATTGTTGGGGCGGATAATGATTGGTTGTTTAAAGGGGAATGAGGGTGGACGAGAAAAAGTACGATTTTGGATTGAAGGTCGGATCACAAACCGTTGCTTCTTCGCCTGGCCCTGATTAGGCCTCTCACCACCGAATCCCTTATTCTTCCCAGAATTTGCGTATTTTGCTTCAACAGATAAGGCTGTGCTGACAGCCTTTCCATATGTGAGGTCTATGCATGTGGCCATCTTTCTCTGTAGCCGATCATTTAAACCCCGCATAAAACAGTTCTTCTTCTTTAAATCAGTATTCACCTGGTCGATGGCATACTGCAACAGGTGATTAAATTTGTTGAGATATTGGTTGACGGTATCTCCACCTTGTTGCAACTTCATAAATTCCTCTTGTTTCATATGCAGCACTCCTTCGGGGATGTAGTGCTCACGGAAGGCTGCTTTAAACTCATCCCAGGTGACTTGATGGTTGACAGGTTGAATAGCCACAAAATTTCCCCACCAGGTACTGGCAGGACCATGGAGTTGTTGTGCTGCAAATAACGGCTTCTGCGTCTCTGAGCAACGGAGAAGACCAAACTTTTGTTCAATAACCCGAATCCACTCATCAGCTTCTAGGGGATCTTCAGCTTTGACGAATAGGGGTGGACGGGTTTCAGAGAAGTCCAGATAGGTGGTCTCACGGGGGCCTTGCGGATAATCTCTTCCCGCCTACTGCTGGAATTGCTGCTGACCCGCCATTTCCCTAAGGAAGCGGGTATTGTCTGCGGTGGCATTCACCAAGGCGGCAATCGCCTCGGCTAACGTGGGAGGAACCGGAGGTGGGTTTGGGGTAACATCCCTGCCCCCAGAGGTTCCGGCTGTGTCCTGTCCTCGAGTCCTGGTCGGCATCTGTGGCAAAGAACATTTGAAGTAAACATAATATGCCAGAGAAAACCTTCCATTTTACATTACTATAAAAAGTAATGATACAGACTCGATATTACATAACAGGATACATTACCCATTATACAAAAGTTCAACCTATTATACAACAGTACACCCTACAATACACTACTCTACTTTTACTTCTATTACACCATTATTCCTGCTTTCCATTAGTCTTGGCGGCCTCATCGTCAGGTGTGGGAGTCCAGACATCAACCAACCTCAAAGAAGGAGGGGGCTCAAAAAGGTCTAACTCCCCACCCAGCGCGCGTCCCGCAACGTGAGATGGTCCGGCTTCCGCCTCAGCAGGTTGTGCAGGCTCACTAGGGTGTAGTTGTGAGTATAGTATATGGACTTCCTCATGCAACGTATTGCAGTAAACCTGCAGGTTATCGACAGTCGAGCTAAGTTCTTTAATTCGGGCCTGAGCCCTTGCTTCCTTAGCACACATTAGCAAACGAGACTATACGGCCCAGTCAAGTGCTAAGTCTCGATCAGCGAGTTGATCCTGCAAGTGACGGATGTCCCTTCTCAGTTCATTGATTCTATCTCCATCGGCGACCCAAGCATCAGTCCTATGTTGCAGCGCTGCTTGAAGTCGACTCACACGAGCTTCAAGGTCTCCGATGGGGTCATTACTTCCACTGCTGCTGCTTTCATGTCGGGGAGCCAATTGATGCCGAGGAACCCCAATTGGTCCCGTAGACTTGCGTGCCGTTAGCCTGGTGCGTGGCGGCATCTTTTCTAAGGGGGAAAATGTTATTAGTAGAATTCTTAGCATGATGCATGTATAATTACAGAATCAACCTTAGTCGATTCAACCTTCTATACGTTGCACTCTTCCTATCTGGTCTTTAAGATAGACTCTTCAGAATACTTAGGTAAGAAGAGAAAAGAATTTTTAGGTAAGACTTTTAAAAATCCTTTTGAAGATGCCTCATAATATCTGCAAAGAAGGGCTACGCTCCGATACCAGCTGTGACAGAACCTCCCAAGTAATTAGGCCCACCTACAGTTGTCCTTGTCCAACGGACATCAGACACCCTGTAGATGTTCTAAGTCACTTGACAAGTTCGGTATCTTTCCTTACTTTACCAGGAACGTCTCACCCGTCTTGCAGACATTACAGAACATCGGAGATAAAGAAATGCGGAAGCGAATTACATAAACTTACATTTATTTCAAAAGCAAGCTTGAGTTATGTTATTACAGACCAGACTAAAAGTGAGTGCATAGAAGTAATATTATACAAACCAAGGGAGGCACAGACTCCTCCCGATAAGTTATTAACAAAAGATCCTATGTGGAGGACCGAGTCCTCCCGCACTTCAGTCTTGTTTTTCTTCTTTTGGAACCACCTTGGCACAGAAGCAGCAAAAGTCTGCTACTTCCTCACCTAAAAACAACGAAGGGATAAACCCTGAGTATGGAATTACTCAGCAAGTCTTACCCGACTAAAGAAAAGACTCTCAAGGGTATGCTGGTTATATGGGAGTCAAGGTAAGGCTTTTCAATAATCAATGACTCTGTTTTGCAGAAATGCTTACTACAGTGGATCCTTAAAAATCCAATTTTATTTGTCAAGTTAAGTAAAATTACCTGCACTAGAGTTCTTTCTACCCTAGTTCAATCACTGGTCCTGCACTAGCCAATTTCTTAACAAAAGCCCATCGTCTTTAGTGGAACGCTACGTGTAGGGCAGTGACCAAGTCTTCATAACCGCGAAGGTACGGCGATCCGAATCGATTATACTCAGCTGAGGATCTCCAATCACACGACATATGTAGCACTTAACCCTTGCATATGTCAACCCGCCACCGGGGTTCTTAAGACCAGATCAGGTTCACGCAAACCGAGAGCACAGATACACCATCGTCCAGCCTCTTGCCACGGAGGGTACACGCTACTCTCGCCACCGCTCCACGCCCATTTCGTGTTATCTTATTCCGGCCTTAGTCTGCCCGAGGCAAGGCTTACCCATGACGAGGCATGTGACCAGTTAAAGGGTCCTCGATCATCAAGCCTACATCGACAAGGTCCTTAATCGACTCAGGCGGAGACACTACACCGAGACTCTCTTCTCGTGCAAGTCACCCGCCCGGTCTCAACTTAATTATTTCAAACCCAAAGTTTGGTACCTGGCAGAGGTACATCTTTTCCGATGTTGAACCTATCAAGGCCTTTGATAGATCCATCATCAAGTTTTATTTTTGAAAAACATTCCACCCACTTTTGCCACATCATATTTTGTAAAAACAAAACCTTTTGTTTTTCTAAAGCAAAGCTAAGCATCAAAAAGCTTTTGTAAAACAGGTGATTAAGGAAGGTAATCAAATTCAAGGAAGGTAATGCAGGAATGGTTTTATCAAGCAACTCCTATCACCTAATGCAGCAATCAAGTGAGAAAGATTTTAAAATAGCAAGGAAGGTGGCAAATGCACCGGGGCTTGCCTTCGTTCACAGGTGATTCGGGTTCGGATCCACAGATATCGAAGTAGAAACTATTCCCGGCCTGGGATTCCGAAGGTGGTGGTGTCCTGTCTTCGGTGACTTCTATCTCTTCTTCACGTTCTAATCATAACCATACATAGGTATAAGAATGGATGCCATGGGATGCTCATGAGGATGCAAAGATAGCATGAACTTATTATTTATGTCTTGAATACAACTTTCCTTCACGGAGTTCCGGGAACTTAGGGTTTCCGGAGTCGGTAAAGGAGTTCATAGGGCAGGGGGGGTGTTTTGGGTTTGGTGATCAAACAAGGTCCAAAACAATTCAAACTCTACCCAAGGCTTCTAAATATTATGAGGAACTCATATAAAAATTTTGAGCATTTTTGGAATTACCATTTGTTTTCTAAAAATCCATAACCAACATTTTTAACCACTTTAAATACCCTAAAATTTCTTACTTCCACTAAAAATCACAAAACTATTTTTACTAAATTCTAGGGAAAATAACAAACCTAGGAAAATTAGTTTCACAATTTTAGCATTTTTCTACATTTTTCTACATATTTCTAAAGCTCTGCTGGAAAAAGAAAAAGAAAAGGATTAAATAGAACTGGGCCGGTTCTGGCCCAGACGGCCCAGGTCCAGGGAGGAAAGGCGCCCGCGCGCGCCCGCGCTGGCGACTTTGCACGAAGGCCCTCACGGTTTTGGCTAACTCAAATCAGGTTTGTTTACTGTTTCACTGGGTCAATGACTGTTTGCACAAAAGTCCTTCCTCTTCTACCTATTCTGCGTTTAAAGTCCCCGACGGCGCTCGCGCACCGCCGCGCTCCGGCGAGCACTGTACCGGCCAAACGGGGCTATGACCGGCGCACCCGAGCGACATACACCGGATTAAACCCTCCCTGAATGTTTCCCCTAAACCAATTTTTGAATTGGAGCTCTACATCTTACTGCCCTCGGTGATAGCGGAGAGACTTAAAGGAACCGCATGTTCCAAGCAATTCACTATGGTATAATCCAATTGGATAGGTTGGGGAGCATCACGGTTACTTGGGAATACTTAAACGGGGAAGTAGAAGTCGTAAGCTATCTCGAATCGCGCTGGTCACGGAAGGATTTTTGCGGCGGAGCTAAGAACAGGGGAGGAGGAAATTTGGGGCTACGGGGGCTCTCCGGTGAGCTCGAGTCAAAAGCTCAGTTGTTGATGTGCGGAATGTGGTGACGAAGCCGTGCCCGCGCTCTATTTATAGACGGCTGGCCGGCGACGGATGAGGATCGCGGATTTCAGACGGTGCAGGTGAGCTTGCCGCGCGGTAGAATCCGGGGATGGCACGGCGACGTCGTTTAACCGGAGTCCGCCACCACAGAGGGTTACTGCCACGTGACCCAAGATATTTACCGCGGCCTCCAGTCCATTCCGACCGCCGTGGCGTCCTTATCGCCGGCGAGGTCCAGAACCTTATCCACCGTGCGATATTATCTGATGACGATGAACAGTGCTTTGGATTCAGTAAAAGACTTGACTGACAGATCAAATTGGAGCCCAGTTTTCTCAAATTTTCATGTGAAACCTAAGCCAACTTTCTGTAGTAAAGTTGTAGAACTATAATCCCTTTACAACTTTGCTACAATGTGCTCACACAAAAAGTCACTGGATCCCATTCAAAATGGAGCTCAAAGTTCATCTCATAACACTGTTACTCTGAAATTCGAACCTCAAACAGTCTGACAGCCCATCTTTGATTGGGTTTTTCTCCAAATTTCTCATAAGATCATGGCTTGAATCCTTAAACAAAGTTGTTCCCCTATGATTGGTCTTCAACTTTGATGTGGTGACCTAGGGCAAAAACCCTATAATTTGAAAGTTACAAAGCCCCAAAGTGGAGCCAATTCTCTCATTTTCAAACTTAGAATAGAACTCAAATGAGGTCCATTTTGCATTTAAGTCCAAAACTTAGGGTTTGGCTTTCAAGTCCACATATTTGTGAATCAATTGGCTTTAGATGCTTAAACATAGTAGTTTTTACACTTTAGTCCAAAGGTTCATCACTTTTGCACATAAGCCCCTAGGGTTTGGTTTTAGGGTTTTCCAGGGTTCCAATTAGGGTTTCTGGTATCCCAGGGGTATAAATGTGATTCAACTTTATTTTTGGGGTCATTTTATGACTTTTACCCTAAAGCTTTTAGGTTTTCTCAACTTGGTTAACTTTTACCCCTTTAACCACTATTTAGGGTTAAGTCCTTTAACCAGGGTTCTATTTGCAAAACACTTTAAACAACACAACTTGTTTGAAATTTTTGCCTAGTGAATGCACTCTAGGTGTGTCAAACATATGCAATGCCAATGCTATGATGCCATGCTCAAGTATTAGTTACAGTAACACCAGGGGTGTTACATTCTCCCTCTGTATATTTTATTTGTACCCAAGTAATGCATATAATAATGTTTACTTTTTGGACATATTGCATAATTTGATGGGATTTGCCTAATTAAGGATTTCCTAGAATTACAACCCTATTCCTTGAATTACCCAAGGATAAAATACTTTCCTTAGCAATTTTTGCTATTGCTCAACCTGATGAATATGATGTCACTCTTTTAATGATACTATGTTCCGGAAATGAAGTTTTATTATGTTATTAACCCAATGGTTAAACAAGAACATTTTGTGTTAAATGGAACAAAGAGTGACCACCCAGGATAACAGTGCAACCACAAGTGCTATCATGGCTCTAGCTTTGGTAACTAACTCTATAGACTTAGTGCTTAACAACCCTACCTGAAAGATGGACAAGAGGAGCGGCAGCGGTTTGGTGGCAGCTCATGTTAACATGGGGTGCTAGTCTTGGCTAAGTTACCTCACCTAGAGGGCCATCAATACTGACGTGGAAACCTTAGCGGGTGGCTTCATACTAAGGATATTTTGCGAAAGCTTCATAATGGATCTCTAGCCATTCACCTCGGTAGTGTTTACAGGTCCGATCAACCCAGGTTACATGGGATACAAGGCTTGTGGGTAAAGTTGTACCACCTCTGTAGAGTGTAAAACTGATATGTCAACCGTGCTCACGGTTAAGAGCAACCTAGACCATCACATGATAATTGAACTTAAAGATGGACAATAAATCGAGATCTGATGATATACCAATGGTTTGCTTAAGTAGTTTCACTTAAATGCTTTTGATATAATCTTATACCTTTGATTAATTGGGATAATTGGGTTACACACTTATTAGTAAGACATGTGTTGCTAACAAAATATTGACCAACTAAAATGCTTATCACATATCCATAGCTTGCCTTGTCAACTTGCATTAATTTTCCCCCACTTGCTGAGCCCCCGACCATAAGTGAGCTTACCCTTGCTAATATTTTGATCAGAGGGTGATGCTGAAGACTTTGCTGATGACGTCGATGAGTTTTGAGTCTAACGATGCGCCAGTCACCTTCCTGTGGAAGAGTGTCCATGTTATTTTCGCCGTACTTTGATTGTGATACTTGTTAAAGATACAATGATCCAGATGATGTAATAAAGTTACTCTACTCTCTTTACGCTTTTATTGCATTGTTTTTTTGATATATTACACTTGTGACATCAACATATGTGTGGAAAATGGATCCTGGCTCACATATGCTATGCATTCGATTTTGCCCCTAAAATCGGGTGTGACAGTTTTGCTGAGGACCTTGCTAATACCTGCACAGAGCGGGGGAGGTTATGACTTCGTATACCTTTTGAGATGCCTCCTCGCTGATGTTGGAGATGACCGGGGGTGAGTGGCATAAGGATAAACCCATTCCCAGGGCTCCTAGCGAGGACTACTGTACTTCTTATCTGGCCTCGTACTTTAGATTATTCCCTTAGGGACAAAATATTGGTGCTACTGTGATAGCTCTGATGGAAAAGGACCAAAGGGAATCCTCGAAGAAGAGGAAAGCTCCACTGCGGCTGGTGGATCCGCGCCATGAGATGAGTGCCCTCCAAGCGACTAGGGCTGGTGTTTCCAAGTCCCAGGGAACGATGGCTGCAGCTACAACTGAGGCAATGCCACCGCGAGCGATGTTGGCTATCGTGGTCGCAGTGCCACCGTCGATGAAGAAGGTTGCGCGGGACGAAGTGGTGAGGGTGGTGGATGGAGAGGGTGGTGGCACGATCCCCGAGTTGTCCATGGAGGACTACCTGATTGAGGGAGTTCTTGAGTTCGATGCTCACACTCCGCTGGCGGGTAAAGGTGAGTAGCATTTTTCATGTTTTTGTGTGCGCACACTAGTACAATTTGGCTCTATACAAGCGATAGGCTTTTTACATCACAGGCGGTTCGGTTAGAAATCCGCCTAGGATGTCCTAGGCTACTCGAACCACCTGTGATGTATTAGTATCACAAGCGGTTTTTGTTTAGGACCGCCTGTGGTTCTCTATTCTTTTCACAAACGGACCCTAATGAAAAACCGCTGTGATTGTGATTTGATTACCATATTAATATTTTAATTTTTAACAGAAATATGAAAATACAATTTAAATGAATTAATATTTTAATTTTTAACAAAAATATACAAATACAATTTAAATGAATTAATATTTAATTTTTAACATAAATATGCAAATACAATTTAAATGAATTTTAATAGCACACATAGATAACTAGAGAGATTTTAAATTAATTGGCAACCACAATGCATAGTCGATCATACATGATAACAAATACAATTTGATTCATACAATTTTTCATGAACTACCATTTTTCCGCATGTATGGCTTTAAGTTCTTATCAATTTTCTTTTCCACACGCTTGATTCTCTCTGGACCGTTAAAGACGAACATCTCTTCATACTTATTGTATTCCTCATCTTGGTCTCCCACATTCTCAACTGCAACAATTTTTTGCTTTCCAGAAATAACTACATGCATCTTCTCATCTGCTGGATCGAGTACATAGAACACTTGTGCAACACATTCGGCGAGAACCCACGGGTCATCTTTATATCCTACTTTCTTTAAGTCTACCAGTGTGAGTCCGTAGTTATCCACTATCACCACCACGGGATGTTGTAACCATTGGCACTTAAATAAGGGTATTTTCATGCTTGGGCCATAATCAAGTTCCCATATTTCCTCTATGAATCCAAAATATGTGGTCTTCTATCCATGTAGGTCAAAAGCATCGATACGAACACCGCTATTTTGTACAACACTTTTCATGTCTTTTGATTTAGTGTAGAATGTGTACCCATTGATGTCATATGCTTGCCATGATGTCACAAAACACGATGGCCCAGAAGCCAAATTCTTCATTGTTTTCTCTTCCAAAGAGTCTCCGAATGGGATGTTTTTGTCCATTAACCATTCGCTGAAACGATGTTTGTGCTCCCTCATGATCCAGTCCTCTGTGCGGTTCTGATTTTCTTTACGAAGCTCATCCAGGTGTTCCTCTACGTAAGGCTCGGCTATCGTGAGATGTTGTAGTACACTACCATGAGCACAATGTACTAGCTTGTAATCCTCAACGCGAAAAGTTTTCCTGCCCATTCTCCCTCTCCCACATAGTTTACCCTCATGTTTAGGTACAGGCACACCTATCATTGTTCCGTCACTGATGTAATCTATATAGCTCTCAATCACTTCTTCTGTAGTGTATCCCTCCATGATTGAACCCTCTCGGTGAGCGCGATTTCACACATAACCTTTTAATACTCCTAGGTATCGCTCCAACTGAAACATATGATGTAAATATAGTGGCCCTAATATTTTTATCTAATCCACGAGATGTATGATTAGGTGTACTTGCATATCAAAAAATGATGGAGGAAAACACATTTCAAGCTTGCACATAGTCTCGATGATGTATGCCTTTAGATAGTCCAAGTCTTCTAAAGCTATTACTTTTTGTGAAACCGCATTGAAAAAGTAACACAACTGTGTGATGACAACTTTGACATGCTCTGTTTTGAGGGCTCTTACCGCAATTGGGAGGAACACCGTCATCATCACATGGCAGTCATGAGAGTTGTAGCCAAATAGAGACAAGTCCTTCATCCTGACTAGTTTGCTGATATTGGATAAGAAACCTGTGGGAACTTTGACCCCACACAAACATTTGCAAATCTTTGTTCTCTCCTCAACTGACAAGTTGTAGCTAGCTAGGGGGAGGTAAGGCTTCCCTTTGCCACTATCCACTGGATGAAGTTCCGGTCTGAGTTGAAGATCTACTAGATCATTGCGTGATTTAAGTCCATCCTTTGTCTTACTCGGCATGCCCAGCAAGGTTCCAATGATGCTGTGAAAAACATTTTTTGTTACATGCATCAAATCAATGCTGTGGCAAATTTCCATATCCTTCCAGTATGGGAGGTACTTGTAAAAAATTGATTGCTTCTTGAAAGTTGTGTAAGTTGAAGGGTCAGTACTTTTTCTCTTTTCTCCTTTGTTTTTCCCTTTCCAAATACAACATGAATGTTCTTTACAATTTCAAAAACAAATTTCCCACTATAAGGCTTTGGTGCACCTTCACTTTCCAGTTCATTGTTAAATTCCTCTTTCATCTTTCGGTACTTATGCTGCTTCATCAAGAACCGTCTATGTCCCATGAACACCAACTTCTTGGATGATTTAAGGTACATGGAAGCAGTTCCATTGACGCACACTACACAACCATTCTTTCCTTTAGTCTTTTGCCCTGATAGTGTGGCGCCATCGGGAGAATCATGGATGGTAACAAATATAATTGCTCTTAAGTTGAAATACTCATGGCAATACTCATCCCATATTCTAACTCCTTCATTCCAGAGCTTTGTCATATCTTCCATAAGAGGTTCTAGGAACACATCAATATCAACACCAGCTGATTTCGGACCTTGAATAAGAATAGTCAACATAATGTACTTTCTTTTGTGACACATCCATGATGGAAGGTTGTACATCGTTAAAGTCACGAGCCAGGTGCTATGTACACTTCTTTTTTCACCAAATGGATTCATTCCGTCTGTACCCAAAGCAAATCTTACATTTCTGGTTTCTTTGGCAAACTCAGGATACATAAGATTGAAATTTTTCCATTGTGATGCATTAGTAGGGTGTCGAATCTGTTTGTTATTCTGCTTGCGATTTTCAGCATGCCAACGCATAAGCTTAGCCTCCCTAGGATTTGAGAACAAACATTTTAAGCGATCAATTACTGGAAGATACCACATCACCAAAGCTGGGATCTTTGACTTCTTTTTCCCATCCATGTCATCAAAAGTGTCATCGTCACTTTCAGGTCCAATAGTGGATTTCTTGTTTTTATTTTTCTTCGGGAATTTTTTTACACAGTCTTGATTGTAGCTCTTCTTGTATCGACTGACATTGCAAACTAGGCATCTTGATGCGTTCTCAAAATCGCCACGATACAGAATACAATGGTTCGGACATGCATGAATTTTTTGCACACCCAGAGCTATGGGAGATATAAGCTTCTCTGCTTTATAAGTGCTTGTTGGTAGTTTGTTGGGTTTTGGTAGTAATTGGGACAGAAAATTCAAAAGATTTATGAAGCTAGTATCAGACCATCCGGCGCTAGCCTTCAACTTAAGAAGTTCTAGAACTGTACGCAGTGTAGTAAACTCTTTGTCACAACCCTTTGATTCATCATATAAAGGTTCTTTTGAGGCACTTTCCAGTCCCTCCATTTTCGATAGCCCTTTCTGTGATCCCACAGAACTCAACATTTCTGGTTCCATATGGCGCAACATCTCTTCGCAATCAAATTCTTCAAAATCTTGATTAGCATCCACATTATCCACTTTACCATCAACTTTAAGATCTAAAATTCTGACAACTCTCTCGTCATTACCAGGCACTTCACACGAATCCACCTCACCATGTTCTGACCATATCGTGTAATTGTTTTTAAACCCTCTTTTTAGCAGATGTGATTGGATTACTCCTGTATCTCTCCAAGCTATCTTATTATCACAATCGATGCACGGACATAATATCTCCTTGCTCTTTCGCAAATTCGCGTGCTTGTTGGCCGCTTCAATAGAGCTTCTCAAATTTTGAATGTACGACGGATGTGGTCTTGGCACATTGTACATCCAACCTCGGTCCATTACCTATCCCTATATTGATTAACGTCAATAAAATCATTAATTAATTGAATTCATCCATAAAACATGAAACAAATTGATGTGCATGAAAATGAAACAAACATTGCAGCAATAGGTACCTTGAGGTGAGACAACTGTGTTTCTAAAGAATCTTTAAATTAGATCAACTACTACAAGTCCAAATCTTGGAATTCCTAAGCTTTTCTTCAAATCCGGTCTATATTACAAAATTGAGGCAAAAAATCACATCAAAATGAGAAAGAAAACAAATGGAGATCATATATATGCATAAACTATTGAAATCAATCAATAGACTCAAAAACAAAACCTTCTCCCTGTAGATCTCAAAAAATACCCGCCGCCGCTACAGTGCTGTGAATGTTGTGGGAGATAGGGTTCTGGAACCCGTGGGCTAGTCCTTTTATACTGTACACACAGGCTAGTCCTTTTATACTGTACACACATCACAGGCGGATTTTTAGAAAAACCGCCTGTGATATATAACATCATAGGCGGTTTTTTATTCCGACCACCTGTGAAGTTAATCTATCACAGGCGGTCAGAATAAAAAACCACCTGTGATGTTATATATCATAGGTGGTGGTTTTTCTAAAAATTCGCATGTGATTGTTTACAATATAAAAGGCTTGTTGGTTCCGCAGGAACCCTAACTTGTCCCGCCCGAGCTGACACAGTTGTGCCGCCAGGCTGCCGCCGTCCCCGTCCCCGAGCCCGAGCACCGCCGTCCCCGTCCCCGAGCCCGAGCCCGAGCGCCGCCGTCCCTGTCCCCGAGCCCGAGCGCCGCCGTCCCCGTCCCCTAGCCCGAACGCCGCCGTCCCCGAGCCCGAGCCCGAGCGCCTCCGTCCCGTCCTTGAGCCCGAGTGTCGTCGTCCCCGTCCCCGAGCCCGAGCGCCGAGTGCGCCACCGTCCCTGAGCCCAAGCGCCGCCGTCCCCGTCCCCGAGCCCGAAGCGCCGCCGTCCCTGAGGTACTCAAGAACTGTTGGTCATTAGGCTCGTGAGGTACTCAAGAAGCTCTTTCTTCTTCCTCTCGTAGTAAGGTCGAAGTTTAGGTTCCATTTCTTCTAAGTTCATGGCTCGAATTTCCTCGGTGCACTCCTTGATCATGGTAGCCCTCTCGAGGGTTAGCTCATGCAACTTAGCCAAGTATTCAGTGGATTAATTGGAGCTAGATGTAAGTTTTGTCCTCTCAGACTTGCTAGAATCATGTCCAAAAGCCTCTTGCCACTCACTGACGATGGGGAGGAGCTGTCCATGTCTCGTTAATTGATGGCAGATTACTTGTGTTTGAATCATATATGTGTTTGAATACACAGCTGGATATATATGTGTTTGAATCATAGCTTTCCAAATTTCAGAAGTTAATTGATGGCAGATTACTTGTTACAGACTTTGTGTTGTTACTGTATTGTTCCCCTGATTATCAGTGCTTAGATTAATTATTCGTCTGAACAACATCCCTGGTTTGGCCACTATGACTCGTGGATAAAATGGCTATCCAGAAAAGAAATGGTTAATCAAATGCTTATCAGAACTGTTGGTCATTATTCTTATATTGTTGGTGTTTTCACTTACATATTCTGTTAAGGTCACCATTTTTGCTTTAGTAGCTTGTTGCCAGTCAGTTATAAGATACTTGCTAGCTGTGTATGCTTATTGCTTGGTTGTCAATTACTTCTCATGTATCAGTTTTTTTTTTATTTCTTTTATCCCTTCCGATTAAATGTTTGTATACCATTAAGGTGTTAGTATCCTTCGAATGAAGAATTTTGTGTCCCTCCATCGATGTCAGTTGTTTGATCTTGTCATGGATAGTTGATGCAACTACTAGGACCCCTTCTTGGTAGAAAATCTCCATAGTGATTGGGGCAACAAGTCTATTTTTAGTGTTTTTTGACTACCTATCTTTGTTTGATAATCATTAGGGCAAATGTGCTTATGGCCACATACATCATGGAAGTACATAGCCATGACAATGTTATTATCTCCCTATGTTATAAGACTTGTTCTTATCTCCCTTCTTTGTTTTTTGACTACCTATCTTTGCTTCCCAACCCTATGTTATAAGACTTGTTCTTATCTCCCTTCTTTGACTTGTTCATAGCCATGACAATGTTATTTGGACCCCTCTTTTTGCCCTATAAGCCACATCCTTGTTTTCCCTCTGATCCCTGCCTTTGTTGCGATCTCAATTTTGATTGTGAGACTTGGTCATTTTCAGTTTCAGAGATAGAAAAAGAGCCACTTGACATGGTTGAGAGCTCAGTTCGAGTCATCGAGACACATGTTGACATCATTCGCAGTCTAGTGACTGATGGGGTTGTGGATACTAGTGAACCGGAATCAGTGTACACACTTAAGACCACTTTGTTTCAAATTGGAGATGTATGCGACATGCTTGAGAAGTGTGCTCTGTCCATCAAAAAGTATGCTGACTCCAAGAGGGCTAAAATTATTCAAGATGAAGCCCTGCAATATGCTGAAGATGATGAAGCTGCAGATGATTTGGAGGAACTCCCAAGCCCATATCTCCTTACTCAAGCCGACATATTGGAAAAATATTTTGGAATTGAGTATGATAGCGACCAGTCAATGGGTTGTTGATGTTTAGACCTAAACAACACGATATGAGTATCGTAGGTTTCACTCTTAGAGATAATGTATTTTGTATGAACCTCTTAGAGAGTGTCAAGTCAATGAACTATCTTCAAGTACTATTGGGAAGTGGATCTCTTTGATGTATTTGTTTTCCCTAGTGATATCGATGGTGCTGAGTAGCACCAAATTTGGACTTGTGTCCATATCTATAGATGCTAGTAGTTGAGCACTAGCGCCTACAATCTTGACTACCTCATCCATGTTCTCTGTTTGGGACTTATATGGAGAATGGCATCGGCTGAATGCCTGAATCGGGTCGGGAAGCACAGAGCAGATAGAAGTGCACTTTCCAATGCAGTTAGACAGAGAAGGCATGGCTGCGATGTTATAATGCTGAAGGACACCAAGAAGAGATTATGGCCTGTCATCCACCACCACTGCCCGTTATTTGTGGGCTTCACCGAGGGCTGGAAACATTTGGTGACAGCAAACGACCTTCGGGCTGGGGACGTCTGTGAGCTTGTTAAGGGGCCAGACGATGGTGAGCCGGTGTACTATGTCCGGATGTGTGGTCACAAAATTTAAAGCCGCCCCGGCTTCATGTGTGCGCTTCTCTTATCTTAGGTGGGCTGCTAAGTGATCTTAGTAGCCGACATAAGAGAAGAGAAGCGCACAGATGAAGCCGGGGCGGCTTTAAATTTTGTGACCACACATCCGGACAGAGTACACCAGCTCACCATCGTCTGGCCCCTTAACAATCTCGTAGACGTCCCCAGTCCGAAGGTCGTTTGCTGTCACCAAATGTTTCCAACCCTCGGTGAAGCCCACAAATAACGGGCAGTGGTGGTGGACGATAGGCCATAATCTCTTCTTGGGGTCCTTCAGCATTATAACATCACAACCATGCCTTCTTTGTCTAACTGCATTGGAAAGTGCACTTCTATCTGCTCCGTGCTTCCCGGCCCGATCCTGCTCCGGAGGCGGGTTTGGGCTTTCTGTTTGGGGAGGAAAGGAGGGACAAGGAGGCGGGTTTGGGCTCGATTTCTTTTGAATCACCTTTTCTCCAAGTTCCCTTATTGATGAAACCAGTATATCAGACTAACAGTATATCCCTTTATCGATGGAACCAGCTGTGCACTAGGTACCTACTAGGATGGATGTGGTCTACACCGGTGCGTCTAACAAAGTTGATGAAGACGCGACCAAACTTGAATGGCAGACAACGAGCAGCTCCGGTGAAGGGAGCAGGGAGGATAGTTCTAGTGACGACAATCCTTGTCCTCCTATACCTCCAAGGAAGAAAAAAACATCAGATGAGCTTGATGCCGACTATATTCCCAACGATGAAGAGGTAAATAGAAATATGCCGACTATATTCTAAAATAATGTTCATATATGAAAAGCCATTAATTGTTTGAATATATAGATTTCAAATGAAGAGAAGAAAGAGGATGCATGTTCTACATGAAACACGGAGGATGCTCCGATGCCTGAATCATCCGTTTCACATAAGCGGAAACGAGGGCGACGAGGTCCCAATCAGATGAAAGAAGGTGCAGTCATGTACGTAACAAAACTAAATGCAGAGGGGTTTCCTGAAGAACCACTTGACGTGGTTACAAAGTTTCGAAATTCCTGCGGGTCTACTGTTAGAGATATAGTGCCAATCACACTTCTAAAATGGAAGAATTTAGATGAAGACACCCGCAATAAGCTATGGGCTAAGTTGTCTGAGTCATTCAAGGTCCCAAAAGGCACAGAGGATGCAGTAAGAAAGTCGATGCTCTCTCCTATGGCCAAGATGTTTCGTGGGTGGAAGGCCGAGATGAATAGGGAATTTGTTAAGAAGAATAAGGTTCCTCTGCCCAAGAAAATGGGGAAAATCACTCAAGCTCAGTGGGAGGAATTTGTTCGTCAGAAGACCGAACTGAAGGCCAAAGAACTGGGAAAAACTAATTCTCAGAGAGCGAAGATGAACAAACACCCCCATCGCCTGGGGTCAACCGGATATCACCATAAAGTTGTGCAGTGGAACAGGATAATCGAGGAAGCTATAGCTAACGACACTTTGGACCCAATATTAAAAGATATCGATGAGCGAGCTATTCGTTGGATCTTAGGTCGGGCAGGTTTGAGTGAGGACGGCAAACTTTTGCATCCAGAATTGGTAGGCGAAGTTTCGACAAAAATTCAAGAATATGCAGATAAGAGAAAGAAGGGCGAATTTAAGCCTCGAAGGGAGAATGACATACTAACTGCAGCACTAGGCAATCCTGAACACACTGTACGGGCTCGGGGAATCTCTTCTAAGATTTCCTGGAGAGAGGCGTTTCCAGAGTATGCGTCATCATATAGGAAACACGAGAAGTTGAAAAGGACCCTTGAAGAGACTATTGATGAAAGGGTACAAAAGGCTATTAATGACGTGATGAACAAAATGAAGAAAATAGAATGCATATCATTTGAACTCAAGCCAGGCCACATGAGTCCACCTATAGTCCCTAGCAGCGTAGGATCTGTGCAAGACTTCACCAAGTACCCTTTAGACGATATTGTTGAGGAGAAGCCTTGCTTTCTTCATATTCCAATCAATCGATCTGGGACAAAAACAAAACAAGCTGCTACTGGTTTGGTAAAACCAGGACTTGTTAACTACAAGGATAATCCTATCCCGCCATACTATGCTGTGGTCCAAGTTCTAGAGATCACAGACAGTGGTTGTGAAGATTGGGAGATAGACTTTCCAGTTGAGGGGATCATAACTTTGCAGGAGGCAATGAACGAGTTGGTCCTTTGGCATCGACACGACATCAAGTTGGGTGATGAGCCGATCTTAAGCCGTCTATCGTGTCATAAGTCACCAATGCCGAATTCAACACCAATGCAACAGAAAGATAGTTTGATCATTCCATACCCCATGGTGCAGGAAAATATGACACCGACCTCCACAAAAATCGTTGAAACAATCATATCACCTCTTGCAAAGGAACTCGACGAGGGGGACATAGACAAAATTGTTCCTCAGAATGTCGACGCAAACATCAAAAAGGAAGCAAAGGTTGACACCAATGTTGAAGGGCCAACTATTTCAAAGAAAATTCATCAGCGAATCGCCACTGACGATGTCAAGAAACCGTCAGAATCAGTGGCACGCTACCTGCATAAATTGCGGAGAGTTATGACAAATCAATCAAAAGCAGAATCAGCATCTC
Source organism: Zea mays (assembly GCF_902167145.1). Taxonomy (NCBI): domain Eukaryota; kingdom Viridiplantae; phylum Streptophyta; class Magnoliopsida; order Poales; family Poaceae; genus Zea; species Zea mays. The sequence goes on along the minus strand of NC_050104.1, from coordinate 39,883,018 downwards.
ATGGAGTACGCACACGGTCCCAAATAGACAATTTCGAAGTATGGGAAGAAGATGGAATGATTCATACTCGAGAATCATTACGTCTTAAAACCAATATCTCGATATACAAGAAGGAGGATGTTCCTCCTAAATTTGTGAATGGGAGGCCATTCTTGACGACGGTGCAACTTTCTAAGTTGTCGACTCCGGAGATTAGAATGCATGAGTGGTACATGGTGGCTAGCAACAAATACAAACTCGAGGACTTCACATTTGTTGTGCCAGAAGATGCATTTTGGAGCAATGATAATATAGATCATGTGCGGCATTTAGTCTTTGACGATCTCTGGTCGTTGTACCACCGAGAAAGGATGGAAACCAACTACATAACCCTCTTTTGCTTGTAAGTACCTCTAAACTTTCATATTTGTTAGTTTTGTACACACACACATAAACGAGAGTCTAACGATTAACACTTTTACACGTAGGATGCAATACATGGATGATAAGAAGAAACAACTTAAGACAGGGTTTCTTGACCCGTTGATGATATCCCAAGCTCGCTACAAAGCAGTTGCTCGGAGACATGGAGAAGAATACAAAGACTTGGATGATGCTGAATTTGAGAAAGTCGTCAAACAGAATCAGAGAAAGAAAATGAAGGTAATGGCGGCATACATTGGACGAGCCATGTATAATCATGTACAACATGGCAAGGACTTAATAATAGCTCCGCACCACTGTAAGTAAGTTCTCGACATGGTTTTGAACTATAAATTATGGCAAATCATGATCTTAACATGTGTTTTCGTCTATGTCTATATAGTGACCACTACATTTGTATCATGATCTTTCCAAAGCATGGTAAAGTCGTGGTCTTCGACTCACTGAGAATGGAAAAGGCTACGTATAATGACTTCTTGAAGATTTTAGATAAGTATGATTATTATTGCACACTTGTACTTATTACAACTTAACAAATGTATTCTTAATCTCACAATGCTATTCTTATATGCAGTGCATACCGTTTTTATTGGAAAGGTCTTGGCGGCGAACATCCAGAGGACAAGCCTAATTTGTCAATATCATTATTTCCATATGGTGACAAACAACCTCCGGTTACTATCCTGTGCGGTTATTATGTATGCGAATGGTGTTGTGTCACCTTTCATTACATGGTCAATCGTGAGGATGTAAGTTCGCTATCATTGTCTATGTTGCAATTTTTATGTTATATTGTTGCTCATCACATTACTCTTAGTACTGCTTGCTTTTTGCTTTCATTGCAGGTTCCTAAATCCAAGATCAATGTTGAATGGTTAGAAAGAGATATGGTTTCCGTCGGCGTGGCTAAGGTTGTAAAAGACTTGCTTTACTTTATGCGCCGTGAAGTTCTTCATCAACAAGGGCTATTCTACAATACAAATGGAAATTTGCAACAATTCCCAGAACTAAGTTTGTACACGATATCACACAGTGTTTAGATCTTTAGTTAGGAACTTTAGATGTTTAGTTGTCTATGGAACTTTGAGATGTTGAGTTGTTATGCAACTTGATATGTGTATAAATCTGTGTATGATGGAACTTGATATGTGGATGAATCTGTGTATGGAACCTGTTATGGAACTTGATAGGTATAAATCTGTGTATGGAATCTTTGTATGATGAATCTGTGTATGGAATATGTGTTCGAATCTGTTATTAATTCTGTATATGAATCTGGAATCTAAATATGAATCTAGAATCTGTATATTGAAATACAGTCGGACTTATATTTAAAACCGCCAGTGATGTGTGGCTAACACAAACGGCTAGGATTAGAAACCGCCTGTGATGTGTGTCTATCACAGGCGGTTCTTTTAAACTGGACCGACTGTGATGTGTGTCTATCACAAGTAGTTCTTTTAAACTGGACCGCCTGTGATGTGTGTCTATCACAAGCGGTTTTTGATTGACCGCCTGTGATGTTGTTTTACATCACAGGTGGTGCACCACAAGCGGTTCCTGGAACCGCCTGTGTAGAGGCTAACCGGACCGCCTATACAGAGGTTTACTGTAGTAGTGGCATGCTTTGCTTTGTGTCTCGTGATGAATGTTGGTGCAGGTGTGGAGGCTGGTCAGCTAGCGACGACTAAGGTATAGTCTAGGCCTAGGGCTATGACTGACCCGTGCATGAGAATCTATGCCTTGTTCGAGGGAGGCTGCAAAGTTGATGGGGCGGCTGTGACGGAACCTCCCAAGTAGTTAGGCCCACCTACAGTTGTCCTTGTCTCACAGACATCAGACAACCCTGTAGGTGCCCCTGAACTACTTGACAAGTTCGGTATCTTTCCTTACCTTACCAGGAACGTCTCACCCATCTTGTAGACATTACAGAACATCGGAGATGAAGAAATGCGGAAGCGAATTACATAAACTTACATTTTATTTCAAAAGCAAGCTTGAGTTATTTTTATTACAGACCAGACTAAAAGTGAGTGCATAGAGTAATATTATACAAACCAGGGAGGCAAAAACTCCTCCCGAGAAGACAGAAGCAAAAGATCCTAGGTGGAGGACCGAGTCCTCCCGCACTTCAGTCTTGATTTTCTTCTTTTGGAACCACCTTGGCGCAGAAGCAGCAAAAGTCTGCTACTTCCTCACCTAAAAACAACGAAGGGATAAACCCTGAGTATGGAATACTCAGCAAGTCTTACCCGACTAAAGAAAAGACTCTCAAGGGTATGCTGGTTATATGGGAGTCAAGGTAAGGCTTTTCAATATTCAAAGACTCTGTTTTTGCAGAAATGCTTACTAAAGTGGATCCTTAAAAATCCAGTTTTATTTGTCAAGTTAAGTAAAATTACCTGCACTAGAGTTCTTTCTACCCTAGTTCAATCACTGGTCCTGCACTAGCCAATTTCTTAACAAGAGCCCATCGTCTTTAGTGGAATGCTACGTGTAAGTCAGTGGCCAAGTCTCCATAACCGCGGAGGTACGGCGATCCGAATCGATTATACTCAGCTGAGGATCTCCAATCACACGACATATGTAGCACTTAACCCTTGCATATGTCAACCCGCCACCGGGGTTCTTAAGACCGGATCAGGTTCACGCAGACCGAGAGCATAGATACACCACCGTCCAGCCTCTTGCCACGGAGGGTACACGCTACTCTCGCCACCGCTCCACGCCCATCTCGTGTTGTCTTATTCCGGCCTTAGTCTGCCCGAGGCAAGGCTTACCCATGACGAGGCATGTGACCAGTTAAAGGGTCCTCGGTCAGCAGGCCTACATCGAGACGGTCCTTAATCGACTCAGACGGAGACACTACACCGAGACTCTCTTTCTCGTGCAAGTCACCCGCCCGGTCTCAGCTTAATCTTTTTAACCCAAAAACTTGGTACCTGACAGAGGTACATCTTTTCCGATGTTGGACCCATCATGGCCATGATGGATCCACCATCAAGTTTTATTTTTGAAAACAACCCTCCCACTTTGCCAAACATCTTTTGTAAAACAAATCTTTTGTTTTTCTAGAGCAATGCTAAGCAAAGTAAAACCTTTTGTAAAAACAGGATTTCAAGGGGGGGGTAATCAAAATCAAGGAAGGTAATGCAGGAATTGTTTAACAATCAACTCCTATAACTTAATGCAGCAAGCAAGTGAGAAAGATTTTAAAAACATCAAGGGAGGTGGCAAATGCACCGGGGCTTGCCTTCGTTAACAGGTGATTCAGGCTCGGATCCACAAATGTCGAAGTAGAAACTATTCCCGGCCTGAGTGTCCAAAGGTGGTTGCACTTGCTCTTCAGTTACTTCTATCTCTTCTTCTCGTTCTAATCATAACCATATGTATGTATAAGAATGGATGCCATGGGATGCTCATGAGGATGCAAAGACAACATAAACTTATTATTTATGTCTTGAATACAACTTGCCTTCACGGAGTTCCGGGAACTTAGGGTTTCCGGAGTCGGTAAAGGAGTTCATAGGGCAGGGGGGGTGTTTTGGGGTTTGGTGATCAAACAAGGTCCAAATCAGTTCAAACTCTACCCAAGGCTTCTAAATATTATATAACACTCATATAAAAATTTTGGGCATTTTAGGACTTATCAATTATTTTCTAAAAATCTATAACCAAGACTTTTAACTACTTTAAATACCCTAAAATTTCTTACTTTCACTAAAAATCACCAACTTATTTTTATTAAATACTATGGAAAATAACAAACCTAGGAAAATTAGTTTCACAATTTTAGCATTTTTCTACATTTTTCTACACATTTCTAAAGTTTTCCTGAAAAAGAAAAAGAAAAGGGATAAACAGGACTGGGCCGATTCTGAGCCCAGGCGGCCCAGGTCCAGGGAGGAAAGCGCCCGCGCGCCCGCGCGCCCTGGCGGTTTTGCGCAGAGGTCCCTGCGCTTTAGACTAACTGCGACCAGGTTCTTTTACTGTTTTCTCAAGTCACTGACGGATTGCAGAAAGACCCTTGGGTTTCTAATTCTTCTCCACGAGTACCCCTGGTCACGGCGCGCTCTCCATTCATCACCGACGAGGTCTGTACCGGCCATGGCCGGCGACGACTGCCCGGACTAACCATCGGGAAGGCTTTACGGACCTAAGGTGAGCTCGGAACACGCACTAATTTCACAAGAGCGCCCTGCGGACGGACTGTCCACGCTCACGGCGAGAACCGCGGCGTCGATCCCAAGTTCCCAGCGACCAGAGGGTTTCTAGTTCAATTGCGTGGGTCGGCGAGCATCACTAACATGCACAGATGCTAGAACAGGAACAAGGAGGGTATGAGCAGACCTGTGGAGGGCTGGCCGCGGTGAGGTTGATTTCGGGTGGCGGAAATTTGATTTGGGGGAAAACCAAAATTCAGGCGCACCGATGCACGATTGCTAGCGATTCACGGTGGCTAGGTGGGTGATGAGGTTGCGAAGCTAGTGGGGGCTTCAATTTATAGGGCTTAACGTCGGTGGCCGAGGAATCGAGCGACAACGCGCGGCGGTCGGAGGAGGAAGAAGGGTACTGGTGCAGTGGCTGAGTGTCCAACACCGTGGCACTTGCTCCGGCGATCAACGAGGAGCAAGGGCGAGTCACGGCGATGCGGTGGAAAGGGGCAGACACGCGGCGCAAGACCGAGCGACGGCGATAACCGGCGTGCCTATCACCACAACCGCAGAGCAGAAGGGGGAGACGACGGTGAGTCACCGGAGTGACCTCCAGCTCATCGGCGGCAAAGATCCTTTACCCCGCGACGTTATCCTTCTACCCCACACGTGAATCCTGGCGCCGGTGACACGAATCACGGCGAGGCACATCGGCGGTGAGATCTTTTGGGGGCGCAGTCGGTCTGATCCCAGCCGGGTACTGTACCATGGCGATAGCCATTCAGTCAACCTGACAGACAATGTTCAACTTGAATTTTCTCCAAATTTGCTGTGGTAACCGATTCAATTCTCTGTATCAAGTTTATAGACCTATAGTCCATCTTCAACTTTGCCATGGAGCTTACCATAAAATAGTTACCAAATTCTATTCAAAATCGGGCTCAAAGTTTACCCCATCACACTGCTCCTGGAAATTCAGTTCAGGGAGGGACTGACAGCCCGACTTTGAGCTTAATTATCTCTCAAATACTCTTAACAACTATGCTTATCACCTTAAGCAAAGTTGTTCTCCTTTGATAGATCTTCAAATTTGGTGTGGTGACCTAGGGCAAAAACCCTATGCTTTGCAAGCTACAAAGCCCTAAAGTGGAGCCTTTAACACTGAATTTCAGACTTAGTGTAGAACTCAAATGAGGTCCATTTTGCACTTAAGTCCAAATCTCAGGGTTTGGCTTGTAAATTCACATATTTGTGAACCAAAGGACTTAAGAAACCTATTTGGCTTGGTTTTTGCACTTTAGCCCAAAAGTGGGCTAATTTTGCACATAAGCCCCTAGGGTTTGATTTAGGGTTTTCCAGGGTTCCAATTAGGGTTTCTGGTATCTCAGGGGTATAAAAGTGATTCAAGCTTATCCTTAGGGTCATTTTATGACTTTTACCCTAAAGTCTTTTGGTTTTCTTATCTTGGGTTAAGTTTTACCCCTTTAACCACTATTTAGGGTTAAGTCCTTTAACCAGGGTTCTTTTTGCAAAACACTTTAAACAATACAACTTGTTTGAAAATTTTTGCCTAGTGAATGCACTCTAGGTGTGTCAAACATATGCAATGCCAATGCTATGATGTCATGCTCAAGTTTTAGTTATAGTAACACCAGGGGTGTTACATCCTTCCCCCCATAAAAGAATCTCGTCCCGAGATTAAAAGTCCTAGGGTAAATAATGGAAAAGGAAATGTGTCACATGTTTACTTCCTTATTTCTGGTACAAGGCAGGGGTGATGTGGGGGTTACTTCTTTATTACAACAGCTATACAGGCTTTACAATTTACATGAGGCTAAAAAGCCTGGAAAATTCTTATCTAAGAAGTCTTGGGTTTCCCATGTAGCCTCATCTTCCGAATGCTGGTTCCACTGTATCTTGTAGAACTTGAGAGTCTTTCTTCGGGTGACCCTGTCCTTTTGATCCAGAACTCGAATAGGATGTTCCGAGTATGTTAAATCTGGTTCCAGGACAACATCAGTCACTTCAATGGTTCGATCAGGAACCCTAAGACACTTCTTCAATTGTGACACGTGGAATACATTATGCACAGCAGACAATGTTTCGGGGAGCTGAAGTCGATACGCCACTGGCCCATATCTTTCCAGAATAAGAAAAGGACCAATATATCGTGGTGCAAGTTTTCCTTTAACTCCGAAACGCGATACACCCTTCATTGGTGAGACCTTCAAGTAGACATAGTCTCCTTCCAGGAAATATAAGGGCATTTGTCGTTTGTCTGCATAACTCTTTTGCCGTGCTTGAGCTTTCTTCATATTATGGATAATTCTCTGAACCTTTTCTTCAACCTCTTTCACCATATCAGGTCTAAAGAAGTATCTTTCTCCAGGTTCAGACCAATTTAGCGGAGTCCGACACCGTCGTCCATATAAAGCTTCAAAGGGTGCCATCTTAATACTTTCTTGATAACTATTATTGTATGAAAACTCCGCCAAAGGTAAACATTCATCCCATTTTGGTGAGAAGTCCAGGACACATGCCCGCAGCATATCTTCAAGTATTTGGTTCACCCTCTCAGTCTGTCCACTGGTTTGAGGATGATAGGCCGAACTGTGGAGTAGTTTAGTACCCAGGGATTTATGAAGTTCTTCCCAAAACTTGGATACGAATTGAGGTCCACGATCCGACACAATGGTCTTCGGAACACCATGCAGACTGAGAATACGAGCAATGTACAATTGGGCGTAGACAGTAACCGGGGAATTTGTCTTGACCGGCAGAAAGTGAGCAATCTTTGTAAGTCGATCAACAATCACCCAGATAGAGTCATATCCTTTTATAGTCCTGGGTAATCCCACGATAAAGTCCATACAATATCTTCTCCTTTCCGTGTTGGGATAGGTAAGGATTGTAATGGACCAACAGTCTTCATGTATATGGCCTTGACACGTTTACAAGTGTCACATCTAGCCCCATAGTGTGCAATTTCAATTTGCATCTTTGCCCACCAGAAGAACACATAAGGTTCCATGTGTGCAACTTGCTTTTTTTTTTTGATGACACTGTACTATCTGAGTCTGTTGGGTGGCAATTATGCAACTTTACCCAAATAGAATCAGATGCACCATCTTGGGTAAAACACACAAGAAGAGGTTTACCAACAAGTGGTTACAGTAAGTTCATAGCACACGAGACGGGTGTAAATGTCGAATCACGGATAACTCGTGTTAGCCAGGGAATCCAAGTCCACGAAGGTGATATAGATTCAAGAAAAATCACCAGCGGAGGGATCAATAGATACGGACTTTGCAGCCAGTCCATTTTATCCAGCACTAGTCATGGATCGGTATGATCACACACGCAGGAAAAGCATGCGTGAGGTGGTCGAGGCACGACTAGAGCGATGATTAAGTGACTATTGGCTGACTTAATCTCATTTTGGTAAGTACTTTCTTTGAAGTGGGTAGAACCAAAGTGAGTTTAGACAACTCGATAAAACGATCTCTAAACTCAGCATTCGTTCAACGGGCAGTTACAAGTTAGTCAAAACCAACTTGTTGAACTACTTTTGACATTGAGCAAGTTCTCTCAGTACCATCGGTAAGCCAAGGGTTGAGAGTTCACATTTGCTAGCAAAAGATCATGCAGTTGGGTAAAAATCCATTTGGTCATGTGGTTCATTCGTTTCTTCAAGCGAGATGAATTATCCACTTGGTTAGGGAATACATAGATTAATTAGGAAAGCGAATGAACAAACTCCTGCATTTCAGCAGCAGGGGAAAGTCAATCTCCAATTTGAGAGCTAATTAGTTGTTTTCTTACACTAAAAAGCTCCAAGGCTTCACCTTTACACAAAGGATGCAAAGGGAACTTGTGTGAGTAGTCACTACCAAGATCAAAAGAAATAAGACCACACATGAAAGTGGTATGCCCTTTTGATCCAATGGAAATGACAGATGTTGCTTGATCTCTTCAAGACAACATAGAGAGTGTTTCAAGGAAAGGTCAATGGAAGACAACACATCAGTGTAATTCCATAATGGATCATGACTAGAGACCTCGATACCGACATGCGCCAAGCAGCAAAATCCTGGGTGAGGTTCTCAGCTTTGCCGCGGTACCATAAGTCCTTAACCATGACACCATTACAAAACTGGTACCAATAATGAATCTCACGTGGTAAGAATAACTTGTGTAGAGATAACATATCAATATAGTCTTATAATGGATTATGACTACTAACTGTGGTACTAGCGCGTGCCAAGTAGCGCAACCATGTGTGTGCACCCACCGGAGGCCCTCGGTTTCAGCGCGGTATCACCGATTTTAGTCATAACACCATTACCAGACATAACCAATAAGAAATCTCACGCGACACCAATAGATTGGTCAAGGATGACAAGGTACAAAAGAGACTCCACCTGTAGAATGATTACAAGTAGAGATCCAAATAGATCATGGCCCAGGCATGGCCATAACCTAAACTTGATGAGAGAAATACGATGGGAGATTGTTAATTCAGCCCAAGCATATTTCTATGCCCATCATAGAAATCACAAGGTCAAGGATTAAGTTGGTAGGCCTTCGATAGATATAAAGGCACCAAACTCAAGGAAATGGTCGGACATGTCTTTCCTAGGTTGGGTTAATAAAGTAACCTGACGATCCGCGAGGAGAGGCCAAATACACTAGAGACTTCAACCTACATCAGCTAATCAAGAGGATGGCTTTAAAAAGAGACATAACTTGAGATCCTTGTTTGAAGTCTAGGTACACCTTAGGTTTGACAAGAAAACTATCTAGGCATTTATTTGTACGGGTTTGGTCATGAAGTAATAACGGAAAAATCCGACTTTGGGTCGGGTCATGGTTTACTAAATACAAATATAGCCTAATTCTTGGGCTTAGGCAATCAAGTCATCAACTCTCTATTGGTCATAACTCAACCTGATGGTTCTCGGATCAAGGTTGAGAATTGCTTTTTGCTGGGCTAACCAGTTCATGCCCAAGATGACATCCATGTCTTGGCTTTTCAGAACAATCATATTAGTAGGAAAGTCCTGTCTGGCCAATGTTAAGGGCACCTGATAAGCCACTTCTTTTCACTTTTGGTAGCTTTACTGTCGGGCGTAGAAGACCATTCGTCAACCAACTTCATAGAGGGAGGGGGCTGAAAAGGTCCGATTCACCATCACGTGCTTCTCCCGCTACATGAGAAGGTCCGGCTTCTGTCCCGACAAGATTCGCAGGGACGTTCGGGTGCAGTTGTGAATACAACACATGCACTTCTTCATGTAGTGCATTACAACAGACCTGCAAGTTATCCATGGCTAAGCTAAGCTCCTCCACACGGGCTCGAGCTTTGGCTTCCTTAGCCCAGACGAGTAAACGAGAGTTAACCACCCAATCGAGTGCTAAATCTCGTTTCGCGAGTTGGTCTTGCAAGTAGCGGATGGCTGCATCCACGACCCATAGATCATTCCTGTGACGGAGTTCTGATTGAAGCAGTTTAACTTGTGCTTCCAGATCCCTGATAGGATCATTGCTACCACTGCTACTTTCTTCATGTCTTGGGGCAAGTTAATGGCAGAGTATGCCAATGGGTCTAGTAGATTTGCGCGCGGTCTTTCTGATGCGTGACAACATTTCTCTAAGGGGGAAATTTTATTAATATAATGCTTAGCATGATGCATGTGTAAATACAGAATCAACCTTAGTCGATTCAACCTTCTATACGTTGCACTCTTCCTATCTGGTCTTTAATATAGACTCTTCAGAATACTTAGGTAAGAAGAGAGAAGAATTTCTAGGTAAGACTCTTAAAAATCCTTTTGAAGATGCTTCATAATATCTGCCAAGAAGGGCTACGCTCCGATACCAGCTGTGACGGAACCTCCCAAGTAGTTAGGCCCACCTACAGTTGTCCTTGTCTCACAGACATCAGACAACCCTGTAGGTGCCCCTGAACTACTTGACAAGTTCGGTATCTTTCCTTACCTTACCAGGAACGTCTCACCCATCTTGTAGACATTACAGAACATCGGAGATGAAGAAATGCGGAAGCGAATTACATAAACTTACATTTTATTTCAAAAGCAAGCTTGAGTTATTTTTATTACAGACCAGACTAAAAGTGAGTGCATAGAGTAATATTATACAAACCAGGGAGGCAAAAACTCCTCCCGAGAAGACAGAAGCAAAAGATCCTAGGTGGAGGACCGAGTCCTCCCGCACTTCAGTCTTGATTTTCTTCTTTTGGAACCACCTTGGCGCAGAAGCAGCAAAAGTCTGCTACTTCCTCACCTAAAAACAACGAAGGGATAAACCCTGAGTATGGAATACTCAGCAAGTCTTACCCGACTAAAGAAAAGACTCTCAAGGGTATGCTGGTTATATGGGAGTCAAGGTAAGGCTTTTCAATATTCAAAGACTCTGTTTTTGCAGAAATGCTTACTAAAGTGGATCCTTAAAAATCCAGTTTTATTTGTCAAGTTAAGTAAAATTACCTGCACTAGAGTTCTTTCTACCCTAGTTCAATCACTGGTCCTGCACTAGCCAATTTCTTAACAAGAGCCCATCGTCTTTAGTGGAATGCTACGTGTAAGTCAGTGGCCAAGTCTCCATAACCGCGGAGGTACGGCGATCCGAATCGATTATACTCAGCTGAGGATCTCCAATCACACGACATATGTAGCACTTAACCCTTGCATATGTCAACCCGCCACCGGGGTTCTTAAGACCGGATCAGGTTCACGCAGACCGAGAGCACAGATACACCACCGTCCAGCCTCTTGCCACGGAGGGTACACGCTACTCTCGCCACCGCTCCACGCCCATCTCGTGTTGTCTTATTCCGGCCTTAGTCTGCCCGAGGCAAGGCTTACCCATGACGAGGCATGTGACCAGTTAAAGGGTCCTCGGTCAGCAGGCCTACATCGAGACGGTCCTTAATCGACTCAGACGGAGACACTACACCGAGACTCTCTTTCTCGTGCAAGTCACCCGCCCGGTCTCAGCTTAATCTTTTTAACCCAAAAACTTGGTACCTGACAGAGGTACATCTTTTCCGATGTTGGACCCATCATGGCCATGATGGATCCACCATCAAGTTTTATTTTTGAAAACAACCCTCCCACTTTGCCAAACATCTTTTGTAAAACAAATCTTTTGTTTTTCTAGAGCAATGCTAAGCAAAGTAAAACCTTTTGTAAAAACAGGATTTCAAGGGGGGGGTAATCAAAATCAAGGAAGGTAATGCAGGAATTGTTTAACAATCAACTCCTATAACTTAATGCAGCAAGCAAGTGAGAAAGATTTTAAAAACATCAAGGGAGGTGGCAAATGCACCGGGGCTTGCCTTCGTTAACAGGTGATTCAGGCTCGGATCCACAAATGTCGAAGTAGAAACTATTCCCGGCCTGAGTGTCCAAAGGTGGTTGCACTTGCTCTTCAGTTACTTCTATCTCTTCTTCTCGTTCTAATCATAACCATATGTATGTATAAGAATGGATGCCATGGGATGCTCATGAGGATGCAAAGACAACATAAACTTATTATTTATGTCTTGAATACAACTTGCCTTCACGGAGTTCCGGGAACTTAGGGTTTCCGGAGTCGGTAAAGGAGTTCATAGGGCAGGGGGGGGTGTTTTGGGGTTTGGTGATCAAACAAGGTCCAAATCAGTTCAAACTCTACCCAAGGCTTCTAAATATTATATAACACTCATATAAAAATTTTGGGCATTTTAGGACTTATCAATTATTTTCTAAAAATCTATAACCAAGACTTTTAACTACTTTAAATACCCTAAAATTTCTTACTTTCACTAAAAATCACCAACTTATTTTTATTAAATACTATGGAAAATAACAAACCTAGGAAAATTAGTTTCACAATTTTAGCATTTTTCTACATTTTTCTACACATTTCTAAAGTTTTCCTGAAAAAGAAAAAGAAAAGGGATAAACAGGACTGGGCCGATTCTGAGCCCAGGCGGCCCAGGTCCAGGGAGGAAAGCGCCCGCGCGCCCGCGCGCCCTGGCGGTTTTGCGCAGAGGTCCCTGCGCTTTAGACTAACTGCGACCAGGTTCTTTTACTGTTTTCTCAAGTCACTGACGGATTGCAGAAAGGCCCTTGGGTTTCTAATTCTTCTCCACGAGTACCCCTGGTCACGGCGCGCTCTCCATTCATCACCGACGAGGTCTGTACCGGCCATGGCCGGCGACGACTGCCCGGACTAACCATCGGGAAGGCTTTACGGACCTAAGGTGAGCTCGGAACACGCACTAATTTCACAAGAGCGCCCTGCGGACGGACTGTCCACGCTCACGGCGAGAACCGCGGCGTCGATCCCAAGTTCCCAGCGACCAGAGGGTTTCTAGTTCAATTGCGTGGGTCGGCGAGCATCACTAACATGCACAGATGCTAGAACAGGAACAAGGAGGGTATGAGCAGACCTGTGGAGGGCTGGCCGCGGTGAGGTTGATTTCGGGTGGCGGAAATTTGATTTGGGGGAAAACCAAAATTCAGGCGCACCGATGCACGATTGCTAGCGATTCACGGTGGCTAGGTGGGTGATGAGGTTGCGAAGCTAGTGGGGGCTTCAATTTATAGGGCTTAACGTCGGTGGCCGAGGAATCGAGCGACAACGCGCGGCGGTCGGAGGAGGAAGAAGGGTACTGGTGCAGTGGCTGAGTGTCCAACACCGTGGCACTTGCTCCGGCGATCAACGAGGAGCAAGGGCGAGTCACGGCGATGCGGTGGAAAGGGGCAGACACGCGGCGCAAGACCGAGCGACGGTGATAACCGGCGTGCCTATCACCACAACCGCAGAGCAGAAGGGGGAGACGACGGTGAGTCACCGGAGTGACCTCCAGCTCATCGGCGGCAAAGATCCTTTACCCCGCGACGTTATCCTTCTACCCCACACGTGAATCCTGGCGCCGGTGACACGAATCACGGCGAGGCACATCGGCGGTGAGATCTTTTGGGGGCGCAGTCGGTCTGATCCCAGCCGGGTACTGTACCATGGCGATAGCCATTCAGTCAACCTGACAGACAATGTTCAACTTGAATTTTCTCCAAATTTGCTGTGGTAACCGATTCAATTCTCTGTATCAAGTTTATAGACCTATAGTCCATCTTCAACTTTGCCATGGAGCTTACCATAAAATAGTTACCAAATTCTATTCAAAATCGGGCTCAAAGTTTACCCCATCACACTGCTCCTGGAAATTCAGTTCAGGGAGGGACTGACAGCCCGACTTTGAGCTTAATTATCTCTCAAATACTCTTAACAACTATGCTTATCACCTTAAGCAAAGTTGTTCTCCTTTGATAGATCTTCAAATTTGGTGTGGTGACCTAGGGCAAAAACCCTATGCTTTGCAAGCTACAAAGCCCTAAAGTGGAGCCTTTAACACTGAATTTCAGACTTAGTGTAGAACTCAAATGAGGTCCATTTTGCACTTAAGTCCAAATCTCATGGTTTGGCTTGTAAATTCACATATTTGTGAACCAAAGGACTTAAGAAACCTATTTGGCTTGGTTTTTGCACTTTAGCCCAAAAGTGGGCTAATTTTGCACATAAGCCCCTAGGGTTTGATTTAGGGTTTTCCAGGGTTCCAATTAGGGTTTCTGGTATCTCAGGGGTATAAAAGTGATTCAAGCTTATCCTTAGGGTCATTTTATGACTTTTACCCTAAAGTCTTTTGGTTTTCTTATCTTGGGTTAAGTTTTACCCCTTTAACCACGATTTAGGGTTAAGTCCTTTAACCAGGGTTCTTTTTGCAAAACACTTTAAACAATACAACTTGTTTGAAAATTTTTGCCTAGTGAATGCACTCTAGGTGTGTCAAACATATGCAATGCCAATGCTATGATGTCATGCTCAAGTTTTAGTTATAGTAACACCAGGGGTGTTACAGTGGCGACTTCGAATGGGGTGGCGGTGGGCGCAGCGAGACTCATGGCTAACGCAATCAAGGCCGCAAAGGCTGCTACCGAGCAGCTACGCTACATATGTGTTTTTTATCCTTGTTATTTTTCCTCCTCGTAGGTTGGTGTCTTCGCTGGCCAAGTGGCATTGGGTGCCTTCATAAGCTTAAGGACCTCGAAGCTGCGAACCGAGAAGGCAGAACTGGAGACTAAGGTTGAGCGTTGATGGTTGAGAGTATGAGAGGCTGCGGGACAAGTCAGCCCCTGAGTTGAAGAGTCGGTGCCTTTCTAAAATGGCTAATCTTCTTGAAAAATAAAATGAAGACATTAGTCGCCAGCTTGATAAGCTAAAGGTCACGAAATCTGAGGCACAGATGGAGGCACCGGCTACACGGGAGCACGCCAAGCACTAGAGTCTGAACTAACAATGATGAATGCCGACCGACAAAGGGTGGATGCCACGACGCGGGTTGGTGTGGAGCGGGCTCATGCATTGTTCTTCGAGGCCTACTACGATTTTGGTGCGGAGATGACACCCTTTAATATAGTCGGGGAGGGGCTAGGCACCCACTTCCTTGGCTAGCTACATGAGGAGTTTGTAAGTCTTAACCTCAATCATGAAGGGGCTCATGGCTTATGCTTCCCTTGTCACCTGCGAGGGCGCCTTCATTGCTCTATCTCGCGAAGGCTACCGGCACTTCGAAAGTTTTAAGCAGAGCAACTTAGACATGGGCCGAGAAGTTTTTCATGTCGAGGACCTGTCCCTGAAGCCTCCTACGGGTGCCCTATTCGATCGAATGTGGGGTCTGCATGGGCCCTCCATTGTTAGCAAGAGGGACAGTCGGGTGATGGATCGGGTAATTATTTTTTGCGAGGTCTTGGTTGTGTGTTTATTTGTTGGGGGTTCTAATATTTTGACTTCTATACCAGGAGTTGAAGGATGAGGAGGTTGAGGAATTTAGGGACTCCGCTGCCTTGCTGGAAGATGTTGGGGATGAACCTAGCGTGGAAGGACATTCTTCGTGGGATGCCGCTACTAGTGTCGAGCCGAGCACTATGAAGACCTCGTACCGTGATACCAATGAAGACATCAGTGTCACGCAGGTGTAGGATGTGTTGATAGTTTTGGGGGCATATTTGTGGTGGGGGCATGATATTAACATTTGCTTGGTGCCTGCACATTTTTTGATGACGGGGCCTACGTAGGAGAATTTTGGTTTCTCGGGTAAGGGAAAGAATGTTCTTTACGATGTCGTATGTGTTATGCCGCTATCTTTACTGAAATAGGTGAAGGCCTTCAAGTGGGGCTCCGCTTGCTAGCGGTGACTAAAAAGTACGCAAATTGATGTTCTGAAGCGAAGGGAGACCTTCTCCGTAGTGTTTAGGCATGGGTGCGATGGTGGCCGTAAACAAAGGCGAATGGGCTTGCAAGGATCTGTTTCAAGGATTTCGCTCGGGGAGGTATTAGGGGTGGGCCCTTTGTATGTTAACGAGGGGGAGCTGGGTGAGTTGGACATCAGCCCCCGTCATGCTGTCTTGACGGGGGAGTTAAGCGGGGTCCGTGACCATTGTCGTGATGAAGAGTTGGAACTTAGGTTGCTCTTCAAAGGCCAGGAACTTGAATTGCTACTGTATACTTATAGGGAGTGTGGCTTCATTTCGAAGGTGGAGCCTCCTAGCCCTTTATGTGCTTGTTTTGTAATTTTACTGCGTGGGGTGTTGCCCTTGCCCATATTATTTTGAGTTCTATTATGCATTTGCTCGTAGTTGGTTTGCACATGTTTTTGCTGAAGGGTTTATGTTTCCTAAAGTGTGCATTGGGTTGTATTCGAAAGTTGTCGCCAGTCAACAATTTGGATGTGAAACACTGCCCTTGGCCCCCATGCCGATTGGTGGCTGACTTCGCCTTTGCCCTTATTTGTCATCGCACACTTTTCGTGCTAAATCGGCGCCACCCTTAAGCGGATTTTGCTTAGATTCTTGTGTGTCTTGGACAACTTTAGACCCTTAGATGTTTTCACACAGTTGTCGTGCAGATCCGGCTGCACCCTTAGGCGTATTTTGCTCGTATTCTTGTGTCTCTTGGACGACTTCAGACATACTTTTCATGCTGATCCGGCTGCACCCTTTACTGCCTTTTGCTTGGACTCTTATGTCTCTTGGACGACTGCGCACCCTCATGTGTCTTTGCACACTTTTCGTGCTGATCCGACTTCACACTTGGGCAACTTTTGCATGGACTTTTGCGTCTCTTAGACAAATTCGCACCCTTAGATGTCTTCACACACTTTTCGTGCTGATTTGGCTACACCCTTAGGCAACTTTTGCGTGGATTTTTGCATCTCTTGGATGACTTCGCACCCTTAGGAGTCTTCTCTCACTTTTCATGCTGATTTTGTTGCACCCTTAGGCTGCTTTTGCATGGAATTTGCATCTCTTGGATGACTTTGCACCCTTTGGTGTCTTTGCACACTTTTTGTGCTGATCTGGCTGCACCCTTAGGCTGCTTTTGCTCATTTTTTTGTCGCACGCGGTGATGGGACTTCGTCTCTCATCGGGTGTGGTGACTTTTTGTAGTTGTCAAATATTATGGCCACATGTGGGGGGCCATTTTGACTGGTTGACATGAATTTGCAAGGGGTATTTTTTTCTATTGTTACAAGGCACCACCTCATTAAAAACCTCACCACCTTTGGGACGAAAAGAGTATGGGACTGAATGTTTGTAAATGTTATGAATATGTTACAAGGGCTCGGCGTGGCCCCACCGTACGAAGTTAGTTTAGTGGTATATTTTTCTCAGATTGTCTACATTCAAGGAGTGTTCAAGTTCGACCTCCTTCTGACTTGATAATATGTAAGAGCTTGGCGAGGTCTTATTTTTGATTATGAAGGGTTCTTCCTATTTTGGTTCTACTTACCCTTTGTTCTCTATTCTAGCGGTCCGTATGAGGATGAAGTCTCTTTCTTCGAACTCTTTTGGGTGTACTGCTTTGTCCCTCCACATCTTTGTCGCTGCTTGATACTTGTTTAGCGACTGGAGGGCTTGCTCATGGTCACGGTCCAGGAGATCTTTTGGCATTGCCTTGTCTATGTCTGGCATTGAGTTGAGGGCTGTTTGCAGCAACCCATGTTTGAGTTCCTGCGGCGTCATGGCTTTGACTATGTACATGAGTCTGGAAGATGAAATGCCTGTTGCACAGGACTCTATTGTGTTGAGCCTCCAAAGGAACTCGAGCAATTGATCGGTCCATTTCCCTTTTTTGTCTTCAAGCAACCTTTTCTTGACGACTGTGAAAACTTTTCCGTTTGCGCGCTCAACCACCCCATTGGATTTTGGGTGGTAGATAGAGGCAAAGACTATCCGAGTCCCAATTGAGGCACATAAGTCGCGGAAGTCTTGGTTGCCAAATTGCTTTATGTTATCTACTATTAATTTTGAGGGGACCCTGAAGTGACAAACTATGTTCTATCAGAAGAACTTTTGTGCTATATTCGTCGTTATTGTGGAGACTGCCCTTGCCTCTATCTATTTGGTGAAGTATTCCACGACTACGAAGGCATACTTGAGGTTGCCTTGGGCTATGGGGAGTGAGCCCACTATGTCAAGGCCCCAACACTGCAATGGTCAGGTGTGGGCAATTAGCTTTGTCTGCTGCGAGGGGGTACCGCTTTATGGTGAAAACTTCTGATAGGCTTTGCATGAGCGTACCATGTGGTTGGCGCATGACCTTAGCGACGAGGCCCTAGGGCCTGAGTGATTGCCGCAGACTCCTTTGTGGACCTCATGGAGGAGCTCTCTACCTTGATTGGTGTCTTTTCTATAAAGATAGCCCTTTATTATTGTGAATCCTCGACTTCAATATTTCAATATTTTCGCTTCGGCTTGATCCGTGTGATGGTAGCGCCCTTGCAGGTATAGGGTTATGGGGGTCCTCTAGTCTTCGGTCATGATGAGGCTTATGATTCTTTGGTTGATGGAGTCTTTTGTGATTCTTAGGCCATCGGGGTCTCTTACCACAGGTGCTCCGACCATGTGGAAGAATACGTCTGAGGGCATGGGATCTCCTCTGGTGATAGCCATCGCTAGTGCGTAAACTTCCTCATTTTTGCTTCTATCCATGTGCTGAAGTGTGAAAACTTTGAATTGCTTTTTCTAGACTATGCATTGTTGATAGGTATTGCAAGAGGACTGGCTCTCGAGCTGTGCAATCTTTTTCGATTTGTCCGGAGATGATTTTGGAGTTGGTTTCCACTATGCAGGCGAGGGCCCTTAGCTTGCGGAGTCCTAATATGATGGCTTCATATTCTGCTATGTTATTGGTGCACTTGTGTGTCTCGAGGGCGAAGTTGAGGCTAGTTGCTTATCTGTACTTGGATCTGGATGGAGCTATGATTATTGTTGTGACACCTGCCCCGTGTGTTACCAAGTGTCGTCGCAGTGAATGGTCTAGACCATTTCTGGATTCAGATGGTTCAAGGGCGGAGGCCTTATCCAGTCAACTATGAAGTCAGCAGGGACTTGGGATTTTACAGTGATTTTGGACTCGAAGACAATGTTGTAGACGAAGAGTTCTGCTACCCATTTGGCTATTATGGTGGAGGCCTCTGGATTGTTGAATAGGTCGTCCAGTTTTTTGATCTATGGGCACTCTTATCTTGTGTGCCTCAAAATAGTGACACAGTTTGCGGGAAGCCATGAGGACGACGTAAGCTAGCTTTTCCATCTCGGTCATGTTGCATTTTGAATTAGTGAGGACCTCAAATACAAAGTAGATCGAATATTGTTGTGGTTTTCCATCCTTGGATTTTTCTTGGACTAGTGTCATGCTGACCGCGCCATGTGAAGCGACAACATATAGCAATAGTGGCGAAGTGGGATCTGGAATGACTAGAGTTGTTAGTTATGATAGAT
This sequence comes from Zea mays, assembly GCF_902167145.1. NCBI lineage: Eukaryota > Viridiplantae > Streptophyta > Magnoliopsida > Poales > Poaceae > Zea > Zea mays. The sequence continues at coordinate 39,863,592 of NC_050104.1, read as the reverse complement.
ATTCCCTTCGATGACTCGAAGGTTGCTACCTGCTCTGGGCCCTAGGTAAAGTCTTGTTTCTCGTAGTGTTCTCAGGAATGGCAGACTTCACTCTATAGACTGTGAGATGAATCTATTCAGCGTCGCTAGCCTTCCTATCAACTTTTGCACATCCCTAGCTGACTGCGAAGGCTTCATGTCTAGTAATGCTTTTATTTTTGTTGGGTTCTCTTCTATTCCCCTGTGTGATACAAGGCAGCCCATGACCTTGCCTTGACGGACACCGAATATGCATTTCTCCGGGTTGAGGCAAAGTCTGGCTTCACGCATGTTTGTGAATGTGTCCACAAGGTCTATGAGGTGGTCCTCTTTGATTTTGCTTGCGAAGACTATGTCTTCAACATAGGTAAACACGTTGCACCCCATCTAACTTTCTAGGATGGTTTATGTCAATCTCGAGAAGGTGGATCGATGTTTTTGGGGCCTTTGGGCATGCGTACGGAGAAGTACGTACTGAAGAGGGTAATGAAACTTGTCTTCGTCTTATCCTCCTCTTTCATGTGGATTTGATGATATCCTGAGAGGCAGTGTAGCAGAGACATGACTTCACATCCTGCCGCTGAATCGACGATCTTGTCTATTCTTAGCAGAGGAGAGTAATCATTGGGACATGCCTTGTTGTGGCTTTTCTAGATCCTGAACCCTTTGGACCACTTCATCTTCCTCCGCACGTAATCCCCATGATACTTAGATTCTTTCCACAACCAGATTCTTAGAAAAGCTAGTCAAAAAAAAGCTGAACCAAACAGGCCCATTATCCACTTGTCTGTTTTCTTCTTAACCATGACTACGTTGGCGAGCTAGGTTGTATAGTCGATTGGCTCGATGAACTTGGCCTCCAATAGCCGATGGACTTCAGCTTTTGCTGTTTCAGTCTTCTCATTTGACATTTTGTGTAGTCTTTATTTTTTTGGGGAGTATCGAAGTGTCGGTGTTCAAACTATGCTCGATGACTGTTTGGCTGATTCTGACGAGGTCCAAGGATGACCACACGAAGACATCCTTGTTGCAATCCAGGTAGGACAACATTTTGCCTTCTTCTTCTTTGTTGAGGCCTTCGCTTATTAAGATTGTTTGATTAGGCACCGATGCATCTAGTGGGATTTTCTTGGCCTCCTTGTTGCTCTGTATCTAAGCCTTGTTTGGCTTTGCTTTTTTTGGGCAAGGGCTCTCGGGGTCTTCACCTTCGGTGGAAAGGAAATCTACGTTGTGGTGTCTAGGGACGAAGTCTCTTTTGATGTTGCGGGCAACTTGCTAGTCCCCATAAATGGTTATTACGCCTTGGGGTCTAAAATCTTCATGCATAGATAGAGTCCATGGATGGTTGTCTCAAGTGTATTTATGGACTCTCTTCTCATGATGGCGTTGTATGGGTAGATCATGTCGACTATGTCGAAGGTTACCTATTCGCTCCTGGTGTTGGGGGTTGTGCCAAGGGACAGTGGTAGTTCTATTTTGCCAGCGGGAATGTTTCTTTTTCTCCAATGTCATAAAAGGGATTGTCGGCTAGCAAGAGCAAACTGTGATTTATGCTCTTGCGGTCAAAGAAATGGAAGAATATGATGTTCGCTTGACTTCCATTGTCGATGAGGACCTTATGCAGGTCCCACCCAGCGACATTGCAGTTTATTACCAGCGCATGTGCATGGGGCGCACTGCAAAGATCGACTCCCCTTGCATCAAAGATAAGTAGGACATGGGACCACTGGGCCACCGAGCTAGTGGGAGCGACATGATTGACCCTTTGGTAGTGATCTTTCTTGTATCGCTTGTTATTGAATTCTACACTGGACCCTTGAGTGATCATATGGATGACCCCCTAAACTTTAGGTTGGCGAATTCTTCTTCCTGTTTTGGTGGTAGAGGGGGTTGCTGGTTTGCCTATGGTGGCAGTGCTAATCTTTCTTGGTGATGTAGGCGCGGTTGCTGGGGAAAAGCATGGTTGTAGTTCTGCTGATGTTGGGGGCGGTATGGATGTTCGTTTTGGTAATGAGGGTGGAGGTAAGAATGAGGATGGTAGGCGTGAGCGATGGCTCTCTAGTTGTTTGCTGGTACGACTCTAGCCATGCAGTCTTTGGTTTCATTGGTTTCTAGGCAATCTCTGGTTGGATGCTCTGCTTCTTCGCCGTTGAAGACACAATAAAACTTCCTTTGCTGCTGGGGCCCTCTACATCGGCCTCTTCCTCTTGCTACGCCGCTAGTGCGGTCTTGTTGCAAAGGATAGTTCTGGTGCCAGGGGGCCTTTCCCTTGTTGCTTTTTGTTGGCAATATTATGGACCTAGAGCTGCTGGCCGTACTCTTGGTGAGGGTGGTATTGTTCTGGACCCCTAGTCCACGTCTTGTTGGATTGCGGAGTCTCATTTCGCTTTCGCTGCAACTCCACTTTCTAGTGATGGAGCTCCTCAGATCGGGCGTATTTCTTGAAGAGTTGATATAGCTCTTGGAGGTTGGATGGTGCGTCTCTGGTGCAGTGACTGTAAAGATGGCCCGCTCGAAGGCCGCTTATTGCAAAATGGATCGTAATCTTGTCGTCAGCCGAGGGTAGCTGTGACTTCAGGAGGAGGAATTTCTTGTAGTAGTTGCGAAGGCTCTCTTTTTCCTACTGTCTATAGAGGGACAATTTTGCCAATGTATCTACCTCAGGCCTATAACCTTGGAAGTTAAGTAGGAATTTATAACGAAGGGTATTCCATGAATCGATCGACAAAGGCAGCAACCTTGAGTACCATGTGAGGGTGGGGCCTTTGAGAGCGATGATGAATGACTTAGACATGGTGGAGTAATCTTCTCTCGAGGATATGATGGCGACCTAGTAACTCATTGTGTATTGGATTGGCTCTGTATTGCCATTATAGTTGGGATAGGTGCCCGCTCTATAGTTGTGCGACCATGGAGAGTCTTGGAGCTGTGCCAAGAGAGGGATTCACTCATCGAGGTAGTTTAGTCCTTGGAAAGCAAATTGCATATGGGCAAGCCTGTGGAAATGATAAAAAATTGATTATTAACAGCTGCAACTGGCCGTTGGTGACAGGGGGGTCTTCGTACTACATATCTGTAATTTCCTGCTCTAGTGGTCTCGCTTTCTCCTCTTCATCCATGGTTAGTTGTCTCACACGGGCCTGCATGTTGGTTCTCTACCTTTTGGTCTCTAGGATTTCCCTTTGCTTCTAAAGGTGGTTGTTTTTTATGTGGAGAGCTTGCAACTTGATTTGGTCTTCCGCTGAGATTCCTAGGTCTTTGCCTTCTTGCAGGATGGCTTCGACCCCTTGAGCAATGAGGTGCGCTGCAGGAGCAAATCCCGATGGTGGGTCATCACGGGATAGGTCTCTTGAGCTACATGTATGGATGCTGGCATGCTTCCTTCCAGGGTAGGGGGTCTTCCGTCCAAGGGTGCTTGTTGTTTGACTGCCTCTGTCGAGTTTTCAGCTGTGTCATGTAGGGTGTCTTTTGCTAAGGCCTCTTTTCCTTTCTTGTCGATGACGGCTGCCTTTGTCGCCCCGTCCCGAGAGGAGCTAGCCCTGGTGGTCACTTTCTAAGGACCATGCGGGTGTTGATTGTAAGAGCACAAACGGTGGGCACCAAATGTTGGAGCCACTAACACGTTGATAAACCCAACAGGTAGAAGGGAGCCCGATCTTTTGATGACAGATGATGGAGGTTGGAAAATTGTTGGAGAACGACGTTGGCTGCCCGACTACCACAACCAAGATGTGTGTGGTGCCTTGAGCGATAGGTACACCGTCTCCTGATAACTACGATTTTGGGTGGAGGTCGATGTTGTGCTATCCGACTACAACAACCACAAGGGTGTTGCGCCTTAGCGATAGTTACACTGGCTCCTGTTGTTGCTGCTCTTGCCATGCCAAGAACAACCTTGAACCTGCAAGCAATCGAGAACAAGCAAGAACAAGATAACAAGCAGACGCTCACGAATCTGATAATGTTGGTGTCCTGTTTCAAGTAACCGGGCGGTCTAGCCAACACACACATTTACAAAGGAAGTCGCAAAATCTAAACTTACATCAAACAAAACAACAAGTTCTTTGGTGGCTGCTAGTTCCTTGAATAGATGAATAGAAAGAAGTTCTGTGGAGAACGAAGCTCTCTCGACATTTTCTAGATGCCTTGTGTGGTATCTCTCATTGATTCTTGATCCACCAGAAAGTAGACGAAGAGAGCTTTTGAACAAGTACTTATTGGCATTTAACAACCTTGGGAGTTGAAAGATATGCTCCATTAAATCTAGTTCATGCTGCAGTTACGAAATTGACTTGGGTAGAGCAAGAGTTTAGTCGGTGGTTCCTAGACGCTTAGTGTCTAATCTCTCATTGATTCTTGATCAACTAGAAAGTAGATGAAGAGACCTTTCCAACAAACACTTATTTGCATTAAATGGCCTTGGGAGTAGAAAGTTATGCTCCATTTAATCTTGTGCTTGCTGCATTTAGGAAATCCCTTTGGGTCCAACAACTTTAATTGTCTTGTTGCCATCTCCACTCCAAGCTGGTTCGACTCCCAAACACTTAAGCATAATAAAGTTATCGCCATGCTTTAGTACATCATTTAAATAAGAATTAACTTCAACAACAAGCAACGAGTTCACCTGATAATTAAGTTTACGTGCATGCGCGTGTGTCCTTAACTTGTGAAGGGTTGTCGCTGTGGTTTTATCATTGGCAGTGATGTCCTCATCATCCTCCTCTTTTTGTAGTAGAGTTGTCCTCGACAATAGCATGTACTCCTCACCCAGGTGTGGGGTCAAATCTGATGATGTGGTTGCCTGATTGGGGATGTTGAAAATATCATTACTTGGTCCCCAATGAACTTCTTTGTTCCTTAATGCCTTCCTTGTACCTTAACACATAGCTTGATCCATGTAAAAAGTTCTACAAATAAAAGTATACACACTTTACGATGAAATATCAATTTTTCAAATATATTGAAGGTAGTCACAATGTGGAAGAGTTTCACCTTCGTAGCAGGAGCCATTAACATGGTCATATCTGAGCAGGTTATGTTCGCATCACACGTGGACAGGTGGACTCAAACACTCGGAAACTGATAGGGCTCAGGTGCACAACAAAACGGTTGGTACGGAATAGTAGCGTCTTGTTATGTTTGTCCCATCCGTGTATAGGGTGGGGGTATTTATAGGTAACCAAGTGGATATGTTGTTCCAAAGTACCATTTTGCCCTTAGTTACCTGCTACATTCCCAGAATATTCCCCACAATGGGGTCATTACAGCACAGTAAAAACACCGGCCCAAACACACCCAAAAGTCTACCCATCCCGGGGGCTTACAAGTGGGGCTAGTCCCTAGATTAGTGGAATAGAGTCCCACGAAGGAGGTCTGAAGCATTCGCTCTTGTACTAGACCCTTCGCCCGTCGGCCATCGCCAAGGGTGCCTCCGTCAGAATTTCGGCTCCGTGCGCTGTGTGGTTATCGAGTCATCGCCTGTCGCTGACTTCGACAAAAGCAAGCCCCCTTCTCGTACGGCGGTGGGGCCGGAGGCTTCATCGTTGATACCAAACGAAGTCTTCGGGTGTTGTAGGCCCTGCGTCCAAATATGGTTAATTCTGATCGGGTAAGCATGATCGAGGTTTGATTCGGTCTTCGCTCAAACACCGATGCAATTGATCCAACGGTTAAAGATCACCGCATCAATTCCACCGTAGTTTTGCCGGACGGTGTAAAATTGTAAACTGAAGAAGGTCGTATATGTTATTTGTGCTTTCCACTTCTTCACGATCTTGAATAAATGCCAGTGGAGCAAACAGCTGGAAACGCTAGGTGTTGGATGGGCTCGTGCTGAGATTTGAGATGCAGAGAGTGATAAATGTGAGGTGTATATATGGCCTTGTTTGTATTGTAGTTCAGTGCATGCTCTACTGCATGCCTACAGCCTACAGGGACCATCTTCAGTAGCATGTTGCATGTATGACCAAAAAATGGTCGGCTTGAGGTTGAGGACGTTCTGCTAGTGCATGACCGATGGGATGGACAAAATGCAGTTCTGGAAAGGGTTGCACGGTGCAACTTTTAGTAACGTGCACAGGACCTGCATTTCAAATTTCGAATGGGCGATGCTTTTGTCTTTTAGGATGCTTGAGCTCGACCTCGAGTGCCTTTATTATTGTCTTGAGAAGTTACTAGAGCCCAAAATCCCCGATTTTGATTTTATAGCCTAGCATCAGCAAGACTATATTTTTTTGATAATAATGAAAACAAAGTTCCAGCCTTTTGCACATCCATGCATACAGACTTGCAAGAAAAGTTATAACTCTAGAGATAATTTAGAGAAGATGAAAATTATCTGAATGGAATAAATAACAAGCTACGGAGCCACAACTCTAGCATTGGATCACTATCCATGGCTTGTGAAAATCTCCATAGCCACCACCTCCAAACATTGACAGACATGGAGGGCTTTTTGGTGTGATTCCTCTTTCTGCAACAATCTCCAATATCGGAGAAAAATACGATCCACTGAAAATAATATGCAGAATTGATGGTATTGGCTTACAATTAAAAACGATGTCATTGCGGCAAAGTCAAATGGTCCAAAACATTGCCGCAACTCCAATTAACAATTTCTTTTTATGAGCTGCTCCTTTGTCGGGTTCCCAAACCCCCATAATATGATTAATACTAGAGGGTTTGTCTAAGTGGAAGGCAAAGAAAATTGTTCTCCATATAATTCTAGCAAGACAACAATAAAAAAGGTGTTGAATTCTCTTATTTTAATTACAAAAACTGTACTTCAAACTACCCTTCCACCCTCTTTTCTCTAGGTTATCTTTGGTGAGGATTACTCCCCTTTGTAAATACCACAATAAAACTATAATTTTTAGGGAGAATTTTAGATTCCAAAGCAGTCCGTAACGATTCTGGGTGAGGGATTTATTAAAACAAAGTACATAGATTGGACCGAGAAGAGTCCATCTCATTGAGCACCCCAAAGAAACCTATCTCTCGTAGATTTCAAATCAAATGTGGCCAACAAAAGCGATAGATTTTACAACTCAACGGATTTTATCCCCACAATTGGTCTGCGGAATGATAGGTTGGGGAAGACACCAGTTAAGACATCTGCAACTAAGGTCGTCTTATGTCTCACTACATTAAAAAGATTTGGATATTGCTATTTTAGAGGTCTATTTATAACCCATCTATCCTCCCGGAACCTGGTAGATTGACCATCACCTATCCGGAATCGACCCCATCTTAAAACATCATCTTTAACCTTCATGAGGCCAGACCAGAATTGAGAATCTTTTGGTCACCTTGAAACTTGAGTAAGCGTTTTGGTTCCTAAATACTTATTTTTGAGGGTTTGCTGCCAAACTCCATCCTCGTTAAGAAGCTTAAACAACCATTTGCTGAGTAAACAAATATTCTTGGTAGCAAGGATAACAACATCAAGGCCACCTACCTCCCTAGGTTGACAAATAATCTTCCACTTCACAAGCATGTATTTTTTTAGCAAGCCTCCTTGCCAAAAGAATCTGGATCGAATAGTATCTAGTTTCTATAACACTCTCGTTGGTATCTCGAAGAAAGACATCATGAAAATCGAAAGGCTGCTTAGAACCAAATTAATAAGTACTATGTTGGAACTTGCTCTCCTGGGCAAGTGGATCCAACGGGGAAGTGGAAAGAGTGCAAGCAAAGTTTAACGTGGGATGACAATTGCTCTGTTAATCTGGCCTCTCAGGGCACTATACGGGGGTATTTATAGGTACTCGAGTGTCCAACGTCCCAAGGCAAGGACGTTTATGCCCTCGGGTACCCGGACTATCCCCAGAATATCCCCATAAAGGGGGGTTACATAACGTCATTATAGAAAAGCTATTACAGATTAGGCCCGTAACATCCTTGTCCACACGAGGCCCGTTAGAGTGGGCTGAATTCCACGTGGGCCTCCGGGCGAGATGAGGACGCGGGACTAGCAGACTTCGTCGGAGTCTAGCCTTCGTCTTGCAATGGAGAGGACGAAGGGCAACCGTGCCGATCATCTCGCCTTCGTTGGTGTAGCGAGGCGACGAAGGCTTCGCGCGAAGGGTAGCGTCTTCGCCTTTGCCACAACATTTGCCCTCCGAGGGACCAGTTCGACTAAGTCATCTGGTGTCGAAGACGTCGCTAGATGGTGGAGACGCTGCCCTCGCTCGAAGTGGTCCCGTGGGGGTTTTTGATGTGACCTTTGATGGACGTGGTACTGTTGGACTGCGGGTTTCCTGAAGCGCCGTGCCGTGTGTATAAAAAGGGCGGCGCGGCTCGGGCTGACTCTTACCTTTGCGTGCGCCGGAAAACCCTAAGCTTTTGAAACCGCTCGCCCGCTCGCCTGCCCTCATTGTTCCTTTGCATCGGAGATCTGGCCCGCGTCAAGCAAACCACGCGCCGCCGCCGACGGTACATAGCGATGTCATCTTCTTCCTCATCTGCTGCAAATGCGCCACCGACCGATTCGTCGTCCGAAGATACCTTGAGCGATTTGGCGGCGGTGGAGTTACAGCCGGGCCACACGGTGGAGTTCGGCGTTTCGAGGATTTCCTCGGTTCGCGTGCAGGATATGTAGCAGTTGGGGTATTTTGGGGACGGTGTTGGGCATTCTTCATCGCCGGCCTTTGCCAACCTGCGCATCGTTTCATGGCGGAGGTCCTGCAGAGGTTTGAGGTCCAGGTCCACCAGTTGACACCTAACATCGTGGTGGCCCTGGCGAAGTATGTCTGGGCGGTGACTTCGTACGGCAGTCAGCCTTCCGTAGAGGTCTTCGCTAAGAATTACTGTCTGCACTAGCAAAAGAGAAAGATTGGAAGAAAGATTGCACAGTTTGGATCGTGCACCTTCACGCCGAGGACCGGAAAGACTTCGGCGGAAGTCGTGGAATTAGTTCCCTGTGCTCGCAACAAGTGGGGCAACTGGTGGGATTATTGGTTTTATGTTTCGGGAAGCGAAGTCGAAGACCTCCCAGGGCTCCCCGCGGCTGTAATGTGCTCCCATTGTTATGTGGCATTCCCACAATTTAAGGTGGCGGAGGAAGATGAGGACGAAGGGCCCTCCGGTGCGCTGCCCGCATGAGCAGCGGGCGTGATTTGGTTGAGGAAATCATTGGTTATGGAGTGTAGCCCCTGGCGCATGGCTGGGTGCTTGGCGAAGTATGCCATCACCAGATGCCTACTTTGGGACAGCAGTTGGTGCGAAGTCCGGCCTTCGCTTTGGACCTGCGCGGCCGAGACCCAGCCGCGTTCGTTTGTGAAGTGGAGGACGGGGCTGTGAGGATTGTAGGGCGGTATGCGCCGAGGACGGAGAGTCTGCAGAGTTGGGATATTCGAGGATCCAATGTTCGCTTGAATTGGGTCTTCGAGTTAAACCGTTTGCCATACGGTGGTTACCCTGGGGATGACGCTGTTGCGGCTGTTGATCGCCGTGGGAAAAAACCAGTGGTTGTGGCTGAGGAAGGCCCTTCGCGGGAGGCTGCTCCAGCCACTAAGAAGAGAAAAATAGGTACTGCAGTGGGGGGTTGGGGGTCCATGACCGTTTTGCTGTGGAGTTGATGGGGACTTGCGCGGCCCTCGGGGGAAGGATGTCTTCGCCCGAGCTTCGGGAGTCTTCGGCGTGAATGCTGAAGGTTACCGGGGGTCGATGGCCAAGGAACGTTCCGATTCCCCGGGCGGCCGGCGAGGACATATTTACGTCTCGTTTGGCCCGTGACATGAAGATTTTTCCTTATGGACGGAATATTGCTGCTGTTGTATCGGTAGTGATGGACAAGGATCGCCAAGATGCGGCACGGAAGCGCCAGGCGTTCACTAGGGTCAGGGACCCTAGTCGCGAGGTGAAGCGGGCGCGGGGAGGCGTGAAGTCCACTGCCCCTGGCAGCAGCAAACCACTGCAGGCGGCGAAGCCTGCTGTCCTCGGGCCCAGCAAGTCTTCGGCGGGTTCGAGGGCTGTTGCTTCTGGCATGGGCAAGCTGCCCTTGGCTGAGCCCACGAAGGAGCGAAGGCCGCTGTCGTCGGTGCGCACCGACGAAGCGGCGGCAGGTGGTGCTGACTTCGACACGGACATCTGCGTGGAGAATTACCTCGTTGGTGAGTTTTTTTTGTTTTTTTTGGGACTGGGTCTTGAACAAGGTTATGGTGCAGGGTCAGATGCGGGGCAGCTGGCTGTTGTCCCGGCTCCGGTGGCGGCCACTTCGCCTGCGGCGGCGGTTGGAGCGAAGTGTACTTCACAAGACCCATGGTCCAAATTCTGCGCCAGCGGTGAGATTTCGTCTGCCGCCGCCGCCAAAGACGTGGCGGGCTCTGTGTCCCAGCAGTTGAGGCATGCGTCGCGGCAGCTGAAGCATGTAAGCCGTCTTGGACTTCGTTAGTTCGTTGTTTTTATGTGGTTGTGGTTCTGATGGATTTTTCATGGCAGGCGGTCGCCTTCGCCAACCATGTTACGTCAGGCACCCTGACTTCGGAGTTCGCTGCTGAGAGGCAACGACTCGAGGGCAGGATCGAGCGCCTCCGAGCGCAGCATACAGATGTTGTTCGGGACAAGTCAGCTACGGAGAACAAGAGCCGCAGGCTGGCGGAGAGGCTAGCGGCTACGGAGGCCAAGAAGGCGGATCTCAGGCGTCAGTTGGTGGAGGAGTGGAGGGACGCAAACAAAGCTTGTGCTGAGGCGCAGTCTGCGCAAGCCGAGGCCAAGCTTGCACGAGCGGTGGCCAATCTCGCCCGCCAGCGCGCCGAGGAGATGGAGACGAGGCTCGGCAGCCTGCGCGACCGTCTGGACAAGATGGAGGCCTCGACACGCGCGAAGGTTGAGCGGACGCATATGCAGCTGGTGGACACGTACGGGGAGCTGGGTGCGCGGACCGCTCCCTTCTAAGCGCCCGGTCAGGAGGTGGGCCTCCGCTTCCTTGGGTGGCTACAGGAGGAGCTAGAGGTGCTCCCGACCATTATGATGGGCTCATGTCCTTCGCCTCCCTCATCACCTGCGAGGGGGCCGTGATGAATGCCTTGTCCCACGAGGGATGAAGGCACTTTGAGGTCTTCGACCAGTTGGACGAAGGCTTCGAGCGCGGAATCTTCCAAGTCAAGGACCCGGTGATGAAGCGGTCGGTTGGGGCGCTTTTTGATAGGATGTGGGGCCATTACGGCCGAGAGACTGTCCGGGAGAGGTCCGACCGGGCGATGGATCAGGTAAAGGTGCATTTGTGTGATTATATGTGCGGGTATGTGTGGTTTGTTGAATGAATGTGCTATTGCTGTAGATGGCGCATGATGAAGAGGTTGAGGACCTCGGTTATCTGGATAGCACGCTGCCCGAGGCATCGAGGGTGGAGCTGGCGCCGCCATCCGATGCTGGTGAGAGCCCCTCGGTGACCCCCGCGCCGACTGGAGCTGGCGAAGCTAGCCACTGCGCTGACGGGTGAGGGCGCTTCGAAGGTGGTGGGCGAACCAGCTGCCGAAGACCCAGCGGCGTCGGTCGGGCTTTCGCAGGTGGCGAAATAGGGGCTAGGGCTTTCGGTGTAGACTTCTATTTTTGTGATACTGAACCTCGGTTGCTGCGCAGGTTCCGACGTTTGGGCCTGCGCAAGCAACCGCTGCTGGCAATACTGATTTTGTGGCGGCCTCAACCGTAGTGCCTGCCGATGATAATTTATTTGTCTCTGGATCTGAGTGTTTTGAGTCTGATGGTGAGTCTGGGAGTTCATTTTCCTGGACGGAGGAGTCATCGGATGAAGGCTTGGATTATTTTGCTGCGTTAGATGTGGCCACAGCGAAGTCTTCGCCGCGTGTGGAGGGTGTCGGGGCTGCTGATCTTCCTAGTGCGAGTACTGAGTACAGGCGGTGAAGGGTGGTGTCAAAACATAGTGTGGGTGAGTTTTCGCGAAGTGGTAGGCGCCGTCGTATGGGGATGGAGCGTGTCCGTCTTCAATTAGACCGGGTTGGTAAACGAGAATTGTTGTCCTCGCCGATTGGGGTGAGCATAGGTGAGGGGGATCTACAAAATCTTTTTGAGGGTGAGGAATTGAGGATAATGTTGTTCAATTATAGGGAGTTGGGTATCATCCAGAAGGTTGAGCCGATGTAGTATATGGTGCCCTCGCCGTGTGTATGCAACTGTGATTTGTATTGTAATGTGGCCTGTCGGCCGTTTTCGCACGCCTGTGTTGATCCAGCTGCACCCGTGGGCGACTTTTGCGCGGAGTGTAGATTGATGTACTTGTTGTGCTATTCCGGCTGCACCCTTAGGCGATTTTGGCACGTAGTGTTTTTTCGGCGCGAGACTTCGATGGCGTATTTTATTGTGCCTGTCCGGCTGCACCCTTGGGCGTCTTTCGCACGGAGCATCTTTAATGAAAGACTTCCATTGATGCACTTGTTGTGCTGCTCCGGCTGCACCCTTAGGAGACTTTTGCACGGAGTGTATTTTTAATAAAAGACTTAGATTAACGCACTTGTTGTGCTATTCCGGCTGCACCCTTAGGCGACTTTTGCACGGAGTGTCTTTTTAATAAAAGACTTCAATTAACGCACTTGTTGTGCTATTCCGGCTGCACCCTTAGGCGACTTTTGCGCGGAGTGTCTTTTTAATAAAAGACTTCGATTATCGCACTTGTTGTGCTATTTCGGCTGCACCCTTAGGCGACTTTTGCGTGGAGTGTCTTTTTAATAAAAGACTTCGATTATCACACTTGTTGTGCTATTCCGGCTGCACCCTTGGGTGACTTTTGCGTGGAGTGTCGCACGCGAGGGTAGTCTACGCTACCTGTCGCGGTGACTTCGGAGTGGTCGAATGCTGAAGACCGTCGATGCGGTCTTTTTCGACACGTTGCATCTGAGTTTTTGTTTTTGCGGGGGCTTTTGTAGGTATATTACATGGCTCCGCCTAGTTAAAAACCTCACCCCCGGGAGGAAAAGGGTGCGGGCCAGAATAGTATTGTTTGGTGGATTACAAGGGCGCGTGGGCCCTGAGGGTTAAACATAAAATTTCCAGAGATTGTCAATGTTCCAGGAGTGCTCTAAGTCTTCGCCGGAGGGCGTTGATAGCCTGTACGCGCTGGGGGATGCCTTCATCTTGACGATGAATGGACCCTCCCATTTCGGCTCCAGCTTGCCCCGTGACTCTGTCCGAGTGGTCCGGACGAGTACGAGGTCTCCTTTGTTGAACTCTCTTGGGACGACCGCATTGTTGCGCCAGGCCTTGGTTTGAGCTTGGTATTTGTTGAGGGCCTGTAGGGTGAGGACGCGGTCTCCATCGATAAGGTCTTTAGACGTTGGTTCGTCGACGTCGAGGACCACTGATGTGCTTGTTCGGGGCGACCCATGCTTTATCTCCTACGGCGTCATGGCCTCCGATCCATATAATAGACAAAAAGATGTGAATCCGGTTGCCCGGCATTTGGTCGTGTTTAGGGCCCAGACCACTTCAGGTAGTTGGTCGGCCCATTTACCCTTCTTGTGGTCGAGAAGTCTTTTCTTGATGGCGATGAAAATCTTGCCGTTGGCGTGCTCGACGAGGCCGTTGGATTGTGGGTGGTATACCGAGGCGAAGGCAGGCTTGGTGCCAATGGAGAGGCAGAAATCCATAAAGTCCTGGCTGTCAAACTATTTGTCGTTGTCGACTGTGAGCTCAGACGGGACTCCGAATCGGCAAACAATGTTTTGCGAGAAGAACTTTTGTGCGGTCTTCGACGTTATTGTGGATACTGCCCTGGCCTCGATCCACTTGGTGAAATACTCGACCGCGACGAAGGTGAAACTGAGGTTCCCTTGAGCCGTAGGTAGTGGTCCGACAATATCCAGCCCCCAGCGTTGAAGTGGCCAGGTGTGGGCGATCAGCTTGGTGAACTACGAAGGGTTTCCTGAGCGGGGAGAAAACTTCTGGCATGCTTCACAAGACCTCGTGACTCGATTCACGGCACAGATTATCGCGGGCTAGTAAAATCCTTGACGGATTACTTTGGCAGCGAGGGCCCTGGGCCTTGAGTGGGACCCGCAAGTTCCACTGTGGACTTCACGAAGGATTTGAATGCCTTCGGTTTCGGTCACGCATTTTAGCATGGGCTGACTGATCCCCTTTTTGTATAGCTGGCCCTCGACTAGTACGAAGTCCCGGCTTTGGTGCTTGAGGCACTTGGCCTCATTGACGTCACTTGGGTGGTAATATCCTTGCAGAAACAGGGTTATTGGGGCTCGCCAATCTTCAGTCATAATGAGGTTGACGATGTGATGGCCCTCGGCGTCGTTGGTTACTTGTAAGCCCTCTGGGTTGCGGACGGCTGGTGTGCCAATGACGTGGTAGAACATGTTGGAGGGCAAGGTCTCGCCTCTGGCCATTGCCTTAGCCAACGCATCGGCCTCTTCGTTCCTGGCGCGGTCCACATGCTGTAGGGTGAAGCCCTTGAACTGTCTCTCGAGACTGCGAACAACCATGAGATACTGCATGAGTGCGGGGTCTTTTGTTGAATATTCTTTTTCGACCTGGCCGGCAACTACTTTGGAATCTGTCTTGACTATGCAGGTGGTGACACCGAGCGCTCTCAGCTTGCGAAGGCCCAAGATGATGGCTTCGTATTCTGCTATGTTGTTTGTGCATCTGTCGGACTCCAAAGCGAAGCTAAGGCATGATGCGTATCTGTGCTTGACGCCTGTGGGTGATGTGATAATTGCACTTGCGCCTGCCCCCGCATGGCACCATGCGCTGTCACAGTGGATGGTCCACACCTTCTCTAGAGGCTCTTCTTGCTGCCGTGTAAGGCCCTATCCAGTCGACGATGAAGTCTGCCAGGACCTGCGACTTGATTGTTGTCCTGGGTTTGAAGGTGATGTGGTACCCGAAGAGTTCGGCTGCCCATTTGGCGATTCGGATAGACGCCTCCGGGTTTCTGAACAGTTGTCCCAGTCCCCAATCCGAGGTGACCCGCACCTTGAACGCCTCGAAGTAGTGGCGCAGCTTGCGCGATGCCATGACGACTGCGTAAGAGATTTTTTCTAATTCAGTCATGTTGCACTTGGAAGCCATGAGGACTTTGGAGACGTAGTAGACTAGACACTACCGGGTCATGCCCTCTCTATCTTTCTCTTGGACTAGCGCTGCACTGACTGCATATGGTGAGGCTGCGATGTAGAGCAGCAGAGGCAGCGAGGG
Organism: Zea mays; assembly: GCF_902167145.1. Taxonomy (NCBI): domain Eukaryota; kingdom Viridiplantae; phylum Streptophyta; class Magnoliopsida; order Poales; family Poaceae; genus Zea; species Zea mays. The sequence goes on along the minus strand of NC_050104.1, from coordinate 39,848,409 downwards.
GTCGGGACTAGTAAGAATTGCCAAGTATGACAGGTGTTGCTTGAGTGATGCAAAGGTTGCCTCCTGTTCTGGTCCCATGCGAAGTCTTTCGCACCATGCATTGTCTTGAGGAAGGGTAGACTCCGCTCCGCGGACATGGAAATGAATCTGTTAAGGGCGGCTAATCTGCCTATCAGACGCTGGACATCCTTGGTTGACTACGGGGGTGTCATGTTGATGATTGCTTGAATCTTGGTCGGGTTGGCCTCAATCCCGTGGTGCGACACCAGGTAGCCTAGTATCTTCCCCTGGTGAACTCCGAAGACGCACTTCTCGGGGTTGAGGCGAAGTCGTGCGTCCCGCATGTTTGCAAACGTCTCTGCGAGGTGAGCCAAGTGATGTTCTTTATTTTTGCTTGCGACGACGATGTCGTCCACGTACGTGAAAATGTTGTGGCCCACTTGGGTCTCGAGCACCTTCTTGGTGAGGCGAGAGAAGGTTGACCCAGCGTTCTTGAGTCCCTCTGGCATCCTAATGAAACAGTATGTGCCGAAGGGTGTGATGAAACTGGTGCTGGCCTTGTCTTCCTCCTTCATGTATATCTGGTGGTAGCCGGAGAAGCAGTCGAGAAGTGACATGACTTCGCACCCGGCTGCACTATCGACTATCTTGTCGATCCGTGGCAGCGGGAAATTGTCCTTGGGACAGGCCTTATTGAGGCTGGTGAAATCGATGCACATGCGCCACTTGTCGCTTTTCTTTTGTACCATGACTACGTTGGCCTCCAGTAGGCGGTGCACTTCGGCTTTGGCAGCTTCCGTCTTTTTATCGGACATTTTGCGCAGTCGCTGCTTTTTTGGGCGCACCGACGGGTCAATGCCCAGACCGTGCTCGATGACGGTGCGGCTGACTCCGACCAGGTCGAGGGCGGACCAGGCGAAGACGTCCTTGTTTCCGGAGAGATAGGAGATGTGTTTCTCCTCGTCTTGTGAAGTCAGGTCTTTGCTTATTACGACCGTTTGCTTGGGCGTCGCCGGGTCGAGGGGAACTGTCTTCGTTCCGTCGTTGCTCTGCAGGTGTGCCTTTACTTTTTCGTCGGCGGCTGGGCGGGTCGCTTCGAAGACTTCGCGCTGTGTTGTAAGGCAGTGTACGTTCCGTTGACCTGGAACAAAGTCTCTATCAATGTTACGCGTAGTCTGCTGGTTACCGTAAACCGTTATCACGCCTTGCGGACCTAGAATTTTCATGCAGAGGTACAATCCGTGAATGGCCGCTTCAAATTTATTGATGGAGCCCCGACCCATTATGGCGTTGTAGGGATAGACCATGTCGACGATGTCAAAGGTGACCTATTCACTTCGTGCATTGGGTGCTACGCCGAATGACAGGGGTAGCTCTATCTTGCCCACAGGGAAAGTGCCCTTGCCGCCGAAGCCATATAGGGGGTTGTCCGAAGGCTTGAGTAAGCTGTGGCTGATGCCCATGCGGTCGAAGGCGTGCAGGAAGATGATGTCTGCTTGGCTGCCGTTGTCGACTAGGACTTTGTGCAGGTCCCAGCCTGCTACACTGCAGTTGATTACCATGGCGTCGAGGTGGGGTGCGCTGCGCAGATCAACATCTCTGGCGTCGAAAGTTAGTGGCACATGTGAACACCTCGTTTGTACCACTGGGCCGGTGAGGGCGACATGGTTGACACTCCGGTAGTGATCCCTCTTTTGTCTCTTTGTCTCGAAGTCGACGTTGGACCCTTCGGTGACCATGTGAATGACTCCACGATACGGCTCATCGGCGAAGTCTTCCTGCTTTGGTGCCTGGGGTGATTTTGGTGGTGTGGGTTCTGGTGATGCGGAGGTGGAGGCGGGGGTGGGACGATTTGTACTTCCTGATAGTGTGGATATGCGTGGTTGGGTGGGTGCTGGATGGGGCCGTTGTTGTATGGTTGTGGGTGGTGGTGGTGATTTGTGTGCGCGACAACTCTCTGGTTGTCGGCTGGTTGTGTTCGAGACATCCTGTCCCTGGTGGCCTTTGTTTCCGGGCAATCCTTGGTTGGGTGTGCGTAGTCCTTGCCATGAAACAAACAGTAATATCTGCGTGGTTGTTGCACCCATCCCCGGCCTCGCGTGCCATTACCGCGGCCCTAGGGGGGATATTCCTGACAGCGAGGGGCCTCGCCAGTGGGGTGCTGGTTGGCTATGTTGTGCACCTGCTGCTGACTGCAGCTGTCCCGTCCGGAGTCTGGCTACAAAGGCCTTGTCCAGGTTTGGCTGGACTGCAGAGGGTCCTTGGGCTTTCTCTGAGACTCAACCTTTCGCTGATGGAGCTCTTCGAATCTGGCGTACTTCTCGAATAGCTGATAGAGCTCTTGGAGATTTTTGGGTGGGTCCCTGATGCAGTGACTATATTGGACACCAGCCCGAAGGCCACAAATGGCGTAGTGTATCGTGATGTGGTCGTCGACCGAGGGCAATTGTGACTTGAGAGTCAGGAACTTGCGGTAGTACTCCCGTAGGGTTTCCTTCTCTTGTTGTTTGCAGAGTGATAGCTCGGCCAAAGCATCAGTATCGGGTCAGTATCCTTGGAAGTTGAGTAGAAACTTGTCTCAGAGTCCTTTCCAGGAGTCGATGGACAATGGAGGCAACCTGGTGTACCAGGTTAAGGCTGGACCCTCGAGGGCGATGATAAAAGACTTGGCCATTGTGGCGTCGTCCCCTCCGAATGATGCGACGGTGACTTTGTAGCTCATGATGTATTGTGCCGGGTCTGTGTTGTCGTTGTACTTGGGGTAGGTCCCTGCCCTGAAGTTGGCGGGCCACGGTGACACTTGGAGTTGCGGAGCCAGGGGGCTTCACTCATCAAGGTAATTGATGCCTTGGAAAGCTGAGGCGTGCGGGATGAAGGGCGCGCGCTGGGGTATGAATAAGTCTCCGGCTGGCGCGCGATGTTGGAGGGGCGGGCCGTGTTGCAGATCATGGTGGCCTTCGCTCTACATGAGCGCAATCTCTTGGTCGAGTTCCCGGGCTCTCTGCTCCTCGTCTCATATCATCTGGCGCACCTTGGCTTGCGCGGTGACATGTTGGTGCTTGGCCTCAAGGATGTCTCTCTATTTTTGGAGGTTGCGGTTCTTGATACGCAGGGCCCATAGCTATAGCTATTCTTCGGCTGAGATGCTGATGACTTTGCCATCCTCTGTTGTGTCTTCGCCTTCTGCTGGAGCGAAGCCTAGGGGTGGTGCTTGTGGTAGTCCTCCGGAGCTGCAGGTGCGTAGGGTGCCTTCAGGAGTGGGGTGTTCGTGGTGCTATCTCTTGCTGAGATCTTCGTCTTCGTAGGCTTCTTGGGGGTGTTATCTGCGAGGGATTTTCCTTTTTTCTCGACTAGTAGCGCTGCCTTCGCTGCTTCGTCGACGGATGGGGCTGCCTTCGAACTAGCTCTCGGGTGCCATCGCGGGTGGTTTGTTCGTAGCACGAACGGTGGGCGCCAAATGTTGGAACTTGCTCTCCTAGGCAAGTGGATCCAACGGGGAAGTGGAAAGAGTGCAAGCAAAGTTTAACGTGGGATGACATTTGCTCTGTTAATCTGGCCTCTCAAGGGCACTACACGGGGGTATTTATAGGTACTCGAGTGTCCAACGTCCCAAGGCAAGGACGTTTATGCCCTCGGGTACCCGGACTATCCCCAGAATATTCCCATAAAGGAGGGTTACAGACCGTCATTACAGAAAAGCTATTACAGATTAGGCCTGTAACACGCTTGTCCACGCGGGGCCGTTACAGTGGGCCGAATTCCATGTGGGCCTCCGGGCGAGATGAGGACGCGGGACTAACAGACTTCGTCGGAGTCTAGCCTTCGTCTTGCAATGGGGAGGACGAAGGGCAACCGTGCCGATCATCTCTCCTTCGTTGGTGTAGCAAGGCGACGAAGGCTTCACGCGAAGGGTAGCGCCTTTGCCTTTGCCCCAACATACTAAGCGCCCTCCTGAGGATAAAAAAATTCCTTTCCACTTACTAAGTCTTTTCTCGAAACTATCAATGACACATCACCACTCACTATTTCTGAAATTGTGATGTGTCATAGGAATCCTGAGGTATGTAACAGGCATTGAACTAGTACCACATTCAAAAAGATGTGAATAATGAGCTTCACATTCCTTAGGCAATCCATAACAGAATAGTTCACTTTTATGAAAATTAATTTTTAGACCTGACATTAACTCGAATGCCGTCAAAAGTAATTTCACATTATGAGCATGTTCCAAGTTGTGATCCATAAAAACAATTGTGTTATCTTCATATAGGAGAATGGATAAACCTCCATGTACCAAATGGGGCACTACCCCTGCAAATTGACCCGACTCTTAGGCTCTCAAAAATAGAATCACCAACATATCCGCAATGATATTCAAGAGTATCGACGAGAGGGGATCACCCCATCGCAGACCTTTGTGGGTACTAAAAACGGACTTACATCATCCTGATCCTTTACCCCGACGTGGCCTCTCGAGATTATAGTTTGAATCCAAGCGCACCATTTAGGTGAGGAACCATTCAAATGCATTGCTTGCTGGAGGAAGTCACATTTAACTTTATCATATCCTTTCTCAAAGTATAATTTAAAATAATGCCTCCTAATTTCTTTATATGAAGCTCATGCATAGTCTCATGAAGCACAATAACCCCTTCAAGAATATTTCGTCCAAGCTTAAAACTTGTTTATGAAGGTTTCATAATCATGTCTGTGACCATACTGATTCCACTCGTGGGAATTTTAGTAATTAACTTAAAACTTACATTTAGCAAACAAATTGGTCGGTAATCTTGAATTTTGGTAGCATTACACTTCTTAGGAATTAATATAATGATCCCAAAGCTTAGACTATGAACCAGGAGAATCCGTGAATAGAGCAATCAAATCATTTTTTACGACTTCCCAGAATGCTTGATAAAACTTAGCTAGGAAACCATCAGGACTAGGGGCTTTATTATGATCCATATGAAAAACAGCTTCAAGAATTTTACCTAAAGCGAAGGGTGCAATTAATATTTCATTTTCAATATTGGACACCTGGTGGATATCATGAGTAAACGATTCATCCATTTCTATCGCATTTTGTCCAGATATCCCAAGAAGACCTTTGTAATAATTAGTAATATGACGTTTGAGCCCCTCTTCTTCAATATAGACCCCATTATCATCTTCGAGGCTATATATTCTATGTCTACAATATTTACCATTTGCCACCAATTGAAAATATTTTGTGTTATCATCACCCTTAAGCAGGTGTTTCACTTTTGATCGCTGGAACAGAAGAATTTCCTCGTCTCTCAAAATGGTAGCAAGTTTGTCCTTAATGCAATGTTTCATAGCTAACTCATTAGGCGATAAACGATTAATTTCTGCCTTTTTATCTAATTGCATATCAATGAATTGATCTATTGACATGTCCCATATTTCTATTTTTTTGTCTTCAAGTTCTAGATTTCTCTCTTATTCTGATTTCTGTAGACACATTTGATGCAGATTTCTGTTTTCAAATTTTTCCTATACCATGTTCCAATAGCACTAATATTTTAGTTTAATTAAAAAGGATCTAGCTTAGCATGAGTGAAAAGATATTAAGTTAGTTAAAAACAATCTGACTTAGCAAGAGTGAAAATACATGTGAGTCATTTATATGACTTCTACAGTTGCAACAAGTGGTATGTAGCATGTATAAAATAGCTATATGAAACTTTCATGAATTATGAAATTTTTAAGCAGCATGACTTGTGAGGAGTGATTTTTCTGTTTCAATGCAAGGGAGCACCACGACAGGTGGTGCGCGGGCGCAGGGATGGACACGAAGGCAACTGGGTTTGCCCTGACGTGAGGTTCGTTTCCATTATCTTGTTCATGGATTTTCTGTTGGACTAGATTCAAGATTCGTTGAATCGTGTTATTCTGTATTGGCATGCAAAAATTCTGGCGTGTAGACTCGACTCAAGTAAAACTATTTCGAGATGTTCTTTGCAGTGTTTGGGTGATTGAATCATTATGCTTTTGGATTATGATTTGCATGTGGCATGCAGACTGTTACTATTCTGGATTGACCAATATCATTCACATTCCTTTTTCCTCCATCTTTTATGTCCTGTAGTTACACGAGAACACCTTGATCATGCTAAAGAAGCAACCAAATCTGTAGTTTTGATCAACTTGGAATCAAGAGTACAATGTTCTTGCTCCTGGTCAAATCCTAATTGTATGACCTATTTCCCTAAAGTGTTCTTTACAATACATACTTTTCCTCTTTGGTAATCTATAGCATCTAAAGATAAAGACAAGTTCTGACTTATGGGGAAAGGTATGAGAGTCTTGCGAGTCGTATTCTCTACAATACATACTTTTACAGTACATACTTTTCCTCTTTTGATGACTTATTCCTATCGTCTTCTCTATAATTGATATAACTCTTGCAACATCTAAGTCTCGAGGGATCCAACTATTGATTGGTGTAGCCTTCTTCTGTAACTAAAATTGACATAATTCTTGCAGCAGCTAAGTCTCGAGGGATCCAACTAAATACAGTTGCTTACAACTCAGGCATCAGAAGTTATTTAAGTTTGGGAGATTATAAGAAAGCTTTGGTGTTGTACACGTCAATGAGGGTAGGCAATGTGAAACTAGATGCTATGACTTACAATATACTCTTTAGTGGATCTTGTAAATTGGGAAGGTATGTCGAGTCTCTGCAATTTTTTTGAAGACATGATGGAACTAAATATTCATTTGACCAAGGAAGTCTACTCGTCCGTGATTTGCTCATATGTCAAACATGGTAGTGTTGCTAGATTATCTCTATGGTTCACTGTAAAGAATTAGTATTCTAACAATGGCTTTAATTCATAGCAAACTAACTGAAGCAGCATCTACTTTTAATTCAGTGTGAAACTGGTTGCTTCTCTGATGTGTTGAGATAGACGACATTAATTAAACCTATAGTGATGATGGTAGGAGTCTTTGGATGATAAAATATTTCAGTAGTTTTAAATTATTATTTAATCACGTGTTCCATATGGATCATAACTCATAGGGGAGCTAGAGGAGACCATGTGACCTATTCAAAGGGATGGAAAATAATGGCACGCAACTAGATGCTATATTGTCTATTCATCCCTCATGGAAGCATTGAATAAGGGTGGTAAACCTGAAAGGGTCCTTCAGTTGATGGAGCTCATGAAGCAAAAACAAATTCAATTGAACCAAAAGGCGTATTTTAAAATAATATCTTCATGCACCATGTATGTTTATCCACTGTTTTAAGTTACTAGGTGAACGCCCATGCATTGCTATGGAGTGAACGTATTATGATAAAATATATTAAAATTAACATAATAAGACAAGCATCGAATTAATTGGGCTAGTGCCAGTTTGAGAATCCCACAGAATAAGATAAGCATCATCACCCACACTACAAAATTCTTGTGCACTTCATTCCCCAAAAAAACAATATAGGGTACTAATATAAATAAAAATGAAAATAAGGCATCTGTCAACATATACCTTTATGGAGAAGACCACTGATCCTAGTTTAATTGACAATAACATCATTAAACAAATAGTGTTTTAACAACGAACATCTAAAGATTGGAGTATATATCTGCGTATGTGTGTCCATTGTATGTTCTATTTGGATAGAAAAGGCATTTGACACAAACATGGAACTAAACAAAAGGAATGCATGCACTAACTTCTCATGTTGCTCTCTTCATGTCCGTCTCCAAGGAGAAGCCTTGCACCTTCGTCAAAGTGAGATTGTCTCAACCCGCACAAAATACAAGCCCCATTATAGTTAAGTGTGAAAGAGAAATAACCAGAACCACACAGGGTGAATTTAGTCCTCTAACCTCCATGGTGAGGAAGAGCTTGACAAAATTCTGAGTGAGGAGCCCAAGGGACTTCTCCTTCACATATGTCAGTTTTCTACAGAAATTCATATAAATTTGGGCCAAGCTTCTCACAGACCTGTTCATTCATTGAAATTTATTGATTGATTTGACCCCAATGTCTAGTTGACAAGTTGGGGAAAATTCTAAAAATCATGCATTATAATTACAATACAAATATGGCTATGATAATCAAACCAATTCCGTATTTGAACACAACTGCAAAAAACACATGAGCATGTAACTTCCCACCATTACAGCAGCAACAAAGTTTTTTAAGAAATCACACAATTTAATGGACATAACTTATTTCTTTGTTTTCATAATGGCGACAAGTAAATGTACATCTTATTGTTTGCCTGCAAAACTTAATAAGTTTAACCAATTACTAAGCTAATCAATCACACACAAGTAGTCAAGCACAATTGTGCCAGAAGAGTGAATCTACAATGAACATTAACAATAGAAGCATAAACGACTTTGAAGGTAAAAACAACAGTAATTGTGCAAATAACATACTGGTTCATGTATCCATTAAGTCCAAGATTATATCACACAAATATATAGAGCAGTCTCAAGTTGCTACCCAAAAGTTTGGAAAACTAGCAGTAGTTATGCAAATTATCAAGCTAACATCAAGGGCATTGTTTACCTTGTTCTAAAATGTTGTTTTGGCATATTGCAATCAAACTACATTCTTTTTATCAACTATTGATGTTCCTTGAACCAGATTTAGCTAGCTGGTCTACAAGGACATGGATTAATTAACCTACAGACTTCAGTTTTTCCCTGATATACACTCAATTATTGTTCATCTAGATTTACATATATTGGTGAAAAAATCCCATGAATAACACATGGAGATGTCTAATGGGTTAGGTAAGATTGTGTAGCTTTGAAAGATTTGGCAATTGGCACAACCCACAACAAAGTAAAAATTCACTTTCCAAAACCACTATATGCATCTGCAACAACTCCCAATGTAAGTTGAAGGAAAGACCAAGAAAAAAGCTATATGACATCATTACTGCAACCCTCAAGCAAGTGGAAATTTCATGAGATTGCACTATAGTCCCAAGCAGAAAACTCATGATTTTATGGACAATTGTTGGAGGCTAATAGTGATTAACGATCATATAAGCCACTATAATAATGACCTACATTATAGGACCACAAGTAATATATGGACTCATGAAGAACAATAACCGACAAACTTACTTGATTCAAAGAATCATGTGGATTCTCACACTCTGCTGCCACAAAAACAAACACCTACAAGCATGCAACAAAAGCAAAGTTAAGCAACAATCTTTTAAAGTTTCGCTTGAACAACACAATAAAAAAGGTTCATAAGAGATTCAGTTGCACTGATGTATCAAGATACACTAAAATTTTCTAATGAAAAATCATTTTGCAAACTGAGAATACTCTAATACAGTTATCCGAAACTTAGGTTCAAATTCTCATTCGCTTAAAGACCCGAACATTAACGAGAGGTACTTCCTCTGCTCGGGGATTCCTTACTTTTCAGTGTTGACCTTGTACATAAAGATAAAATCATATTTTATTGTGCAGTAAAAATTAGTGGAAACTAGGAACGGCGACCATGAAGGAAATGGTCTGAAGTACCAGAAATACATGTTTACCTATTTTGTGTCCCACGTGAAAAGATGTGGAAGGTCAGCCAAAATGTTCAGCGTCATGCTAACCTGAAGACAAGACAACAATTAATGGTTACGAATTCGAGGCACATATCTTAAACAAGTAGCCTAATTTAATTATCCATGCAATTTTGTGCCACACACAATGCTTTAGAAATCTGAATTGTAGATACATTATGCAAAGAATATTTCAGAAAAAATTTACATGTATAGTTGTGCCCCCAAAGATGATACTATAGACAATTTTGAACCCTCTTCTATCCTTAAGCAACCCTTCATTCAGGAATGACAGGTCATCGAGTCCTTCAACATGAACAAACCTTTGATAGTTCATCACCAAATATACAAACTATTGTAGCACCATTCCAAATAACAGTTCATCACACCAAAAATGGATGATTTAGACAGTTCAAATTATAATCATGCTAAACTAACGGTTTTAGGAACATTGATGCCTTGTCCCTCTTCTGTAGTCTATATGGAAAACTAGCGGGTTTAGACAGTTCAAATAAACCATACATGTCGCATAAACAAAACTAACACATAGTATGTCTAAAAATGGCATATGCATCTTGAATTCTACACCTCACATAGTTAAAGTTGATGTGGTAAAGAAAAAAAGTAAACCTATCAGTTTCAAAAAATTAGATACTCCCTCATGTTTTGCATATATGATGTTGGAAAAACACATCATATAGTTGAAAATCAAGAGAGTAATAACAGATAGAATGCAACTATTTTATTATTGATTCAATGATTATATGTAGTTATTGTGTGTTTGACAAAAGAGAGGTTGTAGTTACAATTGCTGGAATCATTTTTTCATCTGTTCAAGCAATGAACATTACTTGAACCATTGAATTGAAATGGCTCCTGTGTCACTCACAGATCTGTTCCTAAATAGTTTTTTAAGGTTTGAACCTTGGTTATGATATGGGCATAATTATCACTACGCAGTCATGCTACAGAAATCTAAGATTTAAGAATGCATGTTTTTGATTTGTGGACTATGGCAAATATCTATTGCACATGAAAATTGATTGTGTTCTAAAATACCCAAAATGAACTAGTACATGCTAAAAAGGACTCATGATCATGAGGAATATATAGATAAACTTATTTTCATATCTAATTTCTTACAATAATGGATTTTAAGTTTGTTCTAGAGTAAATAAAGGACAAGTGTTTTCATACCTTTCGACCAGCAAAACATTCTATAAATTCACTTATGTGCCTTTTCAATGCTAGGAGCTCCAATGCTCGCTTGAAACAATCAGAGTCTATCCCAATGGGAAACTAAAGATTTGAGCCAAGTGAATGAAAAGAATCATTAACTCATTTCACAAATATGTTTTGGATAGCTCATAAATAATCAACATGAGAAAGAAATGTGCATAAGGAATTATCAATGGAATGGAAATATGGTTACAATACAATTTAAATACATGTCCAACATATCCCTGTTTAATGAAAATGCAAAAAAAAAGTTTGATCAAATGTTTCTAGCTTTCCCAACGTTCCAACTTTCATGAAGAGACAAAGCATTCCATGTTTAATCAAATGTTTAACTTAAAAAATTTGGGATACCATTCCTCTGGTAGACAAATGTTAATTAAGAGACATAACATAAGGTAAACAGTATTAGCAGGAGGACTAAGCACATGGTCACATTGGGTTAGTATAATACTAAACCTTGCTGGCTTTACGTGCACAGATAGCAATCAGGATGGAGTAAAATAACCAGTCAACATATGAGAGTGGTAATAAAAATAGTACATGTGACAAAGCAACACAACCTAGAGGCATACCAGCGTGATGGTCGCTCGGTGAACCATCCTGAAAACACGGTGGCATGGCACTTGACCTCAGACTCGGGTGTCATGGCTCTCGCCTTGAACAGTTCAAATATGTAAATCATACAAAGTTAGCAAGGAACACAAAAAGGAGTATTACATTGGCACTTTATTAACTGGAAAATAAGTTACCTTGTGATAGAATTTAGCCTCAAATTTACCAACACGACAGTCTATCATAGTCACATTCATTGCATCCTGACCACCTCCTAGAACCACCTACAAACAAATATTTTATATATGACCACTTATTTTTTGTCACTTGTACAAATAATCTCGCTTACATTATTTGAAAACACCAGAAGCTGAACAAACACTCTTGATTGTTATTGGCGCTTACAAGAACAGAACAATAAAGAAAATTGAAACATGTGCCCTTAAAGACCACATGAGCATGAGCCGACACAACACTAAACCAGTCATACGAGAACATTATTTGTAAACAAAAAAAGCACTTGCTCGAGATTCTAGAATACTTTTAAAACCTCTAATATCCAAATACCTCATTGTCATCTAGTTGCATATGTTCAAAAACAACTTGAGCTAAATATGCATCTTCTCGATCAAGTACCGCTGGTCCTGCAGTGGTTAACAACTGAATAAATAACTGGCAAAAATTCCAAACCAACGAGTAAAATATAAATATCATTCAAGCTTTTGGTCCCTATTTGAAACAGAAAATACTTACAAAATTTGGTGATTAGTTTGGCAACCTGCGAGTTGGTCAAACATTTTCAAGAAAAAACTACTTTAGGTGGGTGGGACATTTGCAAGAAAAAACTATTATTGCAGGTGGGTGGGACATTTGCAAAAAAATAAACTACAAGTATAGGTGTGTGGGGCATTTGAATGGAAACAAACTGGATTGCCTCTATTGATCTACCTGAAACACACATCTAAGTTACAATAGATCGATACAAACATTAAATAAATGTGAATCATTTTAACTGATACGTAGCTCATACTTACATTCTTTTTGAACGAAGAGGGTAAAAAGCCTGAAAGAAAGATAAAGGATAAACCATTAATGTGACTTATAAGAAGCTGGCCTAGCTCTTTGTTGATTATCGAATTGCGTGCATCAAGATGTATGTTGGGGTGGAACCTAAAACATATACAAATGTACATGGTGTTTGCAAACCATGCTAGTTGTGCCATCAGAACTTGCAGGTAGCAGTTTGATTCATTAGTATGTCATATGATTCACCATCAAAACAAGGAAACCGTAAACCGATTGGTTACAATACAATTCATCAATATAGGATGCCCATATTATATTGGTACTGCCCCCACGAACAGAGGATGTGTTTCCTAGCCTATATGACATAAGAGCCGAGCCTAACAATAAACTAATATGCATGCTTAACATATTTAGCTGGAAGAAACTATCATCAACAATAATAACAAGCATACCAAAGCGGTAAGCACGCTGCATAGGCAGACAAAATGGTGAAAATTTCGTGAATGACCCTCGAAGAAGAATCTGAACTTACCATGGCTTAGTGGGGTGCAAATCCATTGACTTGAACCTCTTCCGCCACTGAGCGAACTTGCGCTAATCACCACCATAGAAAAAAAATCAAATCAAAATCCCTAGTGCATATCAATGTGAAACACTAAAACAATTTATAGAAAAAGAAGTGCTAGTCATGACCAATCTCTAGTTTCACAGGTGCAATGAAGCTCCCAGAAAAAACAAAGTGACAAAACAACAAGGTTTACTTAAGACCAAGTAAAACAACAGTAGCATATATGATGCCAGCGGTACTAAATCTTAATCAGACATTTTACTACCGAACTATCAAAACATTGTATCTGCATGCAACAGAAGGAAGGGCTAGACGACAACATACCCTCATGAGGCAGTATTTGGGCTCGAACTTCTTGGAGTAGAGGTTGTCGTAGATGAGGCCAGAGCCAGTGGAACTGGTGCGGAACTTGAAGACAAAGATGGTGTTGGGGTCCTTCACCTTGTACATCTTGGCAAGCCTCTCCTTCAACTCCGCCTACAAAAAGCGAACAAAAAGAACATCCCTGAGATCTAGGCCAAACGTTGGAGTAAAGATTTGAGACCGGGGCGGCATGACCGAGATCTCACCTTGGAGACATTGGCATGGTCGAGGTGGATCACCTCAAGCACCTACAAGATAGAGGGAGGAGAGGCAGAGATTTGCGCCTCAATGGTGTACCACCCCAGTTCTTGGAGGTGGTCGCACGACGTCGCGGGCGACTGAGGTGAGGGGCTGACACCGGGATGGAGCGCGAGGGGGAGTTCGACCCCGCCGCACACCAAAAACCATGCACTGCCTGGCCATCGCCTCCAAGATCGGCCGCATCGGCTGGATGCCTTGCTTCATCGAACAGCTAGTCGTTGGATAGATCTCTTGTGTCGGGGATGACAGGCGGGTGGGGTGGAGAGAGGCGTGGCGGGCGGATCCTCGTGTGAGCGACCGTGACGGCGGTGCGTGGGCGTCAGTTGCTGAGAGTCGTGTGGAGGGTGAGGACTACGGCGGGGGCGTTGAGAGGTAGGGTCAGGGGTAGCGGACGCGAGAGGGGACAAATGGGCCTCATATGGTAACCAAATAACTCAGCCCACACAAGCTACTGTCGTTGTCACTGCGGTGTAAATAATATACCATACCAGCCAACCAAACATTGTAGTACCAGGTTATAAACCTTCCCAGTTCAGAGGAAGCAGTCGTGTTCATGTGTTGTGTCCACTCATGGCATTTTTTGCGTGAGCGGACGTGAAGCTGCGTGCGGAGTGTCCAAATTAGAGGTTGTCGCATGGGCCGACGTGCGCAGTGTGTAGAATGGGCGATAGGAATGGAAGATGGGAATTGAAATGGCGTGCGGACTATGGAGTTTGCACATTGGGAATGGGCGATGGGACTGGAGGTGAAGTTTGCACGATGGGAATGGGCATCGGGAATGGAGGCCGAGATGTTGGGCCTGAACAGCTGAAGAAGGGCGTGCATCAGGGAATGGTTTCCACGATGTTGAAACAGTGTTCACTCTCCACTATTATGTTGAATTGTTAAATGTATTTACATGTCGTTGGAGTGTCATAATGTTCGGTTGTACTACATATTTGGGTGTGGCTAACTTTCACTACTGTTATGTACATAATATTGTGTGGTTGAACTTTTAAATTACCACTAGGTATGTGCCCGTGCGTTGCAACGGTGAACAAACTACTTTCTACAAAATATTAGTGCACAAAGATTAAAAACGAAAGCACATATATTATCAACCTCAACATCTCACTGAAAAATATTCAAATTTAAAATTCCTTGCAATTTCGAAACTCCTTATGTCACTACAAAAAATGTTTATTCATCCAAGCTGTATAATTTCATCATCAGCTTCAAACACCTGTTAACTTAGAGTGCTCCAATACGCTTAGGCCCAATTACAAAGTTACATATACCAAAATAAAACTCGACAAGGAAAATTATCTACTACCCTAGAATAAATTTTGAATAGTTGGCGCCTAGCAGGTAACATAGAGTGCTCCAATACTCTTAGGCCCTTTCACTTGAAACATTGAGGGGAAAATAGCTATGAAGTATGGCCCTTTAACCTGAAACATTAGGCTAAAAATAGCTATCACAACACAAATGCTGGTAAAAGTAAATATCTCTACCTCTACTAATATTGAAGGGAATAACATTTCTTCTGCTCATGCACAACATTGGCGTCTACTGCACCGGTGCCAGGCCATTACCAAATACTAAGTTGGACATGTGCATTTGGCTGCTTCTTTGAGTAAGGCTATGGATAGTAGTCACATATTACTTATTTCCTATCTATGGTTTACATGTTTTGATCCTATTAGTAGTAAGTCTATTCTCTATACGTCTGAAAAAGGATAATCAATATTTGAGCTATATGTTGTTATGACAAAACTAATAGATAAAATACTTGAAATGTCAATCTATATAAAACACCACATAATTTAATGAATCATAAAATGATAATACATTGCATTGAATGATAGTTTACTAAAAATGCAAGATAAAAATTTGAACATATCTCTTTGGGTGGGTCGTAATATATACCATTGTATGGTATTTTATCTGGAACCTGCACAGAAAACTTGATGCAGGAAAGAATGGAACCCTTCACACCAGATGGTGTATCCATTTGTATCTAGAAATAATTGGGAGAAAAAAAAAAGAAATCCCTTTAGCAGACACAATCGAACGAATGCTTTCACTCCCAAATTAACCAATCAGAAAATCTACCTTTACACGTGCGTTGCTACGGCGTCTTTATATAACATAGGTAAACCTGTTATGGGGGTGGGGGCAACCTGCTTTTCCATCTCTTTGGTGGTAGAGAATAGATGAAAGTTGATGTCATACTTCTGCAGAAATAAGGTCGTAATGGAAGGTTTCCTGACTGCAACAATTGAGATACCAAAAAATAGGGGTTACAAAAATTAGACAATTATAGAACCTAAAAAGTAAAAACTTTGCTGATAGACATGAGATATAATTTACTCCCTCCAATGTTATTCGTGGTTTAGGACAATGACACAGTCTCCAGAATATGGCTTTGACCAAAGACTTTTGTTAAAATACAAATGAACTCTTTATACATTTATATTTTTATGAATGTACTTTTTAAGACAAATTGGTGCATGTAAATATTAGGTTTTAAACTAAATAACAAAACAGTTATTTGTAGTCAAAAATTTATAAGTTTGACTTAAACCTCGTCCAAAACGACAAATAATAGGACACCAGAGGGAGTAGTAATCTTGTTACGAGGTAGTACCTATGATGAGCCAACAAGTTAAAATTAGATATGAGGATGCAACAACTTAAAAATAGATAATACCTGACATTCTCAGTTTTTGCGGTAAACGTACCTGTTATCCTTGGAGCAACAATGACTGGGGAAAAACAGTGATGAATGTGCTTTGTTTCCGTGCGGCATATTGGCATGTGTAATTAAAAAGGAGAAAAAAATGGCAACTACACATTCATGCTATTTAGTTGCTGAACGAAATATTGATCCATACTTGGAAGTTGCAAGGTTGTACCTCATTGGTGCAGATCAAGTGTCCTCGAACATTTGCTAGCCTTGAAGCCATTCATGTTTGGTACTATGTTTTATCTACATAAAAAATTGTTGAAGAAATTTCAAGAATTTATGTAATTAATGAAGAAAGAAAGCATCATACATGATTCTGTGTTGTTGTCTCCTTGAGAATCTGTAGCAAAGTATCTATCTCCTGCCAACAGCGTCACATAATGTTTTTGCTCAAGAAGTCCATGCAAGCAAGAGTATTTAACATAAGTACTTGATGCTTGACTCATTAATAAAATCTAGATTCATAATCATGATGCTTGACTGTAACAACTAATATGCTAGTTATCAATTTATCAAGCATAAAGTTAGAATGATTTTTTGGTGCTTTGCCCTGCAACATAGGAATCCCAAGTTAATGAATATTTAGAATGAAACCCTTAATTGTGTAACTGTCTTGAGCAATCAGCTAGGTCTTATGGGTTAGGTCAGTAATAATGAATATTTCTAGCCATTGTAAACAAACAACAAATAAGTATTTTAGACTGATAATAAAATTCAAAAGATTGACTTGAGGCACATTGACAAAATGAAATTATTTTTCACAACCCAGCAGTAGCATGTGTGATAAGGCATGGTCTTGGGAAAAAATAAATCATTGTGTGGCATAAAAAATGAAACATAGGTCAATATTTTCCATAAGATTGGCTAAAGGCTTCATTGTATAATCAAGACAGAAAGTGTATAGCCACCTAATGTCTACAAACTATAAAGAAGAAACTGTTTTGGATGCATTTTTTAGAACAACAACACATCATTGTGAGGTTAGGATCTTCTTGATCCTAGTGGCTAAGATGTTCCAAAAAAGACATTAGATATGTAAATAGTATCTGTAAGCAATGTATATCATTAAAATTAAAAATAACGATATAAATTAGTAGGGAATATGTACCAAGACAGCTTAGCTCAGAAGAAGATATTGAAGTCTCATATGTCTTTTCACAGCATTTGTTATGAAACCCTATACATTGCAATCACCTTAATGAGACGATGACAGAAGAAAATGAGTACGACTGCGTTTGTCGAATATTTCATCAGTCTCTCATCCATTTAGAAATCATGATTACCAAGCAATATTTTCACTAAAGAGTATTTCGACATACACAAGGTGAGCATACCAGCAACTCTCAGCCAACAAAACCCAAAGAATTTGCTCCTATTTCCATTTGTGATGTCATAACTGATGCAATATTTGGTGGGAATAGGAGAAAATTTAGGTTACCTTGATGGGGAGAACGGTGCCTCGTTGGATCGCTCGCCCGCGCGGACCTAGAGGTGGACGCGGGTGGAGAGGAATTAGGGTGACCGCTTGAGCATCTCCACGAGCTGCTTCCTCCCGGTGGTGAGGAGCTGCCGGTGGAAGCCGGTGGTGAGGAGCTGCTTCCTGGCACAACGCTCGACGACGCCCTTGTCATACTCCCCCATGGTGGTGTAGACCTCAGCGAATCGGCGCATGTAGGGAGAGGAGATCTAGCGGACCTTCCATTGACGGCGCGAGCGCGGGAGGAGGTGAGGTGGCGGACCTTCCACCGCATGTGGGGAGAGATCTCCCCAGATAGCAGCATGTGGGGCGAGGAGGAGGTGGCGGACGCAAGGCGAGGAGGATAGCCATCGACGGCGCGGGCGTGGGATGGCCGGGCAGCGATTGCGGTAGCGAGCGGTAGAGAGCGGGGATAGCGCTAGAGGGCGGGGATTACGGGAGACGCTGATGATGTCAGGTGGGGCAGGGTGGGGGCGTGGCGTGCTTCACCAAAAAAAAGGTGGACGCCCACTCTACTATCTTATAGAGTAGTAGAGTTTGGACATACACAAGGTGAGCACACCAGCAACTCTCAACCGACAAAACCCAAAGAATTTGCTCCTATTTCCATGTGCGATGTAGTAACCGATGCAATATTTGGTGGGAATAGGAGAAAATCTAGGTTACCTTGATGGGGAGACCGGTGCCTCGTTGGATCGCTCGCCCGCTCGGACCTAGAGGTGGACGCAGGTGGAGAGGAAGTAGGGTGACCGCTTGAGCATCTCCACGAGCTGCTTCCTGCCGGTGGTGAGGAGCTGCCGGTGGAAGCCGGTGGTGAGGAGCTGCTTCCTGGCACAACGCTCGACGACGCCCTTGTCGTCCTCCCCCATGGTGGCGTAGACCTCAGCGAATCGGCGCATGAAGGACGAGGAGATCTGGCGGACCTTCCATTGACGGCGCGGGTGCGGGAGGGAGGTGAGGTGGCGGACCTTCCGCCACATGTGGGGAGAGATCTCCCCAGATATCAGCATGCGGGGCGAGGAGGAGGTGGTGGACGCGAGGCGAGGAGGATAGCTATCGACGGCGCGGGCGTGGGATGGCCGGGCTGGGATTGCAGTAGCGAGCGGTACAGAGCGGGGATAGCGGGAGACGCTGATGATGTCAGGCGGGGCGGGGCGGGGGCATGGCGTGCTTCACCAAAAAAGGTGGACGCCCACTCTACTATCTTATAGAGTAGTAGAGATTTGTATTTTATTGTGTTACCATTTGGGATGTATCTACCTGCTTCTTGTTTTGGTGTCACCTCGCCAAATATATACTGCTCGGCCACTATAGTGCAGGTTCGGTTCGGTTATTAAAGGATAGAAATTTTAAAAATACTAAGAATTTAAAAATATAAAATATAATTGTGTTTGGATAAGTGTTTCATTTAAACGATGTCTATCTATATGATACGAAAAAACCGTAGCAACGCACAGGCAACTAACTAGTGAACAAATATAAACACAAAACCACATTAGCCTACACACAAAACCACCACAAATATAAACACAAAACCACCGGCCGGCAGGATGGGACCGCCACCCACGGGAGGGATGGGGCCGCGATGAGCGTCGGGATCGGGATCGAGCAACAGGCAAACGTCTTCTCGTGGCGGCTGCATGTGGTGATGTGGTAACGTTTTCTCTTAGATGGACTTCGTGGCGGGTGTGATGAACTGAGATGTGCCTTTGTAAATAAATAAAAAACCAAACACAATAAAAAATAGATCCAGATCTAGTCTAGTTGGTTAAGTCCCTAACTTCTAAGCCATATAAGTTCAATGTTCAAACCATGATTTTTTTTCTTTCTATATATTTTTTCTTTTCTACAATTTATGCAATCAATGTGTTTTTCTTTTCTACGGTTCCATTTTCTTTTCTACAATTTATTCGGCCAATCTTTTAATTGTTTTATTTTAGTACCTAACATCTACAGATCAGGCTATAAGGATCGATTGGGAACCCTACCTCTATAGCGACCGGCCATTAGTCCCCAACGACCTCTATAATGACCCACCATTGGTTTAGCGACCAACTGTCGGTCCACAACTTTTAGCAACCAACAGTTCGTACCTAATAAGGGTCGCTAAAACTCAACCATGATGCAGTATGAACCATTCACCAAGTCTCTTGGTGAACCTCTTGAAAACTATCGCGAGCATTAACCCCTCGACATTTCAACCATAAAGAGCACCAATAGTGTCGGGGCAGTAATTAGGGACACCCTAATTACTCCCCTAACAAACGCACTCAGAGGAATAAAGGACGGAACTCCCGAATGGTGACAAAAGAACCACCGATAATAAAACAAGACGTCCCCCAAGGGTGTCCCACCTCGAGTAGGGCCCCACCTTGCCTGAGGACGACACCACTCGCTCTGCTTTGCCCGAAGACGCCTCAGCCCAGTGCGTCTCACCTGAGCCGACCTCAAGCGAAGGACAAGGGCACTCGAAAACAGGCGAGGGACAGGTGCATTTAATGTGTGCGCCAACCCGCGTTGTGGTAGCAAAACACAGTAGCCGACAAGACAACGATCACGTCCAGCACAACAGTATGATTACGCCTACATCACAGTGCGCGCACACTGCCTGACGCCCTCCGATGGGACGCCTAAAGCGACAAGCCGAGCAAACTAGCCTTCAGGCGCAACCACTCTGCCTTGCCCCGACCCCGGGCTTAGTTTCCGGGAAAATTCTCTATCTTGCCTGAGCTCAGCCTCGGCCACCGACTGCCGCGAATCCTGCAGACAGCCACTCTGCCCGACTGTAGCGCATGGCTCGGCCAGCGCCTCGGGAAGACTTCTGCATCAACCAAATAGGGACTCTGATCTCAATGAGCGCTGCAGAGAATCTCGACGTCATCACACGACAGGATGATGACGCACCCTGTAAGCAGCCTTTGGCCCATACCCCGACGCTGTTTACAACCACTATAGCATGGGCGGCCTCTCCCTCGGGGGCTCGGGCGTATGGACAACCCCTCGGCCCCGGGATTCTACGTAGATTCATCGGGCGCGAATCTGCTACATGGATCACCGTCACATCAGACGCCAGGGCATCTCTCCTTCGAATACAAGACTCAACTTCACTGTAGACGCTCCCCTTGGTGTATAAATAGGGTAGTGTTCTCTCCATGGGACAGGAGGACACACGTAGACGAGTTCTTGCTTTCTCACTCTATCTTAGATATTGGCACTTGCCTCAATCATCTCTAGGGACTTGGGGACTTCCCCTCTCCTACTATGTTTGTAAACCCCTACTACAGGCACCATGGTGTGAGTAATATAAGCCCCATGCCCTCTACTGGAAGTAGGGCCTCGAGAAGCCCGAACCAGGATAATCGCTTGTGTCATCTCGCACACCATCTAGAGCCGGCCACGCGGCACATTACTGGTTGATTAAGGACCCACGGTCCAAACACCGACAATTGGCGCGCTAGGTAGGGGGTAGTCGTGTGAAACGTCCCTAATAATCGCCAGCGCTTTAGATGGCAGATTCTCACCACCCACTCATGCTCGGGATGATGATCAGGTTCAGGAGTCTTGAGTTCATGTCTCTCAGCATCGAGTACGACTTGGTACTCCTCCCGCCTGCCCCTCTAGAGGATCAAAGCTCTCGCCACCACCCTTCTCGTTGCAGGAGGCAAAGACGGAGTAACCAGAATCGTGCCCCACGGGGCACTCTGTGCGCAGAAGATGCCACCGGGAATGATGACAGCATTGAGTCTCTCTCAAGGGACTTGGCCAGCATCAACATTTCACCTCGAGCGCCTGCGCCAACATTCCTGGCACCGCCTGCTCCAATGGGGGAATCACCATTCCCCCACGGTGTCGAGCAAGGTGTCTCAGCGGCACCTGCCCTCCCACCCACGGGTCGGGAGGAGCCGGATGCTCCTTGGAGAGACATGGTAGGAGAAGAAGGAGAACCATCTATGTTCAACCCCATCCCCTTCCAACCATGTTATGACACCAGCTACGATGCTCAGATGTATGCCGGGCTACCATTCCCCTCCAGGTGCTTGGACTCCAAGGAAGAAGATGGCCCAAACTACGCCTTGGATTTCTCCGGGCTGAGGGACCCTGAGTCCATGGTGCAGTTCCTATACACATGTGATGGGATGCTCTTCGAAAGCTCGAAGGGTTACAGCTCCGGTGATGAAGGCTATGATCCGACTCGGGAGTGCTTCTACGTCGACTCAGGGCTCCCCGAGGAAGGAGATCACCTTGGCATGCCATAAGAGGGCGACCAACCTCCATCGCACAACCCAGACGGGACCCAGACCCCACCGGGGAGCCATGAGGCTCACCTCGAGCAACTCCGGGAGTTGCACGACAAGCTTGTGGAAGAACAGCAACGCCTGCAGCAACTGCGATAGGCTTTGGAGGGAGAGGACGTGGGCAAAGCCCTCGACAGAGGTGCATGGGCGAAGGCTTTGGAGGAAGACGTCGACTCTACCGAGCCCCCGCCCTCAACCGAGTGAGCCAAATCCTAGCAGCGGCTGCGCTCCTACTCTGCACCATGTTGGAGCCCTCCACCACCGAGGGACACTTCATCCACGACGAACTTCTGGGGCTTCTAGAATGCGCTACGGTCCAGTAGGCCGAGAGTTTGGCCTCTTGGCTCTAGGGACCCGCTTCGAGCCTCCAGCCAGGGCCCTCTCGCTTCGAGAAGGAAGCCTCGGTGCATTCTGCGCATACCATGCAGAGGGCACCCACGATGCATGACTGTCTCCGAGACAATCGCCAACCACATGCGGTCCATGACCGTCTTGGTGGACACACCTGGCAGCGTGAAACATTTGGCTACCAGCCTTAGCGAGGCAGACGCTACGATAGCTAGGAGGACTGAAGTCCTTCTCCTAAGCCACCAGGCCCCCAAGTCTTCAGCAAGGCCATCCACAGGGCACCATTCCCGCCTCAGTTCTAGGCCCTGGCTACTATCACCAAGTTTTATTCAGGAGAAACGAAGCTGGAGCTATGTCTCGTGAATTATCGGCTCGCTTGCCAGCTCAGGGGAACGAGTGATGACAATCTCACTATTCGGAACCTCCCTCTCTTTCTCTCCGACTCTGCCCGAGCATGGCTCGAGCAGCTCTCGCCAGCACAAATCCATGACTGGGAAGACCTGGTCCGGGTCTTCGGAGGGAACTTCTAGGGCACGTACTTTCACGCGCGAAACTCTTGGGACCTCCAAAGCTGCCGACAGAAATCCGATGAAAGAATCCACGATTACATCCACAGGTTCTCAAAACAGTGCATTGAGCTCCCCAACGTCACCAACTCCGATGTCATAGGGGCTTTCCTCGCGGGCACCTCCTACCGGGACCTGGTCAGCTAGTTGGGTCGCAAGACCCCAACATAGGCCAACGAACTAATGGACATCGACATGAAGTTCGCTTTGGGGCAGGAGGCAGTCGAGGCCCTTTTCCACAAGGACAAAGGGGATGTGAAGCGAAAGGAGGGTGCCCCCTAGGCATCTGTCCCACGTAACCCGAAGAAGGGCAAAAGGAAGAAAAAACACAGTAGGGCCCGCTCGAGGCCCTCGTCACCGAGCTCGTTGTCACTACGGAAAAACGCAATCCTCGGGTCCCCCAAGGGGGGCCAGGGGTCTTCGACAAAATGTTGAAGGAGTCGTGCCCTTATCATAAGGGCCCGGTCAAGCACACCCTCGGCGAATGTGACATGCTCTAGCGCTTCTACAACAAGCCTAGCCCCTCCACGGAGGGAGGAAACAGGAAGTCCCCCGATACCGGAGACGACGACAACAAGGTTGATGGCTTCCCCGATGTGCATAACTGCTACATAATCTTTAGGGGACATTGTCAACATGTCCTCAAGGAAACGCAAGCCGGAGCACCGGGAAGTCTTCTCGGTTGAAGCAGCAACCCCGGTCCATAGACTGGTTGGATCGCGCCATCACCTTCAACTGGAATGACCACCCGGACCACGTCCCGAACCCTAGGAAATATCCACTCATTATCGACCCCATCATAGGCAACACGTGCCTCACAAAGGTGCTCATGGATGGAGGCAACAGCCTCAACCTCATCTATGCAGACACTCTGGATCTCCTAGGGGTCGGGCGATCTCAGATTCGACTCGGGGCCGCACCTTTCCACGGCATCACCCCACGCAAGAGGGTGCATCCCCTCAGGCAGATTGATCTGCCTATCTGCTTGGGGACCCCCACTAATTACTTAAAGGAAACCCTCATGTTTGAGGTGGTAGGGTTTCGAGGTATGTACCATGTTGTGCTCGGGCGGCCATGTTACGCTAGGTTCATGGCCGTCCCAAACTACAAGTACTTGAAACTAAAGATGCCTGGGCCCATGGGCATCATCATCGTCGGCTCCACTTACCGCCATGTCTATGAGTGTGACGTCGAATGTGTTGAATATGCCGAGGCGCTCGTTAACTCAGAGGCTCTCATTGCCGATCTAGAGAACCTCGCTGGAGCGGTGCCCGACGCCAAGAAGCACACCAACAACTTCGAGCCGACCGAAGCCATGAAGACTGTCCCCCTCGACCCTAGTAGCTCTAGGGAGAAGGCATTGCGGATGGGCTCTCAGCTTGAGCCCAAATAGGAAGCAGTGCTCGTCGACTTTCTTCACATGAAGTATTCGCGTCGAGTCCCTCGGACATGCCGAGCATACCATTGGGAGTCGCCGAGCACTCCTTGGACTTCCGAGCCAACTCCAGACCGGTGAGGCAACCCCTGCGCCGATTCGACAAGGATAAATGCAGGGTCATTGGGGAAGAGGTCCACAAGCTATTGGCGGATGGGTTCATCAAGAAAGTATTCCATCAGAGTGGTTAGCAAACCCTGTATTAGTTAGGAAAAAGGGAGGGAAATGGAGGATGTGTGTAGACTACATTGGTTTAAATAATGCATGTCTGAAAGTTCCTTATCCTCTTCCTCAAATAGATTAGATCATAGACTCTATTGCAGGGTGCAAAACACTTTCCTTCCTTGATGCGTACTCGGGCTACCACCAAATCTGGATGAAAGAGTCCGACCATCTTGCGACCTCCTTCATCACCCCGTAGGGCATATATTGTTACACAACCATGCTCTTCGGGCAGCGCAACACAGGAGCCGCGTATCAACATTGCATGAACCACGTGTTCGGCGACCACATAGGCTCCACGATTGAGGCCTATGTCGATGATATAGTGGTTAAAACTAGGAAGGTCGACAACCTTGTCGCCGACCTAGAGACTGCATTTGCTTGTCTACGAGCCAAGAACGTTCGACTTAACCCTGAAAAGTGTGTCTTTGGTGTCCCCTGAGGCATGCTCTTAGGGTTCATAATCTCGAAGCCAACCCGGAGAAGGTCTCGGCCATTACTAACATGGGGCCCATCAAAGATGTCAAGGGGGTTCAGCGGGTCATGGGATGCCTCGTGGCCCTGAGCCGCTTCATCTCGCGACTCGGCGAGAAGGGCCTGCCCCTATATCATCTCTTGAGGAAGACCGAGCGCTTCGCTTGGACACCCAAAGTCGAAGAGGCCCTTAAGAACCTCAAGAAGCTTCTCTCTGACGCTCCCATCCTAATATCCCCGGATGAAGGGGAGCCCCTTTTACTCTACGTAGCCGCAACCACCTAGGTGGTCAGCGCCGCTATCATGGTAGAAAGAAAGGAGGAAGGACACACCTTGCTGGTCCAAAGGCCGGTGTACTTCGTTAGCGAGGTGCTGTCAGAAACAAAGGTGCGCTACCCACAAGTCTAGAAGCTGATGTACGCGGTGATCCTAACTAGAAGAAAATTGTGTCATTATTTCGAGTCCCATCCTGTAACGGTGATATTGTCTTTTCCTTTGTGAGAGATCGTCCAGAATAGGGAAGCCTCAGGTGGGGTAGCCATGTTGGCCATCGAACTCATGGGAGAGGCTCTCTCGTTCGCCCCCAAGAAGGCCGTCAAATCCCAAGCCCTGGCTGACTTTTTGGCTGAATGGACTGATACCTAGTTACCAACGGCTCCGATCCAAGCCGAGTTATAGACCATGTACTTTGATGGATCACTGATGAAAACTGGGGCAGGCGCTGGATTGCTTTTTATCTCACCCTTCAGCGTACATCTGCAATATGTCGTGCATCTCCACTTTGCTGCGTCCAACAACGTCGCTAAGTACGAAGCCTTGGTCAATGGTTTGCGCATCGCCATCGAGCTAGGGGTCAGACGCCTCGACGTCTGAGGGGATCCCAGCTTGTCATTGACCAAGTGATGAAAAACTCAAGCTGTCATGACGCGAGGATGGAGGGTTACTGCGAGGAAGTTCGGCGCCTCAAAGATAAATTTTTCGGCCTGGAGCTCAACAACGTCGCAAGCCGGTACAACGAGGTAGCTGATGAACTAGCGAAAATCACCTTAGGGCGAACCATGGTCCCCCAAACGTCTTCGCCAGGGACATATTCAAACCCTCGGTAATGCCCAAGGAGGCATCCAAGCTCGCCCCCGACCAATGGACTCGAGGCTATGTAGATCGATGACGACGATGACCGAGCCGCTCCAGCCTTGGACTAGAGGGCACCTTACCTAGAATATCTCCTTCGGGGAGAACTCCCTCTAGGGAAGACCAAGGCCCGATGCCTCGCCCGCCGAGAAAAGACCTTTGTGCTGATAGGAGAAGAAAAGGAGTTGTACCGAAGTAGCCCCTTGGGAATATTTCAACGGTGTATACCAATCAGCTAAGGGAAGGAGTTGCTAGGAGAAATCCACTTGGTGGCATGCGAGCACCACGCGATGCCCCAGACCCTCGTCAGCAACGCCTTCAGGCAAGGGTTCTACTGGCCGACTGCAGTAGCGAATGCTATCAGGATCATGCAGTCCTGCCGAGGCTACCAGTTCTACACAAAGCAGACGCACATGCTAGCTCAGGCCCTTCAGATGATTCCAATAACGTGGCCATTTGTGGTGTGGGGATTGGATCACATCGGTCCTCTACACAAGGCACCTGGGGACTTCACGCACCTGATGGTCGCCATCGACAAATTCTCCAAGTCGATCGAGGTCTGACCCCTCAACAACATTAAATTCGAGCAGGCGGTCACATTCTTCATGGATATCATTCATCACTTTGGGGTCCCCAACTCAATCATCACCGACAACGGCACCTAGTTCATAGGGAAGAAGTTCCTCAGCTTCTGCAGCGACCATCACATCTGTGTAGATTGGTTAGTAGTGGCACACCCGAGGTGCAACGGGCAAGTAGAGCGTGCCAACGACATGATCCTACAGGGCCTAAAGTCGAGGATCTTCAATGACCTAAACAAGTTCGGCAGGCGATGGCTCGCTGAGATCCTTTCAGTGATCTGGAACCTAAGGACTACTCCGAGCCAAGCCATGGGGTTCACACCATTCATCCTGGTCTATGGGGCCGAGGCTATCCTACCCACTGACCTAGAGTATGGTTCCCCGAGGCTACAGGCGTACAACGAACGCAACAATCAAGTCAGTCGTGAAGACTCTCTGGACCAGTTGGACGAAGCTCGGGACGTAGCTCTCCTTCACTCAGCAAAATATCAACAACCCCTACGACGCTACCACGAACGGTGCGTCTGACCCCGGGGGTTCTAGGAAGGTGACCTGGTGCTTCGGCTATGACAAGACAACCAAGGATGCCACAAGCTCATTCCCCCCTGGGAAGGACCCTTCATCATTGCCATGGTGCTGAAGCCGAGAACATACATGCTCTGCAACGAGAAAGGAGAAATCTACGACAATGCCTGGAATATTGAGCAGCTACGTCGCTTTTACCCTTAGGCATACTGGTCTAGGCCTAGTTGTACTATGTTTGCATAATTAATAATGAATGGTTCTCAAAAGAGGCTCGGCCTTGCTTTCAAAACCGAGCTTCCCTAGGGGGCTAGAAGGGGGAACCCCTCCTCTATGTTGCCTTTTCTCTCGCAGTTTTGAAAAATGAACATGTTTCATAGCCTCGCCCTAAGTTGTAACGTGGAAGCCCCTAGGAACAGAGGCCGTCCTGACTAAGGAAGAATAGACGAGCCACTAGAACACCTATGCCTCAGGGATACGGTTTCCTCACTCACTACTCTCTCCCCAAAGGGAAACTCGCGTTCTAATGGGGACACCACGGTAGGACTAAGGAAAAGGCACAAAACAGCGGAAAAAACACACAACAAAAGGATACGAGTTTAAACACTTAGTATCTACAAAGAGTCTTAGCATATATTACAAAAAGATTGATAATTCCTCGTAGGGCTAGGGTCATCTTTCACGCAGATGGAGGAGGTCCCACAGGAGGCTCGACAACCGCAGGCGACGAGGGAATAGGCAACGCCTCGTCCTCGAAGTGATAACCTAGCAAGGTCCCTAGCCCCTCGACGACGTCCATCAGCCTCTGCCCTTCGGCAGCAACCAGCTCGGGCTCATCGGGGAGCACAAAGCCGTCGCACACCCGCTCTAGGTCAATCTCGTAGTGGGAAGCGACTACCGCTAGGGCCCGTTTCACCCTGTGGTGGATGGCCCCGCGGAGCTCACCCCGTACAAAGTCACCTGGGGCTTGCATGCAAGGCCACATGGTCCACCTCGAGGCACGCCCACCACATCGAGGTCTCAAAAGTGGTCCGCCACCGCCTCGGACACCTCCCTCAGCTCGACCCCCTATTGCTCCATGGTTCGGGCTGCACCCTTTAGACTCTTCTCAAGACCTGGAAAGTGGATGAAGGGATCAAGACAAGATAAGACAAAGAGCCGAACCCGAAAAGCGAAAACAAGACGACAGCAACACACCTTCTATACGGGCGCCTAGAGCCCGACTCGAGGACCGTTCATCCTCCAGAGACTTGACAAGGGAGTTACGTTCCTCTGTCATTGCCTGGAGGCCCTCCTGCGCCCGTCGCAGCACCTCTTCATGGTGGTCTGCCACTGCCTTCAGACCAAGGACCTCAACCCTCAGTCGACGGGCCTCCTCACAGTCTACCGCACCCTCCTCCTTTAGTCCCACGCGCCGGGACGTTAGGTCAGCCACTTCGGCGCTCCTCTGAGCCAACTGCTCGTTTGACCGAAGCAGTGTGGCCTGGTGAGGCTACAACGCTTCCTAGACCCCCGTTCGTGGCGGAGGAAATGGACTTAGCAATCGACCGCAACATGAGATCATGTAAAGAAATGAAACTTCCATCGCTGCATGCTAAGGGACAAGCAACCTCGGCAAAGAAAAGGTCAATGCCCTTACATGGCCCTGTGCCTAGAACTCGGCCTAGGCATCCCACTCGTCGATGTCGTTGAGGATGAAGTATGGGTCACCCTCGGTAGACACCCACGCTAGGGGCGCCTTTGACTGGAACGAGGTGTTCAGCCCGGAGCGGACAAGATGAACGGTAACCCCCACGATGGGGGGCTCGACGATTATCAGGTCGCTAAGCAATGGCCTGAAGGGTATCTTCCACGGCCCCTCCGAGGTGCTGGCCCCCTCTACGTGCCCTGTCCTTGAGCTCGGTGCAACTTCGGAGGTGTCGGGCATAGCGTGCAGGAGGTCGGAGACTATGGGCGTCGTGGCACACGGCGCAGCCTCTGCCTCATCCTCAGAGGAGACGACGATGGCCCTAGTCGGCGACACCGGACGTGCGGGAGCCACCTCAGTCGCAGCTATGTTGAGCTCGACCGGTGCCCCGGGAACGGGTACTGCCACCCTAGCAACTTGTTGAGATGCTTCCTGGATAGAAGGGGGGTGAGACAAGGCCCCTGCAGACGTCCCCATGCCGCACTTCACTGCCTTAGTGGCAGTAGAGATTGGCGTGTCGGCCCGGTGCTTGGTGCAAAAAACAGAAACGACTGTCAAAAAGAAAGATGGTACACAAGTAGACTTTCCTGCATTATGAATACGTACCCAGAGATAGGTAAAAACTGACGCCTTGTCCTCCGGATCCTTGGCTCCTACTGCCCCACCAATGACAAAGGCGGGGCAATGGTCACCTTTTCTGCAACCCTCGGCGCGGGGGCCGAGGGCGGGACAATAGCTGGGGCCACTACGGGCCCCGGGACAACAACATGAGGGGGAGTGATAGGCCCGTCCTCTGTGTTCCCTCCAGCGGGAGGCTGCTAAGGCGACCCCGTCGGCGCACCCATAGGGACGATGATGACTTCCACGGGAAGAGGTACGACTTCCCCCTCCACGACCTCTGCCTCTTCCATCTTGGCAGGGACGGGAGCAGGCTCGGCAAATACCCACACCCCGGACAAGGACGCTGCCAGCCCCTACAAGGGAGGGGCTGCGCCGTCAGAAGGATCCATGGAGGCTGGCACGGAACTGAACCTGGCCTGGGGGCTGAAGCCCTCGTGGACCTCCATCCCCTCGTCGTCATCATTATCGTCATCCTCCTCCACCTCAGTTTTGGGAGAGGACTCGAGCGGGAGCCCCTCCCTCGCCTGCACTCTGCAACACTTCTCCATCACATCATGGGCCACCATCTTCTTGCGGGCTCGCCTCTTCGCCTCATCCTTCTTCTGCTTCTGCTCTTTGGCTGCCAGCCAGTGCACCTCATTGGCCGCCGCATCCTCTGGGACCGGGGGTCGGGCGGTTAGGAAGCCCCGGAGTTCCTGTTGAGAGACAAGAAGGTAAGACTGGGACAAAAAAGAAGAAGCTAAAGATAAAAACAAAAACAAAAGACTCGCCAAGAACACATAGCCCTGCTCGGGGCGCATCAGCACTACGGCAGAATAATCTGCCTTCCCCACTGTTCCCTTCACCTGCTGGAGAAGTTTGTCAGTGGAGAGGGCGTCCGAGGCCATCCAAGAACTTTCCACGAATCCCTCGAGGGTCATCACATCGAGTCGGAGTCGACGGTCGGCTAGCAGCAGCACTCGCCACCAATGGAAGGCCACGACAACTCCAGCTGCGGTGAGATTGTAGTCCTGAAGCTTCCGCAGCGCCTCTAGCAACGACTTCAGGTGGGTCTGGAGATCGCGTTGCAGCCCCCACCTCCACTTCTCCTCCGCTCCGAGGACGACACGGTGTGTAAACTCCGGCAGCCGCCCATCGTTGTTACGGAGGTAGAACCACAGGCTCTACCACCCCTTGTTCGACGAGGTAAGGGTGGCAGGGATGTACAGCACCACTCGATCTAAGCGGCTGGAGCATGCAGCCACTGGCGCGGACGGCGTGGCGCACCTTCCTCACCTCGCTAGGGAGGGAGAAGGGCTCTGCACGGAAGAGATGGAGCCACAGGTCCCAGTGGGGCTCAATCCCCAGGAATCCCTCACAGATGGCAGAGAAGATGGCTGCCTGCATGATGGAATTGGGGTTGAAGTTGTGCAGCTCCACCTCGTAGTAGTGCGGCAAGGCTCGCATGAAGCGGCTCGCTGGAACCCCAAAGCCCCTTTCATGGAACGAGGTGAAGCTAACGATTTAGCGAGTGAACGGATTCGGCACCTTCTCATTGTGCGGCGCGATCTACTCGGGCTACGGGCCGATAGTTCAATGTCGGAGCAGGTCGGCATCAACCAGCGCTTCCAGATCTGCATTGGTGATGGAAGACATAGGCCACGGGTCGCGGGGAGGAAGGACGATGATCTTTTCTGCCATTGAAATAAACAGAAGGGTGAGAAGAAGACAAAGAGCTCTCTAGGCAGAAGGTGAAAACGACATTTGAAGGCAAAGGATTGAGACTGCAAAGGTAACGGTCTGAAGCCCTCCCTCTCGGTCAGCTTTATAGGATGGACAGAGCCACCAAGGTGTGATTCGAAAAGCGGCTGGACGACGGCCATTTCGAATCCCGTGAGCACATGTGCCACGAACGGTTGGTTGGCAGGCAGAACGTCTCATCGCATTAAATGACCATGTCCCCTCTGAGGAAAAAACACGCTGAGCGTTGTTCCGCACTCCGCCTCAAAAGGTACGCCCTCTCCCCTCGACTATACCACCTCCTACTCGCCTCGGCAACCAAACTAGAAAGAAGCGTCATCTGCCTCGGGTGACCCCTTCAGAAAAGGAGCAGCGAATCGGAGTCGTATTCTACCTCGATGTGTCGCTTCGGGAGGAAAAAAGGCAAAAGCGATACTGTTTAGAGGTTCAAAGGCTCGACCCTCAATAGGAATAAGACGAACTACCTCAGGACTTTAGGGCCTGAGCCCAATACTGATCAGGGGTTCAAAGTTTGGCCCCTCGAAAGGGCTTCAAAACCACCCATAGCGTAGAGTCAGGGATGACTATAGGTACGCCCGTACACGTCCTCGGCTCGGGTTGCGACCCAAGGTATCTTAAGGCATATCCGAGAACCCCCGAGAGCGATTCGTGACGGTATCCCATCGTAGGGAGGCATCGAGCCCTCGGACCTCATCGAACGGGTCTGGGACCAAGCGAATTACCTGTAGGAGCCTTTGGGGCATGTATCCGGATCTCAAGCTGACTCCAATCGAAAGGAGCTCAGACCCCTGCTTGAATTTCCCATTAGCAGCTCAATGGAAACGTCACGCTCGTCGCCCATCAAGGACAGCGTGATGCATCCCCCCTTCCTCCTTGCGGAGAGGCGATGAAGGGGCATATGAACCAAAAGTCGAGACATCCCTCGATCGACCTATTGCTCTATGCAAATGCTCGGGGGCTACCCTCGCAAAAAGGTCCCCCCAGTCTGACCAAAAGATCAAACGAGACCGATCAAAGAATTAAAGCCCCTGAAGGAGTCAACCACTCCTTCGAGGCCTCGGGGGCTACACCCGATGGGTGCGCTCATGCGCACCCCTCGGAAAACAGACATGTCCTATCTCTCAAAAAAGCAGCACGCCCGTGGGCCAGCGGCAGAGCCTCCAAACAAGTACCAGAAGTACTTCCTTGGAAGGCTCAGGGGCTACTGTCGGGGGTAGTAATTAGGGATACCCTGATTACTCCCCTAACAAACGCACTTAGAGGAATAAAGGACAGAACTCCCAAAAGGTGACGACAGAGACACCAATAATAAGACCAAGACATCCCCCAAGGGTGTCCCACCTTGAGCAGGGCCCCACCTCGCCTGAAGTCGACACCACTCGCTCCGCTTTGCCCGAAGCCGCCTCAGCCCAGTTCGTCTCGCCCGAGCCGGCCTTAAGCGAATAGGACAAGGGCACCCAAAACGGGCGGGGACAGGTGCATTTAATGTGTGTGCCAACTCGCGCTGTGGCAGCAAAACACAGTATCAGACAAGACAACAATCACGTCCAGCACAGCGGTATGATTACGCCTACATCACAGTGCGTGCACACCGCCTGACGCCCTCCAATGGGACGCCTAACGCGACAAGCCGAGCAGACGAGCCTTCGGGCACAACCGCTCTGCCTCGTCTGACCTCGGGCTCAGTCCTCGGGCAAGTTCTCCATCTCGCTCGAGCTCGCCAAATAGGGACTCTGATCTCAATGAGCGTTGTAGGGAATCTCGACGTCATCACGCGCCATGATGATGACGCACCCTGTAAGCAGCCTTTGGCCCATACCCCGATGCTGTTTACAACCACTACGGCATGGGCAGCCTCTCCCTCGGGGGCTCGGTCGTACGGACAACCCCTCAGCCCCGACATTCTACATAGAATCAGCGGGCACGAATCTACTTCATGGATCGTCATCACATCAGATGCTAGGGCATCTCTCCTTCGAATACAAGACTCAGCTTCACTGCGGACCCTCCCCTTGGTGTATAAATAGGGTAGTGGTCCCTCCATGGGATAGGAGGACACACGTAGATGAGTTCTTACTTTCTCACTCTGTCTTAGATATTGGCACTTGCCTCAATCATCTCTAGGGACTTGGGGACTTCCCCTCTCCCCCTGTGCATGTAAACCCCTACTGTAGGCACCATGGTGCGAGTAATATAAGCCTCATCCCCTCTGCTGGAAGTAGGGCCTTGAGAAGCCTGAACCAGGATAATTGCTTGTGTCATCTCGCACACATCTAGAGCCAGCCACGCGACACATTACTGGTTGGTTAAGGACCCGTGGTCCAAACACCGATAAATAGTTAGACGAGAATGTGTCAAAATCATACCTTAGACATATTGTAATTGGCTAGATTTGTGAGTTTCTCCTTGAAGGTCTAATGCTATATATGAACAACACATGCATATTGTCCCTACTAGAAAAACTTGCTATGTTATATTAAACATCAATATATCATGGTATCACGAGGGTTTACTCTTGAAACCTTCCTTCTAGCGTCGTCACCTCTTTATAGTGTGGAAACCAATCTCTACAACGGTATGTGCATGAATACCTTATCTCACATGGCTCATTGAATTGATGTTTCAATGCAGAGTGCTGCCCTAGCAATGCTTGTTGGTACTTTGACCTGCACAAAACTTTATGTGAATACAACCACAAGGTAAGGGTGGTGTCTGCATGCCATTAGGATATGACCAGCAGACTATTCGGTTGTTTGTTTTAGCTTAAATCTAGCTTCTCGCTACCAAAAGCTATTGCGAACTATGAAACGTTTAGTTTTTTATCCTGTTTCTTTGATAACTGCTTTGGTAAAAACCGTCTAAAATCAACGTGAACACAGAATCAACCGAGTCTCATGATGATAAGAGGAATATGTCACTTTCTAGATCCTAACCAATATGGACCCATTTATCTTACTCCGCACGTAATCCTAGAGTCTCACAAGATTTTCATAAAAGCTTGTCAGAAAAAGGCTAAACTAAACTTGTCGTGTATATGGTCGTGCAAAACACTGTTTTGCACTATTTCACACTACAGATTAACTGCTTTACACTTTTCACACTATAGATTAACTATTTGCAAAGTGGAGTTTGAAATATAAGATAGAATATGTAAGATTGCTAGAGATAATATTATATATGTGGGAAATAAGTCAGGTTGTTTTATAGTGCTGTGTCACCACAATGTTGAACTCCTCAATCAGGCCTCAAGTTATCACTACCGGAATCGCCGGCTTTGCCGAGTGCCTGAAGCACTCGGCAAAGCCTTAAAAACACTCGGCAAAGGCTTTGCCGAGTGTCGCACTCGGCAAAGAGGGCTTAGCATACAGTGCATCGGCAAAGCAGTCTTTGCCGAGTACTTTTTCTCGGGCACTTGGCAAAGTGGTTTGCCCAGTGCCAAAGAGCACTCGGCAAAGAAAAGCAGGCGTTGCGGCAACAGGGTGATGGAGATGGAGTCTTTGCCGAGTGTCCCTTGCAACACTCGGCAAAGAAGTTACCTTTGCCGAGTGTCAGCCTGACAGCACTCGGCAAAGAATCCGCCAGAGGGGGTCCCCATGTCATGTACTTTGCCGAGTGCTTGGTATGGCACTCGGCAAAGCGTGCTTCTTTGCCGAGTGCCATAGACATTACACTCGGCAAAGAACCTATACCGGTGCCCAGGTCTTGGTTCTTTGCCGAGTGTTATGACCCTGACACTCGGCAAAGCACCTCTTTGCCGAGTGTTACACTCGGCAAAGTGACCAGTATACACCTTTTTTATTTGTTTTTTAATTCCATCCATCCAAACAAAAGATACCACATATACTTCACATATATCATAGATATCATCACAAACATAAATATCCAACACAAACATAAATATCCAAGTTCTCAACGCAAACATAAGTATCAAAAACATAAGTCTCATAAGTCTCAAGCTCTGACATAACTATTCAACACAAGTTCATAAGTCTCATAAGTATCAAGAACATAAGTATTCAACACAAGTTCTGAAGTCTAAACACTGAAAACATAACTCTCATGGAGGTGGGCGGTTCGACTGGTGCTGCGTTGGGCTGAACCCTTCATGAGGGTTGTTGGATGCCGCCCCAGATTGGCCCTGCACAGAGAAGAGATTGCATGTGTTATACCAGATGCATTACCAACATCTAACTACAATATTGATACTCACAGGAGTATGGAAGATAGCAGGGTCAACTGCAGGGAATAATGGAGGTGGCGGAGCGAAACCCTGTGTGGCGCCAAGGCTCTGCATGTACTGGAACATCTCCGCCATCCTCTGATGATCTGCCAGGCGAGCCTCCCGCTCCGCCCGCTCCGCCTCTCGTTCCGCCATCATCCATGCCTCTATCTCGTGATGTTCCCTCCTCTCTTCTTCTAGTTGGGTCTGTAATATTACAAGCCAACGTTATAGTAACTCAAAGAGAAGGTATATAACTCATGGAAGGTCGAGTTACAGAAGCACTAACCTCGAGTTGTTGTATGCGAAGTTGTGAGCTGTCGTGCCGAGGTCATATGGCTGGACTCGAGCCCGTGCTCCTTGCTCTCACCTGAGACAGAGTGGGAGTGGAGGACGAGTCGATTGCCCCATCGGCAATCCAGTACCGCCCATGTCTCTTGCTTCCTCCGACCCTCATGAGCACATCGGGGTCGATCGGCTTGGTGCTCGGATCATATTCTGGGCCATGGACCTCTTGTGCCATGGCGGTGTAGTCATGAAGGCGGCTGTAGACGGCGGGGTTGGTGTAGGCCTCGGGCCTGTCATCCGAGTTGTAGGTGACGTTGGACATCACCTTGCCCTTATGGGCCATAGCATAGGCCGAGAAGGTGGAGCAAGGCCGGCCACCATGTGACGCCGACTGCAAGAAAACCAACAAGATAGTTAGAAATAATATGTAATCCAGTGCTATATACCTAAATAAAAAAGAGGGTGTACCCATGCTTCGGCATATTGGCCCAGGCTCCGGCTGCCTTGGTGATGGGAGGGACCTTGCATCATCATACGCCGTTCTCGGCTAGCGTTGTGCGCCTCGTCCCACTCAGCCGAATACCACCTATCCACCATCTGCTCCCAACACAGAGGATGTGCGGCGCACCAATGTGGAATAACCTACAAAGTAAACACGTAAAGTGCATATCAGAAGATAAAATAAAATTCATGCATGGAGTACTGGTACCAAACATGCATGATTTACCTGCAAGTACTGGTCCCTGGTCAACGACATGGTTCGGGCTTGCTGCTTGGTCACCCTCTCCCCAAGGATGGAGCCGTGGTAGGTGACGATGGCCTGGATTCGGGCCTCATAGTGCATGTCCACGACGAGCTTCTTACAGCTCGTGGTGGCCACCACATTCACCCTAGCCTCGTATCCAGCCTCGCATCTGAAGAAATCCTGCATACAAAAATGATGTATCCATACATTATTTAAATAATTTGCAACAAATGCGACATATTTTACATTATACTAAGACTTACCCACGGCTCTTGCTTCACCCGCTCCGCCTTGTTATTGAATTCCCGGTCGTCCCGGTCTACTGCATCAGGGGCGACGGCGTAGTGGTCGAAGGTGTAGGCTAGGCCCGTTACTCCAGCGTACTCAACCAGTCCAGGGAAGTGTTCCCTGCATAGCAGCCCGGAGATGCCATTGGGGAGGCGACGATGACCCCCATCATAATCCACAACCGTCCAAGACCTGTCCAAGTGATAAATAAAAAGTATTAGTTTATATTATGATTTTGAACAAGAATGAAGAACATAAAGTTACATGCCTCTCCCCATCCAGCCAAATCAGAGGTCGCCTGTCCCGAAGTATGGGACGCTAAGGCAGACTTGCGGGACCTTGCAGGTAGATGCTCCTTGAACCTGAGGCGCCAGAACCTGAGGTGGTTTGCTGAGCTTCGTCGTCGTCCTACTGCTGGTCGTCGTCGTCCTACTGCGCCGCCTGCTGCTGGACAAGGTCGTCCTGCTGCGCCGCCTGCTGTGCCTCGTCCTGCTCTGGCTCGTCCGGTGTCCTACTCCTCCTCCCCCTCCTCCTCCTCAGCCAACCGCCCACCATATTTGTCCAAAAACCTGCAATTAAGAGTAAACAAATAAACACATATAAAAAGATATATATAAAAACAGGTGCGAAATAAAAAGTTATATAGCATTACGTTAAAAATAATCTTCATATGTGTCGGGGTTAGCCGGATCATAACTCTCATCATCACTATCAACCATTTCAATCTCAACACCATCGGAAGACGCAAGTTCATCATTAATGTCATTGCCTTCAAGGATTACTAAGTCATTATCATTTTGCACCTCATCATCCTCCTCATCAACAACCATTTCAATACCTACGTCCATTCTGATAGCTTCGGTTAAGTCTATCTCAAATCACCCTTCTAGCTCATCTTCTTGGAAGAACTCTCTATCATATGTGTCCGGGTCTAAGTTGTAATCTTCATCGTTAGGAATAGGTAACCTCCTGTGCGGCGATACCTTATACACAACATCCCAACCCTTAAGATGTTCTTTCGTTTGACACACATATGGGAGATAATACACTTGTGTGGCCTGTTGGGCCACGATATAGACATCGTCTCCTGCTAAGGTGGAATCTTGTCGAATTTCGACTATCCCAAGATTAGAATGTGTTCATCTCGTCACTTGAGGGTCAAACCAATGACATTTGAATATCACTGGAGTAAGAGGTTTGGAACCATAAAAACTGAGCTCATATATTTCTTCGATTCGTCTAAAATAATCGACATCATCAAGGCCGGGCGTAAAGACTCCAGAACACGTTGTTTTCCGATTAGGCTGACTTTTGTCGTAGTTTGTTGTGCGAAAACGGTATCCATTGACGTCATACCCAGAATATTTCTTGACCCTATAAGCAAAGTCGTTGGCTACTTGTCTCAACTCGGCACTCATAGACGGATCTCTTTGGCCCTGCAAGTATTCACAAGTTAAAAGACGCTAAATTGAGTTCAAAGACGTATCTCTTTTACAAACTAAACACATACCTTACATTTGAACCAGGAAATGAAATCGGGCAACCCATTTCTTGCACCCTTTCTAAGAAGAGTGTCATATTCCTGTGGAGTGGGGTCCCTTGATCGACGCCAGAATTCATGAAGAAATTGTTCCATGTATGGCGTCACCTCTTCAAGGTTGGTCAATACATATAGCATGATATGCCGCCACTCTTCATGTGTCAGGGTCTTGGTGGTCGAGCCACTTGCGCTTCCGAGTTGGCCTCAAAATATGCTAAGGTTCGATTCATTGTCGCCATCATTGTAACGAGGGGGTGGATTATGCACGCTCGGCAGTTTGTCACCATAATAAGTTGTTGTGAAGTTTGAGACCTCCTCTAGAATGTATGCCTCTGCAATGGAAGCCTCGATTTTGCATTTATTTCTACATTTCTTTCGAATAGTCTTTAGACATCTCTCGATTGGATAGCACCAACGTCCCTGCACGGGCCCTCCCATTCGTGCCTCATAGGGGAGATGAAGAATCAAATGCTGCATTGGATTGAAGAAGCCGGGTGGAAATATCTTCTCAAGCTTACACAGTAACACGGGTGCCAATCTTTCCAAGTCTACAACCACGGTCCGAGATAACTCTTTTGCACAAAGCTGACAAAAGAAATAGCTCAACTCTGAAAGCGCTAGCTAGACATGCTCAGGGACATAGCCTCGAACCATCGCAGGAAGAATCCGTTCAATCCATATGTGGAAGTCATGACTCTTCATCCCTAAGACTCGCATAGTAGATAAGTTCACCCCCTACTCAGGTTAGCTGCATACCCATCAGGGAACATCAACATCTTGATCCACTGAAGTACTTCCTTCCTCTGGGCCCTGCTTAGGATGAAATCGGCCTTAGGCCTTCTCCACGTCTTTCCGCCACTTGGCGGCTTCATCTCTAGGTGTGGTCTATCACATAACGCTGCCAGATCCACTCTTGCCTTCATGTTATCCTTTGACTTATCAGGAATGTCCATAATTGTTGCCCACATTGCCTCAGCAACATTCTTTTTAGTGTGCATCACGTCAATGTTGTGTGGAAGGAGCAGGTCGTCATAATAGGGGAGCCGAGTCAAGCCAGACTTATGTGTCCACGTATGCTGCTCACCATATCCCACAAAACCACCTTCTGTATTGGCCACGAGCCCATCTATCTGTTGACGAATTTCGGCACCAGTCATCGTTGCAGGTGGGCGGTCTGTCACTACGACACCTTTCGTAAAGTTCTTGATGTCTAGGCAGAATGGATGGTCAGGAGGGAGAAATTGTCGATTTTATTGAAGGACGAATATTTGCCACCCTTTTTCAACCAAATGAACCTGAGAGCTTCCTTGCAAACTGGGCATGGGAACTTACCGTGAACACACCAGGCGCAGAATAGCCCATACGCTGGTAAGTCATGCATGGAGTACTGGTACCAAACATGCATTCTGAAGTTTGTCTTCGTAGCTCGATCATACGCCCATACCCCTTCCTCCCAGGCATGTACCAATTCATCGATCAAAGGCTCCATGTACACGCCCATTTTATTTCTCGGGTGTTCGGGAATTATCAACGACACGAATATATTCTGCCTTTGAAAGCACACACCAGGAGGAGATTGATTGGGATAACAAACACGGGCCAACATGTGTACGGGCAGCGCTCATTCCATAGGGATTGAACCCATCTGTGGCCAACACAACACGTGCATTACGAGCCTCTTCGGCTTTCTCGCGGTGAATGACATCAAAGTGTTTCCATGCTTCACCATCGGATGCGTGCACCATCTTGTTAGGATTGTATCGTTTTCCATTTTTGTGCCATGTCATCTGTTTCACGGATTCTTCTGTCATGTATAGACGCTGGATCCTCGGTATGAACGGAAGGTGCCATAGGATTGTCAAGGGGATGTCGAGCTGCCTCTTCTGTCCATCACCAGAGTCTACCTCCATGAACCTAGACGATTTACACTTGGGACAGTACTTTGCCTCCGCGTATTCTTTCCTAAATAGCTGCAGCCCTTCAGACAAGCATGAATCTGCTCATACGTCATCTTGAGTGCACGAAGGAGTTTCTGTGCCTCGTACATGCTCTTTGGCAGAACGTGATCATCTGGAAGCAGGCTCCCAATAACCGTCAACAAGCCATCGAATGCATCTCTACTCATGTTGTACTGCGACTTGAACGCCATTACACGCCCAATGGCATCCGGTTGAGAAACCTTTGTCTGGCCGTGAAGGGGCTTCTGTGCCGCATCGAACATGTCGTAGAACGCCTTTGCAGTCGGCTCTGGCTCGTCATCCATACATCCTCCCGTGTACTGTGCCTCCTGATAGTCGTTCAACATATCCGCTACCCCCGCATCCGTGTCATAATCCTCGACAAGTTGTCTCAGCACCTCCTCTCTCATACGATGCGCTTCAACATGAAATATCCATCGAGTATAGCCCGGCGTAAATCCATTCCTCCAAATATGTTCTACCATGACCTTCTTTGGTTTTCTTTTCCGGTTGGCACATTTGCTGCACGGGCATGGGACTAGACTCGCTCCTTTAGCAGCTTCACCATATGCCCATTCCACGAAATCATCGGTCTTTCTAATCCATTCAGTGGTGACATCGTTCCTTCCTCTATGGCCCGTGTACATCCACTCACGGTCCTCCATGCTCTAACAAAAGCCTAGCAACAGAAAATTTCGGCAGCACCTCCCCTGCACGGGGAGGTTTCGAAATCCTACAAATAAAACTATCAGCACGATGGTTGACATCCACACATAATTTAACGGCACGATGGCCGGCAATCAACAATACTACATATTAACCTAATCATACACGTACATAAATTTAACACAACAAGACTACATATTAACCTAATCATACACATATATAATTAACTCAATATTAAACCTAATCATTTCATATAAATCATACATATAGAACATAAAGCTTTTTAATTACAATATCACAAAACAAAAGCAAGCAATCACCTTGGAGGTTTGGTCGCGGGCGAGACGACGGGTCGCGGGCGAGGCGGCGGGCGGGCAAGGGCGCGGCGGGGGCGCCGCGGGGGCACGGCGAGGGCACGGTGGGGGCACGATGAGGGCACGGCGGCGCGGCGAGGGCGTGGGCACGGTGAGTGAGAGAGTGAGAGAGTGAGGAAGAAGAAGAACTGACCAGCGCTATGTACGAGTGCTTTGCCGAGTGCCCGTGATCTGACACTTAGCAAAGATTTTTTTAAAATTTTAAAATACGCTTTGCCGAGTGCCAGATCGGGGGCACTCGACAAAGACGACTTTGCCGAGTGTCCCCTCGGCGACACTCGGCAAAGCGTATTTTACAATTCTTTGTCGAGTGTCGCCCAGGGGACACTCGGCAAAGACTACTTTTGCCGAGTGTCATTTCTGGACACTCGGCAAAGTACATTTTTTATTTTTTTTATTTTCCCAACCAAAAATTTTTTGGTGTGTTCCTACACTATATAGACCTACATGTACCATTTTAAGACAATTAGAAAAGTGTTTTCTATAGCTAGTAGATTTAGTTCGTTTATTTGAATTTCTTCGAAAAAATCACATTTGAACTGCAAGTCACTCGAAACTTAGAAAACCGTGCATGCAAAAATGATATCCATGATACTTAGCACAAGTTACGACCGATTTCAGGAGCGGACCAGAAACTTTGAGGACCATGCTCACTCAACATGGCCGTGAACTTGCCATCCAGCTGTTTAAAAATTTTATAAAACACAAAAAAACTCAGAAATTCATGAAACTTGTCCACGTGTCATGATGTCATATGTAGAGGCTATGATAAAAAATTTAGAATGTTTGGAGAAAGTTGTGAGACATTATGTGTAGAAACCTAAGAGAACTACACATGAAATCATAGAGTTTCAATGTGGATCTCTTAGGTTTGTACACATAGTGCGTCACAGCTTTCTCGAAACTTTTTCAAATTTTTATGTCAGCCTTTGCCGAGTGTCCCCTGGGCGACACTCGATAAAGAATTGTAAAATAGGCTTTGCCGAGTGTCGC
This sequence comes from Zea mays, assembly GCF_902167145.1. NCBI lineage: Eukaryota > Viridiplantae > Streptophyta > Magnoliopsida > Poales > Poaceae > Zea > Zea mays. Next base: position 39,805,946 of record NC_050104.1, on the reverse strand, counting down.
CCAGGGGATACTCGGCAAAGTCGTCTTTGTCGAGTGCCCCCGATCTGGCACTCGGCAAAGATTTTTTTTAATTTTAAAATACGCTTTGCCGAGTGCCAGATCAGGGGCACTCAGCAAAGACGACTTTGCCGAGTGTCCCCTGGGCGACACTCGGTAAAGCCTATTTTACAATTCTTTGCCGAGTGTCGCCCAGGGGACACTCGGCAAAGGCTACGTTGCCGAGTGTTATTTCTAGACACTCGGCAAAGTACATTTTTATTTTTTTTATTTTCCCAACCAAAATTTTGTGGTGTGTTCCTACACTATATAGACCTACATGTACCATTTTGATACAATTAGAAAAGTGTTTTCTATAGCTAGTAGATTTAGTTCGTTTATTTGAATTTCTTCGAAAAAATCACATTTGAACTGCAAGTCACTCGAAACTTAGAAAACCGTGCATGCAAAAATGATATCCATGCTACTTAGCACAAGTTACGACCGATTTAAGGAGCGAACCAGAAACTTCGAGCACCATGCTCACTCAACATGGTCGTGAACTTGCCATCCAGCTGTTTAAAATTTTTATAAAACACAAAAAAACTCAAAAAATCATGAAACTTGTCCATGTGTCATGATACCATATGTAGAGGCTGTGGTAAAAAATTTAGAATGTCTGAAAAAGTTGTGAGACATTATGTGTAGAAACCTAAGAGAACTACACATGAAATCATAGAGTTTCAATGTGGATCTCTTAGGTTTGTACACATAGTGCGTCACAGCTTTCTCAAAACTTTTTCAAATTTTTATCACAGCCTCTATATATGATATCATGACACGTGGACAGGTTTCATGATTTTCTGACTTTGTTTGTGTTTTATACAATTTTTAAACAACTGGATGGCAAGTTCACGGCCATGTTGAGTGAGCATGGTGCTCGAAGTTTCCGGTCCGCTCCTGAAATCGATCGTAAATTGTGCTAAGTAGCATGAATATCATTTTTGCATGCACGGTTTTCCAAGTTTCGAATGACTTGCAGTTCAAATATGAATTTTCCGAAAAATCAAATAAACGTACTAAATCTACTAGCTATTGAAAACATTGTTATAATTATCCCAAAATGGTACATGTAGGTCTACATAGTGTAGGAACATACCACAAAAAGTTTGGTGGCCAAAATAAAAAAATAAAAATATGCTTTGCCGAGTATCCAATGAAGACAATCGGTAAAGACTCTCTTTGCCCAATGCCACATATTTAACACTCGGCAAAGGCCCGGATTCCAATTATATATATATATATATATATATATGACGTATATGTGTCGTCCCTTCTTGTATCACTTTGTATAATGTGTCAATCTATCAAGAGAGCATGAGCCACTTGTTGATTTACATGGCATCGATTGAGGTTTGTTTTACTTCCAACGGTTGACTGGAGACCGTCGGAAATACACAAACCGTCAGACTTGTATCGTTTTTCTGTTGTGACTACCACTAAAAAGGGAATTCATATTTAGCGAAAATAATGTATTGAACACCAAAATATCCATAATTATATTTATATTTGTTTCAAAAAAAATCTGAAAACAAGAAAAATATGGAGAAACCATGCATGCTACATCCATTTAAATTTTGATAGCAAATTAACATGTATTTGTGATTTAGGAGTACAAAGAAAAAAACAATACTTGTTAAACAATCCAAAATTGTGTGTTGGTCTGATGGTTATGTGTATAACGTGTGATACATCCATGATGGTACCCAGATAAGTATTTTCCTGGTAGCTAGTTTTGAGAATTTCCCAATCTAGCTAGGGCATTATACAGGTTGTTTCCATACACATAAATGTGTGAACCCACTTTAATTTGTTTATGATGTAGAGTTTGAGGTAAACAAATATGAAAGACCAATAAGAGAACAAGCCGTACGCCAGAATATATACATGACAGATAGAGAGCATTAGTATCAATTAATCAAATCGTTTCAGTTATATAACGGTTGACCCCATAAAGTTACAAGAGCAAACGAAGTGAGCAAAGCAAAGCAACACTTGCGTTATTGGTCCCTCCCGACCAGACGAGCAATTACCGCACAGCCAACTACGTGCCCACCCTCGACGACACGGTCCCTGGTGAACTCAGTAGAAGATCATGGTAGCGACAGCAGCGGCGACACCAGCGATGGCAGCTCCGCTTCCAAGGGTAGCAGCACCGGAGGCATCAGCAGCCGCCGGTCCCTCAGCAGGCCCATCAGCGGCAGGGGACGCCACCTCGGCGGTGGATGCCGACGGCGAAGGGCTCAACTCCTCGTCCGTGGAAGAAGACGGTGTAGAGGCGGCGGTGGTCGGCGCGGCAGCTGGACCAGACTTCCTAGACGACGACGACGATGGGGCAGCGGCAGCGGCGGGGGTGGAGGCGGCTTGAGGTGCCTTAGCGGGGGCAGTTCTCGTGGCAGCAGACTCGGGTGCCTTGGCAGGAGCTGCAGGACTGCCTGCCTTCGGTGACTCGGCCGGTGCCTTGGCAGGACTGCCTGCCTTCGGTGACTCTGCCGGTGCCTCGGCCGCGCTGAGGGCAGCGACGGCGAGGATGTAGAAGAGGACCGCAGCTGTGGCGCGCGACATTTTCGTTGGGCTGGCCGGATATGGTGGGGTGACGCAGGGGAGGGGTGCAAGGATTGTTTCTTGCTTTGTGGGGTGAGTTGCAAAGGGAGATTGGGAAGAAGTTTTATAAGCGTCGTGCTGGTAAACTTGAGAGGATGGGAGGAACTCTCGTGGAAACATGAGGTGGAGACGAAACCGATGGCTGCCCGGCCATTGCGCGCGCGCCATGTTTTTCGAACGGTTAGTGACCCACTGGCCTGTGGGGTCTGTGCAGTTATTATGGCTGGTAGAAAGAAAAATTCCAGTGTCCTGTTGAGTGTAAACTAAATTAAAATATAATTTTGAAACCTTTTGTTGTTAAATTCATTAATATTTACTTATATATATTATAGCCTTGATTTTCATACTATTTATTTGTAGATAGAGTTAGATACAATAGAGAGCATCTCCAAGAGTCTTTCAATTTACATAAAAACTACTTTATATATCTTTCCAATCTCCAATAGTTTTTCTATATCTTAGTTGTACTCTATAGAGCCATTTATTTTTCTATATTTGACTAGCGAGAATATCGAAATAGAAGATAACTATATTTTAATAACTATTTAAATAAGCTTTTTGAAGGTATTTTTTAATAAAAACATTATTTATATCAATTAAAAAATATAGAGAGTACCCATAAAAGCATACTCTCTTTATCCCAAAATAGTATTCATTTTAGCTCTTAATTTTTATGTTTATATTTAACTAGATGATGATAAATATAAACACATATATAGAACACATATACCAAGTATTGTATATGAATTAACTAAAGAGTTAAAATAAACTTTATTTTAGGACGAAGAGAGGGAGGTATGATTCTAACATCTGATTAAACGGCGAGGAGTTAGCCGCAGTTGGATATATTTTGATTTTCATGGCAACCTTCGTCAACGGTTGTACTAGTGTCTGCATTGAACTTAATATTTGTTTTGATTAAATTAGATGACAAAATACTTAAGATTTTAATTCATGGTTCGATTTGTTAGACAATCGGCTATCTAGGCTCTAATAATAAATAATACTCTCTCCGTTTCAAAATATTAGTCGTTTAGCTCTTGATTTTTATATCTATATTTAAATGAATGAGAATAAATCTAGATATATGTAAAATAAATACATTAATTATTGTATGAATCTCTAAGTCTGTTTGCTTGGCTTTAATCTATACCGGTTTCTGATGTTTCTATATTTTTTGTCTCTATAAATTACAGTTGCAGCAAACTAAACAGCCGTCTTTTATTTGAAGCGAACTAAAAATGTAAAATGAATTTTATTTTGGGAAAGAGGGAGTAACTTTTATTCCATATCAATACTACATCAACAAGTTGGTGGTGAGCATATCTATTTATCTGGAAAGAGTAAAAAACTCAAAAGACTCATCATATTATACGGTGTTTATTATTTTTATGTTTATAAGAAAGGGGGAAATGCATTAATATCCGGTTAAATGGGTGTTTGTATCGCTCGCGATTTTCACATGGCAACCTTGGTAGGGTTAAGTGATAAAGTTTGACAATACATTTATTTTGATTACATCACATGACAGTGCTCAAGATTCCGGTTCATGGTTTTATTATTTAGACTGAGTGACAATTGGCTTTAAATTTTATATTATATAATTTAAGGATCAGATCGAATTAGAATTAAGCTCTATTTCTATTTATTTTCAAACTAAAATTAATTTAAAATTCTAACAAATTGTGATGAAACATTTGGATCACGATCCATTACCATCATTGTCTTTACTACCAGGCGAAAACGGGCTATCACTATAGGAACCGTGTTCTTTGTCGAGGGTCATTTTACACTCGGCAAAGTCTCTCGGCAAAGAATACTCGTCAAACATTTTATCGGCAAAGGGTTCTTTGTCGAGTACTTTTTCTCGGACCGAGTGTCGAAAAGCACTCGGCAAAGAAAATCACTCGGCAAATTAAAAATTGCAAAAAAACCCAAAAAAACAGCAAAACATTTTTAAATTATGGGAACAACTCTCCAACCACTACCCCATTACCATACCCATCACCCTATAATTTTTCATTATTATTATTATTATTTTGAATCAAATTTACATATTTTGTGAATATTGAGATTCGAACTCGCAACCTCTCTTTCGCGCATACCCTACTCTACCACTACACTACTACATCAATTATGTCTATATTACATTTTCATTCCTCATGTACTATAACAAACCGAGAGTAATTTGATTATTTTAGGCACTAAATAAATTCATTTGAAAATGTGACCAATTAACTATAAAGTTGCATAACTTTTCAAGATCTACAAGTTATATTTTGATAGTTTCTACATCTGAGGCCGTTAACAAATTTTGAATTTTAAATTTGAAAACTTCACATGATTTTTTCAATGATAAGATGATTTCAAATCAAAAATATATCAATTACAAAGTTTCATTACATTTTAAGACCTACAACTTTTATTTTGATGGTTTTTTACATCCGAGGTAGTTTGAAAAATTTAAATTTTAAAATTCAAACATAGTTTTACATGACAAGATGATTTCAAACCAAAACATTGTCAACTACAAAGTTTCATAACTCTTCAATACCTACAACTTTCATGTTGGTGGTCTTTCGAGGTCGTTTTCAAAATTCAAATTTTAAATTTTTTAAATCCAGACGTAGTTTTAATGACAAGATGACTTCAAATGAAAAAGTTGTCAACTACAAAATTCTACTACTTCTCAATATCTACAAAGTTTATTTTGATTGTTTGGTCATTTGTTCATCTCACATGATGGTTCTAACAATATGCACAAATCTAATACATCTCTCTCGTAGTTTCATAAACTACGAGAGATATAGATTTTATGAACAAATTTCCTCTTATTTTGTCATATGAAGAAATGTTCAAAATATAAATTGTACATCATGATGAGTTATACAAATTTGTAGTTGAAAATTTTTTCATTTAAATTGATTTACTACTTTAAAATATGATTTTTAAACTGTCTTTACCTAATGTTGAAAAAAGCACTCGGCAAGAAGCTCTTTGCCGAGTGTTATATTTTTTACGCTTAGCAACTCTTTGCGAGTGTCAAAAATATAACACTCGGCAAATAGCTTATTTGCTGAGTGTTTTCTTTTACCGAGGATTTTTTATTTGGCACTCGACAATGAGCCGAATTCCGATAGTGTATATAGTATTCGATTTTCAACCGGTCTAAAGTTTTCGTTCTCTTATTTTGGTTTCCAGTTGCATGCTTGGTACAAAAATATTCTCCAATTGATACTACACATACTCACGTTACAATTCACGTGATTTTTGAAATACAAGCATGTGCGATGCTAGGATTTACGGGATATTTGGTTTATAGGGACTAATTTTTAGTCCGTACATTTTATTCCATTTTAGTAACTAAATTGCTAAATACGGAAACTAAGACTCTATTTTAGTTTCCGTATTTAATAATTTAGGAACTAAAATAAAATAAAATGAAGGGACTAAAGATTAGCCCGTAGAAACCAAACACCCCTTAACTATAGAGCTATTTGTGACTAATAAGAAGATATTTTTTTCTATTTTAACTCTAGAAAAGGGTTTAGTACTGGTTATCGGTAAGGGTTCGATGCTTTATTTAGTATTGGTTGATGTCACTAATCCATACTAAAGTCAACTCTTTAGTTCCAATTACAAAAGAGTTTTTGAGACCACATCTATTATTATCTGGTACTAAGGGGTGTTTGATTTCTTGGGACTAATTTTTAGTACCTTCATTTTATTCCATTTTAGTATCTAAATTGACAAATACAAAAACGAAAAATTTATTTTATTTTCCGTATTTAATAATTTAGGAACTAAAGTGGAATAAAATGGAGTAACTAAAAATTAGTCCCTTCAAACCAAACACCACCTAAATCTCTTTGGTACTTGTTCTAATTAGGGAGTAATGTAAGGGGTTCAAAGCCCCTTTTATAGTAGTGTCAAGTTCTAATAATAATATTTTTTCCTAATGCAAACTACATCAACAACTTAGTGGTAGGAATAATTGTTCATGAGAAAAGAGTCTCCAACTGGCCAACTAGCTATTGCCGTTACTTTTGGCAAACTCCATAGTCGTCAGACCATTAGTCAAGGTTCAATCAGACATAATGCTTATAGTGACCCCACTGTGTCAGACATAGCTGCTAGACTGTAATGCATGGAGCGTAAGGTTCGATGCCCTTTGTTGGACCAATCCAACACTCATAAAACCTCTAAAGAGCATTGGATCGGGACATACTAGTCCAATGATCACCCTGTTTATAGGGTCTAATGTTCCTATAGAAGAACCCTAGCTAGTATAGTTCCATCGTTTGGTCCAATGACCCTTATCAAACTAGTTCGACGTAACCTACAACTATCTATTCTATTTTCGTAGACTATCAGACTCTTTATCATTGGTGTGACAACTCTCCTCATAGGTTTCAATGATCATGCCTTCACTGGCATTGCACGTGCAGGCGTCAAACCATTTTCATTGGTTTGATGTCGTGTTTCTTAGGATCAGGCGCATCAAAAACTTCCCAAACACTTTTAATTTCAAAAACTTTAGCAATGTGGCTTGTTCCAAACAATTTATGGACCTCATTTGAACTATCTAGAGCTAAAGACAACTAATGTGCACCACACTTAACCCTTTAGCCTTTTCTAGGTCAATCTACTAGTTTATACCCTCTTTATAATACGATCAATGAAAAAACAAAGTCTAAAACTACTCTAAGTGTCTCTCGAATCCAATCGACACTAAGAACTAGTATAACCTTAATTGTAGTCGTCCATCCTTTGAAAAACCGAAATGATTTCCACACTTAGGGACATAAAAACATTGATTGTCTAAACAATCCCTATTATTGTAATCCAAGTTAAATTGTCGCTGCAAAGCCCACGTTAGTCATAAAAATCATGTGTCGTCATTAATCACCAAAACCATTAGGAACTATATGTTTTCAGACTATTATTAGTTTAAGGGATAAAACAGACTTAAAACTTAAAGAACTAGTCTTCAAAAATTTACCCAAATATTGTTCTTAAAAATATGGCAGTTTGGTCCCAAATTTAGTTCAATCTTGAAAAAAATATTTTCCCAGAAAAGGATGAAACTAATTTCAATTATTTTTTTGAACCAGGCCTAACAGTATGGAGCTGTTAAGCACCATATTTGGCACCTGGGCATGGCCAGATGGTCTGGACCTATGGCTCGGATCGCGCTGCCATGACCAGATTAAGAGGGGCGAGAGTACTTATCTCATGCGAGGTTATCCTAACCTATCCGAGGTAATGTGATATCCTGGCCCGGTGGATGGTGATATCCTTGCCCAAGGCTTAATAGAATTAATATAGTACTCATACTAACAAGGTGCATCTTCTTTTTGGAAGCCTATCTCAAAAGAACCTCCAGGTTAAGCATGCTTGGCTTGGAGCAATTTGGGATGGGTGACCAACCGGGAAGTTTTCTCGGGTGCGCATGAGTGAGGACAAAGTGCGCACAAAAGGCTCATGTTGGTCTATGGTCCTAGATGGTTGCCAGGTGTAAGATCCACTGGTTTAGGATTGGACACGGTGTGTTACAATTGGTATCAGAGCCGACCCTTGCGGTTACACGGGCGAGTGTTGGTTAGGGGTTCGGGTATATAGTGCATGGCGCATGTGGGCCCAGAGTGGTCACATGACATATGACTACACTAGACACGCAGACGTGGCCAAGAGGGGAGGTACTTGGCTTGGGGTTGATCGACGAGGACGTCGATCTTCTATGGGGGTGGATTGTGATATCCTGGCCTGGTGGATGGTGATATCCTGGCCCAAGGCTTAATAGAATTAATAGATTACTCATACTAACAAGGTGTATCTTCTTTTTTGGAAGCCTATCTCGAAAGAACCTCTAGGTTAAGCGTGCTTGGTTTGAAGCAATTTAGGATGGGTGACCGACCGAGAAGTTTTCTTAGGTGCGCATGAGTGAGGACAAAGTGCACACAAAAGACTCGTATTGGTCTATGGGGATGGTCTATGGTCCTAGAAAGCTGCCAGGAGTAAGTACCGCCAATACGGGAGTGGACGGGATGTTACAGGGATTCTGTTGGATCTCGCCTAGGAACAGGTCCAGATGTCCTCCCCTATAAATATAAAGGGGTGGCCGATTGAGAACCGTCGAACACATTCTAATCGAACCAATCAATTTACTTTCTTTATCATTCATGCCTTAGGAGAGTAGATGTAGCGTAGCCCTAGTTGTAGTCCCCCCAATCATCACCCTTTTTGGCTCGAATTCATATGGGGACGCCCTAGGAGGCCTGTCGATCCTAGGGCATCATCTTTGCCTCTATTCGACTCTACGTCGTCTAGAACCGCCTTAGGTGGCCTATCGACCTCAAGACAACACTAGGATCTTACCTTGATGAGGTTCCCCTCGGTAGAGCAAGGTCCATTTCATCTTAGTCTCCACCACTTCCATCTTCTTAATCCCTAGGTGACTCTACGTCGTCTTGGGACATTTCTGCACCATCGCGAATAGTCTGCCGCCTACACGCGGACGTCCAGTGGCCTACTGCAAATGGTCCGGCACCCTACCATGGACCCCTAGCACCTCTCAAAGCTAAACCCAAGGTCCTGCACATCAGATGAAGGCCCTAGGGTTTCTTGGTAGTTGGCCCTGAAATGGTGCCAACATAGAGGTGGGGATCCCCTATTGCAATTGGACCTATCGTAGGGAGGAGATCATCGCTTTCATGATTACTATCTCTAGTTATCTACTCGATGGTGATTATCTCTAGTTATCTACACATTGGTGACCAACCGCAGACGATCCGGTGACCTACCACAGACTGTCTGCTGCCAAGCAGAGTGGTTCCCCAAGGTCTTGTTCCCTACGAGCCAGATCTAGGGATCATAAGTGTTTGGCCCAAAAAGGCGCCAACACACTTTTTGACGACTCCGCTAGGGACGAGGGTGTCCATATCTACTAAATATCGGCCTCCAAATGACTGGTTCTAAGGATCACACCGAAGGCTCCCCCAACAACATCATGAATTCAACTCTTGAGAACCTGTCGGCTGAAGAACAACATGAATTCAAGGACTACAAAAGACAACTGATCAAGTGGGTCGAGGCTAAGTGTCTGGTGCACTTTAAGGTGGACTAGCATTAGAAGATCATCCAGTAAAGGAAATGTGACCTAGCATCTCTTCGACCTACTACACGTGCTACTAATTTAAAGGGAAATGTATCCTTGGGCCATTTCTATATTGTTTTGGTGATTAGATGCACAACACACTAGGTGAGAACTAATAAAATGTTGAGCAAAGGTATATCTAGATGGATCAACTACGAAGGTAAGTTCTAGACACTTAATCAATTGTTTTATGTGCTAAAAATGCTTGTCTAAGTGCCAGGAACTCAATTAAGTCAAGTCCAAAGAGAGCAAAAGGAGTTAAGCTAGAACAACCAGACTTGCACCAGCCTGCGGGTGCACCGGACACTGTCCGGTGCCCAGGCTGGCGCGGCCACGAACTCGCTGCTCTTGGGAATCCCCAAGGATGCTGCGGTTAAAATTTGCTAGGGATGCCTACACCATTGGTAGACACCCCTCTATTAAGGATGGACTAGGTTTCCAAAAAGGAACTAAGAACTCAACAAGCCAAAGGACTTCCAATCTCAACAAGGAGAAAGGGAAGGCTCCTATGGCTAGTAGCTCTCAAAAGAACAATGCCTATATTTATGCTCATGATAAAAAAAAGTTACTAGTGTTGCTCATCATGATAGGAGTCATAATCATGTTGTTTCACCTGTATGTCATAGTGCTACTTATAATTCCCATGCCATGTTTGCATCTAGTTCTTCATATGCTCATGATAGGAATAGATCTAGGTGCCATCATAATGTTTCTAATGCGCCTAGGAAGGCATCAAGTGGACCAACTATGATTTATCAAACATGTGATGTTCCATTTGTTCTCTTATGCAAGAATGATAAAGTAGTTGCTAGAAGTTTGGGACCTAAGTGCAAGAGAGACAAAACTTGCATCTGGGTTCCAAAGACTGTTGTGACTAACCTTGTAGGACCCAACAAGAGTTCGATACCTAAAACCCAAGCTTAATTACCTTGCAGGTTTATGCATCCGGGGGCTCAAGCTGGATCATTGATAGCGGATGCACAAACCACATGACAGGGGAGAAGAAATTGTTCACCTCCTACGTCAAGAACAAGGATTCCCAAGACACTATCATCTTTGGAGATGGGAACCAAGGCAAGGTCAAGGGCTTAGGCAAAATAGCCATCACAACCGAGCATTCAATTTCAAAAGTGTTTCTAGTAGAATCGCTCGGGTACAATTTGTTGTATGTAAGCCAATTATGTCATATGGGTTATAATTGCTTATTTACAAATATTGACGTATCTGTCTTTAGAAGAAGTGATGGTTCATTAGCTTTTAAGGGTGTATTAGACGACAAGCTCTACTTAGGACTAATCGATGTATGTTTTGAGAAAGACAGACCTTGTGCAGCGTGCCAGGCAGGGAAGCAGGTGGGAAGTACTCATCAAGGCAAGAACGTAATGACGACATCAAGACCATTGGAACTTCTACATATGGATCTCTTTGAGCCCGTTGCTTATCTTAGCATCGAGGGAAGTAAGTATGGTCTTGTAATTGTTGATGATTTTTCCCGCTTCACTTAGGTGTTCTTTTTGCAGGATAAATCTGAAACCCAAGGAACTCTAAAGCGCTTCTTAAGGAGAGCTCAAAATGAGTTTGATGTGAAAGGTGAAAAAGATAAGAAGCAACACCGGATCTAAGTTCAAGAACCTTCAAGTCAAAGAGTATCTTGAGGAGGAAGGCATCAAGCACGAGTTCTCCGCTCCCTACACACCATAGCAAAATGGTGTAGTAGAGAGGAAGAACATGACGCTAATTGATATGGCGAGGACAATGTTTGGAGATTACAAGACGCCTGAGCGGTTTTGGTCAGAAGTTGTGAATACAACTTGCCATGCCATAAACCGGCTCTATCTGCATCGCCTCCTCAAGAAGACATCATATGAACTCCTAACCAGTAACAAACCCAATGTTTCTTATTTTCGTGTATTTGGGAGCAAATGCTACATCTTGGTAAAGAAAGGTAGACATTCGAAGTTTGCCCCCAAAGTTGTAGAAGAGTTTCTACTTGGTTATGACTGAAATACAAAGGCGTATAGGGTCTTCAACAAATCATCAAGATTAGTTGAAGTCTCTAGCGACGTTGTATTTGATGAGACTAATGGCTCTCCAAGAGAGCAAGTTGATCTTGATGATGTAGACGAGGATGAGGTTCTGACGGCCATGATGCGAACAATGGCGATAGGTGATGTGTGACCGCATGAACAACAAGAGCAAGATCAACCTTCTTCCTCCACATTGGTGCATCCCTCAACTCAAAATGAGGAATAGGTACCTCAAGATGAAGGGCTGGATCAAGGTGGAGCACATAAAGAACAAGATAAGGAGGAAGAAGCACCACAAGCTCCTCCAACTCAAGTCTAGGCAATAATTTAAAGAGATCATCCAGTGGATTAGATTATGGGCGATATCAGCAAGGGAGTAACCACTCTCTCACGTTTAGCTAATTTTTGTGAGCATTACTCGTTTGTTTCTTCTATTGAGCCTTTCAGGGTAGAAGAACCCTTGCAGGATCCGGACTGGGTGTTGGCCATGCAGGAAGAGCTCAACAACTTCAAAAGAAATGAAGTTTGGAGCCTGGTGTCACGTCCGAAGCAAAATGTTGTGGGAACCAAGTGGGTGTTTTGCAACAAGCAAGATGAACACGGTGTGGTGACAAGAAACAAGGCTCGACTTGTGGCAAAAGGTTATGCCCAAGTCGCACGTTTGGACTTTGAGGAGACTTTTGCTCCAGTAGCTAGGCTTGAAACAATTCACATAATATTGGCCTATGCTGCTCACCATTCTTTTAAGTTGTTTCAAATGGACGTGAAGAGCGCCTTCCTTAATGGACCAATCAAGGAGCAAGTGTATGTGGAACAACCCCCTGGCTTTGAGGATGACAGGTATCCCGACCATGTCTACAAACTCTCTAAGGCGCTCTATGGACTTAAGCAAGCCCCAAGAGCATAGTATGAATGCCTTAGAGATTTTTTTATTTCTATTGCTTTCAAGGTTGGGAAAGCTGATCCTACTCTCTTTACTAAGACTTGTAATGGTGATCTTTTTGTATGCCAAATATATGTCAATGGCATAATATTTGGTTCTACTAATCAAAAGTCTTGTGAGGAGTTTAGCAGGGTGATGATGCAAAAATTCGAGATGTCTATTATGCGCGAGTTGAACTACTTTCTTGGATTCCAAGTGAAGAAACTCAAGGAAGGGACCTTCATCTCCTAAACAAAGTATACTCAAGATCTGCTCAAGAGGTTTGGGATGAAGGATGCAAAGCCCGCAAAGACACTGATGGGAAAGAACAAACATCTAGACCTCAACAAAGGAGGTAAGTCCGTTGATCAAAAGGCATGCCGGTCTATGATAGAATCTTTGCTTTATCTTTGTGCTAGTAGACCAGATATTATGCTAAGTGTATGCATGTATGCTAGATTTCAATATGACCCCAAGGAATGTCACCTTGTGGCCATTAAGTGAATTCTTAGATATTTGGTTTCTACGCCTTGCTTCGGGATCTGGTATCCAAAGGGGTCTACCTTTGACTTAATCGGATACTCAGATTCCGAATATGTCGGGTGCAAGGTTTATAGGAAGAGCACATAAGGGACTTGTCAGTTTCTGGGAAGGTCCCTGGTGTCCTAGAGCTCTAAGAAACAAACTTCTATTGCCCTATCCACCGCTGAGGTCGAGTATGTTGCCGCAGGACAGTGTTGCATGCAACTACTTTGGATGAGGCAAACCCTCCGGGACTTTGGCTACAATCTAAGCAAAGTCCCACTCCTATGTGATAATGAGAGTGCAATCCGCTTGGCGGATAATCCTGTTGAACACAACCGCACTAAGCACATAGACATCCAGTATCACTTTTTGAGAGACCACCAGCAAAGGGGAGATATCAATATTTACCATATTAGCACCGAGAACCAGCTAGCCCATATCTTCACCAAGCCTTTAGATGAGAAAAGGTTTTGCAGGTTGCGTAGTGAGCTAAATGTCTTAGATTCGTGTAACTTGGATTGATCTATAGCATATATGTGTTCTATGCCTTTGATCATTTTACTTTAAGCATCAATGTCTTTACTTGCTTATTTGTGGGCGCTCAAGTTGTACAAGTCATCCCGGACCTCACAAGTCCTTATGCAAATGATGCACATATTTAGGGGGAGGATCTGCTACAACTTGACTCCTTTGAGACTGACTTGTTTGTTGAGTACTTTTGATATAGTCTCAAAGTTGCATTGAAAGGGAAAAGGGTGAACTTGGACAAACAAAGGGCTTCCACTGCATTCCAGTATCAATGTATCTTGTCCCAAGTTCTTACTTGTGTTCTCATTGCCTTTTTGCTCTTATTTGACATTTTGGTGAGGCAATGGGGTTAAAGGGCCAAAAAGGTCTCTTGTTTTGGTGCTTAATGCCAAAGGGGAGAAATTAAGGCCAAAGCAACTGGATCAGCCAACCACTTGTGAATTTCAAAAATTGTAGAGTTAGACTCCTTGTGTTTGAACAAAACCCCTTATTGCAAAAAAACTGTTCTCTTGTGGGGGAGAAATTTGAGTATGGAAAAAGGGGATTTTTTGGCATTTGATCAAATTTACTCTTGAAAAATCTCTTGATTTGCAAAAACAAGTGTGTTTGACATAGAGATAGGAAAAATAATTTGTGTTGTGAAAATAAACCAAGTGGTGGCAAAAGTGATCCAAATATGCCAAATTCCATAATAATATTATTGGTCTTCAATTTGACATAAATTTGCATTTTTTAGCTCTTCTAGATATGTTGGTTCAAAATGAGTTACCTTTTAATGTGTTGGCATAAATCACCAAAAAGGGGAGATTGAAAGAGAAATGTGTCCTTGGGCCATTTCTATATTGTTTTGGTGATTAGATGCACAACACACTAGGTGAGAACTAACAAAATGTTGAGCAAAGGTATATCGAGATGGATCAAGTATGAAGGTAAGTTCTAGACATTTAATCAATTTTTTATGTGTTAAACATGCTTGTCTAATTGCCAGGAACTCAATTAAGTCAAGTCCAAACAGAGCAAAAGGAGTTAAGCTGGAACAGCCAGACTTGCACCAGCATGCGGGTGCACCGGACACTGTCCGGTGCCCAGGCTCGTGCAGCCACAAACTCGCTCCTCTTGGGAATCCCCAAGGACGCTGCGACTAAAATTCACCGGACTAGCGCGCAATCAACGGGCGACACGTGGCAAGAGCCAACGGTCACCAGGCCGCACCGGACTGTCCGGTGTGCCAAGGGGATCGTGGCTACAACGGTCGGCTTCGCTAAACAAGGAAATAAATCGTGCACTGTTCATGTCCGGTGGTGCACCGGACTATCCGGTGTGCCCACGGATAGAAGGCAAGAATTGCGTACCAAATGGAGCTCCAATAGCTCCTAGCTACCTTGGGGCTATAAAAGGGACCCCTAGGTGCATGGAGCAGTACACCAAGCCTTCATTGAACATCCTAAGACGTCTAGACTCCGCAAGCACACATTTGATTCGTTGTGTTTGAGATCTGAGCACTTGTTGAGCTGTGAACTCGCTGCGTTGTGTTTGTGTGCTCGTTTCTTGACTTGTGTGCATGGTGTTGCTTTGACTCTAGCGCTTGTGTGTGTTTCTATCCCTCCCTTACTCTTGTGGTTTTATTGTGATCAATATTGTAAGGGTGAGAGGCTCCAACTTGTGGTTGTGGAGATACCTCACAAAGGGAAACATCTGCTATAAGGAAGAAAACCGTGGTACTCCAGGTTGATCATTGGATCACTTGAGAGGGATTGAGTGCAATCCTTGACCAAAGGAGATCACCAAAATGTGGAGTAGGCATTGACCGAACCACGGGATAAAAGCATTGTGTCTCTTGTGCCACTTTTCATTGTGATCGACTTCTTTCTTAGAGTTCTCACTTAATCACTTGTGCTATTGTTCCTAAGTTCAATACTCATTCTAAAGTGTTGTATAAGTGTTGAATTTTACAGGATCACCTATTCACCCCCCCCTCTAGGTGCTCTCATTAATGTAAGTAACACAAACAACATCCAATCTCTTAAGAATTATTGTGATGACACATTCAAACTCATTAGGGATTCTGTTGATAAGTTTGTCGTAGATGTAAAGATTTATATGCCTAGTTTTTCGTCACATAAATTGGGCACTAAAACAACTGCGCCAAAAACATCGGCAACAAATGGGTGTCTCAGTCGTAGCCATATTATGGTATGTTGATGAATCATAGCTGGGGTAAGCATTGACACCATATCCTTTGTACAGTAGGTCGGCTCTGAGCACGATCTCGGACCGTCCGGACCTCCTGCGAACCGTCCAACACTTTATGCCAAACAGTCCGGAGCCATATCAAGACTGCCATATAACTTGCAAGCGATGACTGGCAAGATAGGACCATACAAATATTATCTCGGTCCGTCTGGTCCCTTCACAAAGTGTCTAGCATCCTACGCCGAACAGTTTGGAACCACACCAATCCTGCCACATGGCTTGCGTGCAATGCCCAGAATAATCGAACAATCCGAGTATAATCTCGAACCATCCGGGTACATCTACATAGAATAGGATATTGCTTACAACACATTGTTTTTCTACCCACACCGACAACACTACTATCTGACACCCATGGCACATCAAAGTTGCAGTATACCACCATTGATATGCATTGCACAACTAGGTATGACCGAATAGTCCGAGTATGATCTCAGACCGTCCGAACACATTGCAGATCGTTCGGCACCTTACGCTAGACAGTTTGGATATGCATATGCAGAATAGAGTATTGCACATTAGGCACAATTCTTGTACTCCACCCCACCTATAGTGCATCGTATTCATAGCATGCCACCACCCACGCATGAGGCCGAATATTTTTTGGTCACTACAGGACTAGAGAGGGCCATCCCATACCACAAGACAGTAGCATGTGGTACTGGTATGCCTCAGGGACCAATACAGGAAGCCACCTTTGATCATCCTAGTATAGGAGGCCAACATTAGGAGAATCGATCACCTAAGCCCCATGTTCCAAGGACTGACGGATTATCGTCAGCCGCTATGGATGAAGTTCAAAAAGAAATAGCCAAACAATTTCAAGATAAATTAGGTGTCAATGTATCTAGTCTAGGACAGTCCATCAAGGGCCATACGACCCTCAATGGGACATCGTTCCATATCCTTTGGGCACTAGTATGCCGGATTTCTCCAAATTCTTAGGTCAAGACAGTAATAACACTTGCGAACACGTAGGCCAATTTCTAGCACAATTGGAGGAATTGGCCAACACAGAAGCTTTCCGTGTTATCCCTTACTGGCATTGTGTTCTCTTGGTATTCTTGGGATGATTTAGAGCATAAGTTTCATAAACACTTCTTTTCTAGGGATTACGAGTTAGATTTAGTTGATCTGGCATCGGTCCAGCAAGAGAACAATGAATCTGTTAAAGATTATATCCAGAGATTCTGAAATACTAGAAACCGGTGTTTTCAAATCTTGGTCACAGATAAACAACTAGCAGGATGGCTTTCAACGGGTTAAGTCCATACTTGAAAGAAAAATTAGACAACACCCGGTTCTTTTCGCTAACTCAGTTGCATCAGTAGGCTTTGGCTTCTGGAAGCCAAAGCAAAGAATCATGATGAGCATCGTGACAGTAGTAGCTTAGATGACGAGCCAAAATAGGTATATTGTCACACCCGATTTTGGAAGGCAAACCGAATGCGAACCATGTACGTGTCAGGATCAAAAACTCACGTACACAGGGATTACATAATTGGACATCATCACACATTGCCCAAAGTAAATAGCGGAAAGGTACTTTATTACAACAAGATGTCCAAGACATCCACAAAGTCTTTAACATAACATTGTCTTTACAAACATCAAAGTGCGGAAAAGCGAACGTAGCAGATAAGGCCTTCATAGGCAGTAGACTTGGGGTTTGCCACTAACATCACTAGAACTTGTTGTACTCCTGGAACTCCTCAAAGTCTTCCATGTTGCCTGCATCTCCTCCTGAGCACTGAATACGGTGGGGACAACCTGGGTGGGTGGTTTTTAAATCAAGGGTGAGTACACATCAACGTACTCAGCAAATGTCCCGTTTGGCTAAAGTGGACTGCTTGTATGTGGAGTTAAGGTTAAGCGGTTGCTTTTAGCTGGTCAAGTATTTATTACTAATAGTAGAGCCAAATTTTAGTAATAAATTCAGTTATTGCCCAAATGTACTCCCTCCAAGAGGAAATACCATAGATCATAATTATAACCATCATCATTAAACATCATCATAAAAGAGTATCCAAACTTCTTCTAATCAAAGAGGATCCCAATGCCGCTCTTAACCGTGAGCACAGCTGATATACCAGTTTTTAACACTCTGCAGAGGTTGCACACTTTACCCACGAGTCATGATTCCATTTCTGCCCGGAGAGCACTACTCCCCATTGACCACTACCTAGGTGGCCTGGCAGGGTATCACTATGTAGCCTTTATAAAGACTAATCTAGTGCATATCTACTCGTTAGGTTTTGCCAGTCATACAAACAAAGTACACCTCCCTAAGGTGGTGACTAACAAAACCAAATCGAATGAACCTCAGCACCCACCCTTAGCATAGCGAGCACTATGCCCCAGCCCCCATTGATGGCCCTCCGGCAAAGCCAACTACACCCTCAGGTTCATCTAATTATTCAGCTAAGGGCGTCCCATTTCACCCTCATGGTTGCACTGTTATCCCGGGTGGTCCCTCAATGAACAGGTCCTTACGGAGAGGTACTCAGGAAACAGCCTGAGTCCCCTAAAGTATCACAAGATCATCATTGGGATAACATCATCATATCATAAATATTCACATCATGTTCGTTGATTAAGGTAAAGCAATAGCATAAAGCTAACCATAGTAACCCAAAAAGGTAACAAGGATAAAGTAAATACAGACTAGTCAATCCTTAGGTTTCAATAATGTAATGCAGGACGGCGAATTATAAAGTAAGTAGGACATAGTAGGTCAGAGGACACTTGCCTTGA
Source organism: Zea mays (assembly GCF_902167145.1). Taxonomy (NCBI): domain Eukaryota; kingdom Viridiplantae; phylum Streptophyta; class Magnoliopsida; order Poales; family Poaceae; genus Zea; species Zea mays. Next base: position 39,787,141 of record NC_050104.1, on the reverse strand, counting down.
TCAGGTTGCTGCTCAGGAAGGTCTTCGGCAACACACTCAGGAACCATGGGCTACTCGTCATCTAAATAAAGCGATCGTGCATTCAATAAATTTGGATAAGGATAAATGAACAACACACCAATAATGTAGAAACAAGTGAACACATCTCAAAAGAATATTATAAACTTAAGAGGGAGTTTAGGTTATAGGGTGAACTAACACATTTAGTAGTTTGTTATTCTCTAAGTGTTGTCTATCTTCATGGACTACATAATTGGATTTCACTTAATTTAATAAGACACAAACTTACACCAGGGATAAATCCATACATTACATATTATTAATCTCACAAGATTAAACATCTAATCACCACTAGGGTTTCATTTTTATTTATCTTATTAAATAAATAAACTATTACATAAACTAACCTATAGCCTAGGCATAAAATTAGGATGTGCAGACAATGAATGATCATAATTTATTTGGACAGAGAATAATTCTATGAACATTTTGCAATTTAAATCACTTAATTTGGAATTCATATGCAAAAGATATGAAATAAAAAATTTGAAGTCTAAATTACAAAATTAGGCCTAAATCTGTGATTAAATAAAAGTCCAGGGTTCAATCTGCAAGATTACAGAGGCCTACGCGTGAAAATGAGGGACAGTGGGTTGATTTCTAAAAAGTTGGGGGTCTCTTTAACAATTTTACCACGCGAAGGGGTGTCGGGCTTTCTCAACCGCGTGAACGAACGACCGAGATCATATCCCGCGAGCGAGCGCGCGGACGCGGGCGCACACTGACCAGTGGGCCAGGTTGGTCAGCGACTAATGGGTAACGAGGCTGACAGACCGGGCCCAGCAGCAGGAGCATGGGTGAGGGGGAGATCTGAGCTGCCAGATCTACATCGGATGGTTGGGATTAGCTCGAATCTAACTAAACCTAAGTCGCACGATCTCAGATGAACGCTTGAGATCTAACGACAAGCACGGGTAGAATGATTGATTTAATCGCGGCGGCGGCGCCCGTCTCCGCGACGAGGTCTCATCGGAGGCGAGGGCACGACCACAGCGAAGGCCTAGGGTACTGGGGAAGGACTCTGGCACACTCAGGGCGACACGGCGGACTCAACCATGGGCACCACGCCGGCGCGGGAGCACCAGAGGACGTGGACCGCGGCGGCACGGACTTGCTCCGGCGAGCAATCGCGCGAAGGACTGGGCAACAAACGGGTTAATAAGGGCATGGAGGGATTGCTCACCTCAAGAGGAAACTCTGGAATACTGGAGCAACGGCGGGGATGCAGGGATGCCTCGGGTCGACGGCGGTGGGGCTTCAGTTATACGGGGGAATGCTGGTGAGCGCGGACCGGGTGAAACAGAGAGGCTAGGGGCAAACCGGAAGGTGTGCCGCATTGCTGGCGAAGGGGCGGAGCTCACCAAGGCAACGGACGCGACAGACACTCGATGATGGCCACGGAACGGCGGTGGTTCTTCGGTGGAGCTCCACGGGTGCGCGCGCAGAGCGAGAGAGAGAGCGAGGACGGAACGGCAGCAGTTCTTCGATGGAGCTCCAGGGTGTGCGCGTAGAGCAAAAGCGAGGGAGTTCAGCTGAGGGCGCAACTAGGCGAGGGGAGCGAGTGAGTGGGCGCGGGCTGCAGAAAAGGGCTCAGGCGCAAGGGTCATGGCCAGGAAACACGTGGTCGTGGGCGCGTCCATGACAGAGAGCGCGGTGGGAGGTAAGGGAAGAGGGGAGTGGCTGACAGGTGGGGTCCACAGACCAGCGAGGGTGAGCGGACGAACGAGCGGTCAGCACTGACAGGGAGGTCCCGCCGAGCAGCATGATGGAGAGGGGGAGGGAGCGCGTGCGCGGTCGTCGCTGACAGGTGGGGTCCGCCTGTCAGGCGACGCGGGCGCGCGGCCTGGCTGGGCTAGATTGGGCCTAATGGGCTGCTTTTAGTTTTTCTTTTTCCAAGGAATTTCTATTGCCTTTTACTTTTATTTTCTCTATAGATTTCAAATCAAATTCAAACCATGTTTCAAATTCAAACCAATTCAAATGTGTGCATCAATTCAAAGGGTAATTTAGGCTCGGCATGATGCAACAATTCATGACTCACATAGTTTTGACAAAATAAATAATTAATCCCTCACTAAATTAAGCTAATTCTACTCAAAAGAAAAAGGGAGAGAGAGACTAGAGAGAGACAAAGGGTAACACCTGAATTTGGTATGTATTAAGAGAATAAATTTTATATCCCAAATTTAGGGGGTTACATATATGCCGCTAAGCTTATTTGGCCCACTAAGGCCAAATCTTCTGCTTGTTGTTCCCTACAGCCGATTCAGAAGAATCAACAGGGAAAAGTTAAGTTCACATTTAATGTTGCTAAGTGTGATAAAAATATTTGATGAGTTAATTAAGAATGATAACTTTAAATTGTCACACCCGGATTTAAGAGATAAAGTCGGGTGCATCTCATATATACGCCAAAGAAGACAACACATATAATAACAGAGTGTATAGAGATAAATGTCACAATATCATCAAAGTACTTATTACATAGCGGAAGTCTTACAAAATAAAAGATAAATATAAAATGAACTAAAATCCATCCTTGGCGCCATAAAGTCGACTGGGAGACGCCACCTAGATCAAGTCAAACTCCTTGTTGTGTGGCTTCTCTTGAACCACCTGATCTTCTCCTGTGGGGGGTGTGAGACAGCAAGGGTGAGCTCACACATGTTCATCGCTCAACAAGTTGTGGGAAATAATGTACATGAACTCACCAAAGGTGGGAGTTCATGTGAAGTGTAAGGCTGATCAACAATAGGGGTTAAAGTTGAGCATTGCTTTTAATAAGGTGGTCAAATTTTATTAGCAGTTACTAAATGTAAGTAAATACCGAACCATAATAATAATAATAATAATAATAATAGAACATAATTAATAATAAAACCCCATGCAATGCAAATGACAAATTGAATTTAGTTCGATAATTTAATCATGCGAGAGTCCTGAGCTGCTCATGACCATGAACTCAGCTAGTATACCAGTTTTACACCCTGCAGAGGTTGTACCCTTGTCGGGGACCATAATTAGGGGTACCCTCAAGACGCCTAATTCTCAGCTGGTAACCCCCATCAGCATAAAGCTGCAAAGGCCTGATGGGTACGATTAAGTCAGGGATCAGTCCACACGAGTGACTCCATCACCGCTTCACCCGAGCCTAGCCTCGGCCAAGGGCAGCCGACCTCGAGAGACTTCCGTCTCGCCCGAGGCCCCCCTTTTTACGGTGGACACATCACCGGCTCGCCCGAGGCCTTGGCTTCGCTCAGAAGCAACCCTGACTAAATCGCCACACCGACTGACCAAGTTGCAGGAGCATTTAACGCAAAGGTGGCCTGACACCTTTATCCTGACACGCCCCCCCCCCCGGCAGAGCCGAAGCGACCGCCGTCACTCCACCGCTCCACTGACCAGTCTGACAGAAGGACAGCGCCGCCTGCGCCACTCCGACTGCGGTGCCACTCGACAGAGTGAGTCTGACAGGCAGTCAGGCCTTGCCAAAGGCGCCACGGCGAACTCCGCTCCGCCCGACCCCAGGGCTCGGACTCGGGCTAAGACCTGGAAGACGGCGAACTCCGCTCCGCCCGACCCCAGGGCTCGGACTCGGGCTAAGACCCGGAAGACGGCGAACTCCGCTCCGCCCGACCCCAGGGCTCGGACTCGGGCTAAGACCCGGAAGACGGCGAACTCCGCTCCGCCCGACCCCAGGGCTCGGACTCGGGCTAAGACCCGGAAGACGGCGAACTCCGCTCCGCCCGACCCAAGGCTCGGACTCGGGCTAAGACCCAGAAGACGGCGAACTCCGCTCCGCCCGACCCCAGGGCTCGGACTCGGGCTCGGCCCCGGAAGATGACGAACTCCGCCTCGCCCGACCCCAGGGCTCGGACTCCGCCCTGGCCTCTGCCGAACGACTTCCGCCTTGCCCGACCCAGGGGCTCGGACTCGGCCTCGGCAACGGAAGACAGATTCGACCCCAGCTTCGGAGGAGCCCCCACGTCGCCCGGCCTCGGGCGCGGGCCCACCACGTCAACAGGGAGCGCCATCACCACTCTACCCCGAGCCGACTCGGGCCGCAGAGAACAAGACCGGTGTCCCATCTGACCAGCTCCGCCAGATAGGCAATGATGGCGCCTCCCAAGCTCTATGACGGCGGCGGCTCTCAGCTCTCTTACGGAAGCAGGTGGACGTCAGCAAGGACTCGACCGCTCCGACAGCTGTCCTTCCGCCAAGCTCCGTTGCTCCTCCGACAGCCACGACATCACGCCAGTAGGGTGCCAAGATCTCTCTGGCTGCCACATTGGCATGTACTTAGGGCGCTAGCTCTCCCTCCGCTAGACACGTAGCACTCTGCTACACCCGCCATTGTACACCTGGATCCTCTCCTTACGACTATAAAAGGAAGGACCAGGGCCTTCTTAGAGAAGGTTGGCCGCGCGGGACCGAGGACGGGACAGGCGCTCTCTTGGGGCCGCTCGCTTCCCTCACCCGCGTGGACGCTTGTAACCCCCCTACTGCAAGCGCACCCGACCTAGGCGCGGGACGAACACGAAGGCCGCGGGACTTCCACCTCTCTCACGCTCGACTCCGGCCACCTCGCCTCTCCCCCCTTCGCGCTCGCCCACGCGCTCGACCCATCTGGGCTGGGGCACGCAGCACACTCACTCGTCGGCTTTGGGACCCCCTGTCTCGAAACGCCGACAGTTGGCGCGCCAGGTAGGGGCCTGCTGCGTGCTGACGAACAGCTCCCTGTCAAGCTCCAGATGGGCAGTCTCCAGCAACCTCTCCGGCCCGGGGCGGTGCTTCGTTTCGGGACTCTTGAATTCATGTCCTTCGATGGCAGCTACGACATGATACTTCTTCCACCGCCGCGCGACGACGACAATGGCGGCCGACAACCCGCCCGCCGGCGGCGGAATCGACGACATCTTCCCCGCGTGGTGGAAGAGCAACATTCGAGCTCGCTCCGTTCTCTCCCCCGCCAACGGAGGAGGAGGCGGGGCCATCAAGGCCAAGCGGGAGGCCGCGCTTCGTTGGTCGTCGAGCGAATCGACGCCCCTGACGCCCCGACGGAAGGCACGCCGGACGTCGACCTCGCGTTCAAGACGAAGGCAAGCGCCGTCCCCCCGCGACACACTGACCCCGAGCAAGAAGACGACGCCGGCGCGCTCGCGGAAAGCCTGCAGGACGTCGCCCTCGTACCTGAGACGACGGTGCAACCAGTCCCCGATGTGACTACGTCGCTCCTCGTCGACCAAAAGGTACCGACTAACTCCCATCTTACGTCATTTCGACTCGGCCTCAACCCGCCAAACGACCTCGCTTTGGCGGGCGCTCTCATTGAGGCGAGTGCAACCCCACTGGGGTTTCGTATGCGGTCGCCTTGGGACCGGCTGACGGACGTCTCGACCTACGGGCCCTCTGGGTCCGAGGAAGATGACGATCCCAGCGTCTGTTGGGATTTCTCCGGACTTGGCAACCCCAGTGCCATGCGGGACTTCATGACCGCATGTGACTACTGCCTATCCGACTGTTCCGACGGAAGCCGCAGCCTTGGCGACGAGAGCTGCGGCCCAAGCCGCGAATGTTTCCACATCGAGCTAGGGGATCCCTCCAAAGGCAACCATCTCGGCATGCCGGAGGACGGTGATCTTCCTAGGCCGGTGCCTCGCGCCGACATCCCACGGGAGCTAGCTGTGGTCCCCGCTCCGGCGGGGGGTTACGACCCACAACTCGAGCAAGTCCGCGAGGCGCAGGCCGGGCTCAACGAGGGAACAGGAGCGCTTGAGCCGATCCGTCGGGACGTCGGGCAGGTATGGGCGGGCCAACCCCTGCCCGGAGAAATACGTCACCTGCCCCAAGGTCTCCAGCACCGCGTCGCCAACGATGTCAGGGTCAGGCCGCCGCCCGCATCCAGCGGGGTTGGTCAGAACCTGGCAGCCGCAGCGATGCTCCTCCGCGCGATGCCGGAGTCATCAACCACCGAGGGTCGGCGAATCCAGGGAGAGCTCAAGAATCTCCTGGAAGGCGCTGCGGCCCGACGGGCCGAGAGCACTACCTCCCGAAGGCAGGGATATCCCTCGGAACCTCACGCCGCGACTTCCCGATTCATGCGGGAAGCCTCGGTCTACACCGGGCGCACGCGCAACACCGCGCCTGCGGCCCCGGGCCACCTCGGCAACGAGCACCATCGACGTGACCGTCGGGCCCACCTCGACGAAAGGGTGCGCCGAGGCTACCACCCCAGGCGTGGGGGGCGCTACGACAGCGGGGAGGATCGGAGTCCCTCGCCCGAACCACCCGGTCCGCAGGCCTTCAGTCGGGCCATCCGACGGGCGCAATTCCCGACCCGGTTCCGACCCCCGACTACTATCACGAAGTACTCGGGGGAAACGAGACCAGAACTGTGGCTCGCGGACTACCGCCTTGCCTGCAAACTGGGTGGGACGGACGACGACAACCTCATCATCCGTAACCTCCCCCTGTTCCTCTCCGACACTGCTCGTGCCTGGTTGGAGCACCTGCCTCCGGGGCAGATCTCCAACTGGGACGACTTGGTCCAAGCCTTCGCTGGCAATTTCCAGGGCACATACGTGCGCCTCGGGAATTCCTGGGACCTTCGAAGCTGCCGGCAACAGCCGGGGGAGTCGCTCCGGGACTACATCCGGCGATTCTCGAAGCAGCGCACCGAGCTGCCCAACATCACCGACTCGGATGTCATCGGCGCGTTCCTCGCCGGCACCACTTGCCGCGACCTGGTGAGCAAGCTGGGTCGCAAGACCCCCACCAGGGCGAGCGAGCTGATGGACATCGCCACCAAGTTCGCCTCTGGCCAGGAGGCGGTCGAGGCTATCTTCCGAAAGGACAAGCAGCCCCAGGGCCGCCCATCGGAAGAGGCTCCCGAGGCGTCTGCTCTGCGCGGCGCCAAGAAAAAAGGCAAGAAGAAGTCGCAATCGAAACGCGACGCCGCTGACGCGGACCTTGTCGCCGCCGCCGAGTACAAGAACCCTCGGAAGCCCCCCGGAGGTGCAAACCTCTTCGACAAGATGCTCAAGGAGCCGTGCCCCTACCATCAGGGGCCCGTCAAGCACACCCTCGAGGAGTGCGTTATGCTTCGGCGTCACTTCCATAGGGCCGGGCCACCCGCCGAGGGTGGCAGGGCCCGCGACGACGACAAGAACGAAGATCACCAAGCAGGAGAGTTCCCCGAGGTCCGCGACTGCTTCATGATCTATGGAGGGCATGCGGCGAACGCCCCGGCTCGGCATCGCAAGCAAGAGCGCCGGGAGGTCTGCTCGGTGAAGGTGGCGGCGCCAGTCTACCTAGACTGGTCCGACAAGCCCATCACCTTCGACCAGGCCGACCACCCCGACCATGTGCCGAGCCCGGGGAAATACCTGCTCGTCGTCGACCCCGTTGTCGGCAATGTCAGGCTCACCAAGGTCCTGATGGATGGGGGCAGCTGCCTCAGCATCATCTACGCCGAGACCCTCAAGCTCCTGCGCGTCGATCTGTCCTCCGTCCGAGCAGGCGCTGCGCCCTTCCACGGGATCATCCCTGGGAAGCGCGTCCAGCCCCTCGGGCGACTCGACCTCCCCGTCTGCTTCGGGACGCCCTCCAACTTCCGAAGGGAGACCCTGACGTTCGAGGTAGTCGGGTTCCGAGGAACCTACCACGCCGTGCTAGGGAGGCCATGCTACGCGAAGTTCATGGCCGTCCCCAACTACACCTACCTGAAGCTCAAGATGCCGGGCCCCAACGGGGTCATCACCGTCGGCCCCACGTACAAACACGCGTTCGAATGCGACGTGGAGTGCGTGGAGTACGCCGAGGCCCTCATCGTCGACCTGGAGAACCTCTCCAAGGAGGTGCCAGACGTGAAGCGCCATGCCGGCAACTTTGAGCCAGCAGAGACGGTTAAGGCCGTCCCTCTTGACCCCAGTGGCGACACCACCAAGCAGATCCGGATCGGTTCCGGGCTCGACCCCAAATAGGAAGCAGTGCTCGTCGACTTTCTCCGCGCAAACGCCGACGTCTTTGCGTGGAGTCCCTCGGACATGCCCGGCATACCGAGGGATGTCGCCGAGCACTCGCTGGATATTCGGGCCGGAGCCCGACCCGTCAGGCAGTCTCTGCGCCGATTCGACGAGGAGAAGCGCAGAGTGATTGGCGAAGAGATCCACAAGCTAATGGCAGCAGGGTTCATCAAAGAGGTATTCCATCCCGAATGGCTTGCCAACCCTGTGCTTGTGAGGAAGAAAGGGGGGAAATGGCGGATGTGTGTAGACTACACTGGTCTCAACAAAGCATGTCCGAAGGTTCCCTACCCTCTACCTCGCATCGATCAAATCGTGGATTCCACCGCTGGGTGCGAAACCCTGTCCTTCCTCGATGCCTACTCAGGGTATCACCAGATCTGGATGAAAGAGTCCGACCAGCTCGCGACTTCTTTCATCACGCCGTTCGGCATGTACTGCTATGTCACCATGTCGTTCGGTTTGAGGAATGCGGGCGCGACGTACCCGCGGTGCATGAATCATGTGTTCGGCGAACACATCGGTCGCACAGTCGAGGCCTACGTCGATGACATCGTAGTCAAGACAAGGAAGGCTTCCGACCTCCTCTCCGACCTTGAAGTGACATTCCGATGTCTCAAGGCGAAAGGAGTCAAGCTCAATCCTGAGAAGTGTGTCTTCGGGGTGCCCCGAGGCATGCTCCTAGGGTTCATCGTCTCCGAGCGAGGCATTGAAGCCAACCCGGAGAAGATCGCGGCCATCACCAGCATGGGGCCCATCAAGGACTTAAAAGGTGTACAGAGGGTCATGGGATGTCTCGCGGCCCTGAGCCGCTTCATCTCACGCCTCGGCGAAAGAGGTCTGCCTCTGTACCGCCTCTTAAGGAAGGCCGAGTGTTTCGCTTGGACCCCTGAGGACGAGGAAGCCCTCGGCAACCTGAAGGCGCTCCTTACGAAGGCGCCTGTCTTGGTGCCCCCGGCAGATGGAGAAGCCCTCTTGGTCTACGTCGCCGCGACCACTCAGGTGGTTAGCGCCGCGATTGTGGTCGAGAGGCAAGAGGAAGGGCATGCATTGCCCGTTCAGAGGTCGGTCTACTTCGTCAGCGAAGTGCTGTCCGAGACCAAGATCCGCTACCCACAAGTTCAAAAGATGCTGTATGCTGTGATCCTGACAAGGCGGAAGCTGCGACACTACTTCGAGTCTCATCCGGTAACTGTGGTGTCATCCTTCCCCCTGGGGGAGATCATCCAGTGCCGAGAGGCCTCGGGCAGGATCGCAAAGTGGGCGGTGGAAATCATGGGCGAAACGATCTCATTCGCCCCTCGGAAGGCCATCAAGTCCCAGGTGTTGGCGGACTTCGTGGCCGAATGGGTTGACACCCAGTTGCCGACGGCTCCGATCCAACCGGAGCTCTGGACCATGTTTTTCGACGGGTCGCTGATGAAGACAGGAGCCGGCGCGGGCCTGCTCTTCATCTCGCCCCTCGGAAAGCACTGGCGCTACGTGCTGCGCCTCCATTTCCCGGCGTCCAACAATGTGGCCGAGTACGAAGCTCTGGTCAACGGGTTGCGGATCGCCATCGAGCTAGGGGTCAGACGCCTCGACGCCCGCGGTGATTCGCAGCTCGTCATCGACCAAGTCATGAAGAACTCCCACTGCCGCGACCCGAAGATGGAGGCCTACTGCGACGAGGTTCGGCGCCTGGAAGACAAGTTCTTCGGGCTCGAGCTCAACCACATCGCTCGGCGCTACAACGAAACCGCAGACGAGCTGGCTAAAATAGCCTCGGGGCGAACGACGGTCCCCCCGGACGTCTTCTCCTGGGATCTGCATCAACCCTCTGTCAAGATCGACGACGCGCCCGAGCCCGAGGTACCCTCGGCTCAGCCCGAGGCACCCTCGGCACAGCCCAAGGTACCCTCGGCCCCCGAGGGCGAGGCACTGGACTTCGAGGAAGAGCAGAGCGGGGCCACGCCAGATCGGGATTGGCAGGCCCCGTACCTGCAATATCTCCGTCGAGGAGAGCTACCCCCCGACCAAGTCGAGGCTCGGCGGGTAGCGCGACGCGCCAAGTCGTTCGTCCTGCTGGGCGATGAAGAGGAGCTCTACCATCGCAGCCCCTCGGGCATCCTCCAGCGATGCATCTCCATCGCCGAAGGTCGGGAACTGCTGCAAGAAATACACTCGGGGGCTTGCGGCCATCACGCAGCGCCCCGAGCCCTTGTCGGGAATGCTTTCCGACAAGGCTTCTACTGGCCAACGGCGGTGACTGACGCCACTAGAATTGTCCGCACCTGCGAAGGGTGCCAATTCTATGCAAAGCAGACCCACCTGCCCGCTCAGGCTCTGCAGACAATACCCATCACCTGGCCCTTCGCTGTATGGGGTCTGGACCTCGTCGGTCCCTTGCAGAAGGCGCCCGGGGGCTACACGCACCTGCTGGTCGCCATCGACAAATTCTCCAAGTGGATCGAGGTCCGACCTCTGAACAGCATCAGGTCCGAGCAGGCGGTGGCGTTCTTCACCAACATCATCCATCGCTTCGGGGTCCCAAACTCCATCATCACCGACAACGGCACCCAGTTCACCGGCAAAAGATTCTTGGATTTTTGCGAGGATCACCATATACGGGTGGACTGGGCCGCCGTGGCTCATCCCGTGTCGAATGGGCAAGTAGAGCGTGCCAACGGCATGATTCTACAAGGGCTCAAGCCTCGGATCTACAACGACCTCAACAAGTTCGGCAAGCGGTGGATGAAGGAACTCCCCTCGGTGGTCTGGAGCCTAAGGACGACGCCGAGTCGTGCCACGGGTTTCACGCCATTTTTCCTGGTCTACGGGGCTGAAGCTATCTTGCCCACTGACCTGGAATACGGCTCCCCGAGGACGAGGGCCTACACCGATCAAAGCAACCAAGCTAGCCGAGAAGAATCGCTGGACCAGCTGGAGGAAGCTCGGGACAGGGCCTTACTACACTCGGCGCGGTACCAGCAGTCCCTGCGACGCTACCACGCCCGAGGGGTCCGGTCCCGAGACCTCCAGGTGGGCGATCTGGTGCTTCGGCTGCGGCAAGACGCCCGAGGGAGGCACAAGCTCACGCCCCCCTGGGAAGGGCCATTCGTCATCGCCAAAGTTCTGAAGCCCGGAACATACAAGCTGGCCAACAATCAAGGCGAGATCTACGGCAACGCTTGGAACATCAAACAGCTACGTCGCTTCTACCCTTAAGATGTTTCCAAGTTGTTCATATACCTCGCACCTACGCAAAGTTTAGTCGTCAAGGAAGGGTCGGCCTAGCCTCGGCAAAGCCCGACCCTCCCTCGGGGGCTAAAAGGGGGGAGACCCCCTCTGCGTCGAATTTTTCCTCGAAAAAGGATCTCTTTTTAGCAGGATTACTTTCGTGCTTCTTGACTACTTCGGAAAGCGGATCCTGGAAACGACGGAGTACACGTAAGCAGCCAAGGCTGACCGAGCCGAGGGACTCCTACGCCTCCAGGATACGGACACCTCACTCATCACCTTCTACGATAAGTAACTCGCGCTCGGATAAAGCGACTCCGTGAACCGAACAAGTCTTCACGTTCGGAAGCTCTCCTGCCGAAGCAGTCCTTCAAGCTTTCTCGACTAAGTCGAGGACAGGGCCTCATGAACGGGTGAAAGTACGCGTAAGCGGCAAGGCCGACCGAGCCGAGGGATTCCCACGCCTCTGGGATACGAATACCTCACTCGTCCCTTCCGCGAGAAGCAACTCTCGCTCACACAAACATCCCTGTTACCGACAGAGTCCAGATGCTCGAAACAAGAGGAAAAAAGACGCAGCTTCGCGAGCACGGCGAGGGTGTGTTTTCTGGCCTCGGCGGCCGCAGAAGGCACACGCTACAAGACGATCTGATCCTACAGGCTCGGGTCTTCACGCTGAAGGGAGCCGTAGCACCCTCGGCATCGACGACGTCTTCAGCAAAGTCCGACCCAGCCTCGGACGGCGACGCGGTCTAGGGACCCCTCCGGGAATCCGGCCCGAGCAGGCGGCTCGGCCGGTTACCCCTGGGGCCTCGGCCAACCGGCCTCCAAGGGCGCCAGCCCGACCCAAGGCCTCGGTTGATCGACTTTGGCGTCGGCTCCGCTGACGGACAACACGGCTAGGCTCCGGCCAACCAGGTTCCCATTCTCGAGCCAACTCCGCCTCTGTTCATACTGATATCGCTACCCCTGGCCTCGGCTCATCGAAGGGCGACCGAGGGGTCTCTTTAACTAAGCTAGAGGAGCCCCAGACAACAAGGCCGAACGGGCCGAGGGATTCCTACGCCTCCGGGATACGGATACCTCACTCGTCACTTTGACACGGGGCGACTCATGCTTGGTAAAGCGGTTCAGATAATCAACAGGCGAGACTTAGTGCTCGAAAATGAGGAAAAAACACGGCTCCGTGCCGAAATTACATACATGTTCAGGCCCCGACAGCCGCAATGAACAAACCCACCGGCATTCGAAATGCCGTTACAAACGGAACTCCGGTTCCCCCTCCGCAGGTACGAACAACCCCACTCCGAGGGGGAAGGCCTGCGGAGCAACGGAAGGCCGACGAATGGCGCGCCGTCACCTGCCCCAGCAGCGGCGACGACGACGACTTCTGCTCCGGGGGGTCGAACAGCGGCAGCACTGACCTCGGGCGGATGCTGCTGCCAGGAGGCCCCCGCCCACGACAAAACTCGTGAGGCAAGGACGGGCAGAAGGCCGTAGAGTTGGAGGTCAGTCCGTGGCCGGCCCCGGCTATCGCGCCGGCGGAAGAACCTCTTCCGGCTGCCGTGGCGGACGCCGGCGCCGCGAGCGGCTCCGAAGCCACTCGCGTCTGAAGACCGGGCACGCTGCAGCTGCCAGCGCCACGGACAACAACCGCTCCTCCCCCCCATCACTGAGTGAAGGAGCGGGCTGCCGCCCACGCGGGGGCCGACCTCAACTCGGCGCACTCCCCTCCCCAGCCCTGGTGATGAAAATCCTTGAGGCTGAGGGAGGGGCAGAGGCCGCAGCCCGGCTCGCTTTCCCCCACCATCAAGCCGGAGGTCACCATCTCGGGTGACCACCGGTGGAGGGGAGCAGCCGGGCTGCATGATGAAAATCCTTGAGGCCGAACGATGGCTGAAAGGTACCAACTCCCATGGAGTTGCGTTCCTCCAGCGAGGAGGCGGAAAGGCGGCGGATACCCCCCATCCGGGGGCTTGGAAGATGGAAAGACACGACGCATAAGGGAGGAAGAAGACATGGTTGCCTTCTGAAAGGAGTCTCCCTCCTTTTAAAGGAAACTCTCCCTACGTGCGCCCCCAGACGCCGCGGGCTGAGTCTTCTCCAATACGCTCCAAGGCCCTCCCCTGCGACTCGGGGGCTGGGTCCCGCATGTCATGCAAACCAGCTCAGGGCAGAAGAAGCCAAACCGCCGCGCGTGGTGCGCACGACCGTCCAGCGGTTACGAGCGACCCCCCACTTTTGCCCAGACCAACGGGCGGAAGGGGCGGGCAGCCATGCAGGCGGCATGCAACCGCGCCAGGTGGACGCGCTTCTCCGACTTCTGACACGCCAGCTTGGAAGCCCAGGCCCACGCGTCAAGCAACCGGCGCGCCAGTTGCTGCATGCAAGCAACCGCACCGCCACTTGTGCCACCGTCGCGCCTCTTCGGTTGCGGAGCCTATGCCGCGACTCGAGGCGACCCAGCAGCGCCAGCCTGGCGCGTTGGTCAAAGCGACCGAAAGTGGGCCGGCAGTAATGGCGGTGGCAGGCGGGCGGGCGCAGCAGACACGTCGTCAGCCAGGCTCACGTCTCATCCTGGGACAGCAAGAGAGCCTCCTCCCACGGCGTGAAGACGGTGCACCCGTGACCCGTTCCTCGAACGGATCGCGCACGCGCAACGGCCGCCCCACCAACCACTCGCCCCGTCGCATTAACTCCGCGGCGGGACAGGCGGCGCCTCTGACGGGAGGAGCGCGCGACGCTTCACCTTCGCCGTAATAACCGCGTCAGAAAAGGTACGCCACGTCGTTCGATTTCGTATCCTTTTCCTTTTTCCTCTTTCTCTATCTCTTGCAACAGGGACCGGGAAAGGGGGATGCCCCGAAAAGGATCCTTTTCCGCGAAGGAACCGGGCTCCGAGCCCCCCCTACTGATCAGGGGTTCGAAGACTGGCCCTCCGAAGGGTTCAACAGTCGCCTCAGATCGCGTGGGCCCGACACCCACTACTGGTCAGGGGTTCGAAGGCCAGCCCCCCGAAGGGTTCCATGGCCGCCTCAGGCTACTCGGGCTCCGCGCCCATTACTGATCAGGGGTTCGAAGGCTGGCCCCCGAAGGGTTCACAGTCGCCTCAGACACCGAGCGAGGGATGACCAGGGGTACGTTCGATACATAACCGAGGCTCGGGCTGCGCTCCCGAGGTACCCTAGGACATTTCCGAGACCAGCGGGAACGATCTTGTAACGGAATCCCATCGGAGGGAGGCATCGAGCCCTCGGACCCCGTCGCCAGGGGACCGGGTCCGGCAAATCACCCGCAGGTACTTTTGGGCGTGCCTCTAGGCCCCTAGCCGACCCCCAACGAACGGGGCACGGACGTCCACTCGGATTACCCGCTTGCAGCTCACCGGAGACACCATGTTCGGTGCCCATCGAGGGTAACATGGCGCACTCCCCCCTCCTCCTTGCGGAAAGGCGACGTAGGGGCGTATGTAAAAAGTTGAGTCTGTCCCTGATCGTCCTCTCGCCCTGTGCAGAGGCTCGGGGGCTGCTCTCGCAAAAACCGGCTCCGGCCAAACCGTTGACAGCGTCAACATACCAGCCCGAGAGCTTGGGCCCCGACCGTGCACCCGGGCTACGGCCAGTTAGCATGAGGGAACGACCAGACCAGCCGAAGCATTACGCGAGGTATTAAGACCTCGAAGGAGTGTAACCACTCCTCCGAGGCCTCGGGGGCTACACCCGGCGGGTGCGCTCGCGCGCACCCACCGGAACAAAATGCAACCGAGAAAGGCTGGTCCCCTTGCAAAAAAGTGCGACGAAAGCCTCCAAGCGAGTGCTAACACTCCCTTCGAGGCTCGGGGGCTACTGTCGGGGACCATAATTAGGGGTACCCTCAAGACGCCTAATTCTCAGCTGGTAACCCCCATCAGCATAAAGCTGCAAAGGCCTGATGGGTACGATTAAGTCAGGGATCAGTCCACACGAGTGACTCCATCACCGCTTCACCCGAGCCTAGCCTCGGCCAAGGGCAGCCGACCTCGAGAGACTTCCGTCTCGCCCGAGGCCCCCCTTTTTACGGCGGACACATCACCGGCTCGCCCGAGGCCTTGGCTTCGCTCAGAAGCAACCCTGACTAAATCGCCACACCGACTGACCAAGTTGCAGGAGCATTTAACGCAAAGGTGGCCTGACACCTTTATCCTGACACGCCCCCCCCCCCCCCCCCGGCAGAGCCGAAGCGACCGCCGTCACTCCACCGCTCCACTGACCAGTCTGACAGAAGGACAGCGCCGCCTGCGCCACTCCGACTGCGGTGCCACTCGACAGAGTGAGTCTGACAGGCAGTCAGGCCTTGCCAAAGGCGCCACGGCGAACTCCGCTCCGCCCGACCCCAGGGCTCGGACTCGGGCTAAGACCCGGAAGACGGCGAACTCCGCTCCGCCCGACCCCAGGGCTCGGACTCGGGCTAAGACCCGGAAGACGGCGAACTCCGCTCCGCCCGACCCCAGGGCTCGGACTCGGGCTAAGACCCGGAAGACGGCGAACTCCGCTCCGCCCGACCCCAGGGCTCGGACTCGGGCTAAGACCCGGAAGACGGCGAACTCCGCTCCGCCCGACCCAGGGCTCGGACTCGGGCTAAGACCCAGAAGACGGCGAACTCCGCTCCGCCCGACCCCAGGGCTCGGACTCGGGCTCGGCCCCGGAAGATGACGAACTCCGCCTCGCCCGACCCCAGGGCTCGGACTCCGCCCTGGCCTCTGCCGAACGACTTCCGCCTCGCCCGACCCAGGGGCTCGGACTCGGCCTCGGCAACGGAAGACAGATTCGACCCCAGCTTCGGAGGAGCCCCCACGTCGCCCGGCCTCGGGCGCGGGCCCGCCACGTCAACAGGGAGCGCCATCACCACTCTACCCCGAGCCGACTCGGGCCGCAGAGAACAAGACCGGTGTCCCATCTGACCAGCTCCGCCAGATAGGCAATGATGGCGCCTCCCAAGCTCTATGACGGCGGCGGCTCTCAGCTCTCTTACGGAAGCAGGTGGACGTCAGCAAGGACTCGACCGCTCCGACAGCTGTCCTTCCGCCAAGCTCCGTTGCTCCTCCGACAGCCACGACATCACGCCAGCAGGGTGCCAAGATCTCTCCGGCTGCCACATTGGCATGTACTTAGGGCGCTAGCTCTCCCTCCGCTAGACACGTAGCACTCTGCTACACCCCCCATTGTACACCTGGATCCTCTCCTTACGACTATAAAAGGAAGGACCAGGGCCTTCTTAGAGAAGGTTGGCCGCGCGGGACCGAGGACGGGACATGCGCTCTCTTGGGGCCGCTCGCTTCCCTCACCCGCATGGACGCTTGTAACCCCCCTACTGCAAGCGCACCCGACCTGGGCGCGGGACGAACACGAAGGCCGCGGGACTTCCACCTCTCTCACGCTCGACTCCGGCCACCTCGCCTCTCCCCCCTTCGCGCTCGCCCACGCGCTCGACCCATCTGGGCTGGGGCACGCAGCACACTCACTCGTCGGCTTTGGGACCCCCCTGTCTCGAAACGCCGACAACCCTGTACCCACAAGTCATGTTACCCATCTGCCAAGGGGTCATGAGTCTCATACACCTCTACCAAGGAAGCGAGGTGTTGGGGGCCTTCGGCTTTCGAAGGTCCTCAAAAACATGATTTGACAATGTTTTCCAAGTGAAATATGTGAACAGGTATCTTTGGAATCGGGTTATGGGTATACAAGAGCATGGTCAGGACGAAGCTTGAGTGGGATGGAAGGCGGTTTTGACGAAGGATAAGATGATCACGAAGCTATGCACAGAAAAGCTTCGGCATGACAGCAGAAAAGAGGAACCGACTTAAAGATGAAAAGCCAAATTAGACCTCGAAGGATTACTATAGAGTTATTGATAAATGTAAAGGGCATTAATGTAATTCTACACGGGCTGCGCCCCATGCCTATAAATAGATGAACAATACTCCCGTACTGTTCACGCTGACTTGGCATTCGCTTTTCGCATCACGCCTGTATCTTTACTTTCCGTCAATCCGAAGGTACATTTATAATTTGTTATTATGGATATGATAATGCAAATAAAAAATAAGTTGATGATAATATCTATATTATTATTCGTATTTCATATATGCATTCTTCTTTATCATCTATCGAGCTTACGAACGTCTTTTCCTTCATAACCTTTGTCCGGAATTCATTATATCCGAAGGGACATAATGTCTTGAATGACGAAGGACTTTAACATTTAACACTTTTTATGTTGCCTTGTTTTTAACTCTTAGCATTTGAGAACAAGTCCCCAACATTGGCGCCCACCTCCGGTGAACTCACTTCCATTTTTTGAGTCTTGAACACCTTCGGCAAGCATCACCTTCGTCATGCCGCCGAAGAAAGCTCCAGGAACAGGGGCTGCCACTCTGCAGCCGCTGGACCCCAATCAGGATGTCCTTTATCTTAGGGAGGCCCGAAGCCAGAAGAGGAAGGCCACCAGTCCAACGCCTCCGGAGGACGACTTGGATCAAGAAATCCAAAACTTGGAGATGCTCCATCAACAGGTCCAACGGAAGAAGGAAAAGATGGCTCGTCTAGCTGACCTGCAAAGGCAGATAGACGAAGCCTCTGAAGAAGTTCGTCATCTTGCTCAAGATGACCAGAAC
This sequence comes from Zea mays, assembly GCF_902167145.1. NCBI lineage: Eukaryota > Viridiplantae > Streptophyta > Magnoliopsida > Poales > Poaceae > Zea > Zea mays. Next base: position 39,769,186 of record NC_050104.1, on the reverse strand, counting down.
CGAAGACCTCCGCACAGAGAGCTTCATCAGGAGGGCTTCTACAACGAGGACGACTGGTATGAAGATTTCCATCATGGAAATTTTGCTTTTGACGATACTTCTCCTCTGTCAACAGAACTGCAGGCTACACCTTGGCCCCAATCTTACAAGCCACCCCAGCTCCCCATGTACGACGGTCATTCAGACCCGAAGCAATTCTTGATGAGCTATGAAGCAACCATATCTTCGTATGGTGGTAATACTGCAGTCATGGCAAAGTCTTTCGTCATGGCTGTCAAGAGTGTTGCACAAACCTGGTATTCCTCTCTTCGGCCAGGAACAATCACCTCATGGCAAAAGCTGAAGGACATGCTGATAACCAGCTTCCAAGGGTTTCAAACGAAGCCGGTCACTGCTCAAGCTTTATTTCAGTGCACCCAGGACCACGAAGAATACCTTCAGGCGTATGTCCGAAGGTTCCTGCGTCTGAGGGCACAAGCACCAACAATGCCCAATGAAATTGTCATTGAGGCCATGATCAAGGGACTTCGGCCAGGACCTTCAGCTCAATACTTTGCCAGGAAGCCTCCTCAAACTTTGGAGAAGCTGCTCTAGAAGATGGACGAGTATATTCGAGCTGACAATGACTTTCGCCAAAGAAGGGAGGAAGCATTCAGGTTCTCTGAAATGACCAGGGGCTTCGGAGGAAGATTCCATCCGGGGCACGTCAGGTCAATTCACAACTCTACTCAAAGTGATGATAGAGGGAGTCAACAGCAAAGGCCACAGTACTCCTCGCAAGCTTCGGGGTAGCAGCAAAGCTCTTTCCGGCCGCCAGCACCAAGGGGCAGAGGCGCCAGGGGCTTCGGGGGAAGATTTGGGGATCAGCCAAGAAAAATTTACTGCCTATTCTGTGGTGAAGACAAGGGCCATACCACCAGGATGTGCCATGTTACCATCCAGAAGCAAAAGGAGATAGCAGAAGCTGCAGCGCAACAGAGTCAGCCGAAGCAAGTCATGCATACTGCTTCGTACCATTCGCCTTACATTCCAGAATATGTAGGCAATCACCCTGCAGCTTCTGTTGCTTCGGCAAGCCAACCCCAAGCATCTTGGCAACAGCCTCCACTGCCACCACCAACGCAACGAGGTCAGCAGCCAGAAGGGAGTCAGCATACTCACCTCCAGCGGGATTTCAGAGAGGAGTCCGAAGCTCGCACAGTCAATAGCACTGTGCCAGAGTCAAAGCATATTTACTGACAAATATCCTACCTCGACAGCAGCTTTTCGCATTTTCGCATTCAGTATTACTTTCTTTTTAATAAGGAACAATTATGGGAAGTTTAAGTGCTTTCTATCGTTTTTCAATCTCTTGTAACAGTTTCGCTTTTTACCATAATGAAAATATATCTTCTCCATAGGCTTAAGTTGCTGAAGCTTAAGAGGTTATGGTGGCAAGGAGGACCTTCGAGTTATCAAAAAATTATTTTAAAGGAACGCAGTGTAAATTCTTCAACGCAGCAAAAAGTCGTTCCTAATGGAGCGCAGTGTAAGTTTTCTGCTCAAAAGTCGTTCCGAAGGGAATGCAGAGCTTACAGCGAAAAATAAACGCTGATTCCACTGAAAGTAAAAGGCGAAGAAGCTCCTAAGGGAGGCTTACAGCGAAAAATAAGCGCTGATTCCGCTGAAAGTAAAAGGCGAAGAAGCTCCTAAGGGAGGCTTACAGTGAAAAATAAACGCTGATTCCGCTGAAGTAAAAGGCGAAGAAGCTCCTAAGGGAGGCTTACAGTGAAAAATAAATGTCAAGCTTTGGCAAATATCATCTTGCATAACATCACATCATTACATCATTTGCATAGCATAACATCATACATCATATTGCATCAACAACGCAAGAAGGGGGTCTTGATATTCGAAGATTGTTTTGAAAGAAATAGTGACAAGGCACAAAAAATAGCTATTGAAGAGTTATACCTTCGCCAAACTCTGAAATGGAAAGATCTATTAATTATTGATTTTACGAGGATTGGTTACTGATGAGAACACGGATATTATTTACGAAGCATGAAAAGAAGGGAAGGTGTTTTTTCGCCGAAGACTCAAAAACGGTATGTATATGATGTTTCATGCATCATAAAGAGTAGAACAGCTAATATATTACATTCAAAGGTACAAAGTATTACACACAACAAATGTTACATTCTAAATGTTTTTTACAATAACAGCTAATCTTCCCTTAGAACTATCTCTGCAGCTTCATTTAGTAGTTGATCAACAACTTTATTCATGATAGCTTCGGCCATTTTCCTAATTTCGTCGTCCCCCTTCGCGTGGGGGTCCGCAGATGGCTCGACGGAGTCTGAGGGAGGAGAAGATACGGCTATATTACTATTACAAACCGTGAACAAGTTCGAAATCAAAAAATTACAACAAAGAGCCAAAAACCACTAATCAATACCTATTTGCCCTTCGGGCTCTGCGCTTTTCTCAGCAGCCTCTGCTACTTTTCTAGCATCATGAATGCCTTTTTCGCTTTTTCGAATAATTTCCTGGGCCATTTCCCGGCCACCATTGTCCCAGATGTCAGTGAAAAATTTTCCACCGACCAGGCTTGCTTCGGCCGAGGGGTCTTTTATATCTTCGGAGGATAAGGCGGTTTCGGATTGTGCCAAAGAATTCACATGCTCACAACCTTTCCTCTCCAAAATAGTAGCAATCCCACTGGCACCCGAAAAGGCACATATGTCTCCGCGGCTATTCAAAATTTCCTCAAAGGCCTCAGCTTCATGACTAATCCATTCAATTGGGTCTTCGGGGTCATCTCTTGTGAAGTTTTCCTCGCTCGAGAATGCGCCAACGCTGGCGAAGCTGGTTTTAATTTTCTTAGCGCATTCTATAGATTTGTTATAGCACCTTTTCTTGGATGCACGAAGCTCTTCAACGTTTCTTTCTAAATGACTTGTCCACTGATCACTAAGTTCTTGTTTCGTCTCTTCAAGTATGCGTTCTTCTTTAGCTCTGGCTAGCTGTTTCCGAAGATCCTCAATTTCACGCTTCTGAGCCTCAGCTTGAGCTTTAGAAGTAGCTTTGTCTTCCTTTATTTTATCCACCAATGTAAGCAGAATTTTATCTTTTTCCAAAGCTTCGTTCCTCAGCTTAATAACCTCTGTTCGCAGGTTGTTGAAAGCAATATTATAGCTCTTGTCTTCGGCATTCTTTTGCGCTCTCAAAGCGTTGCTAAGTATTAAACCCTATATGAGAAGAATTAGTATAAGAATAAAAGAATAATTCAAAACTTATGAACTTCCAAATATACAATTTTCATACCTTCAGACTATTATATGCGAGGCTATCTGCAAGATCGTCCTTCGTTATAGCGCAGAGGCCAGCTTCAAGCTTCGGGAACCCCATACTTCTAGCCATCTCCCGGCAGACAGATAATTTTTTGTTGTCTGGGAGGCAGTATAAGAAGTCATCTTCGTCTGTGCCATTGAATACTAAGGCCCCCTTTGGATACTTCAGTTCTCGGGCATAGTGATTAGCTTCAAAAATCTCTTCTTCAGATAATCTTTTTCCCGAAGCATGTCGTACAATATAATCAAGTACTTCGGAAGATGCTTCGGGGGCAGCAGTGCCAGTTTCTTCAGCCAAAATTTGTTCTGCTATTTCTGTTTCTTCGGCTTCCAAGGATTTCACCTTGGCAGGTTCTGAAGGCCCAGCTTCAGTTTCAGATTGTTGCTTTGAAGTTTCGGCAACGAAGGCTTCAGTGTGCACTTCGGAAGTTTCAACAATTTTCTTCGGAGTCGTGCTTGTACACTTAATTGTCTCCAAAACATCCAGCACATTAACCATCCTTTTTCTTTTAGGGGTCACTGCTGGACCCTTTTGGTTTTTTGCTGCCTCAATTTTTGATGAAGGACTTAAGATTTCATGTGTCCTTGTTTCTGTAGCCTCTGGTTCTTCTATTTTCTTCATTTCCGGTATTATAATTGGCTCTTCAACATTCGGTAGGAGAGTAGGCTCCTTGGCTTCGGTGGCCGAAGAGGTTTCACCGACATATTCAGGCACTGTGGCTGGTTCAATATAGCGCGGCCGGTGTGTGAGAACCTTGACCCTTTTCCTCTTCGGCGCCGGCTCGCTAGGAGCGGCCGAAGCAACTTCTTTCGCAGAAGGTGTATTCTTTCTTTTTGACCCCATGTTGGATAACGGTAGTCGGGGTAGACAAACCCAATTGCATCAAATACTCGGTTGAGTCTCTTCTTCTTTCGACCTCCGAAGGCTGCTGATAGTTCAGTGTCTTCGGCTTTTGAGTATAATCCAAGTAATTCATCGCTTATGGCCTCAATACTTTTCAACCAGTCATCATCTGGCTCAACGAACTTATCTCCGTATTTGAATGTGTATTTTAGCCTGACTAGTCCACCTTCGTCAGGTTCCTTGACGGTCTCCTTCGGCATTTCCCACTTTTCTACAAGTGGCCATATTCTGAAGGCAATATGTTCTTGGACCAAATCCCTTGTCCCAATAAAAGAGCAAACCACGCCGAAGGCTCTCTGGCATTTTCGGCTGCTTCATTCATTTCCACCTTCGGCCTCCGAAGGCCGAAGCGTTGCCAGATAGGGCGCATAATGATATCTTTAATATTTTCCTGTGTTTTCAAGTCATTCTTCACATAAAACCATTCCATCATCCAGTCCCCGGGCCACCTCTTTTGAAAGGTTGGCACGGGACAGCTTGACCCAGGGTTTTGTCTCATACAATAGCTCATGTATGTTGCAGAAACTTTTTGCATTTGGTTCTAAACCTTGGTTCCTCACGGCCCAGACAAAGATGCCCATCCTTATGATTGCTTCGGGGGTAAGTTGATGAAGGTAGATTTCAAATATCTTCAGTATTTCCACGACAAAACTGCTCAAGGGAAATCGCATTCCAGCCTTTAAGAAGCTTCGGAATATCACGACTTCATTTTCCTCGGGAGTCGGACAAGTCTTCTCTCCTTCGTCAGCCCTTACAACAGACAAGTCCCAAAAATATCTGCCCCTCATATTGACAAGATGACTTTCTTTAATACTGGATTTACCAAAAACCGAATGGCTTGGTCGCCACGGTCGATCTTCGGAGTCTTCACCCCCACTTTCTACATCATAGCTATCACTGTCACCAGTGTCTTCAGATAAGCCCTCCAAGGTCTCCCTAGCGATCTTCTCTGTATTGGTCTTTGCTATTGACTGAAGAAAGCCGAGATGCATCTCCTCAGAAAGGCTTAGCTTCGATTCAGCAACACCTTTCTTATCTTTAGACATCTTCGCAAACGCTGAGAAAGTACTCTCGAAACCGAAGCTTAAAAGTTTAAAAAGCCAAGCAAGTATTGTTGCACACAGGCTAAAAGTCGGGTGAGCAAGAGCAGATGGCAAGAAAGCGTACCAAATAAACTCGTGGTGAGCTCTTATTTATACACCTAGTGCGTTCAAAACTGGAGGGTCCCGCTTGTCAAAGACTGTTGCTATTCTAGCAAAGGGAAGGTGTTTTTTCGGACCTTCGGCTTAAAGCCTTCGTCCATGTCGCAATATGAATTTATCATTCCAGCAAATTAATATTGCGAGGGGCTACTGTTGGGGGCCTTCGGCTTCCGAAGATCCTCAAAAACATGATTTGACAATGTTTTCCAAGTGAAATATGTGAACAGGTATCTTCGGAATCGGGTTATGGGTATACAAGAGCATGGTCAGAACGAAGCTTGAGTGGGACGGAAGGCGGTTATGACGAAGGATAAGATGATCACGAAGCTATGCGCAGAAAAGATTCGGCATGACAGCAGAAAAGAGGAACCGACTTAAAGATGAAAAGCCAAATTAGACCTCGAAGGATTACTATAGAGTTATTGATAAATGTAAAGGTCATTAATGTAATTCTACACGGGCTGCGCCCCGTGCCTATAAATAGATGAACAGTACTTCCGTACTGTTCACGCTGACTTGGCATTCGCTTTTCGCATCACGCCTGTATCTTTACTTTCCGTCAATCCGAAGGTACATTTATAATTTGTTATTATGGATATGATAATGCAAATAAAAAATAAGTTGATGATAATATCTGTATTATTATTCGTATTTCATATATACATTCTTCTTTATCATCTATCGAGCTTACGAAGGTCTTTTCCTTCATAACCTTCGTCCGGAATTCATTATATCCGAAGGGACATAATGTCTTGAAGGACGAAGGACTTTAACATTTAACACTTTTTATGTTGCCTTGTTCTTAACTCTTAGCATTTGAGAACAAGTCCCCAACACGAGGCATGGTAACACAGCGAGGCCTTTACCTAGTTCCACTAGCTTCTGAAAATCCGCTACAGTTTCTGGGAAGAGTAATGCAGGAATCCCTCGTCTGACCGCCATCGCAGTAAAATCAACCCGAGAACCTCCCTACACGCCTACTCCCCTACTGCCCTTGCCCCTTTCGGGTAAGGTAGTCTTCCACTAGCTTTCCTAGTTAGTCAGGCAAGGGCGTCCCATTCCACCCTTGTGGTGGCATGTGTTTCTCAAGTTAAGCTCCATGTTCCAATTAACAATAATTATCTTGACATGAACATAAATAAAATAACATAATAATTAGAACATGGATATAATGAAATATTAACCCAAAACCATGTAAAGCAATGGCATAACTACCCAAATGATTCAGGGATAAACAAGGTAAAAGGATAACCAATCTAGGGTGACCTATTGGGTCCCATCAAAATTAAACCTATGCTTAAATAAATAATAATAGAGAACATTATTGGGTAAAAAGTGGTCAAGGGCATAACTTGCCTTCAATGAGCTCCTACTCAGCAACTTCTATCCGCTGAACACCGGGATCCTCAACCACTGGCTCTTCTACTCGCCACAATACAAACAAACATAGTATAAAGGAGAAATTAACATCACACTAAACATGTAAACAAAATACATATTAATAATCTACATATTAAAATAAGATCATAGGAACAGGAATCATTAATTTTGGAGTTATAGATTTTAAGTTATGAATTTCCAAAGGTTTTATGTGTTCGGTACAATATTAAATAGGATATAAATTTTAATGTGAATTTCATGTCAAAACAATAGCACTAATTGATAAACAATAATTTTTCAAAATTATAGAAATTGGACTGGATTAATTTGGACTTAATATGAATTTTCTAGGAATATTACAAGTTTCTGCAATTAATTTCATACTGAAAATCAATTTCCTTAATCATCTATTCCTTTTTACTGACTTCTGGACTGCGCACATGATTTAAACAAAAGCTAGGGTTCACTTCACAAATAACCCTAAGACTTAGAGTTCCACTGACAGGACTGCAGGTTGAATATCAATAAACCCAGGGGTTCTTTAATAAAATTGTCAGGGCCGAAGGGGTATCTACGGATCTGGGCCGCACGATCGCAAGTGGACGGTGCGGATTAGATCCAGATTCATCCCGAACCGGTAACGAGTCGCAACCGTTGGATCATCAGGGAACGCACCAGATTTAAAATAACCTAACCAGACTAAGCGTCGCACGATCAAGATCTAACGGTACCGATTCGCCTAGTCGAAGAGGTAATTGTGTTCTAATCGTGACCGTTCCTATCAGATCCGATGCCATAGAGCACGTCTCCCCCAATACTCATTGAACATGGCGCCGCCGCCCCCAATAGCGGCCGCAAGTTCGCCGGCGAACTCGTTCCAGGCGCACCCATGGCTAATTCGGCCTCCTATCCGATGCTACACTACCGTAGGGTCCCACGTACTAGTTTGCTAGGAAAATCATACCAATGGTGGTGGCGTGGATGCCTTATTCACGACGAAGCGCGGATCTGAGGCAGCGCGGCAACTCCGACGAGCAATTCTGACCAGAATCGCCCGTGATTCCACCAAATCACATGACTTGTAGAACACCCAAATGGTGTTGAAGCCCTGCGCAGCTACCCACGACCACGCGACGGCATGAACCCGGGATTGACCCGCGGTGGCGCTCCTCCTATCTCTCTGGTGGCTGTGGCGGCCCTAGAAATTAGGTTTCCTCACGAACCCAATGAGCAGTGGAACGGAGGAAGGCCAGAGCGGCTGGAGTTTTATCTCCCGGCGTGGTCCGTTGGGTCGTGCCCGTGGTGTTCGCTTTCCACAGAGGACCCTGACTGTTTGAATAACTAATTAAGAATCCTGCGCACTATTTACATGTGTCTCTGACATTTACATCGAGGCCCCTCCCTTTTTGTTTCTTCGCAAGGTTAGGTCCCCAACTAGGAACGGCGAAGCAGTGGCTTCGGCGAGCTTGTGCCGCCTGAAAACGCAACGACTAGGCCCCTCTGTTGCTCAACACCTAATTCCACCCTCGACGACACTAATCCCTCAACCAATTGCACTAAACCGACCCAAAGCACGCCTGCTCACGACGACGGCAAAAATCGAGAGGAAACTATGGTGTTCAGGGCAATCCAGTGCGGTCTAGTTCAATCGAATGGGTCTGTGAGCTACAGGGGACATGAGGGAGGCTAGAACACCAATTAAGGAAGCTTCAACTGACCTGCAGAAGGCTGGCCATGGCGAGGCGTTCACGGTGGCGCGGAAAGCAGATTTGGGGGAAGAAAGAAATTAGGGCACTATGGTGGCTAATCGGAGGTAGGGGGCTCTGGCTTCGTGACGACCTGGCGGAGTTCTCTGAGGCTTCAATTTATAGAGTTCAACGGCGGTGGCGCCCAATTTGAAAGAAGTGTGCTGGCGGCCGGAGAGAGGGACTGAGTCACCGCGGTGTTCTACCGTGGCATTCACTGGTTGAGGAGCTACGACGGTCACTAGTGAGCTATTACGGCTAGCAACGACGTGGTAAAAGGGTCAAGGCGTGGCGCGACCACAGCGAACGACGTATACCTCGACGACGGCCGGTCGGCCACGTCGCCAGCGCAAGTGGATGGGCGACAGAGTGGCCACAGTGCTCTGAGTTCATCCGTGGTGAGATCTTTTCATCGAGGGTCGTTATCCGCGCGTTACTGGGCGCGAATCGCAGCGCCGGCATGAATCCGAGCACGCGGGTCACCGGCAGCGCGATACGTTGTATCTGCCATCTTGTTCAGTTACTATACCATCGAAACCGTTCATCAGAGCGCCTGACAGAGCAACTTCAGAGATGTTTTTCATAAATTTTTGTGTGGCAACCCCCTAATCCGTCTTTAACAAAGTTAATCTTCAATATACCAGCTCCAATTCTTCTATAGAAACTTGGGTCATTTACTCATTCGATTAGGCTTAAATCAGCTTCAAAGTTTCTCAGAACTCACTAGTAGCCTAAATTCAGTCTCAAGATTGACTAACAGCCAGACTTTAGGTCCATTTTACTCCAAATTTTGTAAGTCACCAAGGCTTAGTTACTTAAGCAAATTTGTTCCCCTATCATAGCTCTATAAATTTGATGTGTTGACTTAGGGCAAGATCCTTGTAGATTTAGAGATATAGAGCTCCAAAGTTAACCCCATTTCACTGAAATTCAGACTTAGTCATCTAGTGCTCATGTGACCTTTTTGCAAATAAGTCCAAATCTCATCACTTAACTTGAAAATTCTCCAATGTGAGAGTTACTTGGTTTGTGGTGCTCTTTCACTTTGCTATTTGCACTTGGTCCAAAAGTTCCTAGAATTTACATTTACCCCCCTAGGGTTTCAATTAGGGTTTTCTAGGGTTTCTTTTTAGGGTTTTGAGTTCTCTAGGGTTTTTGTGCCACTAAAGTCCATCAAATGTGATACCTTGTGAACATTTCTCATGTCTTATGAGATTTTTACTCATTTAAGCTTCACTTTCACCCATAAGTTCTAATTCAGGGTTAAGTACCCTACCCTAGGGATTATTACACACCAAGTCCTATCATCACAACTTGTTTGAAAATTTTACCTAGTGAGTGCACTCTAGGTGTGACAAGCAACATGAAATGTCAATGCACCTGATGTCATGCTCAAGTTTTAGTGCCAGTAACACCAGGGGTGTTACATCCTTCCCCCCATAAAAGAATCTCGTCCCGAGATTTAAGGTCCTAGGGTAAGTAATGGAAACGGAAACACGTCATATCTTTATTCCCTTCTTTGTTTTATAGAGCAGGGGTGGTATGGGGTTTATTCCAACTTTACAAACAAATGTACATATCTTAGAGGTTACATGAAGCTAAAAACCTAGGAAAATTCTTTTCCAAGAAGTCTTGAGTCTCCCAGGTAGCTTCATATTCCGCGTGCTGGTTCCATTGTACTTTATAGAATTTTAAGAGTCCTTTTTCGGGTGATCCTGTCCTTCTGATCCAAAACTTGAATGGGATGTTCTAAATAAGTTAAATCTAGTTCCAAGACAACATCCACCACATCGATGGTTCAATCAGGAACTTGAAGGCACTTCTTTAATTGAGATACATGGAACACATTATGCACTACAGACAATATTTCTGGCAGTTGGAGTCGGTAGGCCACTGGTTCATATCGTTCAAGAATAAGAAACGGGCCAATATACCAGGGTGCCAGTTTCCCTTTTAACCCAAAATGGTTTACACCCTTCATTGGTGATACTTTCAGATACACATGGTCATTAACTTGAAAGACCAAAGGTTGACGTCGCGTATCCGCGTAATTCTTTTGCCAAGCTTATGCCTCTTTCAAGTTGTCTATGATTCGTTGGACTTTTTCTTCTGTCTCTTTAACCATGTCAGGCCTGAAAAACCATCTTTCTCTGGGTTCAGACCAATTTAAGGGTGTTCGGCACCGTCGTCCATACAGTGCTTCGAATGGTGCCATCTTAATGCTCTCTTGATAGCTATTATTATAAGAAAATTCTGCCAATGGCAGACATTCATCCCATTTTTGCAGAAACTCCAGGGCACATGCCGCAACATGTCTTCAAGTATCTGATTTACTCTTTCAGTTTGTCCACTTGTTTGAGGATGATATGCCGAACTGTGGAGTAGTTTAGTACCCCAAGAATTTATGCAGTTCACTCCAAAATTTGGATACAAATTGTGGTCCACGATCTGACACTATTGTTTTTGGAATTCCATGCAAACTGAGAATACGGGCAATATAAAGTTCCGCATACATGACTACTGGATATTTTGTCTTGACGGGCAGGAAGTGAGCAATTTTCGTAAGTCGATCAATTATGACCCATATGGAGTCAAAACCTTTAGTTGTCCTGGGCAACCCCACAATGAAGTCCATGCTAATATCCTCCCATTTCCAAGTTGGGATGGGCAAAGATTGCAGTGGCCCAGCGGTCTTCATGTGTACTGCCTTGACACGTCTGCAGGTGCCACATCTTGCCACATAGCGTGCGATCTCAATTTTCATTTTTGTCCACCAATAATGTTGCTTCAAGTCTTGATACATCTTAGTACTTCGGGGATAAATGGAATATCGACTAAGATGAGCTTCATCCAAAATTTGTTGGCGGACCTCAGCATCTTTAGGCACAACTATGCGATCATTGAACCATACTATTCCTTGACCATCCTTTCTGAAGCAATTAGCTTTGCTGACTTCTATTTTCTCATGAATGTGCTTCATACCCTTGTCGGTTCTTTGGGCATCAATAATTCTCTGTAGAAGAACTGACTCAAGCTTTAATTGGGTCAAAGTTTCGTGTTGTATCATTCCCAGGTTTAACTTTTCCATTTCTTGGCATAGGGTGGTGTCAGAGGTCTTTACGATAAAACAATGGCAGGAAGTCTTGCGACTCAGTGCATCCACCACCACATTGGCTTTTCCTGGGTGATAGTGGATTTCTAAATCATAATATTTAATTAGCTCAAGCCATCTTCTCTGCCTCATGTTCAGCTCTGGCTGGGTAAACATATATTTCAGACTTTTATGATCTGTATATAAATGGCAAGTATTTCCCATCAGATAATGATGGCATATCTTGAGGGCATGAACAACTGCAGCTAACTCCAAGTTATGAGTTGGATAGTGCTCCTCTTGCCGATGCAATTGTCTTGAAGCATAAGCTATGACTCGGCCCTCCTGCATTAGGACACATCCGAGTCCTCTGCCTGATGCGTCACAATACACATCAAAAGGCTTCTCTATATTCGGTTGAGCCAATACCGGAGCAGTGGTCAGTAACACCTTCAACTGCTCGAAGGCTTCATTGCATTTCGACGACAAGTCAAACTTGGTATCATTCTTTAATAAACCTATAATAGGTTTAACAATCTTGGAGAAATCCGGAATAAACCTGCGGTAATATCCAGCTAGTCCAAGGAAGCTTCGGACTTGATGTACTGTTGTTAGCGGTTTCCATTCTAGAATATCTTTAACTTAACTAGGATCAACTGCAATTCCTTTTGCAGATAATACATGTCCCAGAAATTGGATTTCCCCCAACCAAAATGCGCATTTGCTGAATTTAGCATACAATTGGTGCTCTCTCAAGCGCGTTAGCACAATCCGTAAGTGTTTAGTATGCTCCTCTTCATTTTTGGAATAATTAAGATGTCATCAATGAAGACCACCACAAATTTATCCAACTCGGGCATAAATACCGAGTTCATCAAGTATGTGAAGTGGGCTGGAGCATTTGTCAATCCGAAAGACATAACCAAATATTCAAATAATCCATACCGCGTAGTGAATGTGGTCTTGGGTATATCTTCGGGTCGAATGCGGATCTGATGATAACCTGACCTGAGGTCAATCTTGGAGAATACCTGAGCTCCAGTAAGTTGATCGATTAGAATATCGATTCGGGGAAGAGGGTACTTGTTCTTGATAGTGACCTCATTAAGGGGTCTGTAGTCCATGCACATTCGAAGTGTCTGATCCTTCTTTTTGACGAAAATTGTTGGACATCCCCATGGTGATGAACTAGGCCTAATGAACCCCTTCTCAAGCAAGTCAGTCTTGAGTTCTGCTAATTCATTAGGTGGCATTCGGTACGACCTTCTAGAAATAGGAGTCGTACCGGGCTTTAGTTCAATCACAATCTCTACATCCCTTTCTGGAAGTAACCCAGGCAAATCTTCAGGAAAGACATCCGGGAATTCACACACCACCGGAATGTTCTGGATTTCTGGTATGATGGCTTCATAAACTTGCCCAGATGGTTTGGCTGGGACAGCTACAGGGTTGGACAATTGAATCTCTTCATGGCCATGGCTCAATTTGATGGTCCTTAAGTCTGTATTGATGATGGCCTTATACTGGGCTAACCAGTTCATGCCCAGAATTACATCTATGTCTTGACCTTTCAAAACAATCATGTTGGTAGGAAATTCTCGTTCGGCCAACACTACTGGTATGTGAAAGGCTACTTCCTTAGTAAATATCCGTCCCCTAGGTGAATGGATAATAAATCCTTCCCTTGATTCAGTGCAAGGAATGCAATGCTTTTCCACAAAATGCTTGCTTATGAAGGTGTGTGATGCACCAGAATCAAAGAGAATAACCGCTGGGTAATTGGCAACAAGGAACATACCCATCATTACCGTCTCTCCCTCCGGTGTTGTAGCCACTTGGGTATAATAAATTCACCCTGTTTTCTTGAAGTTCTTGCCCGTTGAAGTATTAGTCGTGTTCCTCTTTCCTTGGTCATAATTCCGAGAGTTCTGTTGTAAGTTGGTTTTATTTTGCTTCGGGTATGGACAATCCTTGATGAAGTGTCCGATCTTTCCACAGTTGAAGCAACCAGTAAAAGAACTAGGGAGAGCAGGGAAACGAGTACCAGGGGCACTTGGCTGATTGGTAGGAGCGGGGGCAGTATAGGGACGAATGAAAATAGGCTGCTTGAAGGGATAGGAAGGTGGGCGAGGTGAAGAATGATTTTGATTAAAAGGTCGGATCACCAACCTGGTTCTCTTTTCAGGCCCTTGATTTGACCTGTCACCTCCAAACCCCTTGGATTTTCCATGTCCGATATTCTTGGCTTCTACTGCCAGTGCGGTACTGACAGCCCTACTGTAGGTAAGATCCAAGCATGTTGCCATTTTTCGTTGAAGCCTGTCATTGAGTCCCCTCATAAAACAATTCTTTTTCTTCAGATCGGTAGTTACTTGGTCGATGGCATATTGGGACAGATGGTTGAATTTATTGAGATACTGCATGACTGTATCTCCCCCTTGCTTTAACCGGATGAACTCTTCTTGCTTCATATGGAGCACTCCCTCTGGAACATAATGCTCTCGGAAGGCTAGCTTGAATTCCTCCCAAGTGATCTGGTGTCCAGCCGGTTGAATTGCTACAAAATTTACCCACCATGTACCATCAGGCCCTCTTAGCTGTTGGGCAGCAAACAATGGCTTCTGTGTCTCTATGCAGCGAATCAGCCCAAACTTTTGTTCCATGACTCTTACCCACTCATCAGCTTCTCTTAAATAATCAATTCAACTTTAATCTAGATTATACTTGTTTAGAAAACCTATTATAGTCAAATTATAATTGTAGGCATGTTAACCTTATTTATTAAAATAGATCTATTATAGATAGGATACACGAATATCTAATTATAAAAGTATGTGATATAACAAAATAAGGTTCGCTACTGCGTAGACAATTTTATTACAAAGCCAACGCAACTGGAACGAGTCAATTCGGAATTAAAATGGAGGAGTTATGGTTTTCCGAAGTTTTAAGTGCTTGGCACGGGATAAATTAAGTAAACAATTTTAATCTATGTTTCATGTCTAAACAGAGTTACCAAGTGATAAACAATAATATTAAAAAATTATAGAAACTGGAATGGATTAAAAAGGAGTTAGATTGGATTTTCTATGATTTAAACAAGTTTCTGTAAATATTTTTATATTGAAAATCATTTCTAAAATAAATTTATCTGTATCTCGTCTGCGCACACTAATAAACGGAAATCCAGGGGCCTCTGCACGAGTGTTCCCGAGACTCAACATTAACCCGCGTGGACGACGGGTTGATAACCTATAATTTCAAGGTCCTTTTTAGAAGGCGTGTGTGGCGAAGGGGTATTCTAAGATCCCGACCGTTGGATCACTAACCAACGGATCAAATTAGATCTAAACCATCTGAACCGGTACCCAATCGCTACCATTGGATCCCGCATCAACGCACCCGATATAAAACACCGAGATTTAATCATGTCCGCACAATCTCCGATCAATGGTCGTGGTTGGTTGCGCGAAAGGGGTAGGTGACGATCTAATCTCCACGGTTCCTTCGCGGATCTGTGGCGCACGCGTTTCTC
Source organism: Zea mays (assembly GCF_902167145.1). Taxonomy (NCBI): domain Eukaryota; kingdom Viridiplantae; phylum Streptophyta; class Magnoliopsida; order Poales; family Poaceae; genus Zea; species Zea mays. The sequence goes on along the minus strand of NC_050104.1, from coordinate 39,753,997 downwards.
CCCCTCATCATCATCAGCGCGACGGCGCACCGTGCACACGGTGGAGCTTCCACCGACGCACCGTGCCCCGATGCCCAGGTACGCGATACACCACTCCGATAGCTCCCACACGTTGCCCTACTCATGGCGAATCAGATGGGAAGGTCACTTCCACACTAGGAGCACCAAAGTAGCCTAGCCATGGCGCACAGCGGTTCTGTCCTGGCCGAAGTGCTCCGGCGAGCAATTCACGCCAATCCAGGAAGCCATACGACCCATCATCGCACGCGCACGTTCCACGCCGTCGCTCGAAGACCCCGAATGCTCTGCGGACACCAAGCGACCATGGAATGCTAAGAGCGACGGCGGTGCTCTTCTATCCCCTGGTTCCACGCTCTGCGCTCACGACTATGGCTGGGAGTTGCGTGAGGGTAGCTAGGAGGGGGAGCAGGTGCCCCAGGGTCTTATACCCAGGTCGAGGGGAGCCTCAACCCCACTCCCCGGTACAAGCGGCTCGGAGTTCGCAACGGCCATGCCCGCCATGCGCAGTACTCCGTTGGAGGGGAGAAGGGAAATCTTGACCGCGCAGTCCCACTGGTCAGCGACCACATGCGCGCTAGGATGAGTGCCTTCCCGTGGGGCCCTATCGTCAGAGACTCAGGCACGGGTGTGCGGGCATAAGCAGAAATGGGCTCTGCGCGGGTGAGAAGGTGGGCCATGCGGATGCAGATAGCTGGACATGGGCCAAGGGTAGGGGAGAAGTCCGCCCATGAGCAGGTTTTCTTTATCTTTTCCTTTTCTATTTCAGTTTTGCAATTCTTTCCAAATTTCCAACTTTGGTTTCAAAATTCAAATTTGTTGATGAGTTTCACACACAAATTAAGTGCACAAATAAGAGTGCCAACATGAAGGAATATAATTATTCGTGAATATTTTTCATTATAGTGTATATTCTTTTCCTTCTTTTCTCATTTCCTTTTCAATTTCTAATTTCAAATTTTAAACTTACCTCACTAATTTGGATACAAATGCAATAATATAAGGACCTCCACATGAGATGCATATTCTTGTATTTAATTGTTTGTTATTTGACTTAATTTGTATTCTCTTGATTGAATATGCACAAAGAAAAGGAAATCAAATAATTCCCAAAACACTTTTATGTAAATACATGTATTTTTTTATTATTATTATTTTTACCTTATACAAATTTTAGGGCTTTACATCCTGAGAGAACCTAGAGGGGGGTGAATAGGTGATCCTGTAAAAATCAAATACTTGTAGCCACAATACTTGGTTAAGTGTTAGCTCAATAGAATCAAGTGGCTAAGGACCAAGCTCTTGTGAAACACAATGGTCACGAAGAAAACAAGCACAAGAGACACGGTGATTTATCCCGTGGTTCGGCCAAGTAAAACACTTGCCTACTCCACGTTGTGGCGTCCCACTGGACGAGGGTCGCACTCAACCCCTTTCAAGTGATCCAATGATCAACTTGAATACCACGGTGTTTTCCTTTCTTATACTTTCTCCCGTTTGCGAGGAATCTCCACAACTTGGAGCCTCTCGCCCTTACAATTGATGATCACAAAGAAGCACGGAAGTAAGGGAGGGGAGAGCAACACACACAAGACTCAAAGTACGAGCACAATCACGCACACAAGCCACAACTTGAGCTCACAACACAATGCGAGGAGTTCTCTACTCAAATAGAGCTCAAGTTACTATCACAAAGAATCAAATACACGAGAATGGAGTCTTGGTGCTTAGAGATGGTCAAAGAATGCTTGAGTGACTCCTCCATGCGCCTAGGGGTCTCTTTTATAGCCCTAAGGCAGCTAGGAGCCGTTTGGAGGCAATCTGGGAAGGCAATTCTTGCCTTCTATCGGGTGGCACACCGGACAATCACTGTTCATGGTCCGGTGCAGATCGCCTTCCTAAAATGGCACAGCCGACCGTTGCAGAGTTGTAGCCGTTGGTGCACCAGACACTGTCCGGTGCACACCGGATAGTCCGGTGCCTCCTGTCGACCATTGGAGCGGGCCACGCGTCGTCCGCGGATTTGGCGGCCGACTGTTGCGCTAGCGGCCGTTGGCTCACCGGACAGTCCGGTGCACCACCGGACAGTCCGGTGCACCACCGGACAGTCCGGTGCACCACCGGACAGTCCGGTGCACCACCGGACAGTCCGGTGAATTATAGCCGTACGCCGCCAACGAATTCCCGAGATTGGCCAGTTCGCCAGAAGCCAGCCTGGCGCACCGGACACTGTCTGGTGCACCACCGGACAGTCCGGTGTGCCAGACTGCGCTGAGTCTTGGCTGCTCCAGCCAAGTCTTTTCCTTTTTCTCTGATTCTAGCACTTAGACAAATATATTAGTACACAAAAACCAATGTACTAAGTCTAGAATCATACCTTCTTGTTGATTTGCACTTCATTCATCATTTGGCACATAATTACTCACTCAATATGTGTTGGGCACTTAATCACCAAAATATACTAGAAATGGCCCAAGGGCACATTTCCCTTTCACATCCCACTTCCATTCGGGTATCTTTAATGGGTGTAATAGTCCAGCTGGTCTTTGGTGTTTGGCCTTGACTCTTTGACACGCATCACACATAGCCACGTGTGCAGCCACATGACTTTTCAGCCCATACCACCAGTACTTCTGCTTCAAATCCTGATACATCTTAGTGTTACCAGGATGAATAGAGTAATTAGAATCATGGGCCTCCTTAAGTATAGTCTCACGAAGGCTGTCAATCTCAGGACACATATCCGGTTCTTGAACCATACTCTGCCTTGTTCATCCTCCGTGAATTCTGGACCTCTACCCTCAGTAATCAAATCTTTGATCTCTTGTATTTTAGCATTACCAACCTGACCTTTACGGATTTTCTGCTCTAGGGTAGGTTCCACATCAATAGTTACTCCTTTAGTGTGTGCAACAATTCCCAGGTTGAGTCTCCTAAAATCCTCAATAATCTCAGCGGGTAGCTAGGCAACAATAGCAGCATGGACGTGTTCCTTCCGACTCAAGGCATCTTTAACCAGATTCACCTTGCCCGAATGATAATGAATCTCCAAATCATAATCCTTTATGAGCTCCAACCATCGACGTTGCCTAAGGTTGAGATCCTTCTAAGTGAATATGTACTTCAAACTCTTGTGATCGGTGTACACTTGGCACTTGGTTCCCATAATATAATGTCTCCTTATTTTGAGCGCATGCACTACGGCTGCCAGTTCTAAGTCATGAGTGGGGTAGTTCAACTCATGTTTCTGCAACTGACGAGACGCGTAGGCAATCACGTGTCCTTCTTGCATAAGCACACATCCCAAGCCTTGGTCGCATGCATCACAATAAATATCAAATCCCTTCTATAGATCTGGCATGACCAACACTGGGGGTGACATCAATCTCATATTTAATTGATCAAAGCTATCTTGGCACTTCGAGTCCCACTTAAACTCTCTCCCCTTCTCTAGAAGTGAGGTCATAGGCTTAGCAATCTTGGAAAATCCTTCAATAAATCGCCGATAATTGCCTGCAAGTCCCAAGAAACTCCGGACTTCAGTAACTGTATTGGGTATGCTCCACTCCACTATCTTCTCGACTTTAGCAGGATCCACTGATATCCCACCGTTAGAAATGATATGTCCAAGGAATGGCACTTCGTCAATCTAGAACTCGCACTTGTTATATGTGGCGTAGAGTTGATTATCCCGTAGCTTTTGTAGCACCAATCTCAGATGTTCCTCATGATCACTATCACTCTTGGAATAAATAAGAATATCGTCGATGAATACCACGACGAATCTATTAAGATACTCCATGAACACCTTATCCATCAGATTCATAAAATAGGATGGTGCATTAGTTAGTCCAAATGACATAATTGTGAATTCATATAAACCATATCGAGTTGAGAAAGCCGTCTTGGGAATATCAGATGGCCTAATCTTCATTTGATGGTAACCCGATCGGAGATCAATCTTTGAGAATACCCTTGCACCTCTCATCTGATTAAGTAAATCCTCAATGCGGGGTAACGGATACTTGTTCTTCACAGTAACATCATTAAGGGATCTATAATCCACACACATCCTTTGTGATGCATCTTTCTTCTGTACAAACAGAACCGGTGCTCCCCAAGGTGAGGAACTCGGACGAATGTACCCAGCCTCCTGTAACTCCGTTAACTACTTCTTAAGTTCTTTTAACTCTTCTACGGACATCCTGTATGGCCGTTTAGAAATAGGAGCTGTCCCAGGTAAGAGATCAATGACAAACTCAACTTCCCTATCTGGTGGCATCCCTGGTAACTCCTCTCGAAAGACATATAGAAAATCCCTAACCACACAGATGTTGTCACCAACAAACTTCCCATCTACTAAGAATACTGCAAGTCTGGTAGTGGTAGTTACTACAATTTCAACTTCAAATCTTTCTCCTTTAGGGCTGGTGAGTTCTACAGTACCCCTACCACATTGTATAACGACCTTTGCCTTTCTTAACCATGACATACCAAGGATCAGATCTATACTGCTTTCCTCTAATATTATAGGGGTAGCCCAGAATTCTCTTTCCATGATTGTCAATGTCAATCTATGTGTCATATAGTTTGCCTCAACAGGCCCTTTAGGTGTAATTACTATCATTGGTGTTTTCATATTTTGCAGTGGTAACTCATTTGTGTTGGCATATCGAGCAGACATAAATGAATGTGTAGCACCAGAATCAAATAATATTGTTGCAGGAATTGCATTAATATAAAACATACCAAGTGTGATGTCAGCTCCTTCAGCAGTAGCATCAGCGCTAACTTGATTAATCCTGGCAATAGAGAATCCCTTGCCAGATCCTGGAGTCTGCTACTTGTTCTGCACAGGTGTAGTAGCACTTCTCTGCGGACACACATTAGCATAATGACCAGTCTTACCACACTTATAGCATGTGGTACCAGCACTCTGTCCTAAAAATTTCGTTGGGGTGCCAGTGGGGGCAGCCTGACGAGTCGGTGGAGTCCCCTGAGGTGTGTACTGAGCTGGGCGCTGGCCTCCTCTAGTGTGAACCGGTGTACCCTGGGGTGGGACATAGCAAGGACAAACGCTGCTGCTTCCCTGACCCTGGGATATAGCCTTCCTCTTCAAATCTCCCAGCTGAACACGCTTGTGTTCAATAGCTTGGGCCTTGTCAAGCAGCCTCTGAAATGATGGAAAGGTGTGAGCCACCAGAGCATACTGTAGAGGTCCATTGAGTCCTTCATGAAGTGCCCTTGCTTCCTATCATCTTCAGCTACTTCATCAGGTGCATATCTTGAGAGCTGAATGAATTTATCGCGGTACTCGCTGACTGACATGCTCCCCTGCTTCAACGACAGAATTTCTTTCTTCTTGATCTTCATTAGTCCAGCAGGTATGTGGTAGTTCCTGAACTGAGTAGCAAACTCCACCCATGTGATAGTATCAGCAGCATCGTGGGCAGCAGTGAAAGAATCCCACCAATCACCAGCAGGACCAGTCAGACGACCAGAAGCATAGAGAACCTTCTCCCAGTCAGAGCATTGGGCAATAATCAACATCTTCTCCACAGACTTCAGCCAATCATAAGCGTGTAGAGCATCTGGAGAGCTGGCGAACGTCGTTAGCTTATGGCTCATGAACTCCCGGTGCTTGTCCCAGGGTGGAACTGGTGGTGGTGGTAGTAGTAGTAGTGCTTGCTGTTGTTGCACCCTTCGCTCTTGGCGCATCTCTTCCATCTCTTGGAGCATCTCTTGACGTTCCTATCACATCTGCGTGTGCATATCCGCCATAGTATCAGCCATCTGTTGCATTATCCGCATCTAGGCTGCAACTGCGGGATCAGTACCGGCTGGTGGAGGATTTGGAGGGTCCATCTCTGCTTGTTGTTGTTGTGGTTGCCTAAATATCCTCCAACTGTGTCGATTGGGGGGTAGATCAATTCCACCACCCTTCTTGGTATTGACCATCTAAGTTAGAAACATATGGTAAGAAAGAATTGTAGACAAGGCAAGTATTTACAAATCATGTTACTTTGTGGCTTTATTAGCTAAGTAGATTAGTGTGTTACTTACTAAAGCTAATACATTATCTTATGGTGGTACATGCTAAGATGCCTGGTTATACTATTGCAATCAATCAAAGAAGCAAATAAGTCATTATCATCAGAACAATCAACCAACATTTTTAAATAGAGAAAATACTTTTATTTTTATCTTAGATTTCCTATCTCTTAAAAAGGTCATAAATGTAGGATTCCAAGGTGTGAAATCCATCTTGTTTTAGAGTAGAAAAGATAAGAGTAATCAGAGTATAACAGCAAAAGGTGAGACATGATCAAGATAAGTGTAGAAAGAATCAGAGTAAGGTAAGTAGGGAAGGGTTTTGTCCATTTTTATCTAGGTTTCGTCCTATAGTCAACATTTCCTATAATACCACTTCAGTCACACCCGGATTTAAGGGATAAAGCCAGGTGCATCTCATATATGCGCCAAAGAAGACAACACATATAATAACAGAGTGTATAGAGATAAATGTCACAATATCATCAGAATACTTATTACATAGCGGAAGTCTTACAAAATAAAAGATAAATATAAAATGAACTAAAATCCATCCTTGGCGCCATAAAGTCGACTGGGAGACGCCACCTAGATCAAGTCAAACTCCTCGTTGTGTGGCTCCTCTTGAACCACATGTTCTTCTCCTGTGGGGGGTGTGAGACAGCAAGGGTGAGCTCACACATGTTCATCGCTCAACAAATTGTGGGGAATAATGTGCATGAACTCACCAAAGGTGGGAGTTCATGTGAAGTGTAAGGCTGATCAACAATAGGGGTTAAACCTAAGCATTGCTTTTAATAAGTTGGTCAAATTTTATTAGCAGTTACTAAATGTAAGTAAATACTGAACCATGATAATAATAATAGAACATAATTAATAATAAAACCCCATGCAATGCAAATGACAAATTGAATTTAGTTCGATAATTTAATCGTGCGAGAGTCCTGAGCTGCTCATGACCGTGGGCTCGGCTAGTATACCAGTTTACACTCTGCAGAGGTTGTACCCTGTACCCACAAGTCATGTTACCTATCTGCCAAGGGGTCATGAGTCTCATACACCTCTACTAAGGAAGCGAGGCAGGGTAACACTACGAGGCCTTTACCTAGTTCCACTAGCTTCCAAAAACCCGCTATAGTTTCTGGGAAGAGCAATGCAGGAATCCCTCATCTGACCGCCCTACACGCCTACTCCCCTACTGCCCTTGCCCCTTTTGGGTAAGGTAGTCTTCCACTAGCTTTCCTAGTTAGTCAGGCAAGGGCGTCCCATTCCACCCTTGTGGTGGCACGTGTTTCTCAAGTTAAGCTCCATGTTCCAATTAACAATAATGATCTTAACAAGAACATAAATAAAATAACATAATAATTGGAACTTGGATATAATGACATATTAACCCAAAACCATGTAAAGCAATAGCATAACTACCCAAATGATTCGGGGATAAATAAGGTAAAAGGATAACCAGTCTAGGGTGACCTATTAGGTCCCATCAAAATTAAACATATGCTTAAATAAATGATAATAGAGAACATTATTGGGTAAAAAGTGGTCAAGGGCACAACTTGCCTTCAATGAGCTCCTGCTCAGCAACTTCTATCTGTTGAACACCGGGATCCTCAGCCACTGGCTCTTCTACTCACCACAATACAAGCAAGCATAGTATAAAGGAGAAATTAACATCACACCAAACATGTAAACTAAACACATATTAATAATCTACATATTAAAATAAGATCATAGGAACAGGAATCATTAATTTTGGAGTTTTAGATTTTAAGTTATGAATTTCTATAGGTTTTATGTGTTTGGTACAAGATTAAATAGGATATAAATTTTAATGTGGCTTTCATGTCAAAACAGTAGCACTAATTGATAAACAATAATTTTATAAAATTATAAAAACTGGAATGGATTAATTTGGACTTAATATGAATTTTCTAGAAATTTTAGAAGTTTATGCAATTAATTTCATACTAAAAATCAATTTCCTTAATCATTTATTCCTTTTTACTGAATTCTGGACTGCGCACATGATTTAAACAAAAGCTAGGGTTCACTGCGCAAATAACCCTAAGACTTAGAGTTCCACTGACAGGACTGCGGGTTGAATCTCAATAAACCCAGGGGTTCTTTAATAAAATTGCCGAGGCCGAAGGGGTATCTACGGATCTAGGCTGCATGATTGCAAGTGGACGGTGCAGATTAGATCCAGATTCATCCCGAACCGGTAATGAGTCGCAACCGTCAGATCATTAGGGAACGCACCAGATTTACAATAACCTAACCAGACTAAGCGCCGCACGATCAAGATCTAACGGTACCGACTCGCCTAGTCGAAGAGGTAATAGTGACCATTCCTATCAGATCCGACGGCACAGAGCATGTCTCCCCCAATACTCACTAAACACGGCAGCGCCGCCCCCAATAGTGGCCGCAAGTTCGCTGGCGAACTCATTCCAGGCGCACCCATGGCTAATTCGGCCTCCTATCCGATGCTACACTACCGTACGGACCCAAGTACTAGTTTGCTGGGGAAATCATACCAGTGGCGGTGGCGTGGATGCCTTGTTCACGGTGAAGCGTGGATCCGAGGCGGCGCGGCACCTCTGACGAGCAATTCGGACCAGAATCGCCCGTGATTCCGCCAAATCACGTGACACGCAGAACACCCAAATGGTGTCGAAGCCCTGCGCAGCTGCCCACGACCACGCGACGGTGTGAACCCGGGTTTGACCCGCGGCGGCGCTCTTCCTATCTCTCTGGTGGTGGCGGCGACCCTAGAAATTAGGTTTCCTCGTGAACCCAAGGAGCAATGGAACGGAGGAAGGCCAGAGCGGCTGGAGTTTTATCTCCCGGTGTGGTCTGTTGGGTCGTGCGCGCGAGAATCGTGCCAGTGGCGTGCCCGCCATGCGGGGCGAAGCCGTTGGGGGTGGATCTGACATGTGGGGCCACGGTCAGCGACGTGGAGGAACGCGGTGCAGTCAAACGATGGAGCTGGCGTGTGGGTCCCGCGGAGCTATGAAGGAGGGAAGCGCGGACGTTGCATTGTGGAATGGGCCGCGCGGGCGAGGGCAAAGTGGGCAACACCAGGAGGATTGGGCCCAATCGACGCTTTCTATTTTCTTTTCCTTTTTCTTTTTATTTTCCTTTTTAGATTCTCAAATTCATAAAGTTTAAATTCCATTCAAATTCAAACTTCCTTGTAGATTTGTTTTCCCATTAAATATTCAACTTAGACATGGTATGGGTGAATTTATCTATTTTTAATATTTATATCTTGATAACTATGCTCTCTTTCTCTAATTCTAAAATTCCAATTTGGACACTAATATATTTCTACTTACATTATTTTTACATTGTCACAAAATGCACACAAAAAATGAAACCTCAGCATGATGCATAATTTAGTAGCATGTTTTTTATTGATTATTTGTTTTTAAATGATGTGTTCACATGTGATGGTAAATAGAGATGGTACATATAAAGGAAGTAATGTCTCCTTTAATATTTTCTTACAGGTTGGGTATTACCAATTGTCTCACACAATTCCTCCAATAGAGTAATTGAAAAGGCGTGTGTATTGTAAATGACATGGTTCCTTTTTTTCATGACACCAATGATTGCAATGTCTTCCGTAGACAAATACAATCGGTTGTAAATGAAGGTTGAAAGGGAATTAGGCTTACACCTATTTCTTAAATGATTTTGGTGGTTGAATTGCCCAACACAAATAATTGGACTAACTAGTTTGCTCTAGTCTATAAGTTGTATAGGTGTCAAAGGTTCACACTAAGCCAACAAAAGGACCAAGAAAAGGGTTCAACAAAGAGAGCAAGGGATAACCGAAGGCTACCCTGGTCTGGCGCACCGGACTGTCCGGTGTGCCACCGGACTGTCCGGTGTGCCACCGGACAGTGTCCGGTGCACCAGGGGACTCCAAGCCAAACTCTTCACCTTCGGAAATTCTCAGAGGCGCTCCGCTATAATTCACCGGACTGTCCGGTGCACCACCGGACTGTGTCCGGTGCCTCAGGGGAGAGCGACTCTGAACTCGCCAGCTTCGGATTTCCGCTCCGCTATAATTCATCGGACTGTCCGGTGAGCCAGCGGAGCAACGGCTACTTCGCGCGCAACGGTCGACTGCAACGCATTAAATGCGCGCCTGCGCGCGCAGAGGACAGAGCACGCGCGGGTGGCACACCGGACAGTCTACAGGACTTGTCCGGTGCACCACCGGACAGCCAGGCGGGCCCACAAGTCAGAGCTCCAATGGTCGGAACCCAACGGCCAGGTGACGTGGCTGGCGCACCGGACACTGTCCGGTGGCGCACCGAACTGTCCGGTGCGCCATGCGACAGCAGCCTCCACCAAACGACTAGTTTGGTGGTTGGGGCTATAAATACCCCAACCACCCCCACATTCAAGTCATCCAAGTTTTCCACCTTCCAACTATTTACAAGAGCTAAGCATTCAATACAAGACACACCAAAGTGATCAAATCCTCTCCCAATTCCACACAAGGCTTTAGTGATTAGTGAGAGTGATTTGTTGTGTTCTTTTCAGCTCTTGCGCTTGGATTGCTTTCTTTCTCATTCTTTCTTGAGATCAAACTCACTTGTAATTGAGGCAAGAGACACCAATCGTGTGGTGGTCCTTGTGGGAACTTTGTGTTCCAATTGATTGAGAAGAAAAGCTCACTCGGTCCGAGGGACCGTTTGAGAGAGGGAAAGGGTTGAAAGAGACCCGGTCTTTGTGACCACCTCAACGGGGAGTAGGTTTGCGAGAATCGAACCTCGGTAAAACAAATCCGCGTGTCACACTCTTTATTCGCTTGCGATTTGTTTTGCATCCTCTCTCTCAGACTCGATTATATTTCTAACGCTAACCCGGCTTGTAGTTGTGATTAAGTTTGTAAATTTCAGATTCGCCCTATCCACCTAACCGCTCGAAGTGATGTCGGGAGATCACGCCAAGAAGGAGATGGAGACCGGCGACAAGCCCACTACAAGCCACGGGAAGGCTTCATCGGAAGAGTCCCGAAACAAGGGAAAGGGGAAGGAGAAGAAAGTCTCTTCCCACAAGTCGCATCGGAGTGGTGACAAGAAAAAGAAGATGAGGAAGGTGGTCTACTACGAGACCGATACTTCATCACCTTCCACTTCCGGCTCCGACGCGCCATCCATTACTTCTAAGCGCCATGAGCGCAAAAAGTTTAGTAAGATCCCCCTACGCTATCCTCGCATTCCTAAACATACACCTTTACTTTCCGTCCCATTAGGCAAACCACCAACGTTTGATGGTGAAGATTATGCTAGGTGGAGTGATTTAATGTGATTTCACCTAACCTCACTCCACAAAAGTATATGGGATGTTGTTCTGTTTGGTGTACAGGTACCATCCGTAGGGGATGAAGATTATGATGAGGACGAAGTGGCCCAAATCCAACACTTCAACTCCCAAGCCTCAACTATACTCATCGCCTCTCTAAGTCGAGAGGAGTATAATAAGGTGCAAGTGTTGAAAAGTGCTAAGGAGATTTGGGACACGCTAAAGACCGCACACGAAGGAGACGAGGTGACCAAAATCACCAAGCGGGAAACGATTGAGGGGGAGCTCGGTCGCTTCCGACTTCGCCAAGGGGAGGAGCCACAAGACATGTACAACCGGTTCAAAACCTTGGTGAACCAAGTGCGTAACCTCGGGAGCAAAAAATGGGATGACCACGAAATGGTTAAGGTTATTCTAAGATCACTTGTTTTCCTTAACCCTACTCAAGTTCAATTAATTCATGGCAATCCTAGATATACACTAATGACTCCCGAGGAAGTAATCGGGAATTTTGTGAGCTTTGAATTGATGATCAAAGGCTCAAAGAAGATCAATGAGCTTGACGGCCCCTCCACGTCCGAAGCACAACCGGTCGCATTCAAGGCAACGGAGGAAAAGAAGGAGGAGTCTACATCAAGTAGACAACCAATCGACGCCTCAAAGCTCGACAATGAGGAGATGGCGCTCGTCATCAAGAGCTTCCACCAAATCCTCAAACAAAGGAGGGGAAAAGATTACAAGCCCCGCTCCAAGAAAGTGTGCTACAAGTGTGGTAAGCCCGGTCACTTTATAGCAAAATGTCCTATTTCTAGTGACAGTGACAGTGACAGGGGCGACGACAAGAAGGGGAGAAGAAAGGACAAGAAGAAATACTACAAGAAGAAGGGTGGCGACGCTCATGTATGTCGCGAGTGGGACTCGGACGAGAGCTCCTCCGACTCCTCCTCCGACGAGGACGCCGCCAACATCGCCATCAACAAGGGCCTTCTCTTCCCCAACGTCGGCCACAAGTGCCTCATGGCAAAGGACGGCAAAAAGAAGAAGGTTAAATCCAAATCCTCCACTAGATATGAGTCCTCTAGCGATGATAATGCTAGTGATGAGGAAGATAATTTGCGTACTATTTTTGCCAACCTAAACATGCAACAAAAAGAAAAGTTAAATGAATTAATTAGTGCCATCCATGAGAAGGATGACCTCTTGGATACTCAAGAGGACTTCCTAATCAAGGAAAACAAAAAACATGTTAAGGTTAAAAATGCTTATGCTCTAGAAGTTGAAAAATGTGAAAAATTATCTAGTGAGCTAAGCACTTGCCATGAGACTATTGACAACCTTAGAAATGAGAATGCTAATTTGTTAGCTAAGGTTGATTCAAATGTTTGTGATGTTTCAATTCCAAATCTTAGAAATGATAATGTTGATTTGCTTGCTAAGATTGAAGAATTGAACATTTCTCTTGCTAGCCTTAGAAATGAAAATGAAAAATTGCTTGCTAAGGCTAAAGAATTAGATGTTTGCAATGCTTCCATTTCCGACCTTAGAAGTAAAAATGATATATTGCATGCTAAGGTTGTAGAATTAAAATCTTGCAAACCCTCTACATCTACCGTTGAACATACCTCTATTTGCACTAGATGTAGAGATGTTGATATTGATGCTATTCATGATCATATGGTATTAATTAAGCAACAAAATGATCATATAGCAAAATTAGATGCTAAAATTGCCGAGCATGAACTTGAAAATGAAAAATTTAAATTTGCTCGCAGTATGCTTTATAGAGGGAGACGCCCTGGCATTAAGGATGGCATTGGCTTCCAACAGGGAGGCAATGTCAAACTTAATGCCCCTCCTAAGAAATTGTCTAACTTTGTTAAGGGCAAGGCTCCCATGCCTCAGGATAACGAGGGTTACATTTTATACCCTGTCGGTTATCCCGAGAGCAAAATTAGGAGAATTTATTCTAGGAAGTCTCACTCTGGCCCTAACCATGCTTTTATGTATAAGGGTGAGGCATCTAGTTCTAGGCAACCAACCCGTGCTAAGTTGCCTAAGAAGAAAACTCCTAGTGCATCAAATGACCACAACATCTCATTTAAAACTTTTGATGCATCCTATGTGTTAACTAACAAATCCGGCAAGGTAGTTGCCAAGTATGTTGGGGGCAAGCACAAGGGGTCAAAGACTTGTGTTTGGGTACCCAAAGTTCTTGTGTCTAATGCCAAAGGACCCAAAACCATTTGGGTACCTAAAGTCAAGAACTAAACTTATTTTGTAGGTTTATGCATCCGGGGGATCAAGTTGGGTAATCGACAGCGGGTGCACAAACCATATGACAGGGGAGAAGAAGATGTTCTCCTCCTACGAGAAAAACCAAGATCCCCAACGAGCTATCACATTCGGGGATGGAAATCAAGGTTTGGTCAAAGGATTGGGTAAAATTGCTATATCTCCTGACCATTCTATTTCCAATGTTTTTCTTGTAGATTCATTAGATTACAATTTGCTTTCCGTTTCTCAATTATGCAAAATGGGCTACAATTGTCTTTTTACTGATGTAGGTGTCACTGTCTTTAGAAGAAGTCATGATTCAATAGCATTTAAGGGAGTGTTAGAGGGTCAGCTATACTTAGTAAATTTTGATAGAGCTAAACTCGACACTTGCTTAATTGCTAAGACTAACATGGGTTGGCTCTGGCACCGCCGACTAGCCCATGTTGGGATGAAGAATCTTCATAAGCTTCTAAAGGGGGAGCACATTTTAGGATTAACAAATGTTCATTTTGAGAAAGACAAGATTTGTAGCGCATGCCAAGCAGGGAAGCAAGTTGGTCCTCATCATCCACACAAGAACATCATGATGACTGACAGGCCACTGGAACTCCTACACATGGACCTATTCGGCCCGATAGCTTACATAAGCATCGGCGGGGGTAAGTACTGTCTAGTTATTGTGGATGACTATTCTCGCTTCACTTGGGTGTTCTTTTTGTAGGAAAAATCTCATACCCAAGATACTTTAAAGGGATTCTTGAGATGAGCTCAAAACGAGTTCGGCTTAAGGATCAAGAAAATTAGAAGCGACAACGGGACGGAGTTCAAGAACTCACAAATCGAAGGCTTCCTTGAGGAGGAGGGCATCAAGCATGAGTTCTCTTTTCCCTACACGCCACAACAAAATGGTGTAGTGGAGAGGAAGAATAGAACTCTATTGGACATGGCTAGAACCATGCTTGATGAGTACAAGACTTCGGATCGGTTTTGGGCCGAGGCGGTCAACACCGCCTGCTACGCCATCAACCAGTTGTATCTACACCGAATCCTCAAGAAGACATCATACGAACTCCTAACCGGTAAAAAGCCAAATATTTCATATTTTAGAGTCTTTGGTAGCAAATGCTTTATTCTTGTTAAAAGATGTAGAAAATCTAAATTTGCTCCTAAGACAGTAGAAGGCTTTTTACTAGGATATGATTCAAACACAAGGGCATATAGAGTCTTTAACAAGTCCTCTGGACAAGTTGAAGTTTCTTGTGACGTTGTGTTTGATGAGACTAACGGCTCTCAAGTAGAGCAACTTGATCTTGATGAGATAGGTGATGAAGAGGCTCCGTGCATCGCGCTAAGGAACATGTCCATTGGGGATGTGTGTCCTAAGGAATCCGAAGAGCCTCCAAATGCACAAGATCAACCATCCTCCTCTACGCAAGCATCTCCACCAACTCAAAATGAGGATGAGGCTCAAGTTGATGAAGGAGAAGATCAAAGAGATGAGCCACCTCAAGATGACGGCAATAATCAAGGGGGAGATGCAAATGATCAAGACAAGGAGGATGAAGAACCAAGGCCGCCACATCCAAGAGTCCACCAAGCAATCCAACGAGATCACCCCATCGACACCATCCTCGACGACATTCATAAGGGGGTAACCACTAGATCTCGTGTTGCACATTTTTGTGAGCATTACTCTTTTGTTTCCTCTATTGAGCCACACAGGATAGAGGAAGCACTTCAAGATTTGGATTGGGTGGTGGCAATGCAAGAGGAGCTCAACAACTTCACTAGGAATGAGGTATGGCATTTAGTTCCACGTCCTAACCAAAATGTTGTAGGAACCAAGTGGGTTTTTCGCAACAAGCAAGACGAGCATGGTGTGGTGACAAGGAACAAAGCCCGACTTGTGGCCAAGGGATATTCACAAGTCGAAGGTTTGGATTTCGGTGAAACCTATGCACCTGTAGCTAGGCTCGAGTCAATTCGTATATTATTGGCCTATGCTACTTACCATGGCTTCAAGCTTTACCAAATGGACGTGAAGAGTGCCTTCCTCAATGGACCAATCAAGGAAGAGGTCTACGTTGAGCAACCTCCCGGCTTTGAAGATAGTGAGTATCCTAACCATGTTTACAAACTCTCTAAGGCGCTTTATGAGCTCAAGCAAGCCCCAAGAGCATGGTATGAATGCCTTAGAGATTTCCTTATCACTAATGGATTCAAAGTCGGAAAGGCCGACCCTACACTCTTTACCAAAACACTTGAAAATGATTTGTTTGTATGCCAAATTTATGTTGATGATATTATATTTGGGTCTACTAACGAATCTACATGTGAAGAGTTTAGTAGGATCATGACACAGAAATTTGAGATGTCAATGATGGGGGAGTTGAAGTACTTCTTGGGATTTCAAGTGAAGCAACTCCAAGAGGGCACCTTCCTAAGCCAAACGAAGTATACTCAAGACATTCTAAGCAAGTTTGGGATGAAGGATGCCAAACCCATCAAGACACCCATGGGAACCAATGGGCATCTCGACCTCGACACAGAAGGTAAATCCGTAGATCAAAAGGTATACCGGTCGATGATAGGCTCTCTACTCTATTTATCTGCATCTCGACCGGACATTATGCTTTCTGTATGCATGTGTGCAAGATTCCAAGCCGACCCTAAGGAAGCTCACCTTACGGCCGTAAAACGAATCTTGAGATATTTAGTTTATACTCCTAAGTTTGGGCTTTGGTATCCTAGGGGATCCACTTTTGATTTAATTGGTTATTCGGATGCCGATTGGGCGGGGTGTAAGATTAATAGAAAGAGCACATCGGGTACTTGCCAGTTCTTGGGAAGATCCTTGGTGTCTTGGGCTTCAAAGAAGCAAAATTCCGTAGCTCTTTCTACCGCCGAAGCCGAGTACATTGCCGCAGGCCATTGTTGCGCGCAACTACTTTGGATGAGGCAAACCCTTAGGGACTATGGTTACAAATTTACCAAAGTTCCTCTTCTATGTGATAATGAGAGTGCAATCCGCATGGCGGATAATCCCATTGAGCATAGCCGCACTAAACACATAGCCATTCGGTATCATTTTCTTAGGGATCACCAACAAAAGGGAGATATCGAGATTGCATATATTAACACTAAGGATCAATTAGCCGATATCTTTACCAAGCCTCTTGATGAACAAACATTTAACAAACTTAGGCATGAGCTAAATATTCTTGATTCTAGGAATTTCTTTTGATATCTTGCATACATAGCTTATAAATATACCTTTGATCATGTCTCTTTCATATACTATGACTAATGTGTGTTCAAGTGGATTTCAAACCAAGTCATAGGTGTATTGAAAGGAAATTGGAGTCTTCGGCGAAGACAAAGGCTTCCACTCCATAACTCATCCTTCGCGCGTCGCTCCAAGCAACTCTCCGTCTTTGGTATAATCTTCACTCATGTTTTATTTGCCAAAGGGGAGAAAGTAGTTAGAAAAAGGGCTCTCATGATTCCGTTTTTGGCGATTTATGCCAAAGGGGGAGAGAGCATGAGCCCAAAGCAAAAGGACCGCACCCACCACCTAATTTTCAAAACTAAGGATTTTCAATTGGTAAATTTTAAATTGGTATCTCATTGTGTTCAAAAGGGGAGAAAGTAGTATTTTCAAAATTGATATCTTAAAACCCTCTTGAACACTAAGAGGAGGATTTCATTTAGGGGGAGTTTTGTTTAGTCAAAGAAAAAGCATTTGAAACAGGGGGAGAAAATTTCAAATCTTGAAAATGCTTCGCAAAATCTTATTCATTTACCTTTGACTATTTGCAAAAGGACTTTGAAAAGGATTTGCAATAGAATTTGCAAAAACAAAACAAGTGGTGCAAGCGTGGTCCAAAATGTTAAAAATGAAGAAACAATCCATGCATATCTTTTAAGTATTTATATTGGCTCAAATCTAAGTAACATTTGCACTTACATTATGCAAACTAGTTCAATTATGCACTTCTATACTTGCTTTGGTTTGTGTTGGCATCAATCACCAAAAAGGGGGAGATTGAAAGGGAATTAGGCTTACACCTATTTCCTAAATGATTTTGGTGGTTGAATTGCCCAACACAAATAATTGGACTAACTAGTTTGCTCTAGTCTATAAGTTGTACAGGTGCCAAAGGTTCACACTAAGCCAATAAATGGACCAAGAAAAGGGTTCAACAAAGAGAGCAAGGGATAACCGAAGGCTGCCCTGGTCTGGCGCACCGGACTATCCGGTGTGCCACCGGATAGTGTCCGGTGCACCACCGGACAGTGTCCGGTGCACCAGGGGACTCCAAGCCAAACTCTTCACCTTCGGGAATTCTCAGAGGCGCTCCGCTATAATTCACTGGACTGTCCGGTGCACCACCGGACAGTGTCTGGTGCCTCAGGGGAGAGCGACTCTGAACTCGCCATCTTCGGATTTCCGCTCCGCTATAATTCACCGGACTGTCCGGTGAGCCAGCGGAGCAACGGCTACTTCGCGCACAATGGTCGACTGCAACGCATTAAATGCGCGCCTGCGCGCGCAGAGGACAGAGCACGCGCGGGTGGCACACCGGACAGTCTACAGGACTTGTCCGGTGCACCACCGGACAGCCAGGCAGGCCCACAAGTCAGAGCTCCAACGGTCGGAACCCAACGGCCAGGTGACGTGGCTGGCGCACCGGACACTGTCCGGTGGCGCAACGGACTGTCCGGTGCGCCATGCGACAGCAGCCTCCACCAAACGACTAGTTTGGTGGTTGGGGCTATAAATACCCCAACCACCCCCACATTCAAGTCATCCAAGTTTTCCACCTTCCAACTACTTACAAGAGCTAAGCATTCAATACAAGACACACCAAAGTGATCAAATCCTCTCCCAATTCCACACAAGGCTTTAGTGATTAGTGAGAGTGATTTGTTGTGTTCTTTTCAGCTCTTGCGCTTGGATTGCTTTCTTTCTCATTCTTTCTTGAGATCAAACTCACTTGTAATTGAGGCAAGAGACACCAATCGCGTGGTGGTCCTTGTGGGAACTTTGTGTTCCAATTGATTGAGAAGAAAAGCTCACTCGGTCCGAGGGACCGTTTGAGAGAGGGAAAGGGTTGAAAGAGACCCGGTCTTTGTGACCACCTCAACGGGGAGTTGGTTTGCGAGAACTGAACCTCGGTAAAACAAATCCGCGTGTCACACTCTTTATTCGCTTGCGATTTGTTTTGCATCCTCTCTCTCGGACTCGATTATATTTTTAACGCTAACCCGGCTTGTAGTTGTGATTAAGTTTGTAAATTTCAGATTCGCCCTATTCACCCCACTCTAGGCGACTTTCAAAGGTCGATTGAGATTTTAGGAAATGAATATTGATAGGAAACATGTCTCTGTCAACACATTAGAGCCGGCGGACAAGAAAGTTTTGGTTTGGCCATGAGCAGCTAATAAAGGCAAAGGCAAGAATGCCATTGGTGACCCATGCACGCCAAGTCTAACACGCAAAGTGGTTACTCGGAAAGCCCAGGACAAGAGAAAGACTAATAAGACCGAAGGCGTCGAGAGGCAAGCACGATCGTATACCCGATCACGGTCACGTGTCATGCGTACGCCGGACGAACCGGGCACTAAATCCGGACAGTTCGAGATAGGCATGGATGTAACACCTCAAAATCTTATCTTGGGAATTTAGTAAAACTCTCCAAAGGTTTTGAGTTAGAATATATTTTGATGAAAAGTTTCTTACCTTTGAAGTTACATGTCCTAAAAATGTTTCTAATAAAAGATTAAATGAAAATGATACCTATGTGAACTAAGTTATTCCTTTGTGAAAATTAATTATATGTGCTCTCTAAAAATTTAAGTTAAATCATTTCTTAATAAAGGATTCTATAAATTAGAATTTATCCTTCTTAAAAAATACCTATTTTTGGGTGTTTGAATTTCATACTTAAAAGCAATTGTTTAATAAGTATTAAATAAATAAATAAAGGGAACTTTGCATATCATGCTCGGTCTTTTGAATTTTGCATTTAAATTGAAATTTGAAAAACTTACTTAAGTATGAAATTTGATAAATAAAATGAAATTAGAAAAACGGGAAAAGAAGAAAGCCTAACTAACTTATCTGCTTGACCCAGCATTCCTAGTCGTTGGCCCAATTTAGCACGAGCGCCAGCGCACCGAAATGTCAGGCCCCTAGCCAGCCTCATGAGCCGTTTGTATGAGGCCATCACTGTCAACGTCTCTTCTACCTTGAGGTGACCGCCGACGACAACGGGGTGGCTGCGACGAAAGATCCCCCACCCCCGTAATCCTGTTGTCCAGCTCAAGGACGAGTTATTTTTGGAGGGTGGGAGAGATGTTATGACCGGCACTCAGTATCACTGCCGACTTAGGGCGGCAAAAGGGGCAGACGGCCAGCAACTCTAGGGTGGTTAGAGTTTGAGAGAAATAAAAGCAGAAAATCAGCTAGTCAGTTTGGAAGGATAAGGTCAATCCTAGCCCAGATAGAGTCGGTCTAGATAGATAAAGATAAGCAAAGTTTGTTTAGAAAGATAAGGGATTAGTTGAGATAAGAATGGACTGCTATCTCATCCTTATAAAATGTACTCGTAAGTTCAATGAAAACAAGCAAGCAATCATTTTTCTCAGGCTGCCTTTGCTCTTTATGCCAACAGGCGGGCCCCTTTCGCCGGTCCATCAGCCGTGTTGCACTCCTAGCCATTTCGCTCACGTGCGGGCCCAAGTTCCCGAACTATCTCCTTGATTCGGCCGTTACAGGTTGTTACGCGAGGATCTCGCCGAATCCCGCCAACTGGGCGCTCCTGACCAGACTCCAGGGTATATAACCAAGCTGGGGTCGCAACTCAATCCCTCCACTCATCCATCAGAGCTGATTTAGTGACCCGGCATCACGGGAGGATTGGAGGGAATTGAGGGAGAAATTACTTCATTTCCCCTCAATCCTCTACAATTCTCCCGTGATTCCCTTGTCACCAAATCAACCATGCTGTGGGAATCTCACCACGGACCGAGAGATCGAATAGGGCGAAGGAGAGAGACGCAGAGTCATATAGCGCGGGAGAGCCTCACTGATTCTCGAAAAAGGTTTGGGAAGCTTTGTCGGAGCATGTCGCATGTCTTCTGTACCTATCCGGACCAAGGGAGTAGTAGGAGAGCGTGCAATTCTTCATTAGAGCTAGAACCTTGCTGCCTGTCCGCGCTTCACCGTGGTCGTAGGCTTCTATTGCTTCATCGTCAGTAAGATACCATCCGCCATGTTCCCCTTCTTCTCCGTGTCACTCAGCATCGATCGGTGGTAGAGTTTGGGCACAAGGCCTACATATGGCTATGTGCGACGATGGTGCCGCCGTCTGACCATGGCGCACCACCGGCTGGAGTCAGGAGGGAGTGAGGGATTGAGAGGAGAAGCCCTTGGACGTCGATCCTGGAATGGACGAAGGACATCAGATCGGAGTTATAACCTTTCAGTCATAAAATATGGGTCATCCGTCTGGGATTGGATGGTCACGATTAGAACTGGAACTTACTCCTTCGTCGATCTAATCTGAGCCATCGATCAGGGATCGAACGGATCGGGGCAACGCCCGATTATTACAAAGGGGTGATTTTTGCAATAAAGCAACTGCAAACTAACCCGTTGTCCTTCGGCCGTGAAGAATCCCTACATTAGGGTCCCTGATATTTACAATAACCCTGGAATCCGTTTTTAATGCAAAATAAACATCAAAAATACCATAAAACTTATTAACTCATAACTTTTGCATCTTAACTCCATTTTACTCCGTTCAAGTTATGTTTGATTCGTAATAATATTTCCTATAGGTTGATAACATCATTATATTATATAAACATGTTTTCAAAATAGATAGCTAATTTTTTAGCCTATGGTTATTGATTTAACTTTTCTATTCTAAGTTAATGTAGCACTTTAATTTGATGAAAATATGATTTAGTTATAACCTAGATTAAAATTGAATAAAGTAATATCTATTCTCACATGATTTATAATAATTAACATAGAATATAGTTTATTGTCTAATCACCTAAAATATCAGAGAACCGTATCTTTTCAAACATAACTCCGATTTTATTGGTTCTCGAACCTACGATCTCGTAGCGACATGTAGAATATCCCTATGCACTTTATTCACATGTTTGGTTTAATGTTACTTGTATTCATTAATTGTTTGTTTGTATGTATTGCTACGAGTAGAAGTGAGGTGACGAGGAATCTGAAGCCCATTTATTGGGGAAGCACCTGAACACCTAGAATTGCAAAAAAAGACAAGTTATGTCCTTGATCACAATCTTTAACCTAATAACATTTTGTTAATCACTGTGGCACAATTAGGTTAAGCTGATGGGACCTAATAGGTTGCCTAGTTTGTTTACCCTATACCTTGCAAACAAATGAATTATTGGGTAGTTTTGCTATTGATCTATGTGGTTTTGGGTGTTATTCTACATATGATTCATGATCATACTGTTTTACTATTGTTGTCTGTTTAATTGTAAATGGATTATTTATTGTTCATGATAAGATCATTTTGTTAATTGGAACATGGAGCTTAACTTGAGAAAACAGTGCTACCACAAGGGTGGAATGGGACGCCTTTGGCCAATTAATTAGGAAAGCTAGGGATAGATTACCTTACCCAAAAGAGGCAAGCGGGGAGTGAATCGTTGTAGAGTGTAGGGAGGTTCTCGGGTCGAACTGTCTATGGTAACTGTTCGGACGAGGGATTCCTATGCTCCCTTTTGCCTGAAAACGTAGTGGGTTTTCTCAAACTAGTGGAACTTTGAAAAGGCCTCGTAGTGCTACCCTGCCTCGTCTCCTTGGTAGAGATAAATGGGAGTCGAGACCCCTTGGCAAATGGATAACATGGCTTGTGGATAAAGATGTGAAACCAATGCAGAGTGTAAAGCTGGTATATCAGTCATACTCACGGTTATGAGCGGCTCGGACCCTCACAAGAGTAATTTATCGAATTAAACTTAACTTATCATTTGTATTGCATTGTTGGATTTATTATTAATTATGATCAATTATTTAATTGAGTTGGTATACACTTATACTTAGTAATTGATAATAAAATTTTGACCAACTTATTAAAAGAAATACATAGCATTAACCATTTTTTTCTTGGTAAGCCTTACACTACACATGAGCCCCCACCGTAAGTGAGCTCATGCATATTATTCCCCACAATTGTTGAGCGATGAATATACGTGAGCTCACCCTTTCTATAATCACACCAGGTCAAGAACATGTACTACAAGATGAAGAGCATGAAGCAGAGGCGGGTCTACAGTGGGGGCAACGTGGGCTATGGCCCCACCTCAAATTTTAAAATATTCATAATACCATATAGGATTAGAGGGAGCAGGAGTATTAGGAGGCAGCTCACGGGAGGTCTTCCTTCCAGCCACTGAGCCACCCGTCCAGCCGCCACGGCCCACGGCCCATTTGCTGTTCACCCAGGAGGCAGCTCTCAGGACTCAGGAGGTCTTCCGTGACTCCGTCGGCCGCCGCCCGAGTCCCCACATCCCACCGTGCCACCGCTGGACTGCACCATAGGCCATAGGCCACAGGTAAACCCCCTCCCTTGCCTCTTCTTCTTTCTCTCGCGTTCGCGATGCGCTCTATGCCTCGGCGGCTCGGCCCGTCGGCGGTCGGCCGCTCTCCCGCCGTCCCGCGTGGCTGCTACTGCTACTCTGCAGTCTCTGCTAGCACCAGCGCGACGACCTGGCAACTAGCATCCTGTACTCCTGTGGCACCAAAGGACCAAAGCAGAGTTAACAACTGATTCATGCAAGATGTTCGACGAAATGCACTAGCCCATTGAATTTCAGTTAACAACTAGTCAACTGTTGTGTGTTATCAAATAATGTTTCTATAATTTTTCAGAGCAAATGAGAACGTTTTTCCAGCCACTTTCAAGAGGCTCTGACACTGGTGCTAATAATAATGTGAATAACACACCAACTGTCAGAGGGGTGTTCAATCCGGATGACATAGTTGCAGATCCCGCTTTAAGGAGGCAAATTTATGAATATGATAAAGATGTCCAAGACCAAGTGAGAAGGGCATATGTTCTGAATGGTCCATGCCAACCAAAGGGTTTAGATTTCCCTCGTAGACAGTATGGACAAAGTTCAAGGCCTTTTAAAGAGGAATGGTATGACAAGTATGATTGGTTGGAGTATAGTGAATCAAAAGATGCAGTGTATTGCTTTTATTGCTTTCTTTTTAAGCGAACAGTGAAGGGTGATAAATATGAAGCTTTCACTAAAGTTGGGTATAATAATTGGAAGGATGTAGTTGAAAGGTTGAAATCACATGTTGGTGGTGTTAACAGTATCCACAACAATGCTAGGTTACATTTTGATGATTTTAACAACCAAAGACAAAGCATATCTACTATCAGGTCTAGTGCTAGTAGTGAGGCTGAAGACCTTTATAAAATTCATTTGACTTCTTCATTGGCTTGTTCAAGATTTCTTTTGATGCAAGGTTTGGCTTTTCGTGGTCATGATGAATCATCTAGTTCGTTAAATAAGGGAAATTTTCTAGAATTAATGGAGTTTCTAGCGAGTTGCTAGTTTTCTTTTCTTGCCTCGATCCAAAGAACTTATTTTGCAGTTTTGATATAGAGAAACTTGTTCGACTTGGTACTCTATATGATAAGGATTTTTCAGTTATTGAATGTGCAATGTTAAGAGAGCAACTATACATTGTCCACGTGCGAAGGCATGCTGCTTTTGGTACTTGTGAAGATATTGCATCTCTATCTATGAAGATGGTTGAAACTAAAAAGCATCTTGTGTTCCCTTTGGTTTTCAAGCTAATTGAGTTGGCCTTGTTATTATCTGTCTCAACAGCAAGTGTTGAGAGAATATTTTCGGCAATGAACATCATTAAGAGATAATTGCGTAACAAAATTGAAGATGATTGGATGAATGATTTGATGGTTTGCTATACGGAGAAAGAGATATTCAAATCCCTTGATGATGAGACTATTACTAGAAGATTCCAGCGTCTTAAAACTAGAAGAATGCAATTGCCTCGAGTCACAACTACAAGATGGACAACTTAGTGGTATATTCACTGCACTATTTTCATCAATGTACTTTTCTTGTATTGATGTTCATTTAATATACATCCTTTCTAACTGTAGATTGGATTTTTGTTGGTGATTTTGGTGCCGCGCTGCAGATTAAAAGAGAAATTTTGGTATGCATGTTATTATGAAACATTTCTAGTATTATTACTTAGCCTCCATATTGTCATCATAAAACTAGTTTTATCTTGTGAGTTGTGATTAGTATAGTGATTAGCTTTTATAATGTCGCCCCACCTATAATTTTATCCTGCGTCCGCCACTGGCATGAAGGATGCTACAATGAGTTCGGAGAGGTATAGGCCGTCGTCTCCTAGTCAACTTTGGTTGCGAAGGATCATCGTTGTCATATGATGTAATTATAGCTATTTTGTACATAACTCCTATTATGTAATAAAGATATTACATTGCTTTATATACCATGAGCCATCATATATGTGAGACTTGATCCTAGCACACATTTGAGACGCACCCGGGTTTGCCCTTAAATCTGGGTATGACAGTGAACACTCCGGCTATGAAGGTCGGACGGTTCGCAGACGAATAGAGACAACTGCAACCCTAGACCTTCATACCACAGCGTCCTAAAATAGGTGCCAGGAAGCAAAACACTTCCATGACATCTGGCCGGTTCAGCAGAGTCAGCCCTACTTTTGATCAGCTTCTTGCTAAATATCTGAAGAAGAAGAAGGTCGTTCCACACGACTGGCTAATAAAACAAACAAAGTCAAAAAGGAGATCTGTGCAAAAGCAAAGGTCGACTAAACCAACCCATGTGGTACAACCAATATCGCCTGGTCATCCTCCTATAGGGATGTCATGGTGCTTTCTAGTCTATTCATCGTCGATGTGTTTTCCTACTCAAGTGTGGGATGGTATGACGATGAATCTGTATTACTAGCCCAATCCAATTGCTTATTCGGGATGGGGGCACCACAAGTTTTTGCCTATTGACATGTTGATCGGGTAGATAAGGACGAAGGGGATACAATCTGAAACAACATCTGTACATTAGAGTTTATCATATAGTTATATTATCTAATCACAAGGACCGATGACTTATATAGAACTAGAGTTCATATTTAGAGAACAAGGCAAGTTGTGAAATCTATTGTTTCTCAAAAGAGTCTGGTAGTACTAGCTGCTTTTGGTTTACCAAACTCCACCAAAAGGCAGGGTAGCATGTGTTGAGCACCATATTGGGCACCTGGGCATGGCCGAACGGCCCGGCCCTATGGCCTGGACAGTACGCGCCCCCATGACCAAATTAACACGAGCGAGAGATACTTATCCCATGCATGGTTATCCTAACCTATCCGTGGGAATCAGTTGGATCTTGCCTAGGAACAGGTCCAAACCTCCTCGTCTATAAATATAAAGGGGTACGACCGATTGAGAACCCCCGAACACATTCCAATCGAACAAATCAATTTACTTTCTTTATCACTCATACCTTAGGAGTAGATGTAGTGTAGCCCTAGTTGTAGTTTCCACCCCAATCATCACCCTTTTCGACTCGACGTCGTCAAGGACGCTCCAGGAGGCCTGTCGACCCCAAAACGACCCTAGGATCTTACCCTAACGAGGTCCCCCTCGACAGAAAAAGATCTATTTCATCTTAGTCTCCACCTATTCCACATTCTTAATCCCTAGTCGACTCTACACAATCTGGGGACATCTCTTTGCCATCGCGGATAGTCCGCCGCCGACACATAGACGGTCCGGTGGCCTAACGCGGACGGTCTGGCACCCTATCGCGAATCGTCCAGCACCTCGTAGAGCTGAACCCAAGGTCATGCATATCACATGAAGGCCCTAGGGTTCGTTGCTAGATGGCCTTGAAAGGGGGCCAACATAGAGGTGAAGTTCAAGACTATTGCGGTAGACCTATCATAGGGAGATCATCGCTTTCATGAAAACTATCTCTAGTTATCTGCTCGGTGGTGATTATCTCTAGTTATCCACTCGTTTGTGACCATCCGTGGACGATCCGGTAACCAACCGTGAACCATCTGCCGCCTCGCGGAGAGGTTCCCTAAGGTCATGTTCCCCACGAGCGGGATCTAGCGATCATCAGTGATTAGCTCAAAAAGACGCCAATAGGGGCATAGATTGAAATTATTGGGATCTTATATGGTCTCGATTTGTGTTTATTTACTAAACCCTCCTTTCTAAAATAGTATTTGTTTAGCTCTTGGTTCTTATGTCTGTATTCAAATATATACTGCTCTATTAAGAACCTAATGTGGGCATCTAGTGCTACCACGGCTTCACCCACACTCTGGGTTCGTCCACCACACCGCGCAAAAAATAGTGCAGAGTGAGCACTCGAACCCGCACCCCCTGCTCCAAAAATTTGGGGCTAACCAGCAAACCACACATACCTTAGTGTTTTGAAATAAACAATAATTATATTTGAATAAATATCTGAATACCTATTTATATGATACTCCCTACATCGACGTAACCACCTCTAGTCCAAAGACCAAGAAATATATTTAATTCTCTCTATACACTACATCGATGTACGTATACATAGAGAGATCACGGTTTATATTGTCGGACAAGAACAAAAAGTGGTTACGTTTTATATTATAAGACGCAGGGAGTATATAACAACATTAGAAAAGTACATACAACTGGTTAATAAATAATGATGAATCTAGACACATAAAAAGCACATACATCAAGTATTGTATGAATGTATTAATCCACTAAAATGAATTTTAATTTAGGACAGAGTGAGTAATAATTTAAGACTATCGGTTATAGTTAGTATACGTTGTGCATCGAGATGGGATGACTTGGAAGCACAAGTATCGTTTAACCATGTCATAGTTCAACGACCCAGGTGAACGGCTTATTCACAGGAAACAAAACCTGTTCGCAAAAATTTACTAACTTATTTTCACATCATTATATATGGCAATTTGTGTTAATACTTTAAATCTCATCAAAATAGAATTTTGTAGAACAAATCATCAAATAGAATTCATATGCATGTTTTAAAATAATAAGCAAAAAATATTAGGTGTAATAAAATGATGTTTGTTGACGATGTTCATTCCTGCTAATATAGGCCTTATACGAGTCGACACCAATCAGATATCTAGATCGTTCATTCTCTAGCCAAACCAGAAAATCTTACAGTCATATCCGCCTTCTGCTAGCTCCAGAGCGCGTAAGAACTTCATTCATTGCCTGCAGCCCCCAATTGGAAACTTAGCGGTAGCCCATGAGGAAAAAGAAAAGATCATTCAGGAACACTTCAAATCTCACCTAGGGACAACCCCGGAGAGAGAGGGATCACCCTCAACTGGCTGGCTCTAGCTTTAGCGCAGCATGACCTCTCATCGCTAGAAGCGCCGTTCTCCCTCGAAGAAATAAAGGAAACAATCTTCTCAATGCCGAGCGACAAAGCACCAGGCCCGGATGGCTTTACAGGTTTATTCTTCAAAGTATCCTAGGATATCATCAAGGAGGACGTTCTTGAGGCTTTTCACCAACTTCATAGCATGAATGGGGCGGATTTTCGTTTACTCAACTCTGCCAACATCGTGCTTATCCCCAAGAAGCCGGATGCTTTGACAGTGGGTGACTACCGCCCCATCAGTTTGATACACAACATCGCAAAAATCTTCTCCAAACTGCTTGCTAACCGGCTGGCCCCCCTCCTCAACACTCTAATCTCCAAGTCCCAAAGTGCCTTCATCCAAAAAAGATGTATACAAGACAACTTCCTCTATGTGCATAACATAGTTAGAAGACTACACAAGCAAAAAAACCGGCGCTCTTCCTGAAGCTTGACATCTAGAAGGCTTTCGACACAGTTAATTGGGGTTATCTCCTGGAAGTCCTCCAAACCATGGGTTTTGGCCCTTGTTGGCGTGAGTGGATTCCATCCTTTTTGGGTCCGCCTCGTCTCGAGCCCTCCTCAATGGCCAACAAGGAGCAAACATCCAACACAGGAGAGGGGTTAGGCAGGGAGACCCCCTTTCCCCTATGTTGTTCATCCTTGCCATTGATCCGCTGCAGCGTATCCTGGACCTTGCAGCCAGAAATGGGATCATTTCCCCCATTCCGCTAACTACAGCAAAACTGAGGACTTCTCTGTATGCCGATGATGCTGCTATCTTTATCAACCCCTCTAGAGAAGACCTCCTGGCGGTCAAAGACATCCTGCACGCTTTTGGTTGCGCCTCGGGCTTGGTCACCAACCTTGAGAAGAGCTCTATCCACCCGATAAGATGTGATAACATTGACCTAGACCACGAGCTCTAGCCGTTCCAAGGGACCCGGGGGACCTTCCCGTGTCATTACCTGGGCCTCCAACTTCACACCCGGGCACTCCAGAGAATTCATGTCCAACCTTTGATCGAGAAAATCCAAAACCGTCTGGCCGGATGGAAAGGAAGCATGCTCAATCGGGCTGGTCATCTCACGCTTATGACTTCCGTCCTGCTATGCCCACATACCACTTATCGGTCTTTCCCCTCGTGACATGGGCCTGTAAACGCATCGATAGGATTTGTCGCTCCTTCCTCTGGAGAGGAAAGGCTGAATCAAATGGAGGCCATTGTCTCGTGGCTTGGCCACTAGTCAGCAAGCCCAAAACCCTAGGCGGTCTGGGCATCCTCAACCTCGACAAATTTAGCTGCGCCCTCTGGCTAAGATGGCTTTGGAAGAGCTGGACGACAGAGGATCACCCTTGGAAAGGGTCTGATGTGCCTTGTAACCTTGCAGACAGGCTCCTCTTTAGCGCCTCCACCATCGTCACCGTTGGAGATGGCAAGACAACTAAATTCTGGCACGACAGTTGGCTTGATGGCATGGCGCCAAGAAACCTAGCACCACACCTCTTCGAGCTAGTCTCAAGAAAGAACAAGTCAGTTGCCATTGAGATCAATGACGGGAATTGGATTAGGTCGTTGTGAGGCAAGATTACCTCCACGGTGCAGATCGAGGAATTCGTCTCCCTCTGATTTAGACTCCATGATTTCCACCTCCAACCATAGGTGTCGGACTCCATTACCTGGAAATGGAACCCCGACGGTGTCTTCACGGTAAAATCAGCCTACAATGCACAATTCATCGGATCGTACAACCACATTATTTCTGATTTTGTTTGGCGGGCACGGGCAGAGCAAAAGTGCAAGATTTTTTCTTGGATTCTTCTACAGGACAAGCTCCTTACTGCTAACAATCTTGCCACTTGGGGTTGGCCGCACCAACCAAACTGCTCCCTCTGCAATGGCCCCTTGGAGACCGGCCCCCACCTCTATTTGCATTGCCATTTTGCCCGTGCGGTGTGGCATCAGATTCTAGTTTGGGAGGGCTTGAGCCTCCCGGCCCAGGCTAACCCTACTCACTTCTCCAGCATAAAAGACTAGTGGGAAGCTACATCCTCCCCGCTCCCAAAGAACCAAAAGCGTGACTTCAATGGCCTCATGATATACACCATGTGGAACATCTGGAAGGAGAGAAACCGGAGGATATTGAAAGGGAAATGTGCCTTTGGGCCATTTCTAAGTATTTTGGTGATTAAGTGCCAACACAAGTGCTTAAATGTGAATCTATGCCTATGGATGAACAAAGTGCAAATCACAAGTAAAGGTATGTTTCTAAGCCTTAGTACATTGGTTTTGTGTACTAATATATTTGTCTAAGTGTTAGAAACAGAAAGAAGGAGAGAAGAGAAGACTTGGCTGTGTGCAGCCAAGGGGCTGTTTCGGTCTGGGGCACCGGACTGTCCGGTGGTGCACCGGACAGTGTCCGGTGGTGCACCGGACAGTGTCCGGTGCGCCAGGCCGCCTCGGCCGAAGAGGCCGCTCTCGGGTTTTTCTCCGGCGACTTCGGCTAAAATTCACCGGACTGTCCGGTGTGCACCGGACTGTCCGGTGAGCCAACGGTCGGCCGGGCCAACGGTCGGCCGCGCGATCGGCGCACGACACGTGGCCGAGCCAACGGTCGGAAAGGTACACCGGACTGTCCGGTGTGCACCGGACATGTCCGGTGCGCCAACTGTGCGCAGATCTGCATCAGAAAGCAACGGTCGGATGAGCTTTTTATGGAAACAAATCGGGCACCGGACAGTGTCCGGTGTGCACCGGACTGTCCGGTGCGCCCGACGACAGAAGGCAAGGATAGCCTTCCAGATGTGTTCTCAACGGCTCCTAGCTGCCTTGGGGCTATAAAAGGGACCCCTAGGCGCATGGAGGAGTAAACCAAGCATTCCTACAACCTTTCTAAGCACCAAGACATTGATCTAGCGCATTCGATTCATTGTGATAGCATATAGAGCTCTTGTGGAGTTGTGTACTCTTTGAGTTGTGTTGCGAGCTCTTATTGCTGCTTGTGTGCGTGTTGCTCTGATCTTTTGAAGTCTTGTGTGCGTTGCTCATTCCCTCCCTTGCTCCGTGATTCTCTGTGAACATCTTTTGTAAGGGCGAGAGGCTCCAAGTTGTGGAGATTCCTCGCAAACGGGATTGAGAAAAGAAAAGCAAGAACACCGTGGTATTCAAGTTGATCATTGGATCACTTGAGAGGAGTTGAGTGCAACTCTCGTCCGTTGGGACGCCACAACGTGGAGTAGGCAAGTTTTGTACTTGGCCGAACCACGGGATAACCACCGTGTCATCTCTGTGATTGATTTCTTGTGGTTATTGTGTTTTGACTCCTCTCTAGCCACTTGGCCATAATTGTGCTAACACTTAACAAGTTTTTGTGGCTTAAGTTTTGAAGTTTTACAGGATCACCTATTCACCCCCCCCTCTAGGTGCTCTCAATTGGTATCAGAGCCATTCTGTTCAAGAAAGGGACTAACCGCCCGAAGAGATGGATCCTAAGGGGAAGGGAATTGTGATCAACGACAAGGAGAAGGAGTCTTTCGTCAACGAGCCAAGGGATGACAAGTCCAACAACTCGGGCTCGGGTCACAAGCGAAAAGATGGGAAGAAGAAGAAGACAAGACGCATCAAGGAGATCGTCTACTACGACGACAGTGATGAGTCTACATCTTCCCAAAAGGACAACGACCACAACGACTACGAGCAAAGGAAACCGGTCAATTCTAACTTTTCTTTTGACTACTCTTGTATTCCGCAAAGTTCAAATTCACATTTGCTTTCCATTCCACTCGGCAAGCCCCCACACTTTGATGGGGAGGACTACGGATTTTGGAGCCACAAAATGCGTAGTCACCTATTCTCTCTCCATCCTAGCATATGGGAGATTGTAGATAGTGGAATGCACTTTAATAGTTCGGATAGTCCTATATTTATTAATGAGCAAATCCATAAGAATGCACAAGCTACTACTGTTCTTCTAGCTTCATTGTGCAGGGATGAATATAACAAAGTGAGTGGCTTGGATAACGCCAAGCAAATCTGGGATACCCTCAAGATCTCTCATGAGGGAAATGACGCTACCTTGCTCACCAAAATGGAGTTGGTGGAGGGCGAGCTTGGACGGTTCGCGATGATAAGGGGCGAGGAGCCAACTCAAACATACAACCGGCTCAAGACCCTTATCAACAAAATAAGGAGCTACGGAAGCACGCGATGGACGGACCACGACGTCGTCCGACTAATGCTAAGGTCCTTTACCGTTCTTGATCCTCATTTGGTGAATAATATTCGTGAGAATCCCAGGTACACCAAAATGTCGCCCGAAGAAGTCTTAGGAAAATTCGTCAGCGGGCGAATGATGATCAAGGAAGCAAGGTACGTGGACGACGCCTTGAATGGACCGATCAACGAACCACAACCTTTTGCTCTCAAAGCTACAAGAAGCAAGGAGGTGCTACCTAGCAAGGTGGCACAAATTGAGGCGGTCGGACTTAATGATGAAGAGATGGCTCTCATCATCAAACGCTTCAAGACGGTGCTAAAGGGTCACAAGGGGCAGCCAAGCAAGACCAAGACGAAGGGGAAGCGCTCATGCTTCAAGTACGGTAAGATTGGTCATTTTATCGCTAACTGCCCCGATAATGATAGTGACCAGGAAAAGGGAAACAAGAGGGAAAAGAAGAAACATTACAAGAAGGCAAAGGGCGAGGCGCATCTAGGCAAGGAGTGGGACTCGGATTGCTCCTCTTCAGACTCCGACAATGAAGGACTCGCCGCCACCGCCTTCAACAAATCAACCCTCTTCCCCAACGAGCGTCACACATGCCTTATGGCAAGGGAGAAGAAGGTATGTACTCGCAACTCTACCTATGCTTCTTCAAGTGAGGACGAATCTAGTGATGAGGATGAAGTAGATTATTCATGTTTGTTCAAGGGCTTAGATAGATCTAAGATAGACAAAATTAATGAATTAATTGATGCCTTGAATGAAAAGAATATACTTTTAGAAAAGCAAGAGGATTTGTTGTATGAAGAACATGATAAGTTTGTAGAGGCTCAAAAATCCCTTGCATTAGAAATTAAGAGGAATGAAATGCTTGCTTGTGAAGTGTCAACATGCCATGATTCAATTTCTAAATTAAAGAGCATTAATGATGACTTAAATGCTAAACTAGTAGAAGCACATAAATCCAACTCTTGTGTTGAACATGTTGAAATTTGCACTAGATGTAAGGATGTTGATATTAATGCTTGTAGTGAACATGCAGTTTCCATTTCAAAATTGAATGATGAATTAGCTAGTCTTAATGCCCAACTTAAGACTAGCAAAAGTGATTTTGAGAAACTAAAATTTGCTAGGGAGGCCTACACGGTTGGTAGACACCCCTCAATTAAGGATGGGCTTGGCTTCAAGAGGGAAGCCAAGAACTTAAAAAGCCATAAGGCTCCCATCTCTGCCAAGGAGAAAGGGAAGGCCCCTATGGCAAGTAGCGCTAAAAGGAATCATGCTTTTATATATCATGATAGGAGACAAACTAGAAATGCTTATAGGAGTTATAATGCATATGATGATTTTAACTCTCATGCCATGTTTGCTTCTAGTTCTTCCTTTATGCATGATGGAAATGTGTCTAGGAGAAATGCTATTCATCATGTGCCTAGGAAGAATATTATTCATGCTCCTAGGAAAGTAGTGAATGAACCTTCTACAATTTATTGTGCTTTAAATGCTTCCTTTGCTATTTGTAGAAAGGATAGGAAAATAGTTGCTAGGAAGTTAGGGGCAAAATGCAAGGGAGACAAAACTTGCATTTGGGTCCCTAAAGATATTTGTGCTAACCTTGTAGGACCCAACATGAGTTGGGTACCTAAAACCCAAGCCTAAATTTGCCTTGCAGGTTTATGCATCCGGGGGTTCAAGCTGGATTATCGACAGCGGATGCACAAACCATATGACGGGGGAGAAGAAGATGTTCACCTCCTACGTCAAAAATAAGGATTCCCAAGATTCAATTGTATTCGGTGATGGGAATCAAGGCAAGGTAAAAGGGTTAGGTAAAATTGCAATTTCTAATGAGCACTCTATCTCTAATGTGTTTTTAGTAGAGTCTCTTGGTTATAATCTGCTATCTGTTAGTCAATTATGCAACATGGGATATAACTGTCTATTTACAAATGTAGATGTGTCTGTCTTTAGAAGAAGTGATGGTTCACTAGCTTTTAAGGGTGCATTAGACGGCAAACTTTATTTAGTCGATTTTGCAAAAGAAGAGGCCGGTCTAGATGCATGCTTAATAGCTAAGACTAGCATGGGCTGGCTGTGGCATCGTCGCTTAGCACATGTGGGGATGAAGAACCTTCACAAGCTTCTAAAGGGAGAACATGTGATAGGTTTGACTAACGTGCAATTCGAAAAGGATAGACCTTGTGCAGCTTGTCAAGCAGGTAAACAAGTGGGAGGAGCGCATCACAGCAAGAATGTGATGACCACTTCAAGACCTCTGGAGCTGTTGCATATGGACCTCTTCGGACCCGTCGCCTATCTGAGCATAGGAGGGAGTAAGTATGGTCTAGTTATTGTAGATGATTTTTCCCGCTTCACTTGGGTGTTCTTTTTGCAGGATAAGTCCGAAACCCAAGGGACCCTCAAACGCTTCCTCAGGAGAGCTCAAAATGAGTTTGAGCTCAAGGTGAAGAAGATAAGGAGCGACAACGGATCCGAGTTCAAGAACCTTCAAGTGGAGGAGTTCCTTGAAGAGGAAGGGATCAAGCACGAGTTCTCCGCTCCCTACACACCACAGCAAAATGGTGTGGTAGAAAGGAAGAACAGGACGCTCATCGATATGGCGAGGACGATTCTAGGAGAGTTCAAGACCCCCGAGTACTTTTGGACGGAAGCCGTGAACACGGCTTGCCACGCCATCAACAGGGTCTACCTTCATCGCCTCCTCAAGAAGACGTCGTATGAGCTACTAACCGGTAACAAACCCAATGTATCCTACTTTCGTGTATTTGGGAGCAAGTGCTACATTCTAGTGAAGAAGGGTAGAAATTCTAAATTTGCTCCCAAAGCAGTAGAAGGGTTTTTATTAGGTTATGACTCAAATACAAAGGCGTATAGAGTCTTCAACAAATCATCGGGTTTGGTTGAAGTCTCTAGCGACGTTGTATTTGATGAGACTAATGGCTCTCCAAGAGAGCAAGTTGTTGATTGTGATGATGTAGATGAAGAAGATGTTCCAACGGCCGCTATGCGCACCATGGCGATTGGTGATGTGCGACCACAAGAACAATTGGAGCAAGATCAGCCTTCTTCCTCAACCATGGTGCATCCCCCAACCCAAGATGACGAACAGGTACCTCAAGTGGAGGCTTGTGATCAAGGGGGAGCACAAGATGATCATGTGATGGAGGAAGAAGCGCAACCGGCACCTCCAACCCAAGTTCGAGTGATGATTCAAAGGGATCATCCCGTCGACCAAATTCTGGGTGACATTAGCAAGGGAGTAACTACTCGATCTCGATTAGTTAATTTTTGTGAACATTACTCCTTTGTCTCTTCTACTGAGCCTTTCAGGGTAGAGGAGGCCTTGCTAGATCCGGACTGGGTGTTGGCCATGCAGGAGGAGCTCAACAACTTCAAAAGAAATGAAGTTTGGACACTGGTGCCTCGTCCGAAGCAAAATGTTGTGGGAACCAAGTGGGTGTTCCGCAACAAACAGGACGAGCACGGGGTGGTGACGAGAAACAAGGCTCGACTTGTGGCAAAAGGTTATGCCCAAGTCGCAGGTTTGGATTTCGAGGAGACTTTTGCTCCTGTGGCTAGGCTAGAGTCAATTCGTATATTGCTAGCATATGCCGCTCATCACTCTTTCAGGTTGTACCAAATGGATGTGAAGAGCGCTTTCCTCAACGGGCCAATCAAGGAGGAGGTGTACGTAGAGCAACCCCCTGGCTTCGAGGATGAACGGTACCCCGACCATGTGTGTAAGCTCTCTAAGGCGCTCTATGGACTTAAGCAAGCCCCAAGAGCATGGTATGAATGCCTTAGAGACTTTTTAATAGCTAATGCTTTCAAGGTTGGGAAAGCCGATCCAACTCTTTTTACAAAGACATGTGATGGTGATTTGTTTGTGTGCCAAATTTATGTCGATGACATAATATTTGGTTCTACTAACCAAAAGTCTTGTGAAGAGTTTAGCAGGGTGATGACGCAGAAATTCGAGATGTCGATGATGGGCGAGTTGAACTACTTCCTTGGGTTCCAAGTGAAGCAACTCAAGGACGGCACCTTCATCTCCCAAACGAAGTACACGCAAGATCTGCTAAAGCGGTTTGGGATGAAGGATGCCAAGCCCGCAAAGACTCCGATGGGAACCGACGGACACACCGACCTCAACAAAGGAGGTAAGTCCGTTGATCAAAAAGCATACCGGTCAATGATAGGGTCTTTACTTTATTTATGTGCTAGTAGACCGGACATTATGCTTAGCGTATGCATGTGTGCTAGATTTCAATCCGATCCTAAGGAATGTCACTTAGTGGCGGTGAAGCGAATTCTTAGATATTTGGTTGCTACGCCTTGCTTCGGGCTCTGGTATCCAAAGGGGTCTACCTTTGACCTAGTTGGATACTCAGACTCCGACTATGCTGGATGTAAGGTCGATAGGAAGAGTACATCGGGGACGTGCCAATTCTTAGGAAGGTCCCTGGTGTCATGGAACTCTAAGAAACAAACTTCCGTTGCCCTATCCACCGCTGAGGCCGAGTATGTTGCCGCAGGACAGTGTTGCGCGCAACTACTTTGGATGAGGCAAACCCTCCGGGACTTTGGCTACAATCTGAGCAAAGTCCCACTCCTATGTGATAATGAGAGTGCTATCCGCATGGCGGAAAATCCTGTTGAACACAGCCGCACAAAGCACATAGACATCCGGCATCACTTTTTGAGAGACCACCAGCAAAAGGGAGATATCGAAGTGTTTCATGTTAGCACCGAGAACCAGCTAGCCGATATCTTCACTAAGCCTCTAGATGAGAAAACCTTTTGCAGGTTGCGTAGTGAGCTAAATGTCTTAGATTCGCGGAACTTGGATTGAATTGTAGCATACATGTGTTTATGCCTTTGATCATGTTCATTCTGCATTTTGTTGCTTATTGTGGTGCTCAAGTTGTACAAACACTCCCTGGACCTCACAAGTCCGTTGCAAAGTG
Source organism: Zea mays (assembly GCF_902167145.1). Taxonomy (NCBI): domain Eukaryota; kingdom Viridiplantae; phylum Streptophyta; class Magnoliopsida; order Poales; family Poaceae; genus Zea; species Zea mays. The sequence goes on along the minus strand of NC_050104.1, from coordinate 39,716,619 downwards.
ATGCACATGTTTAGGGGGAGATGTGTTACAACTTGACCCTTTGAGACTAACCATTTGCTTGAGTTTGCTTGATTTAGTCTCGAAGGTAAATTGAAAGGGGAAAGGTGAACTTGGTCCATGCAAGACTTCCACTGCACTCCGATGAGAGGGTAATTTATTCCAAGTTCATCTTTATTGCCTTTGTACTCTTAATTGAAGATTTTGGTGAGGCAATGGGGTTAAAAGGGCCAAGATTGATCCCGTTTTGGTGCTTGATGCCAAAGGGGGAGAAAATAAAGGCCAAAGCAATAAATGGATCAGCTACCACTTGAGAGATTTTGAAAATAGTAGAATAGAGTTTTTGTTGTGTCAAAAAAACTTTTATTGTCTCTATTGTCAAAAGTTGGCTTCTTGTGGGGAGAGGTGTTGATTATGGGAAATAGGGGGAGTTTTTAAAATCCTTGATCAATCTCTTTTGAATGACTCTCTTTATGCCTCAACATGTGTGTTTGACATAGAAATAGAGATTTGAGTTTGATTTGCAAAAACAAACCAAGTGGTGGCAAAGGATGATCCATATATGCCAAAATTGAATCAAAACCAATTTGAGTTCTTATTTGAAGTGATTTTGCACTTGTTCTAGTTGCTTTATGTGGTGTTGGCATAAATCACCAAAAAGGGGGAGATTGAAAGGGAAATGTGCCTTTGGGCCATTTCTAAGTATTTTGGTGATTAAGTGCCAACACAAGTGCTTAAATGTGAATCTATGCCTATGGATGAACAAAGTGCAAATCACAAGTAAAGGTATGTTTCTAAGCCTTAGTACATTGGTTTTGTGTACTAATATATTTGTCTAAGTGTTAGAAACAGAAAGAAGGAGAGAAGAGAAGACTTGGCTATGTGCAGCCAAGGGGCTGTTTCGGTCTGGGGCACCGGACTGTCCGGTGGTGCACCGGACAGTGTCCAGTGGTGCACCGGACAGTGTCCGGTGCGCCAGGCCGCCTCGGCCGAAGAGGCCGCTCTCGGGTTTTTCTCCGGCGACTTCGGCTAAAATTCACCGGACTGTCCGGTGTGCACCGGACTGTCCGGTGTGCACCGGACTGTCCGGTGAGCCAACGGTCGGCCGGGCCAACGGTCGGCCGCGCGATCGGCGCGCGACACGTGGCCGAGCCAACGGTCGGAAAGGTACACCGGACTGTCCGGTGTGCACCGGACATGTCCGGTGCGCCAACTGTGCGCAGATCTGCATCAGAAAGCAACGGTCGGATGAGCTTTTTATGGAAACAAATCGGGCACCGGACAGTGTCCGGTGTGCACCGGACTGTCCGGTGCGCCCGACGACAGAAGGCAAGGATAGCCTTCCAGATGTGTTCTCAACGGCTCCTAGCTGCCTTGGGGCTATAAAAGGGACCCCTAGGCGCATGGAGGAGTAAACCAAGCATTCCTACAACCTTTCTAAGCACCAAGACATTGATCTAGCGCATTCGATTCATTGTGATAGCATATAGAGCTCTTGTGGAGTTGTGTACTCTTTGAGTTGTGTTGCGAGCTCTTATTGCTGCTTGTGTGCGTGTTGCTCTGATCTTTTGAAGTCTTGTGTGCGTTGCTCATTCCCTCCCTTGCTCCGTGATTCTCTGTGAACATCTTTTGTAAGGGCGAGAGGCTCCAAGTTGTGGAGATTCCTCGCAAACGGGATTGAGAAAAGAAAAGCAAGAACACCGTGGTATTCAAGTTGATCATTGGATCACTTGAGAGGAGTTGAGTGCAACTCTCGTCCGTTGGGACGCCACAACGTGGAGTAGGCAAGTTTTGTACTTGGCCGAACCACGGGATAACCACCGTGTCATCTCTATGATTGATTTCTTGTGGTTATTGTGTTTTGACTCCTCTCTAGCCACTTGGCCATAATTGTGCTAACACTTAACAAGTTTTTGTGGCTTAAGTTTTGAAGTTTTACAGGATCACCTATTCACCCCCCCTCTAGGTGCTCTCAGATATTCGAAAACAGCGCCCTCACCCCTATCCAATTAGCCTTGAAGATTAAAGAGGACGTGTTCACTTTCAAGAGAGTCATGTTCCTCCAGTATTAGGGTTGCTGCAGTGGTTTAGCTGATTTGTGCGGGTCTGCTGGGAGCGTTCCTCACATTGTGTTTGCTAGTCTGTCTTATCTCGGTCCTTGGACCTGTACAGTGTATTTTCTAAACCCTCTTCTATTAATGATTAGGCAGAGCTCCTGCCATTTCCTTCAAAAAAATATCCGCCTTCTGGGCCAAGTTGTCATTTATGTTTTATACTAAGGGTTTGTTGAGTTGGCTAAGAATCTAGCCAGAAACATCCCAACTTATCAAATCTCTACTACTTATTAAGACGGTAAGGGGTAGGCTCTCATTCCGTGTTCTGCCATTCCCATTCCCCCTCCCAGCAAAGCCCATTCCCATTCTTGGCTGCAATTCCGTGTTTTGCCATTCCCATTCCCCCCACCCCGCACTGTCTTTCTCATTCCCCCCTCCCCGCAAAGTCCATTCTCATTCTCACGTGCATCCCACGCCTAGCTAAAATTAAATTAAAAAAACACAAATGTGGCCCAATGGGATTCGAACCTACGACCTCTCAAGCAAATATGCTCGTACCTACCACTACACCACATGTGTATTTATGTCAATATCTGTTACAGTAAAAATATCTACTACATCTCTCCCAAAGCACACCTGCTACCCTTGCACAATGTGTAGTAGTAGATAATTATCAACGATATTCCTGAATTATATTTTTGGATGGAGAGAGTAGTATTTAAAGAAGAGCCTTGCATGCAATTTCTTTTGTTTGAATAATGTTTTCAACTTAAATTTCTTTTTTATATGTGACATTTATTCTCCATAATATTTTTTCCATGGATCCGACTTGTAAGTCATTTTCATAAACCAACCCCAAAGATGAATCCATGTTTCTTACTTGAAAACCCCAAACAAACACCACTGGCAGGAAGCGCTCGCGTTGGCATCGCTCATCGACGACGAGAAGAAGCTTGGCGACTGCCAGTTCGACCTCTAGAAGCAGTACTACGTGGCCACATGCGTCGCTGTGTTCGGCAAGCTCTGTCGCAGCCGCTGCTTGGACGTGGTCCAAAGTGGCTGCACCGCGCTGTCCATCTTCAAACAGGGGGACCTCATGGTCATCGCCAACGCCGGTGACTCTCGGGTTGTTCCGGGCACCGCATCCGACAACGGCGCTGTCACGACGTCCAGCTCATCATCCACCTGAAGCTCAACCTGCCACGTAAGTCACTACTGACCGGCTAGCGGCCATGAATTCTTGTGCGCTGGGACGACGACCGTTGCTGACGTTGTGTGAGTGTCCTCGAACAAGATGTATGTAGAGGAGTAGCACATCCGGTGGTGTAATGGCTAGGTGTACTACCTCGCTAATGTGCCCGGGGTGCACTTCGTTTGGCAACCCAGTCAAGAGTCATCGGTACTCGCCATGTCGTGCGCGTCCGACGACTACTATATCAAGGACTATGGCGTCATCTTGGCGCCAGAGGTGACGCAGAGGAGGACCGACAGCAATGACCACTCGCCATCGTCGGGGTAGCTTTTATGCCGGCCTGCCTTTAATTCTCTTCGCAAACACATACACTTGCCTTTTTTATTTAAGCAAGCGTGTATGGTGGTGCGTACCTGATGACCGACAATGTACGAGGGAACTTCTACCGGCAGGTGTGGCACGTGCTCTTCAATAATGAAACCATGCAAATCGTGGCATATATCGAAGTCTGTATAATACCGATGGTTGCAATGTAGTAGTGAAACAGCTAAATTAAAATAACAAAATTTATGTATGGCTAGGATTACAAATGGATTATGAAACATTTTCTTATAACAATATAAGACACATTTTGTATATAAATTATTATGTTATTATATGTTCCCGTTGCAACGCACGGGCACTCACCTAGTGTTATATAAATTAGGCAAGCATTCATGATAGAAATTGTTCCGCGGTATGGTTCCTGAGAAACCGAACGATGCCTAAGTACGATATTAGGATCAAAATACATGACACTTGTGTTGTCATCAAAGTTACTTAAATTCCTACATAGTAAGAGTCAAATCATCATAGACTAACTAGAACAGATAGCAAGACGCCAAGAGCATATACTAGAAAATAAACATCAAAATCACACCATATACGATCCAAACAATTCAAATCTTTTTTCCTGTAATATAGAGTATGGTTTCGGAACAATTGTGTTTTGGGGGGCTAAAATAAATTTTCTAATACTAAACTAGATTTTGAGATTTTAAATTCCATTTTTTATTTTTTAAAATAGTTGGGTAGTTTTTCGGAGATTTATTCTATGATTTCTTAAGTATATTTGAACTTCTGAATATTAACATTTTCCAATTTTCCTTCCTCGTAATCCAATTAGCGTCACGTAGAATGTTCGACATGACGCCACGTCAGACTAAACTACCTTGAAAGCCAACCAAGGATGGAAGATAATCGGTTTCAATAGTTAGTCTGGTGATAATCGGTTTCAATAATCGGTTGAACAATCCAAATCATCCGGTTTTCTAGCTTAAAGAGGTAAATGACCATATCAATACCATTCCGATATGGGCCGGAATGGCCAATATATCTTGTAACAGTAGTTAGTCTGGTGTGAAGGTATTCTCATCCTGCACAGAATTTGATAGGTGGACTTTTAGCCAGCATTATACACTGCTAATTCTACTGTCTATACCTTAGGTGGTGAAGAATTTAAGCAGCCTCAGCCATAGGTTTAAAACTTGAAATGGTAAGGCTATCTCTAGCACTAGCACCTCACATATCTCATTTCCTATTTCACCTTATATCTCAAACTTCACTTGTAAATAATATAATCTACGATATAAAACAATATTTTACACGATCATATGCATGATCTGCTATCTATTGGCCATGCATGATCTGCTATCTATTAGCCACAACCTAACTACAAAAGAAATCAGACCACGGTGCAAAACATTGTTTTGGACCACTATATGCTTGATCTTGTTAGCCACAACCTAACTATCGTAAAAATCCAAGCTATAGCTCAAGGTTCCTTATAAACAAAGCGGGCCTCAGGAATGAACAAGAGGGTGTTTGGTATCCACCTTCTAAACTTTAGTGAAGTCACTTTTAGTCCCTAAACTGCCAAACAATATGGCTGAAGTAAACCTCTCAAATAGAAATTTTAGGGACTAAATTTAGTTCCTAAAATTTAGGAGGGTGACTAAAGAAATCAAACATGCCTTAAATATGGTTACAACATGAAACAGCTGTCAGTTTACAGTGCTGAATCAATCACCGGAAGGATTCCACGAGCACCTCAACTCAAGCCAACACATACAATTACATCAGCAGTTCAACATTATCATACAAACGCTATAATCAGAAGGGGACACTAAAGTACAAGGACCTGCAGCCTTGACCTCGCCTCCGCAGCTATATTCAAGTGCTCCTCGTCAGGGTTCTCTCTCGCTGCCGCCAGAGCTTCAGCATATGTAACCCTTTCCTTGTCTAGCTTGTCGACCTCAATCTTGTCAATTTCACTCTGAGCCAATGTTTTGTGCACAGCTATTAGCTTGACATAGTCAGTGTTTATTGCAAAGCACTTAACCAGTTTTCGTTGTGCAAATATTTCCATTTCAGCATCAATAATAACATTGCAAAAGAAAAATAGTACTCCAATTATAATGTATCAAAACTTCTAGTGTAGCATCAAATTCTTAGTGTAGCATCAAAACTTCACTCCCATATAATTGACACTTCCAGATGCGGGGAGTAAGACAGCTCCCGGGTATTATATTAAGAAGAAGAACTTCACGCAGGTCGAGAAAACCCCCGAACCCCTGCCCCACCCATACACAGCGGCACCGTAGCCCATGTGAGAAACGACAGCGACCAGGGCCTTAGACCTGTGCTTTAACGTGGAACAGACGAGGGGATTTTTTTAACCACAACCAGAAATTCGCTCCCACGGGAAGTCGAACCCAGGACCTGAGGAGTGCTACTCAGACCACCTAACCAACTCGGCTAGAGGCCCTTTAGCACCTTCTATTGGTATATCATAATACAAATTTCAGAAAAATAGTACATCATAACACAAATTTCTAGTATAGCATGAAAACTTCACTACCATATGATTGACACTTTTACGCAATTTATTTTCGAATTCCAAAGAACCTTGTATTGGTATACGGTACTGTAAACCACAGATACACACACCCAGAGTGTTTCTGTGACATTTTAGATGATGCAAAAAAACATCTTAGACAATGCAATTGGTGACGAGCAAGGCAGTTCTATGAAATGGCATGTTAATCCCACAACTTCAAACGCCATAAAAAAACTAGTATTCCATCCCTAGCTTTAGTTAGACAGGTCAATGGTGCTCCAGGGATCCATACTCACCATTGATTGAAGTGTCTCTAATTCATATGATGATGGTATTATATCATCATAAGAGTCACCTGAAACATTCTCTGAAATTTTTTCGAAAAATACCATCAATGAGCTTATCTCGAATCCCATATTCGACATATCTCCTTGAAGATCTTCGACCTTTTTATTTGACATCTTCACCTCCCATTCAAGTTTCTCTAAAGACGCTTGCTTGTCTGCAAGCATAATCTGTAGGAGGACAAAGAAAAGATCAGGTGAAACACGAAATCTTTTCCCATCAGAAAAATCAACAATCTTTAATTTTAGCATCCTTACCCCCAAAAAAAAGGAAATTTAGTATTACCATATGTAAGTAGAAATTCGCTATATGTAAATCATCTCAATAAGAAATATGCACAACCATTTATATACGCAAAAGTAACTGTAGATTACTCAATGTCTAAATCAAAGGGTAAGCTGGAATTGAACAAATATTGATTCGATACAGGGCAAAACAGCAAGCATAGCTAATTTGCAGTATCCTCAAAATGAGGATAAAGAACTTATAACTTTCATAAACTGTGTCATGCTGTTAAACAATCAGTCAACAACCCAGGTTTGTTGATGATATAAAAGTTATGAACACACATTGCAAATAAGAGACAGGACTATATATGCATGAACTGAGTGTAACAGCTATGGCTTTGTGCATAAATCATGTGACGGACTTTATAACTATTGTAGATTTTACAGACATATGCATGCTTGCTAATTCAGAATAGTAATTAATGACAATCGGGCAGCACTTCACCTTTGCATCATGCAACTGAGAATTGGTAGATCTGATCAAAGCTTCTTTGTCAGCCACCAGGCGTCTGAGTTCATCGATAGTTGCATATGCTGCATTCATCTCAGTCACAGAGCTCTCCGCAGACCTCAGTGCCTCCTCCTTCTCAAGCAGCTTCTTTTGTAGGTCATTGATCTGCTCGCTTAGCACAGCAACCTCATCCTTGGGCATATTTTCAGCACCTGACAGAGATAATGGCACAACTGAACCGTTGTCGCCGTTAGAATCTGGGGTGCTCTTCTTGGCTATATCACCAGGGTCTCTCCGCTTTTTGGCTGATACGCTCTGTGGCAATTTGACACTTTTCAAATCGCTTGCCTGTCAAAATAAAGCATCCATCCTCAGGTTCATCACTACCAAATCTAAAGAGAAATTGTCATGGTAGTTTTACAAAAGAATCACATATACTGAGGATTCAGCTGCCATTCATCAACATCAGGCTACAAAATATGTGAAAGCTGAGATGCTTACAAGATCTAGGGAAACTGTTATTGTGCGAAGGTCTAATTTGAATGAGGGGAAATCAGCCTTAGGCTGCATTTTTGTTCAGTCCTAACTAACTAACGGCGGAAACCGACAGCTGAAGGAAACCAGCAATTTAAAACAGGAAACATATATATTCGAACGTAAGCAAGCGACGCGTGAATTAAATCGACAAATCCACAAACTAAACTATCAAAGGAACAGAAAGAAAGACATAGGGGTAAATTAGGGGGGAAAAGGCGGTAACAAACCTTCTTGGGCGGCGCCGGCGTGTAGACCAGCGAAGCGCGACGCGAGTATGCCGGGTTGACCCTCCGGTCCTGCACGCATGAAGAAGCGACACAGGATAACGGTCAGGCAGCGCATCGACAAGAGCTCGCGGAAACCTCAGTAGCCCCGGCGAGATCTAGCACGGCACCCGCGAACTCACCATGAGCGACTCGACGAGCGGCACCATCTCGACGAGGTTCTTGAAGAGCACCCGATCCACGTTCCCGCCGCCGCCCTCGCCAGCCGGCCCGCCGTTGCCGGCCTCCGCCGGCTGCGGCTTGTGGGATCGATCATGCATTTGGTATCCTGTTTCGAATCGAGTCGAAATTGGAAAAGGAGGAGGTGGAAATGAAACCGCTGGGAATTGGGATGGGAATGGAAATGGGAAAATGGTCGAGCGATGTCAGTCTGACAGGCTCGGGTCGGGGTTTAAGGCTCTCAGAGGCGTTGGGTTCGGATGCCGACCGGGTCGGCCCCGCGGGCTTGCTTTTCTCTACGATTCGAAGCTTGGAGAGGAGGCTTGCCGGAACAAATAGAGATGCTGGCTTTCGGCAGAAGTGCTAGGCCACTGATTGCGAGTGGTTACTAGGGGAATTGCAGGTGGGATTGGGTGTTACGCATATAAAATTTGCATCATACCAGATACATGATACCGGATCTCACCTTCATTACTATTTCCAGCAAACTCTGTATCTCACTTTCTATCTTATTTTCTATTTCAAACTTTATTCTACAAACAGTGCAGTAATCTACAGTACAAAAACAGTATTTTGCACGGTCGTTTACACGGTCTAGTGGAGATAGCCTAAGATAGACTGCTCTATCAAATTCGGGGCGGGCTACAGCTATAATCGACCACTGACATAGTAAGCAAGCATTTTTTATAAAAAAATAGTTTTGATTTTTCTACGTTTTAAATAGGAATATTACATTTCAATAATTAACCATTAAGAAGATACATCTCTTTAAATGCAATCAACCTCTGAGAGGTTTTGGTGATCAATGACAAAACAAATAAAGACTTTAACAAGTTTGCTTCTAGTATATGTTTAAGTTGTGTAAGATAAAAAAAACACATGTGATATTGTAAAGCAAAATAGGGAGCTTATGGTTAATAAGAATCATGTGTATTTGTTGGTCACTTGTTCTCAAATGTTGCGAATCAAGAACAAGGCAACACAATTGCCAAAGATTAAAGATCTTCGTCCTCCGAAACATTATCTGCTCTTGGATATAATGATCTTTAGACGAAGGTCATGAAGGGCATGCCTTCATTATTTATAATAATATAAGAGTACATAGAGATAATGAATGTAATCCATCAGTTCATTCACATATGTATTTCGTAATGTATATATGAATATTAACAAAGTTTACATTACGTTGATACCTTCGGGTTGCTCGAAGATGTTGACTCGAGAGCAATTACAATCCAACGTGAACAGTACGGTGGAACTGTTTATCTATTTATAGGCACGGAACGCAGCCTGGATAAAAGTACATTTATGACCTTAACATTTGTTCATAACTATAATATAAATCGTCATGGACTAACTAGTCTTTTCCTCTTCAGCTCAGCATCATGTCTGGTCTTCGTCATCACTTTAAGTCGAAGATGTTATACTTCGTCTATAGCTTTGGCGTTCATTGTTATCACCCTCGGGCTGTATCTTCGTCTTGAAAACCTTCTGTAGAGGGGAAGACTTCTATCATGAACCGAAGCTCCATGTAGTGATCAATATTATGCTAGAAGCGAATGATTAGTTATGTTTTTAAGGACATTCGGAAGAGGAAGGCCCCCAACAGTAGCCCCTCACAGTATTAATTTGTTTCTTTGTAACAAATTTAGACTGCGATATAGACGAAAGCCTTTAGCCGAAGGTCCGAAAAACACCTCCCCTTCACTAGAATAGCGAATCATTCTGAACTGTGGGTATATGTGTACATTTGGGCCGCCCGGCCCGGCACGGCCCAAGCCCGAAAAGACTCGTATTGTTTGAATTTCGGACCGGCCCGGCCCGTTTGAATTTCGAGCCGTGCCGGGCTGGCCCATGGGCCTAGCCCACGGCCCGGCACGTAATTGCTTAAACGTGCTGGGCTCATTTCGTGCGGCCCAAAATTATAAAAGCCCGAAATTCAATTTTTGGCCCAAAATTCACATCAAGGCCCGAAATTCAGTTTTTGGCCCAAAATTCACATCAGGGCCCGGAATTCACATCAGAGTCCTAAATTCAAAACAAATTTAATAAAACAAATAAAAGATAAGACAAATAAATTTGACCAAAAGCAAACTTAATATGTGTATTAAGTTACTAGAGCTATGCAATGACTACCTTGTTTACAAATCATTTTGTTAGAAGAAAAAAGAGTATAGTTAGGTTTAAACAAAGTTCATAAGTTCAGTTCATTATCTAATGTTCACAACAAAACTAAAATTACATCACATACTCTAATTCAAAGCTACAAAAAACATCTAACTAGCATTATCTCTAGCTACAAAAGTGTGGAATGAAATGTGGTTTTAATAAATATATGAGCCTTTTCGTGCCTCTATCTGAGCCATTTCGTGCTGTCGATACCCTGAAACTAGGGTACCCCTTACTGCTGTATAAAAACGCAGAACCCACGCGGCTATTTTTAGTCGCGTGGTAAAAGAGCTGTATGTGGGACCAGGCCATGACTCGCCCCAGCCTCGGGCGACTACTCTGGGCCAGCAACAGCACCTAACCCCACCACATGGGCGGATCTGGTGCCGCTACATGTCCAGAGAAAGTGACATATTCTGAGGGATCACCAGTGAGTCCGGGCCCCCATGGGAAGGTGCCAGACCCCTGTATATACGGTCTGGGCCTCCAAGTTTGGTCCAGAACCTCCACGTGTGCAAACCGGACCCCTGGAATGGGATCCGGACCCTCTGTATGGGGTCCGGGCCGCCACAATGGGGTACAAGAGTTCCAGGACAGAACATACCCGGGCCTTAATTAGGACCAGGCAGGGGTCCGGTGCCGACACGTGTCCAGACCTGATCTGATGGGATCCGGACCTTATCACATACACTCCTGCTCCCCGCCCAGGCGGAGACCCGATGCTGCCAGGTGGCCTACTGCGCGCGGCGTACGCCAACGGGCGAAACCTGGCATGAAGCCTCTGGGCTACGCGCGTCTTTGCATTCATTACGGATAAGACGTGTGCCTATCCATTCCAGTGATAGGCGGCGTGCCTAGTCCACGCTGCGTGGGTCGTGCTGTTACTCACACGTTACCATAGCAAGGACAACGACTTGTGACGGAACCTCCCAAGTAATTAGGCCCACCTACAGTTGTCCTTGTCCAACAGACATCAGACACCCTGTAGATGTTCCTAAATCACTTGACAAGTTCAGTATCTTCTTTCTTACCTTTCCAAGAACGTTTCACCCGTCTTGCAGACATTACAGAACATCGGAGATAAAGAAATGCGGAAGTGATTACATAACTTACATTTATTTAAAAAGTAAGATCAAGTTACTTATTACAGACCAGAGTTATCCTAGGAGTGCAGAGTAATATTATTACAATACCAAGGGAGGCAAAAACTCCTCCCGATAGTTTTTAAACAAAAGTTCTATATGGAGGACCAAGTCCTCCCGCGGCTTCACTCTTGTTTTTCTTCCTTGGGAACCACCTTGGAGCAGAAGCAACAAAAATTTGTCGCTTCCTCACCTAAAAACAACAGAGGGATAAACCCTGAGTATGGAATTACTCAGCAAGTCTTACCCGACTGAGAAAAGACTCTCAAGGGTATGCTGGTTAAGGGACTCAAGGTAAGGCTTTTCAAAATCAAAGACTCTGTTTTGCAGAAATGCTTACTAAAGTGGATCCTTAAAATCCAATTTTATTTGTCAAGTTAAGTAGAATTACCTATAACTAGAGTTATTTCTACCCTAGTTCAATCACTTGTCCTGCACTAGCCAATTTCTTAACAAAACCATCATCTTTAGTGGAATGCTACGTGTAAGTCAGTGACCAAGTCTTCATAACCGCGAAGGTACGGCGATCCGAATCGATTATACTCAGCTGAGGATCTCCAATCACACGACATATGTAGCACTTAACCCTTGCATATGTCAACCCGCCACCGGGGTTCTTAAAACCAGATCAGGTTCACGCAAACCGGGAGCACAGATACACCACCGTCCAGCCTCTTGCCATGGAGGGTACACGCTACTCCCGCCACCGCTCCACGCCCATTTCGTGTTATCTTATTCTGGCCTTAGTCTGCCCGAGGCAAGGCTTACCCATGACGAGGCATGTGACCAGTTAAAGGGTCCCCGGTCAGCAGGCCTACATCGAGACGGTCCTTAATCGACTCAGACGGAGACACTACACCGAGACTCCTTTCTCGTGCAAGTCACCCGCCCGGTCTCGGCTTAATCATTTCAAACCCAAAGTTTGGTACTGCCAACCCAAAGTTTGGTACCTGGTAGAGGTACATCTTTTCCGATGTTGAATCCATCAAGGCCTTTGACAGATTCACCATCAAGTTTTATTTTCGAAAACCCTTCCACTTTTGCCAAACATCTTTTGTAAAACAAATCCTTTTGTTTTTCTAGAGCAAGGCTAAGCATCAAAATCCTTTTGTAAGACGGGTGATCAAGGAAGGTAATCAAATTCAAGGAAGGTAATGCAGGAATTGTTTAAGCATTCAACTCCTATCACCTAATGCAGTAATCAAGTGAGAAAGATTTTAAAAGCATCAAGGAGGTGGCAAATGCACCGGGGCTTGCCTTCGTTAGTAGGTGAGTCAGGCTCGGACCCGCAGATATCGAAGTAGAAACAATTGCCAGCCTGAGAATCCGAAGGTGGTGGTGTCTTCTCTTCGGTCACTTCAATCTCTTCTTCGTTTTCTAAATATAACCATATAGGTATATATATAAGAATGAATGCCATGTAATGCTCATGAGAGTGCGAAGATAATAAATATTTATTATCTAAGTGAAAGTTGCCTAGAGGGGGGGTGAATAGGCAAGTTAAAACTTTTTCAACAAAAACTAGAAGCAAACTGGGTAAAACTGAATTGATCTCGAAATTCACCCAGTTAACTTTGGAAATGAGATGTTCTAAATGATCCACAGGGTTCAAAGTAGTAGATCTGAGAAGGGCACTTCTCAAAATCCACACACCAAAAAGATATAAACAATCTTCCACGGAATGGTGAGAGAACGAAGAACATGAACAAACACAATGAGCAAGAACGCAAGAGACACAAGATTTATCCCGAGGTTCGGTCACACCACAAAAGGTACCCTACTTCCTCGTTGAGGCGCCCACAAAGAGCCGGGTCTCTTTCAACCCTAATCCTCCCTTTGCCGACCACAAAGGTCAAGCTCACACACTAATCTTTGCTCAAACGAGCGGGTAATACAAACTTTCTTATGGTCTTCCACAAGATTTGGAGACTCACAAGAGACACCTAGTCGTCTAGGAGCTAGAAGCTCCAAGAGTAATGAATCCACAAAGAACTCGATGTTATACCAAAGCTCGAATCAAGAAGAAGAGCAAGAGAGATTTAGAGATGAAGCACAAAACCGCAGCTCTCAAGCTCACTCAAAGATTTCTCTCCAAAGATTTGAAATGGGAGAGGCAAGAGATGTGTGTGAGAGAGAGGGAGGTGTTTCTTGGGTTAGAAATGGAGTTCAAATCGTGCTCACTACTTTGGGGAGAGAGGTAGGAGGTAGTATATATAGGTGGAGCTCAAAACTAGCCGTTGGGCAGATTTTTCTGCCTGAGACCGGTTGAACCTCCCCCTAGGGCGGTTGAACCTCCCCTGGCAGGCCTGACAGCCTGTCTGCCAGTCTGACTGGCAGACTGACGCGCAGACTGACCTGCAGACTGGTCAGGGTTGACCAGACCGGTTGAACCTCCCCCCAGGGCGGTTGAACCGCCCCTGACACCTCTGGCGACCTGTTTGCCAGTCTGACTTGCAGACTGTTGGTCAGAGGTCAGAGGGGTCAGAGACCAGCTGAACTGCCCCTCAGGACCAGTTCAACTGGTCTTGACCAGAGAGTTTAGGAGAGAAAACCCCAGCTCAACTGCCCGGAGGCAAGTTCAGCTGGTGTATGGTCAAAGAGGTTCACAGCTGAAGTTGAGTTCAGCTGAAGTTGAGAAAGCTCAACTCAGCTGAAGTTCAGCTCAGCTGAAAAGCTCAGCTGCAGCTGAAGAAGCTCAACTCAGCTGAAGTCAAGTTCAGCTGGAAAGCTCAGCTGCAGTTGAAGAAGTTCAGCTGCTTTTCAGCAAGAACACTCTAGGTTTCTCAACCCTAACCACGGTCAACCATAGAACGTTAAAGAGATTTTTGCTTTTCAAAAATAGCTTTTGAATAGAGAGGTTTGAGCTTTGGCAAACACCAACCTTCTTTTTGGATCCCCCTTTATAGAACGACGATTCCTATACTCAAGTTAAATAAAATATAATGAAGTAAACTCCTTGAGTCATTGGTGTCTCATGTGTGATTTCTCCATGGCATTGCTTCATAAGGATCACAAACATCTTTGTCTCACCTTTTGAAGCAAACTCAAATCAAACCCAGTGACTTGTACCATATCACCTTATATGAGTTCAAATCATGGCTTCAAGTCACCTTACTGATGCATCAACATGTTATAACTCTTCATAGCTGATTAGTTCATCGACTTAGTGCAAGTACTCTCTTCTTCACCTTAGCCATGGTACCTCGGTCTACAAGCCGTCGCTTGACCTTCACCTTCGCTTAGTTCCTCGAAGCCCTTTCCTTGCTATCTTCACCCTATCAAGCCATTCTTGAGTCACATCAAATTGAGCATCCATTGAGAGAATCATTTCTTCAATATTGTGAACCTTTCTTGAATGTCTTCTAGATATAATTGTCAAGATCAATCAAGCTCTAGTTTGATTCTCATAGAAGCATATATGGACTGACAGTAATATGGTCAAGCCAATTCACGATTCCTCATATCTTATTCTCTTTGGCTTGACCAATCCTCTAAATCACTTTGTCCTCTATTCTGGTCATATGTATGTAGTGATTTCTCAGGTCTTGTCCATATATTCAAACCAATATAGAGATCATATTATATCCATTTGCATTGTCTCATTGGTTATTTAACCTCGTGTTGAACCTTTGTTCACTGATCATTATACACTATTCAAGTATGTTCATCATACTGAATTTCCTGTTCAACACTTAGCAAACTCGTTAGACCTTTAAATGTGTTGTTATCCAAATCACCAAAACTCACAAAAGGGATGAATACACTTTCAATCTCCCCCTTTTTGGTGATTGATGACAACACATTTAAAGCTTACATAAGATTTGATAAATAAGATTTTAAATCCTATGATATAGTTTCCTCCCCCTAAATATGTGCATTTCAGAAAACAACACTTTTGTACTCAAATGCCAAAAGCACATATTTGGGTCAAAGTATGGAGACAACTTATATCATACTATTCATGGGGTGCAGTGTGTCATAAAATAAACGTGATGCTCATGACATAGTATGCACTCATCAATTTACTACATCTTATGTTTTTATTATGAATTCCCCTTTTGTTAATTATTTCTCCCCCTTTTCAAAAGTCTTCTTACACTTAGTTACATAAGACTAAAGGTAAGCTTTAATGCACAATTTCTCCCCTTTGTCATAAATCTCCAAAAAAAGATATAAAGAATATAAAGGGTAGAAATTATGATTAATCAAGATTTGAACACACTATCATGAAAAGGGTCCTTATATGGCACAAAGGTAATGGAGAAGTGTCATAAGTGATGTACCTTTGCGTTTTACCTTTTCAAAGGGGTGTTCCACACTTGTGTTGTGTTTAGAGTTCATTTTGCAATCTCTTGTTGGCATAATTGTGACATAGGTCCAAGATATCAAATGAATATTGTCATACTAATTGAAAGATAAATCTTGATACCTGGAGTCTAGATGTCACCTAGCATTTTCTTATCATAACAAGAGGCAGCATGAAAATTGCACAAGTATGAATTATACAACTAGTGATCATGTACGAGAATATCAATTGAAAAACACCAATTGATACAATTTGATAGATAAACATATCACTAATTTCAAATTACATTCAGTTTTCCTAAAATTTTATTGCACAAATATATATGTATTCAATTGATACCTATTGAGAGTACTTATTTGCACCTTAAAGTACCATTGGCATAAAAGGAGTATCAATTGAACATAATCATGCAACATAAGAAACATGTGCACTATTTAATCAATTAAGTTCTAGATAGGAGAATTTATAAGCTATGCTACTTTAGACATTTGCAATCCAAAAGGATGTAATACATATTTACCAATTTTAGATGACGTTGTAGTAGCATATACAAGAGAAACTCATTCTCTTATAAAATGTACAAAATATACATTTAGTGGAGCAAAGAATCTTTGATACCCATCAAATTTGCAGTGGAAGCGATTGTCTTTGCCCAAAGATTCCTTTCTAATTTGAGACTACACACATAATAGACTTGAAAATGAAGTTAGTCTCAAAGATTCAAATTATAGACCATTCTCCCCCTAAATGTGTGTATACAAGTGATGAATACTTGTTTTACCTCATGCACTTGGACTTGTGAGGCCAGGGGATTAAGTTCTACAATTTGAACCTTGGTACAACTAAAGTATGAGATATGAAATTGCACCAATTGAAGGAATTACTCATAATCAAAAGGTATACTAATAGACATGATATGCAATATTTTAAGCCAAGATTCTTGAGAAGTTAGCATGTTTGACTTATACCTCACTAAGATGACTTAAGACAAACTTATGACATCACCACAAGAGGTATTAATCAAATATCTAGAGATTATTTAATTGTCACCACAAGTGCAACCTTATGGCGTGACTTAAGATATTGCATATACATGCACACACTAGCATGTAAGAGCCTAGATACACAATTGTAATACAATAGTTCATGGAGTGACACACCTTTGTTCTACACCACATGGTCTCCATTATAATCATGAATTTCCATCTTAGCTTTTGATAGGCTTGACATTTCAAAGAGAAACTTATCCTCTTCAAACAATCAAGAGAAATTCTTCATTTCTATGGAACCATTCATCCTCATTTGATGTTCTCCAAGGTGTGAGACTACACAACATGAACTTGAAAGAATTCATTAGTCTCACAAGATATAGGCTAAACTCTCCCTCAATTTATGCATGCAAGAGTACACAAAGTACACTTATGCACATCAACAATACGAGGTTAAAGGAGATATTTGCACTATATCTTGGTTTAACATAACATGCTTTACATAGATGATGAAAATTAAACCAATTGAAAGTTTAAGAACTGAAAGTATATCAATTGAAATCCTGAAGGGTAAAGCATGCTAATATGAACCTTAAACCTCATAATGAAGGATATCATATAAATATGTCACTACATCTTCATTATTTGGTTGACAAAAGAAAACAAACAAAAAAAAATAACTCCCTTCTTGAATCACTATGATCTCTTTTCTCTTTACGATTTCATCCAACCAAGTGATCTTGAACTTCTTTCATCTTTTCTTGATTCGATCATACTTGATATGAGACCTATAGAAACTCAATGATTGAAAGAACCAAGACTCTTATGTTTGTAGATTTTGAATTCATCTTCAAAGAACTTGGGAAGACCTTGTTGAAACACTTAGAAAAGAGAGCATTAGAAACACAAGAGAGGGTTTCACAAATGATGATCCTTATATGTGGATGGCAAATGAATCATCATTATTGAAACCCAAAAGGATAGACTAAATTCCTTTAAATTAGTGCACACATATAGTTGATGTCAAAGTTATATGCACTATTGAACATTTTATATTGCAAGGAATTTAACCTATACTATGGTACATCCCACTAAGGATAAAATACTAAAACAACCGAAGGAGAGGAAGTTTTCATACCTTGGCCTCTGATCAACTTCTTCTTACTTTAGTTGAATAGTATCCTTTAAGCTTGTGATTTATCCAATTCAAAACAAGTACCATCTCTTAACATAGATTTTCTATGGATAAACTCAACACAAGAGATGACATTAGTAGCACAAGCACTAGTTTCTTATTTAGCAACCCTTTATATGTGGAAGGCAAGCGAGTTGCTAAAATAGAGAAACATCATAATATGGACTAAATTTCCCTTGAGCCCTCATGCACAATATATTTTGAATGACATGGATAATATGCATGGTTGTTCAATGAAGTCTAAAGGGCTGACTTAATCCATATTATGGTGAGTGTCTAATATAGAAGAATCAAATCCAAATTAACTAGAGAGAGTACATCACATAGTTTTGGATTTGTTGACCATATGATAATATTCATTCATCTTCCAATTAGACCTTTATTTCATAATCAACAACTGATGTGTATCCTTAAGTGCTTCTTCTTCCTTAGTGGCTACAAAAGTCACAAAAGATATAAGATTTGAAAATAATATGCACTTGAGATTCAGTTGTTACCACCCTTGCTACTATCTCCAAATATGATTTATACATCCATTATCGAGCACCCAACTTGATCCATTGAAGGAGTGATCCTGCAAAACAAGTTTAAGCTTCATATCTTGGTACCCAATTTGAATTGGGTCCTTTGAGATTAGTAGTAAGAGCCTTGAGTACCCACACAATCCTTATTGTGGCCTTTCTCTTTGTGTAGGCACCCACATATACTTGACAACCATCTTACATGGTTTCAAGTCAATATTTAATCACATAGATAAAAACTAGAGTTAAGAATAGGAGCCTTTTCTCCTTTTTCTTAGTACATCGTTGTGTTGCCTTCTTGATGATGAACCTAGCTTGACCTTGGGTGCACCTAGCTTATCAAGGTTAGTTGCACAAGCATTCATATCATGAAGACAAGTTATGCATGAAATTTACAACTTAGTGATCCAATTCAATGTGAAGCATATGGATATCGATTGAAGTATATTTCTAAGATATCAAAATATGGGTTTCCAAAATTTAGAGAGTATGGATCACTAATTGTACCTTTTACAGTTTAAAAATCATATCCATATTAGTGCATATGTATGTGATGAATATCAACAAAAAGATTCTTATGCACTTTTAGAATTAACGGTAAGGGAATTTTAAACTGCATCAAGAGTAGCTATTTAGAAAACAAAGATTACAATCCATATGAATGAGATACAAATTTACCATTTTGGATTGTCTTAGTATAGCTTACTCAAGTGAAACTTATTCTCTATGACACAAGATATATAATGTTCTCCCACTAGATATGTGCATCAAGTATTTGAATGACTTGCCACATGCACTTTCAATTCAGTTAAGAGTTTCATGAGGAGTACATTACATATCATGGTCAAGGCATGACAAATTTGCAATGAATTAACTTATGCCTAAGAATACTTACCACCATATAGAACGTATCATTTGTTATACCAATTTGATAGATCTTGCTATCTGTGGTGGTGTCACCTTAGTATTCTTCTTTTCATCATTGTGGAGACTTCCTTCTTTGTTTTCTCTTTTCCTTTTAAAACTAGTCGATAAAACACTTTGAAAAGAGGTATTAGTAGTACAAGGAAGTATTTAATGAATGATGATATCTATATATGAATGGCAAACAAATCATCATTTATCAGGCGTAAAGGTATAAATTAAATTCCTTTTAAATTAATGCACATGGATGAGTGAATTAATAATATGCACCAATTTACAAATTTAAGCCAAAAAGAATTTAACTTTCATATTGACATTTTTTTCTTCACAAAATAGATTATTACCAATTGAAAGAATGCCACTTGAAAGGATCTATAATTGGTCATATACCAAATGAAACAGTAAAAGTCTGCAAAAATAAAGCTAAAAAGGTACTGCAGAAAAAGTGAAAAAGCAATTGACGCGTTCTGAAAAGGTGCTATTGCAGACTGAAAAAGGCGTCTGAAAAAGGGCTGACGCAGTCTGAAAAAAATGGTCAGACTGGCCGGTCAAACTGTGCCACACCGGTTCAACCGGTCCTAGACACCAGTTCAACCGGTTTCAGCGAGGGGGTTTCCTGGTGAATACCAGCCGAACTGAAGTTCAACTCAGAAGTTCAGCTGGTCTCCCCAGCTGAGCTAGAAAGTTCAGCTGGTCAGACCAGTTGAGCTTGGAATGAAAATTTTAAAATAATTTTCCATAATAAACCTCATTTCAAATTTTAAAATGTACACATAGATTGAATGACACACTCTATTTTAGAAACACATTCTCATGTTGTGAAACTACATAAATCACACAGATAAGAACATTAGTCTCACAACTTTAGTCATATAGAGAATTCTCCTTTTGATAAGTGCTTTAAGAATTTGAATTTCTTACTTAGCACTCTATTCATTTAAGAACATGGGATAATACTCTTTATGTCTAGGTCATGGCAATAATATGATGATTAACTTGAAATATGCCACAAGATACATACAATCAATTTAAAGCATGTAGATTGTCACAATATAAAAATATGAACTTGCAATCTACCATATAATTAGATCCTTTCCAAAGCAAGGTAAAATCTTTTAAGTTCATTCTCAAGTGCTTCATTTTTCCTATGTGGATACAAAAGACACAAAGGAATATACCAATTAAAAGCAATGTGCACTTAAGAATTAATTGTTACCATCCTTTGGATATCACTTGGTTGTAGGCCTTTTGCTTGATTCCCACAAAGATTAATCCTTATTCCCTACAACACAAGTTCTTGCTAGAGATGAATATGAAGTTAGTGATATAACAACACAATTCATCTTTGGGTCAATCTTAAAGGATAGACAATGTAAGATTGATAGCTTGAGGTAAGAATTGAGTTAAACCGCTCAAGCACCCCAAAGCTTCATATCATCTCTGGGTACCCGCAAAACTTATTAAGTACATTTTGGTACCCATCTCATGATAGGTCCATCAAGGTTAGCCAATAAGGACTTAGGCACCCAAATAGCCTTGGTCCTAGAATGTGGTGAACTCATCACCTTTCTAGCACAAGAGTCAAATTTGGGTCTTCTAAGCATATTTGAATGTATTGACAAGTTAGGCTTAGGAGTTTTACCCTTTGGACAAACCTTGAATAGATGACCTTTTTCACGGCAATTGTAGCAAATGCGATGCTTGTCCTTGCAATGCTTTTGCCTTTTGCTTTCATCCTTTTTGATGGTCATCTTTCTTGATCGTGCAAGGTCTTGATTCTTCATGTGGGGGCATGAATCAATTTCATGGCCCTTCTCCTTGCATCCATAGCATCTTCTATCGCTTCTCTTTGATCTTTCTTTGTTGAAGCACATAGGTACATTGTTAGAGCAAATCATATGAGCATTAATTTTCTCACCATGAATTTTGCTCATGCCCTTCTTGGAAAGCTTGGTATTCTTTTGAAGGGGTTTTGTGCATGCTACAGTTGTCCCCTTCTCAAGCTTTTTCACCATATTATCACGGTTATCTTGAGAAGGTTGAGCATGACACTTTCCCTTCAAATGAGTTAAGCTCCTTCTTAGCATTCCAACTTCTTCCTTGAGCTCTTTATTTTCTTGTGTGATAGAAATATCACTAATTCCTGAAATTTCTAGCTCAATGGAAGATTGGCTTTCTTGAGAGCAACATTTGTTAGCACATGATGATATAGTTTCTACTTGAGTACATGTGCATATGTGAGGTTGGTATGATTTCAAATTAGTTAACACAACCTCATGAGCCATTTCTAACATGATATGTGAATCCATCAATTTATTATGAGAGCACACAAGCATATCATGTTTTTCTTGTAAAGTTAGATTTTCAATATTTAGCTTTTCTATTGTGTTCTTGAGCATATCATTTTTACTTTCTAATTGAGCAATATATGATGAATGATTAACAGCTTTAATTTGCTCAATTGAAATGTCTTCATACCTTTGGACCAAATCATCATGAGAGCACTTTAGCTTCTCATGCTCTTTGGTCAACTTTTCTAAATCTTCGATTTTTTTGATGAGGAAGTCTTCTTGCTTATGAAGCATTTCTTTTTGTTCTTCCGCTCTTTTCATGAGTTTGAGCAAGCTCATCCGATGTTTCTTGCTTAGCTGAGCGAAGAATTGTTGAAGATCATCCTCATCTTCACTATCACTTTCTTGCTCCTCCTCATCCTCTCTTTCGCTTTCACTGTCACTCCCATTAGCAATAAAGCACATATGAGAAGTGGATTTGAAGGACGAACCTTGTGAAGAGGTGGATTCATCGTTTGGTCTCCATCGATCATTTTCTTCTTCAATTTTGTTCTTCGCCTCATCTTCCTTCATTTTGAGGAACATCCTTTCGGCGATTCTCATGGCAAGATCTATTGCCCTAGGATCAACATCTGCACCAAAAGATGAAGTTGAGGCAATCTCAACTTTTTCAAGCTTAGAAGCACTTTCGTTTCTTAGTCCCCCCGACATGATCTTTTCCTCACGCGGTTAAGCGTTAGAACGAGGATTAGGCTCTGATACCAATTGAAAGTTGCCTAGAGGGGGGTGAATAGGCAAGTTAAAACTTTTTCAACAAAAACTAGAAGCAAACTGGGTAAAACTGAATTGATCTCGAAATTCACCCAGTTAACTTTGGAAATGAGATGTTCTAAATGATCCACAGGGTTCAAAGTAGTAGATCTGAGAAGGGCACTTCTCAAAATCCACACACCAAAAAGATATAAACAATCTTCCACGGAATGGTGAGAGAACGAAGAACATGAACAAACACAATGAGCAAGAACGCAAGAGACACAAGATTTATCCCGAGGTTCGGTCACACCACAAAAGGTGCCCTACTTCCTCGTTGAGGCGCCCACAAAGAGCCGGGTCTCTTTCAACCCTAATCCTCCCTTTGCCGACCACAAAGGTCAAGCTCACACACTAATCTTTGCTCAAACGAGCGGGTAATACAAACTTTCTTATGGTCTTCCACAAGATTTGGAGACTCACAAGAGACACCTAGTCGTCTAGGAGCTAGAAGCTCCAAGAGTAATGAATCCACAAAGAACTCGATGTAATACCAAAGCTCGAATCAAGAAGAAGAGCAAGAGAGATTTAGAGATGAAGCACAAAACCGCAGCTCTCAAGCTCACTCAAAGATTTCTCTCCAAAGATTTGAAATGGGAGAGGCAAGAGATGTGTGTGAGAGAGAGGGAGGTGTTTCTTGGGTTAGAAATGGAGTTCAAATCGTGCTCACTACTTTGGGGAGAGAGGTAGGAGGTAGTATATATAGGTGGAGCTCAAAACTAGCCGTTGGGCAGATTTTTCTGCCTGAGACCGGTTGAACCTCCCCCTAGGGCGGTTGAACCTCCCCTGGCAGGCCTGGCAGCCTGTCTGCCAGTCTGACTGGCAGACTGACGCGCAGACTGACCTGCAGACTGGTCAGGGTTGACCAGACCGGTTGAACCTCCCCCCAGGGCGGTTGAACCGCCCCTGACACCTCTGGCGACCTGTTTGCCAGTCTGACTTGCAGACTATTGGTCAGAGGTCAGAGGGGTCAGAGACCAGCTGAACTGCCCCTCAGGACCAGTTCAACTGGTCTTGACCAGAGAGTTTAGGAGAGAAAACCCCAGCTCAACTGCCCGGAGGCAAGTTCAGCTGGTGTATGGTCAAAGAGGTTCACAACTGAAGTTGAGTTCAGCTGAAGTTGAGAAAGCTCAACTCAGCTGAAGTTCAGCTCAACTGAAATGCTCAGCTGCAGCTGAAGAAGCTCAACTCAGCTGAAGTCAAGTTCAGCTGGAAAGCTCAGCTGCAGTTGAAGAAGTTCAGCTGCTTTTCAGCAAGAACACTCTAGGTTTCTCAACCCTAACCACGGTCAACCATAGAACGTTAAAGAGATTTTTGCTTTTCAAAAATAGCTTTTGAATAGAGAGGTTTGAGCTTTGGCAAACACCAACCTTCTTTTTGGATCCCCCTTTATAGAACGACGATTCCTATACTCAAGTTAAATAAAATATAATGAAGTAAACTCCTTGAGTCATTGGTGTCTCATGTGTGATTTCTCCATGGCATTGCTTCATAAGGATCACAAACATCTTTGTCTCACCTTTTGAAGCAAACTCAAATCAAACCCAGTGACTTGTACCATATCACCTTATATGCGTTCAAATCATGGCTTCAAGTCACCTTACTGATGCATCAACATGTTATAACTCTTCATAGCTGATTAGTTCATCGACTTAGTGCAAGTACTCTCTTCTTCACCTTAGCCATGGTACCTCGGTCTACAAGCCGTCGCTTGACCTTCACCTTCGCTTAGTTCCTCGAAGCCCTTTCCTTGCTATCTTCACCCTATCAAGCCATTCTTGAGTCACATCAAATTGAGCATCCATTGAGAGAATCATTTCTTCAATATTGTGAACCTTGCTTGAATGTCTTCTAGATATAATTGTCAAGATCAATCAAGCTCTAGTTTGATTCTCATAGAAGCATATATGGACTGACAGTAATATGGTCAAGCCAATTCACGATTCCTCATATCTTATTCTCTTTGGCTTGACCAATCCTCTAAATCACTTTGTCCTCTATTCTGGTCATATGTATGTAGTGATTTCTCAGGTCTTGTCCATATATTCAAACCAATATAGAGATCATATTATATCCATTTGCATTGTCTCATTGGTTATTTAACCTCGTGTTGAACCTTTGTTCACTGATCATTATACACTATTCAAGTATGTTCATCATACTGAATTTCCTGTTCAACACTTAGCAAACTCGTTAGACCTTAACACTTAGCAAACTCGTTAGACCTAAAAAGAAAAGGAAAAAGATTGAATAGTGTTGGGCTGATTCTAGCCCAGCCGGCCCAGTACCAGGGGAAAACGCGCGCGCGCCCGCGCCTGCTGGGCAGATTTGCGCAGAGGCCCTCAACGTTTTGGATATCTGCTAAGAATCCCTGGCTACTGTTCAACGTCTCACTGACATCTACAAAAACAACCCCGCGTTTCTATCCTTTCTCCGTTCGAAGTCCCCGGCGGCGAACTGCACAGGGACGTACTCCGGCGAGCTAGCAGACCGGCTGAGCGGGGCCATGACCGGCACTCCTGAGCAGTGGGCATGGAATTGAACCACCCCAGATCACTTCCCCTAACCTAATTTCATCAATGACTAACTAATAAGCTCTGGCCACGGCGGCCGTGAGCATCGCGGCTTGGCGGTCGTGTTCCCGGCGATCCCTGGCGACCCGGTTCAATTGGGTGGGTCGGTGAGCATCACAGACGCATGAGAATGCTTAGACAAGGGAGCAGAGGGGAAGAGCTGACCTGAGTTGGGCTGACCACGACGAGATTGAGTTCACGGTGTTCTAGAACTGGATTGGGGAGAATCCGAAATTCGTGCTCGCTAGTGAGGGATTTGGGATGCAGGTGGGTGCAGCAGCTGCTTGAGTACATGGCGGAGCTGGGGGCACGGTCAATTTATAGAGTCCGCGCGCGGTGACCGCGAATTTGGGTGCTGACGCGCGGCGGCCGGAGGTGAAGAAGAACTAGTGCGCGTGAGTGCGTGTCCCCAGTCGTGGCGAGCTCACCGGCGACGATGGGACTGCCCCAGAGAGTCACGGCGGCGAGGTGTAAAGGCAGAGCCACGCGGCAGGCAACGGCGAGGGCAAGACGGCGGCGAGCCCCTTTATCCACGGCGGTGAGCAAGGGGAGGGGTACCGCGGCTGGCCGGGGTGGCATCCAGCTCACCGGCGGCGAGGATTTTTTTTACTGGGCTATGCTTACCTGATGGCCACGGCGCACGAATCACGGCGAGCGGCAATCAACGGCGACGGGCCACCGGCGACGAGCAAGGGGTGGGATCTTCTTCGGTTTAACCTTTACTGTACCATGGGAAATTCAGTTTATGACGCCTGACAGAGCAACTTCAGAGCAATTCTTCTCCAATTTTTGCATTACAACTTCGTCATCTCTCTGCACCAAAGTTGTAGGGCTACCATCCAGCTATAACTTTGCTACATTGGATTCCTACAAAAAGCCACTGGATCCTGCTTAAAATTAAGCCCTAAGTTCATGTCATCCCACTGTTAATCTGAATTTCAGATTTCAAGCAGTCTGATAGTCCAACTTCAGGCTCAATTATCTTCAGTATTTTCTTAACAACTATGCTCACATTCTTAAGCAAAGTTGTTCTCCTATGATTGGGCTATACTTTTGATGTGGTGACCTAGGTCAAAAACCCTAGAATTAAAAAGTTGCAAGGCTCCAAAGTTGAGCCAAAACTCTGAAATTCAGACTTAACATGAAATCATTTAGGGTCCTTTTTGCAAATGAGTCCAAAACTTAGGGTTTGACTTGTAAATTCACATATGAGTGACCCAAATGACTTAAGATACTTATTTAACTTGTTTTTGTACTTTAGTCCAAAAGTGGACAAATTTTGCACATAGGTCCTTAGGGTTTGGTTTTAGGGTTTTCCAGGGTTTCAATTAGGGTTTTTGGTATCCCAGGGGTATAAAAGTGATTCAAGTTCATTCTTGGGAATATTTTATGACTATTCCCCTAAAGCTTTTAGGTTTTCTCAATTTGAGTTATGTCTTACCCCTTTTAATCCCCATTTAGGGTTAAATTTCCCTATCTACGGTTCTATTTGCAAAACACTAAAACAATACCACTTGTTTGAAATTTTTACCTAGTGAATGCACTCTAGGTGTGTCAAACATATGCAATGTCAATGTTTATGATGCCATGCTCAAGTTTTAGTTATAGTAACACCAGGGGTGTTACATCCTTCCCCCCATAAAAGAATCTCGTCCTGAGATTAAAAGTCCTAGGGTAAGTAATGGAAAAGGAAACGCGACATACTTTTATTTCCTTATTTCTGGTACAAGGCAGGGGTGGTTTGGGAATCACCCCTTTATTACAACAGCTATACAGGCTTTATAATTCACAAGAAGCTAAAAAGCCTGGGAAATTCTTATCTAAAAAGTCTTGAGTCTCCCACGTAGCCTCATCTTCGGAATGTTGGTTCCACTGTATCTTATAAAACTTGAGAGTTTTTCTCCGGGTAACCCTGTCCTTTTGATCCAAGACTCGAATAGGGTGCTTAGAATATGTCAAGTCCGATTCAAGGACAACATCTGTCACTTCAACGGTTCGATCAGGAATCCGAAGACACTTCTTCAATTGTGACACGTGGAACACGTTATGCACAGCAGACAAGGTTTCGGGTAACTGAAGTCGGTATGCCACTGGCCCATATCTTTCAGAATAAGAAAAGGACCAATATATCGTGGTGCAAGTTTTCCTTTAACCCCAAAACACGATACTCCCTTCATTGGTGAAACCTTTAAGTAGACATAGTCTCCTTCAAGGAAATATAAGGGCATTCGCCGTTTGTCTGCGTAACTCTTTTGATGAGCTTGAGCTTTCTTCAAATTATGAATTATCCTTTGAACTCTTTCTTCAGTCTCTTTCACCATATCAGGCCTGAAGAAGTACCTTTCACCAGGTTCAGACCAATTTAGCGGAGTACGACATCGTCGTCCATATAAAGCTTCAAAGGGTGCCATCTTGATGCTTTCTTGATAGCTATTATTATATGAAAATTCCGCTAACGGCAAACATTCATCCCATTTTTGTGGAAATTCCAGAACACACGCCCGTAGCATATCTTACAGTATCTGATTTACCCTCTCAGTCTGCCCACTGGTTTGAGGATGGTAGGCCAAACTATGGAGCAACTTAGTACCCAAGGATTTGTGAAGTGCTTCCCAAAACTTGGCTACAAATTGAGGTCCACGATCCGACACTATGGTCTTCGGAACACCATGCAGACTAAGAATAGAGCAATGTACAATTGGGCATAGACAGTAACCGGGTGATCTGTCTTGACCGGTAGAAAGTGAGCAATTTTTGTAAGCCGATCAATTATAACCCAGATAGAATCATACCCTTTTGTAGTCCTGGGTAATCCCACAATGAAGTCCATACTAATATCTTCCCATTTCCATGTTGGGATCGACAAAGATTGTAATGGACCAGCTGTCTTCATGTGTATGGCCTTGACACGTCTGCAAGTGTCACACTTAGCCACATAGCGTGCAATTTCAATTTTCATCTTCGTCCACCAATAGTGCTGCTTTAGATCATGATACATCTTAGTGCTTCCTGGATGAATAGAATAGCGACTAAGATGTGCTTCATCTAAGATTTGCTGGCGGAGTTCTTCATTCTTCGGCACCACTATGCGGTTATTGAACCATATCACACCTTGATCGTCTTCTTTGAAACATTTGGCTGTTCTAGCCATTATCTTCTCACGTATGTGCTTCATACCCTCATCATCTTTTTGTGCGTCAATTATTCTTCGTAAGATGATTGACTCCAGCTTCAAATGATTTGAAGTCCCATGCCGAATCATTCCCAGGTTTAATTTCTCCATCTCCTGGCATAATGTAATGTCAGAAGTCCTCACTGTTAAACAATGGCAGGAAGCCTTGCGACTGAGCGCATCTGCCACTACATTTGCTTTTCCTGGGTGATAATGGATTTCTAATTCATAATCCTTGATTAGCTCGAGCCATCGCCTCTGTCTCATATACAATTCTGACTGGGTGAAGATGTATTTCAAGCTTTTATGGTCTGTATAAATATGACAGACATTACCCAACAGATAATGACACCAAATCTTTAGGGCATGAACCACCGCAGCTAACTCCAGATCATGAGTAGGATAATGTTCCTCATGGCGGCGTAACTGCCTTGAAGCATATGCAATTACTCGGCCTTCTTGCATTAGCACATAGCCGAGTCCACTGCCTGATGCATCACAATATACATCAAAGGGCTTGGTGATGTCCGGTTGAGCCAATACCGGAGCAGTGGTTAATAATGTCTTCAACTGTTCAAAAGCTTCATCACACTTTGAGGACCAATTGAACTTAATATCATTCTTCAATAAACTTGTGATTGGCTTCACAAGCTTTGAAAAAACTGGTATGAATCGGCGGTAATATCCAGCCAGTCCAAGGAAACTTCGATCCTGATGAACAGTGGTCGGGGGTTTCCACTCCAAAATGTCCTTGACTTTGCTGGGATCTACCGCAATCCCCCTGGCAGACAGTACATGTCCCAGAAACTGAATTTCCTCTAGCCAAAACGCGCATTTGCTGAACTTGGCATATAACTGATGTTCTCTCAAGCGCGTTAACACGATCCGTAAGTGTTGGGCGTGCTCCTCTTCATTCTTGGAATATATTAGAATATCATCAATGAAGACCACCACAAACTTGTCCAACTCGGGCATGAATACCGAGTTCATCAAATACGTGAAGTGGGCAGGAGCATTTGTCAATCCGAAAGACATTACCAGGTATTCAAATAATCCATACCGTGTAGTGAAGGCGGTCTTTGGTATATCTTCGGGCCGAATACGGATCTGGTGATAGCCCGATCTGAGATCAATCTTGGAAAAGACCCTCGCTCCAGTCAGTTGATCAAATAGAATGTCAATCCTTGGAAGAGGATACTTGTTTTTGATGGTGACCTCATTCAGGGGTCGATAATCCACACACATCCGTAAAGTTTGATCCTTCTTTTTGACGAATATGGCTAGACAACCCCATGGCGATGAGCTTGGCCAGATAAATCCTTTCTCAAGTAGGTCTTGTAATTGGATCTTCAGTTCTGCCAACTCATTAGGAGGCATTCGGTATGATCTTCTAGATACTGGAGCCGTACCGGGCTTCTACTCAATTACAAACTCTACCTCCCGTTCAGGTGGCAGTCCGGGCAAATCCTCGGGAAAGACATCGGGAAACTCGCATACCACCGGAATATCCTTGATTTCTGGTATTATGGCTCCATAAGCTCTACCAGTAGCTTTGGTTGGAAATGGGATAGGTAAAAGAATTTCTTCCTGGTTATGACTCAACCTGATAATTCTCTGATCAGTGTTGAGAGTTGCTTTATGTCTGGCTAACCAATTCATACCCAAAATGACATCTATATCTTGGCCTTTCAGAACGATCATATTAGTAGGAAAGTCCCATCCGGCCAAGGTTACGGGCACTTGATAGGCCACTTCTCTAGTAAATATTTGTCCCCCGGGTGAGTGAATTTTAAACCCCTCTTTTGATTCATGGCATGAAATGCAATGTTGCTTCACAAATTTCTTGCTGATGAATGTATGCGAAGCACCAGAATCAAAGAGAATAACTGCGGGATGATTGGCCACAAGAAACGTACCCATCATTACCGGCTCACCGTCCGGTGTAGTGGCCACTTGCGTATAATATATGCGCCCCGTCTTCTTAGTATTTTTGCCCATAGTATTTCCCTTGGCTTGAGATGAATTCCCAGATCCTTGCTGATTATTTTACTAGTTCTGCTTTGGATAAGGGCAATCCTTGATAAAATGCCCAGATTTCCCATAATTGAAACATCCAGTTGATGAGCTGGGCAAAGCAGGGAATCGAGTGCCTGGGGATCATGTGTCCGCAGAGCGCATAGTGCGGTTGGCTAAACGATACACGGTGGTAGAAGGGGATCTATACCGCCATGGCACCAACGACATTCTCATGCGGTGCATCACCTAGGAGGAGGGTCGTGAGCTGCTCGCGGAGATCCATGAAGGTGAGTCCGGAAGTCATTCATCATCCCGCACATTGGTTGGTAAGGCCTTCCGGCACGGCTTCTATTGGCCAACCGCTCTCCAGGATGCAGCTGAGTTGGTAAAGTCTTGCAAAGCATGTCAGTTCCATGCAAAGAAGATACACACAATGGCTCAGGCTCTGCAAATGATTCCACCCTCCTGGCCATTCGCTATATGGGGGGTGGATATCCTGGGACCATTCCCCAGGGCAATCGGCTGGTACCGTTTCCTCTTCGTCGCTATCGACAAATTCACAAAGTGGCCAGAGGCCACCCCTGTGGTCAGTATCACCCAGGGTTCTGCAGTTGCCTTCCTCAAGTCGATTATCTGTAGATTCAAGGTCCCAAGCCGTATCATTATGGACAACGGGACCCAGTTCAAAAGTCGGCTCTTCCAAGAGTATTGTGAGGGCATCGGCACCCAGCTCTGCTTTGCGTCTGTGGCTCATCCCATGAGCAACGACTAGGCTGAGAGGGCAAACACAGAAATCCTCAGGGGACTCAAGACACACACCTATGACTGTTTAAAAAAAGCATGGTGCAAATTGGGTCAATGAGCTTCCGTGCGTACTATGGGGGAACCAGACCACACCCAGCCGAGCTACCGGGGAGACCCTGTTCTTCCTGGTCTACGCGGCTGAAGCCTGTCTTCCCCCAGAAATCATTATGGGCTCGCCACGGGTCCAGTCTTTCGATGAATCTATGCAGGAACAACTATGGCGTGAGGACGTGGACTTCATCGACGAATGTATATGGCGAGCAGCGATTCGAAATGCACGGTACAACCAAGCGCTTAGGCGCTACCACCAGCGCTTTGTGCATAGTAGAGAGCTCAGGGTCGAGGACCTAGTCCTAAGGCGAGTACTGAACCGATAAGGGCTCCACAAACTCTCCCCCAGTTGGGAAGGACCCTTCAAGGTGACGGAAATATGCCGGCCCGGGTGTGTCCGCCTTGCCACAACAGAAGGAGTACCTCTTCCCAATCCCTGGAATATAGAGCATCTCCGTAAGTTCTATCCATAAAAGCAAAACTAGGAGGTCGAGTTTTCTTCCTTTGTAACTAGGTTGCGCATATGTGTACGTCAATCCGGTGAGGCCCGCCCTCGTAAACCCGGTCTGTTGGTCTACACCCATGTATATCAAGTTATAAGGAAAAGATTTACCCCCAGATGTGCTTTTGTGATGGTTTTCTTCTACTTCAGTTTACAAGCATTATTTTTTATCTAACCCACCCATAGAGTTTCCCACCCTTGCTGGTATGATGACATCCAAATTGAGTAGTCAGGCTTGCAGTTTAGGACCTCTCTACTGCTGCAGGGGGTCCGGCAACCTGGGGTGCAGTTCTAGCGAATGGGCACTCGTCTCCTAGAGTGGTCCAGAGCTATGTAGCTGCTTAGCATGGTTCCGTACCCTAAGCTTGCATGCTCCACCACTCTGCAACGGGTGCCCTAGTATTTGGAACTGTGATCCTGTGGGTCCGGGCATACGGCTTGGCTTCCTAGGCTAAATCTTGCAGGTCCTGTTGCATGAATCAAGGGATGAAAGAAACCAGATGGTGGGTCCTGTGGGTGTGCTCCTAAAACTTCAAAGCTGAAGCTGTGTGCAGGTCCAGGTCCCAGTCCAGAGGTAGGTAGTCTCAAACTGTAGAGGCTACCTCCTAGGGACCGGGCCACCAATTTTTTCTTTGGTATACTTGAAAGGGAATTAGGCTTACACCTAGTTCCCAAATAATTTTGGTGGTTGAATTGCCCAACACAAATAATCGGACTAACTAGTTTGCCCCAGTGTATAGAGTATACAGGTGTAAAGGTTCACATTCAGTCAATAAAAAGACCAAGTGTTGGATTCAACAAAGGAGCAATGAGGCAACCGAGGGCACCTCTGGCTGAAGGCACCAGACTGTCCGGTGTGCACCGGACAGTGTCCGGTGCGCCCAGAGGACACCAACCCAAACTCTTCGCCCTCGGGATTTCTCGGAAGCCGGCGCGCTATAATTCACCGGACTGTCCGGTGTGCACCGGACATGTCCGGTGCTCCAAGGAAGCGCGGTCTACGGAACTCGCCAGCCTCGGATTCGCGCGGCAGCCGCTCCGCTAAAATTCACCGGACTGTCCGGTGTGCACCGGACTGTCCGGTGTGCCAGCGAAGCAACGGCTCCCTGCGGCGCCAACGGCTCCCTGCGGTGCATTTAATGCGCGCGCAGCGCGCGCAGACGTCAGGCACGCCCATACTGGTGCACCGGACATCAAACAGTACATGTCCGGTGTGCACCGGACACCCAGGCGGGCCCACAAGTCAGAAGCTCCAACGGCTAGAATCCAACGGCAGTGATGACGTGGCAGGGGCACCGGACTGTCCGGTGCGCCATCGAACAGACAGGTTCCCAACGGCCACATTTGGTGGTTGGGGCTATAAATACCCCAACCACACAACCATTCATTGCATCCAAGTTTTCCACTTCTCAACTACTACAAGAGCTCTAGCATTCAATTCTAGACACACTAAAGAGATCAAATCCTCTCCAATTCCACACAAAACCCTAGTGACTAGTGAGAGTGATTTGCCGTGTTCATTTGAGCTTTTGCGCTTGGATTGCTTCTTTTCTTTCTCACTTGTTCTTGTGATCAAAACTCCATTGTAATCAAGGCAAGAGGCACCAATTGTGTGGTGGCCCTTGCGGGGAAGTTTTGTTCCCGGCTTTGATTTGAGAAGAGAAGCTCACTCGGTCCGAGGGACCGTTTGAGAGAGGGAAGGGTTGAAAGAGACCCGGCCTTTGTGGCCTCCTCAACGGGGAGTAGGTTTGCAAGAACCGAACCTCGGTAAAACAAATCTCCGTGTCTCACTTGCTTATTCGCTTGGGATTTGTTTTGCGCCCTCTCTTGCGGACTCGTTTCTTATTACTAACGCTAACCCCGGCTTGTAGTTGTGTTTATATTTGTAAATTTCAGTTTCGCCCTATTCACCCCCCCTCTAGGCGACTATCAATTGGTATCAGAGCCCGGTGCTTCATTAGAGCCTAACCGCTCGAAGTGATGTCGGGAGATCACGCCAAGAAGGAGATGGAGACCGGCGAAAAGCCCACTACAAGCCACGGGAGCACTTCATCGGAAGAGTCCCGCACCAAAAGGAGGGAGAAGAAGAAGAGCTCCTCCAACAAAGGGAAGGAGAAGAAATCTTCTTCTCACCACAAAGAGAAGAAGGAAAAATCTTCTTCCCACAAGCCGCATCGGAAAGGCGACAAGCACAAGAGGATGAGGAAGGTGGTCTACTACGAGACCGACACTTCATCAACATCGACCTCCGACTCCGATGCGCCCTCCGTCACTTCTAAGCGCCAAGAGCGCAAGAAGTATAGTAAGATCCCCCTACACTACCCTCGCATTTCCAAACATACACCTTTACTTTCCGTCCCATTAGGCAAACCACCAACTTTTGATGGTGAAGATTACGCTAGGTGGAGCGATTTAATGCGATTTCATCTAACCTCGCTCCACAAAAGCATATGGGATGTTGTTGAGTTTGGTGCACAGGTACCGTCAGTAGGGGATGAGGACTATGATGAGGATGAGGTGGCCCAAATCGAGCACTTCAACTCCCAAGCCACAACCATACTCCTTGCCTCTCTAAGCAAGGAGGAATACAACAAAGTGCAAGGGTTGAAAAATGCAAAGGAGATTTGGGACCTACTCAAGACGGCGCACGAGGGTGATGAACTCACCAAGATCACCAAGCGGGAAACGATCGAGGGGGAGCTCGGTCGTTTTCGTCTTCGCCAAGGGGAAGAGCCACAAGACATGTACAACCGGCTCAAAACCTTGGTGAACCAAGTGCGCAACCTCGGGAGCATAAAGTGGGACGACCACGAGGTGGTTAAGGTTATTCTAAGATCTCTCATTTTCCTTAACCCCACTCAAGTTCAATTGATTCGTGGTAATCCTAGATACACTAAAATGACCCCCGAGGAAGTTATCGGGAATTTTGTGAGCTTTGAATGCATGATCAAAGGCTCCAAGAAAATCAACGAGCTTGACGAACCATCCACATCCGAGGCGCAACCGGTAGCCTTCAAGGCGACGGAGGACAAGAAGGAGGAGTCTACACCAAGTAGACAACCAATCGACGCCTCCAAGCTCGACAATGAGGAAATGGCGCTCGTCATCAAGAGCTTCCGCCAAATTCTCAAACAAAGGAGGGGGAAAGACTACAAGTCCCGCTCCAAGAAGGTTTGCTACAAGTGTGGTAAGCCCGGTCATTTTATTGCTAAATGTCCTATATCTAGTGACAGTGACCGAGGCGACGACAAGAAGGGGAGAAGAAAGGAGAAGAAGAGGTACTACAAGAAGAAGGGCGGCGATGCCCATGTTTGTCGCGAGTGGGACTCCGACGAAAGCTCAAGCGACTCCTCCGACGACGAGGACGCCGCCAACATCGCCGTCACCAAGGGACTCCTCTTCCCCAACGTCGGCCACAAGTGCCTCATGGCAAAGGACGGCAAACGGAAGAAGGTTAAATCCAACTCCTCCACTAAATATGAGTCTTCTAGTGATGATAATGCTAGTGATGAGGAGGATAATTTGCGTTCCCTTTTTGCCAACCTTAACATAGCTCAAAAAGAAAAATTAAATGAATTGGTTAGTGCTATTCATGAAAAGGATGACCTTTTGGATTCCCAAGAGGATTGTCTAATTAAAGAAAACAAAAAACATGTTAAGGTTAAAAAGGCTTATGCTCTAGAAGTAGAAAAATGTGAAAAATTATCTAGTGAGCTAAGCACTTGCCGTGAGATGATCGACAACCTTAGGAATGAAAATGCTATTTTAAATGCTAAGGTTGATTCACATGTTTGTAATGTTTCAATTCCCAATCTTAGAAATGATAATGTTGATTTGCTTGCTAAGATTGATGAATTGAATGTATCTCTTGCTAGCCTTAGAGTAGAAAATGAAAAGTTGATTACTAAGGCTAAAGAATTAGATGTTTGCAATGTTACAATTTCTGACCTTAGAACTAAAAATGATATGTTGCATGCTAAGGTTGTAGAATTAAAATCTTGCAAACCCTCTACATCTATTGTTGAGCATGTATCTATTTGTACTAGATGTAGAAATGTTGATATTGATGCTATTCATGATCATATGGCTTTGATTAAACAACAAAATGATCATATAGCAAAACTAGATGCTAAAATTGCCGAGCACAACTTAGAAAATGAGAAATTTAAATTTGCTCGTAGCATGCTTTATAATGGGAGACGCCCGGGCATTAAGGATGGCATTGGCTTCCAAAGGGGAGACAATGTCAAAATTAGTGTCCCTCCTAAGAGATTGTCCAACTTTGTTAAGGGCAAAGCTCCCATGCCTCAGGATAACGAGGGTTACATTTTATACCCTGCCGGTTATCCCGAGGACAAAATTAGGAAAATTCATTCTAGGAAGTCTCACTCTGGCCCTAATCATGCCTTTATGTATAAGGGTGAGACATCTAGTTCTAGGCAACCAACCCGTGCCAAGTTGCCTAAGAAGAAGATTCCAAATGCATCAAATGAACATAGCATTTCATTTAAGACTTTTGATGCATCATATGTTTTGACTAACAAATCCGGCAAGGTCGTTGCCAAGTTTGTTGGGGGCAAACACAAGGGCTCCAAGACTTGTGTTTGGGTACCGAAAGTTCTTGTATCTAATGCCAAAGGACCCAAAACAGTTTGGGTACCTAAAGTCAAGAACTAAATTTGTTTTGTAGGTTTATGCATCCGGGGGCTCAAGTTGGATACTCGACAGCGGGTGCACAAACCACATGACCGGGGAGAAAAGGATGTTCTCCTCATATGAGAAAAACCAAGATCCCCAACGAGCTATCACATTCGGGGATGGAAATCAAGGTTTGGTCAAAGGACTTGGTAAAATTGCTATATCACCTGACCATACCATTTCCAATGTTTTTCTTGTAGATTCTTTAGACTACAATTTGCTTTCCGTCTCTCAATTATGTCAAATGGGCTACAACTGTCTATTCACTGATGTAGGTGTCACTGTCTTTAGAAGAAGTGATGATTCAATAGCATTTAAGGGTGTGTTAGAGGGTCAGCTATACTTAGTAGATTTTGATAGAGCTGAGCTCGATACATGCTTAATTGCTAAGACTAACATGGGTTGGCTCTGGCACCGCCGACTAGCCCATGTTGGGATGAAGAATCTTCATAAGCTTCTAAAGGGAGAACACATTTTAGGACTAACAAATGTTAATTTTGAGAAAGACAGGATTTGTAGCGCATGTCAAGCCGGGAAGCAAGTTGGAACCCATCATCCACACAAGAACATCATGACGACCGACAGGCCGCTTGAGCTACTCCACATGGATCTATTCGGCCCGATTGCTTACATAAGCATCGGCGGGAGTAAGTATTGTCTTGTAATAGTGGATGATTATTCTCGCTTCACTTGGGTATTCTTTTTACAGGAAAAATCTCAAACCCAAGAGACTTTAAAGGGGTTCTTGAGACGGGCTCAAAATGAGTTTGGATTAAGGATCAAGAAAATAAGAAGCGACAACGGGACGGAGTTCAAGAACTCTCAAATTGAAGGCTTCCTTGAGGAGGAGGGCATCAAGCATGAGTTCTCCTCTCCCTACACTCCACAACAAAATGGTGTAGTAGAGAGGAAGAATCGAACTCTATTGGACATGGCAAGAACCATGCTTGATGAGTACAAGACTTCGGATCGGTTTTGGGCCGAGGCGGTCAACACCGCTTGCTACGCCATCAACCGGTTGTATCTACACCGAATCCTCAAGAAGACATCCTACGAACTCCTAACCCGTAAAAAGCCCAACATTTCATACTTTAGAGTTTTTGGTAGCAAATGCTTTATTCTTGTTAAAAGAGGTAGAAAATCTAAATTTGCTCCTAAAACTGTAGAAGGCTTTTTACTTGGTTATGACTCAAACACAAGGGCATATAGGGTCTTTAACAAGTCCACTGGACTAGTTGAAGTCTCATGTGACGTTGTGTTTGACGAAACTAACGGCTCTCAAGTAGAGCAAGTTGATCTTGATGAGATAGGTGATGAACAGGCTCCATGCATAGCGCTAAGGAACATGTCCATTGGGGATGTGTGTCCTAAGGAATCCGAAGAGCCCCCACATGCACAAGATCAACCATCCTCCTCCACGCAAGCATCTCCACCGACTCAAAATGAGGATGAAGCTCAAGTTGATGAAGTAGAAGATCAAGCAAATGAGCCACCTCAAGATGACGGCAATGATCAAAGGGGAGATGAAAATAATCAAGAAAAGGAGGATGAGGAAGAACCAAGGCCGCCACACCCAAGAGTCCACCAAGCAATCCAACGAGATCACCCCGTCGACACCATCCTCGGCGACATTCATAAGGGAGTAACTACTCGATCTCGGGTTGCACATTTTTGTGAGCATTACTCTTTTGTTTCCTCTATTGAGCCACACAGGGTGGAGGAAGCACTTCAAGATTCGGATTGGGTGATGGCGATGCAAGAGGAGCTCAACAACTTCACTAGAAATGAGGTATGGCATTTAGTTCCACGTCCTAACCAAAATGTTGTAGGAACCAAATGGGTCTTCCGCAACAAGCAAGATGAGCATGGTGTGGTGACAAGGAACAAAGCACGACTTGTGGCCAAGGGATACTCCCAAGTCGAAGGTTTGGATTTCGGTGAAACCTATGCACCCGTAGCTAGGCTTGAGTCAATTCGCATATTATTGGCCTATGCTACTTACCATGGCTTTAAGCTTTATCAAATGGACGTGAAAAGTGCCTTCCTCAATGGACCAATCAAGGAAGAGGTCTATGTTGAGCAACCTCCCGGCTTTGAAGATAGTGAGTATCCTAACCATGTCTATAAGCTCTCTAAGGCGCTTTATGGGCTCAAGCAAGCCCCAAGAGCATGGTATGAATGCCTAAGAGATTTCCTTATTGCTAATGGCTTCAAAGTCGGCAAGGCCGATCCTACACTCTTTACTAAAACTCTTGAAAATGACTTGTTTGTATGCCAAATTTATGTTGATGATATTATATTTGGGTCTACTAACGAGTCTACATGTGAAGAATTTAGTAGGATCATGACACAGAAATTCGAGATGTCTATGATGGGGGAGTTGAAGTATTTCTTAGGATTTCAAGTGAAGCAACTCCAAGAAGGCACCTTCATTAGCCAAACGAAGTACACTCAAGACATTCTAACCAAGTTTGGAATGAAGGATGCCAAGCCTATCAAGACACCCATGGGAACCAATGGGCATCTCGACCTCGACACGGGAGGTAAGTCCGTGGATCAAAAGGTATACCGGTCGATGATTGGTTCATTGCTTTATTTATGTGCATCTCGACCGGACATTATGCTTTCTGTTTGTATGTGTGCAAGATTCCAATCCGACCCTAAGGAATCCCACCTTACGGCCGTAAAACGAATCTTGAGATATTTGGCTTATACTCCTAAGTTTGGGCTTTGGTACCCTCGGGGATCCACATTTGATTTGATTGGTTATTTGGATGCCGATTGGGCGGGGTGTAAGATTAATAGGAAGAGCACATCGGGGACTTGCCAGTTCTTGGGAAGATCCTTGGTGTCATGGGCTTCAAAGAAGCAAAATTCGGTCGCTCTTTCCACCGCCGAAGCCGAGTATATTGCCGCAGGTCATTGTTGCGCGCAATTGCTTTGGATGAGACAAACCCTGCGGGACTACGGTTACAAATTAACCAAAGTTCCTTTGCTATGTGATAATGAGAGTGCAATCAAAATGGCCGACAATCCCGTCGAGCATAGCCGCACTAAGCACATAGCCATTCGGTATCATTTTCTTAGGGATCACCAACAAAAGGGGGATATCGAGATTTCTTACATCAACACTAAAGATCAATTAGCCGATATCTTTACCAAACCTCTTGATGAACAAACCTTTACCAAACTTAGGCATGAGCTCAATATTCTTGATTCTCGCAACTTCTTTTGCTAGATTGCACACATAGCTCATTTACACTTTTGATCATATATGCTATGACTAATGTGTCTTCAAGTCTATTTCAAACCAAGTCATAGGTATATTGAAAGGGAATTGGAGTCTTCGGCGAAGACAAAGGCTTCCACTCCGTAACTCATCCTTCGCCATCGCTCCAAGAAAAGGACCTTGTCCTTTGGGGAGAAATGAGCATCAAACAAAAGGACCGGACTTCGTCTTTGGTATAATCTTAACTCATTTACTTATGACCAAAGGGGAAGATTGTACTTCGAAGGCTCTAATGATTCTGTTTTTGGCGATTCATGCCAAAAAGGGGGAGAAATGAGCCCAAAGCAAAAGGACCGCACCACCACCAATTTCAAAAACTTAGTGTTTTCAAAGAAGTATTTATCAATTGGTATCCTATTGTGTTCAAAAGGGGGAGCAAGTAGTATTTCAAAATGGTATATCAAAACCCTCTTGAACACTAAGAGGAGGATTTAATTTAGGGGGAGTTTTGTTTAGTCAAAGGAAAAGCATTTGAAAAAGGGGGAGAAAATTTCAAATCTTAAAAATGCTTTGCAAAATCTTATTCATTTACCTTGACTATTTGCAAAAGAACTTTGAAATGGATTTACAAAAGGATTTGCAAAAACAAAACATATGGTGCAAACGTGGTCCAAAATGTTACATAAGAAAGAAACATTCCATGAATATCTTGTAAGTAGTTATATTGGCTCAATTCCAAGCAACCTTTACACTTACATTATGCAAATTAGTTCAATTATGCACTTCTATATTTGCTTTGGTTTGTGTTGGCATCAATCACCAAAAAGGGGGAGATTGAAAGGGAATTAGGCTTACACCTAGTTCCCAAATAATTTTGGTGGTTGAATTGCCCAACACAAATAATCGGACTAACTAGTTTGCCCCAGTGTATAGAGTATACAGGTGTAAAGGTTCACATTCAGTCAATAAAAAGACCAAGTGTTGGATTCAACAAAGGAGCAATGAGGCAACCGAGGGCACCTCTGGCTGAAGGCACCAGACTGTCCGGTGTGCACCGGACAGTGTCCGGTGCGCCCAGAGGACACCAACCCAAACTCTTCGCCCTCGGGATTTCTCGGAAGCCGGCGCGCTATAATTCACCGGACTGTCCGGTGTGCACCGGACATGTCCGGTGCTCCAAGGAAGCGCGGTCTACGGAACTTGTCAGCCTCGGATTCGCGCGGCAGCCGCTCCGCTAAAATTCACCGGACTGTCCGGTGTGCACCGGACTGTCCGGTGTGCCAGCGAAGCAACGGCTCCCTGCGGCGCCAACGGCTCCCTGCGGTGCATTTAATGCGCGCGCAGCGCGCGCAGACGTCAGGCACGCCCATACTGGTGCACCGGACATCAAACAGTACATGTCCGGTGTGCACCGGACACCCAGGCGGGCCCACAAGTCAGAAGCTCCAACGGCTAGAATCCAACGGCAGTGATGACGTGGCAGGGGCACCGGACTGTCCGGTGTGCACCGGACTGTCCGGTGCGCCATCGAACAGACAGGTTCCCAACGGCCACATTTGGTGGTTGGGGCTATAAATACCCCAACCACCCCACCATTCATTGCATCCAAGTTTTCCACTTCTCAACTACTACAAGAGCTCTAGCATTCAATTCTAGACACACTAAAGAGATCAAATCCTCTCCAATTCCACACAAAACCCTAGTGACTAGTGAGAGTGATTTGCCGTGTTCATTTGAGCTTTTGCGCTTGGATTGCTTCTTTTCTTTCTCACTTGTTCTTGTGATCAAAACTCCATTGTAATCAAGGCAAGAGGCACCAATTGTGTGGTGGCTCTTGCGGGGAAGTTTTGTTCCCGGCTTTGATTTGAGAAGAGAAGCTCACTCGGTCCGAGGGACCGTTTGAGAGAGGGAAGGGTTGAAAGAGACCCGGCCTTTGTGGCCTCCTCAACGGGGAGTAGGTTTGCAAGAACCGAACCTCGGTAAAACAAATCTCCGTGTCTCACTTGCTTATTCGCTTGGGATTTGTTTTGCGCCCTCTCTTGCGGACTCGTTTCTTATTACTAACGCTAACCCCGGCTTGTAGTTGTGTTTATATTTGTAAATTTCAGTTTCGCCCTATTCACCCCCCCTCTAGGCGACTATCAATACTGATATCCAGCCTCGACACGTCGAGCCTACCTCCCAGGGGGGCCAAGTACCAGGTGGAAGTTGATGACGCTACACATAACAAGGGAAAATAACATACAGATAAGTTCCAGTGCTACTTGATTAACGGTTCTTAAAATATGTTACATGGCCAAAAGTTATTACAGCCGCCCCCAGCGGAACCCTCGCCTTGTCTCTACAGGTTTAGCTATTCGGCGTCGTCAGGATCACACTGAAAGCGTGCGGCCACCATCTCCACTGCATCTTGTACACTCTCCCGGGCGGCATCTTCTGTGGTGGCTACCGGGCCATCGATCACCGGCGCCAAGGATATGGAGGGGTCGTGACTCCGGAAGCACATCAGGACGTAGTCTACCACCGCCCGGTAGAGCTTGCTGCCCTCTGCCTCTAGGCGGGCACCGAGGATCTGATCCAGGCGCCGGAGGCGATCGGCGACAGAGTCCAGCGCCGGGAGGGCATCGGAGATCGACACTAGCGGCTTCGACACTGGGATGGGGCTCATCCTTAGTGGCACTAGTGTCGTGCTTGCCTCGCCGGCCCACTCGGCAATGCGCTGGACCCCAGCGCGGTGTTCTGCTTGGATATCTTCGAGGGCCTTTCTGGTGGCCTCCATTGCCTGGGGACCCGGCGCTGCCTGCGCCACATTGAACTGGCGGATCTGCTCCTCCTGCTTCCTCTCCTTTTCCTCTGCTTCGAGCTCGTGCTCGGCCAGCAACTCGCCTCGCTGGGTGAGCATTTCTTCCCTGAAGGCGAGATCTGTCTCTCGCCTAGCGAGATCCGTCTCCCGCCTGTCCAAGGACAACTCCTTCTCCTTAAGGTTTTCCTCGGCGAGGGCGACATCACTGGCCTTGCCCTCGAGCTCTTGCTGCCATTTCTGTAGCCTTTCCACGACCTTTACCTGCTGGGCCCACTGGGCTTCTAGAGTCTTGTCCAAAGCACTCAGCTTGGTCTGGTACTCCGTCGTGAGGGCCTCCCTCTGGGTCACGGCTTCCTCCCTCTTGGCCACTTTCTTCTCCCTCCGGGTCACCTCTAGCTCCCTGGCACACACCTTCTAGAGGTCTTTCTTGTACTCCTTGCAGTCCCACTCGAGTTGGGACCGCTCGAAGGTGAACTGCCGGGACGCCGTCTTGGTGCGCTCCTCTAGTTGCGTGCGCTAGTCACTGAGGCGCTGGTGCTTAGCTTCAAGTGCCTCCCACTCCCGCAAGATTGCTGCCTCAGTTTCACTAACAACCTGGTGGGCACGTGTCAGCATGCGGGGGAGGGGGACTGGCGCCGCTTCTCGCTCGGCACCCGACCGGAGTCGCCGCCCAAATACCACCTCCATCTCCTCCGGAGCAGGCGGGTGGATGGAGCTGGACGCACCCCCTGTGTCACCCCCAGTGTTGGGGGTGGGCGCAGATCCCCCAGCTGGGAACTTTTCCGCCGCTACGACGCCGCCTGACGCTGGCACCACTGCTGCCGGATCCCCAGCTGGGGCATGGGAGGCCGGTGGCGCTGTCCTGGCAGCAGCTAGGAGCGGACCGCCGACACCACCCTCAGCGGATTCCTGTTGCTGAGAGCGAGACCCGTCGGTGGGCCTGGTATCTAGCGGAGGAGGTGTGGCCTTGGGAGCAGCGGAGGAAGAAGCCCTGTCAAACAGATGATGGGTTAAGACTTGTCGGCATGATGATTAGGCTTGTGGAAAAAGGGACTACACTTACTTGGGGCCCTGGACATTCCAGTGACCCTGGAAGCGATGCGATCGCCGCTCCTGCTGCTGTTGCCGCACTGGCTATGGCTGTTGCTGTTGTGGCTGCTGCTGCTGAGGTCGTTGCTGCTGTCCCTCCTACTGCTGTTGATGTTGCTGCTGCTGGTGCTCCTGGTGGTGATCACCCCCGAATGGTGGTGGTGGCAGGATTGGGGGACTGACACGCCTCTGCGTGTCGTGGGCCTGGGAGCTGGCCTCCTCGGTCCCATCTACAGCCTTCTGGCGCTTCTGGGTGGGCTCCGAAATGAGCGACCCATCAGCGCGACGCAACCTGCGTCGCCTCTCCACCTCCGACCCCCCGGAGCTACCTGGGGCAGAGGCACTGCTTGCAGCCCCTTTGCCCTTGTCCAAGGTGCTGGGGGCCATGGCGGGATTGACACTGGAAGCCACACCGACGGGCTGGGGACCCCCAGCCGGTGCACCAGAAATCCGGATCCCACGGAGGGGGTCCCGGCCAC
Source organism: Zea mays (assembly GCF_902167145.1). Taxonomy (NCBI): domain Eukaryota; kingdom Viridiplantae; phylum Streptophyta; class Magnoliopsida; order Poales; family Poaceae; genus Zea; species Zea mays. The sequence goes on along the minus strand of NC_050104.1, from coordinate 39,672,672 downwards.
CGGTCTGGCGAACCGCCACGTCGCTGTCATCAAGGGTCGACAACGTGGCCAAGATCACCGTCCTCAGGCCTAGGTCATCACAGAGCACCGAGATGTCCTTGGGGAGTATCAGGGATTTAGGGACAAAAGTCTCCCTAGTAATCCCCCCACTAGGAGTTCCAGCTTGTCCCAGGACAGATCGGTACCTGGCCTGCGCTGGACCCTACAAATGTCGTTTGGGCCGGTAAACCAGCAGGACAGGCGTGGCCTCTTCTGCAGCGGCACGATCCGGCGCTTCAGGAGATCACCGACCACGTGCATTGATGTCAGGCCGCCCGTGGCCAAGACCTTGAACCTATCCAATACGGGCAGGATCTCTGGCGAGAGGGATGGCTTGGTCCTCCATTGTTTGCGGTTGAGTGCTGGCCCATTGCTCGGCAGGATGAGGCGGTCGTTGGCCTCGGTGCTGGCAATCACCCAGTCGTTGCGCCAGTTTTCCCACCTCGCACCACCAAATGTGGGGATGTAGACTATGGCCGGATCTGGCCTCGTCTGAAAGTAGTAGGCACCGATGTGGTCCCTAGTCTTCCCAGACCTGACTAGCACAAAAAAATACCGGAAGAGGGAAGTGCAGGGGGCCACACCTACAAACATCTCGCAGAGGTGGACAAAGATCGCTGCCTGGAAGATGGAGTGGGGCGTGAGGTGTTGAAGCTGAAGCCCGAACTTCTGCAGCAGTAGCAGGAAGAAGGGCGAAATCGGCAGCGCTAACCCGCAAGAGATGTATGAGGTGAACAACACAAACTCCCCCGCGACGAGATCGTCAAGGGGGACAGCGCCAGCACAGATTCTTTCGGTGAGCCCTGGCGCGCTCCACCCAAGCAGGCCACGCACTAGATTGAGCTCTTCCTCAGCCTGAAAGCGATCAGGATGACCGAGTGAAGCCATGGCGTGTGCGGCGGCGCGGGCGTGGAACAGAGGAGCACGAAGGCAAAGGGGCACAACCGATTGGGAGAGAACGCGAAAGGGTAAATGCTGCACGCGGGGTGAATCCTTTTTCAGGGGAACCTGAATCCTTTTTCATGGAAACTCTCTCGCGCGCCCCTGAAACGCCACAAGAAATCCCGTTCGATGAGCACCTAGGACCCAGGCAGCCCAGTTTGCGACACGGGGGCCCGGGTCCACAAGTCATACAGTTTGTGTGCCGGATTTCGGGTGCGGAAAGAGCGGGGTGTGAACCACCGCACGCAATAGCGTGCCTCCTTGGGGCTGCTGCAGAAGACAAAAGGTTATTTTTAAAACCAATGCAGCGGCAACGAGGCACCCCGCGCGTGGCCCGATGAAACCACCAAGCGTGGGGAGCTATGGGTCAGTCAGCCATGGGGACAAATATGGCAGTTGACGTGACCGAAGGAGGATTGACAGTGGGCGCGTCAGCAGACGTGTTAAAACAGCGCGCCAATCATCGATCAGGCCATGTTGAGGCAAAGTACAAGCTTTGGCCCCACCTGCAGGCTCGCATCCTCCCCTGAGGTGGGCCCGAGAGCCACTGTCGGTACCCTGAAACTAGGGTACCCCTTACTGCTGTATAAAAACACAGTACCCACGCGAAAGAGTTGTATGTGGGACCAAGCCATGACTTGCCCCAGCCTCAGGCGACTACTCTGGGCTAGCAACAGCACCTGACCCCACCACCTAGGCGGGTCCGGTGCCACCACGTGTCCAGAGAAAGTGACATACTTTGAGGGATCACCAGTGAGTCCAGACTCCCATGGGAAGGTGCCGGACCCCTGTATATATGGTCTGGGCCTCCAAGTTTGGTCCAGGACCTCCACGTGTGCAAACCGGACCCCTGGAATGGGATCCGGACCCCCTCTATGGGGTCCGGGCCACCCACAGTGGGGTCCCAGGGTTCCAGGACAGAACATACCCGGGCCTTAATCAGGACCCAGGCGGGGGTCCGGTGCCGACACGTGTCCAGACCTGATCTGGTAGGATCCGGACCTTATCACATACACTCCTGCTCCCCGCCCAGGCGGAGACCCGATGCTGCCACGTGGCCTACTGCGTGCGGCGTAAGCCAACGGGCGGAACCTAGCATGAAGCCTCTGGGCTACGTGCGTCGTTGCATTCATTACGGATAAGACGTGCGCGTGTCCATTCCAGTGACAGGCGGTGTGCCCAGTCCACGCTGTGTGGGTCGTGCTGTTACTCACACGTTACCATAGCAAGGACAATGACTCACCATTACTCGTGCGTTTCCAAGAAAAGGGTCACTGCCTATCAATGCTGCATGGGCTGTAGTCATCATGACTCCCGCTGATTACTCATGCGTTACTAAGGCGGAGGGAATCTAAACGGCTCCGCCTATACGCCTCTACTCATGTGTGCTATCAGCATTAATTATTCACATAATGTATTCCTTCCATTATGCTCCTGGGCCCACATGTCGGAGCTCAGCATCCTTGTATGTACCTCCCTTAAACTATAAAAGGGAGGGGACACAGCGTTACAAAGGACGCGGTCAATACCGCTTACAAACAGTGGATGTAAGGTATTACGCTCCAGCGGCCTGAACCACTATAAACCCTCGAGTGTTCTTGTGTTCATCCGAAATTCACCAAACAGGCAAGTGCTTAGGCCCCCTTCTCATCTTAGGATTAGGGCAGGTGCATTCCGCCACCCACCCGGAGGATTTTCCCTCCGACACGTGCCTACCTTAAACGGGTTGTGCTCGTGCCCGCCCATGGGCCGTGACCTCGGCCCAAACCCGGTCTGATATATCAGACCGTGCTGGCCCGACACTAAAATATTTCGGGTCGTGTTGTATCTGGGTCGTGCTTTTTTTCCGTGCTTTAGGCCGGCCCATCTAGCCCGGCCCAAATGTACACCTATAACTGTGGGACCCACCGAGCGGTGGAGCTTTGAGTATATATATAGAGACCTACGTTGTGAATATTTTTCGTGCCATTTAGCTATTTGTGCTGTGATTGGTATTTTAGCCTTCTTCTCTTTACGAGCTCGATTGATTTCTGAGCTTCAACATTTGTCGTAACCATCATCCAAATGGCTGAAAACAAGAAGATTGTAGACCCCACGATTGTTGGGTTTTACGAAGCAATGGAAAATACCAACACGAAAAAGATCACCAATGAGATGCTAGCTAGGTTGTCTAAGGATTCCAGCGACAGTGACATTTTTGATGTGGAGAGTCGAAATGAAGATGTCGAAGATCGGCCGTGGAGGCCGAGCCACGTTGTTTTTGGGAAGTTGACTATTAATCAAGGGCAAAACGAAGCGATGAAAGGCAAATATTTTCATGATATTTATATAGTGAGGGCCAGGGAGAAAGCATCGTTCCTCTTCCCGAAGCTGATGAGGTGGTAGTCTTTAAAAGCTTCATGAAAGCTGGGCTTCGCTTCCCACTGCACAAGGTGTTGGTTGAAGTTCTGAAGACATTCGAAATATATCTTCATCAACTTACCCCCGAAGCCTTTATTAAAGTGGGGGTTTTATATAGACTACGAGGAGTCAAGGGCTAGAGCCGGATGATAGATGTTTCTGCAATATTCATGAGTTATACTACCAGACAAAGGCAACCGGAAAGGAACAATACCATAACAACTTCGTATGTTATAGCTTCGTGCCCTGCTCTGAGGAAAATTATCTCGTGCCAACATTTCGGAAGAAGTGGCCAGGCTCTTGGATGAAGCAATGGTTCTCTGTAAAGAATGATCTGAATTAGAGGGAGGATGTGAGGGTCATCATTCAACGTCCCATATGGTCGCGCTTCGGCATTAGAAGACCATCAATTGCAATTGGGAATGAGGTGCAAGCGTGCCTAATGGCTTTCAACACCGTATGTACTTACATTGGTTCCAGGGATTTGGTACAAGAACACATTACTTCCAAGGTATGGCCTCTTGTGAGTGAGTGGGAGATGCCGAAGGAAACTGCTGCTGGCTCCAGCCAGGGTGGTTTGGTTTATCTTAAATACACCTTCCGCTACAGAAGTCAGTTCGACGAGCCAAATGATGATTGGTTAGATGCTATTGAGGCAACCAGTGATGAGCTACTAGGAGCCTACACAAAGGCAGAAGACGAAGCCATTACCATGGCCTTCAGTGCTTGAGGAAAAAGGAGACTGAATAGAGTTTCTGATGTGATCGGATTTGTGTATCCTGACTATTGCTTCCCTGTCCGAAGGCAAGGAGGTAAAAGGAAAATTGCCACCTCAACCTCTTCCAGCGCGCCGAAATCGAAGAGAGTTAAGATCCTGACCCGCAGACCGAAGCCTATTGGGACGGTCGAGGTATCGAAGTTCATTGAAAGTGCCAAGGCTGTCCCCTCAAGTCTGGAATCAGCTCCTGCCATGTCAACCGAAGCTAGTGTAAAATCCAATAAAAGAGCCGGAATCAACTAAAGGCACTAAGCCCACTAGCTATAACAGGGCTGTCGAAGCTATCGACTACTACATCAGCGACTCCAAGGAAGAGAAGAATGGCTAGCATTTTAGATGTTGTTTTAGAATCCATGAAAGTGCCAACTCCCACTTCTGCCGAAGCATCTGACAAAAAATCTGAAGATGCAAGAGAAGTGATTACTGCAAGCGCGACTACTGCTCTCGCCGAAGCTGGACCTTCGAAAACTGTGCCAGTAATCCTGATGGAAGAGAGTCTTCCTGAAAAGTCTACATCTTCTGCTCCCAAAGCACCTCCCCATGGTGATTTGGAATACATTGTTCGACACGCTTCGGAAAAGCAGTTATCATTAGAACTAATTGCTGAAGTGCAACACTATGCCAAGGACTTGAAATATCCCCGAGGGTCCTTGGTATACGGAGGAAATGACGAAGACGACTTTCTCTACTATTTGCCAGACAGTAAGGAGGTCAATGTTTGCCGCGAGATGATGAACAACATGAGGTTTCCAAAGCTTGAGCTTGGTTTGTCCGCCATGACGAAGGATCAACTTGCGGACAACCTCGCTTACAATAGCTTGAAGGTTTGTACATTTTGGCTTCGTATTTGGTACTTTTCGTTGTAGTGAATTATTTTTTGGTAATTCTTACTATTATTGTTTGTTAATTCTTCTGTTTGGCAGGGTCTAATCCTTAGTAAGGCTCTGAAGACTCAAAAAGATGCAGAGGACGAAAGCTACCAGATAGCACTTGGAAACCTCCGATCGGAGGTTATAACTTTGAGAAACGAAGCTCTTGCAAAGGATAAGATTTTACTATCTTTGGTCAAAAGGCTGAAATCTAGTGAAGCTAAACTATCCGCTCAGGCAGAAGTGCACAAAGCTGAAGTGCAAGAATTAGAAAAGAAACTTGTTGAAGCAACTGAAAATTTTAATGTAGAGCTAACAAAACGTGAAATATCTGACATCGAACACGCAAGGGTACAGAAAAATGTTGAAGAGCTTCATCAAGCTAAGGAAGAGTGCTATAATATTGCTACAGAATGTGCTAAGAATGTGAAGAATAGCTTTTCTAAAGTTGGCGCATTTTCCACAGAACAGAATTTCATCCGCGGTGATCCTGATGGGGTTATCCGTTGGATTAACAACAAAATCAAAGCTTTCGAAGACATTCTCAGCGGTAGAGGAGATTTCTGTGCCTTCGCCGGCATCCGAGGGGCCGTGTCGGTCCTGGAAAAGGTCGGCTGCAAACATGTTAAGGCTGTGGTTTAGCCAGGATTCTCGCTTTCAGCTGATGACATTAAAAATCCTTCGGCCGACGCTACTGCATTAAGCAGAAAGTTCTATCCGAGGTATGGCTGAAGGGTGGCCGAGAGATAGTTGATGAAGCCATTAGAAGAAATGAGAAAGATTCTCATGACGCCTTGGAACAGGCCAGGAATGTTGAAGAAGCCACTGAACATGCCAGGTTTATAGGTATCTTTCATGATTTAGCTTCGTAAATTATTTTAGCTTCGATAGTAACAAACTTTTATTGTGATGCAGCTGAGCTCTCTCCCCCTCTAGAGCCATACAACCCCGAAGCTGATCCATCTCTGAAGGGGGCGCTCGACATAATTAAGATTACTAACGAAGCCGTTGATGAGGCTATCAACAAACTCCTGGATGAAGCTGCAGATAAAGTTCTAAAAGAGGACGATTAGAGCTTTATTTTTTAAGACTTTAGATTCTTTGTATAGAAGATTGCCTTTGTAAGAAACAATTAACAACTATTTGTGTATTAACGATGTAATATATTTCTTTGTGAAGCGTGAAATCTTCGTACCTACCGTTTTTTGAGCCGTGGGCAAAAAACACCTTCCCTTCTTTTCACGCTTCATAAAGACAGAAATCCCCTTCTTTGCCGAAGCGACTGTGTAGTTCTTGTCGTAGACGTTGCTGAAAGGGAAATAGGTTAACCTTTTCCCATTATTAATTTTGGTGGTTGAAAGCCCAACACAAATATCGGACTAACTAGTTTGCTCTAGAATATATGTTCTACAGGTGCATAAAGGTTCAACACAAACCAATAAATGTTCAAGAGAGGGGTCAAATACAAAGGAGCAAAGAAACCGAGTGTGCTCTGGTCTGGCGCACTGGACTATCCGGTGTGCCACCGGACCGTATCCGGTGCACCAGGTCCGTACAAGGATGAACTAGCCACTCTCGGGTTTCTTCAAGCGCACCCCTCTATAATTCACCGGACTGTCCGATGTGCCACCAGACTGTCCGGTGTGACAGCGGAGCAACGGCTACTTCGCACAACGGTCGACTGCAAAAGCGTGGTGATCAGATGAACAGTGAAGAACAGTGCGCGCAGAGTCAGAGCCGCAGGTCAGAGGCGCACCGGACACTGAACAGTGCATGTCCGGTGCGACACCGGACTGTCCGGTGCCACTAGAGGACAAAGCCTCCAACAGTCAAAAGCTCCAGAACCCTAACGGTTGGGTGACGTGGCTGGCGCACCGGACTGTCCGGTGCGCCCATCGACAGCAGCCCACCCCAACGGTTGTTTGGTGGTTGAGGGCTGTAAATACCCCCAACCACCACCACCCCAAGCATCCAAGTTTTCTGAAGTTCTCATTCAATACAGAGCTAGTGCATTCACTCCTAGACACAAATCAAAAGATCAAAGCCTCTCCAAGTGCCAAAATTCATTCCAACCACCTAGTGACTTGAGAGAGTGGTTGTTCGTGTTCTTTGTGCTCTTGTTGCTTGGATCGCTTTCCTCCTTCCTCATTCTTGTTCCAAAGTGACTTGTAATCAAAGCAAGAGAAACCTAATTGTTTGGTGGTCCTTGCGGGGTCTAAGTGACCCGTTTGATTAAGGAGAAAGCTCACTCGGTCTAAGTGACCGTTTGAGAGAGGGAAAGGGTTAAAAGAGACCCGGTCTTTGTGACCACCTCAACGGGGACTAGGTTCTATAGAACCGAACCTCGGTAAAACAAATCACCGTATTCATCTGCTTTATTTCTTGGTTGATTTGTTTTTCCCCTCTCTCGCAGACTTAATTTAAGTTCTAACGCTAACCCCGACTTGTAGTTTGTGTTTTAAGTTATAAATTTAAGATTTACCTATTCACCCCCTCTAGGCGACTTTCAATTGGTATCGGAGCCTGGTACTTCATTAGAGTCTAACAACTCAAAGTGATGTCGGGAGGATCCGCCAAGAGGGAGATGGAAACCGGCGAGAAGGCCACAAGCCACGGGAAGGCTCCATCAAGGGAATCCAGCACCAAAGCCAAGGAGGGATCCCCTCCCCACGTCAAGTCGCATCGGAGTGGCGACAAGAAGAAGAAGATGAAGAAAGTGGTCTACTACGAGACTGACTCTTCGTCGCCCTCCACATCCGGCTCCGACGCGGCGTCCGTCACTTCTAAGCGCCATGAGCGCAAGAAGTATAGTAAGATGCCACTTCGTTACCCCCGTATTTCCAAGCGCGCTCCTATACTCTCTGTTCCATTAGGCAAATCACCATATTTTGATGGTGAGGATTATTGTATGTGGAGTGATAAAATGAGGCATCACCTAACCTCACTCCACGCAAGCATTTGGGACATTGTTGAAATTGGAGCATAGGTACCTACGGTGGGGGACAAGGGCTACGACTCAGACGAGGTCACCCAAATACGACACTTTAACTCCCAAGCAACTACTATACTCGTCGCCTCCTTGTGTTGAGAGGAGTATAATAAGGTGCAAGGGTTAAAAAGTGCCAAGGAGATTTGGGACGTCCTAAAGATCGTGCCGAAGGAGATGAGGTGGCCAAGATCACCAAGCAGGAGACAATCGAGGGGGAGCTCGGTCGATTCATTCTCAACCAAGGAGAGGAGCCACAAGCAATGTACAACCGGCTCAAGACCTTGGTCAATCAAGTGCGCAACCTCGGGAGCACAAAATGGGATGGCCATGAAATGGTCAAGGTTATTCTTAGATCCCTCGTATTTCATAATCCCACTCAAGTTCAATTAATTCGTGGGGATCCTAGATACAAATTAATGTCTCCCGAGGAAGTGATAGGAAAGTTTGTGAGCTTTGAACTAATGATCAAAGTCTCCAAACACATCGTCAACTTGGAGCAAGGCGGCACCTCCACACCCGAGGTGCAACCCGTCGCATTTAAAGCGACGGAAGAAAAGAAAGAAGAGTCTACATCAAGTGGCTCCCCATTGATGCCTCCAAGCTCGACAATGAGGAGATGGTGCTCATCATCAAGAGCTTCCGTCAAATCCTCAAGCAAAGAAGGGGGATGGATTACAAACCCTGCTCCAAAAGGGTGTGCTACAAGTGTGGTAAGCCCGATCATTTTATTGCTAAATGTCCAATGTCTAGTGATAATGACAGGGGCGACGACAAGAGGGGAAAGAAGAAGGAGAAGAAGAAGTACTACAAGAGGAAGGGCGGCAATGCCCACATATGTCGGGAATAGGACTCCGACGAGAGCTCCACCGACTCCTCCGACGAGGATACCGCCAACATCGCTGTCAACAAAGGCCTTCTCTTCCCCAACGTCGGCCACAAATGTTTCATGGCCAAGGACGGCAAAAAGAAGAAGGTACAATCAAGAACCACCCCCAAGTATACAACATCTAGTGATGAGGGTAGTTCTAGTGAAGACGAAGATGATTTACTTACTCTTTTTGCCAACCTTAACATGCAACAAAAGGAAATATTAAATGAATTGATAGGAGCTATTCATGAGAAGGATGAACTTTTGGATAGCCAAGAGGAATTCCTTATTAAAGAAAACAAAAAACATGTAAAATTGAAGAATTCTTATGCTCAGGAAGTTGAAAAATGTGAAAATTTGACTAAGAAGCTTAGCATGTGCCATGATTCAATTACCAATCTTAGAAATGAAAATGCTAGTTTAAATTCTAAGATTGATAAATTGAATGAATCAATTTCTAGCCTTAAAACTGGAAATGCTAGTTTAATTTCTAAGGTTAAAGATTTAAATGTTTGCAATGATTCTATTTCCTGTCTTAGAGATGAGAATGCAATTTTAAATGCTAAGATAGAGGAATTAAAATCTTGCAAACCCTCTACATCTACTATTGAACATATTGCTATTTGATGTAGAGATGTTAATGTAGAAGCTATTCATGATCACCTTGCTTTAATTAAACAACAAAATGATCATATAGCTCAATTAATTGCTAAAATTAATGAGCATGAAATTGAAAATGAAAAATTTAAATTTGCTAGAAGCATGCTCTATAATGGGAGACGCCCTGTCATTAAGGATGGCATTGGTTTCCAACAAGGAAGCAATGTCAAGCTTAATACCCCTAAGAGATTGTCCAACTTTGTTAAGGGCAAGGATCCCATGGTTCAGGATAATGAAGGCTACATTTTATATCCTGCTAATTATCCTGAGCACAATATTAGAAGAATTCATGCTAGGAAACCTCATACTGTTTCACATCATGCTTTTATGTATAAGAATGAGGCTTCTAGCTCTAGGCAATCAACTGATGTTAAATTGACTAAAAAGAAAACTCCTACTGCATCAAATGATCATAATATTTCATTCAAAACTTTTGATGCTTCTTATGTGCTCACTAACAAATCAGGCAAAATAGTTGCCAAATATGTTGGGGCAAACACAAGGGGTCAAAGACTTGTGTTTGGGTACCCAAGGTGCTTGTTTCTAATGTGAAAGGACCCAAGACCGTTTGGGTACCTAAGCACAAGGCCTAAATTGTTTTACAGGTTTATGCATCCGGGGGCTCAAGTTAGATAATTGATAGTGGATGCACAAACCACATGATAGGGGAGAAGAGAATGTTCTCCTCCTATGAGAAAAACGAAGATCCCCAACGAGCTATCACATTCGGGGATGGAAATCAAGGTTTGATCAAAGGTTTGTGTAAAATTGCTATATCCCCTGATCATTCTATTTCCAATGTTTTTCTTGTAGATTCTTTAGATTACAATTTGCTTTCTATCTCTCAATTATGTAAAATGGGCTACAATTGTCTTTTTACTAATATAGGTGTTACTGTCTTTAGAAGAAGTGATGATTCAATAGCATTTAAGAGAGTGTTAGAGGGTCAGCTATATTTAGTTGATTTTAACAAAGCTGAACTTAACACTTGTTTAATTGTAAGACTAATATGGGTTGGCTCTGGCATCACTGACTAGCCCATGTTGGAATGAAGAATTTTCACAAGCTTCTAAAGGGAGAACACATTTTAGGACTAATAAATGTTTATTTTGAGAAAGACAGGGTTTGTAGCGCATGCCAAGCAGGAAATCAAGTTGACGCCCATCATCCACACAAGAACATCATGACAACTAACAGGCCACTCGAGCTACTCCACATGGATTTATTCGGCCTGATAGCTTACATAAGCATCGACAGGAGTAAGTACTGTCTTGTTATTGTGGATGATTATTCTCGCTTCACTTGGGTATTCTTTTTGCAGGAAAAATCTCAAACCCAAGAGACCTTTAAAGGGTTCTTGAGACGGGCTCAAAATGAGTTCGGATTGAGAATCAAGAAGATAAGAAGCGATAATGGGACAGAGTTCAAGAACTCTCAAATAGAAGGCTTTCTTGAGGATGAGGGCATCAAGCATGAATTCTCTTCTCCCTACACACCTCAACAAAATGGTGTAGTGGAGAGGAAGAATAGAACTCTACTAGACATGGCAAGGACCATGCTTGATGAATACAAGACTCCGGACCGGTTTTGGGCTGAGGCTATTAACACCGCCTGCAACTCCATCAACCGGCTCTATCTTCACCGAATCCTTAAGAAGACATCATATGAACTCCTCACCGATAAAAAGCCCAATGTTTCATATTTTAGAGTCTTTGGTAGCAAATGTTTTATTCTTATTAAAAGAGGCAGAAAAATCTAAATTTGCTCCTAAGGTTGTTAAAGGCTTTTTACTAGGTTATGACTCAAACACAAGGGCATATAGAGTCTTCAACAAATCCACCGGATTAGTTGAGGTTTCTTGTAACATTGTGTTTGATGAGACTAATGGCTCCCAAGTGGAGCAAGTTGATCTTGATGAACTAGATGATGAAGAGGCTCTGTGCGTCGCGCTAAGGAACATGACCATTGGGGATGTGTGTCCTAAGGAATCCGAAGAGCCCACATAAGCACAAGATCAACCGTCATCTTCCAATCAAGCATCTCCACCAACTCAAAATGAGGAACAGGCTCAAGACGAAGAAAATGAAGATCAACAGGATGAGCCACCTCAAGAGGAGGACAATGATCAAGGGGGAGATGATAATGATAAAGACGAGGAAGATGATCAAGAAATTCAGGGTCAAGGAACGCCACACCCAAGAGTCCACCAAGCAATTCAAAGAGATCACCCCATGAACTCCATTCTCGATGACATTCATAAGGGGGTAACCACTAGATCTCGAGTTGCACATTTTTGTGAGCATTACTCTTTTGTGTCCTCTATTGAGCCATACAGGGTGGAGGATGCACTAAGAGATTCGGATTGGGTGCTGGCTATGCAAGAGAAGCTCAACAACTTCACGAGGAATGAGGTATGGCATTTAGTTCCATATCCTAACCAAAATGTTGTAGGTACCAAATGGGTATTCCACAACAAGCAAGATGAGCATGGTGTGGTGATAAGGAACAAAGCTCGACTTGTGGCCAAAGGTTATTCACAAGTCGAAGGTTTGGACTTCGGTGAAACTTATGCACCTGTAGCTAGGCTTGAGTCAATTTGTATATTACTTGCCTATGCTCCTTACCATGGCTTTAAGCTTTATAAAATGGATGTGAAAAGTGCCTTCCTCAATGGACTAATCAAGGAAGAGGTCTATGTTGAGCAACCTCCCAGCTTTGAAGATAGTGAGTACCCTAACCATGTTTATAAATTCTCAAAGGCGCTTTATGGGCTCAAGTAAGCCCCAAGAGCATGGTATGAATGCCTGCGAGATTTCCTTATCACTAATGGCTTCAAAGTCGGAAAAGCCGATCCTACACTCTTTACTAAAACAATTGCAAAAGATTTGTTTGTATGCCAAATTTATGTTGATGATATCATATTTGGGTCTACTAACAAATCTACTTATGAAGAGTTTAGTAGAATCATGATACAAAAATTCGAGATGTCTATGATGGGGGAGTTGAAGTATTTCCTAGGATTTCAAGTCAAGCAACTCCAAGACGGCACCTTCATCAGCCAAACAAAGTACATTCAAGACATACTTAACAAGTTTGGAATGAAGGATGCCAAGCCCATCAAGACACCCATGGGAACAAATGGGCATCTCGACCTTGACATGGGAGGTAAGTCCGTAGATCAAAAGGTATACCGGTCGATGATAGGATCTTTACTCTATTTATGTGCATCTCGACCGGATATTATGCTTTCCGTATGCATGTGTGCAAGGTTCCAAGCCGATCCTAAGGAAGTTCACCTTAGGGTCGTGAAAAGAATCATGAGATATTTAGTTTATACTCCTAAGTTTGGACTTTGGTACCCCCAAGGGATCTACTTTTGATTTAATAGGATATTCCGATGCCGATTGGACAGGGTGTAAAATTGATAGAAAGAGCACATCAGGGACTTGTCAGTTTCTGGGAAGATCCCTCGTGTCTTGGGCTTCAAAGAAACAAAACTCAGTAGCTCTTTCCACCGCCGAAGCCGAGTACGTTGCCGCAGGCCACTGTTGTGCGCAATTACTTTAGATGAGGCAAACCCTCAGGGACTATGTCTACAAATTGAGCAAAGTCCCTCTCCTATGTGATAATGAGAGTGCAATCCGCATGGCGGATAATCCCGTTGAACACAGTCGCACTAAGCACATAGACATTCGGTATCACTTTCTGAGGGATCACCAACAAAGGGGGGATATCGAAATTGCTTATGTTAGCACCAAAGAACAATTAGTCGATATCTTTACCAAGCCTTTAGATGAGAAACCTTTAGCAAACTTAGGAATGAGCTAAATATTCTTGATTCTCGGAATTTTTATTGAAACATTGCACACATAGATCATTTATATACCTTTGATCATATATCTTTCGTTTGGTACAAATGCATATTTCTTATGTACCAAGGCTATGACTAATGTGTTTCCAAGTATGTTTCTATACTAAGTCGTAGATTGAAAGGGAAATGGAGGTTTTGACGAAGACAAGGCTTCCACTCCACTCTAACGGTATCATTTATCCTTCATCGTTACTCCACAACACTCCAAATTGGTATAATCCTTCAATCTTATTCACTTGTACCAATGGGGGAGAAAGTAAAAAAGGGCTCTCAAACGTCTCCATTTTTGGCGATTAATACCAAAGGGGAGAAAATATTATCCCAAAGCAAAAGGACCGCACCACCACCTAAAAATTTCAAAGTTTTCAATTGGTATCTTGTTATGACAATCTTTTCAATTGATACATATAGAGATACATTTTCAAAAATTGGTATCTATTAAAACCCTCTTGAAAACTAAGAGGAGAATTTCATTCAGGGGGAGTTTTGTTTAGCCAAAGGAAAAGCATTTGAAATAGGGGGAGAAGTTTCAAATCTTAGAAAATGCTTCTTGCAATCTTATTTATATACCTTTGACTATTTGCAAAAAAAACTTTGAAAAGTTTTTCCAAAAAGAATTTGCAAAAACAAAACAAGTGGTGCTAGCGTGGTCCAAAATGTTAAATGAAAGAAAGCAATCCATGCATATCTAGTGAAACTATAAATTGGTTTAATTCCAAGTAATCTATGCACTTATCTTATGCAAATTAGTTCAACTCTGCACTTATATATTTGCTTTGGTTTGTGTTGGCATCAATCACCAAAAAGGGGGAGATTGAAAGGGAAATAGGGTTAACCTTTTCCCAGTATTAATTTAGGTGGTTGAATGCCCAACACAAATATTGGACTAACTAGTTTGCTCTAGAATATATGTTCTACAGGTGCATAAAGGTTCAACACAAACCAATAAATGTTCAAGAGAGGGGTCAAATACAAAGGAGCAAAGAAACCGAGTGTGCTCTAGTTTGGCGCACCGGACTGTCCGGTGTGCCACCGGACAGTGTCTGGTGCACCAGGTCCGTACAAGGATGAACTAGCCACTCTCGGGTTTCTTCAGGCACGCCCCGCTCTAATTCACCGGACTGTCCGGTATGCCACCGGACTGTCCGGTGTGATAGTGGAGCAACGGCTACTTCACGCAACGGTCGACTGGAAAAGCGTGGTGATCAGATGAACAGTGAAGAACAGTGCGCGCAGAGTCAGAGCCGCAGATCAGAGGCGCACCGGACACTGAATAGTGTCTATCCGGTGCGGCACCGGACTGTCCGATGCCACTAGAGGACAAAGCCTCCAACGGCCAAAAGCTCCAGAACCCTAACGATTGGGTGTCATGGCTGACGCACCGGATAGTGTCCGGTGGCGCACCGGACTGTCCGGTGCGCCCATCGACAGCAGCCTGCCACAACGGTTGTTTGGTGGTTGAGGGCTGTAAATACCCCCAACCACCACCACCCCAAGCATCCAAGTTTTCTGAAGTTCTCATTCAATATAAGAGCTAGTGCATTCACTACTAGACACAAATCAGAAGATCAAAGCCTCTCCAAGTGCCAAAATTCATTCCAACCACCTAGTGACTTGAGAGAGTGTTTGTTCGTGTTCTTTGTGCTCTTGTTGCTTGGATCGCTTTCTTCCTTCCTCATTCTTGTTCCAAAGTGACTTGTAATCAAAGCAAGAGACATCTAAGTGTGTGGTGGTCCTTGCGGGGTCTAAGTGACCCGTTTGATTAAGGAGAAAGCTCACTCGGTCTAAGTGACCGTTTGAGAGAGGGAAAAGGTTGAAAGAGACCCGGACTTTGTGACCACCTCAACAGGGACTAGGTTCTATAGAACCGAACCTCGGTAAAACAAATCACTGTGTTCATTTACTTTATTTCTTGGTTGATTTGTTTTCCCCCCTCTCTCCCGGACTTGATTTAAGTTCTAACGCTAACCCCAGCTTGTAGTTTGTGTTTTAAGTTATAAATTTTAGATTACTCCTATTCACCCCCCTCTAAGCGACTTTCAGTTGCTTAATAATATCATTGCCGAAGGATAAACTCTAGATGATAGTGCTTCTGTCACAAGAATGGACCATGTCTTATTGATATGTTCTTTCATGCATCTTTGCCGAAGCTGGACTTAACCTCATGGATTAGCCGGTATATTTGAATGAGCGATTTTCCTTCTTTTTCACTGTTTGTGTCAGTGCAAAATGATGCATGATGCAATGTCATGAAATATGATGTGATAGTATGAGGCAAATGATGTTGATGCTCAAAACATAAAAAATAAGACTCTGCATCCCCTTAGGAATGACTTTGGAGTCTGTTCACCTTTTACTTAGGTGGTATTTCAGTTCTGCATTCCCTTATGAACGTCTTTGGAGCTAAGATCTACATCCCCTTAGGAACGACTTTGGAGCTTCTTCACCTTTTACTTAGGTGGTATTTTAGCTCTGCATTCCCTTAGGAACGAATTTGGAGCTAAGCTCTGCATCCCCTTAGGAACCACTTTGGAGCTGCTTCACCTTTTACTTAGGTGGTATTTTAGCTCTTCCCTTAGGAACGGATTTGGAGCTTCATCACCCTTCTTGTTACACTCGATGGTGTAACCACAAATTTATTACAATAGGCCGAAGGTTGAACCTTCTTATATTGTCTTTGGAGAGGAAATATAAAGATAGAAGAGTAAAAGATACATTGAACTTGGAAACTTTTCTGGTCAAGCCCATGCATTGCTTTAGTAAATATGTCTCGATTCAGGCACATTGTTGTTGACTGTGCGAGCTTTTGTTGTTGACTGTGCGAGCTTTGGACTCCTCTCGTGTGTCGCATTGTTGCTGCGCTTGGCGGTGCCCTTCTGGCTGCTGATTGTGAAGCAAGGTTGGTGCCATAGGTGGTGGTGGTGGTAGCTGAGCCCATGCAGCTTGAGAGTGACTTGCCGAAGCAACTGATGTTGTGGGCTGTTGATTGCCCACATACTTAAGAATGTATGGAGAATAGCACGAAGCAGTATGCAGGACTTGCTTCGGCTAATTCTGTCGTGCTTCAGCTTCCGCTATCTCTTTCTACTTTTGGATTCTGACTTGGCACGTCCTTGTTGTATGTCCCTTATCCTCCCCATAGAATAGACATAACAACTTCCTAGGTTTGGAGCTGAACCTTTCTCTGGAGCTTCTTCCTTCTCTACCCCTTGGAGCTGGTGGCTTGTAAGAGCTTTGTTGCATCCCTGAAGATTGGGAGCTTTGTTGGTTGCCTTGAGTGTGGTTTGCCCTATCATCACTTGAGCCGGGATTGCGGATTGTTCTAACATGCTTGGGGTGGAACCTTCCTTCGAAGCCCCTAGTCATCTTAGAATACCTATAGGCCTCCTCCCTTCTCTACCAAAAGTCATTATCAGCCCTAATGTACTCATCCATCTTCTTGAGGAGCTTTTCCAGAGTTTGCGGTGGCTTCCTAGCAAAATACTGCACTGTTGGTCCTGGTTGGAGCCCCTTGATCATAGCTTCGATGACAATCTCATTTGGCATCGTTGACGTCTGGGCTCTAAGTTGCAGAAATCTTCGGACATATGCCTGCAAGTACTCTTCATGGTCTTGTGTACACTGGAATAAGGCTTGGGCATTTACTGATTTCGTCTGGAAACCCTGAAAGCTAGTTACCAGCATGTCCTTTAGCTTTTGCCATGACGTGATCATTCTCGGACGGAGGGAAGAATACCAGGTCTAAGCCACACTCCTGACTACCATGATGAAGGATTTCGCCATGACAGTCGTGTTGCCACCATATGATGATATGGTTGCCTCATAGCTCATGAGAAACTGCTTCGGGTCAGAATGTCCATCATACATGGGAAGTTGTGGTGGCTTGTAGGATGGTAGCCATGGGGTAGCCAGCAGTTCTACTGCTAGAGGAGAAGTATCATCGAAAGCAAAATTGCCATGATGGAAATCATCATACCAGTCCTCGTCATTGCTTGGGCTATCTTGGTGAAGCTCCCTCTGTTGTGACCTTCATCTGTAGTCATCTTGCGTGATGTGGCACATTTCCTCAGCAGCTTCATCAATCTTCCTTTGAAGTTTGGCTAGCCGAAGCATCTTTTCTCTCTTTCTTTGCACTTGCTGGTGAATAGCCTCCATGTCCCTGATTTCTTGGTCCAGTTCTTCCTCCTGCGTTGTTGGGCTGGTAGCCTTCCTTTTCTGGCTCCGGGATTCTCTTAAGGAGAGAGTCTCTTGGTTGGTGTCCAGTGGCTGAAGAGCAGCCCCTGGCGCTATTGCCTTCTTCAGCGGCATGACGAAGGTGAATGCTTCCCGAAGGTGGTCGTTTGAATTCACCGGAGGTGGGTGCCAATGTTGGTCACTTATTCTCAAATGCTCCAAATCAAGAACAAGGCAACACAATTGTCAAAGATCAAGGACCTTCGTCCTCCGAAGCATTATCTCCTCTTGGATATAATGATCTTCAGACGAAGGTCATGAAGGGCATGCCTTCATTGTTCATAATAATAAGAGTACATATAGATAATGAATGTAATCCATCAGTTCATTCACATATGTATTTTGTAATGTACACATGAACATTAATAAAGTTTACATTACGTTGATACCTTCGGCTTGCTCGAAGGTGTTGACGCAAGAGCAATTACAATCTAGCATGAACAGTACGATGGTACTGTTCATCTATTTATAGGCACGGGATGCAGCCCAGGTAAAAATACATTTATGACCTTAACATTTGTTCATAACTATAATATAAATCATCATGGACTAACTAGTCTTTTCCTCTTCAGCTCAGCATCATGTCTGGTCTTCGTCATCACTTTAAGCCGAAGCTGTTATACTTCGTCTATAGCTTTGGCGTTCATTGTTATCACCCTCGGGTTGTATCTTCGCCTTGAAAACCTTCTGTAGAGGGGACGACTTCCATCATGAACCGAAGCTCCCTGTAGTGATCAATATTATGCTAGAAGCGAATGGTTAGTCATGTTTTTGAGGACCTTCGGAAGAGGAAGGCCCCCAACAGTATTCTTATATTTCATACAAGTCGCAGGAGGTTCCTCTCAGGGACATATTTGAAATTTATATCTTTTGAGTTATATAAACCACTGTACAATCAGGAGTAATCCGCAGAAGGTAATGATTTTTGCAATAAGTCCAAAAGTTTCCACTTTCAAATCTTTTGTGTGTTTAGCTTGGCCCTTATACCCCTTGGACTAGAGAATTCCTTTAGAAATGCAAGCTGAGCGAGCCTTCCGAGGCAGTCCAACATGGTTTGTGAACTTCTCTGGTCAAAGTCAGTTCAACCGGCCATAGAGCCCGCTCAGCCGAGTAAGACCGACTGACCTTGTTACTCAGCTGGGAGATCGATCGAAATGCTCTTTGGTCGATCCTGGTTCAGCCAATTTCAAAGTTGGTTAAACTGGGATTGGCTCGGTCGAGCTAAGTACTCAACCGAGTACTCGACCGAGATGCTCTCTGGTCGATCTCGCTCAGCTGAGTTTAGACCTGGTTCAGCCAGGATTTTCCACCTGGATACTCAGCTAGAAACTTGAGCCAAGATCGGCTCAGCTGGGTTTCATCCCGGTTCAACTGGGATTTGCGTAGAAATTCCAAACGGTCAACAACTTTTGGGGAGTCCTTTATATACCCCTTAGGCTCTCTCTCCTCATTCACTTTTTCCTTCCTCACAAATTTACTGCTGACCAACTCTCAAACAAGAGAATTCACCCCCTTCTCACACCCGAAATCATATCATCTTCAATCGCTTGGAGGATCCTTGGTGTGAGGTGAAGTTTGGTGAACTTGTTGTGGATTTCCTCTCTCTTCCTCTCTTGGAGCTTGTTGCAAACTTCAATCTTGTGTAGATCTATTGCTTTTGTAATCTTCGTGTTCCTTGACGGTGTGAGGTCCTTGGAAGTCTCCAAATTTGTGGACAACCCCAAAAAGTTTGTATTACCCACTTTTTTAGCAAAGTTGAGAAAAAAATATTTCATTAACCTTGGTGGCCGACTTGTGGAGGATTAGGGTTGAAAAAGACTCGGTGCTTTGTGGGCTCCTCAACGGGGAGTAGGACACCTTTGTGGTGTGATCAAACCTCGGGATATATCTTGTTTTCTTATTGTTCTTGTTTTATTTTTCTTAAGCGCCAATATCTTATCAAGCAAGGATTCGAATTAACTTGTGTGTGGAGTTTGGGGAACTTGTTTTCCCTTTGATCCATCACCTATTTGCTTGTATTTTCCCTAGAATCGGTTAAAGAAGAGAATCTCTCATTATACTTCGCGTTGTTCTCGATTTATGAAGTGTCCCGATCCTTTGGGACTCAAATGTGATACAATTACTAGTCCTAGGAGGCTAGTAAACACATTCATTTCTTCCAATAGTATAGAGTCTCAAATAATAGTTATTACAGTGGAAGAACATCTAGCCCAGGCCACAGGCAGACTGGGTGCAGACACAACCCCCTTCTAGTCGAACATAGTAGAAAGGAAGTCTTCGGTAGCTGAAAAACATAAATAAATCTGGGTGAATACTTTACGTATTCCGCAAGCCCATCCCACCCGTAAAGAGGGAGAGACCTATATGGTACATGCATGATATGGTGGAGTTGAAGTCACTCTTTTATTTTTCAGAGAAAGGCAATTCTTTGAAGTTATACCCAAAAGAGAGGAGTAGCACATTTTCACACTCAACCACCACTAAGCTTCCCGCTCCTGTGGCATTACTTTTATTTCCAAAAACACCTACACACACCTTCCCTTTTTATGAAGACAAAAACACTAATTATCATACCACACTAGACTCGTCCATACCAGTGGACATGGACTACTCGAATAGGTTTCAAACTCTGCTTAGAGGGGTACACTTTACCCACTAGTCCGGCTCTGCTATCTCACTGCCATGAGATCCGACATCGAATCTCTTTCCTTCCTTGCACGTCCTTACCTTAACAATTATACCGGAAGGAACAAGGCCACCACCATACCCAAACCGGACAAAACATTTGATGAGGACATCACTTCTATAAATACAATGAATGGACCGATAACACGATCGCGTGCACGACAGCTAAATCTCCAGGTACATTCTACCCTAGTCAATTGTGTTTCAGAGCTTACGCTTGGGGCCATGGATTTTTTGAGGATTAGGACCCTTGGAGAGGACCAGCAAGGACTTGGGAAAGGCCTAGGTGTTGAGGAGGAGCAGCAAGGGCGTCCACAACAGGAAGGAGATCAAGTTCGAGTCATTTGTGGCCGACTCTTCGTCGCCTTCCACCTTTGGCTCCGACACGCCGCACAAGAAGTTTAGTAAGATCCCCTTACGCTATCCTCGCATTTCCAAACGCACTCCTTTACTTTCCGTCCCACTAGGCAAACCACCGGTTTTTAACGGTGAAGATTATTGTATGTGGAGTGATAAAATGAGGCACCATCTAACCTCACTCCACACTAGCATTTGGGATGTTGTTGAATTTGGAGTACAGGTACCATCCATACAGGATGAAGGATACGATTCGGACGAAGTGGCCCAAATCCAGCACTTCAACTCCCAAGCCACTACTATACTCCTCGCCTCTCTAAGTCAAGAGGAGTATAATAAGGTGCAAGGGTTGAAGAGTCCCAAAGAGATTTGGGACGTGCTCAAGACCGCACACGAAGGAGATGAGGTGACCAAGATCACCAAGCGGGAAACGATCGAGGGGGAGCTCGGTCGATTTATGCTCAACCAAGGAGAGGAGCCACAAGCCATGTACAACCGGCTCAAGACCTTGGTGAACCAAGTGCGCAACCTCGAGAGCACCAAATGGGATGACCATGAAATGGTCAAGGTTATTCTAAGATCACTTGTATTTCTTAATCCTACACAAGTTCAATTAATTTGTGGTGATCCTAGATACAAGCTAATTTCTCCCGAGGAAGTGATAGGAAAGTTTATGAGCTTTGAGTTGATGATCAAAGGCTCCAAACAAATCATCGAGCGAGGCGCCACCTCCACACCCGAGGTGCAACCCGTCGCCTTCAAAGCGACGGAGGAGAAGAAGGAAGAGTCTACATTGAGTAGGCTTCCCATCGACGCCTCCAAGCTCGATAATGAGGAGATGGCGCTCATCATCAAGAGCTTCCGCCAAATTCTCAAGCAAAGGAGGGGGGAGGACTACAAGCCCTGCTCCAAGAAAGTTTGCTACAAGTGTGGTAAGCCCGATCATTTCATTGCTAAATGTCCATTATCAAGTGATAGTGACAGGGGCGACGACAAGAAGGGAAGAAGGAAGGAGAAGAAGAAGTATTACAAGAAGAAGGGCGGCGATGCCCATGTTTGTCGGGAGTGGGACTCCGATGAGAGATCCACCTCCTCCTCCGACGAGGACGCCACCAACATCGCCGTCAACAAGGGTCTCCTCTTCCCCAACGTCGGCCACAAGTGCCTCATGGCAAAGGACGACAAAAAGAAGGTAAAATCTAGAGCCTCCACTAAATATGCAACATCTAGTGATGAGGATAACTCTAGTGATGATGAAGATAATTTGCTTGCCCTTTTTTCCAACCTCAACATGCAACAAAAGGAAAAAAACTAAATGAATTGATAGGAGCTATTCATGAGAAGGATGAACTCTTGGATAGCCAAGAGGACTTCCTTATTAAGGAGAACAAGAAGCATGTTAAGGTTAAAAATGCTTTTGCTCAGGAAGTAGAGAAGTGTGAAAAATTGACTAGTGAGCTAAGCACTTGCCATGATATTATCTCAAACCTTAGAAATGAAAATGCAAAATTAATTACTAAGGTTGAGAAGTTAGATGTTTCTGATGATTCAATTGTCAGTCTTAGAAATGATAATGCTAGTTTGATTACTAAGATTGACAAGTTGAATGCATCACTCTCTAGCCTTAAAATTGAGAATGAAAAATTAATTGCTAAGGCTAAAGACTTAAATGTTTGCAATATTTCTATTTCCAATCTTAGAGATGAGAATGCTATTTTACATGCTAAGATTGATGAATTAAATGCTTGCAAACCCTCTACATCTACTGTTAGTCATGTCTCTATTTGCACTAGATGTAGAGATGTTAATGTTGATGCTATCCATGATCACATTGCTATGAATAAACAGCAAAATGATCATATAACAAAATTAGATGCTAAAATTGCCGAGCATGAATTAGAGAATGAAAAATTTAAATTTGCTCGTAGTATGCTCTATAGTGGGAGACGCCCTGGCATTAAGGATGGCATTGGCTTCCAACAGGGAGGCAATGTCAAGCTCAGTGCCCCTAAAAGATTGTCTAATTTTGTTAAAGGCAAGGCTCCCATGCCTCAGGATAACAAGGGCTATATTTTATATCATGCTGGTTATCCTGAGGATAAGGTTAGGAGAATTCATGCTAAAAAGACTCATTCGGTTTCTCATCATGCTTTTATTTATAAGAATGAGGCTTCTAGCTCTAGGCGTTCTACACATGTTAAAATGCCTAAAAAGAAATCTCCTATTGCATCAAATGATCATAACATTTCATTTAAGACTTTTGATGCTTCATATGTTTTAACTAACAAATTAGGCAAAGTAGTTGCCAAATATGTTGGGGCCAAACACAAGGGCTCAGAGACTTGTGTTTGGGTACCCAAGGTGCTTGTTTTTAATGTCAAAGGACCCAAGACCGTTTGGGTACCTAAGAACAAGGCCTAAACTTGTTTTGTAGGTTTATGCATCCGGGGGCTCAAGTTGGATCATTGATAGCGGGTGCACAAACCACATGACTGGGGAGAAAAGGATGTTCTCCTCCTATGAGAAAAACCATGATCCCCAAAGAGCTATCACATTCGGGGATGGAAATCAAGGTTTGGTCAAAGAACTTGGTAAAATTGCTATATCACCTGACCATTCTATTTCCAATGTTTTTCTTGTAGATTCTTTAGATTACAACTTGCTTTCAGTTTCTCAATTATGCAAAATGGGCTACAATTGTCTTTTTACGGATATAGGTGTTACTGTCTTTAGAAGAAGTGATGATTCAGTAGCATTTAAGGGAGTGTTAGAGGGTCAGTTATACTTAGTTGATTTTAATAGAGCTGAACTCGACACTTGCTTAATTGCTAAGACTAACATGGGTTGGCTCTGGCATCATCGACTAGCCCACGTTGGGATGAAGAATCTTCATAAGCTTCTAAAGGGAGAGCACATTTTGGGACTAACAAATGTTCATTTTGAGAAAGACAGGATTTGTAGCGCATGTCAAGCAGGGAAGCAAGTTGGTGTTCATCATCCACACAAGAACATCATGACGACTGACAGGCCACTTGAGCTACTCCACATGGACCTATTCGGCCCGATTGCTTACATAAGCATCGGCGGGAGTAAGTACTGTCTAGTTATTGTGGATGAATATTCTCGCTTCACTTGGGTGTTCTTTTTGCAGGATAAATCTCAAACCTAAGAGACCTTAAAGGGATTCTTGAGACGGGCTCAAAATGAGTTCGGCTTAAGAATCAAAAAGATTAGAAGCGACAACGGGACAGAGTTCAAGAACTCACAAAATGAAGGCTTTCTTGAGGATGAGGGCATCAAGCATGAGTTCTCTTCTCCCTACACACCACAACAAAATGGTGTAGTGGAGAGGAAGAATAGAACTCTACTTGACATGGCGAGGACCATGCTTGATGAGTACAATACTTCGGACTGGTTTTGGGCGGAAGCAGTCAACACCGCTTGCTACGCCATCAACCGTCTCTACCTTCACCGAATCCTTAAGAAGACATCGTATGAACTCCTAACCGGTAAAAAGCCCAATGTTTCATATTTTAGAGTCTTTGGTAGAAAATGCTTTATTCTTGTTAAAAGAGGTAGAAAATCTAAATTTGCTCCTAAGGCTGTAGAAGGCTTTTTACTTGGTTTAGGGTCTTTAACACAAGGGCATATAGAGTCTTTAACAAGTCCACTGGACTAGTTGAAGTTTCTTGTGACATTGTGTTTGATGAGACTAACGGCTCTCAAGTAGAGCAAGTTGATCTTGATGAGCTAGATGATGAAGAGGCTCCATGCGTCGCGCTAAGAAACATGTCCATTGGGGATGTGTGTCCTAAAGAATCTGAAGAGCCCACACAAGCACAAGATCAACCATCATCTTCAAATCAAGCATCTCCACCAACCCAAGATGAGGATCAAGCTCAAGATGATGAAAATGAAGATCAAGAAGAGCCACCTCAAGAAGAGGATAATGATCAAGGGGAGATGCCAATGATCAAGACAAGAAAGATGATGAGGGTCCAAGACCGCCACACCCAAGAGTCCACCAAGCGATACAAAGAGATCACACCGTGAACACCATCCTTGGCGATATTCAAAAGGGTGTAACCACTTGATCTCGTGTCACACATTTTTGTGAACATTACTCTTTTGTGTCTTCTATTGAGCCATACAGGGTGGAAGACGCATTAAGAGATTCAGATTGGGTGTTGGCTATGCAAGAGGAACTCAACAATTTCACGAGGAATGAGGTATGGCATCTTGTTCCACGTCCTAATCAAAATGTTGTAGGAACCAAGTGGGTCTTCCGCAACAATCAAGATGAGCATGGTGTGGTGACAAGGAACAAAGCCCGAATTGTGGCCAAGGGATATTCACAAGTCGAAGGTTTGGATTTCGGTGAAACCTATGCACCTGTAGCTAGGCTTGAGTCAATTCGCATATTACTTGCCTATGCTACTTACCATGGCTTTAAGCTCTACCAAATGGACGTGAAAAGTGCCTTCCTCAATGGACTAATCAAGGAGGAGGTCTACGTTGAGCAACCTTCCGACTTTGAAGATAGTGAGTATCCTAACCATGTCTATAAACTCTTTAAGGCGCTTTATGGGCTCAAGCAAGCCCCAAGAGCATGGTATGAATGCCTAAGAGATTTTCTTATAGCTAATGGCTTCAAAGTCGGTAAAGCCGATCCTACTCTCTTTACTAAAACCATTGTAAATGATTTGTTTGTATGCCAAATTTATGTTGATGATATCATATTTGGGTCTACTAACAAATCTACTTGTGAAGAGTTTAGTAGGATCATGGTTCAAAAATTCGAGATGTCAATGATGGGGGAGTTGAAGTATTTTCTAGGATTTCAAGTCAAGCAACTCCAAGAGGGCACCTTCATCAGGCAAACGAAGTACATTCAAGACATACTCACAAAGTTTGGAATGAAGGATGCCAAGCCCATCAAGACACCCATGGGAAAAAATGGGCATCTCGACCTCGACACGAGAGGTAAATCCGTAGATCAAAAGGTATACCAGTCGATGATAGGATCCTTACTCTATTTATGTGCATCTCGACCGGATATTATGCTTTCCGTATGCATGTGTGCAAAATTCCAAGCCGATCCTAAGGAAGTTCACCTTAGGGCCATGAAACGAATCTTGAGATATTTAGTTTATACGCCTAAATTTGGTCTTTGGTACCCAAGGGATCCACTTTTGATTTAATAGGTTATTCAGATGCTGATTGAGCAGGGTGTAAAATTGATATAAAGAGCACATCAGGGACTTGTCAGTTCTTGGGAAGATCCCTGGTGTCTTGGGCTTCAAAGAAACAAAACGCAGAAGCTCTTTCCACCGCCGAAGCCGAGTACATTGCCGCAGACCATTGTTGCGCACAATTGCTTTGTATGCGGCAAACCTTTAGGGACTATGGCTACAAATTAACCAAAGTCCCTCTCCTATGTGATAATGAGAGTGCAATCCGCATGGCGGATAATCCCATTGAGCACAACCGCACCAAGCACATAGTCATTCGGTATCACTTTTTGAGGGATCACCAACAAAGGGGGGATATCGAGATTGCATATGTTAGCACCAAAGAACAACTGGCCGATATCTTTACCAAGCCATTAGATGAGAAAACTTTTACCAAACTTAGGCATGAGCTAAACATTCTTGACTCTAGGAATTTTGATTGATAGTTTGCACACATAGCTCATTTATATACCTTTGATCATCTCTCTTTCATGTGCTATGACTAATGTGGTTTTTAAGTATATTTCATGCTAAGTCATAGATTGAAAGGGACATGGAGTCCTCGGCAAAGACAAGGCTTCCACTCCACTCCATCGCCATCACTCCACATCGCTCTCCAATTTGGTATAATCTTCACTCATATATTGTTTACCCAAGGGGGAGAGAAAGTAACCAAGGGCTCATATTTCACTCACGAAGTATCCATTTTTGGTGATTCATGCCAAAGGGGGAGAAAGTATTAGCCCAAAGCAAAAGAATCGCACCACCACTAATTTCAAAATTGTTTAAATGTAGTATTTCAATTTGTATTAAAGAAGTTTTTCAATTGGTATCTTATTTTTGATATAATTTCAAATTGGTATGACCCCTTTTAAAATTAATATCTAAAACCCTCTTGAACACTAAGAGGAGAATTTCATTAAGGGGGAGTTTTATTTAGTCAATGGAAAAACATTTGAAACAGGGGGAGAAATCCAAATCTTGAAAATGCTTCCTTCAATCTTATTCATATACCTTTGACTATTTGCAAAATGTTTTTGAAAAGAATTTCACAAAGAATTTGCAAAAACAAAACAAGTGGTGCAAGCGTGGTCCAAAATATTAAAAGAAATAAAGCAATCCATGCATATCCTATGAAATGTAAATTGGTTTAATTCCAAGTAACCTTTGCACTTACCTTATGCAAACTAGTTTAATTCTGCACTTATATATTTGCTTTGGTTTGTGTTGGCATCAATCACCAAAAAGGGGGAGATTGAAAGGGAAATAGGGTCAAACCTTTTCTTAAATGATTTTGGTGGTTGAATTGCCCAACACAAATATTTGGACTAACTAGTTTGCTCTATATTATAAGTTCTACAGGTGCCAAAGGTTCAGAACAAACCAATACAAAGTTAAAAGAAAGGGTTCAAATCAAAGGAGCAAAGAAAACCGAAGGCTGCCCTGGTCTAGCGCACCGGACTGTCAGGTGCACCACCGGACAGTGTCCGGTGCACCACCGGACAGTGTCCGGTGCACCAGGGTGGATCAACTCCCACTACTAGAGATATGCTTATTTAAGACACACATTTTAAGACGGATACCAGTGTATTTTATAGAAGCGTCTTTTATCATACAGTGACGAGTAAGGTAAGACGATTTGTTGGAGATCCGTCTTTAATAAAAAAGTGTTTTGAGACAGTTACATGGTAAGAAATGTCTTATATTGATTTAAGACAAATTGTTATTGAAACCCGTCTCAAATAAATATACCTTTTGAGTCATTAAGATTGCAAGAATTGTCTTAGATTTTGATTAGTATATTAGACACTTCTGTATATGAAACCATCTAAAATAAAGATATTATTAGAGTCATCTAGACTATATAGACTGTCTTAGATGTTAGTGAGTATACTAGACACTTCTAAATATGAAATCCACAAAAAAGGAAGAGCTCGGAGATTCCAGTCTCCATCCCATGTGCGACGAGAGATGACCCAACCAGGAGGGAGGACCCCTGCGCTGTCCATGAGCACAACAGAAATCGAGAATAATTCCATTGGATAAAATAACTCTCGTCGACATTTATAATAACCAAGGTAATTAAATAAACTCTTGTCGGCTAGAAAAAGACCATCTAGAGTTAATTAAGTCTTGTCACCCAGATAACTGCAAGGTTTAACATAACTTTCGTCGGCTAGACCTCGGACTGACAGAAGTTAGACGGAACCGACATAAGAACAAGTATAATAGCCAGTTGTAAAACGACTAAATGCTGACATGGAATATGGAAGATAGAGGAGAGAAAAGAGAGTAGAAGCAGGCTACAAACTAACAACCAATTTATAAGTGAATGTCTCCTTCATTGTCATAATTAAGTTGTATTTGGTTGTGATTATGCTATGTATACTACCTGGTTCGCATACTGTCAGATAATGGTTCCAACGTTTTAAGTGTTGTAGGCGGCATACCCACACCCAATTGGGATGCTCTTGCGAACATTGATGATGTTGGGGGAGTGACACGCGCAGATGTTTTAAAGGCTCAGCAAGACTGTTTCTAGGCCAATCTGAAACAATTAATGTTTTAGTCCTTTCCCTTTTAATTCCTTGTTGAATCATGTTGCTTTGTTCCTCATTGTTCTTAATTATGGATGCTGATCCTTTAAAGTTCATGCACGGAGACTTGCCGTTCTGAAGGCCCTTACTTCCTGTTCCACTAGCAGTTCTGAGATGATGGAAAAGCTAAACGAAATCGTGTTTGACATCTTGGAAAAGGTTGGCCATCCATAATTTGAGTATTCTTTGTACAGTTACATTAGTCTTTAAACTACTTTTCTTAGCTCCTTTTCTATTTCCCTGGTCTGTGGCACTAAAGTTGACAGTGTTCTCTCCATGATATATCTGGATACTTTCAGGTAGCAGATACTAAACAAAAATGGAAGAAGGGTATTTTTACTAAGCAAGGTGGTGATAAGGAGGTGATGTTTTGTTTCAAGAATGTGCATTTGATTTTGGTGCTGCTAAGTGCTAAGTACAATTGTTTGTATAAAATATGAGCTATCTTACAGTGTCTGGATGGACATTATCATTGTCGACCTCGCTAATTATAAGCATTGAAAAAGCAACAATTGCTACAGTGCACTTAAACTTACATCCCTTTTTTATTTCCTTGCAACCACTGTCTCATATAGATAACCTTCTGCAGTCAGCTTATGATCAAGGGGACAAATGAGATCATGCCAACTCTACTCCATGTAATGCTGGTGTCACAGGTTTGCCCACCAATCTTGATTGCATTTTGCTTCACTTATCTATGGATTTGTGGTTCTGTACTACAATTCTAAATCTGGGATATGAGAGAACATAGTTTTGTTCACAATAATGCTACAATTACATCTTTTTCATCACAAAAACTTGGAGACATCATGGAGATGGAATTTTTTCAATCTACATAGGATTAATATACAATGAAGATGTTGATTCTTCTTGGAGTTGCACGAATGAACCTTGGATTGTGATTAGTTACTTCAAAGCAATTTTTTTGGTCTTAATGCGTGGTAAGTTTATTCACCTTTTATTTTATCAGACATTATGACATTCCATTTTGAGACAAGGATCTACAACAATTGTGTAGAAGTGGTCCTTTAACAGCATATGTTACAGTTAATATATTATGTTTTTTCTACATGTACTCATTTGAAACAAGTACCAGTTCATTCCTCAGCTGATCCTCTTGAACAACTTATTTGGTTACCTATCCTTGCTAATTATTATTAAGGGGTCAAATGCCGATCTATACCATGTTATGATGTACATGTTCTTTAGCCCAACAGATGACTTTCGTGAGAACTAGTTTGTTTAGTCCAGAAGACAATGCAGGTCTATATTCCTTGTTGATAAGTTCTCTTCTGTGAAGCAGACTGATCTATCATGCCTAACCACTCCCTTCTCCAACGCAGCTTGTTCTACTTCTACTTGCTTTAGTGTTTGTACCTTGGATGTATTAGTACTACTCTGTTGAATTATTTTTCTTTACAAACAAATATATAACCTTATGAATACTAGAAAATGGTGTTGCTAATAATAGAGCAAATGGACCTACACATATCTAAAACATAGAACCCCCACAGCTCTAAAGTCGTGTGACCTATACTCTCTTTTTCATACATAATTACTTACTAATTTCTTGGTTATTTTCAATAGGATGGGAGAGTGTCGAATGCTTCTTTAGATACTATTTCTTGGTCCGTCAAATCTGCTTGACCCAAATGCAAGTTTTGCTCAAATGTAGCAAAAAATGATTCTCACCAATTGTCAGCACGCCTGCTTCCAGCAAAGTTTCAGAGAAGGTAAGTTATTTTGATAGATGCAAAATCTAGCATAATTCAATCATTTTTTACACATCTATATAACCTTTGTGATATGTCACAATATATATACGAGGTGTTCAAATGTGTCTAACTACTAATTATTGTCTTCTCCTATTTGTTTTACAGGAAAAGATGGAATGTAACTCAAATTTTGGTGGTCGCACAAGTGTGGAGACTTGAATTCATATATACTTAGACTCAATGTTAGTGCAAACAGTTGATAACCAAGTTTTTCAATTACTATTTAGTTTTGTCTTTAGAGTACACTTATGTATGAGTTATTTGACAATGTTTATTTATGAGATATTGAATGGTACTTATCTATATTATATTAATTACAATGTTATTAAATATATGTGTATGTATATTTCTCTTTCAAATTATTATAATGTGGTATCTCAAAAATGAGTAGTATAAATTGAAGAATGTACTGCCATGTAAGTCATTTCGTTTAAATTTTAATAAGACACTTCCCAAAACGTCTAATATCAGTCTTCTAAATAAGAAAATTTCTAAAACGTCCAATACCAGTCTTTTTAAATAAGATGGTTTTTCCAGTTGCGAGTGTCTATTATTATAGGATATTCTAGTCACTTTGATAAATACTTTGTGACTTATAATGTTCGTATTTTCGACGGTTCTTTAGAAGAAGTGTCTTAAATAAAAAACTAATTTAAGACGGTTTATTGGACAAAATGACTTAAACAAATGTCTTTTTAGACGGTTATAAATTAAAAATTGTCTTATATAATATCTTTTAAGACGGTTTCTAACCATCTTAAGTGTGGAACATCTTTTGTGACTCCATCAAATTTGGACACTTCATAAGCGTCTTAATAGCTAAAAATTAACCATCTCATATGTCATGATTTGTAGTAGTGTCCAACTTGCTAGCTTCGGGTTTTCGGGGAGCCACTCCGCTATAATTCACCGGACTGTCCGGTGTAGCACCGGACTGTCCGGTGTGCCAGCGGAGAAACGGCTAACAGCGCCAACGGTCGTCTGCAAAAGGTGAACAGTGAGCTACAGTGCGCGGACAGTTCGCGCAGAAGTCAGAGCAGCGCCAGAAGGCGCACCGGACAGTGAGCAGTGACTTTCCGGTGCACCACCGGACTCTCCGGTGGCCCCACATGTCAGAGCTCCAATGGTCGAACTCTAACGGTTGGGTGACGTGGCTAGCGCATCGGACAGTGTCCGGTGGCGCATCGGACTGTCCGGTGCGCCCGTCGACAGACAGCCTCCCCAACGGCCACTTTGGTGGTTGGGGCTATAAATACCCCCCAACCACCACACTTCAAGGCATCCAAGTTTTCAGCCAACACATTCAATACAAGAGCTAGTGCATTCAATACAAGACACAATTAGAGTGAATCAAAATCTCTCCAAGTCCCAATTCCACTCAAAGCAATAGTGACTAGAAGAGAGAGTTTTGCCGTGTTCTTTTGAGCTCTTGCGCTTGGATCACTTTTCTTCTTCCTCTATTCTTGTTCCCAAGACATTTGTAATCAAAGCAAGGGACACCAATTGTGTGGTGGTCCTTGTGGGGACTAAGTGTCCCAATTGATTGAGAAGAGAAGCTCACTCGGTCTAAGTGACCATTTGAGAGAGGGAAAGGGTTGAAAGAGACCCGGTCTTTGTGACCACCTCAACGGGGAGTAGGTTTGCAAGAACCGAACCTCGGTAAAAACAAATCATCGTGCCACTCTTGCTATTTGCTTGTGATTTGTTTTTCACCCTCTTTTTAGGACTCGATTATATTTCTAACGCTAACCCCGGCTTGTAGTTGTGCTTAAAGTTTATAAAATTCAGATTTGTCTATTCACCCCCCCTCTAGGCGACTTTCAATCACGATTTTGATATCGTGTATGTCTCCATCTGTCTAAATTGTCGCTAATTTATTTTTGTGAAATTCAGACTTCAGTAATCTTTCGAAATAACGAATACAATACGACTTCAGAAGTTCGATCCACCATTGCGATCCGTGTCCCAAATAAATTTATTATAATTCGACGACTAAAATATTCAGCACAAAATAATTAGGATCGCGTGTTGTCCGAGAGAAATCTTGCACGAGGTTGATAATCAGGAGTATTTACTAGTAATCGTTCAAAGCAGATAAGGGTAATTAGAGCCGAACTCGAATAATTGTTAATCAGTTTGGCTTCAACGAAATCAGTCGTAAATTAAAGTCGAAATTGTCTTAATCCGGACTGTTTATATCTCATTCATGTGTAAATACCAGAACTCAAACACATACGTGTGCATTCTCTCAACTCAGTCTTGTGATTTTTGTCCTGGACAAATTAATTTGAACTCGATGACAAAAGTGTTAATGCAAAATTAAGTCGGACTACACTCGGAATCCAAGAAAAACCAGGCATAGGATTGTTAATGGAATTGTTTTCAAATTAA
This sequence comes from Zea mays, assembly GCF_902167145.1. Classification (NCBI taxonomy): domain Eukaryota; kingdom Viridiplantae; phylum Streptophyta; class Magnoliopsida; order Poales; family Poaceae; genus Zea; species Zea mays. The sequence goes on along the minus strand of NC_050104.1, from coordinate 39,639,987 downwards.
GTATTGTCTAAATACTGTAGCCTGATTTAATTTGGCTCTTCAAAATCTTAATTTTAGATCCGTGGTAATTTGGCAGGCACTTTTGCGTGAGAGAGAAAATGAAAAAAAAAAGAAAAGGAAAATATCTCACCTCACGTCGCCCTCTCTCTTCCCCAGATTTTTTTCCACCCGCCCCCCTTCTCTGATTTTTTCAACCGGCATTATCTCCTGGTCGCTGCGCACTTCTCTCCTACTTCTCCCATGGCAGCTCCCTTGGCTTCATCCCCCAGCCGCTCCTTCCCTGCTCGCACCGCGGTCCCCCCAGCTCCCTCTTCCATGGTCGGTTGCTGCTCCCTGGCCGGCGCGCGGCTTCGAGTTCGCCGTGCTCCTCCCTTGTCTCCATGGCCATGTGCTTGCCCTGCTCGGGTCTCCTTCCCATGGACGCGCGTCTCTGCCCATCTCCTTGTGCTCGACGCCCAACTCACCCATGGCCGCACCTTCCCGGCCGGAGCTCGACCTTCCCCATCTCCCTGCCATGGTGCCTGGCCGTTGCGGCGCCCTGGTGTCCCTGCTCGCTGTCGGGCCGACCGTCGGCAGCTCCCTGCGCCGGATCCCCTCCCCTGCGCGTCCCTGATCTCTGGCGCCCAGCCTGCTTGTTCTCAGGTCTTCACTGTCAATGTTTTGGAGTTTGTCGTGACACCGTCCGGGCGTTCTGTTTGCGGCGGGAAAGCTTTGCTGGTTCGTGTTGTTGTCGATGCCACGTGGGGTCGGCTCTTTGCTCTGTCCAGCTCGTCGAGTCCCAATAATCTGCGCGCACGTCATAGTTGGCGTCAAACATCGCCCTGCCCTTTGTGTGCTGTGGCACCTCCTTGCTCTTGTCGTCATATTGTTTGGACAGCCACGTTGTGTGTAGCCTTATTGCTGCCACTCCGAGGCTACTCGATGAAATGTCTAGCAAAGAGTTGAAGCATCGTTCGGCCCCATCGTCTTCGTCGTCGTAGCGCCACCATGACAGCAACACAACGATTGTCAAACTTCACCTTGCCGATCTTCCAGCCTCACGCCTGTGGTCGCACGCATTGTGTCTCGCGTCTAATCTGCTCGACGCGGGCATGCCTTCGACGACATCTACTCTGTTGTGTTTGTCGTCTGTGTGCTACTCGACTCATGGGAGCGGGTCTGCTCTCTTTTGGCTTTTGTTTATGTTTATGGACAATGTGGTGAAGAAGCGAGACCTGTGCCCATCACTCGCCAGATCCTCAAAAAAGGCTCGAACCGGAGATCATCGTCGTCTCACATCTGCCAAGTCGATTCGGTTATGGTAAGCCAATTTGTTTTTACGGTTAGTTGGATTGGTTAGTTATATTGTGGCGATGCTCTGGGAAGAATATCTTTCTCATTTCTTTTGTGTGTTATATGTTGCCATAAGGTGTTTGCAGAAATATTTCCTATGCAATAGTCGTGTCATGTGTTGTTAGACTTGTATGCAAGGCACGATTAAATTAATAATGCAAGAAGTGGGATTAGCATTTTTAAAATTGTTTAGTCGGCATTGCTTTTAGTGTTGCTTGTGAGAATCCTTACTACATGAAGATGTTGATCCCTTTCTTTATAGTAGCATCGATCAGTCGTTTTTAATTGAAACCTAAGATTTTCATAATAGCAAGTGCGCATAAACACTTTAGATATTTGGGTTGTTACAAAGAAGTTTCATAGAACTATATGTGATATGATAATGTTCTACTTGTTCAATTATAGATAAATGAGATATTTTGTTTAGTTGGTGTGTTATGCATAATAGTCTAGAATAATAATTATAAAAACTAGTTGAGTGGCTTATATTCTTATTCTAAGTCGTGGATGTCCTATAATGGTGAGTCGGAATTTTATTAGATTATCAATGTTATGTTTTAGCTAAGGTTGATATAGGACTTGAGCTTGGTTTATTATTTTAATGTTTGTGTTAGATCCAGTTAAGTTGGAAAAACATGTTAGTTGTGCTTAGTGATATGTCGACATCCTATATGAGTGTTGTATTGCATCTCGCCATTAAGTCTTTACTTTTCTATCGTGTAGCATTATTTATTCTTGTTCTAGTTCTTCTTATGTTCATGCATACGCATTATGCATATCATTAGGTACGCTAGTTAATCACGTGATGCGGAGGAAAAGAGCCAAGTTAACCTCAAAATGGTGCAAGGAGTGGTCTTCTTCACACGACGATGTCGTCAGTCGGACCAACCTGAAGAGGGACAGACGGAGCACGTATCAGAATAAAGGCTGGTCGCCAAGTGGACGTCATCTAACAAACACTAACGTAGTGTTTATTCCAGGCAAGCCCCGGTTTATGCAACCCCTTTTCTTGTGTTTTTAAATGATTTTTACACACTTTAAGTCTAGAAAAATGTGCAATAGGTTTATAGGAGTTGCTTTGAAACCCTTTGATGCATTGGCTACCTTGAAATCCATTCCTTTTATAGATACTTCTAGTGAAGTATCAAATATTGTTTACAAAAATTTCTTAGCCCTGCCTAGAGGTAAATCTTGCGAAAAGAGTTTGTTCTTTGCACTAATGCCTAGCTCAGGGGTTATCCTGAGGAAGGATGACTTCTGCGTGCAAGAATATTTTCATTGGGAGCATGGTGGGATCTTACTGCAAAGTTCCCTTTAATGCTCTTTTCATCCTAAGGAACACAAACAATCCTAAGGATGGAAGTACTTAAATCGAGACATGGGCTAGGAATAGGTGATGTTCTACCCAGGTTGATTAAGGATTATAGGGAATGTAGGCATGCTGATCGAGGACCTTTTAACTGGCCACATGCCTCGTCATGGGTAAGCTTTGCCTCGGTCGGACCAATACCAGAAAGGCCAACACACAATGGGAGTGGAGAGATGGCGAGAGTAGCGTGTACCCTCCGTGGCAAGAGGCTGGACGGTGGTGTATCTGTGCTCTCGGTTGGCGTGAACCCGTTCTGGTCTTGAGAAACCCGGTGGTGAGTTGACATATGCAAGGGTTAAGTGCTACATATGTCATGCGGTTTGAGATCCCCAGCTGGGTATAATCGATTCAGGATCGTCGTTACTTCTAGGACATGAAGACTTGGTCACTGCCCTGCAATCTAAGTCATGGATGGAATCATAATGAGCAAAAATCATGTTGTATTGATTAATGTGATGATGAAATTAGACTAGATGCAAACAAGGTCTATTAATATTTAATCTGGCGTTAAAATATTGAAAGTAAGGACTCATTTTAGTAAGCTTTCTTCAAACTATTAAAGTTGATTCTTGCTAGAAGCCTTTCCTTGATTCCCAAAATCCAGCATATTCTTGAGAGTCTTTTTCTTTAGTCAAGTAAGACTTGTTAAAGTACACTCCGTACTCAGGGTTTTAGAACCCATGTTGTTGCAGGTATTAGATTTGTGTTGCTGTGGATGGTGTTAAGCGTCGGTGGGCACAGCCTTCTTATAGGTTAAAGTAACTCTCTATGCTTCTTATTGAGGACTGTCATTGAGCTAGCATATATTTCAAACATATAAATGTTTATACATTCAAAACATAGTGTAATTACTCCGATCATGTACATTGTAAACTTGATGTAGCTTGTAAAATTTGGTAATACGATTTCCGCTGCAAAAATGCTGGTGTGTGATTTGTGTTTACTTAATCTTGCGATCTTGGTTGTAAGTGGTTTATCCGGGGTCCTTGGGACACTCGGACGGATCCTGTTAAGTTATCCGGTGCACATGCATAACCGTCTGAGGTCTTTGAGACAAGGACAAGTGCATGTGGGCCCAATAACTTGGGAGGTTCTGCCACAGACTGCCCATACAGTCTCGAGTGGTTGTACTTGTCATTAGTACTGGCAGTGAAGGATGACAAATCGGTCCTTATATGAGGGGACAATCCTTCATGCTCACACCTAACCGGGCTGAGCCATCACCTAAGGCCCTCCCCTAAACTAGGGAGTCCCTGATCATCCCTAAACATGTACATGTGGGCCGGCTTGGCCCGGCACGGCACAGGCCCACAAAAGCATGGCCCACAAAGGCATGGCCCACAAAAGCACATATCTAATTATGGGTCGTGCTGTGACAGCACGTGTGCCCAGTCATTGGCCCACGGCACGGCTCACAATTAGTTATGTGTGCCAGGCTGACCCAAATAGCCCAAAATGCCTTAATGTGTTAGATAGGCCCATATACATACAATAGTAATACATAAACAAAAAGTATAGAATATATATGACCAAAATAAAACTAAGATGTTTTGTGGATGCACATTAAAAACCTTTGGTCAGAAAGAAAAAATATTACAACTAGCTTAGAAATAATATTCAGTTCTTTGTTCAGTGTTTAATTGAGTACTATACAACCATACATAATACATATACAATGATCATCATCACTATTCTCTATCCCCATCTAGGTATTGGTTCTCGAAGGCCTATTAAAGCTCTAGATTTTCCAATTTGTGCTGGTCATGTGGGCTTTGATGGGCCTTAGTTAAATATCGAGTCTATATTTAGTGGGCCTCGATGGGCCTTAGTTAAATGGGCCGTGTCAGGCCGGCCCGTGTGCTTGACTTGAGGCCTAGGCATGGCCCACATATTGGTAGAAGGAACAAGGCCGCCACCATGCCCAAACCGGACGAAACATTCCCCTTCCTTATCCTCCCGGTGCTCCCCAGCCGTCATAACCCTGGGGCTCAGACCGTCCAAGTTCAGATTGAGTGACTGCCCATACAGTCTCGAGTGGTTGTACTTTTCATGAGTACAGGTAGTGAAGGATGACAAACCGGTCCTTATATGAGGGGACAATCCTTCATGCTCACACCTAACCCGGCTGAGCCATCACCTTAGGCCCTCCCCTAAACCAGGGAGTCCCTGATCATCCCACTCAGTTGGTGATAAGGGTGAATACCCTTCATCATACACTTTTTAAAACATTTCTCTTTTTAGAAAAACCATTGCCTTAACCCACATTTTGTACCCAAAAGATATTCTTTAATGCAGGATTTCACTCGGCTCACAATGCATAGAACCCAACCCATATCCCGGCTTAGGTAGTGGTAGAAAGAGTAGGTAATTTATGCATCAAGGGTAGAATGGACTTGCCTTCGTCGAAGCTCTCTTGGCACGAAACTCTATTTTCGGGAGGTCGGGCTCCTACCCTTCTTCCGGAGCTACGTTTTTCGGAGGGTCAGACCCCTCTTCGCCTTGCAAAAACAGGTAATAAACAATAGATCAAACATTGTTGGCTAATAAAGTGTGTCAAGTTTCTAAGCATCATTTTTTGTGACTTATAGGGTGCTTGGACTATTTTTGGTACATAAAATATTAACATCTGTGTATATATATGTGAAAAGGGGAAAATGGGAGAGAAAAGAAAAAGAAAAGGATTTCTCGGTTAAGCGGTCCGGGTGGGATTTCAGCCCGGCTAAGCGTGCGCCTGCGCAGGCAGCCGACCCAGCTAGGCTCGCCAACAGGGCATGTCGCGAGGACGGCGCCGTGGGCGCGGGCCCACGAGCCAGCGAGGGGGAGAGGGAAACGACGTCAGGGGGGACGGCGGTCCACCCACGGGGAGGAGGAACCGGCCGCCGGTGGTTCAACGGCGTCTCCGCCGGTGGCCCAGTTCTAGGTGGTCGGGGTGGTGGCATAGCACAGGCAGGGGTAGGGGGTCACCGTGGTGGGTAGAATTTTGCCGATGGCGGTTCGGAAAGGGCCAACCACGGTGAAGTGGCGGAGCTCAAACGGCGGTGAGGTCGCTGGCGAGGCCTTGGGGTATGACTGGGGAGGGTATGCAATGTTTCGTGCTCGTGACAAAGTGGTGAAGGTAGTGCGCTAGTTTAATTTGGCATTAGGCCATCGGAGAGTGGAGGGAGAGCTTACTAGAGTGGAGGAGGGGCGGCGGCGCCGACTTGATTGAGCTCGGGGAAAGGGGTGAGATGTAATACCTCTGGTGTTACTAGCACTAAAACTTGAGCATGACATCATGTGCATTGACATTTCATGTTGCTTGTCACACCTAGAGTGCATTCACTAGGTAAAATTTTCAAGCAAGTTGTGATGATAGGACTTGGTGTGTAATAAACCCTAGGGTAGGGTACTTAACTCTGAATTGGGGCTTATGGATATAAGTGAAGCCCAAATAAGTAAAAATCTCAAAAGTCATTAGGAATGTTCACAAAATATCAAAGTTGATAGACTTTAGTGGCACAAAAACCCTAAAGTACTCAAAACCCTAAAAGCACCCTAGAAACCCTAATTGAAACCATAGGGGGGTAATTGTAAATTCTAAGCACTTTTGGACCAAAGTGCAAATGGCAAAGTGATAAAACATCACCAACCAAGTAACTTTCCCATTGGAAAATTTTCAAGTAGTATGAAGGAATTTGACTTCTTTGCAAAAGTACCCCATGAGCACTATAGGGTTAAGTTTGAATTTCAGTGAAATAGGGGCAACTTTGGAGCTCTATATTTCTAAATTCATAAGGATCTGGCCTTAGGTCAACACATCAAATTTATAGAGCTATGTTAGGGGTATAACTTTGCTTAAGTGACTGGGCTTTAGTGCTATGCAAAAATAGGAGATAATTGAGCTTGAAGTTGGGCTGTCAGTCGCCACTGCAGACTGAATTATGGCCACCAGTGAACTTGGAAGAACTTGGAGATCAAATTGTGAGGAATTAAGTGAGTAACTGAGTAAGATCTTTATAACAAATTTGTAGTTGGTTCTTTGGACGACAATATTCATACAGACAAGGGACCGAGTTGTTACATAAAAATGGGAGAACAAAGCTCTCCAAATCGCGCTGTCAGAATGTCTCATGAAGATCGCCATGGTACAGTGACCATAAAGATCTCCGGTGCCGTGAGCTCAACATCGATGATCTGCCGCTACAATTTGCGCCCGCCTGGGAGATTTGTGCCACAGGAAGAGTAGATAACGTCGGGGCAAGGTGAAAATATCCAGTGCGGGGTGAATCCGATCACTGGATGGACCGACCGTTGTGTCCCGCCGCGGTCAATCGCGCTGGCATCACCGGAGTTCACCGTTATCCGGCCTGGCTACGTGCCTCAAAGCCTTACCTCGTCGCAAGGTGTCGTGTGAAGTGGTCTATCATCGTCTTGTAAGGCCCAAAATGTGTATAAAAATAATAATAAAATAAAAATCGTAAATTCAGATATCTCAAATTATACTGGAGTATTGAAATTTGAGGACTCAATTTTGGAAACCAAGAAATATTTTAGAAAAGAAGTAATAGAAAGGATTCTTATTCAACTAAATAATTATGCATATCATCAAATGATGCACCATAAGCCTTTATTTACATGAATAATAAATTTGGAAGCATCCTTTACTTCCTATTTCACAAGCAAAATACTATTTTCCTGCAAAGAAAGAAAACAATATGAGTGTTTCATAATTCAAACATTTATCAAACAAATAATATAATTAAAGTAAACATATATCTATTGCATCAAGTTGGAGTGTACTAGTGTGTGCATTTAATAATAATAATACTATTAATAGAAATACAGTAATATCCAAATTTTGGATTAAGGACTAAATTGCCAATTAGATGTTAGAGAGATGGAAAATAACATATTGTGTAAATAAAATAAACATATAAATAAATATAATTTGTCCATACTGATATTTGGATTCAGGAGGGTAACCTAAATACGAATTTCATAGATATGAATTCAAATTTGAAACCTAAATATGAAAATGGGAGAAATAGGAAAAATAAAATAAAAAAAGAAGAAAGCAAACCTAACCGGGGCAGCCGCACCACTTTTGGCCCACTCCTCCTTTGCTATCATGTGCACGCGCGGCCCATTTCCCTTTGCACTGCCTCGGCCGCACGTGGCTCTACTCTAGGCGTTGGCTGGTGGCCGCCCTCGTCAGCCTCACCGTGCGAGTCGTCCGCAAGCACAGTGCGATCTCCGTCACTGACCAGTGGGGTCGGGCCGCAAGATCCTTCTTCTAGCTCCGATTGTTGCGATTTGTGCGTCGTTGTTGCCACGCCCTCCCCCTAGCTCGGACTAACCGAACCCTCCGAACCGCGCGGCGTATGACCCGGTCTCCTGGGGATAAATAGGCCTTCCCATGACTCGTTCCGCCCTCACACCCAGCTGAGATCCCATCGAGTTCACCAGGGGAGGGAGAAAGCGGGAGAGAGAGAAAGTGGGACGCCACCACCGTCGCAAGCGGCAATTCCTGTCGTTCGGGTCCCAAGGTGGGGTCACGAAGGGCCATCAACCTGTGTGGACTGCGTGCGCGCGTGCCCTTGATCCGAGAACCTTTGGAGCTCGTAAACAGGGAGCACCCGACCTCGGCGCCGCGCGCCATTCACCGCCACCGTCGTTTTGCGCATTCGCTAGCGATGTTGCCTCGATGGGAGTTCCAGATGGGGCGGCAAACCATGTGGGAGATGTACATGGCCATTTTCGAACGAAGGGGTGCGTGCTGGCGGGGGAATTTCTCGCCGTCGCGCAGCGACGCCATGAACCCGTCGTGCCGCATGGACAGCTTCACCCAGCCTCCCAGCCATCGGTAATGCCCCTTGGATCGATTCGATACCTCCTCTGCATTGTTTATCACCTAGTTACACTTCGAATCAAGTCCGGGCGCGCCGCGTAATCGATCTCTGCTGTGGGCACCGCCGTCCCGGGCGCGCGCCCCGCCGTGCTCGGCGGTCGGGTGGGGAAGAAAACCCCTGGTCGTTCGATTTGGCTTTGAGTGGCTTGGATCTGATCGGTGGCACCCCTCCCCCTTTTAGTTGTTTGAGATCTCAGTCGTTCATCTAACAACCAAGGGCTCCCGATGGGTCTAGGTGTGGGAGAGTATGAACCATTGATCTAGGATCAGACGGGTGGGATTGAGTTATCGTGTTTACATGCTCGGGTTGAGTGTGGACCGTCGGATCTAGATACAAGGTTCCGCATAGTGTAACACCCTAGGTGTTACTTAGAAGTTTTCACTCAAGGCTACACAAGTAAGCCCATCATCACATGTGACTTAAGTTGGGAAAGTACACCAAACTTGGAACTCAAGATCCTAAGTAAGTGCAACCCATCTTAGAAGTCATACCTTGGCTTGTCATGCACATATAATGGGGAGAATTGCCCAAACCCTAATGCAAACCCCTTTGGACAATTGGAGCACTAGAAGTAAGTATGACCAAAAGGCTATGAAAACCACATGATCATGACTTGGGCCAATTATAAAAGATGTAGTACACTTAATACCCTACAAATGATAGTAAGAAAGTGACCCCAAAAAGATTTCAGGAAAACCCCAAAAGGTTCACCAAAGGGTTGAGCATAAGAGAAAAATCAGAATTCTTCTAAGTCCAAAACCACCCCTTTTCCAAAGATCAAACATGTTCACCCTCATTCAAACTTCAAAACCACTTGACCCAATTGACAAAGTGGCGCCAAAATACCTATAGAACACCCTGGAAAAGTTTGAACCCGACCCTAAGTCGTTTGACATGACTTGGCATAGCTTTTGTCTCGGTTTGGACAGCTATGACAAAGACAACTTCTCACCCCTATATCTCCCTACCCCGACCACATCTCCCCTTGGAACTCACATCAAAAAGGTAGGATTTGGTGTAGGGAAGAGACCGTACACGGGGGTTTTGCCAAGATCTGCACGCTAAGGTGCTCAAATCGGCCGTTGAACCATGGCAGAAGCAAACCCACACGTGTTCGACGAGGGCTGACACTCGGGGGGCGCTCAGAGCACGCCCGTGCGCGAACCCCCGCGCGCCCGCGGCCACCCCGTGACCACGCCCGCGCCACGGCTATAAAGCCCGCCCTAGTGTCCGGCTATCTTCCCCGTTGCATCCTCTGTACCGTGAGAGTCTCCCTAGAGCTCACCCATAGCTCTGGCGACCTCCCCGCGACCCGCTAGAGCCGCCCGAGGACAACCACCGTGGCCGAACCCTTTCCCGCCCTCCTCCGCTCGATCCAAGCCCTTAGATAGCTCCACTAGGAGGCCGTGAAGCTTGCTCGAGCTTAAACCGAGGACCCCCGCCACCGTAATAGCGCAATCGTGTTCGCCGGAGTTCGGAACCCCACCGGAGCACGTGGACCGGGTGAGTCTCCGCACCATTTTCCAATTCACTGCACGCATAGCCTCTACGTCACCCCGTGGAGCTCCTCGTGCCGTTTAATTGAACTATGTCGCCGTGGTTAGGCCGGAGCACTCGCCGCCGACGAGTTCACCCACCTGCAAACGTGGACCGGCCGATTCTGGCCACCACCGCCGTCGAGCCGTACCTCGCTGTGACCGCCAGAACCTCCCAGAGACAACCCCGCCCCTCGCCGGACCTCCCTCGCCGCCGGTAAGCCGCGCCACCCTTTTTACTCCCGCGGGTACTATTTAAATAAGGGGAGGGACCTCGGGGGAGAAGAAGTAAAGGCCAGAGGGTTTTGTGCACTGTCAGCGACTCAAGGGAATAGTAGCACAGGGGTATAACTGAAGGGTTTTGTTTTAAAAGAAGCCCAGGGTCTTCGATGCAAAGTGGATTTCCAGAAAACCTTTTTAATATCCTGATTTAAATGCAAATAGAACTTGAAAAATTCATAACTTCAGTTTTGTTCACCCAAATCGAGTCAAACCAATTTTGCGAGATCCTAAATATTGTAAACTACTTAGGAAAAATATAAAACCCCTAAGTGTTGCAGAAAACTTCAAAGTTTTGATCTAAATGATCATCTGGTCAAAAAACTAAAGGAAATAAGGAAAAATAGCTACACTATTAGACTGGGATTAAGAAAATTCAGAGAAGTACTTAATCACTTCCTAACCTGTTTAAAAATAATAAACCCATCTGTACACCAAATTATGGTAGAGTTTGCCATTTAAATCATTTTTAGCTTAAAGTTAAAGAAAATATAAAAGGTAGTTTAAAATAAGAACCAGAGAGCACTCACATTTTTGTTAGCTCTCTTATTCAGTAAAGTTCACTAGAAAATTTTGTTAGACCCTTGTTTAGTACAAAAGAAATGAGATAACTTTTATTTTAAGAAAACAAGGAAAACTTAGAAAAACCCTAGAAAAATAATCCTGACGAAAAAACACCCCAAACCTTGGCATAACTAATGTTTTGTTATTATAAACATAGAGAAATTATGAGTTCTGTTGTTTGACATTTTTCAAATAACAAGTTAGTTGTAAGTGTCTTTTTAGTATTAAACTTTAGAAAAGCATAACTAAATAACCACTAAGTAACCTTCTGTGATTTTTGGCACAGAAGCATGTTATTACCTATAGATACCAGCAAAAATGACTCTTAGTACAGAACCCACCTCTAGATAAGAGTTGTAGTGCAAAGTGACCCCTTTGCCCCAACTTTTGTTATTTTTGTCCAGGGAATATTCTAATTATTCTAGACCCCAAATTTACAGGACAGACTACAGTGACCAATAGTAACCCACTGTAATTTTTTACAGAATTTTTGGAAAAATTTATATCACTGTTGTAGTTCAAACACACTCAAAAATCATAAATAGAAAATGAAAAGGGAATTTAATGGTGGAGACTAATGTTACCCTAACCAAACCAACAAAACCCCTTGAGTGCCTACTAAAACATTTAAGGGGCAATCCAAGTCTTAATCCATTATGCTTAGATAAAATCTCAAACCTAAATTGGTAAGCATAAATCACTAAAAGCCTCGTATGACAAGGAAGCCCTAAGTTATTAACTAACTTGGTTTTTCTTCACTAGGCATAATTGTTAATAAATTTTACATATCATAGCATGCATATATCTTATTCATTGCATTCGATAGATTGTAACCTCGCGGACGGAAAATACATCCTCGTGCCACAGCAAGGAGTTGCTCAGGAGGTAGCCTCGGATCCAGCACCAGAGCCTGCCCCAGCTTTTATGCATAACCTATTTATTATGCTATTTTACTACACCTAATGATTGTAGGATTGAATGTGCACTTAAGTGTAGGAGTTGTTTGAAACCCTAGTTGCATGATCTCAGGAATCCTTTTGAGATGGATACTAGTATGCTAGGTCGAGTAGCTGCTTTATTAATTAGGGATCTCGGTAGAAGTCGAGTGATTTTTCTAGCACTCGTGCGAGGTCAGGAATTGGTTGTATCCACTTTTATAGCATAATGATGTTGGCCTGTGGACAACAATCCATGGGTATTGGTTGTCTACAAGGTGGAAATTGGAATAAGGATTAAGGTGTGGTGCCGTGAGTCAAGCGTTTGAACGTACTAAACATATGCCGAGAAATATGGTAAATCGGTAAGCCTTGTACCTGAGTGAACCTGCCCGCAGACTTTACTCCTCACGCGACCTGAGACGTGGTCTCCCATTCCGGTTATGGTGGGTACAAGTGCGGTCACTGCACGACGACAGTCGGGGTCAGTGAGGCTTGTACGCCAAGGCGGTGAGCCCTGATCTGTTACCAGGGAATCGATGGGGACGGTTGATGTGTGTGGGGACGGAGTGCCTCGCCACGTCGTGCGTTTAGGTTTACCTTGCAAGGATAAAAACTCGATTCGAATCGTCTGCTTCTCGCAGCTAATGAGACTGCTTGATCCATGCTGCTACATTGAGTAACAAGTGGAAATGTGATGACTTGGAAAAAGTTGTTGATTGCTAAATGTTTGATACCATGTATGATTAGATAGGTATACATTTAGCCTTAAGAGAATCACACTTAAACTTGAAAAAGCTAAAACTTGATTTATAGACTCAGCTAGTGCTTTTGGCAACCAAACCCCTCAGCCAAACAGTTGCATGTCTAGAGGTAGAGGAGTAGACTCCTCACACCGGGTAAGTCTAGCTGAGTATTAGTATACTCAGCCTTGCTTGTGGCATAATTTTACAGGTTCTCTGGAGGACATGGTTGCTGGAGTGACTTGGCCGTCCATCTTGCCACCGGGTTGGACAGTCGAGTGTAACCCTACCTCGGCTGAGGAGGAGCATGAGGAGTGATGGGACAGGCTTCCCCATCCCTCCGTTTATTTATCGTTAGTTTTATTCCGCTGCATTCCGAACAATGATGACTACTTTTGCTAAAACTCTGATGATGATGTAATAAATTTAATACTCCTTAATGTATGGTTTTAGGCTTTATTGTATTTTCTCTGTGCCTCACCATCGAGTGAGTACGTGGTACTTGATCCTGTTAGTGGCCTCGTCGGACTAGATCCGAGGGACTGACGTATTATTCCCATTTAAGTGTGGTCTAGCCTCTAAGGCTATGAAAACCACATGATCATGACTTGGGCCAATTATAAAAGATGTAGTACACTTAATACCCTACAAATGATAGTAAGAAAGTGACCCCAAAAAGATTTCAGAAAAACCCCAAAAGGTTCACCAAAGGGTTGAGCATAAGAGCAAAATCAGAATTCTTCTAAGTCCAAAACCACCCCTTTTTCAAAGATCAAACGTGTTCACCCTCATTCAAACTTCAAAACCACTTGACCCAATTGACAAAGTGGCGCCAAAATACCTATAGAACACCCTAGAAAAGTTTGAACCCAACCCTAAGTTGTTTGACACGACTTGGCATAGCTTTTGTCTCAATTTGGACAGCTAGGACAAAGACTACTTCTCACCCCTATATCTCCCTACCCCGACCACATCTCCCCTTGGAACTCACATCAAAAAGGTAGGATTTGGTGCAGGGAAGAGATCGTACATGGGGGTTATGCCAAGATCTGCATGCTAAGGTGCTCAAATCGGCCGTTGAACCATGGCAGAAGCAAACCCACACGTGTTCGACGAGGGCTAACACTCGGGGGCGCGCTCAGAGCACGCCCGTGCGCGAACCCCCGCGCGCCCGTGGCCGCCCCGTGACCACGCCCGCGCCACGGCTATAAAGCCCGCCCTAGTGTCCGGCTATCTTCCCCGTTGCATCCTCTGTACCGCAAGAGCCTCCCCAGAGCTCGCCCATAGCTCCGGCGACCTCCCCGCGACCCGCCAGAGCCGCCCGAGGACAACCACCATGGTCGAACCCTTTCCCGCCCTCCTCCGCTCGATCCAAGCCCTTAGATAGCTCCACTAGGAGGCCGTGAAGCTTGCCCAAGCTTAAACCGAGGACCCCCGCCACCAGAATAGCGCAATCGTGCTCGCCGGAGTTCGTAACCCCGCCGGAGCACGTGGACCGGGTGAGTCTCCACACCATTTTCCAATTCACTGCACGCATAGCCTCTACGTCACCCCGTGGAGCTCCTCGTGCCGTTTAATTGAACTATGTCGCCGTGGTTAGGCTGGAGCACTCGCCGTCGACGAGTTCACCCGCCTGCGCACGTGGACCGACCGATTCCGGCCACCACCGTCATGGAGCCATACCTCGCTGTGACCGCCAGAACCTCCCGGAGCCAACCCCGCCCCTCGCCGGACCTCCCTCGCCGCCGGTAAGCCGCGCCGCCCTTTTTACTCCCGCGGGTACTATTTAAATAAGGGGAGGGACCTCGGGGGAGAAGAAGTAAAGGCCAGGGGGTTTTGTGCACTATCAGCGACTCAAGGGAATAGTAGCATATGGGTATAACTGAAGGGTTTTGTTTTAAAAGAAGCCCAGGGTCTTCGATGCAAAGTGGATTTCCAGAAAACCTTTTTAATATCCTGATTTAAATACAAACAGAACTTGAAAAATTCATAACTTCAGTTTTGTTCACTCAAATCGAGTCAAACCAATTTTGCGAGATCCTAAATATTGTAAACTACTTAGGAAAAATATAAAACCCCTAAGTGTTGCAGAAAACTTCAATGTTTTGATTTAAATGATTATCTGGTCAAAAAACTAAAGGAAATAAGGAAAAATAGCTACACTATTATTCTGGGATTAAGAAAATTCAGAGAAGTAATTAATCACTTCTTAACCTGTTTAAAAATAATAAACCCCTCTATACACCAAATTAAGGTAGAGTTTGCCATTTAAATCATTTTTAGCTTAAAGTTAAAGAAAATATAAAAGGTAGTTTAAAATAAGAACCAGGGAGCACCCACATTTTTGTTAGCTCTCTTATTCAGTAAAGTTCACTAGAAAATTTTGTTAGAACCTTGTTTAGTACAAAAGAAATGAGATACCTTTTATTTTAAGAAAATAAGGAAAACTTAGAAAAACCCTAGAAAAATGATCGTGAGGAGAAAACACCCCAAACCTTGGGATAACTAATGTTTTATTATTATAAACATAGAGAAATTATGAGTTCTGTTGTTTGACATTTTTCAAATAACAAGTTAGTTGTAAGTGTCTTTTTAGCATTAAACTTTAGAAAAGCATAACTAAATAACCACTAAGTAACCTTCTATGATTTTTGGCACAGAAGCATGTTATTACCTATAGATACCAGCAAAAATGACTCTTAGTACAGAACCCACCTCTAGATAAGAGTTATAGTGCAAAGTGACCCCTTTGCCCCAACTTTTGTTATTTTTGTCCAGGGATTATTGTAATTATTTTGGACCCCAAATTTACAGGACATACTACAGTGACCAATAGTAACCCACTGTAGATTTTTACAGAATTTTTGGAAAAATTTAAATCACTATTGTAGTTCAAACACACTCAAAATCATAAATAGAAAATGAAAAGGGAATTTGATGGTGGAGACTAATGTTACCCTAACCAAACCAACAAAACCCCTTGAGTGCCTACTAAAACATTTAAGGGGCAATCCAAGTCTTAATCCATTATGCTTAGGCAAAATCTCAAACCTAAATTGGTAAGCATAAACCACTAAGAGCCTCGTATGACAAGGAAACCCTAAGTTATTAACTAACTCGGGTTTTCTTCACTAGGCATAATTGTTAACAAATTTTACATATCATAGCATGCATATATCTTATTCATTGCATTCGATAGATTGTAACCTCGCGGACGGAGAATACATCATCGTGCCAGAGCAAGGATTTGCTCAGGAGGTAGCCCCGGATCCAGCACCAGAGCCTGCCCCAGAGGATCTGCCTGCCCCAGCTTTGGAAGGCAAGCCCCGGTTTTATGCATAACCTATTTATTATGATATTTTACTACACCTAATGATTGTAGGATTGAATGTGCACTTAAGTGTAGGAGTTGTTTGAAACCCTAGTTGCGTGATTCAGGAATCCTTTTGAGATGGATACTAGTATGCTAGGTCGAGTAGCTGCTTTATTAATTAGGGATCTTGGTAGAAGTCGAGTGATTTTTCTAGCAATCGCGTGAGGTCAGGAATTGGTTGTATCCACTTTCATAGCATAATGATGTTGGTATGTGGACAATAATCCATGGGGATTGGTTGTCTACAAGGTGGAAATTGGAATAAGGATTAAGGTGTGGTACCGTGAGTCAAGCGTTTGAACGTACTAAACATATGCCGAGAAATATGGTAAATCGGTAAGCCTAGTACCTGAGTGAACCTGCCCGCAGACTTTACTCCTCACGCGACCTGAGACGTGGTCTCCCATTCCGGTTATGGTGGGTACAAGTGCGGTCACTGCACGACGGCAGTCGGGGTCAGTGAGGCCTTGTACGCCAAGGCGGTGAGCCCTGATCTGTTGCCAGGGAATCGATGGGGACGGTTCATGTGTGTGGGGACGGAGTGCCTCGCCACGTCGTGTGTTTAGGTTTACCTTGCAAGGATAAAAACTCGATTCGAATCGTCTGCTTCTCGCAGCTAATGAGACTGCTTGATCCATGCTGCTACATTGAGTAACAAGTGGAAATGTGATGACTTGGCAAAAGTTGTTGATTGCTAATGTTTGATACCATGTATGATTAGATAGGTATACATTTAGCCTTAAGAGAGTCACACTTAAACTTGAAAAAGCTAAAACTTGATTTATAAACTCTGCTAGTGCTTTTGGCAACCAAACCCCTCAGCCAAACAGCTGCATGTCTAGAGGTAGAGGAGTAGACTCCTCACACCGGGTAAGTCTAGCTGAGTATTAGTATACTCAGCCTTGCTTGTGGCATAATTTTACAGGTTCTCTGGAGGACATGGTTGCTGGAGTGACTTGGTCGTCCATCTTGCCATCGGGTTGGACAGTCGAGTGGGACCCTACCTCGGCTGAGGAGGAGCATGAGGAGTGATGGGACAGGCTTCCCCATCCCTCCGTTTATTTATCGTTAGTTTTATTCCGCTGCATTCCGAACAATGATGACTACTTTTGCTAAAACTCCGATGATGATGTAATAAATTTAATACTCCTTAATGTATGGTTTTAGGCTTTATTGTATTTGCTCTGTGCCTCACCATCGAGTGAGTACGTGGTACTTGATCCTGTTAGTGGCCTCGTCGGACTAGATCCGAGGGACTGACGTGTTATTCCCATTTAAGTGTGGTCTAGCCTCTAAGGCGGGACTTAGGCACTTAAGTTAGAATAATTCGGGCGATTCCGCCACACATAGCATACCGGTTCGGGCATGGACGAATCTATTCTGCACCGTCGGTCTCGCATCCAACGATGCAGATCAACCAATACCCCTTCGTCGTGCCTCCTTTGCGTAAGAGCCCCTGATCTTCACAGTAATCAACCCGCAGTCCTCTCTGGTGGGAACCTGAGTCTTAGAAATTTTATAGTATAACCCCATGGTTCTCTGTATTTAGTGTTCGGCCCAGAGAACAAAGAAATTAGGTAAATACTTATTGAAATTTATTTTTAGTACACAAATAAATCAATAAACTTGGGAAATTCATATTTAATCCATCCTAACTCCAAATTAATTCATTCCAGTGAAATTTATTTTGTAGTAATTGTTGGGGGCCTTCGGCTTCCGATGGTCCTCAAAAATATGATTTAACAATGTTTCTGGAGTATGATACATGAATAGGTACCTTCGGACTTAGGACAAAACTACAGTGTGAAGAAGCACAAAGAATACGAAGGATGGCGCAGAGCCGAAGCTATGCGCAGGAAAGCTTCGGCGTGATAACAGAAAAGGGAACCAACTTAAAAGGGAAAAGGCTATTTAGACCCCGATGGACGATCATAGAGTTATTAGCAAATGTAAAGGGCATGGGTGTAATTTTACATGGGTTGCGTCCCGTGCCTATAAATAGATGAACAGTGCTCCTGTACTGTTCACGCTGATTGGACATTTTGCTTTTGCGTCACGCTTGTATTTTTACCTTCTTTCAGGCCGAAGGTACTTTTGTAACTTGTTAATATTCCTATTTTTCTTTAATAATAAAAATAGAAATGAGTTGTTGATAATAAATAACTGTGGATATTGTTTTTTTTATATCTCATATGTTTCTTTCCTCGTTTATATGTTACTTTGACGAAGGTACGTCCTTCACAACCTTCGTCCGTAAATCATTATCTCTCAAAGGGATATAATTCTTCGAAGGACGAAGGACTTTAACATTTAACATTATCTGTGTTGCCTTGTTCTTGACTCATAGTATTTGAGAACAAGTCCCCAACATTGGCGCCCACCTCCGGTGAACCCTTTTCGACCACTCTCGGCAAGCATCGACCTTCGTCATGCCGCCAAAGAAAGCTTCAGCAACAGGGGATGCCGCTCTGGAGCCGCTGGACCCGAACCAGGAGACCCTTTCTCTTCGGGAGGCCCGAAGCCAGAAGAGGAAGGCCACCAGTCCAATGCCTCAGGAGGACGACTTGGACCAAGAAATCAGGAATATGGAGATGCTTCATCAGCAGGTCCAACGGAAGAAGGAAAAGATGGCTCGCCTAGCTGACCTGCAAAGGCAGATAGACGAAGCCTCTGAAGAAGTTCGACATCTTGCTCAGGATGAGCAAAACCGAAGGCCCCAGCATAGAGAGCTTCACCAAGAGGGCTTCG
The DNA here is from genome assembly GCF_902167145.1 of Zea mays. Taxonomy (NCBI): domain Eukaryota; kingdom Viridiplantae; phylum Streptophyta; class Magnoliopsida; order Poales; family Poaceae; genus Zea; species Zea mays. The sequence continues at coordinate 39,621,221 of NC_050104.1, read as the reverse complement.
TCAACGAGGATGACTGGTATGAGGACTTCCACCATGGAAATTTTGCCTTTGACGATGCTTCTCCTCTGTCAGCTGAACTGCAGGCTACACCTTGGCCCCCGTCTTACAAACCAACCTCAGCTCCTCATGTACGATAGACACTCAGATCCGAACAACTTCTGATGAGCTACGAAGCAACAATATCTTCATATGGTGGTAATACTGCAGTCATGGCGAAATCCTTCGTCATGGCAGTCAAAAATGTTGCACAAACCTGGTACTCCTCTCTTCAGCCAGGAACAATCACGTCATGGCAAAAGCTGAAGGACATGCTTATCACCAGTTTCCAAGAGTTTCAGACGAAGCCAGTCACTGCTCAAGCTTTGTTCCAGTGCACCTAGGATCACGAAGAATACCATCAGGCGTATGTCCGATGGTTCTTACGACTGAGGGCACAGGCGCCAATGGTGCCCAATGAAATTGTCATTGAGGCCATGATTAAGGGGCTTTGGCCAGGACCTACAGCCCAATACTTCACCAGGAAACCCCCTCAGACCCTGGAGAAACTGCTTCAGAAGATGGATGAATACATCCGAGCTGATAATGACTTTCGACAGAGAAGGGAGGAAGCTTACAGATTCTCCGAAATGACCAGGGGCTTCGGAGGGAGAGTCCATCCTAGGCATGTCAGATCAATTCATTCCACTCAGAATGACGACAGAGGAAGCCAACAACAGAGGCCACAATATTCCTCCCAGGCTTCAGGGCAACAACAGAGCTATCCTCGGCCCCCAGCTCCAAGGTGCAGAGGCGCCAGGGGCTTCGGAGGAAGGTTTGGGGATCAACCCAGAAAAATTTATTGCCTATTCTGCGGTGAGGACAAGGACCATACTACCAGGATGTGCCATGTCACCATCCAAAAACATAAAGAGATAGCAGAAGCTGCAGCACAGCAGAGCCAGCCGAAGCAAGTTATGCATACTGCTTCGTACCACTCACCGTACATTCCAGAATATGTGGGTAACCATTCTGCAGCTTCTGTTGCTTCGACAAGCCAATCTCAGGCATCTTGGCAACAACTTCCACCTCCACCACCAATACAGCGAGGCCAACAGCCAGAAGGGAGCCAACACACTCATCAGCAACGAGACTTCAGAGAGGAGTCCGAAGCTCGCACAGTCAACAGTACTGTACCAGAGTCGAAGCACATTTACTAGAAGATATCCTGCTACTGAAATAGTTCTTGCATATGTTACCATTTTTCTTTTTAATAAGGAACAATCATTGAAAGCCTAAGTTTTTCTTGTTGTTTTCAATTTCTTGTAACAAGCTTCATTTTTGTCATAGTGAAAATATATCTTATACACAGATATACGGAATCCAAAAAGTTGCCGAAGCATGAAAACTCGTTCTTAAGAGCTCGTGGCTACAGAAAGTATCTCCGAAGCTACAAAAAGTCGTTCTTAAGGGAACGCAGCGTAAGTTTTCTGCTCAAAAGTCGTTCCAGAGGGAATGCAGAGCTTACAGTGAAAAATAAACGCTGATACCGTCGAAGTAAAAGGCGAAGAAGCTCCTAAGGGAGGCTTACAACGAAAAATAAACGTTGATACCGCTGAAGTAAAAGGCGAAGAAGCTCCTAAGGGAGGCTTACAACGAAAAATAAACGCTGATACCGCTGAAGTAAAAGGCGAAGAAGCTCCTAAGGGAGGCTTACAGCGAAAAATAAACGCTGATACCGCTGAAGTAAAAGGCGAAGAAGCTCCTAAGGGAGGCTTACAGCGAAAAGTCAACGCTGATACACCGAAAAATAAACGGTGAAGCCGAAAAATAAATGGCAAAGAGACTGTGTTCTACTGTGGGAACGTGTGCGTATCTTCGGCACAAATATCATTTTGCATATCATAGCATCATCACATCATTCGCATAACATGACATCATACATCATATTGCATCAATGGCACAAGAAGGGAATACAATGTTAATCTTCGGAAATTGTTTCGAAGAAATTGTGCCAAGGCACAAAATAAAGTTTGAAGAAGTACAATTTCGTCAACTTTAGTATCAGAGGAGATCTATTGCTTACGAAGCTTAATATTTTCACGAATATGGATATTCTTCACGAAGCATGAAAAGAAGGGAAGGTGTTTTTTCGCCAAAGGCTCAAAAACGGTATGTATGTAATGTTTCATGCATCGTAAAGAACTGAATTACATACAACTTATATATTACTTTCAAAACTATAGAATATTACACACTTTTTTCAGCAAATATTACATCAGTATTCCGAATGTTTTTACAACAATAGCTATTCTTCTCTTAAAACTACTTCTGCAGCTTCGTTTAGTAGTTGAGTCACAACTTTGTCCATAATAGCTTCGGCCATCTTAGTAATTTCATCTTCATTTTTTGCTTCGGGGTCGGCTTGTGACTCGAAGGGCTCCGGGGGAGGAGATAATTCGGCTGCGATATAAAACATGAATAAGTTCGAAGTCACAAGAATAAAACATAAAGTCAAAAGCAATTAGACAATACCTATCCGCCTTTCAAGTTCTGCAGTTTTTTCAACTGTCTTTGCTGCTTCTCTAGCATCGTGGGGATCTTTTTCACTTTTCTTTATAATTTCGTGAGCCATCCCTCGGCCACCACTTTCCCAGATGTCGGTGAAAAACTTTCCACCAACAAAGCTTGCCTCGGCCGAGGGGTCTTTTATATCTTCAATAGAGAGCGCAGCTTCAGCTTGGGCCAGAATCTTCACATGCTCGCATCCTGCCTTCTCCAAAATAGCTGCGATTCCCCTGGCGCCTGAGAAGGCACAGACATCTCCACGGCCACTTAAAACTTCCTCAAAAGCTTTGGCTTCGCCGTTGATCCAGTCAATTGGACCTTCGGGATCACCCAGTACGAAGTTGTCTTCATTCGAATATGCGCCGACGCTGGCGAAACTAGTCTTAATTTTTCCCACGCACTCTATGGATTTTTCATAACATCTTTCTCTTGAAGACCGAAGTTCTGTAGTTGTTTTCTCCCAATGATTTTTCCAGTAATCACTGGCATCTCGGTCAGCTTCGGCAATTGCACATTTTAATTTTTCCTCTGCCAGCTGTTTCCGAAGATCTTCAATTTCGCATTTTTGGGTCTCAGCTTGGGCTTTTGAAGTAGCCTCGTCTTCTTTTATCTTGTTTATCAATGAGTTTAATATTTTGTCTTTTTCAAGACCTTCGTTCCTTAGTTCAATTACTTCGGAACGAAGGTTATTTAAGGCCATGGTATATCCCTCGTCTTCAGCGCTTTTTTGTGCTCTGAGGGCGTTGCTAAGAATAAGGCCCTGCAAAGGGGTGTGGTATTAAGTATAAGCAAACGAAAAAAATTTGTTTTTAAGTACAAAAATCTTATTCTCTCACCTTTAAGCTGTTGTATGCTAAGCTGTCGGCCAATTCATCTTTTGATAACACTGAGAGCCCGTCTTCTAGCGTCGGGAATCCGAAGCTTCTTCCCATCTCCCGGCATACAGAGATCTCCTTGTTGTCTAGGAGACAATATAAGAAGTCTTCTTCTCCGCTGCCGTTGAAAATCAATGCCCCTTCGGATATTTCAATTTTTGGGCATAGAACTGAGCTTCTTGCTTTTCTTTTTCAGTCAACTTTTTCCCCGAAGCATGTCGTAAAATATAATTGAGAGCTTCGGAAAATGCTTCGGGGGTGGCAGTGGCAGTTTCTTCAGCCAAAATTTGTTCTGCCGCTTCTGTTTCTTTTTCTCTGGTTTCCAAGGATTTCCCCTTGGCAGGCTCTGAAGGCCCAGCTTCAGTCTCAGCCTGGTGCTTTGTAGCTTCGGCTTCAGAGGCTGTTGTCTCAATTTGCGCTTTTTGAACTTCGGCAATTTTCTTCGGAGTAGAGCTTGAAGACTTTATTGTCTCCAGTACATCCAGAACATTAACCATCCTTTTCCTTTTGGGGGTCATTGCTAGACCTTTTTGGGTTTTTGGCACTTCAACTTCTGCTGAAGGACTTAAAATTTCTGATGTTTTTGTCCCTTCAGCTCTCGGCTCTCCAATTTTTTCAGCCTTCGGCATTGCGGCCGGCTCTTCATTCTTCTGTGTAAGAGCAGGTCCTTTGGCCTCAATATCCGTAGAGGTCTCACCACCAAATTCGGGCACTGAGGCCGGTTCGATGAAGCGCGGTCGGTGAGTAAGGACCTTCACCCTTTTCCTCTTTGGCGCGGCCTCACTTAGAGCAACTGAAGCATCACCTTTTCCAGAAGTTGCGCTTTTTCTCTTTTGCCCTTTCAGCGGGTATCGGTAATCTAGGTACATAAACCCAATAGCATCGAAAACTCTATTCAACCTCTTCTTCTTCCGACCTCCGAAGGTCGCAGACAGCGCGTTATCTTCTGCCTTTGAATATGGTCCAAGTAGTTCGTCGCTTGTAGCTTCGATGCACTTCAGCCAATCATCATCTGGCTCAATAAACTTACCCTCGTATCTGAAGGTGTATTTCAACCTAACCAATCCACCTTCGTCAGACTTACTGATAGTTTCCTTTGGCATTTCCCATTGCTCTACAAGCGGCCATACTCTGAAGGTTATGTGCTCCTGGACTAAATCTCTCGTCCCGATGAAACAACAGACTATGTCGAAGGCCTTTTGGCATTCTTCGGCTGCTTCATCAATTTCCACCTTCGGTTTCCGAAGGCCGAAGCGCTGCCAGGACGCATGATAATATCTTTAATGTCTTCTCGTGCCTTTAAATTGTTTTTCACGTAAAACCATTCCTTCATCCAGTCCCCAGGCCATCTTTTCCGGAAGGTTGGCACGGGGCAGCTCGAGCCAGAGCGGGCGACGAAGCTATAGCAGCCAAAATTGTTATGATATTGCTCTTTTCCCCAGGGTTTCGTCTCATATAACAGTTCATGCATAATGCAGAAACTTTTTGCATTTGGCTCCAAGCCCTGGCTCCTCATGGCCCAAACGAAGATTCCCATTCTTATGATTGCTTCGGGAGTAATTTGATGAAGGTAGACCTGATAGATCATTAAAACCTCAACCACAAATTTTCTTAAGGGGAACCGAAGCCTAGCTTTAAAAAAGCTTCGGAAGATCACAACTTCATTCTCTTCGGGAGTAGGCACAATTCTCTCTCTGTCATCTGCCCTCACAGTAGACATGTCTCGAAAATATCTCCCCCTCATGTTGTTAAGATGGCTCTGTTTAATAGTTGATTTTCCAAAGACTGTGTGACTTGGTAGCCACGGTCGATCTTCGGAGTCTTCGCCTCCACTTTCCACATCATAACTATCACTTTCACCGGTGTCTTCAGATAAACCTTCTAAAATCTCTCTAGTGATCTTTTCTGTATTCGTCTTTGCTATCGATTCAAGAAATCCAAGATTCTTCTCCTCAGAAAGGCTCAGCTTCGTCTCGGCAATAGCTTTTTTTATCTTGAGTCATCTTCGAAAATGTTGAAAATGTGCTCTTAAGGCTGAAGCTAAAAAAATCTAAAAAACCAGGCAAGCGTTGGTGTGCAAGAGCTAAAAAGTTGGGAAAGCAAGAGCAGATGGCAAGAAAGCGTGCCAAGTGTGCTCACGGTATGCTCTTATTTATACGCCTGGTGCGTTGCAAGTGGAAGGGTCCCGCTTGTCATTGACTGTTGCTATTCTAGCAAGGGGAAGGTGTTTTTTCGGACCTTCGGCTTAAGGCCTTCGTCCATATCGCAATCTGAATTTATCATTCTAACAAATTAATATTGTGAGGGGCTACCGTTGGGGGCCTTCGGCTTCCGAAGGTCCTCAAAAATATGATTTAACAATGTTTCTGGAGTATGATACATGAACAGGTACCTTCGGACTTAGGACAAAACTACAGTGTGAAGAAGCACAAAGACTACGAAGGATGGCGCAGAGCCAAAGCTATGCGCAGGAAAACTTCGGCGTGATAACAGAAAAGGGAACCGACTTAAAAGGGAAAAGACTATTTAGACCCCGATGGACGATCATAGAGTTATTAGCAAATGTAAAGGGCATGGGTGTAATTTTACATGGGTTACGTCCCGTGCCTATAAATAGATGAACAGTGCTCCCGTACTGTTCACGCTGACTGGACATTTTGCTTTTGCGTCACGCTTGTATTTTTACCTTCTTTCAGGTCGAAGGTACTTTTGTAACTTGTTAATATTCCTATTTTTCTTTAATAATAAAAATAGAAATGAGTTGTTGATAATCAATAACTGTGGATATTGCTTTTTTTATATCTCATATGTTTCTTTCCTCGTTTATATGTTACTTTGACGAAGGTACGTCCTTCACAACCTTCGTCCGTAAATCATTCTCTCTCAAAGGGATATAATGCTTCGAAGGACGATGGACTTTAACGTTTAACATTATCTGTGTTGCCTTGTTCTTGACTCATAGTATTTGAGAACAAGTCCCCAACAGTAATATTGTTTATAACTTAGTGTCTCTGTTTTGACATAAAAACAATAATAAAATTTATCCCCTAATTAATCTTATATTAAATACATAAAACCTTAGGAAAATCATAACTCCTCTGTTTTAACTCCAATTTGATCCGTTCAAGTTGAGTTAGTCTCGTATAACTATTTACTACGCAGTAGTAACATTTGTTATATGATATCCCCTACTTTTATAATTAGGTAATTAATTGGATTAATCTATGTCCATTGGATTAACTTCTGATACTATGATTATAATTTGACTAGATAATCTTTAACCAAATAATGACTTAGATTGAAGTTGAGATAGTTATTTATAGAATAACCTCTTATATGATTTATATTAACCAATTTATAATATAGTTTAATATTTTAATCACATAAATCTTCTATAAAATCATAACTCCTTAACGGTAACTCTGATTTTAGTGGTTCTCGTTCCCACGATCTCGTAGCAACGCGTAGATTATTATTATGCAGTTTGTTCTTATGTTTGGTGTGATGTTAATTTTGTCTATACCATGTTTGTTTGTATTGCTACGACTATCAGTGCGGTCACGAGGATTTGAAGAATCATCCTGGTACCTAGATTCTCAAGTGCCAGGCAAGTTATGCCCTTGATAAACTTTTGTTACCCAATAATATTCTTTATTATCATTATTCAATGCATAGTTTTAATTTTGATGGGTCCCAATAGGTCACCCTAGTCTGTTTATCCTTTTTACCTTGTTTACCCCTGAATCATTTGGGTAGTTATGCTATTGCTTTATATGGTTTTGGGTTAATATTTCATTATATCCATGTTCCAATTATTCTGTTATTTTACTTATGTTCATGTCAAGATCATTAATGTTAATTGGAACATGGAGCTTAACTTGAGAAACACGTGCCACCACAAGGGTGGAATGGGACGCCCTTGGCTGACTAATTAGGAAAGCTAGTGGAAGACTACCTTACCCGAAAGGGGCAAGGGCAGTAGGGGATTGCATGCAAGGAGGTTCTCGGGTTGATTTTGCTGCGATGATGGTCAGACGGGGGATTCTTGCAAGTGCTCTTCCCATAAACTGTAGCGGGTTTTCGGAAGCTAGTGGAACTTTGTAAAGGCCTCGTAGTGGATCCCTAGCCATTCACCTCGGTAGTGTCTAAGGGCCTTGCAAACCCTGGCGACTTGGGATACACGACTTGTGGGTATAGGGTACAACCTCTGCAGAGTATAAAACTGTTATACTAGCCGAGCTCATGGTCATGAGCAGCTCAGGACTCTCGCATGATTAAATATGGAACCTAAACTCAATTTGTCATTTGCATGTGCATGGGAATCATTACTAATTTTGTTCTATTATTTTATTGTGGTTTGGTATTTACTTACACTTAGTAACTGCTAATAAAATTTTGACCAACTTATAAAAGCAATGATCAGCTTCAACCTTTATATTATTGATCAGCCTTACACATCACATGAACTCCCACCTTTGGTGAGTTCATGCACACTGGTTTCCCCACAACTTGTTGAGCTATGATCATGTGTGAGCTCACCCTTGCTGTCTCACACCCCCCACAGGAGATGATCAGGTGGTTCAAGAGGAGCCACACAACGAGGAGTTCGATTCGATCTAGGTGGCGTCTCCCAGTTGACTTTTCGGCGCCAAGGATGGATTTTAGATCCTTTTATATTTATATTTTATTTTGTAAGACTTCCGCTATGTAATAAATACTCTAATTATTGTGACATTTATCTCTATACACTCTGTTATTATATATGTTTTCTTCTTTGGCGCATGTATGAGATGCACCCGGCTTTGTCACTTTAAATCTGGGTGTGACAGAAGTGGTATCAGAGGAAATGTTGACTGTAGGACGAAACCTAGATAGAACTGGACAACCATTACCTACTTACCTTACTCTGATTCTTTCTATACCTTTCTTGATCCAGTCTCATCTACTGTTCTACTCTGATTAACCTTACCTTTGCTACTCCGATTCTTTTCTAAACTTATCTTAATATTTTCTCATCTATTTCCGCTTTACTCTGATTATTCTTACCTGTTCTTTCTAAAAGATAAATGTGGATTTCACACTTTGAAATCTTGTGCCTAAAGTGACCTTTAGGAATAGGAGACCTACTCTTAGGAACAAAAACAAAACTATTTTTATAGGTATCTATACGTTTGAGTGTTTGTTCTTATGATATCTGTCTGATTTGGATCTTTGATTGAGTGTGATTAGTTGTGGAGTAATGTCCACAATTACATTTACGTAAAGGCATAAATAAATAAAATTTATGAGATAACAAAACAACTTAGATTATCCTCCATTAAAGTGTACATATTTCATATAGATCCACCTTATCTTAATAGATCTATCTTATCTTAACAGATTCTCTCTTATCTTAATAGATTCATCTTATCTTGAAAAGATTTTATCTTATCCCAATAGATCTAAATGACCTCAAAAGATTCTACCTTATTCTTATAAATTCGTCTTGTCCTAGTATGTATACTTATCCCAACCACTTTGCTTATCTCATTATGGGATAACAATCATGATCTAATCCAAATTAATTTGATCTTATCTAGACTAAACAAGTCATATCAATATATTCTAGATCTTATCTAGTCTAATCTGATTACACCAATTTAATTCTGATCCCATCTAATCTGATCAGATCTAACCTAATGGACAAACATGTTAAATAATACTGGTAAAATAAGATTGGGTCCTACTCTTATAAATATGTTTTAATCCAAGTTGGTATGAGATTCCAATTTAGACTAGACCACATACAACAACCTGGCCATATGCAACTACCTTAACCATCCGTGGTTGCATAACCCCTCTGTTTTAACCGATAGAGATTCTGACCTACCTACACCATATAACACCTCCTATCTCAAAAGATTCGAACATATATTTATTCTACCCTGTTAGATTTATCTAACTTAAACTAAGTTTAATCCAGTTATATCCAATATAATCTAGACCCTACCTAATCTAATCTATGTTACAAGTATTAATTAAACCATATTCCGATAAATGGGTCTTAACACTAAATTGGTGTTTTAGACCAACTCTTTCGTGAAACCACGACCTAGCCTATGTGATAGGTTGCCCAACCCATCCATCCCAAAAGCAAAGCAAAACTTTGTTTAATCTCCCTAACCCATATACCGCAATTGTTATCCCAACTCAGATAATGGCATCCAACCGCACAATCGATGGTTCTTAAATCAGACCTAAGAAGAAGGTTAACCTCGACAATGAAAGATAGAAGTAGAAACAGATCTTCGGATAAATCAAGATCCACCACACGGGATAAAAAGTCTACCTTACTTAACTTTCTTTTACCCCCAAATCTGCTTTACACTCACCAAATAGCTAAAGCATGATGTACCCTTGCTTCTATACCACACCTGCTAATGGCATAAAAAGAATTTCAGGTGTATAAACAAATATAGAATTTCATAAGGATAAAGTCTTTTCCTTGCCATAATCTTTCTTACCTCAACCTGTTCAGTTTATATCCCACATAAATAGTAGCTGGATACCAATGCTCTCCCGATCTTCCACTACCTCCTCCACCACCACCAGCTCCACCAAGCTACATAAACATATATATGTATACTACTACTATTTGTAAGATCTAAATGTTACTTTAGTTAGTAAAGGGTATTGTCGGTACCCTGAAACAGGGGTACCCCTTACTACAGTATGAAGACGCGGTGCCCGCGCGGCTATCTCAAGTCGCGTGGTGAACAACACCCGACCCCACCACGTGAACGGCTCCGGGGCCGCCACGTGGCCAGAGAAGACAAAATCCTCCAAGGTATCAACAGTGGGTCTGGACCCCCATGGGAAAGTGTCGGACCCTTGCATATACGGACCAGACCTCCGGGCAAGGTCCAGGACCTCCACGGGTACAAACCGGACCCCTGGGACGGGTCCCGGACCCCTCTGTGTGGGGTCCGGGCCACGCACGGCAGGGTCTCAGGATTCTGGGACAAAGAATACCCGGACCTTAATCAAGACCAGGCGGGGGTCCGGATCCGACATGTGTTCAGACCATGCCGTGTACGCTTCTGCTCCCCGCTCAGGCAGAGACCCGATGCTGCCACGTGGCCCACTGCCCGTGACGTAAGCCAGCGGGTGGAGCCTGACGTAAGACCTCTAGGCCGCGTGACCTCTGCATTTATTGTGGATAAGTTGCGCCGCCTGTCCATTCCACTGGCAGGTGATGTGTCGCCTCAGCATTTAATGAGCCCTGACCACTCCACTGGCAGGCGATGTGCCGCCTCAGCATTTAATGAGCCCTGTCCACTTCGCTGACGGGCGGCGACCAGGCCATCCTGCATGCAGCGTGCCTGTCCATTCCGTTGGCAGGCAGTACACCCGTGCTGCGGCATACACTATGCTCATCATCACTTGCGCGTTACCGAGGAAGCAGCGCGGGATATCAATACTATATGCAATACAGACATTATGGCGCTCGGAGATCACCCTGGCGTTACAGGTAGTAGTTACTTCCTTCCATTTTGCCCCTGGGCCCACATGTTGGGGCTCAGTATCCTTGTACGTTCCCCCCTTGAGCTATAAAAGGGAGGGTACACAACGTTACAAGGAAGACCCAACTTAGTCTCAAGCTCACTTAGACTCTCAGACTCACAAGTTCATACAAACTCTCAAGCTCAATACAGCACACAGTGGAGTAGGGTATTACGCTCTGGCGGCCCAAACCACTCTAAACCCTTGTGTGTTCTTGTGTTCTTCCCGATTCCATCTAGCAGGCAAAACTCTTAGGCCCCTCCTCATCTTAGGATTTAGGGCGGGTGCGTTCCGCCACCCGGCCGGAGAATTCCCTCTCCGACATTTGGCGCGCCAGGTAGGGGCTTAGGCTTTAGGTTTTTGCTTGTTTTCCTGCTCGACACCATGGTCCACATCGTCGAGCACCATGATTTCATGCCCGAGGATTTCATGGTGGAAGAGGCGGCTGCCTCTTCCACACCACGGGCCACCAACCTCCTTGCGCTGGGTGCCGCTGCTGTGCACTCTGAGCGGCATCACACTCCCGCGCAAACGTCCAGGGCGTCTAGGGCTGCGCCTGGGGCGCTGTCTGCGGCTAGAGAATTGCTGTGCCACCCTCTAAGCTCCATAGCCTCGCCGGGGGCCATGAAGCAGTGGCGTGATGATGTCGACCGTCTACTCGGCATGGCGCACTCTGGCTCAGCCAGGCCCAGGCCTTGGTCGTCCTGGCGTTAACATGAGGCATCGGTGTCAGTGCGCTCACCCTCAGTGAGGGCCGCACCGACTGAGGACCTGCGGGTGGAGCTCAACCACCGGCATGCGGGAGAGGACGCTCCGGTCTCTCTGGAGAGGTCTAATGACCTACGAGTAGAGCTCAACCGCAGGCGTGCGGACGAGGATGCCCGCGTCTCTCTAGAGAGGGCGCGTGAGCGCCAACAGAACGTCGAGGGTCGCAACCTCGACTACAACTTCGCTGCGGTTGTACCGTAGACCCCAACAGGCGCTCGGATCCAGGCTTGTGTCCCATTGGCCAGCGTGGGCTGCACCGCACTGGCGGATCATCTCCACGCGGCGACCTGGCCATCCAAGTTCCGGTCACACCTGCCGGAGAAGTACGATGGTACGTCAAATCCGTCGGAATTCTTGCAGATTTACATCACTGCCATTACGGTAGCAAGTGGAGACACCGCCGTAATGGCAACATACTTCCATGTAGCCTTGTCTGGGCCAGCCCGGACTTGGCTCATGAACCTTACCCCAGGATCAATCTACTCCTAGGAAGAGCTCTACGCGTGGTTCACGGTGAACTTCGCCAGCGCTTATCAGCGGCATGGCGTGGAGGCTCACCTCCATGCAGTGAGGCAGGAGCCCGAGGAAACTCTCTGAGCCTTCATCTCCCGCTTCACCAAGGTACGAGGGACTATACCCCGTATCTCCGATGCTTCCATCATCACCGCTTTCCGCTACGGGGTATGTGATGAAAAGATGCTGGAGAAGTTGGCCACGCATGACGTGGAAACTGTCACCACGCTCTTTGCTCTGGCCGACAAGTGCCCCAGGGCTGCCGAGGGCCGTGCATGGCACTTGGCACCACAGACCGGGGTCGCCCAGACGGGTGGCTCGGGTGCCGTCACTCAGGACAGCAAAAAAAGAAGAAGAAGAACCGCAGCCACGAGAAGCCGCAGTCTGCCGCTCTGATCATTGCAGCTACGACTGGGGGCCGGAGCGAGCGCAACAAGCGCCCCTGGCCACAGGGAGGTAACAGCGGTACATGCCCTGTGCACCCCAACAGTTGCCACAGCGCCTTGGAGGGCCGCGAGATTATCAAGCTCGCGAAGCGCATCAGCGAACGGTGCAAGCAGTCCTCCAAGGATAGCTTCCCACCCCGTCGTAGACCTAGCAAGGAGAGGGTCAACGACGGTGAGGTCGCCACGGGAGAACGAGACCTCAGGTATCAATCACCCGAGGGGGACCTGAAGGATGTCTTCACTGGGGACTCTGACTCCGATGATGACAACGACCGCCGCAAGAGGTTGTACGTCATGTACGGCGGGAGCTAGGAGCTCACCTCCCGCAGGAACGTCAAGTCCCTACATCGAGAGGTCCTTTCAGCGGTCCCGGGGGTCCCGAAGGCTGCTCCACATCAGCGGTGGAGGAGCACCACCATCTCCTTCGCCGCACCCGACTGCCCCGACAACATGACAGGGGCCGGTATACTACCGCTCATCATCGCCCCTGTCATCGCCAACATGCGGCTGCACCATGTTCTGATTAACGGAGGGGCCAGCCTCAATGTCATCAGTCATGCTGCATTCAAGCAGCTGCAGATCCCAGGGTCCTGGCTAGGACCCTCTCGCCCATTCTCCTGAGTGGGCCCGCAACCGGTGTAACCCCTCGGGAGCATTGCACTCCCGATAACATTCAGGACCGACGAGAACTTCCACATGGAGAACGTTCAGTTCGACGTCGCGGAGGTTAACCTCCCCTTCAACGCCATCATCGACAGGCCGGCCCTGTACCGGTTCATGGCCATTGCCCATTACGGGTATTTGGTCCTCAAGATGTCGTCTCTGGCCGGGGTCCTCACCGTGCGGGGCGACCGTGCCGCTGCGCTTGCGGCTGTGGAAAAGATGCACGCCCTGGCGGCAGAAGATGCTCGCCCGGACAACGGAGGGAGGAACCCCTCGACCTCCGGTACCAAGGCGCCTACCAAGGTGCCGAAGGTGCGGTCATCCGGAGCCGACGACATCCCCGTCAAGGCCATCCGGCTCTACGTGGATTCCCCCCAGACCACTCGCATTGCGGGTGATCTGGAGAAGAAATAGGAACTCGCGCTCGTCGCCTACCTCCAGGCAAATGCTGACGTGTTCGCATGGGAGCCATCGCAAATGGCTGGGATCCCTAGGGAGGTGATCGAGAACCACCTGAAGATCAACCCTGACGCCAGGCCGGTGAGTCAGAAGCCTCGCAGACAGTCCGTTGAGCGGCAGGACTTCATCCGAAAGGAGGTCCAGAAGTTGTTAGACGTCGGCTTCATCAAAGAGGTTCATCACCCAGTGTGGCTGGCCAATCCAGTCATCGTCCCCAAGGCGAATGGGAAGCTTCGGATGTGCATCGACTACACCAGCCTTAATAAGGCTTGTCCCAAGGACCCATATCCACTCTCGCAAATAGATCAAATCGTGGATTCTACCTCCGGGTGCGACCTTTTGTCTTTCTTAGATGCTTATTCTGGTTTCCATCAAATCCAGATGTCTAGGGAAGATAGGAAGCATACCGCTTTTGTAACAGTGGATGGGCTTTACTGCTATGTCGTAATGCCTTATGGCCTGAAAAATGCCTTGCCAACATTTGTGCGAGCGATGAGTAAGACTTTCGGGGACCTGATCAGGGACAAGGTGGAAGTATACGTCGATGACATCATAGTCAAGACCAAGAGAGGGTCGACCCTAGTGGAAGACTTGGCCCTGGTCTTCGATAGGCTGTGGGCAACTCGCACAAAGCTGAATCCGGACAAGTGCGTCTTTGGCGTCTCCGCAGGGAAGTTGCTGGGGTTCCTGGTTTCGTACCGGGGCATTGAAGCAAACCCGGAGAAGATCAAGGTGATTGAGGCGATGAGGCCTCCGGCCCGTATCAAGGATGTCCAGAACCTTACGGGGTCGTTAGCCGCCCTTAGCCGCTTCATTTCAAGGCTGGCTGAGAGGGCGATGCCCTTCTTCAAGCTGTTGCGGAAGTTCGGTCCATTCTCTTGGACCGAAGAGGCAGAACAAGCCTTCCGAGAGTTGAAGCAGCACCTGGTGTCCCTACCAATACTGGTAGCCCCAGAGCCTGGGGAGCCATTGTATTTATACATCGCGGCAGCTGCAGAGGCAGTAAGCATGGTGCTGGTCATCGAGAGGACAGCACAAGAAGACCAGGAACCTGAGGGTTCGGGACCGGCTACAGGGGTCCGGACCATTCAGAAGCCGGTCTACTACGTCAGCGAGGTCCTCCATGAGGTGAAGACCAGGTACCTTGAGACGCACAAACTTCTCTATGCTGTGCTTGTTGCGTCCAGGAAGCTACACCACTATTTCCAGGCACACAGGGTCGTGGTGGTGACCTCCTTTCCGTTAAGGGCCATCCTCCACAACTCTAACGCCACAGGCAACATCGCCAAGTGGGCAGCGGAGCTCGCTGAGTTCCAACTGGACTTCCAGCCTCGCCACGCCATCAAGAGCCAGGTCCTGGCTGACTTCATCATGGAGTGTACGCCTCCCCTGAGCGCTCCTGGGGTCTTGATCCTGATTCGGACCCCACGCTTGTGGAGCCCAGGGGTCCGGTCTTCACCGAGCCCCACTGGACGCTCTTCTTCGATGGATCCGCCCGTCAGCATGTTGGCGGAGCTAGAGTGGTCCTCATCGACCCAAGTGGAGATCAAGTGAAGTACATGGTGCACCTTGAGTTCAAGGCCACCAACAACATGGCGGAGTATGAAGCACTGATCTTCGGCTTGTCGGTGGCCCTATCCCTAGGGATCTGCTAGCTCCTGGTGAAGGGGGACTCCCAGCTGATCATCAAGCATGTCCGCGGGGAGTGTAGCTGCAACGAGCCTAGGCTCGCAGCGTACCTACTTCACGTGAGGAGGCTAGAAAAGGACTTCACCGCCCTAGAACTGCAACATGTTCCTCGGGCTGACAACTCGGCGACAGATGACCTCTCCGTGAGGGCGTCAACTTGGGCACCCATGCTCGAGGGCGTCTTCGAAAGACGGCTGCTGAGACCCACCGCGCAGCCGGCCAAACTGGGCGAAGGGGGCGAGACTAGCACCTCGAAGCTAGCGGTCCTGGTGGCGTCCCATCTACAAAACCCACCGAAGACTGTGTATGCTATGGGAGATTCTACCAGTCCCTTAGCGCCATAGCCAATATCTCAGAGTGGTCTCGATGCATGGATCTCCGAGATCCGGGACTACCTGAAGGAAAATATCCTTCCTGAAGACCATGTGTCCACAGAGCGCATAGTGCGGTTGGCTAAACGCTATGCGGTGGTGGAAGGGGATCTCTACCGCCGTGACGCCAACGACATTCTCATGCGGTGCATTACCCAGGAGGAGGGCCGTGAGTTGCTCACGGAGATCCATGGAGGAGAGTGCGGAAGTCATTCATCATCCCGCACGTGGGTCGGTAAGGCCTTCCGGCATGGCTTTTACTGGCCAACCGCTCTCCAGGATGCAGCTGAGATGGTAAAGTCCTACAAGGCGTGCCAGTTCCACGCAAAGCAGATACACACACCAGCTTAGGCTCTGCAAATGATTCCACCCTCCTGGCCATTCGCCGTATGGGGGGGTGTATATCCTGGGACCATTCCCCAGGGCTGTCGGCGGGTACTGGTTCCTCTTTGTCGCCATCAACAAGTTCACAAAGTGGCCAGAGGCCACCCCTGTGGTCAATATCACCCAGGGTGCTGTTGTCGCTTTCCTCAAGTCGATCGTCTATAGATTTGGGGTCCCAAGTCGTATCATTACGGACAATGGGACCCAGTTTACAAGTCAGATCTTCTAGGAGTATTGTGAGGACATCGGCACCTAGCTCTGCTTTGCGTTCGTGGGTCATCCAAGGAGCAACAACCAAGTGGAGAGGGCAAATGCAGAGATCCACAAGGGACTCAAGACACGCACCTACGACTGCTTGAAAAAGCATGGTGCAAATTGGGTCAGGGAGCTTCCGTCCATGCTGTGGGGAAACCGGACCACACCCAGCCGAGCCACCGGGGAGACCCCGTTCTTCCTGGTCTACGGGGCCGAAGCCTGCCTTCCCCCGAAAATCATCATGGGCTCCCCACGGGTCCAGGCTTTTGATGAGTCTATGCAGGAATAGCTACGACGTGAGGATGTGGACTTCATCGACGAGCACAGATGGCAAGCAGCAATCCGAAATGCACGGTACAACCAAGCGCTCAGGCGTTACCACCAGCGGTTCGTGCATAGTAGGGAGCTCCGGGTCGGGGACCTGGTCCTAAGGCGAGTACTGAACCGAGAAGGGCTCCACAAACTCTCCCCCAGCTAGGAAGGACCCTTCAAGGTAATGGAAATATGTTGACCCGGGGTGTGTCCGCCTTGCTACAACTGAAGGAGAGCCTCTTCCCAATCCCTAGAACATAGAGCATCTCCGTAAGTTTTTCCCATAGAAACAAGCCTGGGGATTTCAGTTTTCTTCCTTTGTAACTAAGTTGCACTTATATGTATGCCAGCCCGGTGAGGTCCGCCCTCATAAACCCGGTCTGTTGGCCTGCACTCATGAATATCAAGTTATAAAGAAAAGATTTGCTCCCAGATTTGTTTTTGTGATGGTCTTATTTTTTCATCAATTTACGAGCATCATTTTTATCTAACCCACCCTTACAGTTCCCACCCTTGCTGGTATAATGACATCCGAATTGAGTAGCTAGGCTTGCAGTTTGGGATCCCTCGGTAGGGGGGTCCGACAGCCTAGGGGCTAGTTCTAGAGAATAGGTACTTGTCTCCTGGGGTGGTCCGGAGCTATGTAGCCGTTTAGCTTGGTTCCGTACCCTAAGCATACACGCTCACCACTTTGTGACGGGTACCCTAGTATTTGGAACTATAGTCCTGTGGGTCCAGCAACCTGGGGTCCAGTTCTAGAGAACGGACACCCGTCCCCTGGGGTGGTCCGGAGTTGTGTAGCCGCTTAGCCTGGTCCCGTACCCTAAGCCTACACGCTCCACCACTTTGCGACGGGTGCCCTAGTATTTGGAACTGTGATCCAGGGGGTCCGGACATGCGGATTGGCTTCCCGGTCTAAGTCCTGCAGGTCCTATTGCATGAATCAAAGGATACAAGTTACCAGTTAGTGGGTCCTATGGGTGCACTACTAAAGCTTCCTAGCCAAGGTTGTGTGCATGTCCGGGTCCCACTCGAGACTACCTCCTGGGGGCCAGGTCACCAATTCTTTCTTAAGTATACTGGCATCCAGCCTCGACACGTCGAGCCTACATCCCAGGGGGGCAAGTACCAGGGAGAAAGTGGTAACAATGCACACAGCAAAGACAAATAGCATACAGATAAGTTCTATCACTGTTAGATTAATGCTTCCCAAAAGTATCTTACAAAACTAGAAAATATTACAAGTCGCACCCTAGCAGAACCCTTGCCCTGTTTCTGCAGATCTAGCTACTAATCATCGGCAGGATCCCGCTGGAAGCACTCGGCCACCACCTCCATAGTATCTGGTACGCCCTCCCGGGCGGCGTCTTCGGTATCGGCCACCGGACCGGCAATCACCGGCTCTAAGGAGATGGCTGGGTCGTGGCTCCAGAAGCACGTCAAGATGTACTCGATCACCGCCTGGCAGAGCCTACCGCCCTTGGCCTCTAGGCGGGCGCCAAGGATCTGGTCCAGGCGTCGGAGGCGGTCGGCGGCAGAATCCAGCACCGGGAGCACGTCGGAGATGGACGTCAGCGGCTCTGACACTAGGATGGGGCTCACCCCCAGCGGCACCAAAGTCGTGCTCGCCTCGCCAGCCCATGCGGCGATGCGCTGGACCCCGGCGCGCTGCTCCGCCTGGAGACCTTCAAGTGTCTTCTTCATCGCCTCCACCACCTGGGGGCCCGGTGCTTCCTACGCCGCCTGCGCTGCCTGGAATTGGCAGACCCGCTCCCCCAGCGTCTGCTCCTTCTCCTCCAGCATTCGCTCCTTCTCCTCCGCCTCGAGCTCATGATCGGCCAGCAGCTTCTGCCGCCTTTCAAACATTTCCACCCTGAAGGCGAGGTCCTTCTCCCGCTAGGCGAGGTCGGCCGCCCACTTATCCAGGGAGGCGTCCTTCTCCTTGAGGTTCTCCTCGGTCAGGGCAAAGCTGCTAGCCTTGTCATCCAGCTCCTGCTACAGCCTTTGCAAACTCTCCACAGCCGCGGTCTGCTGGACCCGCTGCTCCTCCAGGATTTTGTTGAGGGCGTTCAGCTTCGCCTGGAGCTCTGTGATGACCTCCTCCCTCTAGTCCAAGTGATCCTCCTTCTTGGCCAGCTTCTTCTCCTTCCGGGTCACCTCCAACTCCTGGGCGTAGACCTTCTAGAGGTCCTTCTTGTAGTCCTTGCGGTCTCTCTCAAGCTCGGACCGCTCGAAGGCGAACTGGCAGGACACCGCCTTGGTGCGCTCCTCCAGCTAGGTACGCCAGTCGCCGAGACGCTGGTGTTCGGCCTCCAGCGCTTCCCACTCCCACAGGATCGCTGCCACGGTCTCGTGTAGAGCCTGGTGGGCACGAGATAGCACCCAGGGGAGGGGAATTGGCGCCTCTTCTGGCTTGGCGCCGGAACGGAGCCGCCGCCCAAAGATCGCCTCCGTCTCCTCTGGAGTGGGCGGCGGGACGGAGCTGGACGCGCCCCCCCGCGTAGACCTCGATGGTGGGGGCGGGCGCAACTTGGGCCTCCTCTTCCGCTGCCGACGGTGTACTCGATGGCATCACCGTCGTTGAGGCTGTGGTAGCCGCCAGGGCAGTGGGGACCCCCTCCGTTGCTGTGGCACCGCTTGGCGTTGGCGCCGCTGCTGCCAGACCCCCAGCAGGGGCCTGGGGGGCCGGTGGCGCTATCTTGGCGGCAGCAGCCGGGGCGCGGGGGAGGCACGACCTTGGGAGCAGAGGGGGAGGAAGCCCTAACAAGAAAAGGATGGGTTAAGACCCGTCGACATGATAAGCAGATTAATGGAAAAAAGGGGTTGCACTCACTTGGGGCCCTGGACCTTCCAGCGACCCTGGAAGCGGGGCGACAGCTGCTTCTGCTGCTGCTGCTGTTGCTCCTGCTGGTGGTGCCCCTAGGGGAGATAATCCCCAGGTGCTATTGGCGGTGGCGGGCCCGACGGTGGTGGTGGTTGTGGTGGCGACGGACCCGATGGCTGTGGTGGTGGAGGACTGGCGCGCCTCTGCGCTCCCTAGGCCTGGGAGCCGGTCTCCTCAGCCCCGCCAACAGTCCTCTGACGTTTCTGGGAGCCGGCCTCCTCGGCCCCAACGGGGGGGGGGTCCAAACAAATGATCCGTCGGTGCGGCGCAGCCGACGCCTCCTCTCCTCCTCCGACACCCCGGCGCCGCCTGGGGCGGAGGAGTTGCTTGCAGCCCCTTTGCCCTTGTACAAGGGGCGGGGGGCCGCGGCGGAGGCGTGGGAAGCTCTGGCGGGAACACTGGGGGCCACGCCGGCAGTCTGGGGGCCTTCAGCCGGCGCATCAGAGATCCAGATCCTGCGATGGGGGTCCCGGCCGCCGGTTTGGCGAACCGCGACGTCGCGCTCGTCGAGGGTCGACAAAGTGGCCAAAATCACCGTCCTCAACCCTGCGTCGTCGCAGAGCGCAGGGATGCCCTCGGGGAGGATTAGAGACTTAGGGCCGAAGGACTCACCAGTAATCCCCTTCACCAGAACCTCCAGCTCCTCCCAAGACAGGTTGGTCCCTGGCCCGCGCTGGATCTGGTCGATGTCGTTTGAGCCGGTGAACCAGCAACATAGACGCGCCTTCTGCTGCAGCAGCGTGATCCGGTGCTTCAGGAAGTCTCCAACCACGTGCATTGACGTCAGGTCGCCCGCCGCTAAGCTCTTGATCCTGTCCAGTACGAACTAGAACTCCGGCGCCAGGGATGGCTTGGCCCTCCACTGCTTCCGGTCGAGTCTTGGCCCATTGCTTGACAGGGCGAGGCGGTCGTTGGCCTCCGCGCTAGCGATCACCTAGTCACCGCGCCAGTTCTCCCACCTTGCACCGCCAAGGGAGGGGATGTAGGCGCCGGTCGAATCCGGCCTTATCTAGAAGTAGTAGGCGCCGAGGTGGTCCTTCGCCTTCCCCGACTTCACCAGCACAAAGAAATGGCAGAAGAGGGAGGTGCAGGGCGCCACCCCCACGAACATCTCACACAGGTGGGCAAAGATGGCCGCTTGGAGGATGGAGTGGGGGTGAGGTGCCGAAGCTGGAGGTCGAACTCCTACAACAACAGCAGGAAGAAAGGCAAGATCAACAACGCCAACCCGCAGGAGATGTAGGAGGTGAACAAAAGAAACTCCCCGACGGCGAGGTCACCGAGGGGGACGGCGCCAGCGCGGATCCTCCCGGCGAGCGCCGTCGCGCTCCATCCAAGCAGGTGGCACACCACATCGAGCGTCGCCTTGGTCTAGAAGCGGTTGGGTTGGCCAAGCGAAGTCATGGCGTCGGTGGCAGCGCAGGTGTGGAGCAGGAGAACGTGAATGCAAAGGGGCGCGGAGAGCTCGAAGGTGAGAGGGCGCAGCGAGTGGAGAGAATGCGAAAGCGTAACTACTGCTCGCGGGGTGAATCCCTCTTCAAGACAAACTCTCCCGCTCGTGCCCCGAGACGCTATGGGAGATCCCAGGCGACCCAGTCTATGACACGGGGGCCCGAGCCCACAAGTCATACAGATTGAACGCTGAACTCCGGGTGCGGAAAAAGCGAACCGCCGTGTGCGCCCAAAAAGTGAATCGTCGCCCGCGGTAACGCGCCTCTTCATCTCCACCGAAAACAACGACCCCAGCCTCTGACACGGGGGTCCGGGCCCACAAGTCATACAGCTGGTGTGCGGGTCTCTGAGTGCGAAGAAGGCGAACCGCCATGCGAGGAGCGAACCGCTGCCCACGGTAGTGCGCCTCTTCATCTCCACCGAAAACAATGGCCCAGTCTCTGACACGTGGACCCGGGCCCACGAGTCCTACTCCTACGGCGTTAGTTTCTGAGTGCGGAAAGAGCGAACCACCGCCCGCGCTAGTACTGCGCCTCCTCGGGGCCGCCGCTGAGGACAAACGTGGTAGTTGGCGTGACCGAAGGCGGACTGGCAGTGGTTACATCAGCGAGCGCACGGAAGCGGCGCGCCGATCACCAATCAAGCTTTAGCCCCACCTACAGGCTCGTATCCTCCCCTAAGGTGGGCCCAGGGGCCACTGTCGGTACCCTGAAACATGGGTACCCCTTACTACAGTATGAAGACGCGGTGCCCGCGCGTCTATCTCTAGTCGCATGGTGAACAGCACCCGACCCCACCATGTGAACGGCTCCGGGGCCGCAACATGGCCAGAGAAGACAAAATCCTCCAAGGTATCAACAGTGGGTCCGGACCCCCGTGGGAAAGTGCTGGACCCCTGCATATATGGACCGGATCTCCGAGCAAGGTCCAGGACCTCCACGGGTACAAACCGGACCCCTGGGATGGGTCCCGGACCCCTCTGTGTGGAGTCCGGGCCACTCATGGCAGGGTCCCGGGATTATGGGACAAAGAATGCCTGGACCTTAATCAAGACCAGGCGGGGGTTCGGAGCCGACACGTGTTCGGACCATGCCGTGTACGCTTCGGCTCCCCGCTCAGGTGGAGACCCGATGCTGCCACTTGGCCCACTGCCCGTGACGTAAGCCAGCGGGTGGAGCCTGACGTAAGACCTCTGGGCCGCGCGGCCTCTGCATTTATTACAGATATGCTGCGTCGCCTGTCCATTCCACTGGCAGGTAATGTGCCGCCTTGGCATTTAATGAGCCCTGACCACTCCACTGGCAGGCAATGTGTCGCCTCATCATTTAATGAGCCCTGTCCACTCCGCTGACGGGCGGCGACCAGGCCATCCTACAGGCGGAGTGCCTGTCCATTCCGTTGGCAGGCAGTACACCCGTGCTGCGGCATACACTATGCTCATCATCACTCGCGCGTTACCGAGGAAGCAGCGCGGGATATCAATACTATATGCACTACGGACATTATGGCGCTCGGAGATCACCCTGGCGTTATAGGCAGTAGTTACTTCCTTCCATTTTGCCCCTGGGCCCATATGTCGGGGCTCAGTATCCTTGTACGTGCCCCCTTGAGCTATAAAAGGGAGGGTACACGACGTTACAAGGCAGACCCAACTTAGGCTCAAGCTCACTTAGACTCTTAGACTCACAAGTTCATACAAACTCTCAAGCTCAATACAACACACAGTGGAGTAGGGTATTACGCTCCAGCGGCCCGAACCACTATAAACCCTTGTGTGTTCTTGTGTTCTTCCCGATTACATCTTGCAGGCAAAACGCTTAGGCCCCTCCTCATCTTAGGATTTAGGGCGGGTACGTTCCGCCACCCGGCCGGAGAATTCCCTCTCCGACAGGTATGATACTATTTCAGGAAGAATAATGAGGTCTAATTGACCCCATGAGTTGCTAATAAAATATGCATCATGCTGAGATTTTTGTTTGTGCATATGTTTTGAGATGACTTGATATACACCCTTTTGTTACAAATCTCGAGGACGAGATTTCTGTTAATGGGGTAGGATTTGTAAGGCCCAAAATGTGTATAAGAAAAAAATAATAAAATAAAATCGTAAATTCAGATATCTCAAATTATACTGGTGTATTGAAATTTGAGGACTCAAATTTGGAAACCAAGAAATATTTAAGAAAAGAAGTAACATAAAAGATTCTTATTCAACTAAATAATTATGCATATCATCAAATGATGCACCATAAGCCTTTATTTACATGAATAATAAATTTGGAAGCAACCTTTACTTCCTATTTCACAAGCAAAATACTATTTTCCTGCAAAGAAAGAAAACAATATGAGTGTTTCATAATTCAAACATTTATCAAACAAATAAATTAATTAAAGTAAACATATATCTATTGCATCAAGTTGGAGTGTACTAGTGTGTGCATTCAATAATAATAATAGTATTAATAGAAATACAGTAATATCCAAATTTTGGATTAAGGACTAAATTGCCAATTAGATGTTGGAGAGATGGAAAATAACATATTGTGTAAATAAAATAAACATATAAATAAATATAATTTCTCCATACTGATATTTGGATTCAGGAGGGTAACCTAAATATGAATTTCATAGATATGAATTCAAATTTGAAACCTAAATATGAAAATGGGAGAAATAGGAAAAATAAAATAAAAAAGAAGAAAGCAAACCTAACCTAATTGGGCCAGCCGCACCACTTTTGGCCCACTCCTCCTTTGCTCTCCTGTGCGCGCGCGGCCCATTTCCCTTTGCACTGTCTCAGCCGCACGCGGCTCTACTCTAGGCGCTGGCTGGTGGGCCGCCCTCGTTAGCCTCACCGTGCGAGTCGTCCGCGAGCATAGTGTGATCTCCGTCACTGACCAGCGGGGTCGAGCCGCAAGATCCTTCTTCTAGCTCTGGTTGTTGCAATTTGTGCGTCGTTGCTGCCGCGCCCTCCCCCTAGCTCGGACTGACTGAACCCTCCGTACCGCGCGGTGTATGATCTGGTCTCCTGGGGATAAATAGGCCTTCCCGTGACTCGTTCTGCCCTCACGCCCAGCTGAGATCTCATCGAGTTCACCAGGAGAGGGAGAAAGTGGGAGAGAGAGAAAGTGGGACGCCGCTACCGTCGCATGCGGCAATTCGTGTCGTTCAGGTCCTAGGGTGGGGTCACAAAGGGCCATCAACCTGTGTGGACTGGGTGGGGTCACAAAGAACCTTTGGAGCTCGCGAACAGGGAGCACCCGACCTCGGCGTCGCGCGCCATTCACCGCCACCATTGTCTTGCTCATTCGCTGCGATGTTGCCTCGGTGGGAGTTCCAGATGGGGCGGCAAACCATGTGGGAGATGTGCAGGACCATTGCTGAACGAAGGAGTGCGTGCTGGCGGGGGAATTTCTCGCCGTCGCGTAGCGACGCCATGAACCCGCTGGGCCGCGTGGACAGCTTCACCCAGCCTCCCAGCCATCGGTAATGCCCCTTAGATCGATTTGATACCTCCTCTGCATTGTTTATCACCTAGTTACGCTTCGAATCAAGTCCGGGTGCGCCGCGTAATCGATCTCGAGTGTGGGCACCGCCGTCCCGGGCGCGCGCCCCGCCGTGCTCGGCGGTCGGGCGGGGAAGAAAACCCCTGGTCGTTCAATTTGGCTTTGAGCAGCTTGGATCTAATCGGTGGCACCCCTCCCCCTTTTTAGTTGTTTGAGATCTCAGTCGTTCATCTAACAACCAAGGGCTCCCGATGGGTCTAGGTGTGGGAGAGTTTGAACCGTTGATCTGGGATCATACGGGTGGGATTGAGTCATCGCGTTTACGTGCTCGGATTGAGTGTGGACCGTCGGATTTGGATCCAAGGTTCCGCATAGCATACCGGTTCGGGCATGGACGAATCTATTCTGCATCGTCAGTCTCGCATCCAATGGTGCAGATCAACCAATACCCCTTTGCCGTGCCACCTTTGCGTAAGAGCCCCTGATCTTCACAGTAATGAACCCGCAGTCCTCTCTGGTGGGAAGCTGAGTCTTAGAAATTTTATAGTTTAACCACCATGGTTCTCTGTATTTAGTGTTCGGCCCAGAGAACAAAGAAAGTAGGTAAATACTTATAGAAATTGATTTTTAGTACACAAATAAATCAATAAACTTGGGAAATTCATATTTAATCCATCCTAACGCCAAACTAATTCATTCCAGTGAAATTTATTTTGTAGTAATATTGTTTATCACTTAGTGTCTATGTTTTGACATAAAAACAATAATAAAATTTATCCCCTAATTAATCTTATATTAAATACATAATACCTTAGGAAAATCATAACTCCTCCGTTTTAACTCCAATTTGATCCGTTCAAGTTGTTAGTCTCGTATAAATATTTACTATGCAGTAGCAACATTTGTTATATGATATCCCCTACTTTTATAATTAGGTAATTAATTGGATTAATCTATGTCTATTAGATTAACTTCTGATACTATGATTATAATTTGACTAGATAATCTTTAACCAAATAATGACTTAGATTGAAGTTGAGATAGTTATTTATAAAATAACCTCTTATATGATTTATATTAACCAATTTATAATATAGTTTAATATTTTAATCACATAAATCTTCTATAAAATCATAACTCCTTAACCGTAACTCTGATTTTAGTGGTTCTCGTTCCCACGATCTCATAGCAACGCGTAGATTATTATTATGCAGTTTGTTCTTATGTTTGGTGTGATGTTAATTTTGTATATACCATGTTTGTTTGTATTGCTACGATTATAAGTGCGGTCACGAGGATTTGAAGAATCATCCTGGTACCTAGATTCTTAAGTGTCAGGCAAGTTGTGCCCTTGATCCACTTTTGTTACCCAATAATATTCTTTATTATCATTATTCAATGCATAGGTTTAGTTTTGATGGGTCCCAATAGGTCACCCTAGTCTGTTTATCCTTTTTACCTTGTTTACCACTGAATCATTTGGGTAGTTATGCTATTGCTTTATATGGTTTTGGGTTAATATTTCATTATATCTATGTTCCAATTATTCTGTTATTTTACTTATGTTCATGTCAAGATCATTAATGTTAATTGGAACATGGAGCTTAACTTGAGAAACACGTGCCACCACAAGGGTGGAATGGGACGCCCTTGGCTGACTAATTAGGAAAGCTAGTGGAAGACTACCTTACCCGAAAGGGGCAAGGGCAGTAGGGGATTGCATGCAAGGAGGTTCTCAGGTTGATTTTGCTGCGATGGCGGTCAGACGGGGGATTCTTGCAAGTGCTCTTCCCATAAACTGTAGCGGGTTTTCGGAAGCTAGTGGAACTTTGTAAAGGCCTTGTAGTGGATCCCTAGCCATTCACCTCGGTAGTGTCTACGGGCCTTGCAAACCCTAGCGACATGGGATACACGACTTGTGGGTATAGGGTACAACCTCTGCAGAGTATAAAACTAGTACACTAGTCGAGCTCACGGTCATGAGCAGCTCAGGACTCTCGCATGATTAAATATGGAACCTAAACTCAATTTGTCATTTGCATTTGCATGGAAATCATTACTAATTTTGTTCTATTATTTTATTATGGTTTGGTATTTACTTACACTTAGTAACTGCTAATAAAATTTTGACTAACTTATAAAAGCAATGCTCAGCTTCAACCTTTATATTGTTGATCAGCCTTACACATCACATGAACTCCCACCTTTGGTGAGTTCATGAACACTAGTTTCCCCACAACTTGTTGAGCTATGATCATGTGTGAGCTCACCCTTGCTGTCTCACACCCCCCCCCCCCCACAGGAGAAGATCAGGTGGTTCAAGAGGAGCCACGCAATGAAGAGTTCGATTCGATCTAGGTGACGTCTCCTAGTTGACTTTCTGGCGCCAAGGATGGATTTTAGATCCTTTTATATTTATATTTATTTTGTAAGACTTCCGCTATGTAATAAATACTCTGATTATTGTGACATTTATCGCTATACACTCTGTTATTATATATGTAGTCTTCTGTTGGGGGTCTGCTTCGTCGCCGAAGGTCCCATAAGAAGAAACACCTTCGGAAGATTGACACAAAGCCGAAGCTATCAATCAGAGAGCTTCGGAATACATTTCCAAATGCACCGACTTAAAGATGAAATGACCAATCGACCCGTGATAACTTGTATTATGATTGTAAACCTTTGTAAAGGGCATGAATGTAATTTCTCGCAGACTGCGTCCTGTGCCTATAAATAGATGAACAGTACCCCTGTACTATTCATGTGATCCTATATTCGCTCGTGCGCAACACTTGGATTTTTGCCTTCTGTCAAGCCGAAGGTATAAATGTAATTAATATCGTATTTAAATATTCAAGTTTATATAATGATGACATGTGAATGATATTATATGCTTATTCATGTTATCTTTCATGTTTAATATGTTTTGTCTTTCATTATCATATATCATGATGATGAAGGTACGTTCTTCATGACCTTCGTCCGAAGATTGTTATATCCTAAGGGAAATAATACTTTGAAGGATGAAGGACGTTAACATTTAATATTTTTGTGTTGCCTTGTTTTTGACTCATAGTATTTGAGAACAAGTCCCCAACCTTGGCGCCCACCTCCGGTGAACTCACTTCCACTGTCAAGATGATGGCTTTGTTCAACAACGAAGCTGAAGTAGCTTCGGCTACGAACATGGTGCTCCCGATAACAGGCGGTTCATGTTCAGAACCAGCCAACAAGAAGCAGAAGAAGGAGGCTCAGAGAAGGGTACAACATGTTGGGGTGCAGGGACCCTTCATCAAGTCAAAATGGTCCCACATCCCAATCATCTCCCAGGAGGACCTTCAGCTCAAGGATTACCCTCATAATGATGCTATGGTCATATCTTATGTCATCAAGGGATTTCTGGTTCACAATGTTCTGGTTGATACAGGCAGTGCAGCGGATATCATATTTGCTAAGGCCTTCAAACAGATGCAAGAGCCAGAGGACAAGATTCATGATGCTACACACCCTCTTTGTGGCTTCGGAGGAAGGCAGATTGTAGCACTTAGCAAGATCACAATGCCAGTGACCTTCAGATTTCTCCACAATACAAGGACTGAACAAGTTGTGTTTGATATTGTTGACATGGAATACCCCTACAATGCAATCATTGGTCGTGGAACACTTAATGCTTTCGAAGCAATTATTCATCCAGCATATCTATGCATGAATATACCTTCGGAACAGGGGCATATTGCTATTCATGGAAGCCATGAAGTTGCCAGAAAGGCTGAGGAAAATTGGACAGACTCAAAAGCCATCCACAATATAGATGGAGCTGAAGCTTGTGAGCACTACAAGTACAGAAGAGAGAAGGCTGCTTCGGCTGATCAGTCGAAGCCCATGCTTCTATGTGAAGACATAGCAGAGCAGAAGGTACGGCTGGGATCTCAATTATCTGAAGAGCAGGAAAAAACTTTGATAAGGTTTTTATTCAACAACAAAGATGTTTTTGCATGGTCGGCCAATGATCTTTGTGGTGTCAATAGGGACGTCATTGAACATTCACTCAACGTCGATCCATCCTTCAGGCCAAGAAAGCAAAGGCTTCGGAAAATGTCTGATGATAAAGCTGAAGGTGCTCGAAATGAAGTCAAAAGACTTCTCAGTGCTGGTGTTATTAGGGAGGTAAAATATCCAAAGTGGTTAGCCAATACTGTTATGGTGAAGAAGGCCAATGGCAAATGGAGAATGTGTATTGATTTCACGGATCTCAACAAGGCCTGTCCGAAGGACGAGTTTCCATTACCAAGGATAGACTCTCTTGTGGATGCAGCAACTTCTTCAGAATTTATGAGTCTGCTGGATTGCTACTCAGGATATCATCAAATATGGATGAAGAAGGAGGATGAGCCGATGACTAGCTTCATAACTCCCAGTGGCACCTATTGTTATCTTTGGATGCCTGAGGGGCTCAAGAATGCTGGAGGAAGTTTCAGTAGAATGACAGCCAAGGTCCTTCATTCCTAGATAGGCAGAAATGTGCTAACATACGTTGATGATATCATAGTAAAAAGTACGAAGCAAGAAAATCATATCACTGATCTGCAAGAAACATTTGCTAATTTCAGGCAAGCTGGTCTGAAATTAAATCCTGAAAATGTGTCTTTGGAGTGAAGAAGGGTAAGTTCCTTGGATGTCTAGTTTCAACAAAGGGGATCGAAGCTAACCCAAGCAAGATCGAAGCCATCCTTCGAATGGACCGCCAAGCACAAAGAAGGGGGCCCAACGATTGGCAGGAAGACTGGCTTCATTGAATAGGTTTATATCTAGATCAGTAGAAAGAAACTTGCCATTCTTTGAAATACTAAAGTCAGCCGAAGTCTTTCAATGGGACCCAGCTCAACAGAAAGCCTTCGAAGAGTTGAAGCAATACCTAATTGATCTAACAACATTAACTCCACCCATGCCAGGGGCTTCGTTACTATTGTATGTGGCAGCTTTGCACTCTGCAGTGAGTAGGGCGCTTGTGCAGGAGAAACTAGAAGGACAAATTAAAAAGCAAGCCCCAGTATACCTTGTCTTCGAAGTCCTAAGTTTATCAAAGAAAAATATATAGAATTGGAGAAGGTGTTGTATGCTGTCTTAATGGCCTCCAGGAAGCTTCGGCATTATTTTCAAGCATTCCATATAATTGTTACTTCATCACAGCCTCTGAAGGATATCATGAGGAACAGAGAAGCTAGTGGAAGGATTGGAAAGTGGGATGCGGAACTCAACGAATTCAGCATTGATTATGTGCATAGATCCTCGATTCAGTCCTAGGCGTTAGCAGACTTCATCACTGACTGGACGCCAGGGGCTCAGGAAGAAGAAGCAAATAAAGATGCCGAAGCTTGGACAGTGTTCTGCGATGGTTTCTAGGGAACCTTCGGGGCAGGTGCGGCTGCTGTCTTAGTTGCACCTTCCAAAGTCAGAACATGCTATGCAATAAAGCTTGATTTCAGCTGCACAAATAATATTGCTGAATACAAAGCTTTGCTTTTGGGGCTTCGGAAGTTAAAGGCAATGAGGATAAGATGGGCGGTCCTTAAAATTGATTCCCAAGTTATTTCTGGTCATGTTGACAAAAGTTGTAGGGCAAGAGACCCGAAGCTTGAGAAATACCTGGACACAGTTCGAAGGCTTGAAGCTTCTTTCGAAGGGTTTTCTGTCAAGAATATTCCACGAGGAGAAAACGAGCACGCTGATCTGCTAGCCAAGTCAGCGGCACAGGGGCTGCCTCTACCTTCGGAAGTATTCTTTGAGACAATAAGAGCACCTTCGGTGGAACTTCTCGAAAGAGCAGTGCTCAATATATCTCCTGTTCATAGTGAAGATTGGAGGACTGAGATTATATCTTTTCTCCAAGGTAACTGCCTTTCAGATGACGAAGCTTATAATAAGAGGATGGAGGCAAGAACAAGACCATATGTAATAATAGAAGGGGAGTTATACAAACATGGAGTCTGCTCTCCACTTCTCAAGTGTCTATCCAGAACTGAAGGTATAGAGCTGATAAAGGAAATACATGCAGGTTTGTGTGGATCACACATTAGATCTAGACCTTTGCTGGGGAAGGTCTTCAGACAAGGATTTTATTGGCCAAAGGCAGGTTCGGATGCAACAGATTTGGTTCAAAAATGCGAAAATTGTCAAAAATGTGCAAGAGATCAGAAACAACCTTCGTCGTTAACCCAACTAATACAACCAACCTGGCCATTGCAAAGATGGGGCCTGGATTTGTTAGGTCCACTTCCACCAGCACAAGGCAATTTAAGATATGTTGTGGTGGCTGTAGAATATTTTTCCAAGTGGATTGAAGCGAATCCTTCGGTCACAGTCTAGAAATTCTTTTGGCAAAACATTGTTTGTCGCTTCGGCGTACCAAAGGCTATAACTGTGGACAATGGAACACAGTTTGATGCCAAAGCTTTCAAGGAATTCTGTGATCAAATCGGCACGAAGATTCATTTTGCATCAGTCAGACATCCAGAATCAAATGGACTTGTCGAAAGAGCAAATGGTATTATAATGACAGGAATAATGAAGTTAATTTTTAACCAGCTCAGAGGAAAGTGGCCAGAAGAGTTGATTAAAGTGGTGTGGAGCCACAACACGACCGCATCAAGATCAACAGGTTTTACACCATTCAAGTTATTATTTGGTGACGAAGCTATAACCCCAGAAGAAGCTAAAACAGGGTCAATAAGAACAACAACTTCGACTAAAGATGAAGTTGATTATCATGTGGCAAAAGACACTATAGAAGGGGTCAGACTTCAGGCTATGGAAAATATTAATAAATATCAAGCCAAAACAATAAGATGGCGCGACAGAAAAGTCCGACTGAAAAATATCAAGCCAGGGCATCTGGTGCTTCGGAGAGTGGCTAATCCGAATACAGTAGGCAAACTACAACTGAAGTGGGAAGGACCTTTTCTGGTGGTATCTTCGTCAAGGCCCGGTTCTTACAGACTAAAGGATATGGATGGCAATGATATTCCTAGATCCTGGAACGCGGATGAGCTTCGAGGTATTATATATAGATTGATGTAATCTTTTTCATTTTTCTATGGCACCCTTTTCCTTTCCAAAGGGGGAGAAAGGTTTTTAATGGGGCCATAGTTTGTAATTTTTCCTTTCTTATTCAGCTCCACGAGAGCAAAATCCCACAAAATATGTAAATGTAAAATCTGAGCATGCACCATCGAGTGCAAAGAAAAAGAGAAAACAGGGAGAAGCTCGAAAGTCGTCCCTAAGGGGATGCAGAGCATGATGAAGCTACAAAAAAGCCGTTCCTAAGGGAGCGCAGTGTAAGTTTTCTGCTCAAAAGTCGTTCCTAAGGGAATGCAGAGCCAAATACCGCCGAAATATAAGGCGAAGCGCGAAAAGTCATCGCGAATACCGCCGAAATAGAAGGCGAAGAAGTTCAAAAGACGTTCCTAAGGGGATGCAGAACTTACACCGAAAAATAAGCGGTGCAGCCGAAAAATAAACGGCAAAGAGATTTCAGTCATTCCCAAGGGAATGAAGGTTATGGATGAAGCTTCGTATGTGTGTGTGTTTGGGCATTCATTTGCACGATACATTACATCATACAGTGCATTCATAAACATTCATTTAGACATACATAGGATCATCATCATCATACCATACAAATACAGACAGTTGCTTCGGCTATAAGAATACAGTTTCAAAAGCAGATTTATGCTTCGTTGTGTATGAAAAGAAGGGAAGGTGTTTTTCGCCTTCGGCTCAAAAAATACAAGTTTCGTCCACATCAAAGCACTTCATACATTGATGGAAAGGTAAAAATATATTACAAGGTATGGACAAATTTACAGAGTAGAATCTGATTCTTAAGTTACAATATTCTTTATAAAGGATTAATACAAGAGTTTTCTTAGAATTTTTCCACAGCTAGGTATTCGAGCTTCATCACCATCTGTTGAGCTTCGGATCGTCTGCTAAGCCTCGGCTCTGTGTTCTTTGGCTTCGTCATCCTGTACATATCAAAGCATTATAAGGAAAATTCAAGTTTCGAGGAAAAGGTAAGCACAAGGTATGATTTTATTACCGGCTTGAGGTGACTTCAAGCTTCGTCACCAGCTAGGCTTCGCCCACCCTTCGTCCATATTTGCTTTATAAATCTGTTTCCTATGCTTCAAGCAAGGCTGGGGATATCAATCAGATCTGCTGGTGATAGGCTAAAGTTTGGTCTATTAACAATCTTCCCATGCGTGCAACTAGATTTTATGAAGGCAACAGCTATGCCCCGAGAAGCTAGCAGGGCACAGAAATCACCGTGTCCGGCTATAACTTCATCAAGAGCATCAACTTCGCCCTCAATGTGTTCGAAGGTCCCCGGCAGGTCTTCAATCGAAGGACTAAATTTCTCAGCACTGGCTCCAACCGAGTTGAAGACCTGCTTTAGCCGCTACACGCATCGGTTGCTGAACTCTAGACATTTACCTTGAAGCTCTTTCAATCATTTTTGCAAATTTGAATTTTTTTCGACCTCATCCTCAAACTTCGTATCAAATTTCTGCTTTTCTTGTTCGAAGCTTTCTGACTTTGAGAGAAGCTCCTTATTCAACTTTGCAATTTGAGCTTTAGCTTCTGCCAGTAAACCCTCTACTGTCTGAAGTTCGAAATCTTTCTTTTCAAGAGCAGCTGCTTGATCTTTTATTTTGCTCTCTAAACCTTCAATTATAACTTCAAGGTTTTTATCTTCAAGGTCCTGTTGCATCCTCAAAGCTTTACTCAATAGCATACTCAGTGCAGGAGCAACCTTCGTTAGAAAACACCTTCGTTGTTAAAAACAATAAAAAGTCGAAAAAAGTTTTTACCTTGAAATTAGAATATAATAAACTACCAACGATATGCTGTCGTCGGTAGCGGCTGATATTGGTCTCAAGCTTTGGGAAACCAATACTCTTCGACAGAGTACCGATAACCTTCACTCCGGTTTGGTCTTGGAGACAACCTAAGCTTTCGTCGTCAATACCTCTGAAGAGTAGCGCCCCTGGTTGATACCCACAGGATATGGCATAGTCTCTCAATTCTTCTTTCTCAGCCTTTGACAATTCTTGTCCAATTAAGTTTTGAAAGTTGAAATTTTCTTCTTCTGAAGTATCTTCGGCTATTTCCTTCTCTTTCCCAGGCACTGTGGCCATGGTCTCTTCGGCGGCTGTAGCAGCTTCTTCTGTGGCTATGTCCAGAAGTATTCTATCAATATCAGAAAGTGTGCTTTCTAGATTTGCATCTTCGGTAGTTGTAGCTTCAGCAGGTGCAGCTTCGGTAGTTGTAGCGCTCTCGACAGCTGGTGCCTTTAACGCTGAAGCTGGTAGTGGTGTTTCTTCAATAGCCTCTGTCACAGTAACAATCCTTCGTTTTTTCGGCCCAGCAGACTTCTTCGTTGCCGAGGGCTCCTTCTTCTTCTGTAAAAGCTTCGTCAGATGTGGCCCCAGTGGACTTAGCTTGATAGGCAAGGATTCAATCATTACCTTTAGGATTTCTTCCACGTCGGCAGCAGAAGGTGTTGAAGGAGTCTCTTCTTCTGTATCAGTCGCCTTCTGCTTTGGAGCCGCAGCTTTCCTTTTCTTCGGAGCAACTGCCTTCGGCTCAGGGCTCAATTTTCTCTTCTTCAGGATTTCTTCATCTTCTTTCACCATTCTAGTAGCCCGTCTACCCACAACACTAACAATTCTTTTTCTTTTTTGCCCTTCGGCACCTTTGTTCAATCGCTCATAGTCAGGATATTCAAAATTTAGTGCATCCATTACCCGATTCAATCTTCGCTTCGGCCGGGCGTCGAAGGCTGCAGTCAGCAACTGATCTTCTTTTTTCGTATAATTGCCTAAAATCTCATTGCACATAACTTCAATTGTATCCAACCATTCTTAGCAGGGTTCTTTGAAGTGTTTCTTGAATTTGAAATGATAGGGCAGCCGAACGAGTTCATTCTTCTTCTTCTCTCCTTCAAGCTTCGGCATACTCCATTCCCTTAGCGTTGGGAATACTCTGTTGGCTAAGTATTCTTGGACTAAATCACTAGTTCCAATATTTTCAGACACAACTCTAAACTCATACACAACATCTAGGCATGTTGCCCCCAGCATCATGTTGCACCGAGGCCTAGTCAGCCCAAAGGTTAACTCCAGTGGGCTCTGAACTAGCTTCTCCTTTTTCTCATCAATCTTAACATAAAACCATTCAGATTTCCAACCAGTCGGCCATTTAGAGTGATAGCTAACCACCAGTGTTTTCATGTCTTTGCGATAAGCAAAATTATAGCAGCCGAAGTTCTCATGCAGTCCGTCTTCTCTAGCCTTCGTCTGATAGTGAAGTTCATGTACTCGACAGAAGGCTTCGGCGAGCGACTCCACCCCTTGACTTCGGAGAGCCCAGATATACACGCTGAGCCTAACAATAGCGTTAGGGATCAGCTGATGAAGGTAAATCTCAAAATTTTCCAAGACATCTGCAATCATCCCGTGCAGAGGAAATCTCAACCCTACTTTGAAGAAGCTCTTAAAAACCACCACTTCATCATTTTCTGGTTTCGGGATAGTCTCTTCCCCGCCAAAGCGAATCAACCCCTTATCGGCTTCTCTGAAGTAGCCTAGCTTCGTCATCATGGCCATATCAGCTTTAGACACAGTCGACTTCCCAAAATCCAAAGGACTGGCTTCGATGGCATAGCGGTGTTATAATCAATCTCTTCTTCATCAGTATCGCCCTCTTCAATATTAGCCTGCTCGGCTTCAGTAGCAAGGGCGGCTTCGTCAAAAGCACCCTCAATCATAACCAGTCCCGACCGTGTCATAACTTCAGAAATCGGAGCAGTTTCAGCAGCTTCGGTTTCCTCTCCGTCGTGTACCCCTAGCTGTTGAGCGCACCCTGGCCATTTGATGTTGAATTTCTTGAGTTTTCACGAAGTTGATTATTTTTTATCTTTGCTGAAGCTCCCTCTTGTCACGAAGCTAGAGCAAAGTGATCCTTTGATTGAGAATACGGTGAACAAGCTTCGGCTGTGGTCAAATTTTTCGGCAGCACAACAGTGCAATAGCAGTCAATGCTGTGGTAACTTCACATCTACCCGTCTGTTTATATAGTGCTGCAGGTGGGAAGATGAATCGCCAAGCCGCTCGCACCCGCTGAATAGTCACCCGCACTCCCTGAACGGTGGACCATAGTGCCCAAGAAGTTGAATCACCAGATCGTGTGTACCCGTTGCATGGTGGGACCATCCTTCACTCGGAATATTTAAATCGTTTCTCGGCAATGAGCTCAGGGAAGGTGTTTTTCGGATCTTCGGCATTCCGAAGCCTGAGAGAGTTTTTCACGGGTCGAGCTCGTTACGAAAAACAATCTGGCACCGTGAAGGGGCTACTGTTGGGGGTCTGCTTTCGTCGCCGAAGGTCCCATAAGAACAAACACCTTCGGAAGATTGACACAAAGCTGAAGCTATCAATCAGAGAGCTTCGGAATACATTTCCAAATGCACCGACTTAAAGATGAAATGGCCAATCGACCCGTGATAACTTGTATTATGATTGTAAACCTTTGTAAAGGGCATGAATGTAATTTCTTGCAGACTGCATCCTGTGCCTATAAATAGATGAACAGTACCCCTGTACTGTTCACGTGATCCTGTATTCGCTCGTGCACAACACTTGGATTTTTGCCTTCTGTCAAGCCAAAGGTATAAATGTAATTAATATCGTATTTAAATATTCAAGTTTATATAATGATGGCATGTGAATGATATTATATGCTTATTCATGTTATCTTTCATGTTTAATATGTTTTGTCTTTCATTATCATATATCATGATGATGAAGGTACGTCCTTCATGACCTTCGTCCGAAGATTGTTATATCCTAAGGGAAATAATACTTCGAAGGACGAAGAACATTAACATTTAATATTTTTGTGTTGCCTTGTTCTTGACTCATAGTATTTGAGAACAAGCCCCCAACATCTTCTTTGACGCATGTATGAGATGCACCCGACTTTGTCCCTTTAAATCCGGGTGTGACACGTCTTAAGCCTCTACCCCAGTGTTGGGGGTCTGCTTCATCGCCGAAGGTCCCATAAGAAGAAACACCTTCGAAAGATTGACACAAAGCCGAAGCTATCAATCAGAGAGCTTCGTAACGTGCTTCCAAGATGCACCGACTTAAAGATGAAATGACCAATGAGCCCATGATAACTTGTATTATGATTGTAATCATTTGTAAAGGGCATGAATATAATTTCTCACAGGCTACGTCCTGTGCCTATAAATAGATGAACAGTACCCCTGTAATGTTCACGCTATCTGGTATTCGCTCGAACGCCACGTTTGGATTTTTTGCCTTCTGTCAAGCCGAAGGTACAAATGTAATTAAATATTATCTTTATCTATTCGAGATTATATAATGAAGGCATGTGAATTATGTTATATGATTATTCATGTTATCTTTCATGTTTCATATGCTCTATATTTCATTAACGTATATCGTGATGATGAAGGTACGTCCTTCATGACCTTCGTCCGAAGATCGTTATATCCTAAGGGAAATAATGCTTCGTAGGATGAAGGACATTAACATTTAATATTTTGTGTTGCCTTGTTCTTAACTCATAGCATTTGAGAAAAGTCCCCAACATTGGCGCCCACCTCCGGTGAACTCACTTCCACTGTTGAGCTGATGGCTTCGTTCAACAATCAAGCTGAAGTTGCTTCGGCTACGAAGCTAGTGCTCCCGATAACAAGCAATTCATGCTCAGAACCGGCCAACAAGAAGCAGAAGAAGGACGCTCAGAGAAGGGTACAACATGTTGGGGTGCAGGGACCCTTCATCAAGTCAAAATGGTCTCACATCCCAATCACCTTCTCCCAGGAGGACCTTCAGCTCAAGGATTACCCTCATAATGATGCTATGGTCATATCTTGTGTCATCAAGGGATTTCTGGTCCACAATGTTCTGGTTGATATAGGCAGTGCAGCGGATATCATATTTGCTAAGGCCTTCAGATAGATGCAGGAGCCAGAAGACAAGATTCATGATGCTACACACCCTCTTTGTGGCTTCAGAGGAAGGCAAATCGCAGCACTCGGCAAAATCACGATGTCAGTGACCTTCGGCTTCATCCACAACACAAGGACTGAACAGGTTGTGTTTGACATAGTTGATATGGAATATCCCTACAATGCAATCATTGGTCGTGGAACACTCAATGCTTTCAAAGCAATACTTCATCCAGCATATCTATGCATGAAGATACCTTCGGAACAAGGGCCCATTGATGTTCATGGGAGTCAGGAAGCTGCTAGAAAAGTCGAAGGAAACTGGACAAGCTCAAAAGCAATCCACAATATAGATGGAGCCGAAGCTTGTGAACAGTACAAGTACAGAAGAGAGAAGGCTGCTTCGGCTGATCAGCCAATACCTATGCTACTATGTGAAGACATAGCAGAGCAGAAGGTACTGCTGGGATCTCAGCTATCTGAAGAGTAGGAGAAAACTTTGATAAGGTTTTTATTCAACAACAAAGATGTTTTTGCTTGGTCGGCAAATGATCTCTGTGGTGTCAACAGAGACGTCATTGAACATTCACTCAATGTCGACCCATCCTTCAGGCCAAGAAAGCAAAGGCTTCGGAAAATGTTTGATGATGAAGTCGAAGGTGCTCGAAATGAAGTAAAAAGACTTCTCAGTGCTGGTGTTATCAGAGAGGTAAAATATCCAGAGTGGCTAGCCAACACTATTATGGTGAAGAAGGCCAATGGCAAATGGAGAATGTGTATTGATTTCACGGATCTTAACAAGGCCTGTCCGAAGGACGAATTTCCGTTACCAAGGATAGACTCTCTTGTAGATGCAGCAGCTTCTTCAGAACTTATGAGTCTGCTGGATTGCTACTCAGGATATCATCAAATATGGATGAAGAAGGAGGATGAGCTGAAGACCAGCTTCATAATTCCCAATGGCACCTATTGTTATCTTCGGATGCCTGAGGGGCTCAAGAATGCTGGAGGAAGCTTCAGCACAATGACAGCTAAGGTCCTTCATTCTCAGATAGGCAGAAATGTGCTAACTTACGTTGATGATGTCATAGTAAAAAGCACGAAGCAAGAAAATCATATCATTGATCTGCAAGAAACATTCGCTAATTTCAGGCAAGCTGGCCTGAAATTAAATCCTGAAAATGTGTCTTTGGACTGAAGAAGGGTAAGTTCCTTGGCTGTCTAGTTTCAACGAAGGGGAATTAAGCTAACCCGAGCAAGATCGAAGCTATCCTTCGAATGGAGCCGCCAAGCACAAAGAAGGGGGCCCAACGGTTGGCAGGAAGACTGACTTCATTGAATAGATTTATATCTAGATCAGCGGAAAGAAACTTGCCATTCTTTGAAATACTAAAGTTAGCCGAAGTTTTTCAATGGAGCCCAGCTCAACAGAAAGCCTTCGAATAGCTGAAGCAATATCTAATTGATCTAACAACATTAACTCCACCTACGCCAGGGGCTCCATTACTATTGTATGTGGCAGCTTTGCATTCTGCAGTTAGTGCGGCGCTAGTACAGGAGAAGCTGGAAGGACAAATTAAAAAGCAAGCTCCAGTATACTTTGTCTCCGAAGTTCTAAGTTTATCAAAGAAAAACTATACAGAATTGGAGAAGGTGTTGTATGCTGTCTTAATGGCCTCCAGGAAGCTTCGGCATTATTTTCAAGCATACCACATAATTGTTCCTTCATCGCAGCCTCTGAAGGATATTATAAGGAACAGAGAAGCTACTGGAAGGATTGGAAAGTGGGCTGCGGAGCTTAATGAATTCAGTATTGACTACGTGCATAGATCCTCAATTCAGTCCCAGGATTTAGCAGACTTCATCGCTGACTGGACGCCAGGGGCTCAGGAAGAAGAAGCAAATAAAGATGCCGAAGCTTGGACAGTGTTCTGCGACGGTTTCTGGGGAACCATCGGTGCAGGTGCGGCTGTTGTCCTAGTTGCACCTTCCAAAGTCAGAACATGCTATGCGGCAAGGCTTGACTTTAGTTGTACAAATAATATTGCTGAATACGAAGCTCTACTTTTGGGGCTTCGAAAGTTAAAGGCAATGGGAATAAGAAGGGCAGTCCTTAAAACAGACTCTCAAGTTATTTCTGGTCATATTGACAAGAGTTGCAAGGCAAGAGATCCGAAGCTTGAGAAATATCTAGATACAGTTCAAAGGCTTCAAGCTTCTTTCGAATGATTTTCTGTTAAGAATATTCCAAGAGGGGAAAATGAGCATGCTGATCTGCTAGCCAAGTCAGCGGCACAGGGGCTTTCTCTACCTTCGGAAGTATTTTTTGAGACAATTAGAGAACCTTCGGTTGAACTCCTCGAAAGAGCAGTACTTACAATATCACCTGTCCATAGTGAAGATTGGAGGACTGAGATTATATCTTTTGTCCAAGGTAATTATCTTTCAGATGACGAAGCTTATAATAAGAGAATGGAGGCAAGAACAAGACCATATGTGATAATAGAAGGGGAGTTATACAAACATGGAGTTTGCTCTCCACTTCTCAAGTGTTTATCTAGAACCGAAGGTATGGAGCTGACGAAGGAAATACATGCAGGTTTATGTGGATCTCACATTGGGTCTAGACCTTTGTTGGGGAAGGTCTTCAGACAAGGATTTTATTGGCCGAAGGCAGCTTCGGATGCAACAGACCTAGTTCAAAAGTGCGAAAATTGTCAAAAATGTGCAAGAGACCATAAACAACCTTCGTCGTTAACCCAGTTAATACAGCCAACCTGGCCATTGCAAAGATGGGGCTTGGATTTGTTAGGTCCACTTCCACCAGCACAAGGCAATTTAAAATATGTTGTGGTGGCTGTAGAATATTTTTCCAAGTGGATTGAAGCGAAGCCTTTGGCCACAATAACTTCGGTCACATTCCAGAAATTCTTCTGGCAAAACATTGTTTGTCGCTTCGGCGTACCGAAGGCTATAACTGTGGACAACGGAACACATTTTGATGCCGAAGCTTTCAAGTAATTCTGTGATCAAATCGGCACGAAGCTTCATTTTGCGTCAGTTATACATCCAGAGTCAAATGGACTTGTCGAAAGAGCAAATGGTATTATAATGATAGGAATAATGAAGCTAATCTTTAATCAGCCCAGAGGAAAGTGGCCAGAAGAGTTGATTAAAGTGGTGTGGAGCCACAATACAACCGTATCAAGATCAACAGGTTTTACGCCATTCAAGTTATTATTTGGTGACGAAGTTATAACCCCAGAAGAAGCTAAAATGGGGTCAATAAGAACAATAGCTTCGATAGAAGACGAAGCTGATTATCACGTGGCAAAAGACACTATAGAAGGGACCAGACTTCAGGCTGTGGAAAATATCAATAAATATCAAAAAGAAACAATAAAATGGCGCGACAGAAAAGTCCGGCTGAAAAATATCAAGCCAGGGCATTTGGTGCTTCGGAGAGTGGCTAATCCGGACACAATGGGCAAACTACAGCTGAAGTGGGAAGGACCTTTTCTGGTGGTATCTTCGTCAAGGCCCGGTTCTTACAGATTAAAGGATATGGATGGCAATGACATTCCTAGATCTTGGAATGCAGATGAGATTCCACGGTATTATGTATAAATTGATGTAATCTTTTTCATTTTTCTATGGCACCCTTTTCCTTTCCAAAGGGGGAGAAAGGTTTTTAATGGGGCCATAGTTTGTAATTTTTCCTTTCTTATTCAGCTCTACAATAGCAAAATCCCCCAAACTATGTAAATGTAAAATCTGAGCATGCACCATCGAGTGCAGGGAAAAGGAAAAAACAGGGAGAAGCTCGAAAGTCGTCCCTAAGGGGATGCAGAGCACGACGAAGCTACAAAAAGTTATTCCTAAGGGAGCGCAGCGTAAGTTTTCTGCTCAAAAGTCATTCCTAAGGGAATGCAGAGCCAAATACCGCTGAAATATAAGGCGAAGTGCGAAAAGTCAACGTGAATACCGCAGAAATAGAAGGCGAAGAAGTTCAAAATACGTTCCTAAGGGGATGCAGAACTTACACCAAAAAATAAGCGGTGCAACCGAAAAATAAACGGCAAAGAGACTTCAGTCATTCCTAAGGGAATGAAGGTTATGGATGAAGCTTCGTATGTGTGTGTTTGGGCATTCATTGGCACGATACATTACATCATACATTGCATTCATAAACATTCATCTAGACATACATAAGATCATCATCATCATATCATACAGACACAGACAGTTGCTTTGGCTATAAGAATACAGCTTCGAAAGCAGATTTATGCTTCGTTGTGTACGAAAAGAAGGGAAGGTGTTTTTCGCCTTCGGCTCAAAAACTATGAGTTTCGTCCACATCAAAGCAGTTCATACATTAACAGAAAGGTAAAAATATATTGCAAGGTATGGATAAATTTACAGAATAGTATCTGATTTACAAATTACAATATTCTTTACAAAGGATAATACAAGAGTTTTTCTAGAGTTTTTTCACAGCTAGGTTTTTGGCTTCATCATCGTCTACTAAGCTTCGGCTCAATGCTCCTCGACTTTGTCATCCTATACATATCAAAGCATTATAAGGTAAACTCAAGTTTCAAGGAGAAGGTAAGTATCAGGTATGACTTTATTACCGGCTTAAGGTGACTTCGAGCTTCATCACCAGCTAAGCTTTGCCCACCCTTCGTCCAGACTTGTGTTATAAATTTGTTTCCTATGCTTCGAGCCAGGCTGGGGTTATCAATTAAATTTGCTGAAGTTTGGTCTATTAACAATCTTCCCATGCGTGCAACCAGACTTCATGAAGGCAACAGTTGTGCCCCAAGAAGCTAGCAGGCCACAGAAATCACCGTGTCCAGCTATAACTTCGTTAAGAGCATCAACTTCTCCTTCAATATGTTCGAAGGTCCCTGGCAGGTTTTCAACCGAAGGATCGAATTTCTCAAAACTGGCTCCAACCGAGTTGAAGACTTGCTTTAGCCGATGCATGCATCGATTGCCGTACTCTAGACATCTATCTTGAAGCTCTTTCAATGATTTCTGCAAATTTGAACTTTTTCGACTTCAGCCTCAAACTTCGTATCAAATTTATGCTTTTCTTGTTCGAAGTTTTCTGACTTTGAGAGGAGTTCACTATTCAATCTTGCAATTTTGGCTTCAGCTTCTGCTAGTAAACGCTCCATTGTTTGAAGTTCGAAATCTTTCTTTTCAAGAGCAGCTGCATGATCTTTTATTTTGCTCTCTAAACCTTCAATTATAACCTCATGTTTTTTATATTCAAGGTCCTGTTGCATCCTCAAAGCCTTACTTAATAGCATACTCTGTGCAAAAACAACCTTCATCAGAAAACACCTTCGTTGTTAAAACAATGAAAAGCCGAAGAAAAGTTTTACCTTGAAATTAGAATAGAATAAACTACCAACGATATGCTGTCGTCGGTAGCGGCTGATATCGGCCTCCAGCTTCGGGAAACCAATACTCTTCGACAGAGTGCTGATAACCTTCGCTCCAGTTCGGTCTCAGAGGCAACCTAAGCTTTCATCGTCAATACCGCCGAAGAGCAGCGCCCCTGGCTGGTACCCGCAAGATATGGCATAGTCCCACAGCTCTTCTTTTTCAGCCTTTGACAATTCTTGTCCAATTAAGTTTTGAAAGTTGAAATTTTCTTCTTCTGAAGTATCTTCAGCCGCCTCCTTCTCTATTCCAGGCACTGTGGCTAGGGTCTCTTCGGCGGTTGTAGCAGCTTCTTCCGCGGCCATATCCAGAAGCATTTTATCAATATCAGAAAATGTGCTCTCTAGATTTGTATCTTCGGCTGTTATAGCTTCGGCGGTTGCAGCTTCGGTAGGTGTAGCTTCGGTAGCTGTAGCGCTCTCGACAGCTGGTGTCTTTTGACGCCGAGGCCGACGGTGGTGTTTCTTCAATAGCTTCAGTCATAGTAATAATCCTCCGTTTTTTCGGCCCAGCAGACTTCTTCGCTGCCGAGGGCTCCTTCTTCTTCTGTAAAAGCTTCGTCAGATGTGGCCCCAGTGGACTTAGCTTGATAGGCAAGGATTCAGTCATTACCTTTAGGATTTCTTCCACGTCGGCAGTAGAAGGTGTTGAAGGAACTTCTTCTTCTAAATCAGCTTTCGGCTTCAGAGCCGGAGCCTTTCTTTTCTTCGGCACAACCACCTTCGACTCAGGACTGGATTTTTTCTTTTTTGCCAAATTTTCATCTTCTTTTATCATCCTGGCAGCTTGTCTTTGTATAATACTGACAGCCCTTTTCCGTTTTGGCCCTTCGGCACCTTTGTTTAACCTTTCGTAGTCTGGATATTCAAATTTCAAAGCGTCCATTACTCGGTTTAACCTTCGTTTCGGCTGGGTGCCGAAGGCTGCTGTCATCAGTTGATCTTCTTTTTTTGTGTAATTGCCCAAGATTTCATTACACATAACCTCAATTGTATCCAACCATTCTTGGCAGGATTCTTTGAAGTGTTTCTTGAACTTAAAATGATAGGGCAGCCGAACGAGTTCATTCTTCTTCTTCTCTCCTTTAAGCTTCGGCATACCCCATTTCCTTAACGTTGGGAATACCCGGTTGGCTAAGTATTCTTGAACTAAATCCCTAGTACCAATATGTTCAGACACAACTCTAAATTCGCCCATAGCATCTGGGCATGATGCCCCTGGCGTCATGTTGCACTGAGGCCTAGTCAACCCGAAGGTTAGCTCCAGCAGGCTCTGAACTAGCTTCTCCTTTTTCTCATCAATCTTAACATAAAACCATTCAGTTTTCCAACCGGTTGGCCACTTGGTGTGGTAGTTCTCGTGCAGTCCACCTTCTCTAGCCTTTGTCTGATAGTGAAGTTCGTGTACCCGGCAGAAGGCTTCGGCAAGCGGCTCCACTCCTTGGCTTCGGAGAGCCTAGATAAACACGCTGAGCCTAACGATAGCGTTAGGAGTCAACTGATGAAGATAAATCTCAAAATTTTCC
This sequence comes from Zea mays, assembly GCF_902167145.1. Lineage (NCBI taxonomy): Eukaryota > Viridiplantae > Streptophyta > Magnoliopsida > Poales > Poaceae > Zea > Zea mays. The sequence continues at coordinate 39,576,540 of NC_050104.1, read as the reverse complement.
AAAACATCTGCAATCATTCCGTGCAGAGGAAACCTCAACCCTGCTTTGAAGAAGCTCCTAAAAACTACCACTTCATCATTTTCTGGTTTCGGGATGGTCTCTTCCCCGCCAAAGCAAATCAACTTCTTCTCGGCTTCCTCGAAGTAACCTAGCTTCGTCATCATGGGCATATCAGCTTCGGACATAGTCGACTTCCCAAAATCCAAATGGCTGGGCTTAGATGGCATAGCGGTGTTATAATCAATCTCTTCTTCACCAGTATCGCCCTCTTCAATATCTGCCTGCTCGGCTTCAGTAGCAGGTGCACCTTCGTCAGAAGCGCCTTCCGTCACAACCAGTCCCGACCGCCTCATAACTTTGGAGATTGGGGCAGTCTCTGTAGCTTCGGTCTCCTCTCTGTCACGGGTTATCCTAGCTGTCGAGCGCACCCTGGCCATTTGATGCTGAATTTCTTGCATTTTGGCGAAGTTGAATACTTTTTGTCTTTGCCGAAGCTCCCTCTTGTGACGAAGCTAAAGCAAAATGATGCTTCGATTGAGAGTACGGTGAATAAGCTTCGGTTGTGGTTAAATTTTTCGGCAACACAACAGTGCAATAGCAGTAAATGCTGTGGTAACTTCACACCTACCCGTCTATTTATATAGTGCTGCAGGTGGGAAGGTGAATCGTCAAGCCGCGCGAACTCGCTGAACAGTCACTCGCACCCACTAAATGGTGGACCATAGTGCCCAAGAAGGTGAATCACTAGATCGTGCGTACCCATTGTATGGTGGGACCTCCTTTCACTCGGAATATTTAAATCGTTTCTCGACAACGAGCTCAGGGAAGGTGTTTTTCGGACCTTCGGCATTCCGAAGCCTGAGAGAATTTTTCACGGGTCGAGCTCGTTACGAAAAACGATCTAGCACCGTGAAGGGGCTACTGTTGGGGGTCTGCTTCGTCGCCGAAGGTCCCATAAGAAGAAACACCTTCGGAAGATTGACACAAAGCCGAAGCTATCAATCAGAGAGCTTCGTAGCGTACTTCCAAGATGCACCGACTTAAAGATGAAATGACCAATCGGTCCATGATAACTTGTATTATGATTGTAATCATTTGTAAAGGGCATGAATGTAATTTCTCATAGGCTGCATCTTGTGCCTATAAATAGATGAACAGTACCCATGTACTGTTCACGCTATCTGGTATTCGCTCAAACGCCACGTTTGGATTTTTTGCCTTCTGTCAAGCCGAAGGTACAAATGTAATTAAATATTATCTTTATCTATTCGAGATTATATAATGAAGGCATGTGAATTATGTTATATGATTGTTCATGTTATCTTTCATGTTTCATATGCTCTATCTTTCATTAACGTATATCGTGATGATGAAGGTACATCCTTCATGACCTTCGTCTGAAGATTGTTATATCCTAAGGGAAATAATGCTTGGAAGGACGAAGGACATTAACATTTAATATTTTGTGTTGCCTTGTTCTTAACTCATAGCATTTGAGAACAAGTCCCCAACACCCAGTAAATGCCATGTTATGCGACTCCGGTGACTCACCCCTCTCTCCGGCCGCCAGCTTTCTCCTTCAAAATTTGGAGCCACCACCCTCGGATCCTATAAATTGAGTATGCCGCTAGCTCTGTTAGGTTGTCACGAAGCCAGAGCACCCGCCCTTGCCTCTGATTAGCCACCATAGCGCTCCAATTCCTTTCTTCCCCCAATTCGGTTCTCCGCACTGCCGTGAGCCGTCGCATCGTTGACCACCGTTTCCAGGTCCGTTCGTACCCTCCTTGCCCTCGTTTCAGCACCCTTGTGTGCTATAGATGCTTATCGGCCCAGCCAATTGAACTAGACCACGTTAGATCACCAGGAACACCTCGGGTTGTCCTCAGTTTGCGCCATCACCGTGGATAGAGAGATTTTGAGCTAGAACTTCGCAATTGTTAGAGGGAGTAAGGTCGCACGTGGTGGAATTCGATGTTGACCAAGTAAGAAGCCTAGCCTTTGTGTATTTCGGCCAGTACAAGCTCGTCGGAGCAACTGCTCCGCCGTCCGTGGTCGGGGACCTAACCTTGCAAAGAAACAAAAAGGGAGGGGCCTTGGTGTGAATGTCAGAGACACATGCGAATAGTGCGCAAGGATTCTTAATTAGTTATTCAAAAAGTCGGGGTCCTCTACGCAAGTTAAGCATCGCGGGCACGCGCGCGGGCGCGTTTCCCTGTTCATGGGCCGGCTCGGCTGGTTTGAGCCCGTTACTATTCATTATTTCTCTTTTTTCTTTTTCTGCGAGGCTTAGGAAATTTGTAGAAAATTCTAGAAAAATGATAAAAATATGAGACCAATTTTACTAGACTCCGAAAATTCCCGAGAATTTAATAAAAATAGTCCCAAGATTTTTAGTCCAAACCAAGGATTATTTAATATTTAAGAAGGCATGAACCTAGACTTTTGGAATTTTAGAAATTATTTAATAACTCCAAAAATCATAAAACTTTTTGGGTAAACTTAATTTAATAATTAGAACCCATGGGTGAAGTTTGACATATGTTGGACCTTGTTTGATTCCCAAACCCAAAACCCTAGTTTTCTAAGTAATATTTGCTTTATGCTAATAGAGTGCTAACTCAGAAAACCCTAGTTTCCCTAGTGTACCGTGAAGAAAAGTTGCATTCAAGATACAACTTGATGTGTCTCTATTATAATTGCATATTCATAGCATCACATGAGCATTCATGTATATGTATGGTTATGTATAGAAAACGAAGAAGAAGTAAGTGTTGAAGAAGAAGAGACTGCACCACCAACTGAAACTCCACCTGTCGGGAACTGTTTTTATTTTGATATCTGTGGAACAGGTCCCGAATCCCCTACAGCACAAGGCAAGCCCCGGTGCATTTGTCACCTCCTTGCTGTTTTAAAATCTTTATCACCTTATATGATGCATTAGGTGATAGGAGTTGTGTGCTAAACCAATTGATGCATTTCCTTCCTTGGAACTGTTTACCATTCCTTGATTACCTATTTTATTAAAAGGTTTTCTGATGCATAGTCTTGCTTTAGAAAACAAAAAGGTTTTGTTTTAAACCAAAGATGATGCTTCAGATGGAATGGGATGTTTTCAAAAAAAACTTGATGGTGAATCCATCACGGCCGTGATGGGTTCAACATCGGACAAAGATGTACCTCTGCCAGGTACCAAACTTTGGGTTTTGAATGATTAAAACAAGACTGGGCGGGTGACTTGCATGAGAAGAGAGTCTCGATGTAGTGTCTCCGTCTGAGTCGATTAAGGACTGTGTCGATGTAGGCCTGATGATCAAGGACCTTTTAACTGGTCACATGCCTCATCATGGGTAAGCTTTGCCTCGAGCAGACTAATACCAGAAAGGCCAACACGCAATGGGAGTGGAGAGATGGCGAGAGTAGTGTGTACCCTCCGTGGCAAGAGGCTGGGCGGTGGTGTATCTATGCTCTCGGTTGGCGTGAACCTGGTCTGGTCTTAAGAAACCCGGTGGTGAGTTGACATATGCAAGGGTTAAGTGCTACATATGTCGTGTGATTGGAGATCCTCATATGAGTATTAATCGATTCGGATCGCCGTTACTTCTCAGACATGAAGACTTGGTCACTGACTTACACGTAGCATTCCAGTAAACTTAAGGGTTGATAAAAGATGACTAGTGCAGGTCAAGTGCTTGAACTAGGGTAGAAAGAACTCTAGTTGCAGGTAATGACTCAACTTGATAATAAAATTGGATTTTTAAGGATCCACTATTAGTAAGCATTTCTACAAATAGAGTCTTTGAATCTTGAATAGCCTTACCTTGACTCCCTCAAGCCAGCATTGTGGGGGATAGATATCCCCTGGGTCCACTAAAGAAGTAAAAGGCCTCACGAAAGGCCCAAGGGCCCAATAATTCGTAAGGTCATTCTTTCGTGGGCCTAGGGAAAGACAGCCGATAAAATAAAGAAGACGTGGGACTAATTAGTGCAAACACAGGCGGCCCACAACGTCGAACGAATGAATCACAAACAGAGACCCGACTTTCCCGCGCTGAAGCCCCCACGCAACGGAGCCATGCGAGGATAAGTCGGCGGAGGTTACGTAAGGATAAACTCAAGAGGTTCACTATCTTTCAGCTACTTGTTGTTATCGTAACACATGTAATGCTCCACGGCCGAGTATATAAGGCCTAGGGGGCACCCCTTCAGACCGATCGACTCTGTTCTACTTAGCCACCCACAAAAACTCTCTGCGCCCTCTACTCAGAGAATCCTCTTGTAACCACGCTCATATACTCACCAGGACGTAGGGTATTACGCACTTCTAAGCGGCCTGAACCTGTAAATCTTGTCCATTGTCCCTCGTGCGATCGGCACGAACCATTTTGCTACAGTCGTCGACACCGTCCTACTCCTAAAAACACCTTGAGGGGCAACCCCGGGTGTGCGGTCGGACCCAAAACACCGACAGCTGGCGCGCCAGGTAGGGGGTGTGTCGACGATCCAAGCTAGCTCAATGGCCGTCACCTTCCACAGCAAGATTACCATGCGTCCCGGATCTATATTTTGCTTCGGGACAACCTCATCCGTGGCGGACGAAGAAGGAATCCTACACCGCCTCGCGGATCTGCCGGAACAGAAGTCTCCTCCAACAAACTCCGAAAATGCTGGAAAGACGCTACCTCCGGCTCTTTGGAACAAGATCGTCTCCGGGGAGGCTGGAGCTAGAAGCTCGCTGACCCGGAAGACTCCGCTGTCTACTTCCCCGACGAAAGAATGGACACAGATCATGAGAAGGAAGGAGATCAGGGAGAGGCCGGTCGTTCTTCCCGTTCCTCCGACCTCAAAGGAGAACGGAAAGAAAGTTGCCGCGGCAGCAATACCGTTCTACCCCGACATCCTCTTCATCGGGAGGGCAGAGTCGCCCGCCGTTTCCGATGATGAACCGACCGCGCCCGGAGAAGAACCGCCTCAGCGAGAGTCCCGCCGACGAAGGAACCGACGCAGAAACATTCGACGACATCATGCAGCCGGAGAACGGGATCCGGAGCAACCTGTCTCGCGAGACGAGGTCTCGGAGATAGGAGAAACTCCGGAAGAACGCGTCTTCAGGGAACGAAGGAACTCCCGACGACGAGATCGCCGTCGGACTCAGGAGCAAGCCGAGCAAGATGCGAGGCAACGACGCGAGAATCCGCTCTTCGGGCGCAACCTGAACCCCGACTTCGCCCGAGCTATGAATACGCCGAGCGAAGTCGGAGGCGTTCTGGCCCGGATAGCTGACGGACTTCCTCGGACCCCCGACGCCGAGGGATACCGGCGCCTGTTCACTCAGGCAGCCAACCATCTTCTACCGCTCGCTCACCCGCCGAACGATCTGCGACATGCCATCAACAGTCGCCGAGACGCGCGGAGCTCTATCAATGCTTCGCGCGAACGGCGGCACGAGAACGAAATTCGCCGTCGGGAGGAGTATGACCGAGATCATGGCTTCCCGACTCAAAGCCAGGCCACCCAAACTGAGTCGGCAACAGCTTCAACTGGTGGAACCACCCGGGGACGGTCGAGGAACCACCACCGCCACTCCCCTCCCCGGGACAGACGACATCCTCGACGACAGGAGGACACGTGCGGAGTATCTGCCCTCACTCCGCGCCTTAGGGCCATCCAATGGCCTCCCAACTTCAAGGTATCCAATGTCGATAAATATGAACCTAAGCAGGATCCAGGGGGCTGGTTAGCCGTCTACACCACCGCTGCTAGGGCTGCCGGGGCATCCGAGGACGTCATGACTGCGTATCTGCCCATCGTCCTCGGGCAAGACGCGCTGCAGTGGCTACGACATCTGCCCCGACACTGCATCGACGACTGGGGAGACTTCAGTCGACGTTTCACCGCCAACTTCCAGTCTCTCTCCGACAAGCCAGCGCAACCATGGGACCTCAAATCCATCAAGCGCCGGGGGGATGAGACTCTCCGGTCATACCTTAAAAGGTTCCAGACCATGAGAAACCGCATCCCCGAGGTCACGGAGGCGGCCGTGATCGAGGACTTCTACAGAGGGTCTAATGACTCGGTTTTCGTCCGAGCCATACTGCAAAAGGCGCCAACTACCTCCGAGGAGCTGTTCCGGGAAGCCGACCTCTACATCACCGCTGACGAGCGGGCCCAGGACCTCATCGGAGGAGCAAAGCCCGCACCGGCGGTACCACGACGCGACGCGAACCAGCCGCCTCGACAAGCGCTGGGAGAAGAGGCCTCGCGAAGAGGTACACGCCGCCGGACCACCCGCCTCTCGCGCCCGAGGAGGACCTCGTGGAGGCGAACGCACGCTGGACGACATCCTCGACGCCAGTGCCCGTACCACAAGGATATGCGCCACACTCTCCGCAACTGCCGGGACTTCAAGCACTCCGTCGGGCATGGTCGACCCTTCCAACCTCTACCGCCTCCTCAGCCGGAGGAGGGGGGAGGAGGAGCTTTCCCGCGCGTTGACAGGGAGGTCAACGTCATCTTCGGCGGACATGGGTCGCAGGAGAACAAGAGACAACAAAAGCTCAACGACCGCCAGATACTGGTGGCGACCACCGGCCCTCCCGCCCCGTACCGGTGGTCGGAGCACCCAATCACGTTCACTCGGGAGGATCAATGGCTCAACTTCGACCACCCAGGCAAATACCCGCTCCTCGTCGATCCGGTGATCCGAGAGAGCCGGGTGAAGAAGGTGCTAGTGGACGGGGGGAGCAGCATCAACGTCACCTTCCCCCGTACGCTTCAAGGCTTGGGAGTTCACCTCAAAGAGCTCCACGAGTCAGACACTCCTTTCTTCGGCATCGTGCCGACGGAAGGGGAGTATCCGCTGGGCCACATCTACATGCCGGTCACCTTCGGGACTCCGGATAATTACAGAACCGAGTTCCTGAGGTTCGAGGTGGCGAACTTCGACTGCGGGTACAACGCCATCATCGGGAGGCCAGGGCTGGCCAAGTTCATGGCCATCCCACACTACACGTACATGATACTGAAGATGCCAGGACCGCAAGGAATCATAACTGTGCGCGCCGACTTCCAAGGCGCCGCAGAATGTTTCCGAGTGGCCATCCAAGCAGCCCTCACCACCAAGCCATCAGCGATTCCTTCTACACCGGCGAACTCTAAGCCTGATGAAGACCTCGCCGTGCCGGCAAACGAAGCTCAGGCCGCGACCTCTATGCGGCCGACTGAAGACACCAAGCGGATCAACCTGGGGTTCGCTGATGAGCGCAAGACGGCCATCATCAGCTCCAGTTTGAGTGACAAATAGGAAAGCGCGCTCGTCCAGTTCCTGCAAGATAACCGAGACGTATTCGCATGGCAACCTGCGGATATGCCGGGAGTCCCAAGAGAACTGGCCGAGCACAAATTGAAGGTCTATCCCCAGGCGAGGCCGATCCGGCAAAAGTTGCGTCGTTTCACGCCCGACAAGAGAGAAGCCATTCGTGCCGAGTTAGCCCGCTTGGTCGCGGCCGGATTTATTAGAGAAGTATTGCACCCCGAGTGGTTAGCCAACCCTGTTCTTGTACTCAAAAAGAATAAAGTGGATTGGCGCATGTGCGTCGACTATACTGATCTCAACAAACACTGTCCGAAGGATCCCTTCGGGCTCCCGAGGATAGATCAGGTGGTGGATTCCACCGCTGGATGTTCGATGCTGTCTTTCTTAGATTGCTATTCCGGGTATCATCAGATTAGTTTGGCAAAAGAAGACGAGGAAAAAACGGCGTTCATCACACCGTTTGGTGCTTTCTGTTATACCTCCATGCCGTTCGGCCTCAAAAACGCTGGAGCAACTTATCAGAGAGCTATTCAAACATGCTTAGCCGATCACTGGGGCAAGCGTGTGGAGGCTTACGTAGACGATGTGGTGATTAAAACGGAGAATCCGGAAAATTTCATTGAAGATTTACAGCTGGTTTTCAATAGCCTGAGAAGATATAGATGGAAGCTCAATCCTGAGAAATGCGTCTTCGGGGTACCAGCAGGAAAGTTACTCGGATTTATTGTCAGCCACCGGGGAATTGAAGCTAATCCAGATAAAATTGAAGCTATCATGAAGATGGAAGCTCCTCGATCGCAAAAGAAGGTTCAGCGACTCACTGGATGTATGGCAGCCCTGAGCAGATTCATATCCAGGCTGGGAGAAAAAGGTCTGCCATTTTATAAACTGCTGAAGAAGGTGGATAAGTTTCAATGGACTTCAGAGGCACAGGAAGCTCTAGACGCACTGAAGAAATTCCTGACAACGCCGCCAGTATTGAAACCGCCCCGGCGAGCTACGCCGACTCAGCCGGCGGAAGATCTGCTGTTATATATCTCTTGCACGACTCACGTGGTAAGCACTGCGTTGGTAGTCGAGCGAGTGGAAGAAGGGCATGCCTACCCGGTACAACATCCCGTCTATTTCATCAGTGAGGTTCTAGGCCCATCGAAGAAAAAGTATCCTCAAGTTCAGAAGCTATTATATGCAGTACTTCTAACTGCCCGCAAGCTGCGCCACTACTTTGACGACCACAAAGTCATAGTAGTTACTGGTTTTCCAATAGGGGACATTCTTCACAACAAGGAAGCCATTGGCCGAATAGCCAAGTGGGCTTGCGAGTTGGGGTCCCATGATATCGAGTTCCGACCTCGCACTGCCATCAAAACTCAAGCACTGGTCGACTTCGTATCAGAGTGGACAGAACAGCAAGTGCCGGATAATCCAGAAACCGCAGAAGTATGGCGAATGTATTTTGATGGCTCGCTGAAGCTGCAGGGAGCAGGAGCAGGAATTCTCTTCACTGCACCTGGAGGCGAACACCTTAAGTACGCTCTCCAATTGCTATTCCCGGCCTCTAACAACGCAGCCGAATACGAAGCTTTGATACACAGATTAAACATCGCCATATCGCTGGGTGTCAAGAGGCTGATGGTGTACGGGGATTCTCTGGTAGTCATCAGTCAGATAAACAAGGAATGGGATTGTTCATGTGATTCAATGGGAAGATACTGCGCCACCGTCCGAAAGCTAGAAGATAAATTCGAAGGCCTGGAGTTCCATCATATAGAAAGAGATCGGAACACGGCGGCTGATGTATTGTCCAAGCTCGGATCCGGTCGGACTCAAGTCCCGCCCGGGGTCTTCGTGCAAGAAATCCTTCAGCCGAGCATCTCGACGGATCAAATGGAAGAGTGCAACATCATAGACCAACCCGAGTCAGACTCTAATGACTGGAGGCAACCGATTATTAAGTATATAAAGAATGAAGAAGAGCCAGATGACAAGAACTCGGCAGAGCGCATTGCCAGACAATCAGCTCACTATACACTCATTGGGGAGGTATTATACCGGAGGGGCGCGTCAGGCGTCCTCATGAAGTGCGTTCTCCCGTCCACCGGGAAGCAACTTCTGGAGGAAGTCCATGCAGGGCAGTGCGGAATACATGCAGCATCCAGAACATTAGTCGGGAAGGTTTTCAGGTCAGGATTCTATTGGTCGACAGCAAAGAATGATGCAGCCGAGCTAGTTCAGAGATGCGAAGCTTGCCAGTACCTGTCAAAACAACAGCACATGCCAGCACAGCAGCTACAAACCATACCAGTAACTTGGCCTTTTGCATGCTGGGGATTGGATATGATTGGACCTTTCAAGAAAGCTCAAGGAGGATACACCCATGTATTGGTGGCAATTGACAAGTTCACTAAATGGATAGAGTTTCAGCCCATTGCCTCCTTAACTTCTGCTAAAGCCGTGGAATTCATACAAAGCATAATATTCAGATTTGGGATACCAAACAGTATCATCACTGACTTGGGATCCAACTTCACCAGTTCAGAATTCTTTGACTTCTGCGAGCAAAAAAGCATTCAGATCAAGTATGCATCTGTAGCCCATCCGAGAGCCAACGGGCAGGTTGAGCGAGCCAACGGAATGATATTGGAGGCACTTAGAAAAAGGGTCTTTGACAAAAATGAAAAATTCGCAGGAAAATGGATAAGAGAATTGCCTTATGTTGTTTGGAGCTTGAGAACCCAACCTAGCCGGGCCCTGCATGGAAACACTCCTTTCTTCATGGTCTATGGGTCGGAGGCAGTGCTACCTGCTGATCTCAAGTTTGGGGCGCCAAGATTGATTTTCGAAAGCATAGCAGAAGCCGAAGCCACTAGGCTGGAGGATATTGACGTACTTGAGGAAGAACGACTGAATGCAGTGATTCAATCGGCACGATACCAGCAGACTCTAAGGCGCTACCACGACAAAGCTGTGCGGCAACGTTTCTTTTCGAAGGGAGACCTCGTCCTCCGCCGAATTCTAACGAGGGAGGGACGGCACAAGTTATCACCCTTATGGGAAGGACCTTTCATAGTAGCAGAAGTCACTCGTCCCGGATCATATCGCCTCACCCAAATGGATGGCACAGAAGTTGGGAACTCCTGGAACATAGAGCACCTCCGAAAGTTCTACCCCTAGCTGTATTTCAAAACAGTCGGAGCGACCATGTATTCTGTATAATGGAATTACGTCATCAATAAAGAGAAATTTCAGAGATACTTGGCTCATTTATGATTGACTTGCATTCTTACTTAACTCGGGGTGACCACTATGCCCTACAAACGGAGCAATCGACTTAAGTCGGCAACGACTTAAGGCGGTGCAACATGCTCACGCTTACTTAACTCGGGGTGACCACTATGCCCTACAAACGGAGCAATCGACTTAAGTCGGCAACGACTTAAGGCGGTGCAACATGCTCACGCTTACTTAACTCGGGGTGACCACTATGCCCTACAAACGGAGCAATCGACTTAAGTCGGCAACGACTTAAGGCGGTGCAACATGCTCACGCTTACTTAACTCGGGGTGACCACTATGCCCTACAAACGGAGCAATCGACTTAAGTCGGCAACGACTTAAGGCGGTGCAACATGCTCACGCTTACTTAACTCGGGGTGACCACTATGCCCTACAAACGGGGCAATCGACTTAAGTCGGCAACGACTTAAGGCGGTGCAACATGCTCACGCTTACTTAACTCGGGGTGACCACTATGCCCTACAAACGGAGCAATCGACTTAAGTCGGCAACGACTTAAGGCGGTGCAACATGCTCACGCTTACTTAACTCGGGGTGACCACTATGCCCTACAAACGGAGCAATCGACTTAAGTCGGCAACGACTTAAGGCGGTGCAACATGCTCACGCTTACTTAACTCGGGGTGACCACTATGCCCTACAAACGGAGCAATCGACTTAAGTCGGCAACGACTTAAGGCGGTGCAACATGCTCACGCTTACTTAACTCGGGGTGACCACTATGCCCTACAAACGGGACAATCGACTTAAGTCGGCAACGACTTAAGGCGGTGCAACATGCTCACGCTTACTTAACGCGGGGTGACCACTATGCCCTACAAACGGAGCAATCGACTTAAGTCGGCAACGACTTAAGGCGGTGCAACATGCTCACGCTTGCTTAACTCGGGGTGACCACTATGCCCTACAAACGGAGCAATCGACTTAAGTCGGCAACGACTTAAGGCGGTGCAACATGCTCACGCTTACTTAACTCGGGGTGACCACTATGCCCTACAAACGGAGCAATCGACTTAAGTTGGCAATGACTTAAGGCGGTGCAACATGCTCACGCCTACTTTACCTGGGGTGACCACTATACCCTACTAACGGAAGTTACCGACTAAAAGTCATTGGCGGCTCAAACCAGTATAGCATACTCGCGCTTATGCAGTTCAAGGGATGATCTCCATATCCCACAAACAAACTTCATAATCATCATGCAGCGTTACCACAAACTTGCAAACTAATAAATTATGATACAATAAGGGAGTAATCACGTCATTCGAATGATAAGCCGATAAACCTCTAAACGAATACTTGATCACGCTAACTGCGCGCTCAGAGCACGTGAACTGTTTCTTTATTTTCTAATGTCTTTCTCAGGAACGACTGACGAAGAAGGGCGATTCGAGGAATCAGGGGCAGCATTCGCGTCGGCTCTTATATCTTCAGGGACAACCACGCCGGGTCTTCTCATCAAGATTCGTCCCGCCCGAATGGCCTTGTCCAGGGCCTTATCGCGCTGAGCTTTGAAAGTGACAGCAGCTTCTTCAGCAACTTTAACAGCCTGTTGAGCAGTTTCCAACTCCTGAGCAATGGATTTCTTAGAAGCTCGGAGTCCCTTGATGGCGGCGTCCTTTGCAGATAGCGACTGTGTAAGGCGGGCCACTTTGTCCGAGGATTCTTGCAGTTGACGGCGCTGATTGTCAAGCTCCTCCATCGTAAAACGGTGGCTCCTCTCCAAGATGGTCAGCGAGTTGCTGGAATCTCGGTACAATCTGTCCAAGTTGTCGCGAGAAGCAGCAAGGATGCGTTTTTCTTCCTACAAGCAAAAATCAACTCATTCGGAATCCAAGAGCATGACAAGGCGAAGCACAGGTTCGTAAGCTACCTTCTCAGAGTCAAGCTGAGCATGAAGAGAAGAACTCAGAGCGTTGGCATCATCCAAAGCCGCAGAGACCTGACTCAACTCGATCTGACTTTGAGAATACTTCTCCTCGAAGTCAGCGCATCGTCGGGCCATTTCAGCTTGATCTTGGGAATGTTTTTCTTCAAGAACTGTGATCTGCCGAGTCATCTCTATCAAGAGGTATTCAAACAAAATGAGGTCAGAAGGTAAAACAACCCACGGGCAAGAACAAAGAAAAAGAAGAAAGGACTCTAACCAGCATTGGTGGCCTCCAACTCAGATACAAGCCCCCGAAGCAACACCGGATTCCAACGCTCGAGAGATGAAGCCACTTCCGGGGTGGAAGCGCCCTGTGTTTTCAGTTGACTAGCCAATCCATTCACCAAAGCCTGACGAGAAGAACAGATGAGCATAATGACAGCAATTCATGCAACATAAAGATCAAACTAAAGCACAGCACAGCACCTGGAGGTTGGAAAAGAACGAAGGGATCCCCAAGTCAGGAGAAATCAGCTGATAATCAGATGTCAGACCACCACCCGAAGCAGTTTGCGGTAGACCAGCAGGAACGAGCTCAGTACATTCAGCAGAGCCTAACGCCAGATCAGTGGGGATGCTGCCCTCTAAAGCGACCCCCTGATCTGGAGCTTGAGCCACCACCATGCCGCCAGAGTGTGGAGGTGAACCCACGTGAACGTCCATAGAAGTGCAGGAGGGAGACCTCGCTCGGACACCCTCGGGGGCTGGGTCAAGGTTGGCACTGCCCACTTGAGCTGGGTCACCCCCGGCAACACCCTCGGGGGCTGGGCACATGTCAGCACTATTCAAAGAATCCAAGCTCTCTGCCGTGACCACCTCTAAGGTCGACGGGCCTTCAGCTACCTCCGCAGGATCAGGACGATCCAAGTCATCATTCCGGCCCTCGAGATCGTGCTCTAAGGTCGACGAGGCACGGGACGACCTCAACCCAGCATCTGGCACGACCGCACAAGTTTCTGTTGCATCAACGTCTGCAGGTTCCAACAACAAGTTCTCAGGGACCATATCCTCTAGAGCTTGATCAAAATTGGCCATGGACAGTTCTTGCAGACCAATAAGAGCAGACAAGGCAGGAGAAGGAACCCCACTACTACCGCCGCTAGCGACGAACTGCCGGCTGTTTTTCCGAGTCAATGGAGTTTCATTCTCTTCCTCCTCATCTTCCACAGCAACAGCACAAACAGCACCCTCATCGGGGTCAGCAGCAGGCGGAGCACACCCATTGGGATCAATGTCAGCTAGGCCAGTTGCAGACATTTCTTCGATAGCAGGAGCCAAGGTGCTGGTATCCTCGTCAAAGCTGGACACTCGCCGGAGACGTCTCCTTTTCTTCTTCTGCTCATCAGCAGAAGGCTCGGGCTGACTGGTTCGGCTAGGGCGCCTCGGGCGAGTACTGACAGGTTTCGAGACGTCCAAGGTCGCATCAACCTCTGGAAAGGGCACCACTGCCAATGTACCATCAGGAGCAGTATCAGATGAATCTTCAGCTAGCAGATCGAGCATGTCATTTATGTCTGCATCACTAGGATTCAGGGGCACTTCAAAATAAATCTGCCGTTCATCATCAGGTATCTCCCCGAGCGAAGCAACTAAGGAACGGACCTCTTCAACAGAAGGTCGTACTCTAAGACCCAAATTGCTATCTGTCACGGGTGGATTGGACACAAAAAGAGTGAAGGCTTGAGAAGAAGGTGGGTTCCAAGCCGAGTATGCCACTGGAGCTCCAACGTTCGAAACTTTACCCCTGAGGATCATTTCAAGTCGGCTCACCAAGTCCACAGAAGGAATTCTCCTATTAGTAACTCGGGTTGAGTCGGCCAGCCCTCGGTAAAGATATGCCGGATAGGCCCTGTCTTTCAGCGGCTGAATGTTTTTGAACACAAAATCTGTGACCACGGCTTCGGCAGTTAGACCTCTCTCTTTCAGTAATCCAACTTCAGTAAGCAACACGCCCGCTTCGGCTACTTCTTGATCCGTGGGAGATTCAGTCCAACTCGGAGTACGAACGTCTGCCTGTCTTCCCGAGCGGGAAGGGAGAGAATTTCCATAATTATCCATTATAAACCACTCCAGACGCCAACCTTTAATGCTGTCTTTAAGAGGTATCTCGAGATATTCGGTCTTCCGCCCCCGACGCATCTCTAAACTGGCACCTCCGACCAATTGATGTTGCCCCCCGGCCATCCCAGGACGGCAGTGATACAGATACTTCCATAAGCCAAAATGCGGCAGCACGCCAAGATAAGCTTCGCAAAGGTGAACGAAAATAGAGATTTGGAGAATGGAGTTAGGGTTCAAGTGAGTCAGGTTGATGTGATAAAAATCAAGGATGCCACGGAAAAAAGGAGATATGGGAAGGCCGAGGCCGCGAAGAAGGAAAGGAGTGTAAACCACTGACTCGTGAGTATCTTCGGTTGGGACAGTAGTCCCATGGCAAGAGCACCAAGAACAGAGTTCCCGTGGAGGGAGAACCCCGATGGAAACAAGGCGGAGAAGCTCAACTTCAGAAATCACAGACATATGGTTACCTGCGAAGGGTAACTGACTGTTGGGATCGATGGCGGGGATCACTGCAGCAGACGAGTTCGCGGTTTTCCTCTTGGGCGCCATCTTGCTTCTCGCTGGCGAAACAGAGCAGGAGGCGAGTGGCAGAGAAGACTCAGATGCGGAAATGCAAGAACTAGGGCACGGAAAGCAAAGGCGGCTGAAAGCGCGACACTTAAGGGATATTCTTGAGCCAGATACCTTTTCAAAAGTGCCCAGTCATCACCCGGCGGTCATCTCCGAAATCCCAGCATGCCACGTGGATATCTAACAGTTATTTCCAAGAAAGCCGATGTGCCACCTTATCACTCGGCCATTTTCCTCAAAGAAACTTGAGAAGCTGGCTATCACTCGGCGCCGCCTCTAAAACGCCGACCACGTGTTCGATCGCTCGGCATTACTTCTAAAATGCCGACGCCGACCTTCAATCACTCGGCGCTGCCTCTAAAACGCCGACCACGTGTTCAATCGCTCGGCATTACTTCTAAAATGCCGACGCCGACCTTCAAATCACTTGGCGCTGCCTCTAAAACGCCGACCACGTGTTCAATCGCTCGGCATTACTTCTAAAATGCCGACGCCGACCTTCAAATCACTTGGCGCTGCCTCTAAAACGCCGACCACGTGTTCAATCGCTCGGCATTACTTCTAAAATGCCGACGCCGACCTTCAAATCACTTGGCGCTGCCTCTAAAACGCCGACCACGTGTTCAATCGCTTGGCATTACTTCTAAAATGCCGACGCCGACCTTCAATCACTCGGCGCTGCCTCTAAAACACCGACCACGTGTTCAATCGCTCGGCATTACTTCTAAAATGCCGACGCCGACCTTCAAATCACTTGGCGCTGCCTCTAAAACGCTGACCACGTGTTCAATCGCTCGGCATTACTTCTAAAATGCCGACGCTGACCTTCAATCACTCGGCGCTGCCTCTAAAACGCCGACCATGTGTTCAATCGCTCGGCATTACTTCTAAAATGCCAACGCCGACCTTCAAATCACTTGGCGCTGCCTCTAAAACGCCGACCACGTGTTCAAACGCTCAGCATTACTTCTAAAATGCTGATGCCGATATTCTATCACTCGGTGTTATTTCTAAAATGCTGGCCCCGTATTTTGTCGCTTGGCATTACTTCTAAAATGTCGATGCCAACCTTCTATCATTCGGCATTGCCTCTAAAACGCTGGTCTTGTGTTCGATTGCTCAGTGCTACTTCTAAAACGCTGATGTCAATCTTCACATCGCTCGGCGTTGTTTCTACTATATCAAAAGAACCAGTTCAGCATTCAGCAAAAGCAGTGGCAAGTCATCAAAAAGAGGGGATAAACGATATACTTCATTAAAGGGAAGTTGACGAACTTACAAACCAACTCTTTATGAGTTGGTACTTCCCTAATTCTACTTTACATTACTACTACTGCTAAACTACAATATACTACTCTACATTACCACTACTACTAAACTACACTAATTACTACTACATTATTCTAGCTATACTAAACTATACTAATATCTAAGAAGACCAGTGGCATCTAGCCACTGGCCCTGCCCCTGCCCCTGCCGCCGCCGCCGCCTTTGGTGCTGCCCCTGCTGCTGCCCTTGGTGCTGTCCCTGCTGCCGCCGCCGCCGCCCTTGGTGCTGCCCCTGCTGCTGCCCTTGGTGCTGTCCCTGCTGCCGTCGCCGCCACCCCGGTCGTCGTCGTCGTCGTCGTCGTCGTCTTCACCCTCGTCGCCGCCGTCCGAGTCCTCCTCATCCGAGGAGCACTCCGACTCATCCGAGCCTTCGAGCCCGGCGCGCTCGACGGCCCGGATATATGTCCAGACCTCCGCGGCTATCCCCTGGGAGTCGTCCGAGTCATCGGACGACGCCGGGGGAGAGACGGGAGCCGGAGACCCCTCAGGCTCGGAGGAGAACTCCTCCTCCGAGTATTCTGAGTCACCAAACTCCTCCGATGGAGGAGTCGGCTCACGCTTGCGCTTGTTGTTCTTGCCCATGGTTAAAGTTTTGGGAGAGAAGAAAGGGAAGAGGCAGTAAGGAGCAGCGAAGAGATGTGAAGAAACCAGAGAAGCAAAGGGGTTATTTATAGAAGGGAAAGGCAACTGCTCACTTCTAACCGCGGTCACTGAACAGTCGAAAGGCATTCAATAAGCACTTCCGCCCACCCGAAGACACGTCAGACAGTGGACGCCGTTTCATGCAACTCTACACCCATTGGGACTCCAGTCAACAGCGCAAAAGATATGATTACACTAGCCGTCCCATCGCATTACTACTCAGAGGCAACCAGGCTAAAACACTCAGCGTACCAAGCCGTCCCTTGCCCACACCCATTGGGGGGGGACGCCCAGGAATTATCAGTATATTTTTCAAACGGTCACATCCGTGCAGGGCATGCAGTGAATACCTCAAGACAAAAATGAGATATCAACAAGAGTTAGAGGGAAGCCAAATATAGCCAGTAGAGTGCAAAATATGGTCGACAGAAATGACTTGAAGACTAGACAGAGAACGTCCATCAAATGTCCAATCAGTCACAGAGCAAATAAATTACACTACCTAGCGAGATATGGATGGATTGCGAACTCGGCTGCAAAAGACAAAATACATGCTGACCTCTGAAGCATAAAATTGATGACATAGCGCGGATGACATCATGCCAATTTTTTACAAGCAGAAAGGATAATTTTCAGCAAAAGGACACAGAAGGAAGACCTTCGAGTGGATTATCCTCAAAAATCCACTTGAAGGTCGGGGGCTACACCCATTGGGTGCACCTTCGGTGCACCCCATGGATTATCATTCTAAATCAATATAGTGCCGACCTCTAAGGCGTAGAACAAGATTGGAAAGATCAATCCTCAACTGAGATGCAGGAGCGCGAATGGAGAAAATCTTCGGAGAAGACCTTCGAGTAGATTATCTTCTAAAATCTACTCAAAGGTCGGGGGCTACACCCATTGGGTGCACCTTCGGTGCACCCAAGGAAGTCCAGAATCTTATAATCCAAAATGCCGATTTCTAAGGCACAGGCACAAAACTAAACTTTGGTCGAACAAGTGATCAGAGCAAGAGAAAACAGCAGGGAGTCATTTTTGGACCTTGGATCTTTAAGTTGATTACCTCTAAATCAACCCAAAGATCGGGGGCTTGTGGGGGATAGATATCCCCTGGGTCCACTAAAGAAGTAAAAGGCCTCACGAAAGGCCCAAGGGCCCAATAATTCGTAAGGTCATTCTTTCGTGGGCCTAGGGAAAGACAGCCGATAAAATAAAGAAGACGTGGGACTAATTAGTGCAAACACAGGCGGCCCACAACGTCGAACGAATGAATCACAAACAGAGACCCGACTTTCCCGCGCTGAAGCCCCCACGCAACGGAGCCATGCGAGGATAAGTCGGCGGAGGTTACGTAAGGATAAACTCAAGAGGTTCACTATCTTTCAGCTACTTGTTGTTATCGTAACACATGTAATGCTCCACGGCCGAGTATATAAGGCCTAGGGGGCACCCCTTCAGACCGATCGACTCTGTTCTACTTAGCCACCCACAAAAACTCTCTGCGCCCTCTACTCAGAGAATCCTCTTGTAACCACGCTCATATACTCACCAGGACGTAGGGTATTACGCACTTCTAAGCGGCCTGAACCTGTAAATCTTGTCCATTGTCCCTCGTGCGATCGGCACGAACCATTTTGCTACAGTCGTCGACACCGTCCTACTCCTAAAAACACCTTGAGGGGCAACCCCGGGTGTGCGGTCGGACCCAAAACACCGACAAGCATATCCTTGAGAGTCTTTTCTTTTGTCGGGTAAGACTTGCGAAAGTACACTCCGTACTCAGGGTTTTCGAACCCATGTTGTTGTAGTTGAGGAAACAACAGACTTTTGTTGTTTCTGTTCAAAGGTGGTACCTAAAGAAGAACCCCAACAGTGAAGTCATGGGAGGATGTTTGCCTCCCACTTTAAAAACAATATACTTTTGTGCGGGAGGGTGTTTTGCCTCCCGGGTCTGTAATAATAATACTTTATGCACTCATAGTACCCTGGTATTGTAATAATAACAATACTCTCTCTATATATATTGAATGAATGTAAATTAAGTTATTGTAATTTGCTTCCGCTTATTCTTTCCTTCGATGTGATGTAATATCTGAGTGACGGGTGAAACGCTCTTGGGCGGAATGATGATGATATAGTACCGAACTTGTCGAGTGATTATGTGCATCTATAGGGTTGTCCAAGGTCCTTAGGACAAGGACAACTGTAGGTGGGGCTAATACCTTGGGAGGTTCCGTCACAGCTGGTATCGGAGAAGCCCATCTCTCCAGATATTATGTCGTACTTCAAAATAATTTTCAAACACTCACCTAGAAATATTCTTTCATTCTTACCTTACCACTTTCTGGTAGTCTCTTATCCTATAGAATTGGGTAACAGAGTGCAATACATAGGAAGTTGGGGATCAATGAAGGTTGATTCCATATTTACTAGGTTATGCATGCAGCATGTTTAAAATTATACTAATAAATCTTCCCCTCTTATGGAGACATGGCGCGTACAAGCAAATTTTGTAGCAGTTCAACCGGGTGGGCATCATATCACTTGGGAGGAATTCAAGCTAGCATTCCGTGAGCACTATGTTCCAGAAGGAGTGCTCCATATGAAACAAGAAGAGTTCATCAGGTTAAAGCAAGGGGGAGATACTGTAGTGCACTATCTCAACAAATTCAACCATCTATCCCAGTATGCCATTGACCAAGTGAATACAGACCTGAAGAAAAAGAATTTCATTATGAGGGGACTTAATGACAGACTTCAGCGGAAAATGGCAACCTGCTTGGACCTTACCTACAGTAGAGCTGCCAGTACTGCACTGGCAGTGGAAGCCAAAAATACAGGACATGGAAAATCCAAGGGATTTGGAGGTGAAAGGTCAAATCAAGTGCCTGAGAAGAGAACCAGGTTGGTGATCCGACCTTTTAATCAAAATCGTTCTTCACCTCACCCACCTTCCTATCCCTTTAAGCAGCCTGTTTTCATTCATCCCACTACTGCCCCCGCTCCTACCAATCAGTCGAGTGCCCCTGGTACTCGTTTCCCTACTCTCCCTAGTTCTTCTACTGGTTGCTTCAACTGTGGGAAGTTCGGGCACTTCATCAAGGACTGTCCATACCCGAAGCAAAATAAAACTAACTTCCAACAAAACTTTGGGAATTCCAACCAAGGAAAGGGGAACACGGCTAATACTTCAACGGGCAAGAACTTCAAGAAAACAGGGCGCATTTATTATACCCAAGTGGCTACAACACCGGAGGGCGAGCCGGTAATGATGGGTACGTTCCTTATTGCCAATTACCCAGCGGTTATTCTCTTTGATTCTAGTGCATCACACACCTTCATAAGCAAGAATTTTGTGGAAAAGCATTGCATTCCTTGCACAGAATCAAGGGAAGGATTTATTATCCATTCACCTGGGGGACGGATATTTACTAAGGAAGTAGCCTTCCACATACCAGTAATGTTGGCCAGACGGGAATTTCCTACCAACATGATTGTTTTAAAGGGCCAAGACATAGATGCAATTCTGGGCATGAACTGGTTAGCCCAGCATAAGGCCATCATCAATACATGTAGACTTAAGAACCATTAAATTGAGCCATGGCCATGAAGAGATTCAATTGTCCATCCCTATAGCTATCCCAGCCAAACCATCGGGACGAATCTATGAAGCTATCATACAAGAAATTCAGGACATTCCGGTGGTATGTGAATTCTCGGATCTTTTTCATGAAGATTTTCTTGGGTTGCCTCTAGAAAGGGATGTAGAGTTTGTGATTAAACTAAAGCCCGGTACGACTCCTATTTCTAGAAGGTCGTACCGAATGCCACCTAATGAATTGGCAGAACTCAAGACTCAACTCCAAGACTTGCTTGAGAAGGGGTTCATTAGGCCCAGTTCATCACCTTGGGGATGTCTAGCAATTTTTGTTAAGAAGAAGGATCAGACACTTCGAATGTGCGTGGACTACAGACCCCTTAATGAAGTCACTATCAAGAACAAGTACCCTCTTCCCCGGATCGATATTTTATTTGATCAACTTACTGGAGCTCGGGTATTCTCCAAGATTGACCTCAGGTCAGGTTATCATCAGATACGTATTCGACCCGAAGATATACCCAAGACCGCATTCACTACGCGGTATGGATTATTTGAATATTTGGTTATGTCCTTCGGATTGACAAATGCTCTAGCCCACTTCACATACTTAATGAACTCGGTATTTATGCCCGAGTTAGATAAATTTGTGGTGGTCTTCATTGGTGACATCCTAATCTATTCAAAAATGAAGACGAGCATGCTAAGCATTTACGAATTGTGCTAACGCGCTTAAGAGAGAATCAGTTGTATGCTAAGTTCAGCAAATGCGTGTTTTGGTTGGAAGAAATTCAGTTTCTGGGACATGTATTATCTGCAAAGGGAATTGCGGTCGATCCCAGTAAAGTTAAAGATATTCTAGAATGGAAACCGCCAGCAACAGTACATCAAGTTCGAAGCTTCCTTGGACTAGCCGGATATTACCGCAGGTTTATTCCGAATTTCTCCAAGATTGTTGAACCTATTACAGGTTTATTAAAGAATGATACCAAGTTTGACGGGTCCTCGAAATGCAATGAAGCCTTCGAACAGCTGAAGGTATTATTGACCATTGCTCCGGTATTGGCTCAACCGGATATTGAGAAGCCTTTTGGTGTATATTGTGATGCATCGGGTAGTGGACTCGGATGTGTCCTAATGCAAGAGGGCCGAGTCATAGCTTATGCTTCAAGACAACTACGTCGGCATGAAGAGCACTATCTGACTCATGACATGGAACTAGCTGCAGTTGTTCATGCCCTCAAGATATGGCGTCATTATCTGCTGGGGAATACTTGCCATTTATATGTAGATCATAAAAGTCTGAAGTATATCTTTACCCAGTCAGAACTAAACATGAGGCAGAGAAGATGGCTTGAGCTGATTAAAGACTATGATTTAGAAATCCACTATCACCCAGAAAAAGCCAATGTGGTGGCAGATGCACTGAGTCGCAAGGCTTCCTGTCATTGTCTTACAATAAGGACCTCTGACACCACCCTATGCCAAGAAATGGGAAAGTTAAACCTGGGAATGATACAACACGGAACTTTGACCCAATTAAAGCTTGAGTCAGTTCTTCTACAGAGAATTATTGATGCCCAAAGAACCGACAAGGGTATGAAACATATTCATGAAAAGATAGAAGCCGGCAAAGCTAATTGCTTCAGAAAAGATGATCAAGGAATATTATGGTTTAATAATCGCATAGTTGTGCCCAAAGATGCTGAGGTCCGCCAACAAATTTTGGATGAAGCTCATCTTAGTCGATATTCCATTCATCTCGGAAGTACTAAGATGTATCAAGACTTAAAACAACACTATTGGTGGACAAAAATGAAGATTGAAATTGCACGCTATGTGGCAAGTTGTGACACCTGCAGACGTGTCAATGCAGTACACATGAAGACTGCTGGGCCACTGCAATCTTTACCCATCCCAACTTGGAAATGGGAGGACATTAGATAGGATTTCATTGTGAGATTACCCATAACAGCTAAAGGTTTTGACTCTATCTGGGTTATAATTGATTGGCATACGAAGGTAGCTCATTTTCTACCGGTCAAGACATCCTACCCGGTCATTACCTATGCACAGATATATAGTGCTCGTATTCTCACTTTGCACGGAATTCCAAAAACAATAGTGTCGGACCGCGGACCACAATTTGTATCTAAATTTCGGGAAGAGCTCCACAAATCTCTAGGTACTAAGTTGCTCCACAGTTCGGCATATCATCATTAAACAAGTGGACAAACTGAGAGAGTGAATCAAATACTTGAAGACATGTTTGAGCATGTGTCCTGGAATTCCCACAGAAATGGGATGATTGTCTGCCACTGGCAGAGTTTTCTTATAATAACAGCTATCAAGAGAGCATCAAGATGGCACCATTTGAAGCACTGTATGGACGACGGTGTCGGACACCCTTAAATTGGTCAGAACCTGGAGAACGGTGGTATTTCAGACCTGACCTAGTCATGGAAATAGAAGCAAAGGTTCAATGGATAAGACACCACTTGAAAGAAGCTCAAGCTCGGCAGAAAAGTTATGCAAACAAACGACGCCGACCCTTGTTCTTTCAAGCCAAAGATTATGTGTATCTGAAAGTATCACCAATGAAGGGTGTGAACCATTTCGGGGTAAAAGGGAAGCTAGCACCCCGATAAATTGGCCCATTTCCCATTCTGGAACAATGTGGACCAGTGGCATACCGACTTTAGCTACCAGAAACACTATCTGCATTGCATAATGTGTTCCATGTATCTCAAATGAAGAAGTGCCTTCGGGTTCCTGATCAAACCATCGATGTGGCGGATGTTACCTTGGAACCAGATTTGACTTATTCCGCACATCCCATTCGAGTTTTGGATCAGAAGGATAGGATCACACGAAAAAGGACTCTTAAATTCTATAAGGTACAATGGAACCAACATACTGAAGATGAAGCTACCTGGGAGACTCAAGATTTCTTAGAAAAGAATTTTCCTAGGTTTTTAGCTTCATGTAACCTGTAAGGTATATACATTTGTTTGTAAAGTTGGAATAAACCCCATACCACCCCCTGCTCTGTAAGACAAGTAAGGAAATAAAGATGTGATGCGTTAACTTTTCCATTACTTACCCTAGGACCTAAAATCTCAGGACGAGATTCTTTTATGGGGGGAAGGATGTAACACCTCTAGTGTTACTGGCACTAAAACTTGAGCATGACATCATGTGTATTGACATTTCATGTTACTTGTCACACCTAGAGTGCATTCACTAGGTAAAATTTTCAAGCAAGTTGTGATGATAGGACTTGGCGTGTAATAAACCCTAGGGTAGGGTACTTAACTCTGAATTGAGGCTTATGGATATAAGTGAAGCCCAAATAAGTAAAAATCTCAAAAGTCATTAGGAATGTTTACAAAATATCAAAGTTGATAGACTTTAGTGGCACAAAAACCCTAAAGTACTCAAAACCCTAAAAAACACCCTAGAAACTCTAATTGAAACCCTAGGGGGTAATTGTAAATTCTAAGCACTTTTGGACCAAAGTGCAAATGGCAAAGTGATAAAACATCACCAACCAAGTAACTTTTACATTGGAAAATTTTCAAGTAGTATGAAGGAATTTGGACTTCTTTGCAAAAGTACCCCATGAGCACTATAGGGTTAAGTCTGAATTTCAGTGAAATAGGGGCAACTTTGGAGCTCTATATTTCTAAATTCATAAGGATCTGGCCTTAGGTCAACACATCAAATTTATAGAGCTATGTTAGGGGTATAACTTTGCTTAAGTGACTGGGCTTTAGTGCTGTGCAAAAATAGGAGATAATTGAGCTTGAAGTTGGGCTGTCAGTCGCCACTGCAGACTGAATTATGGCCACCAATGAACTTGGAAGAACTTGGAGATCAAATTGTGAGGAATTGAGTGAGTAACAGAGTAAGATCTTTATAACAAATTTGTAGTAGGTTCGTTGGACAACAATATTCATACAGACAAGGGACCGAGTTGTTACATAAAAATGGGAGAACAAAGCTCTCCAAATCGCGCTGTCAGAATGTCTGATGAAGATCGCCATGGTACAGTGACCATAAAGATCTCCGGTGTCGTGAGCTCAACACCGGTGATCTACCGCCACAATTCGCGTCCGCCTGGGAGATTCGTTCCACGAGAAGAGTAGATAACGTCGGGGCAAGGTGAAAATATCCAGTGCGGGGTGAATCCGATCGATGGCCGGACCGGCCGTCGTGTCCCACCGCGGTCAATCGCGCTGGCATCACCGGAGTTCACCATTATCCGGCCTGGCTACGTGCCTCAAAGCCTTACCTCATTGCAAGGTGTCGTGTGAAGTGGCCCGTCATCGTCTTAAGCCTCTACCCCAGTAAATGCCAAGTTATGCGACTCCGGTGACTCACCCCTCTCTCCAGGCGCCAGCTTTCTCCTTCAAAATTCGGAGCCACCGCCCTCGGATCCTTTTGAATTTAAATTTGAATTCAAATTGAATTTGGAAATAAAGAAAAATAAGAGAAGAAAAAGAAAAAGGTTAAAGCGCTGTCTGGGCCGGCTCAACTTCATTTCGACCCATCTCACCATTTCACCTCCGCGTGCGCTCAGCCCAATTCCGAAACCTGCGCTGCGCGTGCGACGTCCTGGCATGCTGGGCCCACGTGACAGCCACCAGACGCTCGCGCCTCCACTGCAGATCTTCACCGCTCGCTCCTCACCCTCTCACTGCCACTTCGGGCCGCGCTTCAACTACCGCTATTGCCGCTGCCAGTGGGCCCTCTCGCCGACCGGTCTTCTTCCCCGTGAGAATAGCGTGGCGTGAGCAGACTTCACATTCTCCGCGCTGATCGTTCCTCCAATTGCGCATCGCGGGGTCCTTGGCACCAGCATATAAACCCGGCGCTACGCCCTGCTCTCCATTTGAAACCCTGCCTTCCTCTCTTTTCGCGTCGCCAGCCACACACTCGTCGTCGCCGCCCGTGAGGGAGAAACCTAGATTGCCACTGGTAACTCGCGGTGGAGGTGGATTCCGTCCACGGGGTGTGACCGAGGAGGTTCACCTAAACCTGGGGAGGTCGTCCACGTCGGCAAATGGAAGAGAAGTCCCACATCATGGCGCGAATTGCGCACCGGCGTATTCCCTCCGTCGTGAAGCCGCGCCCCGTCGTCGCCTAGGATTTCTGCACCGGGATTGAAGATGAAATCTCCCTCATGATTGTTCGCATTGCCCCACCTTCGTATAGCACCTATTCCCTTTGGGTTTAGCGCACCAGGATGGTAGTCGGCCCTGCTCCAGCGATGCCCGCCGCAATTTGGTGGGCGGCGCCGCCAGTGCCGGTCGGAGGAGGCCGGGTTACGCTGGGTCCGTCGATTGCACGATCTACGGCCCAAATTAGAAGAAGCATACCGGTTGGGTTGGTGTAACGAGGGCCGCCCGTTTCGGGTCGGACGGGCGAGAGTGGTTCAGGGGTTATTAAATCTGGAGCGTAGAGATGAGATCGTGCGGTGATCGTCGCGTATCGTTTCATAACAGGCTAGATCTAATCCTGCACGCTAAAACCAGATCGGACGGCTAGGATTCATTGATACCCTTTTGGCCGTGCGATTATGCAAATGAGCCCCCTACTTTCACAGAAATAAACCCGCCGTCCAGGGAGGATGTTTACTAAGTCTTAGAAATCTTATAGTTTAGCCCCTGCACTATTTAGAATTTAACGCGCAGTCCAGTGTGTAGTAAAAATCAGATAATTAATATTAGAAAGTGATTTTCAATACAAAAATAGTTTTAGAAACTTCAGAAATTCATATTTAATTCATTGTAACTCCAAATTGAGTCATTCCAGTTGCAATAATCTTTTATTAATATTGTCTATCACCTAGTACCTCTGTTTAGCCATGAAACTTGAATTAAAATTGTTCATTTGAATTAATCTATTCTAAGTGTTTAATAACTTCAGAAATTCATAACTTAATAATCGTAAGTCCGAATTTGGTGATTCTTGTTCTTGTGATCTTGTTACGCAGCGTAGAATATTATCATGCATTCTGTTCTATTGTTTGCTGTGATGTTAATTTTGGCTATACTATGCATGTTTGTATTGATGCGAGTAGATGGGCAAGCTACTGAGGAGCCAGGGGTTCAGCAGGTGGAGACTGCTGAGCAGGAGCTCGTTGAAGGCAAGTTGTGCCCTTGAGCACTTCTTTTTACCCAGTGATGTTCTTATTAATCATAATGATCTGCATAGGTTAATTTTGATGGGACCCTTTAGGTTGCACTAGTTTGATTATCTTTATATCTTGACTCCACTAAATTTTTGGGTAGTACTTGATATTGCTTTATGTGGTTTTGGGTATGGAGATATAATATTCATGATCACACTTTTATTATCAGTTTATTATTATTGTTCATGTTAAGATCATTATGTTAATTGGAACATGGAGCGACCACCTAGGAAAACAGTGCTACCACAAGGGTGGTATGGGACGCCTTTTGGCTGATTAATTAGGAAAGCTAGTGGATGACTACCTTACCCAAAAGGGGCAAGGGCAGTAGGGGAGTGGTCAGTGTAAGGAGGTCCTTGGGTTGATTTTGCTGCGATGGCGGTCAGGCGAGGGATCCCTGCATTGGAGCTTCCTATAAACTGTACCAGGTTTTCTAAAGCTAATGGAACTTTGTAAAGGCCTCATAGTGTTACCCTGCCTCGCCTCCTTGGTAGAGGTGTATGGGATTGGCCTTCTCTTGGCAGATGGGTAACATGACTTTTGGGTAAAGATGTCCAACCTCTGCAGAGTGTAAAACTGGTATACTAGTCGTGCTCACGGTCATGAGCAGCTCAGACCCTCACATGATTAACTTATGGAATTAAATTCAATTTGTCATTTGCATCGCATTGGGATTATTTTATTACTTTTATTTATTATTACTATGGTTTGGTATTTACTTACACTTAGTGTCGGCGTTTCGACCCCGGGGGTCCCTGGACCGACGAGTAAATTGTCGCTGCGTGTCCCAGCCCAGATGGGTCGGCGCGAGACGGAACACAAGGGGGAAATAATAAGGGGAACCACGGTTCGTGTTGTCCTGCGCCCAGGGCGGATGCGCTTGCAGTAGGGGGTTACAAGCGTTCGCGAGGGAGAGAGAGAGAGCCTGTTCGTCAGCCCGTCCTCCCGCGCGGCCACCTTCTCGTACGAGGGCCCTGGACCTTCCTTTTATAGACGTAAGGAGAGGGCCCAGGTGTACAATGGGGGGTGTAGCAGTGTGCTAACGTGTCCGACAGAGAGGAGCCAGAGTCCTATGTACATGCCGACGTGGCTGTTGGAGAGGTGTTGGTGCCCTGTTCATGTGATGTCGTGGCCGTCGGAGGAACGCTTAAACCCTGTAGAAGCACAGTTGTCGGGGCTGTCGGGACCTTGCTGACGTCTCCTTGCTTCCGTAGGGGGCTGAGAACCGCCGTCGTCATGGAGCATGTGGGGTGCCATCATTACTTGTTTTACCGGGGCGAGCCAGATGGGACACCGGTCTTGTTCCCCGTAGCCTGAGCTAGCTAGGGGTAGGGTAATGATGTACCCCCCTGCGACGTGGTCGGTCCGAGCCCAAGGTCGGGCGAGGCAGAGACTCCTCCGAGGTCAGGGTTGAGTCCAAGCCCTGGGGTCGGGCGAGGCGGAGACCGTCGTCCGAGGTCGAGGTTGAGTCCGAGCCCTGGGGTCAGGCGAGGCGGAGACCGTCGTCCGAGGTCGAGGTTGAGTCCGAGCCCTAGGGTCGGGCGAGGCGGAGACCGTCGTCCGTGGTCGAGGTTGAGTCCGAGCCCTGGGGTCGGGCGAGGCGGAGACCATCGTCCGTGGTCGAGGTTGAGTCCGAGCCTTGGGGTCGGGCGAGGCGGAGCTTCCTATGGTGCCTGAGGCCGGACTTGGCGGCTGTCAGCCTCACCCTAGCGGGTGGCACAGCAGTCGGAGCAGCGCAGGCGGCGCTGTTTTGCTATCAGGTCAGCCAGTGGAGGAGCGAAGTGACTGCGGTCACTTCGGCTCTGTCGACTGAAGAGCGCGCGTCAGGATAAGGTGTCAGGCGATCCTTGCATTGAATGCTCCTATGATGTGGTCGGTTGGCGTGGCGATCTGGCCAAGGTTGCTTCACTGCGAAGCCTGCCCGAGCTGGGCCTCGGGCGAGTCGAAGGTGCGCCCGTTACTTGAGGATGCCCTCGGTCGAGGCGTGAATCTGCCTTGGTCTACTGTTCCTGCCCGAGGCTGGGCTCGGGCGAGGCGAGATCGTGTCCCTTGAGT
The DNA here is from genome assembly GCF_902167145.1 of Zea mays. Classification (NCBI taxonomy): domain Eukaryota; kingdom Viridiplantae; phylum Streptophyta; class Magnoliopsida; order Poales; family Poaceae; genus Zea; species Zea mays. Next base: position 39,547,548 of record NC_050104.1, on the reverse strand, counting down.
GGACGGAGCCTTGACCTGAATTGCGCCCATCAGGCCTTTGCAGCTTTGTGCTGATGGTGGTTACCAGCCGAGTTTAGGAGTCTTGGGGGTACCCCTAATTATGGTCCCCGACAGTAGCCCCCGAGCCTCAAAGGGAGTGTTGGTACTCGCTTGGAGGCTTTGTTGCACTTTTTTGCAAGGGGACCGGCCTTTCTCGGTTACACTTCGTTCCGGTGGGTGCGCGCGAGCGCACCCGCCGGGTGTAGCCCCCGAGGCCTCGGAGCACTGGTTTGACTCCTCCGAGGTCTTAGTGCCTTTCGTGATGCCTCAGCCGGTCTGGTTGTTCCCTCATGCGATCTGATCGTAGTCCGGGTGCATGGTCAGGTTCCGAGTTCTCGGGCTGGTATGTTAACGCTGTCAATGGTTTGGCCGGAGCCGGGTTCGCGAGAGCAGCCCCCAAGCCTCTGCACAGGGCGAGAGGACTGACTCGGCTTTTTTTCATACGCCCCTTCATCGCCTTTCTGCAAGGAGGAGGGGGGAAAGCGCCATGTTGCCCTTGGAGGGCGCCGAACATGGTGTCTCCAGTGAGTTGCTAACGGGTGATCCGAGTGGACGCCCATGCCCCATTCGATAAGGGTCGGCTAGTGGCCCAGAGGCGCGCTCCAAAAGTACCTGCAAGTGATTTGCCGGACCCGGTCCCGTTTGATAGGGTCCAAGGGCTCGATGCCTCCCTCTTATGGGATTCTGTTACAGAATCGCTCTTGCTGGTCTCGGAAATGTCCTAGGGTACCTCGGGAGCGTAGCCCGAGCCTCGACCATGTATCGGACGTACCCAGAGTCATCCCTCGCTCTGCGTGTTCTGAGGCGGCTGTCGAACCCTTCGGGGGGCTAGCCTATGAACCCCTGATCAGTAGTGGGCGCGGAGCCCGAGTGGCCTGAGGTGGCTGTCGAACCCTTTCGAGGGGCCAGCCTTCGAACCCCTGACCAGTAGTGGGCGCAGAGCCCGAGTGCTCTGAGGCGGCTGTCGAACCCTTCCGAGGGGCCAGCCTTCGAACCTCTGATCAGTAGGAGGGCTCAGGGCCCGCTTCCTTCGCAGAGAAGGATCCCTTTCGGAGTATCCCCTTTCCTGGTCCCTGTAGCAAGAGAGAAAGGGGAAGAGGAAAAGGATACGAAATTGAACGACGTGGCGCACCTTTTTTGATGCGGTCATTATGGCGGAGGTGAAGCGTCGCTCGCTTCGCCTGCCAAAGGTGTCGCCTGCCCTGCCGCGGAGTTAATGCGACGGGACAAGTGGTTCGCGGGGCAGCCGTTGCGCGAGTCGTTCGAGGAACGGAACACGGGTGCGTCGTCTTCACGCCGTGGGAGAGGGCTCTCCTGCTGCTCTAGGAGGGGACGTGAGCCTGCAGACGATTTGACCGCCGCTTCCACTCGCGTGCTGCCGCCATTACTGTCGGCCCACTTCTGGCCATATCGACCGTCGCGCCTTCTCCCGCGGCTGACTGACCGGTGACCGGCATGCTTGGCTGGCACTGTTGGTCCATGCGCAGGGTTGCCTCGAATCGCAGCACCGGTTCCGCAGTCGAGAAGGCGTGGCACTGGCGCAAGTGGCGGTGCAATTTTTCGCACGTAGTAACCGGCGCGCTGGTTCCATGACGTGTGGGCCTGGGACTCCATGCTGGACGCGTCGAAGTCGAAAGGGTGCATCCCCGCGGCGCGGTTGCATGCTGCCTGCATGGCGGTCCGCCCTTTCACCCGCTGGTTTAGGCGAAGACGGAGGAGTGCTTGTAACTGCTGGGCGGTTACACACTCCGCGCGCGGCGGTTTGGCTTCTTCTGTCCTGGGCCAGCTTGCATGCCGTGTGGGACCTAGCCCCCATGTCGTAGGGGGAGGACCTTTGAGCGCGTTGGTGAAGACTTAGCCCGCGACGCCTGAGGACGCGAGTGGGGTGAGTTGCCTTTAAAAAGGGAATGGCTCCCTGGGTGGCAGCCACGCCTTCGCACTCTCCTCATGCATTGCGCCCTTCCTCCTTCCAAGCCCCCAGATGGGGAGCGCCCGCGTTGCCTTCGTCTTGCTGTCGTTGGAGGAGCGCAACTTTGCGGAAGTTGGCACCTTTCAGCCATCGCTCGGCTTCAAGGATTTTCATCAGGCAGCCCGGCTGCATCCCCTCACCAATGGTCACCCAAGACGGTGACCACCAGTTCGATGGTGGGGAGAAGCAAGTCGGGCTGTGGCCTCTGCCCCGCCCTCATCTTCAAGGATCTTCATCATCCTTGCTGGGGCGGAGGGCGAGGCGAGCCAGGGCCTGCCTTCGCGTGGGCTGGCGTCCCGCTTCTTCCTCCGGCTTCTAGGGGTGGAAACCATCCTCCAGCCCTGCGGAGGAGGTGTCCTCCAGCCATGCCGGGGAAGGCAAACTGCTGCTGTCCAGCCAGGGTGCAACATTCCGTCCTCTGTCCGGGCGATGGCGTCCAGCCACACCAGGGGGTCTCACAACACGTCGTACGCCGCGAGGGTGGTACTCGTGTTCTGGGACGGTCCCATTCTCGTTTTCGTGGCGAGGATGGGAGTGAGGACCTGCCGGTGCGCTTTGGGGCAGCCGGCGCTCGCTGGTGCGGTGTTGGTGGGTAGGTGGACGCCGCCATCGGTGCTGAGGCAGCCGGAGAAGGCTTCTCTGCCGACGAGACCATCAGCGCCACCCGCGGACCGACCCCCGACTCTTTGGCTTTAATATCTGGTTCTCGTCCCCCGCGAGGGGACGCGAACGAGATCCTTCCAGCGGTAGCGTCTGCCCCGGGACCATCGCTGCTACTGCAGAGGTCGCCGGTGAGTCACCCGGAGGTTGTTGTCCCGCAGGCCCTCTAATGTGGAGGTTGTTCATACCCGCAGGAGTGGAACCGGAGTTCCGTTTGTAATGGCATCTTGAGTGTCGGTGTATGTTCATTGCGGCTGTCGGGGCCTAAACATCTGTGTATTTGGGCGTAAAGCCGTGTTTCTTTCTCATTTCGAGCACCAGGTCTCGCCTGTCGGCTAGTTGAACCACTTAACCAAGTGTGAGTTGCCCTGCGCAGAAGGTGACGAGTGAGGTATCCGTATCCCGGAGGCGTAGGAGTCCCTCGGCTCAGTCGGCCTTGCCACTCAAGGCTTCTCTTGCCCAGTTAAAGAAACCCTCGGCCGCTCTGCGATGAGCCGGAGCCGGAGGCAGCGGTGTCAGCATAGACAGAGGCGGAGTTGGCTTGAGAATGAACTTCGTCGGCCCAGGAGCAGGTGGCCTCCCAGGCCGAAGAGGCGTAGCAGCGGCGACTGGAACCTGGCCAGGTCGTCCACTGGCAGGATCAACCCTGGAGTCGGGCTGATGTCCTCGGGGTCAGCTGGCTGAGGCTACGGAGCGGCTGGTCGAGCCGTCTGCTCGGGCCGGGTTCCAAGAGGAGACCCTGGCTGCGATGGCCCAGGCGCGGTGCTGCCATCTTCCTTCGAGGTGGAGATCCTTCGCCCGTGTCGCCGTCCGAGGCCGGGTTGGATTCCGCCGAAGGTGGAGTCGATGCCGAGGGTGCTGCTGCTCCCCCTATTGATGTCTGAACCCGTAGGAACAGTTTGTCTGTAGTGTGCGTATGTTTTTTGCGGCCGTCGAGGCTCAAACATATCGTTGTCGCGTTGTAAAGATGTGTTTCTTTTCCTCTTGTTTCGAGTATCAAGACTTGTTTGTCGGTAGCAGAATCGTTTATCCGAGCGAGAGTTACTTACCGCGGAAGGTGATGAGTGAGGTATCCGTATCCCGGAGGCGTAGGAGTCCCTCGGCTCGGTCGGCCTTCACCGCTTACGTGTACTCTTGTTCGTCCGTGGGATTCTGTTATCGATATAGTCGAGAAGGCACGAAAAATCGTTTCGGCAGAGAAGTTTTCGAGCGTTAAGACTTGTTCGGTTAGCAGAATTGCTTATCCGAGCGTGAGTTACTTATCGCAGAAGGTGATTGTTGGGACCATGCTTCGTCGCCGAAGGTCCTGCAGGAAGAAACAGCTTTGGCTGAAGCTGTCTGTACATGATGCCGCAGGGTGCCATCCATGAGGCTTCGGAATTGCAAACCGACTTAAAGATAGAATGACCTTTTAGTCCATAAGAGTTCGAGTCGTTGTTGTAAACTTTTATGAGGGGTATGATTGTAATTGCTCACAGGCTGTGTCCTGTGCCTATAAATAGTGAACAGTATTCCTTTACTGTTCACGCATTCTTGTAATTGCAATCACATCACTCGGAAATTATCCCTTGTTAAGGCAGAGGTATAAATGTATCTAAACATTATATCTGAATACATCAAATTTATTTAATATGTAAATGATGTTATCTACTTCTAATTTATTTGTCTTTAATGCTTTATATCTCGTGTCATTTTTATATTATCTTTGAGAGTTCAATTACGAAGATACAACCTTCGTAATTGTGTCATTATAACCTTCGTCCGAAGTTCATTAAATCCTTGGGGAAATAATGCTTCAGCGGACGTAGGGCATTAATATTCAACATTTTATGTTGCCTTGTTCTTAATTCATAGCATTTGAGAGCAAGTCCCCAACTTTGGCGCCCACCTCCGGTGAACTCACTTCCACTTTTCTGAGCTGATGGCTTCGTTCAACATTCAAGCTGGAGCTGCTTCGGCTCCGAAGCTGGTACTCCCGATAACAGGCGGTTCATGCTCAGAGCCAGCCAACAAAAAGCAGAAGAAGGAGGCGCAGAGAAGGGTACAACATGTCGGAGTGCAAGGACCCTTCATAAAGTCAAGATGGTCACACATTCCTATTACCTTCTCCCAAGAATATCTTCAACTCAAGGATTACCCACACAACGATGCTATGGTTATCTCTTGTGTTATCAAAGGATTTCTGGTCCACAATGTTTTGGTTGATACAGGCAGTGCAACTGATATCATATTTGCTAAGGCCTTCAGACAGATGCAAGAGCCCGAAGATAAAATTCTTGATGCCACACATCCCCTTTGCGGCTTCAGAGGAAGGCAGATTGTAGCACTCGGTAAAATCTCAATGCCAGTAACCTTCGGATTTATCAACAACACAAGGACTGAACAAGTTGTGTTTGATATTGTTGACATGGAATACCCTTACAATGCAATCGTTGGTCGTGGTACTCTCAATGCCTTCGAAGCAATTCTTCATCCAGCTTATCTTTGCATGAAGATACCTTCGGACCAAGGGCCCATTGCTATTCATGGAAGTCAGGAAGCTGCCAGAAGGGCCGAAGGAAATTGGACAGACTCAAAAGCAATCCATAATATAGATGGAACTGAAGCTTGTGAGCAATACAAGTTCAGAAGGGAAAAGGCTGCTTCGGCTGATCAGCCGAAGCCCATGCTCTTATGTGAGGATATAGCAGAGCAGAAGGTGCTATTGGGATCTCAATTGTCCGAAGAGCAGGAGAAAATCTTGATAAGGTTTTTGTTCAACAATAAAGATGTTTTTGCTTGGTCAGCTAATGATCTTTGTGGAGTCAACAGGAATGTTATTGAGCACTCGCTCAATGTTGATCCATCCTTCAGACCCAGAAAGCAGAGGCTTTGGAAGATGTCTGATGAAAAGGCCGAAGGTGCTCGGAATGAAGTGAAAAGACTCCTCAGTGCCAGAGTTATTAGAGAGGTAAAATACCCAGAATGGTTGGCTAACACTGTTATGGTGAAGAAGGCCAATGGTAAATGGAGAATGTGTATCGATTTTACTGATCTCAATAAGGCCTGTCCGAAGGACGAATTTCCATTGCCAAGGATAGATTCCTTAGTCGATGCAGCAACTTCATCAGAGCTTATGAGTCTGCTGGATTGCTATTCAGGCTATCATCAAATCTGGATGAAGAAGGAGGATGAACCGAAAACCAGCTTCATAACCCCTAGCGGGACATATTGTTACCTTCGGATGCCTGAGGGGCTTAAGAATGCCGGAGGAAGTTTCAGCAGAATGACAGCGAAGGTCCTCCATTCTCAGATAGGCAGGAATGTGCTAACTTATGTTGATGATATCATTGTAAAAAGCACGAAGCAAGATAACCACATTGCTGATTTACAAGAGACCTTCGCTAATTTTAGACAGGCTAGTCTAAAGTTGAATCCAGAAAAATGTGTCTTTGGAGTAAAGAAGGGGAAATTTCTTGGTTGCCTAGTTTCAACAAAGGGAATTGAGGCTAATCCAAGCAAAATCGAAGCTATACTTCGAATGGAACCACCAAGTACAAAAAAGGGGGCTCAAAGATTGACAGGAAGGCTGGCATCTCTCAACAGATTCATATCCAGATCAGCAGAGAGAAATTTACCATTCTTCGAAGTACTGAAGTCAGCCGAAGTCTTTCAATGGGGACCAATCCAGCAGAAAGCCTTCGAAGAGCTGAAGCAATATTTGATAGATCTAACAACATTAACTCCACCAACGCCAGGGGCTCCTTTGTTATTATATGTGGCAGCTTCGCACTCAGCGGTAAGTGCAGCACTTGTCCAGGAGAAGCTTGAAGGCCAAGTTAAGAGGCAAGCCCCAATATATTTCGTATCCGAGGTTCTTAGTTTATCAAAGAAAAATTATACAGAATTGGAGAAGGTACTGTATGCTGTTTTGATGGCCTCCAGGAAGCTTCGGCATTATTTTCAAGCTTACAACATAATTGTTCCTTCTTCGCAACCTCTGAAGGATATTATGAGAAACCGAGAAGCTACTGGAAGGATTGGAAAATGGGCTGCAGAGCTCAATGAATTTTGTATTGAATATGTCCATAGATCTACGATTCAGTCCCAAGCGTTGGCAGACTTCATTGCTGACTGGACGCCAGGGGCTCAGGAGGAAGAAACGAATAAAGATGCCGAAGCATGGACAGTGTTTTGTGATGGGTCTTGGGGAACCTTCGGAGCAGGAGCGGCTGCTGTGTTGGTTTCACCATCCAAAGTTAAAACTTGTTATGCGGCAAGACTTGATTTTAGTAGCACAAATAATATCGCTGAGTATGAAGCTCTGCTTTTGGGTCTTCGGAAGCTAAAGACAATGGGAATCAGAAGGCAATTCTTAAAACTGATTCTCAAGTTATTTCTGGTCATGTTGACAAGAGCTATAAAGCAAGAGACCTGAAGCTTGAAAAATATCTAGATACAGTCCGAAGGATTGAGGCTTCCTTTGAGGGTTTCTCTGTCAAAAATATTCCTCGTGGAGACAATGAATATGCTGATCTATTGGCCAAGTCAGCAGCCCAGGGGCTGCCTATACCTTCGGAAGTATTTTTCGAAACAATAAAAGCACCTTCGGTCGAGCTTCTTGAAAGAGCAATCCTTAACATATCCCCTGTTTATAGCGAAGATTGGAGAACTGAGATCATCTCTTTCCTTCAGGGTAATTTTCTTTCAGACGACGAAGCTTATAACAGGAGAATAGAAGCAAGAGCTCGACCATATGTCATAATAGAAGGGGAGTTATACAAGCGTGGGGTCTGTTCCCCATTGCTCAAGTGTTTATCCAGATCCGAAGGTATAGAATTAATGAAGGAAATACATGCAGGCCTGTGTGGATCTCACATTGGATCTAGGCCTTTGCTTGGGAAAGTTTTTCGCCAAGGATTTTATTGGCCAAAGGCAGCTTCGGATGCAGCGGATCTGGTCCAAAAATGCGAAGGTTGTCAGAAATGTGCAAAAGATCAAAAACAACCTTCGTCTTTAACCCAATTAATACAACCCACATGGCCGTTGCAACGGTGGGGCCTCGATTTACTAGGCCCATTACCACCAGCACAGGGGAACCTAAGATATGTGGTAGTGGCAGTGGAATATTTTTCCAAATGGATTGAGGCAAAGCCCTTAGCCACAATAACTTCATTTACTATTCAAAAGTTTTTCTAGCAAAACATTATTTGTCGCTTCGGAGTGCCGAAGGCTATTACTGTGGATAATGGGACACAGTTTGATTCTGAAGCCTTCCGAGAATTTTGTGATCAAATTGGCACGAAGATCCATTTTGCATCAGTCCGACACCCAGAGTCAAATGGACTTGTCAAAAGAGCTAATGGGATTATAATGACAGGAATAATGAAGTCAATCTTCAATCAGCCCAGGGGAAAGTGGCCAGACGAGTTAATCAAAGTGGTGTGGAGCCATAACACAACCATGTCAAGGTCAACAGGCTTTACACCCTTTAAACTATTGTTCGGTGACGAAGCAATAACCCCAGAAGAGGCCAAAGCAGGATCAATAAGGACAGTAGCTTCGGCAGAAGGCGAAGACGAAGCTGATTGCTCTGTAGAAAAAGATGCTATTGAAGGGATCAGACTTCAAGCTGTGGAAAACATCAATAAGTATCAAGCTGAAACAATAAAATGGCGTGAAAGAAAGGTCAAGCTGAAGAACATTGAACCAAGACACTTGGTACTTCGAAGAGTAGCCAACCCTGAAACAGTAGGCAAATTACAGCTGAAGTGGGAAGGCCCCTTTTTGGTTATATCTTCGTCAAGACCCGGTTCCTACAGATTAAAGGATATGGACGGCAACGGCATTCCTAGATCATGGAATGCAGATGAGCTTCGGCGATATTATGTTTAGTTTGATGTAATTTTTTATATTCTTTTTTGTGGCACCCTTTTCCTTTCCAAAGGGGGAGAAAGGTTTTTAATGGGGCAACAACATGTAATTTTCTTTATTTCAATTCTATGAGAGTGATATCCCCCAAAAAATGTAAATGTAAATGCAAAGGAAAAAAGAAAAGGAAACAGGGAGAAGCTCAAAAGTCGTTCCTAAGGGAATGCAGAGCTTACAGCGAAAAATAAACGCTGATTCCGCTGAAAGTAAAAGGCGAAGAAGCTCCTAAGGGAGGCTTACAGCTTAAAATAAACGCTGATTCCGCTGAAAGTAAAAGGCGAAGAAGCTCCTAAGGGAGGCTTACAGCGAAAAGTCAACGCTGAAGGGCTATGATTATGATTTTTTGAATATATGTTTTGATATTCACTCGCACAATACATCTCATCATGTCATTTGCATTCATAAACATGCATTTAGACATACATAGAATCATCATTATACCGCACAAAAAACACAGACGCTTCGGCAATGAGGAAAAACTTCGAAGGGAAAATTTTTATGCTTCGTTGTGTACGAAAAGAAGGGAAGGTGTTTTTCGCCTTCGGCTCAAAAGAGAAGTTTCGTCCATAGCAAAGCAGATTGTATGCGGATAAAAGAGACAAAATATATTACAAGGTATGTACAAATTTACATGAGTTGTTCCATAACTATATTACAAGAGTTTTTCCAGAATTTTTGCAGGAAAGTATATTGTAAGCAACTATTAAGCTTCAGGCTAGGCTTCGTCAAACTTCAGCTTTGTCATTCTTCAGCTTTGTCATCCTGCGTATATCAAACATCAGAATAAGAAAGGTGCAAATTTCAAGGAGAAGGTAAAAGTAACAAGCATAGGTTTCTTACCGGCTTAAGATGGCTTCGAGCTTCGTCACCTGCCATTTTTCGCCCGCCACTTACCCAGATCTGGGTCATGAATCTATTTCCAATGCTTCGGGCTAGGCCTGGGATGTCCATCAGATCTGATGCTGACAAGCTAAAGTTTGGTCTATTCACAATATTTCCATGTGTGCAGCCAGCCTTCAGAAAAGCAGTAGCTGTGCCCCGAGAAGCTACCAGGGCGCAGAAGTTGGCGTGCCCACCAATAACTTCGTCAAGGGCATCAACCTCGCCTTCAATATATTCTAATGTGCTGGGCAGATTTTCAGCTGAAGGTGTAAATTTTGCAGAGCTAGCTCTGACAGAATAAAACACATCCTTCAGCCGCTGCACGCATCGGCTGCCGAAGCTTAAGCATTTCTCTTGAAGTTCTTTGAAGGATTTCTGCAAATTTGAATTTTTATCCACCTCAGTTTTCAGGCTTGCTTCAAGATATTTCTTTTCTTGCTCAAATTTTTCTGACTGTTGGAGCAATTCATTCTTTAAGTTGTTATTCTCAATTTGGACTTCAGCCAAAGAACCCTTCATAGTCTGAATAACAAAATCTTTCTTTTCTAATGCACCTTCGTGCTCTTTAACAATGATTTCAAGGTCCTGGATGGTGAAGTCTTTCTTTTTCAGATTAGCTTCGTAATTTTCAACTTTTTCAGCCAAATCTTGGATGACGGCTTTGTTCTTCTCTTCTTCGAGATCTTGTTGCATTTTTAGAACCTTACTTAATAATATGCTCTGTCGAAACAATCTTCGTTAGAAAACGACCTAAAAGATAATAATAATAGTAATAAAATAACAAAAATATTTGTTACCTTGAAGTTAGCATAAAGCAAGCTTCCGGCGATATGGTGTCGTTGGTAACGGCAGAAGTCCGCTTCTAGCTTCGGCAAGCCAATGTTTTTGCACAGAGTTCTAACAATTTTAGCTTCGCTGTGGTTTCAAAGGCACCTCAGCTTTCCTTCGTTAACCCCACCGAACAGTGTAGCCCCTGGCTTATATCCGCAGGCTATGGCACCTCTTTTAAGTTCTGCTTTTTCAGCGTCTGTCAGCCCTTGCCCAAGTAAATCTTGAAATTCAAAATCTTCTTCCTCCAAAATGTCTTCAGTTTGCTTTTTCCCCTTTTCAGTAGCTGTGCTCGCCGCAGCCACAACAGATTCTTCCTCAGTCATTTTTAGGAGTATGTTATCAATAGCTTCAAGTGTGACCTCTAGGTCCGGTTCCTCTGTGGCCCCGATTTCAGCCCCGGAAGCTTCGGCTGCGCCAGTTTCAGCTTCGAAGGTTTCCGCTCTGGTGGCTTCGGCTGCGACGCCTTTAGCTTCGGCGGTTTCGGCAGTCTGATCAATAGCAATTCTTGATGCTGGTATTGGTGACGGTGTCCCATGAATTACATCTGCTATTTGAATGATCCTTTGTTTTTTCGGCAGTGCAGGACCTTCTTCTGTCGAAGCTGCCTTGTCCTTCTGAAAAAACTTCGTCAGTTCCAGCGCCAGCGGACTTAGCTTGATAGGCAAGGGTTCAGTCATTACCTTCATAATCTCTTCTACTTCAACAGCAGAAGGCGTTGCAGGAGTACCTTCTTCTCGAACCAACGTTTTTGGCTCTGGAGATGCAGTTTTCCTCTTCCTTGCAGTGGCCACCTTCGGCTCAGGGTTCAACTCTTCAGGGCTAAGTTTTTCAGAATCTTCCCTTTTCTTTTTTGCTACCTTGGCGACCTCTTCGTCAGCAGCGCTGGCAATTCTTTTTCGCTTCGGGCCTCCAGCATCTCCGCCCAGTCGACCATAATCAGAATATTCAAACCCTATAGCATCAAGCACCCTATTCAGCCTTCGCTTCGGCCGAGTGCCGAAGGCTGCTGTCATCAGCTGGTCCTCTTTTTTGGAGTAATTTCCAAGAATTTCATTACTCATTACTTCAATTGTATCGAGCCATTTTTGGCAGGGTGCTTTAAAATATTTCTTAAACTTATAATAATAGGGTAGTCGGACAAGCTCCCCTTCTTTCTTCTCTCCTTTAAGCTTCGGCATAGTCCACTCCTTCATAGTTGGAAATACTCTGAAGGCTAGAAATTCCTGCACTAAATCTCTAGTGCCAATGTGTTCTGCAATAATTTTGAATTCAGCCAGTGCGGTCCAAGTTGGACCTTCTGCTGTCATTTTGCATCAGGGTCTTGTTTCTCCGAAGATCAGTTCAAGAGGGCTCTGTACCAGCTTCTCTTTTTCATCGTCAACTTTGACATAAAACCATTCTGACTTCCAGCCTGCCGGCCATTTGCTTCGGTAGCTAATCACAGGAATTTTTGGGGTTTTCCGATAGGCAAAATTATAACAACCAAAATTTTCATGCAACCCATCCTTTCTGGCCTTAGTCTGGTAATGCAGCTCATGTACTCAACAGAAGCTGTCGGCAAACGGCTCCACTGCCTGGCTTCGGAGAGCCCAGATATAAACGCTAAGCCTGACAATGGCGTTAGGAGTCAGTTGGTGAAAATAGATACCAAACTTTTGCAGCACATCACAAATCATTTTATTCAAAGGAAATCTCAACCCAGCTTTTAGAAAACTCTTGAAAATAACTATTTCATCCTTTTCTGGCTTCGGGGTAGTTTCCTCTCCCCCGAAGCGAAGCAGCTTCTTCTCATTTTCACTGAAATAGCCCGACTTCACCATTTTGGAAAAATCAGCCTTGGAGATAGTCGACTTTCCGAAGTCCAAATGGCTGGCCTTGCTCGGCACTGCGATATGGTAATCATCATCAGAATCAGCTTCCTCAATATCTCCTTGTTCCGCTTCGGCAGCAGCTTGTTCTGTTTCGGTAGTAGCTTGTTCTGTTTCGGCAGCGGGGATTCTTTCCGAGGTCACCAATCCGGATCGCTGCATTGCTTCGGAGATAGGAACAGTCTCCGCACCTTCGGCTTCGTCACCCTCACGCTCAACTCTAGCAGTAGAGCGCACCCTGGCCATTTAATTTTGAATTTCTTGAAAGATTTCTTGGGAATTAAATAACATTTTCTCCCGAAGCTTTTCTTCTGACGAAGTAGGCACTAAACTGGAGCTTCGTCTGAATGCGAGAGTTAAGCTTCGGCTATGGTTAAAATTTTTGGCAGCAAAACAGTGCAATAGCAATCAATGATGTGGTAACTTCACACCTACCTGTCTGTTTATATAGTGCTGCAGGTAAGAAGGTGAATCATCAGGATTTTTACACCAGGCAAATAGCTGCTCGCACCCGCTGCGTGGTGGGCCGCAAAGACCAAAATAGTGAACCTGCATGGTGGGACCGCTACGCGCTCGGAAACTGTATCGTTTCTCGACAACGAGCTCAGGGAAGGTGTTTTTCGGACCTTCGGCTTCCTGAAGCCTAAGAGACTTTTTTCACGGATCAAGCTCGTTACGAAAAACGATCTAGCACCGCGAAGGGGCTACTGTTGGGACCATGCTTCGTCGCCGAAGGTCCTGCAGGAAGAAACAGCTTCGGCTGAAGCTGTCTGTACATGATGCCGAAGGGTGCCGTCCATGAGGCTTCGGAATTGCAAACCGACTTAAAGATAGAATGACCTTTTAGTCCATAAGAGTTCGATTCGTTGTTGTAAACTTTTATGAGGGGTATGATTGTAATTGCTCACAGGCTGTGTCCTGTGCCTATAAATAGTGAACAGTATTCCTTTACTGTTCACACATTCTTGTAATTGCAATCACATCACTCGGAAATTATTCCTTGTCAAGGAAGAGGTATAAATGTATCTAAACATTATATCTGAATACATCAAATTTATTTAATATGTAAATGATGTTATCTACTTCTAATTTATTTGTCTTTAATGCTTTATATCTCGTGTCATTTTTATATTATCTTTGAGAGTTCAATTACGAAGATACAACCTTCGTAATTGTGTCATTATAACCTTCGTCCGAAGTTCATTAAATCTTTGGGGAAATAATGCTTCAGCGGACGTAGGGCATTAATATTTAACATTTTATGTTGCCTTGTTCTTAATTCATAGCATTTGAGAGCAAGTCCCCAACAGTGATGAGTGAGGTATCCATATCCCGGAGGCATAGGAGTCCCTTGGCTCGGTCGGCCTTGCTGCTTACGTGTACTCCGTCGTTTTCAGGATCCCACTATCGAAGTAGTCGAAAAGCGCGAAAGATGTTCTGGCCGAAAGACTTTTTCCGAGGAAAATTTTGACACAGAGGGGGTTCCCCCCTTCTAGCCCCCGAGGGAGGGTCGGGCTTTGCCGAAGCTAGGCTGACCCTTCCTTGATGGTTAGATTTTATTTGTGTACGTAAACGAGGTATATGAACGACTTGAAAACATCTTAAGGGTAGAAGCGACGTAGCTGTCGAATGTTCCAAGCGTTGCTGTAGACCTCGCCTTGACTGTTGGCCAGCTTGTATGTTCCGGGCTTCAAAGTCTTGGCGATAATGAATGGCCCCTCCCAGGGAGGAGTGAGATTGTGGCACCCTCGGGCGTCCTGTCGTAGCCGAAGCACCAAGTCGCCCACCTGGAGGTCTCGGGACCGAACCCCTCGGGCGTAGTAGTGTCGTAGGGACTGCTGATACCGCGCTGAGTGTAGTAAGGCCATGTCCCGAGCCTCTTCAAGCTAGTCCAGTGAGTCTTCTCGGTTGGTCTAGTTGCTTCGGGCGTCGTATGCCCTCGTCCTCGGGGAGCCGTATTCTAAGTCTGTAGGCAAGATAGCCTCGGCCGCATAGACTAGAAAAACGGCGTGAAGCCCGTGGCTCGGCTTGGCGTCGTCCTTAGACTCCATACCACCGAGGGGAGCTCCTTAATCCATCGCCTGCCGAACTTGTTGAGGTCGTTGTAGATCCTCAGCTTGAGTCCCTGTAGAATCATGTCGTTGGCACGCTCTACCTGCCCATTCGTCATGGGGTGAGCTACGACGGCCCAGTCCACCCGGATGTGGTGGTCCTCTCAGAAGTCCAGGAACTTTCTGTCAGTGAACTGGGTGCCGTTGTCGGTGATGATGGAGTTTGGGACTCCAAAGCGATGGATGATGTTGGTGAAGAACGCCACCGCCTGTTCGGACCTGATGTTGTTTAGGGGTCGGACCTCAATCTACTTGGAGAATTTGTCGATGGCGACCAGCAGGTGCGTGAAGCCCCCGGGTGCCTTCTACAAGGGACCGACGAGGTCCATACCCCACACAGCGAACGACCAGGTGATGGGTATTGTTTGCAGAGCCTGAGCGGGGAGGTGGGTCTGCCTTGCGTAGAATTGACACCCTTGGCAGGTGCGTACAATCCTAGTGGCGTCGTCCACCGCGGTTGGCCAGTAGAAACCTTGTCGGAAGGCGTTTCCAACAAGGGCTCGAGGTGCTGCATGGTGACCGCAAGCCCCCGAGTGTATTTCTTGCAATAACTCCTAACCTTCGGCGATGGATATGCATCGCTGGAGGATGCCTGAGGGGCTGCGGTGGTAGAGCTCCTTTCCGTCACCCAGCAAGACGAACAACTTGGCGCGCCGCACCAATCGCCGAGCCTCGGTTCTGTCGAGGGGTAGATCTCCTCGGTGGAGATATTGCAGGTATGGGGTCTGCCAGTTTCGATTAGGCGGGACCCCATTCTGCTCTTCCTCGGCGTGCAGTGCCTCACCCTCGGCGGCCGAGGGTGCCTCGGGCTGAGCCGAGGCCTTCTCGGGCTCGGGCATGTCGTCGGTCTTGACGGAGGGTTGATGTAGGTCTCGGGAGAAGACGTCCGGGGGGACCGTTGTCCGCCCCGAGGCTATTTTAGCCAGCTCGTCCGCAGTCTCGTTGTACCGTCGGGCGACGTGGTTGAGCTTGAGTCCGTAGAACTTGTCTTCCAGGCGCCGAACCTCATCGCAGTAGGCTTCCATCTTCGGGTCGCAGCAATGGGAGTTCTTCATGACTTGGTCGATGACGAGCTGCGAGTCGCCACGAGCGTCGAGGCGCCGACCCCCTAGCTCGATGGCGATGCGCAACCCGTTAACCAGGGCCTCGTACTCGGCCATGTTGTTGGACGCTGGGAAATGGAGGTGCAGCACGTAGCAGAGGTGCTTCCCGAGGGGTGAGATGAAGAGCAGTCTGCTCCTGTTTTCATCAGCGACCCGTCGAAAAACATGGTCCAGAGTTCCGGTTGGATCGGAGCTGCTGGAAGCTGGGTGTCGACCCATTCAGCCACAAAGTCCGCCAAGACTTGAGACTTGATGGCCTTCCGAGGGGCGAACAATATTGTCTCGTCCATGATCTCCACCGCCCACTTTGTGATCCTACCGAGGCCTCTCGGCACTGGATGATCTCCCCCAGGGGGAAGGATGACACCACAGTCACCGGATCAGACTCAAAGTAGTGTCGCAACTTTCGCCGTGTCAGAATTACTGCGTACAGTAGCTTCTGGATTTGCGGGTAGCGGATTTTGGTCTCGGACAGTACCTCACTGATGAAGTAGACCGGCCTCTGGACGAGCAATGCATGCCCTTCTTACCGTCTCTCGACTACGATCGCGACGCTGACCACCTAAGTGGTTGCGGCTACGTAGATCAAGAGAGCTTCTTCCGCAGCGGGGGGCACCAGGATGGGCGCGCTTGTAAGGAGCGCCTTTAAGTTCCCGAGGGCTTCCTCGGTCTCGGGGGTCCAAGTGAAGCGCTCGGTCTTCCTTAAGAGGCGGTACAGGGGCAGGCCTCTTTCGCCGAGGCGTGAGATGAAGTGGCTCAGAGCCGCAAGGCATCCCAAGACCCTCTGTACTCCTTTCAAGTCCTTGATGGGCCCCATGTTGGTGATGGCCGCGATTTTCTCCAGGTTGCCCTCGATGCCCCACTCGGAGACGATGAATCCCAGGAGCATGCCTCGGGGGACTTTGAAGACACACTTCTCGGGATTGAGTTTTACGCCTTTCGCCTTGAGACACTTGAATGTCGTTTCAAGGTCAGTGAGGAGGTCGGAGGCTTTCCTCGTCTTGACTACGATGTCATCGACGTAAGCCTCGACCGTTCGGCCGATGTGCTCTCCGAACACGTGGTTCTTGCACCTTTGGTATGTCACGCCTGCATTCCTTAAACCGAATGGCATAGTAATATAGCAGTACATGCCAAAGGGTGTGATGAAAGAAGTCGCGAGCTGGTTGGATTCTTTCATCCTGATTTGGTGATACCCTGAGTAGGCATCAAGGAATGACAGGGTTTCGTACCCAGCAGTGGAATCCACGATTTGATCGATGTGAGGCAGAGGGTAGGGAACCTTCGGACATGCTTTGTTTAGACCAGTGTAGTCTACACACATCCGCCATTTCCCACCTTTCTTTTTCATAAGCACAGGGTTGGCTAGCCATTCGGGATGGAATACCTCTTTGATGAACCCTGCAGCCATTAGCTTGTGGATCTCCTCGCCTATGGCTCTGCGCTTTTCTTCGTCGAATCGGCGCAGAGGCTGCTTCACGGGTCGGGCTCCAGCTCGGATATCCAGCGAGTGCTTGGCGACATCCCTCGGTATGCCAGGCATGTCCGAGGGATTCCACGCAAAAACCTCGACGTTCGCGCGAAGAAAGTCGATGAGCATGACTTCCTATTTGGGGTCAAGCTCGGAGCCGATCTGGACTTGCTTGGAGGCGTCGTTGCTGGGGTCGAGAGGGACGGACTTAACCGCCTCTGCTGGCTCGAAGTTGCCGGCGTGGCGTTTCGCATCTGGCACCTCCTTGGAGAGGCTCTCCAGGTCGGCGATGATGGCCTCGGACTCGGCGAGGGCCTCAGTGTACTCCACACACTCCATGTCGCATTCATACGCGTGTCGGTATGTGGATCCGACGGTGATGACCCTGTTGGGGCCCGACATCTTGAGCTTGAGGTAGGTGTAGTTGGGGACGACCATGAACTTGGCATAGCATGGTCTCCCCAGCACTACATGGTAGGTTCCTCGAAACCCAACCACCTCGAACGTGAGGGTTTCCTTTCAGAAGTTGGAGGGAGTCCCGAAGCAGACGGGCAGATCGAGTTGTCCAAGGGGCTGGACGCGCTTCCCAGGGATGATCCCGTGAAAGGGCGACGCACTAGCCCAGATCGTGGACAAACCGATCTGCAAGAGCCCGAGGGTCTCGGCGTAGATGATGTTGAGGCTGCTGCCTCCGTCCATGAGGACCTTGGTAAGCCTGACGTTGCCGATGACGGGATCGACAACGAGCGGGTACTTCCCCAGGCTCGACACGCGGTCGGGGTGGTCGCCTTGGTCGAAGGTGATGGGCTTGTCGGACCAGTCTAGGTAGACTGGCGCCGCCACCTTCACCGAGCAGACCTCCCGGCGCTCCTGCTTGCGGTGCTGAGCCGAGGCGTTCGCCACCTGCCCACCATAGATCATGAAGCAGTCATGGACCTCGGGGAACTCCTCTGCCTTGTGGCCTTCCTTCTTGTCGTTGTCGTGGGCTTTTCCACCTTCCGCCAGTGGCCCGGCCTTGTGGAAGTAGCGCCAAAGCATGACGCACTCCTCAAGGGTGTGCTTGACGGGACCCTGATGATAGGGGCACGACTCTTTGAGCATCTTGTCGAACAAGTTGGCCCCTCCGGGAGGCTTCCGGGGGTTCCTGTGTTCGGCAGCGGCGACAAGATCTGCGTCGGTGGCGTCGTGTTTCGTTTGCGACTTCTTCTTGCCCTTCTTCTTCGTGCCGCGCTGGGCGGATGCCTCGGGGACGTCTTCCTGCAGGCGCCCCTGAGGCTGCTTGTCCTTCCGGAAGATGGCCTCGACCGCCTCCTGGCTAGAGGCGAACTTGGTGGCGATGTCCATCAGCTTGCTCGCCCTGGTGGGAGTCTTGCGACCCAGCTTGCTCACCAGGTCACGGCAAGTGGTGCCGGCGAGGAACGCGCCGATGACATCTGAGTCAGTGATGTTGTGCAGCCCGGTGCGCTGCTTCAAGAATCGCCGGATGTAGTCCCGCAGGGATTCTCCCGGCTACTGGCGGCAGCTTCGGAAATCCCAGGAGTTCCCAGGGCACACGTATGTAACCTGGAAGTTTCCGGCGAAGGCTTTGACCAGGTCGTCCCAGTTGGAGATCTGCGTAGGAGGCAGATGCTCCAGCCAGGCCCGGGCGGTGTCGGAGAGAAACAGGGGGAGGTTGCGGATGATGAGGTTGTCATCGTCCGTTCCACCCAGCTGGCAGGCCAGCCGGTAGTCCGTGAGCCACAGTTCCGGCCTTGTTTCCCCCGAGTACTTGGTGATGGTAGTCGGGGTTCGGAACCGGGTCAGGAACGGCGCCCGTCGTATGGCCCGGATGAAAGCTTGCGGACCGGGTGGTTCGAGCGAGGGACTCCGATCCTCCCCGCTGACGTAGCGTCCCCCACGCCTGGGGTGGTAGCCTCGACGCACCTTCTCGTTGAGGTGGGCTCGACGGTCGCGGCGATGGTGCTCGTTGCCGAGGCGAACCGGGGCCGCAGGCGCTGTGTCCCGCGTGCGCCCGGTGTGGACCGAGGCTTCCCGCATGAATCGGGAAGTCGCGGCGCGATGCTCCGGGGGGTACCCCTGCCTTCGGGAGGCAGAGCTTTCGGCCCGTCGGACCGCGGCATCCTCCAAGAGATTCTTGAGTTCTCCCTGGATACGCCGCCCCTCGGTGGTGGATGGTTCCAGCATCGCTCGGAGTAGTATTGCTGCTGCAGCTAGGTTCTGGCCGACCCCACTGGAAGCCGGGGGCAGCCTTGCCCCGGCATCGTCAGCGATGCGGTGTTGGACGTCCTGGGCCAGATGAAGTGCTTCTCCGGCTAGTGCTCGACCTGCTCGCTCCTGCCCGATGTTCTACTGGAGCTGCACAAGTGGTCCTGCTTCCTCGTCGAGCCTGGCCTGCATCTCGCGGATTTGCTCGAGCTGTGCGTCCTGACCCCCCGCAGGGACTAGGACCACAGCTAGCTCCCGAAGGATGTCAACGCGAGGCGCAGGCCTAGGGGGATCGCCGTCCTCTGGCATACCAAGGTGGTTGCCTTCGTCGAGACCCCCTAGATCGACGTGGAAACATTCGCGACTTGGGCCACAGTCCTCGTCGTCGAGGATGTGGCTACCATCGGAGCAATCGGAGAGGCAGTAGTCACATGCGGTCATGAAGTCCCGCATGGCACTGGGGTTACCGAGCCCGGAGAAATCCCAACCATAGTCGGGCTCGTCATCTTCCTCGGAACCCGGGGGCCCGTAGGTCGAGACGGCTGTCAATCGATCCCAGGTTGACCACATATGGTACCCTGGAAGGTTTGGATACGCCTTTATGAAAGCGTCCACCGAAGCGGGGTCGCTTGGTGGGTTGAAACTGAATCTAAAAGGCACAGGATGGAAAACGGACGGTACCTAATAATCGACGGATGGTGACGAAGTCGCGTCGGGGACGGACTGCACCGTTGTCTTGGGTACGAGGCTAACGCCCAGCAGGTCCTTCGCGAGCGTGCTGGCGTCATCCGTCCGCTCGGGGTTGGCGTGTTGCGGGGAAACGACGCCCGTCTTCGTCTCAGACGCGAGGTCGACGCCCGACGTGTCCCCCGCTGGGGCGCCAGCATCGTCGACTCGCTCGACAGCCAACGAGGTGCCGCCTCCAGCTTGGCCATGGTTGCCCCGCCTCCTCCTCCGTCGGTGAGGATGGTGACGGGACAGACCCGGATGCTGCTCTTCCGCCACGCGGGGAAGACGTCGTCGATTCCGCCGCCGGTGGGCGGGCTGACGGCCACCATTGTCGTTGTCGCGCGGCAGAGGAAGGAGTATCATGTCGTAGCTGCCGTCGAGGGACATGAACTCGAGACTCCCGAAACGGAGCAGCGTCCCGGGCTGGAGAGGTTGCTGGAGACTACCCATCTGGAGCTTGATGGGAAGCTGTTCGTCAACATGTAGCAGGCCCCTACCTGGCGCGCCAACTGTCGGCGTTTTGACCTCGGGGGTCCCTGGACCGACGAGTAAATTGTCGCTGCGTGTCCCAGCCCAGATGGGTCGGCGCGAGACGGAACACAAGGGGGAAACAATAAGGAGAATCGCGGCTCGTGTTGTCCTGCGCCCAGGGCGGATGCACTTGCAGTAGGGGGTTACAAGCGTTCGTGAGGGAGAGAGAGAGCCTGTTTGTCAGCCCGTCCTCCCATGTGGCCACCTTCTCGTACGAGGGCCCTGGACCTTCCTTTTATAGACGTAAGGAGAGGGCCCAGGTGTACAATGGGGGGTGTAGCAGTGTGCTAACGTGTCCGGCAGAGAGGAGCCAGAGTCCTATGTACATGCCGACGTGGCTGTTGGAGATGTGTTGGTGCCCTGTTCATGTGATGTCGTGGCCGTCGGAGGAGCGCTTAAACCCTGTAGAAGCACAGCTGTCAGGACCTTGCTGACGTCTCCTTGCTTCCGTAGGGGGCTGAGAACCGCCGTCGTCATGGAGCATGCGGGGTGCCATCATTACTTGTTTTACCGGGGCGAGCCAGATGGGACGCCGGTCTTGTTCCTCATAGCCTGAGCTAGTTAGGGGTAGGGTAATGATGTACCCCCCTGCGACGTGGTCGGTCCGAGCCCAAGGTCGGGCGAGGCGGAGACTCCTCCGAGGTCGGGGCTGAGTCCGAGCCCTGGGGTCGGGCGAGGCGGAGACCGTCGTCCGAGGTCGAGGTTGAGTCCGAGCCCTGGGGTCAGGCGAGGCGGAGACCGTCGTCCGAGGTCGAGGTTGAGTCCGAGCCCTAGGGTCGGGCGAGGCGGAGACCATCGTCCGTGGTCGAGGTTGAGTCCGAGCCCTGGGGTCGGGCGAGGCGGAGACCATCGTCCGTCGTCGAGGTTGAGTCCGAGCCCTGGGGTCGGGCGAGGCGGAGCTTCCTATGGTGCCTGAGGCCGGACTTGGCGGCTGTCAGCCTCACCCTAGCGGGTGGCACAGCAGTCGGAGCAGCGCAGGCGGCGCTGTTTTCCTATCAGGTCAGCCAGTGGAGGGGCGAAGTGACTGCGATCACTTCGGCTCTGTCGACTGAAGAGCGCGCGTCAGGATAAGGTGTCAGGCGATCCTTGCATTGAATGCTCCTGCGATGTGGTCGGTTGGCGCGGCGATCTGGCCAAGGTTGCTTCACTGCGAAGCCTGCCCGAGCTGGGCCTCGGGCGAGTCGAAGGTGCGCCTGTTACTTGAGGATGCCCTCGGGCAAGGCGTGAATCTGCCTTGGTCTACTGTTCCTGCCTGAGGCTGGGCTCGGGCGTGGCGAGATCGTGTCCCTTGAGTGGACGGAGCCTTGACCTGAATTGCGCCCATCAGGCCTTTGCAGCTTTGTGCTGATGGTGGTTACCAGCCGAGTTTAGGAG
Organism: Zea mays; assembly: GCF_902167145.1. Classification (NCBI taxonomy): domain Eukaryota; kingdom Viridiplantae; phylum Streptophyta; class Magnoliopsida; order Poales; family Poaceae; genus Zea; species Zea mays. The sequence continues at coordinate 39,525,865 of NC_050104.1, read as the reverse complement.
TCTTGGGGGTACCCCTAATTATGGTCCCCGACACTTAGTAACTGCTAATAAAATTTTGACCAACTTATAAAAGCAATGATCAGCTTCAACCTTTATTCTGTTGTTCAGCCTTACACTTCACATGAACTCCCACCTTTGGTGAGTTCATGCACATTATTCCCCACAACTTGTTGAGTTATGATCGTATGTGAGCTCACCCTTGCTATCTCACACCCCCCCCCCCCCCCCCCCCCGCATATGAGAAGAACAGGTGGTTCAAGAGGAGCCACACAACGAGGAGTTTTACTTGATCTAGGTGGTGTCTCCCATTTAGCTTTGTGGCGCCAGGGAAATAAGATTTAGTTCATTTTATATTTATCATTTATTTTGTAAGACTTCCGCTATGTAATAAGTACATTTATGATATTTATCTCTATGCACTCTATAATTATATGTGTTGTTCTCCCTTGGCGCACATATGAGATGCACCCGGCTTTATCCCTTAAATTCGGGTGTGACATTTAAACTCTTTATCACTTGTGATGGTGCATTAGGTGATAGGAGTTGTGTGCTAAACAATTGAAGCATTTCCTTCCTTGGAAACTGATTACCATTCCTTGTTACCTGATTTACTTAAAAGTTTTCTGATGCTTAGCTTTGCTTTAGAAAACAAAATGTTTTGTTTCAAACAAAAGGTGATGCTTCATATGGGATGGGAATTTTTACAAAGAAAAGACTTGTGATGGTGAATTCATCATGGTCGTGATGAGTTCAACATCTGAAAAGATGTACCTCTGTCAGGTACCAAACTTTGGGGTTGTAAATGATAAAGACGAGATCGAGTGGGTGACTTGCACGAGAAGGAAGTCTTGGTGTAGTGTCTCCGTCTGAGTCGATTAAGGACTGAACCGATGTAGGCTTGATGACCGAGGACCTTTTAACTGGCCACATGCCTCGTCATGGGTAAGCTTTGCCTCAGTCAGACCAATACCAGAAAGGCCACCACGCAATGGGAGTGGAGAGATGGCGAGAGTAGCGTGTACCCTCCATGGCAAGAGGCTGGACGGTGGTGTATCTATGCTCTCGGTTGGCGTGAATCCATTCTGGTCTTGAGAAACCCGGTGGCGAGTTGACATATGTAAGGGTTAAGTGCTGCATATGTCGTGTGGTTGGAGATTCCCAGCTGGGTATTAATCGATTCGGATCGTCGCTACTTCTCGGATATGAAGACTTGGTCACCGACTTACACGTAGCAATCCATTGAACTGAAGGGATGATAAAAGATGGCTAGTGTAGGCCAAGTGTTTGATCTAGGGTAGAAAGAACACTAGATGCAGGTAACTACTTAACCTGATAATAAAAATGGACTTTTTAAGGATCCACTCATAGTAAGCTTTTCTACAAACAGAGCCTTTGATTCTTGATAAACTTTACCTTGATTTCCAAAAGCCAGCATATCCTTTAGTCTTTTTCCTTGGACGGGTAAGACTTGCGAAAGTACACTTCATACTCAGGGTTTTCAAACCCATGTTGTTGTAGGTGATGAAACAATCGAGTTCTGCTGTTTCTGCTGCAAGGTGGTGCCAAAGCAGGAGGAAAATCAGTAAACTCGTTGGCGGGAGAGTGTTTTGCCTTTCAGTTATGTAATAATAAGTGTTGCACTCGGACACCCGGTTTTGTAATAATAATACTCTCTATATTTTATAAATTTAAATTATATTATTGTAATCCTTCCACTCATTCTCTTCTCCGATTATGTGTAATGCCTACGTGATGGGTGAAGCGCTCTTGGGCGATATGATGAAGATACAGATAACCGAACTTGCCAAGTGATTATGCGCGCCTGCATGACTGTCTGAGGTCCTTAGGACAAGGAAATGTAGATGGGCCTAATGCCTTGGGAGGTTCCGTGACAGCGGCGATGGTCCTAGGCGCCATTATTATGGCTACGCCGACCCCGGCTTCCGTAGCCTGGGGCTCGGCGCGGTCTATCGTGTAGTGCCCTCTGGGAGTTCTACACACTCAGGCCTAGTCCGATAGGCCATAAGTGTGTCGCAGTCGGGGGGCTCATAGGTTATGAGTGCTATGTGGCCCAAGGGGTCCGTAGGTCATGAGTGGGAAGCAGACCGACGCCTACGTTGTTGCTTGGTGCCAGGCGTGATTAATGTGGCAATCATTTATGGCAGGTAAGTCATGGGCTAGACGTGGGATCCACTCGATTGGTTCCCTTCCAACATGCCTGAACTCCCTTGTCAGGTTCCGCCACGCCCGACCCCAGGCTCGGTGTCGTGGGTTTCGACCGAGGGCGGGTCCTTCCAGGGTTGGCGAACCTACATCTTCCGACTGACTAATGGGCCCCTAGCGATCAGAGGCTCTTTCCTCATCGCTCTTACTGACCGGTGGGCTTTAGGGACCGGGGATCATTTCCCTGACAACATTGTACCTCTATTTATGGTGACGAGCCACAGTACAACTTTGTATAAAATTACAAATATGTCCTCATGTCCTATATATTCAGACTATACAACTCTCAAGAGTATCATCGTCTTTTCATGTATAGACATGTTGAGTAAGCTTCTGGGCATCTCCCCTTCGTCCTCGTTAACTTATTGCTACATGTCCGGGCCATATAGCTGAAGCTTCCTGGCTCAGCCTTTGTGAGTACACCACTCAACCAAAGGCTTTCAAATGAAGGTTAGCTTCATCACTACTTTGAAGATTCTGAAACAAACTTAAAAACCATATATATATCAATATTTTGAGGAGCTTTGGCACGAGAAGGCCCCCAACAAATTCCAACGCAGAAACCTTCATCATACAAACTTGCCCATGGATCCTTTCCTCGATTGACCTTCTAATGCTCCATACATGGAACTTGGGTGGTCACTTCTCATCTAGAAACTTATATACCCGGATGATCTGGTTCTCAAGCTTGCTACATATACATGTCCACTTCTTTTTTTTCTCCACAGTAGCAACCTTATTGGAACACTACCCACTTAAAAAGAATGTGGGTGGGACTCTCAATAAACAATATAATAAAAATATGATTAAAAAGTCGTTTGCTTTTGGAAATGTCGAAAATGAAGGTTATAATAGAAAGGCATACTATTGAAAGGTTTTTACATGCTTAATAAAATTGAGGTATAAGCTTTATCATATTTTAATTAACATTATTTGAATATTATATATTCCATATAAAATATTTAACTTTAGTAAAATTACACTATGTGAAACATCTTTATGCTACACGTTTAGTGGACTCGAAAACATATTACTAATCATGTAAATACTAATTATAAACTGAGATACAAGACTAATTAGTTTTTATTTAGAAAGATAATTAAACAAATACTAGACATTTTAAATTTTGTTAAGAGAAAGACATGGTTGGGTACTGTCGGGGACCGTAATTAGGGGTACCCCCAATGCTCCTTGATCCGGCTGGAAAACATCTTCAGAACAAACCATAAGCGACTGATAAAGCGCATGCCTCGTCTACCAAGGGACGCGACCTCATCCGAGCCCAGCCTCGGGTAAGGACAGCAGTCCCAGACAGATTCACGCCTCGCCGGAGGGTCCCCTCAGTCAGCAGACACACCCTCGGCTCGCCCGAAGCCCAGCTCGGGCAGACTTTGTCGGGCAGCGACCTCGGCCGGATCGCCCTACCAACCGACCGTATCGCATGCGCATTCAATGTGGGGATCGCCTGACACCTTATCCTGACACGCGCGCCTCAGTCAGCAAGGTTGAAGTGACCGCAGTCACTTCGCCCCTTTACTGACCGATCTGACAGGAAATCAGCACTGTTCGCCCCGCTCCGGCTACTGTACCAACCACCAGGGTAAAACTAAGTCACGATCTCCCACGAGTTCGGCCTCGGGCGCAACAGGGAGCTCCGCCTCGCCCGACCCCAGGCCTCGGCCTCGGGAGGAGTCACATCCTCGCCCGACCTCGGCCTCGGCCTCAGGAGAAGGTCTCCGCCTCGCCCGACCCCAGGCCTCGGCCTCAGCCTCGGCCTTGAGAGAAGGTCTCCGCCTTGCCCGACCCTAGGCCTCGGCCTCGGCCTCGGGAGGAGTCACATCCTCGTCCGACCTCGGCCTCGGCCTCAAGAGAAGTCTCCGCCTCGCCTGACCTCAGCCTCGGACCGACTACTCTACAGGGGATACATCATTACCCTACTCCCAGCTTGCTGCCTCAGGCTATGAAGGAATAAGACCGGTGTCCCATCTGAGGTTACTCCGGTAATAGGTAATGATGGTTCCCCGCATGCGCCCATGACGTCAGATTGCTCCCAACCTCCTACGGAAGCAAGGGAACGTCAGCAGCATCCATGCCGCACCGCCAGCTATGCTTCTACAGGGCTCAAGGCACTTCTCCGACAGCCACGTTAGCACACGTGCAGGGCCCAAGGCAATCCTCCGCCAGCCACGTTAGCTCATAGCTACACCCCCATTGTACAGCTGGGCATCTCCTTGTATCTATAAAAGGGGATGTCCAGGGCCTTCCCAAGGCACGCGACGACAGACAGGGAGATACGCTGAGATACGTGGACTCACATTGAGATAACAGGGACAACAGGGACACAGGGCAGACGAGACAAGCAGAGACGGACGCACGCAGGGACTCTCTCTCTCTCTCTCGCTCTCGCCCTCGCTCTCTCGTGACGCTTGTAACCCCTACTACGAGCACCCCGGTGCAAGATAATATAAGCCTCATTCCCCCGCTTGTGTTCCATCTTGCATCAACCCATCTGAGCAGGGACACGCAGCAACAAATTCACTAGTTGGTCGACGGTCCTCGCGGGTCCGAAACACCGACAGTTGGCGCGCCAGGTAGGGGCTCGCTGCGTGTTAACGAATACTTTCCCGTTGAGTTCCAGATGGGAAGCCTTCAGCAGCCTCTTCGGCCCGGGACGGTGCTTCGCTTCGGGAGTCTCGAGTTCATGACCCTCGACGGCAGCTACGACATGGTACTCCTCCCCTCGCAGCGCGACAGCAACGACGGTCGTCGGCTCGCCCGGCGGCGGCGAACTCAACGACGACTTCCCCCCGTGGCAAAAGAGGAGCACCCGGGTTTGCCCCGCCACCCTCCTCGCCGGAGGAGGAGGAGACGGGGCAATCGTGGCCAGGCAGGAGGCGGCACCTCGTCGGCTGTCAGACCAGAGCGAGTCATCGACGCCGGCACCCCTGCGGGGGACATGTCGGGTGTTGTCCTCGCACCTGAGACAACGACGGATGTCGCTTCCCCGCAACGTGCCAACCCCAAGCGGACTGATGACGCCAGCACCCTCGCGAAGGACTTGCTGGACGTTAACCTCATACCTGAGATAACGGTGCATTCCGTCCCTGACGCGACTTCACCACCGTCCAACGATCAAGAGGTACCGTCCGTTTTCCACCCTGTCCCTTTCAGATTCAGCTTCGATCCGACAAGCGACCCCGCTTCAGTGAGCGCTTTCGCAAGGGCGTATCCTGACCTTCCAGGGTATCATATGTGGTCATCTTGGGACCGACTGACGACCGTCTCAACCTCTGGACCCGAGGGTTCCGAGGAAGACGACGACCCCGACTTCGGTTGGGATTCCTCCAAACTCCGTGATCCCAGTGCCATGCGAGACTTCATGTCTGCATGTGACTACTGCCTCTCTGGCTGCTCCAATGATGACCACAGCCTCGACGACGGGGATAATGGCCCAAGTCGCAAGCGTTTTCACATCGATCAGGGGGATCACGGTGGAGACAACCACCTCGGCATGCCGGAAGATGACGACACCCCTGTGCCTACGTCTCGCGTTGAGATCCCGCGGGAGCTAGCTGTGGTCCCAGTCCCTGCGGGGGGTCAGGACACACAGCTTGAGCAACTCCGCGAGGTGTGGCGGAACCGCCCGAATTATTCCAACTTAAATGCCTAAGTCCCGCCTTAGAGGCTAGACCACACTTAAATGGGAATAAACTGTCAGTCCCTCGGATCTAGTCCGATAAAGCCACTTAACCAGGATCGAATACCACTAGCTCACTCGAAGGTGAGGCACAGAGAAATACAATAAAAAAATAATACCACAATTTAATAAGTATCATTAGTGATTACATTATCGGAGTTTCAAAAATGATAAACATAAATTTATTGCAGCGGAAATAACTAACGGAGAAAACCGAGTAACATGGCGAAGCCTGGCCACGCTACTCCTCCTGGTCCTCTCCTGCGGAAGCAGTAACCCACTCGACCGTCTATCCCGGTGGCAGGGATGAAGGCCAAGTCACACCATCAACAAATCATCCTAAGGAGTACCTGCAAAAATTATGCCACAAGCAAGGCTGAGTATACTAATACTCAGCTAGACTTACCCGGTGTGAGGAGTCTACTCCTCTACCTCTAGACATGCAGCTGTTTGGCTGAGGGGTTTGGTTTGCCAAAAGCACTAGCTGAGTCTAAAATCAAGTTTTAGCTTTTCAAGTTTTAGTATGATCCTTTTAACTAGATGTGTACCTAACTAGTCATACATGGTATCAAACATTTTTACAAGTCAACATCTTTTGCCAGTCAACTCATTTCCACTTATTACTCAATGCAGTACAATGGATCAAGCAGTCTCATTAGCTGCGAGAAGCAGACGATTCGAATCGAGTTTTTATCCTTGCAAGGTAAACCTAAACACACGACGTGGCGAGGCACTCCGTCCCCACACACATCAACCGTCCCCATCGATTCCCCGTCAGCAGATCAGGGCTCACCGCCTTGGCGTACAATACCTCACTGACCTCGACTGCCGTCGTGCAGTGACCGCACTTGTACCCACCATAACCGGAATGGGAGACCATGTCTCAGGTCGCGTGAGGGGATATGTCCACTGCCAGGTTCACTCAGTACTAGGCTTACCAATTTACCATATTTCTCGGCATGTGTTTAGTACGTTCAAACGCTTGACACAGGTATCCGCACGTTAATCCTTATTCCAATTTTCATCTCGTAGACCACGCGTCCCCATGGACCCGTGTCCACAGACCATCATCATTCTGTTATCAAAGTGGATACAACCAATTCCTGACCTCACGCGAGTGCTAGAAAAATCACTCGACTTCTACCGAGATCCTAATTAATAAAGCAGCTACTTCGACCTAGCATACTAGTATCCATCTCAATAGGATTCCTGAGATCATGCAACTAGGTTTTCAAACAACTCCTACACTTAAGTGTACATTCAATCCTACAATCATTAGGTGTAGTAAAATAACATAATAAACAGGTTATGCATAAAACCGAGGCTTGCCTTTAGTTTAACACTTAGATAGTGTTTGCTGGGGGAGGTACTCGCTTGGCGAGCATCCACTGGTTAAGTCCACCATCCTTCAGTACGTCCACCAACTGCATCTTGTGGTTGGCACCACATCACTTGCACGGTCGTCACCTCTCGGTCCTAAATGAGATGCATGATGCATATGTATGAATACAATGAAAAATATCACAAGCTATATAAATACATGGTAGCAAACTAACATTTAATTGTAAGACACCGCAACGACTATACGCAAGCGCTAGCTATTCGTATGTTATCGACGTTCATCATTAACATCATTAACAAGACGACCATATTTTATTTATTTACGTAACACAAATACGATATCACAAGTACACGCATTTACCACGCTCACTTTAATTGCCCATTAGTTACCTAGCCTTATATTAGTTAAGTCTATAAGTTAGCTACGGCTTTTTCTTAGTTCTTCTATTTATCACACAAAAGCACCATCGACCGCACAAGTTCAGTAGAGGACATAGGCATCAATGTCTATGGAAATTCTATATCGCGATCAACTAGAGGAAGAAACATACAAAACATGACATACGTACATTATTAAGCTTAGTCATGGCAAGTCTATATTACTCAAGTGTTAACCAAACATTTTTAGCAAATAGGGCGAACTAAATAATCAAATGCGCATTAGCAGAATTTTTGGACAGCAATACAACAGTCACTTGTTTCAGTCATAACTCACAAGATATTTACCTAAAAATAGTAAACTAAGACTTTCTAGAAAGCTTGAAAAGTGCTTTACAACTTTGGTATTTTTACCTCCATAGGATTCAGCACTTAGCAAGGTCAAACAGTGCTAACACAACAGTTCTGTCCAGATTTGGACAGATTCAGACTTGCAACTTCAAAAATTCACAACTACAGATTCAGACATCCAAACAAGGTGATCCTAGACTTTATGGAAAGGTAATAAAATTGTCTACATATCATTTATAAACATCTCAAGGTTATTCAATGTTTAACTAAGGATAAACATCACTATAAGACCTTGTTGTCCAGAACTGGACAGATTCAGTCTTCAGACTTTAAACATTCATAACTAAATCTTCAGACCACCAAAAATAGTGATCCAAGACTTTTTGGAAAGCTCAGCAAAAGCACTACATAACTTTTATAATCACCAAGAATTGATTCCAGGTTTATGCAAACCAAACATTACAGTTTTCAAAATCTGTTCTGATAGTGGACAGAACACAGCAAGCAGTTTGTAAAATTCATAACTCCTAAAATATCAGGCCTATAGTTATGAAATTTTAACATAAGCAAGATAAGAAAAGCACCTACAACTTTCTTATAATGACCATGAACATATTGTAACATTAACTTACGCAAACAGTGCAGTTTCTGAAATCTGTACAGAAAGTGGACAGATTCAAATTTTAACACAAGTAAGATAATAGAGTTATCTACAACTTTCTTGTGACCACCAATAACTTATTTCAACATTAACTTAAGCAACCATTGCAATTTCTGAAATCTGTGCAGAAATTCGATAGATTCAGGTGCTGGGCTTGTGAAAAGCACAACTCCTAAACGACCAGGTTTATGGCTGTCCAATTTTTGTACAAGCAAGATAACCATGTTATCTACAACTCTTCTATATGACTTTTCTACAGAAAATATGATTTAGTTCATCAAACACACAGCACAACTAAAACAGTGCGTGCAGTCCAAAACAGCAACTATAAATTTTAGCTCTTTTTTACTTTAAGAATTGTCATGTTCTAGAGACTGAAATTACTCTAACACTTTACTATTTATTAGAGTTGAAACAAACAAATTAGGACCAACAAGTCACTTACAAATTTTATCCGAGTCATTTCGTGCGCTAGAGTTATTACCACACAATTAACAAACACATGCACCAAATAAAGTACTTCGGCACACATGTCCGACATCACACAAAATTGTGATGAAATACTAATATTTAACCTTAGACCATCATGTCATAACCATTTAAACTCTAATTGGTGTTAAGGTGTAACTCAAGCATTCCATGAAACATGCATGATTTTGTTTTCTCCTAATTTTCACTAACTCGTGTAATTATAAAAGAGGTGTTATTTTAGCACCATATGAAACTATCTAATTTGGGGCTGGAATTTTTATGAGGCATAGTTAATAACAAATTATGACTAATGTATAAATTTCACATGCCCAGGTTTTATATTTTATTTACTACAAAAATAACAAATTGTTGATGCAATAAAGCATGTGAGACAAGGTTAAATCTAAAACTAATTATTTTCTGTGGATGCATGATCATATCAAGTTTTCTTAGGCTACTATAATATCATACAAGGACAGTGGAACATCATTCTCCATTTTTACATCCATATATTTTTTTATAAATCATTTAAAACTACTTAAGGTGCATTAAACAAGTTAAATCACTAACTTAATCATACATGCACAACAATTCATGAAATTTTTACCAGTCACCAAGCATCACAACAAGAGTCTACTGTAAAAATTTGAATCCATTTGGAGCACTAGAGCTACAGATCTAAAAATAACAAGCAAAACAATCATCTTTTTCCTATTTAACATGTTTTAATTAACACACCAAGAAAACAGTGAACAACCTACAAGTTTTATATTTTTCTTAGATGGAGTATGACAGCATCTAACTAACAAAACAAGTTTCATCATTTTTGGATTTTAATAAATAAAACTATGGAGAGAAGCAAGTTCATTTATTTTGTAAACCAGTTTTTAAATACGAATTTCTACAGAAGAACTTTTCCACTAAACCATACCAACATATAGATCCAATAGTTAGAGCATTTCATAAGGAAGCCAACAAAACAAGTTTCACGATTTTAGGAGCTCTAAAACTCGAGATATGAATAATTGAAGGAAGAGCACAAATCTGCAATTTTGTGTGTTCTTACCCATGGCCTTGGGCCCACTCGTCAGCCTCACAAACACCTTCTTCAACCTCCAGACCATCACGTAACAGCTAACAGTAGAGGGGGCTGCCAATCTACATTTCTATGGAAAGAGATGGCATAGGGAGGGGCGAGTTGCTGGGAGGGGGCGAGCACCACCAGCCATGGGAGCCAAAGGGAGGAGAGGAGGAGAAGTGGCGTGGGGGAGAAAAGAGAGGGCAGCTGCTGCCATTTATAGAGCAGGAGCTCTGGACATGTCAGACAGCAGAGTGCAGTGGCAGGTGCTACAGTGACAACCTTGGACGGCGTGTTTTGGCATTTTCTGCTTGGAACCGAATCTTGGTTGCTGCACAAAATATCTTCCTTGATCGATACTCTACAATTGTTGTACAGAACTTGAGGTGATTTGGGCACTGGTTAAAGAGTTATAAACCCACGAAAATTGGTTTGTCAGTGGCTTAGAAAACAGTGGAAACTTGTGAAAACTGAGTGTCAAAGCATGTCAAACGGAATCGGATGAATGCCATCTTTTAATATGTTGTGCCCCTATTAATTATTAACAACTTTTATATTTGAGGAAACTTGAGTTGTTCAACAAAAATTTGAGAACGCGAGACGTCGACCCGAACGACACTGATTTCAGACTTAGAAGAATTCGAATCCTGAAATCAGATTTTTATTCTGTCTTGATGGCACTATTTGAGATACTTAGAGATTGAATCAAGGCTTGGTTTAAATATAAAATTTGTTGTATAACACAGTTTCTACAACTTTTATTAAAGGTCAAACCTCATATCTTAAATATAAATTAAATTTTCACTTTGGTCAAAGTAGTATCATTATAAGGCTTCAAATTATATTTTAAGGCAATTGGAATGTTTTCTCGATATTTCCTTGGCATTTTCTCCACATGAACCCTTAATAAATTTTGTTGTAGAGTTGATATAGAGTTGTTTGAGCAAGATAACAAGGTTTTTTTTGAATTTCAAAATATGCATTTGTTCATACGAGCAGTTTTAAGCATGTATAGGATTTACCTTTTCATGTGTGTATTTGGTTCAAACTTCTAGAAATCTTTAGGTACACTTGATAGATAGAGATGAATGATGATATATATATATATAACAAGTCCATTTGAATAAGATTTAATTTGAGGTTGACACAAAGAGATTCTGCGGGAGAATGCAGATTCGGATTAAGTATTTGGACGTAGACCAACTATTGAGAAAGCGGATTCGGACACCGATTGGATAACATAGCAACTATCGAGAGTCTGAATAAATGAGTCTAGACAGGAGTTGCGAGAACAGATTGACTTTCGAATTTGCCTTTGCTCTGAGAAATAAAAGTTCTAACAGGCTCCAGATTTGGCTGTTCTTGAGATCGAATAATTCCAAACTTGATGAAACTTTCATGAGTAACTTAATAAATGAAGATAAATGTGATAAAGAGTTATAAATTTTCAATGAGCATCCGAGATTAGGATAAATCTCCCGACATAACGTGAAATTGACACCTGGGGTGTCACACGAGGTGCAGGCCAAGCTCGATGAAGAAGCAGGGTGGCTTGTGCAGCTCCGGCAAAACATCGAGCAGGAATGGGAAGGCCAGGCACTCGCCGTAGGAGCGCGTCATCGGGCCCGGGACGTCCAGCGCCACATCGTCGACGATGCCAGGGCAGGGCTACCCCCGGCCTTTAGCGGGGCCGGCCAGAACCTGGCTGCAGCAACGATGCTACTCCGAACGATGCCAGAGCCATCCACCACCGATGGGCGACGTATCCAGGGCGAGCTCAAGGGCCTCCTGGAAGGCGCCGCTGTCCGACAAGCCGAGAGCTTTGCCTCCCGAAGGCGAGGGTGCCCCTCGGAGCATCGCGCAACGTCCTCCCGACTCAAGCGGGAGACCTCAGTCCGCACCGAGCGCACGCGAGACGGGACATCTGCAGCCCCGGATCGCCTCAGCGACGAGCGACACCGCCGCGACCATCGAGCCCGCCTCGAGGAAAGGGTGCGCCGAGGCTACCACCCCAGGCGCGGAGGATGCTACGACAGTGAGGAGGATCGGAGCCCCTCACCCGAACCGCCAGGTCCGCGGGTCTTCAGTCGGGCCATACGACGGGCGCCGTTCCCGGCCCGGTTCCGAGCCCTGACCACCATCACCAAGTACTCAGGGGAGACAAGGCCGGAGTTGTGGCTTGCGGACTAACGGCTGGCATGCCAGTTGGGAGGGACGAACGATGACAACCTCATCATCCGCAACCTCCCCCTTTTCCTCTCCGATGCTGCCCTGGCATGGCTGGAGCATCTGCCTCCAGCGCAGATCTCTAACTGGGACAACCTAGTCAAGGCCTTCGCGGGAAACTTTCAAGGTACGAACGTGCGCCCTGGGAACTCATGGTATCTCCGAAGCTGCCGCTAGTAGCCAGGGGAATCCCTACGAGAGTACATCCGGCGGTTTTCAAAGCAGCGCACCGAGCTGCCCAACATCACCGACTCGGACGTCATCGGGGCATTCCTCGCCGGCACCACGTGCTGGGACCTGGTGAGCAAACTAGGGCGCAAGACTCTGTCACACCCGGTTTTGAAGGTAAACCGAATGCGAACCATGTACGTGCCAGGATCAGTAATTCACGTACACAGCGATTACATAAATGACTCATCATAGCACAATGCTTCGAATTACAATAAAGAGTAAGTAATAATATTACAGACTAGAGCCATTTACATAATATAAATCAAAGTACACAGAATCGAAACGTAGCCAACGTAAGCAACCCACCACAGGCAACTGACTAGGGGAGGTCGCTAGCCTAATCCTTGAACTCGTCGAAGTCCTGGAACTCCCGGAGATCAGCCTCGACATCGTTCTCCTTCTTCTTTACCTGAGCATAGATTTCACCAAAGGCAACCTGGTGTTTTGTGAAAGCAAGGGTGAGTACACATCAACGTACTCAGCAAATGTCCTGTTTGGCTGAGGTGGACTAGCTTTATGTGGAGTTAGGTCAAGCAGTTGCTTTTAGTTGGTCAGGTTATTATTACTAGTAGAAAGCCAGGTTTTATCATTAACCCAAGTTATTAACCCAGAGTACCCTTTCCAAACGGAAAGAATACCACTTACCATTACCATAGTCAAAACCATCATCCTCGTCACCACCTGTAAACCAACCATCTCTGATCAAGTATCTCTAATCAATGGAGCTCCCTTGGCCGCTCATAACCGCGAGCACGGCTGATATATCAGTTTCATAACACTCTGCAGAGGTTGTGCACTTTACCCACAAGTCGTGATTCCCTCTCTAGCCCGACCTTGCAAGACCCTTATTCACTCCCAAGGTGAATGGCCAGGGATTCACTACGAAGCCTTTACAAAAATTCCCTGAGGCTGTAGCCGCCCGTTAGGTTTCCTAAATGCACCGCACTCCTCCCCAAGGGGCGAACCAACCTTGGCAAAGCGAGCCGCATACACCGAGCCCCATTAACGGCACGACGACGAAGCGAACTACACCCTAGTTCCTCTAATTATTCAGCTAAGGGCATCCCATTCTACCCTCATGGTTGCACAGTTTTCCCGGGCGGTCATCCAACGAACAGGTCCACGGAGAGGCACTCGAGAAACCGCTCGAGCCCACTAAAGTATCACCAGTCCAACATCATAATCATAGAGACAACATCGTATCATAAGTGTTCACATCATGTTCATTGATTAAAGTAAAGCAATAGCATGAAGCTAACCATAATAACCCAAAAGGTAATCAAGGACAAGGTAAATACAAAGCTAGTCAATCCTTAGGTTGATCATGGTATGCGGGTTGATGAATTATAAAGTAAATGGGACATAATAGGTCAGAGGACACTTGCCTTCACCAAACAGATGCTCATGGTCTTCAACTTTGTAGAACTCGAGGAATTCGATCACTTGGTCGCCGAAGCTTGACTGTCGATTCCTCGAAGCTCGAAAATGGATCGCTGTCTATTCGCGACGCGAAGCGAAAACGAACAGGCACAAGCAAACAGACATATACATATGCATAAGAACATTACACCATATAAAGAAAAACATAATCAAAACATGCAATACGAAATAGAGCGCGTTACTGCAGTCACGCGAGGAAAAAGAAATACGATAGTCGAAGCTACGGTCGAGAAGTTAACGGGTTTAGGCTAAACAAATATTAACTATAACATTTAATTCGACATTTCTCAAATATAAATAATATCTACTACTTAATTTTGGCTAACTTACTGTTTTAATTGTGGATGATTAAATAAATAACTAATTAACTCACATGAGTAATTATAAGCGAACGGTTAATCTCGCGCGTGGATAACGCGCGATACGCGTGAACGGCGCACGACAAGACGCGCGACACACGCGAACGACACGCGACAACGCATGCGAACAACACGCGCGACACTCGCGAACGACACGCGACGACGCGCGCGAAACAGCACCGCGACACGCGCGACATAGCACGCTGACGACGCGCGACCAGCGCGAACGACGCGCGAACCAGCACGCCACCACGTGTGAAGCAACACGCGTGACACATGCGAAACAACACGCACGACAGCGCGCGACATGGCTACGTCGCGAACAGCACGGCGATGCGCACACGCGCACGATTGATACACGAAATAATGTGCGCGACAACGCGCGATGCTCGCTAACAGATAACGTGATTATACTAGAAACAAATTAAAGGAAAAAAACATTTAAGTTTGTCTTAATCAAGTTAACTTTTATTTGTAAAAGAGCGAGTTAGAAACTATAAAACAGAATTAATAGCTAATTAAATAATATAGACTTGTGACGTGATAAAATACGTTACTAATATGAAATCGGCGTTGCTACAAAGTTGACACGACTGAAACAAATAGAAACGGGTTTATGGCGCATTATATATTGAATAGCTAACTGTTCGTAGCTAATAAACAATTTTATTAAAGTGCGCGAATCGCGACTCGCGCGGACGACGACACGTGAACAGCACGTGCGAACGTTGTGCGGATAGAACACGTAGTACGCGTAGAATAGAGCACGCGACACGCGCGGAATGGGCGGTGACAGCGTACGCGAACAGTACAGGCGAGTAGCGCACGAACAACGCGCGACACGCAAGAAATATTAAATAGATGTATACTGAATAAGTATTGATTCAAAAACGTTTGAGCTGCATTAATCACATTAACGTATATTTATAAAGCGTAAATTAAAATTACAGATTTGTTTATCTCTATTTTAATAACCGATCAGGTAAATAATTAATCACTTAAATACACAAAGCATGTGTCATAACAACAAAATACTTTTACTGTGGGCACGACACTTCTACGAAGCTAACGCACAGGAACAAAATAAATCTAACGGCTATGCAAAAGTTAACACGTAATTAATGATTCTCGGATTTAATGTGGCGTGGCGTGGCGTGATTGGTCAGATCGAAGCCACAAAGAGGGGTCCAAAGATCGCCATCGCTGAGGATCTCTGGGATCCGATCTGGACACACTCATTGCAATACAGAGAAAGAGAGGGAAGAGGATTCTCACCTATGCGTGTCGATTGACGTAGAGGCAAGAACACGACGGGCACAAGGTTTGTCGGAGGCGCGTGACTTGTCGAAGCACGACCGGACACCGAGGCCTGCCGGCGGTAGTGGCTGCACAGGGGCTCAGTCCTGGAGGACGACTGTGCGCTGGGCTCGGCCATAGCCATCGTGTCCGGCCAGCCGACCAGCAGGGGCTCACGCGAGTGGCCAGAGAGAGGGCGGCAGAGGCTCAGCACGGTTGCTGCACGATGGCTAGGTAGGGAGAGGAGGATGGAGTAGTTGCCGAATCTACTCGCATGCCACCTGGGAACGCCCAGGCACGAAGAAAATGCGGCGCTGGGAGCGGACGACCAGGCGAAACAAGAGTGGGTGGTTGAGGAAAAATAGTCTTGACAAGTGGGCCCCGCACTCAGCTGACAGGTGGGCCCATGGCCTAGCATGGTTGGGCGCTGCCCCTGCGCTCCTGCCCACGCGCGCGCTGGGAGCGAGCGACCGCGGCCGTAGTGCCTGCCTGGCCGAGTGGGCCAAGGGAGCGGACCGGCAAGTGGGGTGCCAGGTGGGCCGGAGGGTGGAGAGGCGCGCTGGGCTGCCGAGCAGGCCAAGGGAAACTGGGCCACGCGAGGAGGAGGGGGTGTGGGCCGGCCGAGAGGGGCTAATTAGAGGTTAGGCCGACGCAGGCCAAGAGGGGGAGATAGAAAAGATAATGCTGGGCCTCTTTGTTGTTTTTTTCATTTTGTTATTTTCTCTTCCTTTTCTATTTCCTACTACCTCGAAAAATCGAATTCCTAATTAAACGCATACTTCACAAACTCGCTCATCAAACAAAGTGAAAATATGCTTCAGCATGATGCGACAATCAAGGCACTCATAGGGTTTTAATTTACTAGGCTTACACATAGATATAAGGCAAAATAATCCCCCACTATTTAGGGAAAAGAAAAGAAAAATCAAGGGAAAGAGAGGGTAACACCTGAATTTGGTGGATATTGGAAAAAGAAAATTTATACCCCCAAATTTAGGGTGTTACAGACTCCCACCAAGGCGAGCGAAATGATGGACATCGCCACCAAGTTTGCCTCTGGTCAGGAGGCGGTCGAAGCCATCTTCCGGAAGGACAAGCAGCCTCAGGGAGGGTGGAAGGAAGACGCCCCCGAGGCGTCCGTCCAGCGTGGCTCAAAAAAGGCCAAGAAGAAGGCGCAAGCAAAGCGCGACGCCGTTGACGCAGATCTCGTTGCCGCTGCCGAGCACAGGAACCCTCGGAAGCCTCCCAGAGGGGCCAACGCGTTCGACAAGATGCTCAAGGAGTCGTGCCCCTATCACAGGGGTCCCGTCAAGCACACCCTTGAGGAGTGCGACATGCTCCGGCGTTACTTCAACAAAGCTGGACCCTCGGCAGAAGGTGGCAAGGACCAAGGCGACAACAAGAAGGGGGGCGACAAGGATGAGGAGTTCCCGGAGGTCCACAACTGCTTCATGATCTACGGTGGGCAAGTGGCGAACGCCTCGGCTCGGCACCGCAAGCAGGAGCGCCGGGAGGTCTGCTCGGTGAAGGTAGCGGCGCCGGTCTACCTAGACTAGTCTGACAAGCCCATCACCTTCGACCAAGGCGACCACCCCGACTGCGTACCTAGCCCAGGAAGGTACCCTCTCGTCGTCGACCCCATCATCGGCAACGCTAGGCTCACCAAGGTCCTCATGGACGGAGGCAACAGCCTCAACATCATCTACGCCAAGACCCTAGGGATCTTGGGGATCGATCTATCCACAATCTGGGCCGGTGCAGCACCTTTCCACGGGATCGTCCCCGGTAAGCGCGTCTTGCCCCTTGGGAAACTTGATTTACCCGTCTGCTTCAGAACTCCCTCCAACTTCCACAGGGAAACCCTCACGTTCGAGGTAGTCGGGTTCCGAGGGACCTATCATGCAGTGTTGGGAAGACCGTGCTACGCCAAGTTCGTGGTCGTCCCCAACTACACGTACCTCAAGCTCAAGATGCCAGGCCCCAACGGGACCATCACCGTTGGCTCCACGTATCGCCACGCTTACGAGTGCGACGTGGAATGCGTGGAGTACGCTGAGGCCATCGCCGAGTCCGAGGCCCTCATCGCCGACCTGGATTGCCTCTCCAAGGAGGCGCTAGATGCGAAGCGCCGCACCGGCAACTTCAAACCGGCCAAGGCGGTCAAGACCGTCACCCTCGACCCCAGCAACGACGCCGGCAAGAAGGTCAGGATCGGCCCCAAGCTCGACCCCAAATAAGAAGCAGTGCTCGTCGACTTTCTCCGCGCAAACGCCGAAATTTTTGCATGGAGTCCCTCGGACATGCCCGGCATACCGAGGGATGTCGCCGAGCACTCGCTGGACATCCGAGCCGGTGCCCGACCCGTGAAGCAGCACCTGCGTCGTTTTGATAAAGAAAAGTGCAGGGCCATAGGCGAGGAGATCCAGAAGCTGATGGCTGCAGGGTTCATCAAAGAGGTATTCCATCTAGAATGGTTAGCTAACCCTGTGCTTGTAAAGAAAAAAGGTGGGAAATGGAGGATGTGCGTAGACTACACTGGTTTAAACAAAGCATGTCCAAAGGTTCCCTACCCTCTGCCTCGCATCGATCAAATTGTGGACTCCACTGCTGGGTGCGAAACCCTGTCTTTCCTCGACGCCTATTCAGGCTATCACCAAATCAAGATGAAAGAATCCGACCAGCTCGCGACTTCTTTCATCACACCTTTTGGCATGTATTGTTATACTACTATGCCATTTGGCTTGAGGAATGCAGGTGCAACCTACCAAACGTGCATGAACCACGTGTTCGGAGAACACATCGGCAGAACGGTTGAGGCTTATGTCGATGACATCGTTGTCAAGACAAGGAAAGCCTCTGACCTCCTCTCCGACCTCGAAGTGACTTTCGGGTGCCTGTGTGCAAAGGGCGTAAAACTCAACCCTGAGAAGTGTGTCTTCTGAGTCCCCCGAGGCATGCTCCTAGGGTTCATCATCTCCGAACGAGGCATCGAGGCCAACCCGGAGAAAATTGCAGCCATCACCAACATGGGACCCATCAAAGATTTAAAAGGAGTATAAAGGGTCATGGGATGCCTTGCGGCTCTGAGCCACTTCATCTCGCGCCTTGGCGAGAAAGGATTGCCCTTGTACCGCCTCTTAAGGAAGGTCGAGCACTTCACTTGGACCCCCGAGGCCGAGGAAGCCCTCGGAAACTTAAAGGCACTCCTTACTAATGCGCCCATCTTGGTGCCCCCCGCTGCGGGAGAAGCCCTCTTGGTCTACGTAGCCGCAACCACTCAGGTGGTCAGCGCCGCGATCGTAGTCGAGAGGCAAGAAGAGGGGCATGCACTGCTCATCCAGAGGCCGGTCTACTTCATCAGCGAGGTGCTATCCGAGACCAAGATCCGCTACCCACAGATCCAGAAGCTACTGTACGCAGTAATTCTGACACAGCAAAAATTGCGACACTACTTCGAGTCTCATCCGGTGACTGTGGTGTCATCCTTCCCCCTAGGAGAGATAATCCAATGCTGAGAGGCCTCGGGTAGGATAGCAAAATGGGCAGTGGAACTCATGGGCGAAACAATTTCATTTGCCCCTCGGAAGGCCATAAAATCCCAAATCTTGGCGGACTTCCTGGCTGAATGGGTCGACACCCAATTGCTGACAGCTCCAATACAGCCCGAACTTTGGACCATGTACTTCGATGGGTCACTGATGAAAATAGGAGTGGGTGCTGGCTTGCTCTTCTCTCACCCCTCGAAAAACATGTGCGCTACGTGTTGCGCCTCCATTTTCCAGCGTCAAACAATGTGGCCGAGTACGAGGCTTTGGTTAATGGACTGCGCATCACCGTCGAGCTAGGGGTTCGGCGCCTCGACGCTCGGGGCGACTCGCAGCTTGTCATTGACCAAGTCATGAAGAACCCCCACTGCCGCGATCAAAAAATGGAGGCCTACTGCGACGAAGTTTGGCGCTTGGAAGATAAGTTCTACAGGCTGGAACTCAACCATGTCGCTCAGTGGTACAACGAAACCGCGGACGAGCTGGCTAAAATAACCTCGGGGCGGACAACGGTTCCCCCGGACGTCTTCTCCAGCGACATATATCAAACATCCGTGAAACTCAATGACGTACCCGAACCCGACGAGACCTCGGCCCAGCCCGAGGTACCCTCGGCCGCCGAGGGTGAGGCCTTGCGCATCGAGAGAGAGCGGAATGGGGTTGCGCCAAACCAAAACTGGCAGACCCCGTACCTGCAATATCTCCTCCGAGGAGAGCTGCCCCTCGATAAGGCCGAAGCTCGGCGACTGGCTCAGCGCGCCAAGTCGTTCGTTTTGCTGGGTGATGAAAAAGAGTTGTACCATCGCAGCCCCTCGGGCATCCTTCAACGATGCATATCCGTCGCCCAAGGACAAGAGCTGTTACAAGAAATACACTCGGGGGTGTCACACCCGGCTTTAAGGAACAAAGCCAGGTGCATCTCATACATGCGCCAAGAAGACAACATATATAATAACAGAGTGTATAGAGATAAATGTCATAAAACATCAGAGTATTTATTACATAGCGGAAGACTTATTACAAAATAAAATAATAAAGATAAAACGAACTAAGGATCGTTGGCGCCAATGTCAACTGAGAAACGCCACCTAGATCAGATCATACTCCTCGCCTTGTGGCTCCTCCTGAACCACCTGCTCTTCTCCTGTGGGGGGGTGTGAGACAGCAAGAGTGAGCTCACATACGTTCATCGCTCAACAAGTTGTGGGGAATAATGTGACATGAACTCACCAAAGGTGGGAGCTCATGGAGTGTAAGGCTTATCAAAGAGAATGGTTAAAGCTGAGCATTGCTTTTAATGTTGGTCAAACTTTTATTAGCAATTACTAGATGTAAGTAAATACCAAACCACAAGTAAAGTAATAGAACAAAATTAATAATAAGCCCATGCAATGCAAATGACCAAATTGAATTTAAGTTCCATAATTTAAACATCAGAGAGTCCTGAGCTGCTCATGACCGTGAGCTCGGCTAGTATACCAGTTTTACACTCTGCAGAGGTTGTACCCTTTACCCACAAGTCATGCTACCCATCTGCCAAGGGGTCGCGAATCCCATACACCTCTACCTAGGAAGCGCGGCAGGGCAACACTACGAGGCCTTTACAAAGTTCCACTAGCTTCCGAAAACCCGCTACAGTTTATAGGAAGTTCCAATGCAGGGTTCCTGGCTGACCGCCATCGCAGCAAAATCAACCAGGGACCTCCCTACACTGACCACTCCCCTACTGCCCTTGCCCCTTTCGGGTAAGGTAGTCTTCCACTAGCTTTCCTAATTAGTCAGCCAAGGGCGTCCCATTAAACCCTTGTGGTGGCACGTGTTACTCAAGTTAAGCTCTATGTTCCAATTAACATTAATGAACTTGACATGAACATAAACAGAATAACAAGAATAATTGGAACATAGATATAATAAATGATTATCCCAAAACCATGTAAAGCAATAGCAAACTACCCAGTGATTCAGGGGTAAACAAGGTAATGAGATAAACAAATCTAGGGTGACCTATCGGGTCCCATCAAAATTAACCTATGCATGAATAATTGATATTAAAGATCATTATTGGGTAAAAAAAGTGGTCAAGGGCACAACTTGCCTGGCACTTGAGATTCCAGGTACCAACTTGCCTTTCAGATGACACGTGTCCTCGCGCTAGTCGTAGCAATACAAACAAACATGGTATAAACATCACACCAAACATAAGAATACACTGTATAAAAATAATCTACGCGAAACTACGAGACTAACGCAACTTGAACGGATCAAATCGGAGTTAAAACGGAGGAGATACGAATTTCCTAAGGTTTTATGTATTTGGTATGAGATTAGTTAGGATATAAATTTTAATGTCACTTTCATGTAAAAGCAGTGGCACTAAATGATAAACGATAATATTACAAAATTATAGCAATTGGAATGAATCAATTTGGAGTTACAATGAATTATTTATGAATTAAACAAGTTCCTAGAATTATTTTTATACTAGAAAGTCATTTCCTATATTCATTTATCACATTCCCACGGTTCTGGACTGCGCGCATGATTCTGTAGTTCTATGGGGGTTTCTCTGCAAAATTCAGGTCCCAGGCGCACTGCCTTTATAAGGGCTCGGGACTGCGGGTTGATTCATAAAAAGAATAGGGACTCTTAAGCAAAACGTCCACGACGAAGGGGTATGGTAGGATCAGAGCCGTGCGATTACAGATAGAGGGCTTGGATTAAATCGCAAATGCCATGGCCTGAAACGCGATCGCCACCGTAGGATCCGAGATCTACGGTCCAGAATCTCTTCCCTGCCTTAACTGCTCTAGCCTTTGGATTTCCGATCTACGGTCTAGAATCAATCACGCGAAGGATTGTCTCCTATCTAATCAGGGCCGTTCGGCAGCGAATCAACGGCAACGATTTGAAACGGCCACGATCTAATCATAGCCGATGAATTGAAATCTAATGGACCAACCGTTTTCTCCCTCACGCAGTTACCAGGCGGCGGCGCCGCCAGCTACTGCCCACGGTGGGGCATCGCCTGCACGAAGCGTACCAGGCACCCAGGTACTCTAAATTCCGAATTGACCAAAGCTACGCGAAATTGGGAACATGGTTTAGCAAATGGGATGGTTCTCACTAGGATTCTCAGAGCAATTCCTCCTGGCCACGACACAAGGCGGAGCCGCGACCATCCACGACCACGGTGAGAAATTGGTCCTACTCCGGCCACCAATCCCGTAGAGCGCGCCCATGGTAACCCCCAGCACGACGCCGTGTAGCACCCTGGCCCCAAACCGAGGCCACTTCGTTGGTACCACAGCGAATCGATGGTGGCGGGCTTCTTGTTCTTGCGATCCGAGGAAGGGCACTCCGCGATGATGGGCGAGGAGGGCATCCGGTGCGGTCATAGGTGGACAGTGAGAGGGGGTCGCAACAAGACTCTTTGATGGCTAGGGGTGGCACGGATTTATAGCTCCAAGGTAGAGTTCGTGACAGCGAGGATCGATTGGAGCTGCGCCCGTGATTTCTAGGATGCGAACGCGAGGTCAGTTCGAGCCTATAACCTAAGGAGACCGCGACTACTTACATGCATCTGGGTAAGGCACTGGGGCGGCGGACGCAGCCCGGGATCTCGGATCGAGTGGAGCTGCCCAGGAGCAACGACCAGCGAATCCTACGCAGTCACCCGCGGCGGACATTGCGTCGTTCAGTTGAGACCGGTTCAGCGTCGAGCGAGTGGGGAAGAAGGAAACCCGCCGACATCCTGGGCCCGCACGGAAGTGAAGGAAACATGGCCCAACAGGGGGTAGGGGCTGACCCGTGGGTCCAAGGCGTCGGCGCCCAATTCCTGGTGTTTGGGCCAGCGCGACAAAAATGGAAGTGGGCCGAAATGGTGAAGTTGGCCCATCCGGCTGCTTCCCTTTTTTTCCTTTTTCTTTCCTTTTATTCTTAATTCTTTTGAATCAAAATTTGAATTTGAATATAGGTTTCACCTTTGAGTCAATTATACAAATTCAAACCCTAGTATAGGGATCACATATCTTTATTTACTTTTTTTCTCCACATTATATTTATTTTCTTCTCTTTTCTAGATTCAAGAATTTCTTTTAGGTTCTAAATTCCCTTTTTGGACTTTAATATTTTTCTTGTCACATCCTATTTATATTTTCACAAAATGCACACAAAATACAGTCTCAGCATGATGCACCATTTAATGACTTTTATTTATCCTTTGTTTTTTTTAAATGAGGTGTTCACATGAAATGATAAATAGAAATGACACACATGTATTTAAAGGAATATAATTTATCCTTTTAGAATTTTTTTTACAAAGTGGGTATTACAAATCCTACCCCCCTTAAAAATAATCTCGTCCTCGAGATTTAGGAAGGACTAGAGAAAAGATGGAGAAAATCTATGCGAAGCTCTTCTTCTCTTTCCCAAGTTGCTTCATCTTCACCGTGGTGACTCCATTGGACTTTGCACATCTTTATCACCTTATTTCTTGTAACTCGAGTCAAAGTATCCAAAATCTTGATCGGGTATTCCGTATAAGTCAAATCACCCTGAACACTGAGCTCTTCCATTGGTAATTGTTCCTCAGGGACACGGAGACACTTCTTAAGTTGAGACACGTGGAACACATTATGCACATCCGATAGAGTAGCGGGTAACTCGAGTTGGTATGCCATCTCCCCAACTCTTCTAAAGATCAGGAATGGTCCAATATAGCGAGGGGACAATTTGCCCTTAACTTTGAATCTCCTCATTCCACGAAGTGGTGACACCTTGAGATACACATAATCTCCTTCTTCGAATTCCAGTGGCCTTCTTCTATTATCAGCATAGCTCTTTTGCCTGGTTTGAGCCACTCTCCAATTCTCTCGAATTATACGAACTTGTTTTTCTGCCTCTTGAATCAATTCAGGCCCAAAGAACTGTCTCTCTCCAGTCTGATCCCAATATAAAGGAGTCTTGCACTTCCTTCCATACAAAGCTTCAAAAGGTGACATCTTCAGACTGGCCTGGTAACTATTATTATATGAGAATTCAGCATAAGGTAGACTCTTATCCCAATTTCCTCCATGCTGAAGGGCACATGCTCTCAACATATCTTCCAATACTTGATTAGTCCTTTCGGTCTGTCCATCGGTCTGAGGGTGATAAGCCGTACTGAAATTCAACTTTGTACTCATATTCTCATGAAAGCTTCTCCAAAATCTTGAGGTAAACTGCGAACCTCGATCAGACACGATCTTCTTTGGTACTCCATGTAGACACACAATCCGAGCCATATACAACTCTGCTAGCTGAGAACCTTTATAAGTAGTCTTCACGGGAATAAAGTGAGCCACTTTAGTCAATCTATCCACAATCACCCATATAGCATCATATCCTTTCTGGGTGCGAGGCAATCCAGTAATAAAATCCATACCAATCTCTTCCCATTTCCACTCGGGTATCTTCAGTGGGTGCAATAGTCCAGCTGGCCTCTGATGTTCGGCCTTGACTCTTTGACATACATCGCACATAGCCACATATGCAGCTACATCTCTTTTCAATCCATACCACCAATATTTACGTTTCAAATCCTGATACATCTTGGTACTACCAGGATGAATAGAATAATCCGAATCATGGGCCTCTTTCAATATAGTCTCTCGAAGGCTTTCAATATCAGGAACACACATCCTGTTCTTGAACCATACGGTGCCCTGCTCATCTTCGGTAAATTCCGGAACTCGACCTTCAGTAATCAGATCCTTAATCTCTTTTATTTTAGCATCACCAATTTGTCCTTTGCGGATCTCTTGCTCCAAAGTAGGTTCCCATCAATAGTAACTCCTTCAGTGTGAGCAACTATCCCCAGGTTAAGTCTCCTGAAATCCTCAACAATCTCATCGGGTAGCTGGGCAACAATAGCTGAATGAACATGCTCCTTGCGACTCAAGGCATCTGCAACCAAATTTGCCTTGCCCGGGTGATAGTGAATCTCCAAATCATAATTCTTAATAAGCTCCAACCAACGGCGTTGCCTAAGGTTGAGATCCTTCTGAGTGAATATATACTTCAGACTCTTATGATCCGTATATACTTGACACTTGGTCCCCATGATATAATGTCTCCAAATCTTAAGCGCATGCACAACGGCTGCCAATTCCAAGTCATGTGTGGGGTAGTTCAATTCATGTTTCTGTAACTGACGAGAAGCATAGGCAATCACATGTCCCTCTTGCATGATCACACATCCTAAGCCTTGGCCACATGCATCACAATAAATATCAAATCCTTTCTGTAGGTCTGGCATAACCAATACTGGTGGCGACATCAACCTCTTCTTCAATAGATCAAAGCTGTCTTGGCACTTCTTGTCCCATTTAAATTCTCTTTCTTTCTCCAAAAGTGAAGTCATAGGCTTAGCAATCTTAGAAAATCCTTCAATAAATCTTCGATAGTATCCTACAAACCCCAAGAAACTCCGAATCTCAGTAACTGTAGTGGGTACTCTCCACTCCATTATCTCCTTAACTTTAGCAGGATCCACTGCTATTCCTCCATTAGAAATAATATGTCCAAGGAATGGTACCTTGTCAATCCAAAACTCGCACTTGCTGAACTTGGCATATAGCTGGTTATCTCGAAGCTTCTGTAGCACCAACCTCAGATGTTCCTCATGATCGTTATCACTCTGAGAATAAATGAGAATATCGTCGATGAACACCACGACGAATCTGTCCAAATACTCCATAAACACCTTGTTCATTAAGTTCATAAAATAAGCTAGTGCATTGGTTAATCCAAACGACATAACAGTAAACTCATATAATCCATATCGAGTCGAGAAAGCCGTCTTGGGAATATCCGATGGTCTAATCCTCATCTGATGGTATCCCGATCGGAGATCAATCTTCGAAAATACTCTTGCACCTCTCATCTGATCAAATAAATCCTCAATACGGGGCAACGGATACTTGTTCTTCACCGTGACATCATTAAGTGATCTATAGTCCACACACATCCGTTGCGATCCATCCTTCTTCTGCACAAATAACAACGGTGCTCCCCAAGGTGAGGAACTCGAACGAATGTACCCAGCCTCTTGTAATTCCATTAATTGGTTCTTAAGTTCCTTCAACTCCTCTACGGACATCCTATATGGCCGTTTAGAAATAGGGGTGGTTCCAGGTAAGAGATCAATAACAAACTCAACTTCTCTATCAGGTGGCATCCCTGGTAACTCCTCTAGAAAGACATCCGGAAAATCTCTAACCACACGGATGTTGTCACCAACAACTTCCCATATACTAAGAATGTCGCTAGTCTGGTGGCGGTAGTTACTGTAATTCCAACTTCAAATCTTTCTCCTTTGGAACTAGCGAGTTCTATGGTTCCCTTAGCACAGTGTATAAACTGTCTTTGCCTTTCTTAACCATGACATACCAAGGATCAAGTCTATACTGCTCTCTTCTAACAGTATAGGGGTAGCCCATCTGGGTTAGAAACACTAGGTAAGAAAGGAACAATTGTAGACAAGACGAGTAATTACGAGGAATGTTACTGCGGGGGATTTATTAGCTAAGTAGATTAGTGTGTCACCTACTAACGCTAATACATTACCTTATGGTGGTACATGCTAAGATGCCCAACTATAATGTTTCAATCAATCAAAGAAGCAAATCAAGCATTTATCATCAGAACAATCAACCAACATTTTTTTTAAATAGAGAAAAATAGTTTTAATTTTGTCTTAGGTTCCCTATCTCTTGAAAAGATCATAGCTGTAGGATTCCAAGGTGTGAAATCTATCTTGTCTTAGAGTAGTAAAGATAAGATTAATCAGAGTAGAGTAGCAAAAGGTGAGACAAGATCAAGATGAGATGAGTATGGAATGAATCAGAGTAAGGTAAGTAGAAAAGGTTTGTCCATTTCTATCTAGGTTTCGTCCTACAGTCAACATTTCCTCTGATACCACTTCTGTCACACCCGGCTTTAAGGAACAAAGCCAGGTGCATCTCATACATGCGCCAAGAAGACAACATATATAATAACAGAGTGTATAGAGATAAATGTCATAAAACATCAGAGTATTTATTACATAGCGGAAGACTTATTACAAAATAAAATAATAAAGATAAAACGAACTAAGGATCGTTGGCGCCAATGTCAACTGAGAAACGCCACCTAGATCAGATCATACTCCTCGCCTTGTGGCTCCTCTTGAACCACCGGCTCTTCTCCTATTGGGGGGGTGTGAGACAGCAAGAGTGAGCTCACATACGTTCATCGCTCAACAAGTTGTGGGGAATAATGTGACATGAACTCACCAAAGGTGGGAGCTCATGGAGTGTAAGGCTTATCAAAGAGAATGGTTAAAGCTGAGCATTGCTTTTAATGTTGGTCAAACTTTTATTAGCAATTACTAGATGTAAGTAAATACCAAACCACAAGTAAAGTAATAGAACAAAATTAATAATAAGCCCATGCAATGCAAATGACCAAATTGAATTTAAGTTCCATAATTTAAACATCAGAGAGTCCTGAGCTGCTCATGACCGTGAGCTCGGCTAGTATACCAGTTTTACACTCTGCAGAGGTTGTACCCTTTACCCACAAGTCATGCTACCCATCTGCCAAGGGGTCGCGAATCCCATACACCTCTACCTAGGAAGCGCGGCAGGGCAACACTACGAGGCCTTTACAAAGTTCCACTAGCTTCCGAAAACCCGCTACAGTTTATAGGAAGTTCCAATGCAGGGTTCCTGGCTGACCGCCATCGCAGCAAAATCAACCAGGGACCTCCCTACACTGACCACTCCCCTACTGCCCTTGCCCCTTTCGGGTAAGGTAGTCTTCCACTAGCTTTCCTAATTAGTCAGCCAAGGGCGTCCCATTAAACCCTTGTGGTGGCACGTGTTACTCAAGTTAAGCTCTATGTTCCAATTAACATTAATGAACTTGACATGAACATAAACAGAATAACAAGAATAATTGGAACATAGATATAATAAATGATTATCCCAAAACCATGTAAAGCAATAGCAAACTACCCAGTGATTCAGGGGTAAACAAGGTAATGAGATAAACAAATCTAGGGTGACCTATCGGGTCCCATCAAAATTAACCTATGCATGAATAATTGATATTAAAGATCATTATTGGGTAAAAAAAGTGGTCAAGGGCACAACTTGCCTGGCACTTGAGATTCCAGGTACCAACTTGCCTTTCAGATGACACGTGTCCTCGCGCTAGTCGTAGCAATACAAACAAACATGGTATAAACATCACACCAAACATAAGAATACACTGTATAAAAATAATCTACGCGAAACTACGAGACTAACGCAACTTGAACGGATCAAATCGGAGTTAAAACGGAGGAGATACGAATTTCCTAAGGTTTTATGTATTTGGTATGAGATTAGTTAGGATATAAATTTTAATGTCACTTTCATGTAAAAGCAGTGGCACTAAATGATAAACGATAATATTACAAAATTATAGCAATTGGAATGAATCAATTTGGAGTTACAATGAATTATTTATGAATTAAACAAGTTCCTAGAATTATTTTTATACTAGAAAGTCATTTCCTATATTCATTTATCACATTCCCACGGTTCTGGACTGCGCGCATGATTCTGTAGTTCTATGGGGGTTTCTCTGCAAAATTCAGGTCTCAGGCGCACTGCCTTTATAAGGGCTCGGGACTGCGGGTTGATTCATAAAAAGAATAGGGACTCTTAAGCAAAACGTCCACGGCGAAGGGGTATGGTAGGATCAGAGCCGTGCGATTACAGATAGAGGGCTTGGATTAAATCGCAAATGCCATGGCCTGAAACGCGATCGCCACCGTAGGATCCGAGATCTACGGTCCAGAATCTCTTCCCTGCCTTAACCGCTCTAGCCTTTGGATTTCCGATCTACGGTCTAGAATCAATCACGCGAAGGATTGTCTCCTATCTAATCAGGGCCGTTCGGCAGCGAATCAACGGCAACGATTTGAAACGGCCACGATCTAATCATAGCCGATGAATTGAAATCTAATGGACCAACCGTTTTCTCCCTCACGCAGTTACCAGGCGGCGGCGCCGCCAGCTACTGCCCACGGCGGGGCATCGCCTGCACGAAGCGTACCAGGCACCCAGGTACTCTAAATTCCGAATTGACCAAAGCTACACGAAATTGGGAACATGGTTTAGCAAATGGGATGGTTCTCACCAGGATTCTCAGAGCAATTCCTCCTGGCCACGACACAAGGCGGAGCCGCGACCATCCACGACCACGGTGAGAAATTGGTCCTACTCCGGCCACCAATCCCGTAGAGCGCGCCCATGGTAACCCCCAGCACGACGCCGTGTAGCACCCTGGCCCCAAACCGAGGCCACTTCGTTGGTACCACAGCGAATCGACGGTGGCGGGCTTCTTGTTCTTGCGATCCGAGGAAGGGCACTCCGCGATGATGGGCGAGGAGGGCATCCTGTGCGGTCATAGGTGGACAGTGAGAGGGGGTCGCAACAAGACTCTTTTATGGCTAGGGGTGGCACAGATTTATAGCTCCAAGGTAGAGTTCGTGACAGCGAGGATCGATTGGAGCTGCGCCCGTGATTTCTAGGATGCGAACGCAAGGTCAGTTTGAGCCTATAACCTAAGGAGACCGCGACTACTTACATGCATCTGGGTAAGGCACTGGGGCGGCGGACGCAGCCCGGGATCTCGGATCGAGTGGAGCTGCCCAGGAGCAACGACCAGCGAATCCTACGCAGTCACCCGCGGCGGACATTGCGTCGTTCAGCTGAGACCGGTTCAGCGTCGAGCGAGTGGGGAAGAAGGAAACCCGCCGACATCCTGGGCCCGCACGGAAGTGAAGGAAACATGGCCAAACAGGGGGTAGGGGCTGACCCGTGGGTCCAAGGCGTCGGCGCCCAATTCCTGGTGTTTGGGCCAGCGCGACAAAAATGGAAGTGGGCCGAAATGGTGAAGTTGGCCCATCCGGCTGCTTCCCTTTTTTTCCTTTTTCTTTCCTTTTATTCTTAATTCTTTTGAATCAAAATTTGAATTTGAATATAGGTTTCACCTTTGAGTCAATTATACAAATTCAAACCCTAGTATAGGGATCACATATCTTTATTTACTTTTTTTTTCTCCACATTATATTTATTTTCTTCTCTTTTCTAGATTCAAGAATTTCTTTTAGGTTCTAAATTCCCTTTTTGGACTTTAATATTTTTCTTGTCACATCCTATTTATATTTTCACAAAATGCACACAAAATACAGTCTCAGCATGATGCACCATTTAATGACTTTTATTTATCCTTTGTTTTTTTTAAATGAGGTGTGCACATGAAATGATAAATAGAAATGACACACATGTATTTAAAGGAATATAATTTATCCTTTTAGAATTTTTTTTTACAAAGTGGGTATTACAGGGGGCTTGCGGTCACCATGCAGCTCCTCGGACCCTTGTGGGAAACGTTTTCTGACAAGGTTTCTACTGGCCGACCGCGGTGGCCGACACCACTAGGATTGTACGCTCCTGCCAAGGATGTCAATTCTACGCGAGACAGACGCACCTGCCCGCTCAAGCCCTGCAGACAATACCCATCACTTGGTCGTTTGCCATATGGGGTCTGGACCTCGTCGGTCCCTTACAGAAGGCACCCGAGGGCTTCTTGCACCTGCTGGTCGCCATCGACAAATTCTCCAAGTAGATCGAGGTCCGACCCTTAACCAGCATCGGGTCCGAGCAGGCGGTGGCGTTCTTTACAAACATCATCCATCGCTCTGGGGTCCCAAACTCCATCATCACCGACAATGGCACGCAGTTCACTGGGAAAAAGTTCCTGGACTTCTGCGAAGACCACCACATCGTGTGGACTGGGCCGCCGTAGCTCACCCAATGAAAAATGGGCAGGTGGAGCGTGCCAACGGTATGATTTTGCAAGGACTAAAACCGAGGATCTACAACGACCTCAACAAGTTTGGCAAGCGGTGGATAAAAGAACTACCCTCAGTGGTTTGGAGTCTGAGGACAACGCCGAGCCGGGACACGGGCTTCTCGCCGTTTTTCCTAGTCTATGGGGTCGAGGCCATCTTACCCACGGACTTGGAATACGGTTCCCCGAGGACAAAGGCTTACGACGACCAAAGCAACTAGACCAGCCGAGAGGATTCGTTGGACCAGCTGGAAGAGGCTCGGGACGTAGCCTTACTACACTTAGCACGGTATCAGCAGTCTCTGCGACGCTACCACGCCCGAATGGTTCGGCCCTAAGGCTTCCAAGTGGGAGACTTGGTACTTCGGATGCGACAAGACGCTCGAGGGCGCCACAAGCTTACTCCTCTCTGGGAAGGGCCCTTCATCATCACCAAGATTTTGAAGCCCGGGACATACAAGCTGGCCAACGATCAAGGCAAGGTCTACAGCAACGCTTGGAACATTGAACAGCTACGTCGCTTTTACCCTTAAAATGTTTCAAGTCGTTCATGTATCTCGCTTTCTTTACATGCATAAATAAATTCTAACCATCAAGGAAGGATCAGCCTTGCCTCAGCAAAGCTCGACCCTCCCTCGGGGGCTAGAAGGGGGGAACCCCCTCTACGTCAAAATTTTCCTCGAAAAAGTCTTTTACTAGAACGACTTTCGCGCTTTTCGACTGCGTCGATAACAGAATCCTAATAACGAGCGAGAGAGACCTTGAACAGCAAGGCCGACCGAGCCGAGGGACTCCTACGCCTTTGGGATATGGATACCTCACTCATCACCTTCCGCAAAAAGTAGCTCACACTCGGATAAGCGATTCTGCTACCGAACAAGTCCTAACGCTCGAAAACTCCTCTACCAAAATGACTTTCGTGCTTTCCGACTATATCGATAACGGAATCCTAAAAACGACGAGAGAACACGTAAGCGGCAAGGTCGATCGAGCCGAGGAACTCCTACGCCTCCGGGATACGGATACCTCACTCATCACCTTCCGCGAAAAGTGACTCGTGCTCGGACAAGGGATTCTGCTACCGAACAAGTCTTAACGCTTGAAACGAGAGGAAAGAAAACACAGCTTTATAGTCCGACAATTAAAATGTTTAGGCCTCAGCGGCCATAAAAAGCATACGCATACTTAGAACAAACTGTTCTTGCAGGCTCAGACATCGGCAGGGGGAGGAGCGGCACCCTCGGCGTCGTTTCCACCCTCGGCAGAATCCGGCCCGGTCTAGACGGCGACACGGGTGGAAGGATCTCCACCTCAAAGGAGGAAGCCAGCGCCGCACTCGGGCCCTCGACAGCCGCGTCAAGCCTCTTGACCTCGGCTAAGGCAGCCTCCTCTTCGTCGGGTAAGCAGTACCACTTGCTAACCCGCTCCAGATCCACGTCGTAGTGGGAAGCGAGCACGGCGAAGGCCCGCCTAACGCCGTGGTGCAGCGCCCCACGGAGTCTGCTGTGCGCATGGCCGCCCAAGGCCCACAGATGACTCTAGGGGGAGCTACCGGAGGAGACATCATCGAGGTCGAAGGTCTGGCAGAGAGCCGAGATGGCCTCGGACATGACCACACGCTCGGCCTCCTTCCGCTCAACCGCCTCAGCAAGCACCTTGCAATTCTTGACGGCCTCGTTAAGAGCCGTCTCAAACCCTGCAGATAGCAGGACAACATTCTTCAGACGCAAGGAGAAGAATGGAGACATAAATAAAGTCACAAAGCAGGCAAAACATACCTTCGGCCCGGACACGCTGTTGTGAGGCCATGGCTCGGGTAGACCGGGCAGACCCGACAACCACAGCCAGGCCCTCCGCGAGGGTCCCGGCCCGAGCGGTCGCCTCGGGTCTAGAAAGAGGGAAGCCCCCTTTGCGTCAAACTTTCCTCGGAAAAGTTTTCCGCCAAAACGACTTTCGTGCTTTTCGACTATATCGGTAACGGAATCCCAAAAACGACGAGAGAACACGTAAGCGGCAAGGCCGACCGAGCCGAGGGACTCCTACGCCTCCGGGATACAGATACCTCACTCATCACCTTCCACGAAAAGTGACTCACGCTCGGACAAGGGATTCTGCTACCGAACAGGTCTTAATGCTCGGAACAAGAGGAAAGAAACAAGGCTTTATACCCGAATGTTCAGGCCTCAGCAGCCACAAAGAACAAACACACCTACTTGGGGTAACAATGGTACCTAGACATAGACGTCGGCAGCACCCTCAGCGGTTTTCCTGACCTACGGCAGATGTCTTAGTAATTAAAGCTATTACATCTCGCTCTCGAGAGGGTACCATTACAAACGGGACTCCGGTTCCAATCCCGCAGGAATGAACAACCTCCACACCAGAAGGCCTGCGGGATAACAAACTCCAGGTGGCTCGCCGACGACCACTGCACCAGCAGCGCGACAACGACCTCCGCCTCGGGCGGCTAGACAGCAGCAGCGATGGCCTCAGGGCAAACGCTACTGCTGAAAGACCCTCATTCGCGTCCCCTCACGGTGGACGAGAACCAGCCATTAAAGCCAAAGAGCCGGAGGTCCGGAGCGCCGGTGGCACTGACGGTCT
Source organism: Zea mays (assembly GCF_902167145.1). Taxonomy (NCBI): domain Eukaryota; kingdom Viridiplantae; phylum Streptophyta; class Magnoliopsida; order Poales; family Poaceae; genus Zea; species Zea mays. The sequence continues at coordinate 39,492,039 of NC_050104.1, read as the reverse complement.
CGTCGGCGGAGGCAACCGCTGCGGTGGGAAGCCTCACCAGCGGCGGCCACCACTTCAGCACCGGTGACAGCAGCCACCTGCGCACGGCACAACCGTCGCCTGGATGGAGGACGGACAGCTACACCCTGACCAGGCAGCAGCAGTTCGCCTTCCCCCGCATAGCTGGAGGATGTCTCCTCCGCAGGGCTGGAGGATGCCCTTCTCCCCTGAATGCTGGAGGAAGAAGCGGGTCACCGGCCCACGCGGAGGCGGGCCCCAGCTCGGTGCACCCTCCTCCCCAGCACGGATGATGAACATCCTTGAAGCTGAGGGCGGGGCAGAGGCCGCAGCCTGGCTTGCTTCTCCCCACCACAAGGCTGGTGATCATCCCTATGGATGACCATTGGTGAGGGACTGCAGCCGGGCTGCGTGATGAAAATCCTTGAAGCCGAGCGATGACTGAAGAGTGCCAACCCCCACGAGGTCGCGCTCCTCAAACAGCAGCAAAAAGAAGGCAACACAGGTGCACCCCATCTGGGGGCTCGGAAGGCGGAAGGGCGCGATGGATGCGAGGATTGTGAAGGCATGGCTACCGCCCGGGGGGGAGGTCGATCCCTTTTAAAAGGCAGATCTCCTCACTCGCACCCCCAAGTGTCACGGGCAAAGTCTCCACCGATGTGCTCCAGGGTTCCCACCCTACGACACGGGGGTTGGGTCCCACACGTCATGCGAGCTGACCCGAAACGAAAGAAGGCAAACCGCCGCACGCGAAGCATGTAACCGCCCCGCGGTTATAAGCATTCCCCCATCCTCGCCGAAACCAGCGGTCGAAAGGGCGAACTGCCATGCAGGAAGCACGCAACCGCACCATGGTTGTGCACCCTTTCAGCTTCGTCGCGTCCAGCGGTCCAGCATGGAGGCCCTAGCCCACATGTCATGTAACCGACGCAACGGTTACTACGTGCAAGGAAACCGCACCGCCACTTGCGCTAATGCCACGTCTCCTCAACTACAGAACCAGTGTCGCGACTCGAGGCAGCCCTGCGCGTGACTCAACAGTGTCAATTAAGTGCAGTGTTCACGGGTCACTCAGACGCGCGGATAGGCGCGACGGTCGATATGACCGAAGGCGAGCCGGCAGCAATTGCAGCAACGGGCGTGCGGAAGCAGCGGTCCAATCACCTACAGGCTTGCATCCTCTCCTGAAACGGCAGGGGAGCCCTCTCCCATGGAGTAAAGACGACGCACCCGTGTTCCGTTCCTCGAACGACTCGCGCACGCGCAACAGACGCCCCGCGAATCGCTCGTCCCGTCGCATTAACTCCTTGGCAGGGTGAAAGGGAATTAGGCTTACACCTAGTCCCTAATTAATTTTGGTGGTTGAATTGCCCAACACAAACAACTGGACTAACTAGTTTGCTCTAGTGTATAAGTTATACAGGTGTCAAAGGTTCACAACAAGCCAATTAAAAAGACCAAAGTTGGGTTCAATATAGAGAGCTAAAGGCATCCCGAAAGACTCCCTGGTCTGGCGCACCGGACTGTCCAGTGGCGCACCGGACAGTGTCCGGTGCACCAGGGGACTCCACGCAGAACTCCTCAGCCTCGGGATTTTCCAGAAGCCGGCGCGCTATAATTCACCGGACTGTCCGGTGTACACCGGACAGTGTCCGGTGCTCCAAGAAGACGCGGCTCTGGAACTTGGCAGCCTCGGGAAATCTTAACGGCTGCTCCGCTATAATTCACCGGACATGTCCGGTGTACACTGGACTGTCCGGTGCATCTACGGAGCAACGACTACTTCGCGCCAACGGTCACCTGCAACCGCATTTAATGTGCGCCAGAAGCGCGCAGAAGTCAGGCACGCGCGCGCTGGCACACTGGACATTGAACAGTACATGTCTGGTGTGCACCGGACATCCAGGCGGGCCCAGAAGTCAGAACTCCAACGGTCGAATCGCAACGGCTTTGGTGACGTGGCTGGCGCACCGGACATGTCCGGTGCACCATATGACAGACAGCCTCCACCAACGGTCATGTTTGGTGGTTGGGGCTATAAATACCCCAACCACCCCACCATTCATTGCATCCAAGTTTTCCAGCTTCCAACCACTATACAAGAGCTAGCATTCATTGCAAAGCACACCAAAAGAGATCAAATCCTCTCCCAACTCCACACAAAGCCTTAGTGACTAGAGAGAGTGATTCGTAGTGTTCATTTGAGCTCTTGCGCTTGGATCGCTTCTTTTCTTTGGAATTCTTTCTTGTGATCAAACACTCACTTGTAATTGAGGCAAGAGACACCAATTGTGTGGTGGTCCTTGCGGGAAGTTTGATTCCCAAGTGATTTGAGAAGAGAAGCTCACTCGGTCCGAGGGACCGTCTGAGAGAGGGAAAGGGTTGAAAAAGACCCGGCCTTTGTGGCCTCCTCAATGGGGAGTAGGTTTGCGAGAACCGAACCTCGGTAAAACAAATCCATGTGTCTCATCGCTTTACTCGCTTGCGATTTGTTTTACACCCTCTCGCGGACTCGGTTTTATTTCTAACGCTAACCCGGCTTGTAGTTGTGTTTATATTTGTAAATTTCAGTTTCGCCCTATTCACCCCCCCTCTAGGCGACTATCAATTGGTATCAGAGCCCGGTGCTTCATTAAGAGCCTAACCGCTCGAAGTGATGTCGGGAGATCACGCCAAGAAGGAGATGGAGACCGGCGAAAAGCCCACTACAAGCCACGGGAGCACTTCATCGGAAGAGTCCCGCACCAAAAGGAAGGAGAAGAAAGACTCCTCCAAAGGGAAGGAAAAGAAGAAGGACTCCTCCAAAGGGAAGGAGAAGAAATCTTCTTCACACAAAGAGAAGAAGGAGAAGTCTTCCTCCCACAAGCCGCAACGGAGTGGGGACAAGAAAAAGAGGATGAGGAAAGTGGTCTACTACGAGACCGATTCTTCATCGACATCCACCTCCGGCTCCGACGCGGCGTCCGTCACTTCTAAACGCCAAGAGCGTAAGAAGTATAGTAAGATTCCCCTACGCTACCCTCGCATTTCTAAACATACACCTTTACTTTCCGTCCCATTAGGCAAACCACCAACTTTTGATGGTGAAGATTATGCTAGGTGGAGTGATTTAATGCGATTTCATCTAACCTCACTCCACAAAAGTATATGGGATGTTGTTGAGTTTGGTGCACAGGTACCATCCGTAGGGGATGAAGATTATGATGAGGACGAGGTTGCCCAAATCGAGCACTTCAACTCTCAAGCAACAACAATACTCCTCGCCTCTCTAAGTAGATAGGAGTACAACAAAGTACAAGGGTTGAAGAGCGCCAAGGAGGTTTGGGATGTGCTCAAAACCGCACACGAAGGAGATGAGCTCACAAAGATCACCAAGCGGGAGACGATCGAGGGGGAGCTCGGTCGGTTCCGGCTTCGCAAAGGGGAGGAGCCACAAAACATGTACAACCGGCTCAAGACTTTGGTGAATCAAGTGCGCAACCTCGGGAGCAAGAAATGGGATGACCACGAAATGGTTAAGGTTATTTTAAGATCACTTATTTTTCTTAACCCCACTCAAGTTCAATTAATTCGTGGCAACCCTAGATATACACTAATGACTCCCGAGGAAGTAATCGGGAATTTTGTAAGCTTTGAGTGCATGATCGAAGGCTCGAGGAAGATAAATGAGCTTGACGATCCCTCCACGTCCGAAGCTCAACCGGTTGCATTCAAGGCAATAGAGGAAAAGAAGGAGGAGTCTACACCAAGTAGACAACCAATTGACGCCTCCAAGCTCGACAATGAGGAAATGGCGCTCGTCATCAAGAGCTTCCGCCAAATCCTCAAACAAAGGAGGGGGAAAGACTACAAGCCCCGCTCCAAGAAGGTTTGCTACAAATGTGGTAAGCCCGGTCATTTTATTGCAAAATGTCCTATATCTAGTGACAGTGACCGGGGCGACGACAAGAAGGGGAGAAGGAAGGAGAAGAAGAAATACTACAAGAAGAGGGGCGGCGATGCCCACGTGTGCCGCGAGTGGGACTCCGACGAGAGCTCCATCGACTCCTCCGACGACGAGGACGCCGCCAACATCGCCATCACCAAGGGACTCCTCTTCCCCAACGTCGGCCACAAGTGCCTCATGGCAAAGGACGGCAAAAGGAAGAAGGTTAAATCTAAATCCTCCACTAGATATGAGTCCTCTAGTGATGATAATGCTAGTGATGAGGAAGATAATTTGTGTACCCTTTTTGCCAACCTTAACATGGAACGAAAGGAAAAATTAAATGAGTTGATTAGTGCTATTCATGAAAAGGATGACCTTTTGGATTCCCAAGAGGACTTCCTAATTAAGGAAAATAAGAAACATGTTAAGGTTAAAAATGCTTATGCTCTAGAAGTAGAAAAATGTCAAAAAATATCTAGTGAGCTAAGCACTTGCCATGACACTATTACCAACCTTAGAAATGAAAATGCGAATTTATTAGCTAAGGTTGATTCTCATGTTTGTAATGTTTCAACTTCCAATCCTAGAGATATTAATGATGATTTGCTTGCTAGGATTGAAGAATTGAACATTTCTCTTGCTAGCCTTAGAAATGAAAATGAAAAATTGCTTGCTAAGGCTAAAGATTTTGATGTTTGCAATGCTACTATTTCTGACCTTAGAAGTAAAAATGAAATATTGCATGCTAAGGTTGTAGAACTAAAATCTTGCAAACCCTCTACATCTACCGTTGAGCACACTTCTATTTGTATTAGATGTAGAGATGTTAACATTGATGCTATACATGATCACATGACTTTAATTAAACAACAAAATGATCATATAGCTAAATTAGATGCTAAAATTGCCGAGCATAACTTGGAAAACGAAAAGTTTAAATTTGCTAGAAGTATGCTCTATAGTGGGAGACGCCCTGGCATCAAGGATGGCATTGGCTTCCAAAGGGGAGACAATGTCAAACTTAATGCCCCTCCTAAAAGATTGTCTAACTTTGTAAAGGGCAAGGCTCCCATGCCTCAGGATAACGAGGGTTACATTTTATACCCTGCCGGTTATCCCGAGGACAAAATTAGGAGAATTCATTCTAGGAAGTCTCACTCTGGCCCTAACCATGCTTTTATGCATAAGGGTGAGAAATCTAGCTCTAGGCAACCAACCCGTGCTAAGTTGCCTAAGAAGAAAACTCCTAGTGCATCAAATGAACATAGTCTTTCATTTAAAACTTTTGATGCATCTTATGTGTTGACTAACAAATCCGGCAAAGTAGTTGCCAAATATGTTGGGGGCAAGCACAAGGGGTCAAAGACTTGTGTTTGGGTACCCAAAGTTCTTGTATCTAATGCCAAAGGACCCAAAACCATTTGGGTACCTAAAGTCAAGAACTAAACTTGTTTTGTAGGTTTATGCATCCGGGGGCTCAAGTTGGATCATCGACAGCGGGTGCACAAACCACATGACAGGGGAGAAGAAGATGTTCTCCTCCTACGAGAAAAACCAAGATCCCCAACGAGCGATCACATTCGGGGATGGAAACCAAGGTTTGGTCAAAGGATTGGGTAAAATTGCTATATCCCCTGACCATTCTATTTCCAATGTTTTTCTTGTAGATTCTTTAGATTACAATTTGCTTTCTGTATCTCAATTATGCAAAATGGGCTACAACTGTCTCTTTACTGATGTAGGTGTCACTGTCTTTAGAAGAAGTGATGATTCAATAGCATTTAAGGGTGTGTTAGAGGGTCAGCTATACTTAGTAGATTTTGATAGAGCTGAACTCGACACATGCTTAATTGTTAAGACTAACATGGGTTGGCTCTGGCACCGCTGACTAGCCCATGTTGGGATGAAGAATCTTCATAAGCTTCTAAAGGGAGAGCACATTTTAGGATTAACCAATGTTCATTTTGAGAAAGACAGGGTTTGTAGCGCATGCCAGGCAGGAAAGCAAGTTGGAGCCCATCATCCACACAAGAACATCATGACGACCGACAGGCCGCTTGAGCTACTCCACATGGATCTATTCGGCCCGATTGCTTACATAAGCATCGACGGGAGTAAGTATTGTCTTGTAATAGTGGATGATTATTCTTGCTTCACTTGGGTAATCTTTTTGCAGGAAAAATCTCAAACCCAAGAGACCTTAAAGGGATTCTTGAGACGAGCTCAAAACGAGTTCGGATTAAGGATCAAGAAAATAAGAAGCGACAACGGAACGGAGTTCAAGAACTCACAAATTGAAGGCTTCCTTGAGGAGGAGGGCATCAAGCATGAGTTCTCTTCTCCCTACACCCCTCAACAAAATGGTGTAGTGGAGAGGAAGAATCGAACTCTATTGGACATGGCTAGAACCATGCTTGATGAGTACAAGACTTCGGATCGGTTTTGGGCGGAGGCGGTCAACACCGCTTGCTACGCCATCAACCGGTTGTATCTACACCGAATCCTCAAGAAGACATCATACGAACTCCTAACCGGTAAAAAGCCCAATATTTCATATTTTAGAGTCTTTGGTAGCAAATGTTTTATTCTTGTTAAGAGAGGTAGAAAATCTAAATTTGCTCCTAAGACTGTAGAAGGCTTTTTACTAGGATATGATTCAAACACAAGGGCATATAGAGTCTTTAACAAGTCCACTGGACAAGTTGAAGTTTCTTGTGACATTGTGTTTGATGAGACTAACGGCTCTCAAGTAGAGCAAGTTGATCTTGATGAGATAGGTGATGAAGAGGCTCCGTGCATCGCGCTAAGGAACATGTCCATTGGGGATGTGTGTCCTAAGGAATCCAAAGAGCCTCCAAATACACAAGATCAACCATCCTCCTCCATGCAAGCATCCCCACCAACTCAAAATGAGGATGAAGCTCAAGTTGATGAAGTAGAAGATCAAGCAAATGAGCCACCTCAAGATGATGGCAATGATCAAGGGGGAGATGCAAATGAGGAAGACAAGGAGGATGAAGAGCAAAGGCCGCCACACCCAAGAGTCCACCAAGCAATCCAACGAGATCACCCCGTCGACACCATCCTCGACGACATTCATAAGGGGGTAACTACTAGATCTCGTATTGCACATTTTTGTGAGCATTACTCTTTTGTTTCCTCTATTGAGCCACACAGGGTAGAGGAAGCACTCCAAGATTCGGATTGGGTGGTGGCAATGCAAGAGGAGCTCAACAACTTCACTAGGAATGAGGTATGACATTTAGTTCCACGTCCTAATCAAAATGTTGTAGGAACCAAATGGGTCTTCCGCAACAAGCAAGATGAGCATGGTGTGGTGACAAGGAACAAAGCTCGACTTGTGGCCAAGGGATACTCCCAAGTCAAAGGTTTGGATTTCGGTGAAACTTATGCACCCGTAGCTAGGCTTGAGTCAATTCGCATATTATTGGCCTATGCTACTTACCATGGCTTTAAGCTTTATCAAATGGACGTGAAAAGTGCCTTCCTCAATGGACCAATCAAGGAAGAGGTCTATGTTGAGCAACCTCCCGGCTTTGAAGATAGTGAGTACCCTAACCATGTCTATAAACTCTCTAAGGCGCTTTATGGGCTCAAGCAAGCCCCAAGAGCATGGTATGAATGCCTTAGAGATTTCCTTATCACTAATGGCTTCAAAGTCGGAAAGGCCGATCCTACTTTATTCACTAAAACTCTTGAAAATGACTTGTTTGTATGCCAAATTTATGTTGATGATATTATATTTGGGTCTACTAACGAGTCTACATGTGAAGAATTTAGTAGGATCATGACACAGAAATTCGAGATGTCTATGATGGGGGAGTTGAAGTATTTCTTAGGATTTCAAGTGAAGCAACTCCAAGAGGGCACCTTCATTAGCCAAACGAAATATACTCAAGACATTCTAAACAAGTTTGGGATGAAGGATGCCAAGCCCATCAAGACTCCCATGGGAACCAATGGGCATCTCGACCTCGACACGGGAGGTAAGTCCGTGGATCAAAAGGTATACCGGTCGATGATAGGTTCTTTACTCTATTTATGTACATCTCGACCGGATATTATGCTTTCCGTATGCATGTGTGCAAGATTCCAAGCTGACCCTAAGGAAGCTCACCTTACGGCCGTAAAACGAATCTTGAGATATTTGGCTTATACTCCTAAGTTTGGGCTTTGGTATCCTAGGGGATCCACATTTGATTTGATTTGTTATTCGGATGCCGATTGCGCGGGGTGCAAAATCAATAGAAAGAGCACATCGGGGACTTGCCAGTTCTTGGGAAGATCCTTGGTGTCTTGGGCTTCAAAGAAGCAAAATTCGGTCGCTCTTTCCACCGCCGAAGCCGAGTACATTGCCGCAGACCATTGTTGCGCGCAATTGCTTTGGATGAGGCAAACCCTGCGGGACTACGGTTACAAATTAACCAAAGTCCCTTTGCTATGTGATAATGAGAGTGCAATCAAGATGGCGGATAATCCCGTCGAGCATAGCCGCACTAAACACATAGCCATTCGGTATCATTTTCTTAGGGATCACCAACAAAAGGGAGATATCGAGATTTCATACATTAATACTAAAGATCCATTAGCCGATATCTTTACCAAGCCTCTTGATGAACAAACTTTTAACAAACTTAGGCATGAGCTCAATATTCTTGATTCGCGCAACTTCTTTTGTTGATGTGCACACATAGCTCACTTATATACCTTTGATCATATCTCTTTCATATGCTATGACTAATGTGTTTTCAAGTCCATTTCAAACCAAGTCAAAGGTGTATTGAAAGGGAATTGGAGTCTTCGGCGAAGACAAAGGCTTCCACTCCGTAACTCATCCTTCGCCGTCACTCCAAGCAACTCTCCATTCTTGGGGGAGAAAGCATAAGCACAAAGCAAAAGGACTCCGTCTTTGGTATAATCTTAACTCATTTATTTATGACCAAAGGGGAAGAAAGTACTTCAAGGGCTCTAATGATTCCGTTTTTGGCGATTCATGCCAAAGGGGGAGAAAGTATGAGCCCAAAGCAAAAGGACCGCACCACCACCAATTTCAAAAAACTTAGTTTTTCAAAGAATATTTTCAATTGGTATCTTATTATGTTCAAAAGGGGGAGAAAGTAGTATTTCAAAAAGGATATATCAAAACCCTCTTGAACACTAAGAGGTGGATCTCATTTAGGGGGAGTTTTGTTTAGTCAAAGGAAAAGCATTTGAAACAGGGGGAGAAAATTTCAAATCTTGAAAATGCTTTTCAAAATCTTATTCATTTACCTTTGACTATTTGCAAAAGAACTTTGAAAAGGATTTACAAAAGAGTTTGCAAAAACAAAACATGTGGTGCAAGCGTGGTCCAAAATGTTAAAAATAAAGAAACGATCCATGCATATCTTGTAAGTATTAACATTGGCTCAATTCCAAGCAACCTTTGCACTTACATTATGCAAACTAGTTCAATTATGCACTTCTATATTTGCTTTGGTTTGTGTTGGCATCAATCACCAAAAAGGGGGAGATTGAAAGGGAATTAGGCTTACACCTAGTCCCTAATTAATTTTGGTGGTTGAATTGCCCAACACAAACAACTAGACTAACTAGTTTGCTCTAGTGTATAAGTTATACAGGTGTCAAAGGTTCACAACAAGCCAATTAAAAAGACCAAAGTTGGGTTCAATATAGAGAGCTAAAGGCATCCCGAAAGACTCCCTGGTCTGGCGCACCGGACTGTCCGGTGGCGCACCGGACAGTGTCCGGTGCACCAGGGGACTCCGCACAGAACTCCTCAGCCTCGGGATTTTCCAGAAGCCGGCGCGCTATAATTCACCGGACTGTCCGGTGTACACCGGACAGTGTCCGGTGCTCCAAGAAGACGCGGCTCTAGAACTTGGCAGCCTCGGGAAATCTTAACGGCTGCTCCGCTATAATTCACCGGACATGTCCGGTGTACACCGGACTGTCCGGTGCATCTGCGGAGCAACGGCTACTTCGCGCCAACGGTCACATGCAACCGCATTTAATGCGCGCCAGAAGCGCGCAGAAGTCAGGCACGCGCGCGCTGGCACACTGGACATTGAACAGTACATGTCCGGTGTGCACCGGACATCCAGGCGGGCCCAGAAGTCAGAACTCCAACGGTCGAATCGCAACGGCTTTGGTGACGTGGCTGGCGCACCGGACATGTCCGGTGTACACCGGACTGTCCGGTGCACCATACGACAGACAGCCTCCACCAACGGTCATGTTTGGTGGTTGGGGCTATAAATACCCCAACCACCCCACCATTCATTGCATACAAGTTTTCCAGCTTCCAACCACTATACAAGAGCTAGCATTCATTGCAAAGCACACCAAAAGAGATCAAATCCTCTCCCAACTCCACACAAAGCCTTAGTGACTAGAGAGAGTGATTTGTAGTGTTCATTTGAGCTCTTGCGCTTGGATCGCTTCTTTTCTTTGGCATTCTTTCTTGTGATCAAACACTCACTTGTAATTGAGGCAAGAGACACCAATTGTGTGGTGGTCCTTGCGGGAAGTTTGATTCCCAAGTGATTTGAGAAGAGAAGCTCACTCGGTCCGAGGGACCGTTTGAGAGAGGGAAAGGGTTGAAAAAGACCCGGCCTTTGTGGCCTCCTCAACGGGGAGTAGGTTTGCGAGAACCGAACCTCGGTAAAACAAATCCTTGTGTCTCACCGCTTTACTCGCTTGAGATTTGTTTTACACCCTCTCGCGGACTCGGTTTTATTTCTAACGCTAACCCGGCTTGTAGTTGTGTTTATATTTGTAAATTTCAGTTTCGCCCTATTCACCCCCCCCCCCTCTAGGCGACTATCACAGGGCAAGCGACACCTCCGGCAGGTGAAGCGGGCACTGTTTCACCTCTGTCATGATGACCGCGTCAAAAAAGGTGTGCCACCTTATTTAAATTCATATCCTTTTCCTTTTCCACTATCTCTCTCTTGCCACAGGGACCGGGAAAGGGGATATTTCGAAAAGGATCCTTCTCAGCGAAGGAAACAGGCCCCGAGCCCTCCTACTGATCAGGGGTTCGAAGGTTGCGCCCTCCGGGGTTCGGCAACCGCCCCAGAGCACTCGGGCTCCGAGCCCATTACTGATCAGGGGTTCAAAGGCTGGCCCCTCGGAAGGGTTCGACAACCTCCCCAGAGCACGCAGAGTCAGGGATGACCCTGGGTACGTCCGTTACATGGTCGAGGCTTGGGCTACGCTCTCGAGGTACCCTAGGACATTTCCGAGACCAGCGGGAACAATTTTGTAACGGAATCCCACCGGAGGGAGGCATCGAGCCCTCGGACCCTATCGAATGGGTCCCGGTCCGGCAAATCACCCGCAGGTACTTTTGGATCGCGCCTCTGGGCCACTAGCCGACTCTTATCGAACGGGGCTCAGGCGTCCACTCGGATCACCCGCTAGCAACTCACTGGAAACACCATGTTCGGTGCCCTCCGAGGGTAACATGGCGCTCCCCCCCTCCTCCTCCTTGCGGAGAGGCGACGAAGGGGCATACAATAAAAGTCGAGACGGTCCTTGATCGTCCTCTTGCTCAGTGCAGAGGCTCGGGGGCTGCTCTCGCACCAGGCTACGGCCAAACTGTTGACCATGTCAACAAACCAGCGTAAAAACTCGGAGCCTGACCGTGCACCCGGGCTACGGCCAGGCCGCATGAGGGAACAACAAGGCCGACCGAGGCATCACAAAAAGAATTAAGACCTCAGAGGAGTTAAACCACTCCTCCGAGGCCTCGGGGGCTACACCCGGCGGGTGCGCTCACGTGCACCCACCGGAACCACATATAACCGAGAAGGGCCGGTCCCCTTGCAAAAAATCTTGCAGAAGCTCCAAGCGAGTACCAACACTCCCTTCGAGGCTCGGGGGCTACTATCGGGGACCGTAATTAGGGGTACCCCCAATGCTCCTTGATCCGGCTAGAAAACATCTTCAGAACAAACCATAAGCGACTGATAAAGCGCAGGCCTCGTCTACCAAGGGACGCGACCTCATCCGAGCCCAGCCTCGGGTAAGGACAGCAGTCCCGGACGGATTCACGCCTCGCCCGAGGGTCCCCTCAGTCAACAGACACACCCACGGCTCGCCCGAAACCCAGCTCGGGCAGACTTTGTCGGGCAGCGACCTCGGCCGGATCGCCCTACCAACCGACCGTATCGTATGCGCATTCAATGCGGGGATCGCCTGACACCTTATCCTGACACGTGCGCCTCAGTCGGCAAGGTCGAAGTGACCGCAGTCACTTCGCCCCTTTACTAACCGATCTGACAGGAAAACAACACTGTTCGCCCCGCTCCGGCTACTGTGCCAACCACCAGGGTAAAACTGAGTCACGATCTCCCACGAGTTCGGCCTCGGGCGCAACAGGGAGCTTTGCCTTGCCCGACCCCAGGCCTCAGCCTCGGGAGAAGGTCTCTGCCTCGCCCGACCCCAGGCCTCGGCCTCGGGAGGAGTCACATCCTCGCCCGACCTCGGCCTTGGCCTCAGGAGAAGGTCTCCGCCTCGCTCGACCCCAGGCCTCGGCCTCGGGAGAAGGTCTCTGCCTCGCCCGATCCCAGGCCTCGGCCTTGGTCTCGACCTCGGGAGAAGGTCTCCGCCTCGCCCGACCCCAGGCCTCGGCCTTGGGAGGAGTCACATCCTCGCCCGACCTCGGCCTCGGCCTCAGGAGAAGTCTCTGCCTCGCCCGACCTCAGCCTCGGACCGACTACGCTACAGGGGATACATCATTACCCTACTCCTAGCTAGCTGCCTCAGGCTATGAAGGAACAAGACCGGTGTCCCATCTAAGGTTACTCCGGTAACAGGTAATGATGGTTCCCCGCATGCGGCCATGACGTCGGATTGCTCCCAACCTCCTACGGAAGCAAGGGAACGTCAGCAGCATCCATGCCGCACCGCCAGCTATGCTTCTGGCTCAAGGCACTTCTCCGACAGCCACGTTAGCACACGTGCAGGGCCCAAGGCAATCCTCCGCCAGCCACGTTAGCTCATAGCTACACCCCCATTGTACAGCTGGGCATCTCCTTGTATCTATAAAAGGGGATGTCCAGGGCCTTCCCAAGGCACGCGACGACAGACAGGGATATACGCTGAGATACGTGGACTCACGTTGATAACGGGGACAACAGGGACGCAGGGCAGACGAGACAGGCAGAGACAGACGCACGCAGGGACTCTCTCTCTCTCTCTCACTCTCGCCCTCGCTCTCTCGCGACGCTTGTAACCCCTACTACGAGCACCCCGGTGCAAGATAATATAAGCCTCATTCCCCCGCTTGTGTTCCATCTGGGCAGGGACACGCGGCAACAAATTCATTAGTTGGTCGACGGTCCTCGCGGGTCCGAAACACCGACAGGTATATACCTTTCTTTTTAAGTATATAAAAGATATATCCAAGAAAAATTATTCAAAATAATAATTTAATTTAGTTTTGGAAAAACTAAATATGATGAAAAAGCTTGGATAGCATATTAATTATGTTGAAATAAGACTAATGGAACCAAAACAGATTTAAAATGTGTATTCTAGGGCAAAACAGGATTATAAGGACTAAAACATAATTAAACATAGCTATTAGGGGCTAGATCTAAAGAAATAGGGGCTAAAACATTATTATGCCTGAAACCTAGGGTTTAACTTGCAAAAATGGGAGGGCTACACAACATGCATGATTAATTAAAAGGCAGGGGCTAAATCATAAAGAAAGGACATAAAATAAATTATTTTTTAAATAGAGAAAGAGTGGGCGTATATATTACAAAACCTAGGGGCTTATTTGCAAAAGGGCATCTTCTACAACGGGCCACGACGAGTAGAGCTCTAGTTGGCGGTTAGGGCGACACGACAGCGCGAGAACGGCGCAGGAATGGGGGAAACAAGTGAGGAAGCGACAGGGTCCTTGGGATGGCTTCACCAGACGCAAGGAGGCTCAAGAGGTCCTGCATTTCTCTAGTTGCGGTGGATGTATAGGGGCTGAGGGGGCGGAAGTGGCACTAGGGAGGAAAAACAACGACATCATCATTCATGGCATGGTGGGGAGGTGAGACTACGGCGGCACTCAGTGGAAGGAGAAACGGCGCCAGCTCCATTGAATGTGAGCGCGAGAGGGCAAGCGACGCGATGCACAGGGAAGGAGAGTGGGCGTCACGGGTCCGACGCGCGATCGAGCGAGCGGCCGGAAGTGGAGGTGGAATAAACTTCTGACAGACGAGGCCCACCTTTCAGGGAGTGAGAGATAGAGAGGGCAAGGCGTGCGACTAGGCCGAGTGGGTCGGAAGATGGGGATGGCCGGGCCAGAAAAAGGACGAGGCCAAGCGTTTTCGCTTTTCTTTTTTCTTTTTTTTTTCTTTTCTTTTATAAAACCAAGATATTATGTATATATTAATCAGATGAAATACAAACTTTTATGGTTATCATATTGGCATAATTAAATAAAAGTTTTTCTAAGAAAACTAATTTAATGGCTATTATATTTTGAAATACAAACTTTTATGGTTATCATATTGGCATAATTAAATAAAAGTTTTTCTAAGAAAACTAATTTAATGGCTATTATATTTTTATAAAAGAGGGTTTGCACACAACTAGATTCAAATTTTAAATTTGAAATTAACCAAACAGAAGAAATGCTCCAACATGAATCAATCAATGACTTTGCTAATTTTATATTTTCCAAAAAAATTATTTAATTTGTTTTATGGCTTCATTTTCATTAATTAAAAACACATGCAACACTAGTGTTGGGACCATGCTTCGTCGCCGAAGGTCCTGCAGGAAGAAACAGCTTCGGCTGAAGCTGTCTGCACGTGATGACCGAAGGTTGCTGTTCATGAAGCTTCGGAATTACAAACCGACTTAAAAGTAGAATGACCTTTTAGTCCATAAGTGTTTGAGTCGTTGTTGTAAACTTTTATGAGGGGCATGATTGTAATTCCTCACAGGCTGTGTCTTGTGCCTATAAATAGTGAACATTATTCCTTTACTGTTCATGCATTCCTGTAACTGCAATCGCATCACTCGGGAATTATTCTTTGCCAAGGCAGAGGTATAAATGTATCTAATGTTTGAATACATTAAGTTGATATAATATGAAAGTGATGTTGTTCATTTGTAATTTATTTGTCTTTGATGCTTCATATCTCGCGTTATTTCATACAATCTATTAGAGTTCAATTACGAAGATTCAACCTTCGTAATTGTATCATCCTTAACCTTCGTCCGAAGTTCATTAAATCCTTAAGGGAATAATGCTTCAGCGGACGAAGGGCATTAACATTTAACATTTTATGTTGCCTTGTTCTTAATTCAGAGCATTTGAGAACGAGTCCCCAACATTGGCGCCCACCTCCGATGAACTCACTACCACTTTTCTGAGCTGATGGCTTCGTTCAATATTCAAGCTGGAACTGCTTCGGTTCCGAACCTGGTACTCCCGATAACAGGCGGTTCATGTTCAGAACCAGCCAACAAGAAGCAGAAGAAGGAAGCACAGAGAAGGGTACAGCATGTCGGGGTGCAAGGACCCTTCATCAAGTCAAGATGGTCTCACATTCCTATTACCTTCTCCCAAGAGGATCTTCAACTCAAGGATTATCCACACAATGATGCTATGGTTATCTCTTGTGTTATCAAAGGATTTCTGGTCCACAATGTTTTGGTTGATACAGGCAGTGCAGCTGATATCATATTTGCTAAGGCCTTCAGACAGATGCAAGAGCCCGAAGATAAAATTCTTGATGCCACACATCCCCTCTGTGGCTTCGGAGGAAGGCAGATTGTAGCACTTGGCAAAATCTCAATGTCAGTGGCCTTCGGATTCATCAACAACACAAGGACTGAACAAGTTATGTTTGATATCGTTGACATGGAGTACCCTTACAATGCAATCATTGGTCGTGGTACTCTTAATGCCTTCGAAGCAATTCTGCATCCAGCTTATCTTTGCATGAAGATACCTTCGGACCAAGGGCCCATTGCTATTCATGGAAGTCAAGAAGCTGCCAGAAGGGCCGAAGGAAATTGGACAGACTCAAAAGCAATCCATAATATATATGGAATTGAAGCTTGTGAGCAATACAAGTTCAGAAGGGAAAAAGCTGCTTCGGCTGACCAGCCGAAACCCATGCTCTTATGTGAGGATATAGCAGAGCAGAAGGTGCTATTGGGATCTCAATTGTCCGAAGAGCAGGAGAAAACCTTGATAAGGTTTTTGTTCAACAATAAAGATGTTTTTGCTTGGTCAGCTAATGATCTTTGCGGAGTCAACAGGGATGTTATTGAGCACTCGCTCAATGTTGATCCATCCTTTAGACCCAGGAAACAGAGGCTTCGGAAGATGTCTGATGACAAGGCCGAAGGTGCTCAGAATGAAGTGAAAAGACTCCTCAGTGCCGGAGTTATTAGAGAGGTAAAATACCCAGAATGGTTGGCTAACACTGTTATGGTGAAGAAGGCCAATGGTAAATGGAGAATGTGCATCGATTTTACTGATCTCAATAAGGCCTGTCCGAAGGATGAGTTTCCATTGCCAAGGATAGATTCTTTAGTCGATGCAGCAGCTTCATCAGAACTTATGAGTTTGCTGGATTGCTATTCAGGCTATCATCAAATCTGGATGAAGAAGGAGGATGAACCAAAAACCAGTTTCATAACCCCTAGTGGGACATACTGTTACCTTCGGATGCCTGAAGGGCTTAAGAATGCTGGAGGAAGCTTCAGCAGAATGACAACAAAGGTTCTCCATTCTCAGATAGGCAGGAATGTACTAACTTATGTTGATGATATCATTGTAAAAAGCACGAAGCAGGATAACCACATTGCTGATTTACAAGAGACCTTCGCTAATTTTAGACAGGCTGGTCTAAAGCTGAATCCAGAAAAATGTGTCTTCGGAGTAAAGAAGGGGAAATTTCTTGGTTGCCTAGTTTCAACAAAGGGAATTGAGGCCAACCCAAGTAAAATCGAAGTTATACTTCGAATGGAGCCACCAAGTACAAAAAAGGGGGCTCAAAGATTGACAGGAAGGCTGGCATCTCTCAATAGATTCATATCTAGATCAGCAGAGAGAAATTTACCATTCTTCGAAGTGCTGAAGTCAGCCGAAGTCTTTCAATGGGGACCAATCCAGCAGAAGGCCTTTGAAGAGCTGAAACAGTATTTGATAGATCTAACAACACTAACTCCACCTACGCCAGGGGCTCCTTTGTTATTATATGTGGCAGCTTCGCACTCAGCGGTAAGTGCAGCACTTGTCCAGGAGAAGCTTGAAGGTCAAGTTAAGAAGCAGGCCCCAATATATTTCGTATCCGAGGTTCTTAGTTTATCAAAGAAAAATTATACAGAATTGGAGAAGGTACTATATGTTGTTTTGATGGCCTCCAGGAAGCTTCGGCACTATTTTCAAGCTTACAACATAATTGTTCCTTCTTCACAACCTCTGAAGGATATTATGAGAAACCAAGAAGCTACTGGAAGGATTGGAAAATGGGCTGCAGAGCTCAATGAATTTTGTATTGATTATGTTCATAGATCTTCGATTCAGTCCCAGGCATTAGCAGACTTTATTGCTGACTGGACGCCAGGGGCTCAGGAGGAAGAAACAAATAAAGATGCCGAAGCATGGACAATGTTTTGCGATGGGTCTTGGGGAACCTTCGGAGCAGGAGCGGCTGCTGTGTTGATTTCACCTTCTAAAGTTAAAACTTGTTATGCGGCAAGACTTGATTTTAGTTGCACAAATAACATCGCTGAGTATGAAGCTCTGCTTTTGGGTCTTCGGAAATTAAAGGCAATGGGAATCAGAAGGGCCATTCTTAAAACTGATTCTCAAGTTATCTCTGGTCATATTGACAAGAGCTACAAAGCAAGAGACCTGAAGCTTGAAAAGTATCTAGATACAGTCCGAAGGATCGAGGCTTCCTTCAAAGGTTTCTCTGTCAAAAATATTCCTCGTGGAGAAAATGAATACGCTGATCTATTGGCTAAGTCAGCAGCCCAGGGGCTGCCTATACCTTCGGAAGTATTTTTTGAAACAATAAAAGCACCTTCGGTCGAGCTTCTTGAAAGAGCAATCCTTAATATATCCCCTGTTTATAGTGAAGATTGGAGAACTGAGATTATCTCTTTCCTCCAGGGTAATTTTCTTTCAAGCGATGAAGCTTATAACAGGAGGATAGAAGCAAGAGCTCGACCATATGTCATAATAGAAGGGGAGCTATATAAGCGTGGGGTCTGTTCCCCATTGCTCAAGTGCTTATCCAGATCCGAAGGTATAGAGTTAATGAAGGACATACATGCAGGTCTCTGTGGATCTCACATTGGATCTAGGCCTTTGCTTGGGAAAGTTTTTCGCCAAGGATTTTATTGGCCAAAGGCAGCTTCGGATGCAGCGGATTTAGTTCAAAAGTGCGAAGGTTGTCAGAAATGTGCAAGAGATCAAAAACAACCTTCGTCTTTAACTCAGTTAATACAACCTACATGGCCGTTGCAAAGGTGGGGTCTGGATTTGCTAGGTCCATTACCACCAGCACAGGGGAACTTAAGATATGTGGTGGTGGCAGTGGAATATTTTTCCAAATGGATTGAGGCGAAGCCCTTAGCCACAATAACTTCATTTACTATTCAAAAGTTTTTCTGGCAAAACATTGTTTGTCGCTTCGGAGTGCCGAAGGCTATCACTGTGGATAATGGAACACAGTTTGATTCTGAAGCCTTCAGAGAATTTTGTAATCAAATCGGCACGAAGATCCATTTTGCATCAGTCCGACACCCAGAGTCAAATGGACTTGTTGAAAGAGCCAATGGGATCATAATGACAGGAATAATGAAGTCAATCTTCAATCAGCCTAGGGGAAAGTGGCCAGACGAGTTAATCAAAGTGGTGTGGAGTCATAACACAACCATGTCAAGATCAACAGGCTTTACACCCTTTAAACTATTGTTTGGTGACGAAGCAATAACCCCAGAAGAGGCGAAAACAGGATCAATAAGGACAGTAGCTTCGGCAGAAGGCGAAAACGAAGCTGATTGCTCTGTAGAAAAAGATGCTATTGAAGGGATCAAACTTCAAGCTGTGGAAAACATCAATAAATATCAAGCTGGAACAATAAAATGGCGTGATAGAAAGGTCAAGCTGAAGAATATTGAACCAGGACACTTGGTACTTCGAAGAGTAGCTAACCCTGAAACAGTAGGCAAATTACAGCTGAAATGGGAAGGCCCCTTTTTGGTAGTATCTTCGTCAAGACCCGGTTCCTACAGATTGAAGGATATGGACGGCAATGACATTCCTAGATCGTGGAATGCGGATGAGCTTCGGCGATATTATGTTTAGTTTGATGTAATTTTTTATATTCTTTTTTGTGGCACCCTTTTTCCTTTCCAAAGGGGGAGAAAGGTTTTTAATGGGGCCACAACATGTAATTTTTCTTTTCCTTATTTCAATTCTATAAGAGAGATATCCCCCAAAAATGTAAATGTAAAAGCTGAGAACGCACCTTCGAGTGCAAAGAAAAAAGAAAAGAAAACAGGAAGAAGCTCCTAAGGGAGGCTTACAGCGAAAAATAAACGCTGATTCCGCCGAAAGTAAAAGGCGAAGAAGCTCCTAAGGGAGGCTTACAGCGAAAAATAAACGCTGATTCCGCCGAAAGTAAAAGGCGAAGAAGCTCCTAAGGGAGGCTTACAGCAAAAAGTCAACGCTGATACACCGAAAAGTAAACGGTGAAGCCGAAAAGTAAACGGCAAAAAGATTTTTATCATTCTTGAGGGGATGAAGGGTTGTACTTATGGTTTTTGAACATTTGTCCTAATATTCATTTGCACATTACATGTCATCATGTCATTTGCATTCATAAACATCCATTTAGACATATATAGAATCATCATTATGCTACACAAAAAAGACAGGTGCTTCAGAAAATAAGGAAAAGATTCGAAGGAAAAATTTTCCATGCTTCGTTGTGTACGAAAAGAAGGGAAGGTGTTTTTCGCTTTCGGCTCAAAAGAGAAGTTTCGTCCACAGCAAAGCAGATTGAATACGGATAAGGGAGACATGATATATTACAAGGTATGTACAAATTTACATAAGTTATTCCATATCTATATTACAAGAGTTTCTCCAAGAATTTTTGCAGGAAAGCATATTATAAGCAACTTTAAGCTTCAGCTAAGGCTTCGTCTTCAGTTTTGTCAAACTTCAGCATTGTCAATCTTCAGCTTCGTCATCCTGTATATACCAAATAGCAGAGTAATAAAGGTACAAATTTCAAAGGAGAAGGTAAAAGTAACAAACATAAATTTCTTACCGGCTTAAGATGGCTTCGAGCTTCGTCGCCTGCCATTTTCCGCCCGCCACTTACCCAGATCTGGGTCATGAATCTATTTCCGATACTTCTGGCTAAGCTTGGGATATCCATCAAATCTGAAGCTGACAAGCTGAAGTTTGGTCTGTTCACAATGTTTCCATGCGTGCAGCCAGCCTTCAAAAAAGCTGTAGCTGTGCCCCGAGAAGCTACCAGGGCGCAGAAGTCGGCGTGCCCACCAATAACTTCGTCAAGGGCGTCAACTTCGCCTTCAATATATTCTAATGTTCTTGGCAGATTCTCAGCTGAAGGTGTAAATTTCGAAGAGCTAGCTCCGACAGAGTGAAACACAACCTTCAGCCGCTGCACACATCGGCTGCCGAAGCTTAAGCATTTCTCCTGAAGTTCTTTAAAGGATTTCTGCAAATTTGAATATTTATCCACTTCAGCTTTCAGGCTTGCTTCAAAATATTTCTTTTCTTGCTCGAATTTTTCTGATTGTCGGAGCAATTCATTCTTTAATTTGTCATTTTCAGTTTGGACTTCAGCCAAAGAGCCCTCCATGGTCTGAATAACAAAATCCTTCTTTTCTAATGCACCTTCGTGCTCTTTGACCATGATTTCAAGGTCTTGGATTGCGAAGTCTTTCTTTTTCAGATTGGCTTCGTGATTTTCAACTTTTTCAGCCAAATCTTGAATGACGGCTTTGTTTTTCTCTTCCTCCAGATCTTGTTGCATTTTCAGAACCTTGCTTAATAATATGCTCTGTTGAAATGATCTTCGTTAGAACACGACCCAAAAGTTAATAATAATAGTAATAAAATAACAAAAATATTCGTTACCTTGAAGTTAGCATAAAGCAAGCTTCCGGCGATGTGTTGTCGTTGATAACGGCATAAGTCCGCTTCCAGCTTCGGCAAGCCAATGCTTTTGGAGAGGGTTCTAACAATTTTGGCCTCGGTGCGGTTCCGAAGGCATCTTAGTTTCCCTTTGTTGACCCCACCAAATAGCATAGCCCCTGATTTATATCCGCAAGATATGGCATATTTTTTCAACTCCTCTTTTTCGGCGTCTGTTAATTCTTGTCCGAGCAAATCTTGAAAGTTAAAATCTCCTTCTTCTGAAATTTCATCAATTTGCTATTTCCCCTTTTCAGTTGCTGTATTCACTGCAGCCATAGTAGCTTCTTCTTCAGCCATTTTCAGGAGTATATTGTCAATAACCTCAAGTGTGGTTTCCAGGTTCGACTCTTCGGTGGCCCCGGCTTCGGCCCCGGTAGCTTCGGCTTCGCCGGTCTCAGCTTCAGTAGTTTTCATTCCGGTAGCTTCGGCTTCGGCAGTTTCAGCAAAGACAATTTTTGACACCGTTGCCGGTGGCGGCGTCTGATGGATCACATCTGTTACTTGAATAATTCTCCGTTTTCGGCTTCGCAGGACTTTCTGCTGCCGAAGCTGCCTTGTCCTTCTGAAAAAACTTCGTCAGTTCCAGTGCCAGCGGACTTAGCCTGATAGGCAAGGGTTCAATCATTACCTTCATAATCTCTTCTACTTCAACAGCAGAAGGAGAAGCAGGAGTATCTTCTTCTCGGACCGGCGTTTCCGGCTCTGGGGATGCACTTTTTCTCTTTCTTGTAGTGGCCACCTTCGGCTCAGGATTTAACTCTTCAGCGCTAAGATTTTCAGAATCTTTCTTTTTCTTTTTGGCTACCTTGACGACCTCTTCGTCAGTAGCGCTGGCAATCCTTTTTCGCTTCGGGCCTCCAGCATCTCCGCCCAGTCGACCATAATCAGCATATTCAAATCCTATGGCATCAAGCACCCTGTTTAGCCTTCGTTTCGGCCGAGTGCCGAAGGCCGCTGTCATCAGTTGGTCCTCTTTTTTAGAGTAATTCCCAAGAATTTCATTACTCATTATTTCAATTGTATCAAGCCATTCTTGACAGGGTACTTTAAAATATTTCTTGAATTTATAATGATAAGGTAGTCTGACAAGTTCCTCCTCTTTCTTTTCCCCTTTAAGCTTCGGCATTGTCCACTCTTTCATAGTTGGAAAAACTCTGAAGGCCAGGAATTCCTGCACTAAATCTCTAGTGCCAATATGTTCTGCAATAATTTTGAATTCGCCCAGTGCAGCCCAAGTTGGACCTTCTACTGCCATTTTGCATCGGGGTCTTGTTTCTCCGAAGGTTAGTT
This sequence comes from Zea mays, assembly GCF_902167145.1. Taxonomy (NCBI): domain Eukaryota; kingdom Viridiplantae; phylum Streptophyta; class Magnoliopsida; order Poales; family Poaceae; genus Zea; species Zea mays. Next base: position 39,469,585 of record NC_050104.1, on the reverse strand, counting down.
AAAGAGGGCTCTGAACCAGCTTCTCTTTGTCTTCGTCAACTTTGACATAAAACCATTCTGATTTCCAGCCTGCCGGCCATTTGCTTCGGTAGCTGATCACGGGAAACTTCGTGGTTTTCCGATAAGCAAAATTATAGCAACCAAAATTTTCATGCAGTCCATCTTTTCTGGCCTTAGTTTGGTAATGCAGCTCATGAACTCGACAGAAGCTATCGGCAAACGGCTCCACCGCCTGGCTTCGGAGAGCCCAGATATAGACGCTGAGTCTGACAATCGCGTTGGGAGTCAGTTGGTGAAAATAGATACCAAATCTTTGCAGCACATCAGAGATCATCCTATTTAAGGGGAATCTCAACCCAGCTTTTAGGAAGCTCTTGAAAATGACTATTTCATCCTTTTCTGGCTTCGGGGTAGTTTCTTCCCCCCGAAGCGAAGTAGCTTCTTCTCATTCTCACTGAAATAACCCGACTTCATCATCTTGGAGAAATCAGCCTTGGAGACAGTCGACTTTCCGAAGTCCAAGTGGCTGGGCTTGCTTGGCACGGCAATATGGTAATCATCATCGGAATCAGCTTCCTCAATATTTCCTTCTTCCGCTTCGGCAGCAACTTGTTCTGTCTCGGCAACAGTCTGCTCTGTCTCGGCAGTACGGATTCCTTCCGAGGTCACCAGTCCGAATCGTTGCATCGCTTCGGAGATAGGAACAGTCTCCGCTCCTTCGGCTTCGCCTCCCTTACGCTCAACTCTAGCGGTAGAGCGCACTCTGGCCATTTAATTCTGAATTTCTTGGGAACTAAAAAACTTTTTCTTCCGAAGCTTTTTCTTCTGACGAAGTAGGCTTTAAACTGGAGCTTCGTCTGATTGCGAGAGTCAAGCTTCGGCTATGGTTAAAAATTTTGGCAGTAAAACAGTGCAATAGCAATGAATGTTGTGGTAACTTCACACCTACCCGTCTGTTTATATAGTGCTGCAGGTAAGAAGGTGAATCGTCATGATTTTTACACCAGGCAAATAGCTGCTTACACCCGTTGCGCGGTGGACCGCGGAGACCAAATAGTAACCCTGCAGGGTGGGACCGCTACGCGCTCGGAAACTGAATCGTTTCTCGACAACGAGCTCAGGGAAGGTGTTTTTCGGACCTTCGGCTTCCTGAAGCCTAAGAGACTTTTTTCACAGATCAAGCTCGTTACGAAAAACGATCTAGCACCGCGAAGGGGCTACTGTTGGGACTATGCTTCGTCGCCGAAGGTCCTGCAGGAAGAAACAGCTTCGGCTGAAGCTGCCTGCACGTGATGACCGAAGGTTGCTGTTCATGAAGCTTCAGAATTACAAACCGACTTAAAAGTAGAATGACCTTTTAGTCCATAAGTGTTTGAGTCGTTGTTGTAAACTTTTATGAGGGGCATGATTGTAATTCCTCACAGGCTGTGTCTTGTGCCTATAAATAGTGAACAGTATTCCTTTACTGTTCACGCATTCCTGTAACTGCAATCGCATCACTCGGGAATTATTCTTTGCCAAGGCAGAGGTATAAATGTATCTAATGTTTGAATACATTAAGTTGATATAATATGAAAGTGATGTTGTTCATTTATAATTTATTTGTCTTTGATGCTTCATATCTCGTGTTATTTCATACAATCTATTAGAGTCCAATTACGAAGATTCAACCTTCGTAATTGTATCATCCTTAACCTTCGTCCGAAGTTCATTAAATCCTTAAGGGAATAATGCTTCAGCGGACGAAGGGCATTAACATTTAACATTTTATGTTGCCTTGTTCTTAATTCAGAGCATTTGAGAACGAGTCCCCAACAACTAGTTTTGATTATGTTGATTTTATGTGATGGATTTTTGGGTGTTGTATGGCCCTGTTTAGTTATCATCTCTTAAACTTTGGTGACTAAAATTTAGTCATTTTAGTCCATGAACTGTCAAAAACGGTGATTAAAAGAGACCTTGTAAAGTTTATTTCTTTAGTCACCAATGGAGTGACTAAAGGTAACTAAACTTGCACTTTTACATGGTCTACCCTTCAGCAGTACAAGTACAACGCAGGAAGAAACAAACAAACAGAGCCTTAGCTTTCTCTATCTTGTGCTTTTTTTAAAATAGTAAAATACAATCTATTTAAACTAGCTTGGTCACTTCCACTTTTCATGTTAGACTAAAATTCACCACCTTTACTTTCGCCATGTATGAATGGGTCTTTTAGATTTCTAGATTTTATTATAAAAATAAATAGCCTAAAGGTCTATTTAAATGGTGCTCAACGGCCAGGTAGTTTATGGCCTATTTAAATTCTCTTCTTTAAATTTTAAAGCTCTAAACTAAACTTTAGAAGTAAAGATTTAAATAAGTATTATGAAATTAGATTTAAATCTTTATCCACTTCACTTAGAGTTTTAAATATTAAAAATAAGCTAAAACATTTTAAAATTTTAGAGCTCTAAGCTTGTCTTCAGTAAATATTATCTTTCTTTTACATCATCCTCTAAAAAGTTTTGTCCTTTAAATCTTCTCTATCTATAGCAATATCTTCTAAATTTGGCTCTCTAGATCTTATTTTTCGCAACCATTTGTTTGATAAAATATTGATGATTACAGATCGTTGTTAAATATATATATTGATATATTTTTATACAACTAAAAATGCCAAACTAGTAAAACAGTCGTTCTCCCCACGTATGTCCGCAGAAGATCCACACACACAAGTTCCTTCTCTTTCCTATTTTTGCGTTCTTTTTTTACTGGTCGCTTTTCCACAAGTCGCTGGCGCCATGTGGGCTCTGCTCCGGCCATTCACTCCGAGTCCGAACCCCGCAGGACAGGTGCCTTCAGCGGGGCGGTGGCGTGGCGCGGGGCGCTGCTGCTGGCACGTCCACTAGAACCAAACCGGAGTTCGTTCCCACAGCGCCGAAGCGGAGGGTATGGGCTGCAGCAGCCAAGGCCATCTGCAACGTCGGCGCAATCTCCAAAACAACGTCGGCGCAAGCTCCAACATGAACCAAACAGAAGAAATACTCCAACAATATCATCTATAGTGTCTATTTGGGTTGCTGCCTAACTAGCTACACTGTCTTTTATGTCTAGAGTTAGTTCTTCAATTCCGGCGACTAACATTAGATAAAGTGTGGCATACTTAGCCGCGAACCAAACGGACTCATAGTTACATATCTCTTATTTTATACTAGTCAGTTGCATGTGCTTTGCTACGGTTGTTATATATCATATAAATAGGTATTGAGATATTTATTTAAATATAATTATTGGGACACTAAGTTACGTGTAGTCTGGTGGTTAGCCCGAAATTTCTGGAGCAGCATGGGTTCGAGTGCTCGGTCTGCACTATTATTTGCGGACGGAAAAACCAACCGGGACACGTAGGGCGGACCTAGAGTATCAGTGTGAAAGGTAAAATCATAGTAGCACTAGGTGCCTACATTAGATTCTTAATAGAGTAGTATATAGATTATCCACCGAAGATTGTTTTGAGCGGCTCGAATTTAGACTTAACAAACAATAACGCAATGTCCTCATTTAATATATTTCATCAGTCTAAAGATAAATATCAGTTTGCTTTCTTATAAATAAAATGTTTTTAACTTAACCAAATAAACAAAAAATATTAATATTAATGTTGGTGGCTTTCGTCATTCAAAGATCCTCAAAACATTAATTAACCATTGTTTTCTGATCCATCTCAAAGTATTACAGGTGCTTTAGTAAAAATCACCTTCGAAATGAATCAAGCAAAGATGAAGAAACATTTCTACTGGTGGACGAAACTGACCTTCAGTCGAGACAACATACAAAGAAGCTTCGCTAGTGCGCGCAAATGGCAAAGGTGTTTGCCGAAATCAATAACTTTGGCAACAACAGAAGAACTTCGAACATAAGCCAGAGGAGAAGCTACCAAACAACGGGGGCCTAAACTCGCGCAACCGAGGATGAAATAAATACATTATTGTCATGATGTCATTTGTAAATAATGCGTGTAAAATCTTGAAGGGCATGATTATAATTCTATACAAAGACGGTTCATTTTTCCTATAAATAAATAAACAGTCTCCTGTATAAAACATCTTTTGGAGGTCCATCAGTTCGTTTTACTTGACCTACGAAGAACCTTCGTGCCACCCAGTGTGCAAGAGCCAAATGTATGCTTGTACACTTATTTATCAGAAGAAATAGAATGAAATGCTAAGGCATATGAAATGAGTAGAATATGAAGTTCCACTTTGTCGTTTTCATATTGTTTTATGATGTTTCTACCTAAAAACTTTCGTCCCTTGTTCTAACGCTTCTTGTTCTGTACGCCTTTATTTTCGATACCTTTAAGAAACTGAAATCAAGTACTAAAAATTAATATATATATAATCAGTGCTATTAGATAGATTGTTGAATCAATTATTATAATAAATTTATTTAAAAATACAAATATTGTTAATAGCTATTAAAAACAAGCATAATTATAATAATATTGACTCATAGCAGTGTTGAGCATCGGAAATTTGTGTTGTGAGGATTGACCCACTTTCTGACCTGCAAAGAGGTTGCTTTTGCGTAGCCCAAAAGAATACTGGGCCGTGGCCTGCGTTGCCCAAGCCCGGTCTGATGGAGCAGGCCTGCACTGCAGTTGGAAGTTGGAACCGTATCCCACTGACCGGTCGGTCGGCTGGAGATCTCTCATCTCTGCGCCTCCGCCTCCGCCCCAGCCCCAGCCTCCGTCGAGGACGCACACCCACCCGCGGCCGCTGAAAAGTGCCTGCTCCTGACTACTCAACTGCCGGCGACACGACCCCTCACCACCCAGACGGCTACATTTGTTTTATTGTTTACATTGCATAGAAGTATAGCCATAAATCATGCCGAGTATCTTTTTTTAGATCTAAAACTTTACATCCTAAATTTCAATGAAAATTTATGAAATCTGTAATTTCAGAGATGGCTACAAATATAAAATACTGAAATTAATAGCCTCCTGATGGTACTGTGAAGTTTTTTATATCTGATTTGATTTAAATGGCATGCGGAAGTGGAACTAACTAAAGCAAGCATCAGTTGGTTGAGTGCAAGTGACTACACCAACCATCATGCATGCATCATCACATTCACATGCATAATGTAACAGCACAAAGAAAGATATGCAGCACATATCGTGATCCGCGGACCGACGATGCACTAGCTGCTGCTGCTGCTGCTGCGTACAATGGACAGCATCGCACTATATATGGTTGGTGAGCACGTATACACGGTGCCTCCATTTGTAACTTAGATGGTTGTTTGCTTGGGCTGACTAAAGTTTAGTTCATGTCACATCAAACATTTGAATATTAGTTGGGAATATGAAATATTGACTTAATAAAGTTTAATAAATTCGTCTTGTCTTTTAGTCTTCATCTGTTAAATTATTTTTTAATTATATTATATTTAATACATTTAATTATTATTAAAACATTTGATGTGATAGGAGCTAAACTTTAGCAGAGGGCAACCAAAAATTTGGGTGGTGTTAGTTAGTCCGATTTTTTTTGTATGTTAGCCCTTTTTAAAAGAAATTTCACGTTTAGACCCTGGACGACTTAATCTCAAATTTGGACATTTTTGCTCGGCGTCATAGACTGTGACGTCGAGATACGTGTCGTGCTGGCGCGGTAGGGCTGACACGACACCGACATGACTCCTTAGTAGGGATGGATTCAGATCGAATACGCATGAAAACGAATCCGAATGTCATTATTTACCATATTTTAATTCGAATACGAATAATATCGGATACGAATACAAAACGGATAGTTCAAATTCGGATTTGCATTTGGATACTTACTTGATTTGGAACATAACATCATAGCAAATATTAATTTGTTTTATCAATGGATTTGTTGGAGACTTGTTCTCAAATGCTATGAGTTAAGAACAAGGCAACACAGGAAATGTTAATTTATAATGTCCTTCGTTCTTCGGAACATTATTTCCCTTAGGATATAATGACTTTTGAACGAAGGTTATGAAGGACATACCTTCATAAACATGGCAAACGATGATGAAGAATGGATTATAAAGAATATAAATGATAACATAGGCAATTATATATTATTATCGTGAGGAAACAGTAATAACATTGAATTACAAATGTACCTTCAGCTTTGAAGTATATGAAAGTACAGGTGTGACGCAAAAGCAAATGCCAGATCAGCGTGAACAGTACGGGGGTACTGTTCACCTATTTATAGGCACAGGACACAGCCCATACAAAATTACATTTATGCCCTTTACATTTGATAATAATTCTATAGTAATCTATCGAGGTCTGAATAGCCTTTTCATCTTTAAGTTGGTTTCATTTTTTGCTATCACGCCGAAGCTTTCCTGCTCACACCTTCGGCGCTGTATCAACCTTCGTATTATTCTGGTCTGCTGCGATATCGACTTGAGTTCGAAGATACCTGTTCACACATTATACTCCAGAAATACTGTCAAATCCTGTTTTTGAGGACCTTCGTAAGCCGAAGGCCCCCAACAGTAGCCCCTCGCAATATTAATTTATTTAAAATAATAAATTTAGATTGCGACATGGACGAAGGCTTTACGCCGAAGGTCCGAAAAAACACCTTCCCTTTGCTAGAATAGCAACATTCTCTGACAAGTGGGGTCTTCCAATTTTCAACGCACTGGGCGTATAAATATAGTCATACCGCAAACTCATTTGGCACGCTCTCTTGCCATCTGCTCCCGCTCACTCAATTTTTAGCTCTTGCGCACTAAAATTTGTTGAGCGGTTAGTTTTAAAGCTTCGGCATTGAAAACAGTTTTTTAGCGTTTCCGAAGATGTCTGAAGAGAAGAAAGCTGCTGCTGAGATGAAGCTGAGTCTCGACGAAGAGAAGAACTTGGGGTTTCTTATAGCGATGTCGAAGACGAATACAGAAAAAATCACCAAGGAGATTCTGGAAGGTTTGTCTGAAGATACTGGTGACAGCGATAGTTATGATGTGGACAGTGGTGGTGAAGACTCCGAAGATCGCCCTTGGCGACCAAGCCATGCGGTTTTCGGCAAATCAACTATCAAAGAAAATCATCTTGTTAACATGAGAGGAAGGTATTTCCGGGATTTGTCCATTGTGAGGGCCGACGAAGGGGAAAAAACTTGTCCACACCCTAAAGAGAATGAAGTCGTAGTGTACCGAAGCTTTTTGAAAGCTGGACTACGATTTCCCCTGAGCGAGTTTGTTGTAGAGGTGCTGAAAATATTCGAAGTCTATCTTCACCAACTTACCCCCGAGGCAATCATAAGGCTGAATATCTTCGTGTGGGCCGTGAGAAGCCAAGGTCTGAAGCCTGATGCAAAAAGTTTTTGCAACATACACGAATTATCATACGAAACAAAACCTTGGGGTAAAGAACAGTACCATAATAATTTTGGCTGCTACAGTTTCGTTTCTCGATCCGGGTCAAGTTGCCCCGTGCCAACCTTTCGGAAGAGATGGCCCGGCGACTGGATGACAGAATGGTTTTATGTGAAGAATGACCTGACAGTACGAGAAGATATCAAAGGTATAATTATGCGCCCTATTTGGCAAAGCTTCGGCCTTCGGAGGCCGAAGGTTGAAATGAATGAAGCTACTGAAGAATGCCAGAGAGTCTTCGGTGTTATTTGTTCTTTTATTGGGACGAGAGATTTAGTACAAGAGCATATTGCCTTCAGGGTATGGCCGCTCGCGGAGAAATGGGAAATGCCGCAAGAAACCATAAAAGAAACCGACGAAGGTGGACTTATGAGGCTGAAATATACTTTTAAGTTCGGAGATAAATTCGTTGAGCCAGATGACGACTGGTTAAAAAGTATTGAAAATTTAAGTGATGAATTGCTTGGGGCTTATTCGAAGGCCGAAGATACTGCACTGTCAGCAGCCTTCGGAGGCCGAAAAAAGAAGAGGCTGAATCGGGTGTTTGATGCAATCGGGTTCGTCTACCCTGACTATCGTTATCCCATTCGAGGGCAGAAAAGAAAAAACACAACCTCTGCGAAAGAAGAAGCTGCAACTGCTCCTAGCGAGCCCGAGCCGAAAAGAAAGAGGATAAAGGTCCTTACACATCGGTCGCGCTATATTGAACCAGCTTCGGTGCCTGAGTTCACCGGAGAAACTTCTTCGGCCACCGAAGCTGAAAAGCCAACCAAACTGACCTTGCTGCCAGAAGCCGCAGAAATGGCCGAAACGCCAACAAGGATAGAATTAGAAGAACCGAAGATTTTGTTACCAGAAACAAAAGAGATGACCGAAGCGCCATCCACAGAAAAAATGGAAGAAGTGAAAAAACCAACTGAGGAAAAAACATCAGAAGTTTTGAGTCCTGCAGCAAATGTTGAGACAGTAAAAAATCAAAAGGTGCCAGCAGTGACTCCGAAGAGAAAGAGAATGGCTAATGTGCTAGATGTTCTAGAAACAATTAAATCTTCAAGCACACCTCCGAAGAAAACTATTGCCATTCCCGAAGCGAAAACTGAAATTTCTGATATTAAAGTTCCCGAGCAAGAAACTGAAGCCGGAGCTGGGTCCTCAGAGCCTACGAAGATTAAATCCTTGGAAACCGAGGAAGAAAAAATAACAAAGCCAACTTTTGTTGAAGAAATCAGTATCATTGCCCCCGAAGCATCCCCTAAAGACTCTGATTATATTGTTCGTCATGCTTCGGGGAAAAAATTATCAGAAAAAGAAAAGCAAGAGGCCCAACGCTACGCCCAAAAACTGAATTATCCAAAGGGGGCGCTAATATTCAATGGCAGTGGAGAAGAAGACTTTTTGTATTGTCTCCCTGATAGCAAGGAAATTTCTGTCTATCGGGAGATGAGCAAGAGCTTCGGATTCCCAACATTAGAAGACGGGCTCTCGGTGCTGTCGAAGAATGATCTGGCCGATAGCCTGGCATATAATAGCTTAAAGGTGCAACAAATGAGATCTTTGTATTTTTTGCTGAGACCAAAATTTTTCGTTTGTTTAAATCTAATGACATACACTTATTCTTCTTTGCAGGGCCTGATACTTAGCAATGCCCTCAGGGCCCAAAAAGATGCTGAAGACGAAGGGTGTGCCATAGCCCTGAGCAACCTTCGTTCCGAAGTGATTGAACTGAGGAACGAAGGTCTCGAAAAAGATAAGATATTACATTCATTAATAAATAGAATAAAGGAAGACGAAGCTACTTTTAAAGGTCAAGCTGAAGCTCAGAAGCGCGAAATTGAAGATCTTCGAAAACAACTGGCTAGAGCCAAAGAGGAACGCATGCTTGAAGAAACGAAGCGAGAACTCAGCGACCAATGGGCAAATCATTTAGAGGGAACTGTTGAAGAACTTCGTTCATCTAAGAAAAGATGTTATAACAAATCTATAGAATGTGTCAAGAAGTTGAAAGCTAGCTTCGCCAGCGTCGGCGCATTTTCGAACGAAGAAAACTTTACAAGAGGCAACCCCGAAGGTCCCCTTGAATGGATTAATCAGGAAGCTGAAGCCTTCGAAGAAATTTTAAATAGCCGCGGAGACATATGTGCTTTCTCGGGGGCCAGGGGGATTGCCACTATTTTGGAGAAGAAGGGCTGCAATCATGTAAAGATTTTAGCACAATCCGAAGCTAGCTTGTCCTTCGAAGATGCAAGAGATCCATCGGCTGAAGCTAGCATGGTTGGTGGAAAATTTTTCACCGACGTCTGGGATAATGGTGGCCGGGAAATGGCTCGAGAAATTATTCGAAAAAGCGAAAAGGGCATTCACGATGCTAGAGAAATAGCTGAGGCTGCTGAGAAGAGCGCGGAGCCCGAAGGGCAACTAGGTATTAACTAATGGTTTCTATTGTGTCGTAATTTTTGGGTTTTAAACTTCATTTTTAGTTAGTAATAGCAATGTAGTCGTATCCTGTCCTCCTTCAGATCCTGCTAAAGCGTCTCCGGGCTCTCAGCCGAAAGGAGACGACGAAATTAAAAAGATGGCTGAAGCTATTATGGACGAAGTTGTCAATCGGCTCCTGAATGAGGCTGCAGAAGTTGTTCTGAGAGAAGATTAAATACTATTGTGAAAAACTTCTGAAATGTAAAATGTGACATCTTGTAGTCCTGAATGTAATATACCTACTTTTATTGTTTAATTCTTTACGATGCATGAAATTTTACATACGTACCGTTTTTGCGTCTTTGACGAAAAAACACCTTCCCTTCTTTTCATGCTTCGTGAAGAATGATTTTCATTTGTCACAACAATATTCGTAGTGTTCTGATGAATAATATCCAAGCTTCATGAAGATGTTCTCTGAAGCTGTATTTCCGAAGATCAATAGTGTATCTGCTTGCAAATTAGCATGATTTTCCCCTTTCAAAACATTTTTCCGAAGATCGATGTCATGTCCCCTTCTTGTGCCATATGCAACATGATGTATGATGCTTATGCTATGCGAAATGATGCGATGATGTTATGCTGTGTAAGATGGTGTTTATTTCGAAGATACACACACATTCCTGCGATAAAACACATAGTCTCAGCATTGTCTTATAAGCCTCCCTTAGGAGCTTCTTCGCTTTTTACTTCAGCGGAATCAGCGTTTATTTTTCGCTGTAAGCCTCCCTTAGGAGCTTCTTCGCCTTTTACTTTCAGCGGTATTCGCGTTGACTTTTCGCGCTTCGCCTTTTACTTAGGCGGTATCAGCGTTGACTTTTCGCTGTATGCTCTGCATTCCCTTTGGAACGACTTTGGAGCAGAAAACTTACACTGCGCTCCCTTTGGAACGGCTTTTTGTGACTTCGGCAAACTTACTCTGCGTTCCTTAGAACGACTTTTTGTTGTTTCGAAGAATTTCCGATAATTCGAAGGTCCTCTTTGTTATCACAAATCTTTAAACTTCAACAACTTAAGCCTGTGAAGAAAATATATTTTCCTTGTGGGAATCAACGAAACTATTTACATGAAACCTAAACAATGTCCTTTGTTACAGAAAATAAAACTGAAATGAAAAATACTGCTATTAAGGTAGGATATTTGTCAATAGATGTGCTTTGACTCTGGCACAGTGCTGTTGACTGTGCGAGCTTCGGACTGTTCTCTGAAGTCCCTTTGGTGTGGAGCATATTGGCTCCCTTCTGGCTGCTGGCCTTGTTGCAACGGTGGTGGAGGCGGAGGCTGCTGCCAGGAAGCTTGAGGTTGGCTTGCCGAAGCAACAGAAGCTGCAGGGTGATTGCCTACATACTCTGGGATGTAAGGCGAATGATACGAAGCAGTGTGCATGACCTGCTTCGGCTGAGTCTGTTGTGCTGCAGCTTCGGCTATTTCCTTTTGCTTCTGAATGGTAACATGGCACATCCTGGTGGTATGGCCTTTGTTCTCACCACAGAACAAGCAAAAAATTCTTCTTGGCTGATCGCCAAATCTTCCGCCGAAGCCCCTGGCACCTCTGCCCCTCGGAGCTGGTGGTCGGAAGGAGCCTTGCTGTTGCCCCAAAGCCTGTGAGGAACACTGTGGCCTTTGTTGTTGGCTCCCTCTATCATCATTTTGGGTAGAGTTATGAATTGATCTAACGTGCCTCGGATAGAACCTCCCTCCGAAGCCCCTGGTCATTTCAGAAAACCTGAAAGCCTCCTCCCTTCTTTGGCGAAAATCATTATCGGCCCGAATGTACTCGTCCATCTTCTGGAGCAGCTTCTCCAAAGTTTGAGGAGGCTTCCTAGCGAAGTACTGAGCTGACGGTCCTGGCCGAAGCCCCTTGATCATGGCCTCAATGACAATTTCGTTGGGCACTGTTGGTGTCTGTGCCCTCAAACGCAAGAACCTCCGGACGTACGCCTGAAGGTACTCTTCGTGATCCTGGGTGCACTGGAATAGGGCTTGAGCCGTGACCAGCTTCGTCTGGAACCCTTGGAAGCTAGTTAACAACAAGTCCTTCAGCTTTTGCCACGAAGTGATCGTTCCTGGTCCAAGGGAAGAGTACCAGGTTTGAGCAACACTCCTGACAGCCATAACAAAAGATTTTGCCATGACCGCAGCATTGCCACCATATGAAGATACTGTTGCTTCGTAGCTCATCAAAAACTGCTTCGGGTCTGAGTGACCATCAAATACGGGAAGCTGAGGCGGCTTGTAGGACGGAGGCCAAGGTGTAGCCTGCAGCTCAGCGGACAGAGGAGAAGCATCATCGAAAACAAAATTCCCATGATGGAAATTGTCATACCAGTCATCTTCATTGAGGAAACCCTCCTGATGAAGGTCTTGGTGCTGAGGCCTTCGGTGTTGCTCCTCCTGGGTAAGATGACGAACTTCTTCAGAGGCTTCGTCTATCTGCCTTTGCAGTTCAGCTAGCCTGGCCATCTTTTCCTTCTTCCTTTGCACCTGTTGATGAAGGATCTCCATGTCTCTGATTTCTTGGTCTATCTCATCCTCTGGCGATGTCGGACTAACAGCCTTCCTTTTCTGGCTTCGGGCTTCCCGAAGAGAGACAGTCTCCTGATTGTGGTCCAGCGGTTGGAGGGCTGCAGTGCCAGCTGCTGAAGCTTTCTTCGGAGCCATAGCGAAGGTGTTCAAAAACTCAAAGAGTGGAAGTGAGTTCACCGGAGGTGGGCGCCAATGTTGGAGACTTGTTCTCAAATGCTATGAGTTAAGAACAAGGCAACACAGGAAATGTTAATTTATAATGTCCTTCGTTCTTCGGAACATTATTTCCCTTAGGATATAATGACTTTTGAACGAAGGTTATGAAGGACATACCTTCATAAACATGGCAAACGATGATGAAGAATGGATTATAAAGAATATAAATGATAACATAGGCAATTATATATTATTATCGTGAGGAAACAGTAATAACATTGAATTACAAATGTACCTTCAGCTTTGAAGTATATGAAAGTACACGTGTGACGCAAAAGCAAATGCCAGATCAGCGTGAACAGTACGGGGGTAGTTCACCTATTTATAGGCATAGGACACAGCCCATACAAAATTACATTTATGCCCTTTACATTTGATAATAATTCTATAGTAATCTATCGAGGTCTGAATAGCCTTTTCATCTTTAAGTCGGTTTCATTTTTTGCTATCACGCCGAAGCTTTCCTGCTCACACCTTCGGCGCTGTATCAACCTTCGTATTATTCTGGTCTGCTGCGATATCGACTTGAGTTCGAAGATACCTGTTCACACATTATACTCCAGAAATACTGTCAAATCCTGTTTTTGAGGACCTTCGTAAGCCGAAGGCCCCCAACAGGATTAATAGTTGATAAAAATCATATTACAAGTAAATTATGAACAATAGTACATATACATTATTTAGTTGAAACTTAGTTGAATATCATATTTTTAAATAATTTTTTACTTGTTATATTTAAATTTTGGACTCTAAATATAATCTTTTTGTATATTAAGTATATTTGTATTTTAGACTCTAAAAACTCTAATAATCTAACGTATTCAAAATTAGACTTTTTAATATTAATTAAAAATTATCATTGTATATCACTAGTAACGTAAGACTAACACAATCATTCAATCATTTATTTATGATATAAATATTTTTAACATTTTAAATGATGCACTTCAGTTTTTAGTACATTATTTAAAGTTTAAAATCACTTGTAATTAGTAATTAGTAATAAAAATAAGTTTAAATTGATTTTATTGAACACTTTTTCCTTTGGGATACGAATAGTATCGGATATTTCATGGTTCTGTCGAATGTTGTCGAATACGAATCTTAAACCGGTTAGAGAAAAAACGAATTCGGATATGTCTATTTAACATCCATATTAAAATCAAATACGAATACGGATATCCATATTAGCACTTTATCCGAATACGAATACGAATAATTCGGATCTCCAGACATCTGAATCCATCCCTACTCCTTAGCTCGGCGCCACAGATCTTGGTGTCGAACTAGAAAGCGATATAAATCACAATTTCCCTGGCCGAGAGCTACGCCCGACCATTTCTCTCCCTTGTTTCCCTCTTCATCCATATCGCTGAGAGGTGCTCCAATCTTCGTATTCGAGTTGAAAAACTTTGATTTGATCTGTATAGTTTGAAGACGAAGGTATGGTGTCTCACTGATTCGTTTTTTACGTATATTGCGTAGTATGGTTTTGATTAATTAGTTTTGATTTGTGCACATACTACTATTAGTTATGATTTCTAAGATATATGATTGACATGATGAGTATAATTTGTTAGATAGTTTGTGAATCATGGGTTTATAAAGTCTTTAGGGTTTTGAAACTATGAGTACCATGGTATTTATAAGTTTAAATTATTTCTGGTATTTCTATAGTTGTGTTAATATAAAATCGTTTCGTAGATGGAAGACATGTATCGGGAGTCATTGTAGCGGAAGAGAGGTCGTTCTCAGGAGTTATATCTAGATACCTAGTAAGGATGCTCCTGTTCCTCCTCATCTTCATGTGCCTAATTGTGACCGTGGCAGACCAGCTTGGGTATTTCAATCAAAACATTCAGACACCACCAATCTTTGCTTCTACACATGTGGCAGTTTTAACTTACATAGTTTTCCACTTGTGTGTTTTTGTTGTTTACTAGATGTGTACTAATACTTCGTTCCATTCTTGTAGGATCACTTGAGATGCTTTTTTAGTGAATCGACGGTTGTCGGCGTTTCGACCCCGGTGGGTCCCTGGACCGACGAGTAAATTGTCGCTGCGTGTCCCAGCCCAGATGGGTCGGCGCGAGACGGAGCACAAGGGGGAACAATAAGGGGAACCGCGGCCTCATGTTGTCCTGCGCCTAGGGCGGATGCGCTTGCAGTAGGGGGTTACAAGCGTTCGCGAGGGAGAGAGAGAGAGAGAGCATGTGCGTCAGCCCGTCCTCCCGCGCGGCCACCTCTTTCGTACGAGGGCTCTGGACCTTCCTTTTATAGATGTAAGGAGAAGGCCCAGGTGTACAACGGGGGGTGTGGCAATGTGCTAACGTGTCTAGCAGAGGGAAGCCAGAGTCCTATGTACATGCCGACGTGGCTGTCGGAGAGGTTTTGGCGCCCTGTTCATGTGATGTCATGGCCGTCGGAGGGGCGCCTGAGCCCTGTAGGAGCACAGCTGTCGGAGCTGTCGGGTCTTTGCTGACGTCTCCTTGCTTCCGTAGGGGGCTGAGAACCGTCGTCGTCATGGAGCACGCGGGGTGCCATCATTACTTGTTTTACCGGGACGAGACAGATGGGACGCCGGTCTTGTTCCCCGTAGCCTGAGCTAGCGAGGCAGAGTCCGTCGTCCGAGGTCGAGGTTGAGTCCGAGCCCTGGGGTCGGGCGAGGCGGAGTCCGTCGTCCGAGGTCGAGGTTGAGTCTGAGCCCTAGGGTCGGGCGAGGCAGAGACCGTCGTCCGAGGTTGAGGTTGAGTCCGAGCCCTAGGTCGGGCGAGGCGGAGTCCATCGTCCGAGGTCGAGGTTGAGTCCGAGCCCTAGGGTCGGGCGAGGTGGAGTCCGTCGTCCGAGATCGAGGTTGAGTCCGAGCCCTGGGGTCGGGCGAGGCGGAGTCCGTTGTCCGAGGTCGAGGTTGAGTCCGAGCCCTAGGGTCGGGCGAGGCGGAGCTTCCTATGGCGCCTGAGGCCGGACTTGGCGGCTGTTAGCCTCACCCTAACGGGTGGCCCAGCAGTCGGAGCAGTGCAGGCGGCGCTGTTTTCCTATCAAGTCAGCCTGTGGAGGGGCGAGGTGACTGCGGTCACTTCGGCTCTGTCGACTGAAGAGCGCGCGTCAGGATAAGGTGTCAGGCGATCCTTGCATTGAATGCTCCTGCGATCTGGTTGGCTGGCGAGGCGATCTTGGCCAAGGTTGCTACTCCGTGAAGCCTGCCCGTGCTGGGCCTCGGGCGAGTCGGAGGTGCACCCGTTGCTTGAGGAGGCCCTCGGGCGATGCGTGAATCTGCCTGGGTCTGTTGTTCCTGCCCGAGGCTAGGCTCGGGCGAGGCGAGATCGTGTCCCTTGAGCGGACAGAGCTTTGTCCTGTGTTGCGCCCATCAGGCCTTTGCAGCTTTGTGCTGATGGTGTTTACCAGCCGAGTTTAAGAGTCTTGGGGGTACCCCTAATTATGGTCCCCGACAGTAGCCCCCGAGCCTCAAAGGGAGTTTGAGTACTCGCTTGGAGGCTTTGTCGCACTTTTTTGCAAGGGGACCGGCCTCTCTCGGTTGCATTTTGTTCCGGTGGGTGCGCGTGAGCGCACCCGCTGGATGTAGCCCCCGAGGCCTCAGAGGAGTGGTTTGACTCCTTCGAGGTCTTAATGCCTTTCGTGATGCCTCGGTCGGTCTGATTGTTCCCTCATGCGAACTGGTCGTAGCCCGGGTGCATAGTCAGGTTCCGAGTTCTCGGGCTAGTATGTTGACGCCGTCAACGGTTTGGTCGGAGCCGGGTTTGCGAGAACAGCCCCCGAGCCACCGCACAGATCGAGAGGACGGTCGAGGACTGACTCAGCTTTTTTCATATGCCCCTTCGTCGCCTTTCCGCAAGGAGGAGGGGGGAAAGCGCCATGTTGCCCTCGGAGGGCGCCGAACATGGTGTCTCCAGTGAGTTGCTAATGGGTGATCCGAGTGGACGCCCGTGCCCCGTTCGATAAGGGTCGGCTAGTGGCCCAGAGGCGCGCTCCAAAAGTACCTACAGGTGATTTGCCGGACCCGGTCCGTTTGATAGGGTCCAAGGGCTCGATGCCTCCCTCTGATCGGATTCCGTTACAGAATCGCTCCTGCTGGTCTCGGAAATGTCCTAGGCTACCTCGGGAGCATAGCCCGAGCCTCGGCCATGTATCGGACGTACCCAGAGTCATCCTTCACTCTGCGTGTTCTGAGGCGGCTGTCGAACCCTTCGGGGGCCAGCCTTCAAACCCCTGATTAGTAGTGGGTGCGGAGCCCGAGTGGCCTGAGGCGGCTGTCGAACCCTTTCGAGGGGCCAGCCTTCGAACCTCTAACCAGTAGTGGGCGAGGAGCCCGAGTGCTCTGAGGCGGCTGTCGAACCCTTCCGAGGGGCCAGCCTTCGAACCTCTGATCAGTAGGAGGGCTCGGGGTCCGCTTCCTTCACGGAGAAGGATCCCTTTCGGAGTATCCCCTTTCTTGGTCCCTGTAGCAAGAGAGAGAAAGGGGAAGAGGAAAAGGATACGAAATTGAACGACGCGGCGCACCTTTTTTGACGCGGTCATCATGGCGGAGGTGAAGCGTCGCCCGCTTTCCCTGCCAAAGGTGTCGCCTGCCCTGCCGCGGAGTTAATGCGACGGGACGAGTGGTTCGCGGGGCAACCGTTCTGCATGCGCGTGCCGTTCGAGGAACGGAACACGGGCGCGTCGTCTTCACGCCGTGGGAGAGGGCTCTCTCGCTGTCCCAGGAGGGGACGTGAGCCTGCAGACGATTCGACTGCTGCTTCCGCCCGCCTGCCGCCGCCATTACTGCCGGCCTACTTTTGGCCTATCGACCGTCGCGCCTTCTCCCGCGGCTGACTGACCCGTGACCGATGTGCTCGGTTGGCACTGTTGGGCCATGCGCAGGGTCGCCTCGAGTCGCGGCACCGGTTCCGCAGTCGAGAAGGCGCGGTACTGGCGCAAGCGGTGGTGCAGTTTCTCGCACGTAGTAACTGGCACGCCGGTTACATGACGTGTGGGCCTGGGCCTCCATGCTGAACGCGTCGGAGTCGAAAAGGTGCATCCCCTTGGTGCAGTTGCATGCCGCCTGCATGGCGGTCCGCCCTTCCGCCCGCTGGTTTAGGCGAAGATGGAGGAGCGCTTGTAACCGCTGGGCAGTTACGCGCTCCGCGCGCGGCGGTTTGGCTTCTTCTGTCCTGGGCCAGCTCGCATGACGCGTGGGACCCAGCCCCCGTGTCGTAGGGGGAGGACCTTGGAGCGTGTTGGTGAAGACTTAGTCTGTGACGCCTGAGGATGCAAGTGGGGAGAGTCACCTTTAAAAAGGGGGCAACCCCCTTGGATGGCAGCCATGCCTTCGCATTCCCCTCATGCATCGCGTCCTTCCACCTTCCGAGCCCCCGGATGGGGAGCGCCCGCGTCGCTTTCGTCTTGCTGTCGTTGGAGGAGCGCAACTTCGTGGAAGTTGGTACCTTTCAGCCATCGCTCGGCTTCAAGGATTTTCATCAGGCAGCCCAGCTGCATCCCCTCGCCGATGGTCACCCAAGACGGTGACCACCAGTTTGATGGTGGGGAGAAGCAAGCCGGGCTGCAACCTCTGCCCCGCCCTCAGCTTCAAGGATCTTCATCATCCTCGCTGGGGCGGAGGTCGAGCTGGGCAGGAGCTCTACCTCCCGTACGGGCCGGCGGGCCACCTCCTCCTTCAGCATTCAGGGGAGAGGGCGCTCGTCGGTTTAGCGGAAGGGGTGGACTTCGACAACGCGGGGCCGATCGGCCGCAAGCGGCGTCAGCTCCAGCATGCCTGGTTCGCTGGCTCAGCTGGCTCAGGCGCAGCCTCTGGTGCCACCTCCCACCGCTGGGCGGAGTGCGGCTATCTGCCCGCCGTACGAGCGGCTGTAGCGCCGCGCGCACCAGTGAAACCGCCCAAGACGTCGCGCGCTGCTAGGGCGGCGTTCGTGTTCTTGGGCTGTCCTGCCTTTGCTCCGGTACGACGCCTCCGCGTGGGGGTCGGTGCTCGCCTGTCCGGGAGGACCCGAGTGGGGATCTGCCGGTGGGCAGATGGCTGCCGTTGTCGGTGCTGAGGTGGTGGCGGCTGAAGAAGTCCTCGTCGCCGACGAGATCGCCGCCGCCATCTGCGCTCCGGGCCTCCGGCTCTTTGGCTTTGATAGCTTGTCCTCGCCCCTTGAGTGGGGACGTGGGCAAGGGCCTTGTCGCAGTAGCGTCTGCCCTGAGGTCATCGCTACTGTTGTTTGGCCGCCTGGAGCGGAGGTCGTTGTCGCCGCTGCCGGAGCGGGCGGCGGCGAGCCACCTGGGATTTTGTCGTCCCGCAGGCCCTCCAATGTGGGGGGTTGTTCGTACCTGCGGGGGTGGAACCGGAGTTCCGTTTGTAATGGCACCTTGAGTGCCACCGGTGTCTGTTCATTGTGGCTGTCGGGGCCTAAACACCGAGGTATTTGAGCGCAATACCGTGTTTCTTCCTCATTTCGAGCAGCAGGACTTGCCTGTCGGCTAGCTGGGCCGCTTAACCAAGTGCGAGTTGCCCCGTGCGGAAGGTGACGAGTGAGGTATCCGTATCCCGGAGGCGTAGGAGTCCCTCGGCTCGGTCGGCCTTGCCACCCAAGGCCTCTCTTGTTTAGTTAAAGGAAAACCTCGGCAGCTCTGCGATGAGCCGGAGCCGGAGGCAGCGGTGTCAGCATGGACAGAGGCGGAATCGGCTCGAAAAGAAAACTTCGTCGGCCTAGGAGCAGGTGACTTTCCGGGCCGAGGAGGTGTAGTAGCGGCGGCTGGAACCTGGTCGGGTCGTCCACTAGCGGGACCAACGCCGGAGTCGGGTTGCCGAGGCCATGAGCTGGGTTGGTGTCCTCGGGGGACAGCTGGCTCAGGCTACGGGGCGGCTGATCAA
Source organism: Zea mays (assembly GCF_902167145.1). Taxonomy (NCBI): domain Eukaryota; kingdom Viridiplantae; phylum Streptophyta; class Magnoliopsida; order Poales; family Poaceae; genus Zea; species Zea mays. The sequence goes on along the minus strand of NC_050104.1, from coordinate 39,450,090 downwards.
GCCGTCTGCTTGGGCCAGGTTTCTGGAGGAGACCCTGGCGGCGATGGACCAGGCGCGGTGCTGACGTCTTCCTTCGAGGGGGAGATCCTCCGACCATGTCGTCGTCTGAGGCCGGGTTGGATTCCACCGAAGGTGGAATCGACGCCGAGGGTGCTGCTGCCCCCCTATTGATGTCTGAACCTGCAGGATCAATTTGTCTGTAGTATGCATATGTTTTTTTGCGGCCGCCGAGGCCCAAACATACTGTCGTCGTGTTGTAAAGCTGTGTTTCTTTTCCCCTTGTTTCAAGTATCAGGACTTGTTCGTCGGTAGCAGAATCGTTTATTCGAGCGAGAGTTACTTTTCACGGAAGGTGATGAGTGAGGTATCCGTATCCCGGAGGCGTAGGAGTCCCTCGGCTCGGTCGGCCTTGCCAATTACATGTACTCTTACTCGTCCATAGGATTCTGTTATCGATATAGTCGAGAAGGCACGAAAAATCGTTTCAGCAGAAAAGTTTTCGAGCGTTAAGACTTGTTTGGCCAGCAAAATCGCTTATCCGAGCGTGAGTTACTTATCGCAGAAGGTGATGAGTGAGGTATCCATATCCCGGAGGCGTAGGAGTCCCTCGGCTCGGTCGACCTTGCCGCTTACGTGTACTTCGTACGAGGGCTCTGGACCTTCCTTTTATAGATGTAAGGAGAAGGCCCAGGTGTACAATGGGGGGTGTAGCAATGTGCTAATGTGTCTAGCAGAGGGAAGCCAGACTCCTATGTACATGCCAACGTGGCTGTCGGAGAGGTTTTGGCGCCCTGTTCATGTGATGTCATGGCCGTCGGAGGAGCGCCTGAGCCCTGTAGGAGCACAGCTGTCGGAGCTATCGGGTCCTTGCTGACGTCTCCTTGCTTCCGTAGGGGGCTGAGAACCGCCGTCGTCATGGAGCACGCGGGGTGCCATCATTACTTATTTTACCGGGACGAGCCAGATGGGACGCCGGTCTTGTTCCCCGTAGCCTGAGCTAGCGAGGCAGAGTCCGTCGTCCGAAATCGAGGTTGAGTCCGAGCCCTGGGGTCGGGCGAGGCGGAGTCCGTCGTCCGAGGTCGAGGTTGAGTCCGAGCCCTGGGGTCAGGCGAGGCAGAGTCCGTCGTCCGAGGTCGAGGTTGAGTCCGAGCCCTGGGGTCGGGCGAGGCGGAGCTTCCTATGGCGCCTGACGGAAATGTCCTAGGGTACCTCGGGAGCGTATCCCGAGCCTCGTCCATGTAGCAGACGTACCCAGAGTCATCCCTCGCTCTGCGTGTTCTGAGGCGGCTGTCGAACCCTTCGGGGGCCAGCCTTCGAACCCCTGATCAGTAGTGGGCGCGGATCCCGAGTGGCCTGAGGCGGATGTCGAACCCTTTCGAGGGGCCAGCCTTCGAACCTCTGACCAGTAGTGGGCGCGGAGCCCGAGTGCTCTGAGGCGGCTGTCGAACCCTTCCGAGGGGCCAGCCTTCGAACCTCTGATTAGTAGGAGGGCTCGGGGCCCGCTTCCTTCGCGGAGAAGGATCCCTTTCAGAGTATCCCCTTTCCCGGTCCCTGTAGCAAGAGAGAGAAAGGGGAAGAGGAAAAGGATACAAAATTGAACGATGCGGCACACCTTTTTTGACGTGGTCATCATGGCGGAGGTGAAGCGTCGCCCGCTTCGTCTGCCAAAGGTGTTGCCTGCCCTGCCGCGGAGTTAATGCGACGGGACGAGTGGTTCGCGGGGTAGCCATTGTGCATGCGCGTGCCGTTCGAGGAACGGAACACGCGCGCGTCCCTATAGAAATGTTGAATCGCCCGCATGTAAACGAGGGAGGGTCGGGCTTTGCCGAGGCAAGGCTGACCCTTCCTTGATGGTTAGGCTTTATTTGTGTATGTAAACGAGGTATATGAACGACTTAAAAACATCTTAAGGGTAGAAGCGACGTAGCTGTCGGATGTTCCAAGCGTTGCTGTAGACCTCGCCTTGACTGTTGGCCAGCTGTATGTTCCGGGCTTCAAAATCTTGGCGATGATGAACGGCCCTTCCCAGGGAGGCGTGAGCTTGTGGCGCCCTCGGGCGTCTTGTCGTAGCCGAAGCACCAAGTCCCCCACCTGGAGGTCTCGGGACCGAACCCCTCGGGCATGGTAGCGTCGCAGAGACTGCTGATACCGTGCCGAGTGTAGTAAGGCTACCTCCCGAGCCTCTTCCAGTTGGTCCAGTGAGTCTTCTCGGCTGGACTGGTTGCTTCGGTCGTTGTACGTCCTTGTCCTCGGGGAGCCGTATTCTAAGTCTGTGGGCAAGATAGCCTCGACCCCATAGACTAGAAAAAACGGCGTGAAGCCCGTGGCTGAGCTTGGCGTCGTCCTCAGACTCCAGACCACCGAGGGGAGTTCCTTCATCCATCGCCTGTCGAACTTGTTGAGGTTGTTGTAGATCCTCGGCTTGAGTCCCTGTAGAATCATGCCGTTGGCACGCTCTACCTGCCCATTCGTCATGGGGTGAGCTACGGTGGCCCAGTCCACCCGGATATGGTGGTCCTCGCAGAAGTCCAAGAACTTTCTGCCAGTGAACTAGGTGTCGTTGTCGGTGATGATGGAGTTCGGGACCCCGAAGCAATGGATGATGTTGGTGAAGAATGCCACCGCCTGTTCAGACCTGATGCTGTTTAGGGGTCGGACCTCAATCCACTTGGAGAATTTGTCGATAGCGACCAGCAGGTGCGTGTAGCCCCCGGGTGCCTTCTGCAAGGGACCGACGAGGTCCAGACCCCACACAGCAAACGGCCAGGTGATGGGTATTGTTTGCAGAGCCTGAGCGGGCAGGTGCATCTGCCTTGCGTAGAATTGACACCTTTGGCAGGTGCGTACAATCCTAGTGGCGTCGGCCACCACGGTTGGCCAGTAGAAACCCTATCGGAAGGCGTTTCCAACGAGGGCCCGAGGTGCTGCGTGGTGACCGCAAGCCCCCGAGTGTATTTCTTGTAATAGCTCCTAACCTTCGGCGATGGATATGCATCGCTGGAGGATGCCTGAGGGGCTGCGGTGGTAGAGCTCCTTTCCGTCACCCAGCAAGACGAATGACTTGGAGCGCCGTGCCAGTCGCCGAGCTTCGGCTTTGTCAAGGGGTAGCTCTCCTTGGTGGAGATATTGCAGGTACGGGGTCTGCCAGTTTTGATTAGGCGTGACCCCATTCCGCTCTTCCTCGACGCGCAGTGCCTCACCCTCGGGGGCCGAGGGTGCCTCGGGCTGAGCCGAGGCCTCCTCGGGCTCGAGCGTGTCGTCGGTCTTGACGGAGGGTTGATGTAGGTCTCGGGAGAAGATGTCCGGAGGAACCATTGTCTGCCCCGAGGCTATCTTAGCCAGCTCGTCCGCAGTCTCGTTGTATCGTCGAGCGATGTGGTTGAGCTCGAGCCCGTAGAACTTGTCCTCCAGGCGCCGAACCTCGTCGCAGTAGGCTTCTATCGTCGGGTCGCGGCAATGGGAGTTCTTCATGACTTGGTCGATGACAAGCTGCGAGTCGCCCCGAGCGTCGAGGCGCCGGACCCCTAGCTCGATGGCGATGCGCAACCCGTTAACCAGAGCCTCGTACTCGGCCACGTTGTTGGACGCCGAGAAATGGAGGCGCAGCACGTAGCGGAGGTGCTTCCCGAGGGGTAAGATGAAGAGCAGGCCCACGCCCGCTCCTGTTTTCATCAACGACCCGTCGAAAAACATGGTCCAGAGTTTCAGTTGAATCGAAGCTGCTGGAAGCTGGGTGTCGACCCATTCAGCCACAAAGTCCGCCAGGACTTGGGACTTGATGGCCTTCCGAGGGGCGAACGAGATTGTCTCGCCCATGATCTCCACCGCCCACTTTGTAATCCTGCCCGAGGCCTCTCGGCACTGGATGATCTCCCCCAGGGGAAGGATGACACCACAGTCACCGGATGAGACTCGAAGTAGTGTCGCAACTTTCGCCGCGTCAGAATTACCGCGTACATTAGCTTCTGAATTTGCGGGTAGCAGATTTTGGCCTCAGACAGGACCTCACTGATGAAGTAGACCGGCCTCTGGACGAGCAATGCATGCCCTTCTTCTTGTCTCTCGACTACGATCGCGGCGCTGACCACCTGAGTGGTTGCGGCTACGTAGATCAAGAGGGCTTCTCCCGCAGCGGGGGGGACCAAGATGGGCGCGCTTGAAAGGAGCACCTTTAAGTTCCCGAGGGCTTCCTCGGCCTCGGGGGTCCAAGTGAAGCGCTCGGCCTTCCTTAAGAGGCGGTACCGACTTGCTTGGAGGTGTCGTTGCTGGGGTCGAGAGGGACGGACTTAACCGTCTCAGCTGGCTCGAAGTTGCCGGCGTGGCGCTTCGCATCTAGCACCTCCTTGGAGAGGTTCTCCAGGTCGGCGATGAGGGCCTCGGATTCGGCGAGGGCCTCGGCGTACTCCACACACTCCACGTCGCATTCGTACGCGTGTCGGTACGTGGAGCCGACGGTGATGACCCCGTTGGGGCCCGACATCTTGAGCTTGAGGTAGGTGTAGTTGGGGACGGCCATGAACTTGGCGTGGCATGGTCTCCCCAACACTGCGTGGTAGGTTCCTCGGAACCCGACCACCTCGAACGTGAGGGTTTCCTTTCGGAAGTTGGAGGGAGTCCCAAAGCAGATGGGCAGATCGAGTTGCCCAAGGGATTGGACGCGTTTCCCGGGGATGATCCCGTGAAAGGGCGCCGCGCCGGCTCGGATCGTGGACAGATCGATCTGCAGGAGCCCGAGGGTCTCGGCGTAGATGATGTTGAGGCTGTTGCCTCCGTCCATGAGGACCTTGGTAAGCCTGACATTGCCGATGACAGGATCGACAACGAGCAGGTACTTTCCCGGGCTCGGCACGCGGTCGGGGTGGTCGCCTTGGTCGAAGGTGATGGGCTTGTCGGACCAGTCTAGGTAGACTGGCGCCTCCACCTTCACCGAGCAGACCTCCCGACGCTCTTGCTTGCGGTTCCGAGCCGAGGCGTTCGCCACCTGCCCATCATAGATCATGAAGCAGTCATGGACCTCGGGGAACTCTTCTGCCTTGTGGCCCTCCTTCTTGTCGTTGTCGTGGGCTTTGCCACCTTCCACCGGTGGCCCGGCCTTGTGGAAGTAGCGCCGAAGCATGACGCACTCTTCCAGGGTGTGCTTGACGGGACCCTGATGATAGGGGCATGACTCCTTGAGCATCTTGTCGAACAGGTTGGCGCCTCCAGGAGGCTTTCGAGGGTTCCTGTGCTCGGCGGCGGCGACAAGGTCTGTGTTGGTGGCGTCACGTTTCACTTGCGACTTCTTCTTGCCCTTCTTCTTGGTGCTGTGCTGAGCGGACGCCTCGGGGACGTCTTCCGGCTGGCGCCCCTGAGGCTACTTGTCCTTTCGGAAGATGGCCTCGACCGCCTCCTGACCAGAGGCGAACTTGGTGGCGATGTGGTACCGGTGAGGAACGCGCCGATGACATCTGAGTCGGTGATGTTGGGCAGCTCGGTGCGCTGCTTCGAAAATCGTCGGATGTAGTCCCGCAGGGATTCTCCCGGCTGCTGGCGGCAGCTTCGGAGATCCCAGGAGTTCCCAGGGCGCATGTATGTGCCCTCGAAGTTGCTGGCGAAGGCTTTTACCAGGTCGTCCCAGTTGGAGATCTGCGCAGGGGGCAGATGCTCCAGCCAGGCTCGGACGGCGTCGGAGAGGAACAGGGGGAGGTTGCGGATGATGAGGTTGTCATCATCCATTCCACCCAACTGGCAGGCCAGCCGGTAGTCCGCGAGCCACAGTTTCGGCCTTGTCTCCCCCGAGTACTTGGTGATGGTAGTCGGGGTTCAGAACCGGGTCGGGAACAGCGCCCGTCGTATGGCCCGGCTGAAAGCCTGCGGACCGGGTGGTTCGGGCGAGGGGCTCCGATCCTCCCCGCTGTCTTAGCGTCCCCCATGCCTGGGGTGGTAGCCTCGGCGCACCTTATCGTCAAGGTGGGCTCGACGGTCACGGCGGTGGTGCTTGTTGCCGAGGCGTCCCAGGGCCGCAGGCGCTGTGTCCCGCGTGCGCCCGGTGTGGACCGAGGCTTCCCGCATGAATCGGGAAGTCGCGACGCGATGCTCCAGGGGGTACCCTTGTCTTCGGGAGGCAGAGCTTTCGGCCCGTCGGACCGCGACATCCTCCAGAAGATTCTTGAGCTCTCCCTGGATACGTCGCCCCTCGGTGGTGGATGGTTCCGGCATCGCTCGGAGTAGTATTGCTGCTGCGGCCAGGTTCTGGCCGACCCCACTGGAAGCCGGGGGCAGCCTCGCCCTGGCATCGTTGGCGATGCGGTGCTGGACGTCCTAGGCTAGATGACGCGCTTCTCCGGTTGGTGCTCGACCTGCCCACTCCTGCCCGACATTCTGCCAGAGCTGCACAAAGCTGCAAAGGCCTGATGGGCGCAACACAGGACAAAGCTCTGTCCGCTCAAGGGACACGATCTCGCCTCGCCCGAGCCTAGCCTCGGGCAGGAACAGCAGACCCAGGCAGATTCGCGCCTCGCCCGAGGGCCTCCTCAAGCAATGGGCGCACCTCCAACACGCTCGAGGCCCAGCTCGGGCAGGCTTCGCGGAGAAGCAACCTTGGCCAAGATCGCCCCGCCAGCCGACCGGATCGCAGGAGCATTCAATGCAAGGATCGCCTGACACCTTATCCTGACGCGCGCTCTTCAGTCGATAGAGCCAAAGTGACAGCAGTCACTTCGCCCCTCCACTGGCTGACCTGACAGGAAAACAGCGCCGCCTGCGCTGCTCCGACTGTCGTGCCACCCGTCAGGGTGAGGCTGACAGCCGCCAAGTCCGGGCTCAGGCACCATAGGAAGCTCCGCCTCGCCCGACCCCAGGGCTCGGACTCTACCTCGACCTCGGACGACGGACTCCGCCTCGCCCGACCCCAGGGCTCGGACTCAACCTCGACCTTGGACGACGGACTCTGCCTCGCCCGACCCCAGGGCTCGGACTCAACCTCGACCTCGGACGACGGTCTCCGCCTCGCCCGACCCCAGGGCTCGGACTCAACCTCGACCTCGGACGACGGTCTCCGCCTCGCCCGACCCTAGGGCTCGGACTCAACCTTGACCTCGGACGACGGTCTCCGCCTCGCCCGACCCTAGGGCTCGGACTCAGCCTCGACCTCGGAGGAGCCTCCGCCTCGCCCGACCTTGGGCTTGGACCGACCACGCCGCAGGGGGGTACATCATTACCCTACCCCTAGCTAGCTCAGGCTACGGGGAACAAGACCGGCGTCCCATCTGGCTCGCCCTGGTAAACAAGTAATGATGGCACCCCGCGTGCTCCATGACGACGACGGTTGTCAGCCCCCTACGGAAGCAAGGAGACATCAGCAAGGACCCGACAGCTCTGACAGTTGTGCTCCTACAGGGCTCAGGCGCTCCTCCGACGGCCACGACATCACATGAACAGGGCGCCAAAACCTCTCCGACAGCCACGTCGGCATGTACATAGGACTCTGGCTTCCCTCTGCTAGACACGTTAGCACATTGCTACACCCCCCATTGTACACCTGGGTCTTCTCCTTACATCTATAAAAGGAAGGTCCAGGGCCCTCATACTAAGGGGCGGCCGCGCGGGAGGACGGGCTGACGCACAGGCTCTCTCTCTCTCTCTCGCGAACGCTTGTAACCCCCTACTGCAAGCACATCCGCCCTGGGCGCAGGACAACACGAGGCCACGGTTCCCCTTATTGTTCCCCCTTGTGCTTCGTCTTGCGCCGACCCATCTGGGCTGGGACACGCAACGACAATTTACTCGTCGGTCCAGGGACCCCCCAGGGTCGAAACGCCGACAGTTGGCGCGCCAGGTAGGGGCCTGCTGCGTGTTGACGAACAACTTCCCATCAAGCTCCAGATGGGTAGTCTCCAGCAACCTCTCCAACCCGAGACGATGCTCGTTTCGGCAGTCTCGAGTTCATGTCCCTCGACGGCAGCTACGACATGATACTCCTTCCTCCGCCGCGCGACAACGACAATGGCGGCCGTCAGCCCGCCCGCTGGCGGCGAAATCGACGACGTCTTCCCCGCATGACGGAAGAACAGCATCCGGGTCTGCCCCGTCACCTTCCCCGCCGACGGAGGAGGAGGCGGGACAACCATGGCCAAGCAGGAGGCGGCACCGTGTTGGCTGTCGAGCGAGTCGACGGCGCCGGCGCCCCAACGGGGGACACGTCGGGCGATGACCTTGCGTCTGAAACGAAGACGAGCGTCGTTTCCCCGCAACACGCCAACCCCAAGCAGACAGACGACGCCAGCACGCTCGCGAAGGACCTGCTAGGCGTCAGCCTCGTACCTAAGATAACGGTGCAGTCCGTCCCCGACGCGACTTCGTCACCATCCGTCAATCAAGAGGTACCATCTGTTTTTCATCCTGTGCCTTTTAGATTCAGCTTCGACCCACCAAGCGACCCCACTTCGGAGGATTCTTTCATAAAGGCATATCCGAACCTTCCGGGGTATCATATGTGGTCAACCTGGGACCGACTGACGGCTGTCTCGACCTACGGGCCCCTGGGTTCCGAGGAAGATGACGAGCCCGACTATGGTTGGGATTTCTCTAGGCTCGGTAACCCCAGTGCCATGCAGGGCTTCATGACCGCATGTGACTACTGCCTCTCTTATTGCTCCGATGGTAGCCACAGCCTCGACGACAAGGACTGTGGCCCAAGTAGCGAATGTTTCCATGTCGATCTAGGGGGTCTCGACGAAGGCAACCACCTTGGTATGCCGGAGGACAGCGATCCCCCTAGGCCTACGCCTCGCGTTGACATCCTTCGGGAGCTAGCTATGGTCCCAGTCCCTGCGGGGGGTCAGGACGCACAGCTCGAGCAAATTCGTGAGATGCAAGCCAGGCTCGACGAGGAAACATGACAACTTGTGCGGCTCCGGCAGAATGTCGGGCAGGAGTGGGCAGGCCGAGCACCGGCCGGAGAAGCGCGCCATCTGGCCCAGGACGTCCAGCACCGCATCGCCAACGATGCCAGGGCGAGGCTGCCCCCGGCTTCTAGTGGGGTCGGCCAAAACCTAGCTGCAGCAGCAATACTACTCCGAGCGATGCCGGAACCATCCACCACCGAGGGGCGACGTATCCATGGAGAGCTCAAGAATCTCCGAGAGGATGTCGCGGTCCGACGGGCCGAAAGCTCTGCCTCCCGAAAGCAAGGGTACCCCCCCGGAGCATCGCGCCGCGACTTCCCGATTCATGCGGGAAGCCTCGGTCCACACCGGGCGCACGCGGGACACAGCGCCTGCGGCCCCGGGACGCCTCGGCAACGAGCACCACCGCCGCGACCGTTGAGCCCACCTCAACGATAAGGTGCGCCGAGGCTACCACCCCAGGCGTGGGGGACGCTACGAGCGAGGAGGATCGGAGCCCCTCGACCAAACCAACCAGTCCGCAGGCTTTCAGTCGGGCCATACGACGGGCGCCGTTCCCAACCCGGTTCTGAACCCCGACTACCATCACCAAGTACTCGGGGGAGACAAGGCCGGAACTGTGGCTCGCGGACTACCGGCTGGCCTGCCAGCTGGGTGGAATGGACGATGACAACCTCATCATCCGCAACCTCCCCCTGTTCCTCTCCGACGCCGCCCGAGCCTGGCTAGAGCATCTGCCTCCTGCGCAGATCTCCAACTGGGACGACTTGGTCAAAGCCTTCGCCGGCAACTTCCAGGGCACATACGTGCGCCCTGGGAACTCCTGGGATCTCCGAAGCTGCCGCCAGCAGCCGGGAGAATCCCTGCGGGACTACATCCGGCGATTTTCGAAGCAGCGCGCCGAGCTGGCCAACATCACCGACTCAGATGTCATCGGCGCGTTCCTCGCTGGTACCACTTGCCGTGACCTGGTGAGCAAGCTGGGCCACAAGACTCCCACCAGGGCGAGCGAGCTGATGGACATCGCCATAAAGTTCGCCTCTGGTCAGGAGGCGGTCGAGGCCATCTTTCGGAAGGACAAGCAGCCTCAGGGGCGCCAGCCGGAAGACGTCCCCGAGGCGTCCGCTCATCGCGGCACCAAGAAGAAGTCGCAAGCGAAACGCGACGCCGCCGACGCAGACCTTGTCGCCACCGCTGAGCACAGGAACCCTCGGAAGCCTCCTGGAGGCGCCAACCTGTTCGACAAGATGCTCAAGGAGTCGTGCCCCTATCATCAGGGTCCCGTCAAGCACACCCTGGAGGAGTGCGTCATGCTTTGGCTCTACTTCCACAAGGCCGGGCCACCGGCGGAAGGTGGCAAAGCCCACGACAACGACAAGAAGGAGGGCCACAAGGCAGAAGAGTTCCCTGAGGTCCATGACTGCTTCATGATCTACGGTGGGCAGGTGGCGAACGCCTCGGCTCGGCACCGCAAGAAAGAGCGCCGGGAGGTCTGCTCGGTGAAGGTGGCGGCGCCAGTCTACCTAGACTGGTCCGACAAGCCCATCACCTTCGACCAAGGCGACCACCCCGACCGCGTGCCGAGCCCGGAAAAGTACCCGCTCGTTGTCGATCCCGTCATCGGCAACGTCAGGCTTACCAAGGTCCTCATGGACGGAGGCAGCAGCCTCAACATCATCTATGCCGAGACCCTCAGGCTCCTGCAGATCGATCTGTACACGATCCGAGCCAGCGCGGCGCCCTTTCATGGGATCATCCCCGGGAAACGCGTCCAACCCCTTGGGAAACTCGATCTGCCCGTCTGCTTCGGGACTCCCTCCAACTTCCGAAAGGAAACCCTCACGTTCGAGGTGGTCGGGTTCCGAGGAACCTACCACGCAGTGTTGGGGAGACCATGCTACGCCAAGTTCATGGCCGTCCCCAACTACACCTACCTCAAGCTCAAGATGTCGGGCCCCAATAGGGTCATCACCGTCGGCTCCACGTACCGACACGCGTACGAATGCGACGTGGAGTGTGTGGAGTACGCCGAGGCCCTCGCCGAATCCGAGGCCCTCATCGCCGACCTGGAGAGCCTCTCCAATGAGATGCTAGATGCGAAGCGCCACGTCGGCAACTTCGAGCCAGCTGTGACGGTTAAGTCTGTCCCTCTCGACCCCAGCAACAACACCTCCAAGCAAGTCCGGATCGGCTCTGAGCTCGACCCCAAATAGGAAGCAGTGCTCGTCGACTTTCTCCGCGCGAACGTCGAGGTTTTTGCGTGGAGTCCCTCGGACATGCCTGGCATTGAAAGGGAAATGTGCCTTTGGGCCATTTCTAAGTATTTTGGTGATTGAGTGCCAACTCAAGTGCTTAAATGTGAATTTATGCAATGGATGAATAAAGTGCAAATCAAGAGCAAAGGTATGTTTCTAAGTCTTAGTACATTGGTTTTGTGTACTAATATACTTGTCTAAGTATTGGAAACAGGAAGAAAAAGAAAAGGAAAGAGGTGGCTGTGTACAGCCAAGGGGCTGTTTCGGTCTGGGGCACCGGACTGTCCGGTGGTGCACCGGACAGTGTCCGGTGTGCCAGGTTGCCTCGGCCGAACAGGCCGCTCTCGGGAATTCGCCGACGGCGTACGGCTAAAATTCACCGGACTGTCCGGTGTGCACCGGACTGTCCGGTGAGCCAACGGTCGGCTAGGGCCAACGGTCGGCCGCGGAGTCTGCGCGCGACACGTGGCCAAGCCAACGATCGGAAGGGGGCACCGGACTGTCCGGTGTGCACCGGACATGTCCGGTGCGCCAACGGCTCCCGCATCTGCAACGGTCGGCTTCGCCATTTAAGGAAAGGAATCGGGCACCGGACACTGTCCGGTGTGCACCGGACTGTCCGGTGCGCCCGACGACAGAAGGCAAAGATGGCCTTCCAGATTTGTTCTCAACGGCTCCTAGCTGCCTTGGGGCTATAAAAGGGACCCCTAGGCGCATGGAGGAGTACACCAAGCAACTCTTGAGCATTCTTGATCATCCACACTAAGTCTTTGCGCATTCGTTTGTGATTCTAAGTGATTCGAGCTCCGTTCTTGTGAGAAACTGTGAGATAGTCTTTGAGCTCGAATCTTGGCCGTGTGTGTGCGCGTTTCGCTGTGGATTTGTGTGTGTTGCTTCCCTCCCTTACTCCGTGCTTCTTTGTGAATCTTAAGTGTAAGGGCGAGAGACTCCAATCTGTGGAGATTCCTCGCAAGTGGGATAAAGATAAGCAAGGCAAAATACCGTGGTATTCAAGTGGGTCTTTGGACCGCTTGAGAGGGGTTGATTGCAACCCTCGTCCGTTGGGACGCCACAACGTGGAGTAGGCAAGTTTTGTACTTGGCCGAACCACGGGATAAATCACCGTGTCTATTTTGTGTTGAATTCTCTGTGATTGTCGTATTGTGCAAGATCTCCTCTTTAGCCACTTGGCAATTATTGTGCTAACCCCTAACAAGTTTTTGTGGCTATAAGTTAAGTTTTTACAGGATCACCTATTCACCCCCCCCCCCCCTCTAGGTGCTCTCAATTGGTATCAGAGCCGTTTCTCTTCACAAAGGGACTTACCGCCCGAAGAGATGGATCCTAAGGGGAAGGGAATAGTGATCAACGACAAGGAAAAGGAGTTCTTCGTCAACGACCCAAAAGATGACAAATCCAACGACTCCGGCTCGGGGCATAGACGGAAGGAAGGGAAGAAGAAGAAGACAAGGCGCATCAAGGAGATCATCTACTACGACGATAGTGATGAGTCTACCTCTTCCCAAAAGGATGATGACAACGACTACAAAAAGACGGTCAATTCGAACTTTTCATTTGATTATTCTCGTATTCAACATAGTTCGAATTCGCATTTGCTTTCCATTCCTCTTGGCAAACCTCCACACTTCGATGGGGAGGACTATGGATTTTGGAGTCACAAAATGCGTAGTCACTTATTCTCTCTCCATCCAAGCATATGGGAGATTGTGGAGAATGGAATGAAATTTGATAGCTCGGATAGCCCTATGCTTATAAATGAACAAATTCATAGAAATGCACAAGCTACTACTGTTCTCTTAGCGTCTTTGTGCAGGGAAGAGTACAATAAGGTGAGCGGCTTGGACAATGCCAAGCAGATATGGGATACCCTCAAGATCTCTCACGAGGGGAACGACATCACCATGCTCACCAAGATGGAGTTGGTGGAGGGCGAACTTGGACGATTCGCCATGATAAGGGGAGAGGAGCCAACTCAAACTTACAACCGGCTCAAGACCCTTATCAACAAAATAAGGAGCTACGGAAGCACGCGTTGGACGGATCACGACGTCGTCCGCCTAATGCTCAGGTCCTTTACCGTTCTTGATCCTCATCTCGTGAACAATATTCGTGAGAATCCTAGGTACACGATGATGACGCCCGAGGAAGTACTTGGAAAATTCGTGAGCGGGCGGATGATGATCAAGGAGGCAAGATACGTCGACGACGCGTTGAACGGTCCACTCCACGAGCCTCAACCCATTGCTCTAAAGGCAACGAGGAGCAAGGAGTCGCTACCTAGCAAGATGGCGCAAGTTGAAGCGGCCGGGCTCAATGATGAAGAGATGGCTCTCATCATCAAGAGATTCAAGACGGCGCTAAAAGGTCGAAAGGGACAGCCAAGCAAGGCCAAGACCAAGGGAAAGCGATCATGCTTCAAATGCGGTAAGCTTGGTCATTTTATTGCTAACTGTCCCGAAAATGATAGTGACCAGGAGCAAGGGAAAAATGGGAAGAGAGAGAACAAGAAGGTTTACAAGAAGGCCAAAGGCGAAGCACACCTTGGAAAGGAGTGGGATTCGGATTGCTCTTCGTCCGACTCCGACGACGAAGGACTCGCCGCCACTGCCTTCAACAAATCGGCTATCTTCCCCAACGAGCATCACACTTGCCTCATGGCAAGGGAAAAGAAGGTAATCACTTGTAATGCTAATACTTATGATTCTTCTAGTGATGATGAATCTAGTGAGGATGAAATTGATTACTCTAGTTTATTCAAGGGATTGGATAGAACTAAGATAGCTAAGATTAATGAATTGATCGATGCCTTAAATGAAAAGGATAGAATCTTAGAGAAACAAGAAGACCTTTTATATGAAGAACATGATAAATTTGTTAGTGCACAAAATTCACTTGCTCTAGAAGTTAAAAGAAATGGAATACTTTCTTGTGAACTTTCTACTTGTAATGAAACCATTTCTTCTTTAAAAGGTGAAATTAATGTTTTAACTGCTAAACTAGAAGTAGCAAGTAACTCGTGTGTTGAAAATATTACAATTTGCACTAGGTGTAAGGATTTTGATGTTAATGCTTGTAGTGAACACTTAGTTTCAATTTCAAAACTAAATGATGAAGTGGCTAGTCTTAATGCTCAACTTAAGACTAGCAAGAGTGAAGTTGATAAAATAAAATTTGCAAGGGATGCCTACACAGTGGGTAGACACCCCTCAATTAAGGATGGTCTTGGCTTCAAGAGAGAGGCCAAGAACTTAACAAGCCATAAGGCTCCCATCTTCGTCAAGGAGAAAGGGAAGGCCCCTATGTCTAGTAGTGTTAAAAGGAACCATGCTTTCTTGTACTATGATAGGAGACATGCTAGAAATGCTTATAATGATTTTGATTCACATGCTTATGATTCTTATGCTATGATTGCTTCTAGTTCTTCCTATAAGCATGATAGAGATATGTGTAGGAGAAATGTTGTGCATATGCCTAGGAGAAATTTTGCTCATGTTCCTAGGAAAGTTGTGAACAAACCTTCTACCATTTATTATGCTTGCAATGCTCCCTTTGCTATTTGTAGAAAGGGTAAGAAGGTAATTGCTAGGAAGTTAGGGGCAAAATGCAAGGGAGACAAAACTTGCATTTGGGTCCCTAAGGAAATTTGCACTAACCTTATAGGACCCAACAAGAGTTGGGTACCTAAGTCCCAAGCCTAAATTTGCCTTGCAGGTTTATGCATCCGGGGGTTCAAACTGGATTATCGACAGCGGATGCACAAACCATATGACGGGGGAGAAGAAGATGTTCACTTCCTACGTCAAGAATAAGGATTCCCAAGATTCAATTATATTCGGTGATGGGAATCAAGGCAAGGTAAAAGGGTTAGGTAAAATTGCAATTTCTAATGAGCATTCTATCTCTAATGTATTTTTAGTAGAGAGTCTTGGATATAATTTACTATCTGTTAGTCAATTATGTCATATGGGATATAACTGTCTATTTACAAATGTAGATGTGTCTGTCTTTAGAAGAAGTGATGGTTCACTAGCTTTTAAGGGTGTATTAGACGACAAACTTTATTTAGTTGATTTTGCAAGAGAAGAGGTCGGTCTAGATGCATGCTTAATAGCTAAGACTAGCATGGGCTGGCTGTGGCATCGCCGCTTAGCACATGTGGGGATGAAGAACCTTCACAAGCTTCTAAAGGGAGAACACGTGATAGGTTTGACTAACGTGCATTTCGAAAAAGATAGACCTTGTGCAGCTTGTCAAGCAGGTAAACAAGTGGGAGGAGCGCATCACGGCAAGAACGTGATGACCACTTCAAGACCCCTGGAGCTGCTGCATATGGACCTCTTCGGACCTGTCGCCTATCTGAGCATAGGAGGGAGTAAGTATGGTTTAGTTATTGTTGATGACTTTTCCCGCTTCACTTGGGTGTTCTTTTTGCATGACAAGTCTGAAACCCAAGGGACCCTCAAGCGCTTCCTCAGGAGAGCTCAAAATGAGTTTGAGCTCAAGGTGAAGAAGATAAGGAGCGACAATGGGTCCGAGTTCAAGAACCTTCAAGTGGAGGAGTTTCTTGAGGAGGAAGGGATCAAGCACGAGTTCTCCGCTCCCTACACACCACAGCAAAATGGTGTGGTAGAGAGGAAGAACAGGACGCTAATCGATATGGCGAGGACAATGCTTGGAGAATTCAAGACCCCCGAGTGTTTCTGGTCGGAAGCCGTGAACACGGCTTGCCACGCCATCAACAGGGTCTACCTTCATCGCCTCCTCAAGAAGACTTCGTATGAGCTACTAACCGGTAACAAACCCAATGTATCTTACTTTCGTGTATTTGGGAGCAAGTGCTACATTCTAGTGAAGAAAGGTAGAAATTCTAAGTTTGCTCCCAAAGCTGTAGAAGGGTTTTTGTTAGGTTATGACTCAAATACAAAGGCGTATAGAGTCTTCAACAAATCATCGGGTTTGGTTGAAGTCTCTAGCGACGTTGTATTTGATGAGACTAATGGCTCTCCAAGAGAGCAAGTTGTTGACTGTGATGATGTAGATGAAGAAGATGTTCCGACGGCCGCTATACGGACCATGACGATTGGAGAAGTACGGCCACAGGAACAAGATGAACGAGATCAACCTTCTTCCTCAACTATGGTGCATCCCCCAACCAAAGATGACGAACAGGTACCTCAAGTGGAGGCGCTTGATCAAGGGGGAGCACAAGATGATCAAGTAATGGAGGAAGAAGCGCAACCGGCACCTCCAACCCATGTTCGAGCGATGATTCAAAGGGATCATCCCGTTGACCAAATTCTGGGTGACATTAGCAAGGGAGTAACTACTCGTTCTCGATTAGTTAATTTTTGTGAGCATTACTCCTTTGTCTCTTCTATTGAGCCTTTCAGGGTAGAGGAGGCCTTGCTAGATCTGGACTGGGTGCTGGCCATGCAGGAGGAGCTCAACAACTTCAAGAGAAATGAAGTTTGGACGCTGGTGCCTCGTCCCAAGCAAAATGTTGTGGGAACCAAGTGGGTGTTCCGCAACAAACAGGACGAGCACGGGGTGGTGACGAGAAACAAGGCTCGACTTGTGGCAAAAGGTTATGCCCAAGTCGCAGGTTTGGATTTCGAGGAGACTTTTGCTCCTGTGGCTAGGCTAGAGTCAATTCGAATCTTGCTAGCATATGCCGCTCACCATTCTTTTAGGTTGTACCAAATGGATGTGAAGAGCGCTTTCCTCAATGGGCCAATCAAGGAGGAAGTGTACGTGGAGCAACCCCCTGGCTTCGAGGATGAACGGTACCCCGACCACGTGTGTAAGCTCTCTAAGGCGCTCTATGGACTTAAGCAAGCCCCAAGAGCATGGTATGAATGCCTTAGAGACTTTTTAATTGCTAATGCTTTCAAGGTTGGGAAAGCCGATCCAACTCTTTTTACAAAGACATGTGATGGTGATTTGTTTGTGTGCCAAATTTATGTCGATGACATAATATTTGGTTCTACTAACCAAAAGTCATGTGAAGAGTTTAGCAGGGTGATGACGCAGAAGTTTGAGATGTCGATGATGGGCGAGTTGAACTACTTCCTTGGGTTCCAAGTGAAGCAACTCAAGGACGGCACCTTCATCTCCCAAACGAAGTACACGCAAGATCTGCTAAAGCGGTTTGGGATGAAGGACGCCAAGCCCGCAAAGACTCCGATGGGGACCGACGGACACACCGACCTCAACAAAGGAGGTAAGTCCGTTGATCAAAAATCATACCGGTCAATGATAGGTTCTTTACTTTACTTATGTGCTAGTAGACCGGATATTATGCTTAGTGTATGCATGTGTGCTAGATTTCAATCCGATCCTAAGGAGTGTCACTTAGTGGCGGTGAAGCGAATTCTTAGATATTTGGTTGCTACGCCTTGCTTCGGGCTCTGGTATCCAAAGGGGTCTACCTTTGACTTAGTTGGATACTCAGACTCCGACTATGCTGGATGTAAGGTCGATAGGAAGAGTACATCAGGGACGTGCCAATTCTTAGGAAGGTCCCTGGTGTCATGGAACTCTAAGAAACAAACATCCGTTGCCCTATCTACCGCTGAGGCCGAGTACGTTGCCGCAGGTCAGTGTTGCGCGCAACTACTTTGGATAAGGCAAACCCTCCGGGACTTTGGCTACAATCTGAGCAAAGTCCCACTCCTATGTGACAATGAGAGTGCTATCCGCATGGCGGAGAATCCTGTTGAGCACAGCCGCACAAAGCACATAGACATCCGGCATCACTTTTTGAGAGACCACCAGCAAAAGGGAGATATCGAAGTGTTTCATGTTAGCACCGAGAACCAGCTAGCCGATATCTTCACTAAGCCTCTAGATGAGAAGACCTTTTGCAGGTTGCGTAGTGAGCTAAATGTCATAGATTCGCGGAACCTGGATTGAATTGTAGCATACATGTATTTATGCTTTTGATCATGTTCCTTTTTGCATTTTGTTGCTTATTATGGTGCTCAAGTTGTACAAACACTCCCTGGACCTCACAAGTCCGTTGCAAAGTGATGCACATGTTAAGGGGGAGATGTGTTACAACTTGACCCTTTGAGACTAACCATGTGCTTGAGTTGATGATTTAGTCTCGAAGGAGGATTGAAAGGAAAAAGGTGGACTTGGACCATGAAAGACTTCCACTGCACTCCGATGAGAGGGTAACTAATTCCAAGTTCATCTCATGAAATCTTATTGCCATTTGCTCTTAATTGAAGACTTTGGTGAGGCAATGGGGTTAAAGGGCCAAGATTGATCCCGTTTTGGTGCTTGATGCCAAAGGGGGAGAAAATAAAGGCCAAAGTGATAAATGGATCAGCTACCACTTGAGAGATTTTGAAAATAGTAGAATAGAGCTTTCTGGTTTGGCAAAACTCTTTTATTGTGTCTCTTGTCAAAAGTTGGCTTCTTGTGGGGAGAAGTGGTGATTATGGGATATAGGGGGAGTTTTTGAAATCTTTGATCAATCTCTTTTGGAACGACTCTATTTATGCTTCAACATGTGTGTTTGACTTAGAGATAGAGAATTGAGTTTGATTTGCAAAAACAAACCAAGTGGTGGCAAAGGATGATCCATATATGCCAAAAATGAATCAAAATAAATTTAAGTGTTATTTTAAGTGATTTTGCACTTGTTCTAGTTGCTTTATGTTGTGTTGGCATAAATCACCAAAAAGGGGGAGATTGAAAGGGAAATGTGCCTTTGGGCCATTTCTAAGTATTTTGGTGATTGAGTGCCAACTCAAGTGCTTAAATGTGAATTTATGCAATGGATGAATAAAGTGCAAATCAAGAGCAAAGGTATGTTTCTAAGTCTTAGTACATTGGTTTTGTGTACTAATATACTTGTCTAAGTATTGGAAACAGGAAGAAAAAGAAAAGGAAAGAGGTGGCTGTGTACAGCCAAGGGGCTGTTTCGGTCTGGGGCACCGGACTGTCCGGTGTGCCAGGTTGCCTCGGCCGAACAGGCCGCTCTCGGGAATTCGCCGACGGCGTACGGCTAAAATTCACCGGACTGTCCGGTGTGCACCGGACTGTCCGGTGAGCCAACGGTCGGCTAGGGCCAACGGTCGGCCGCGGAGTCTGCGCGCGACACGTGGCCAAGCCAACGATCGGAAGGGGGCACCGGACTGTCCGGTGTGCACCGGACATGTCCGGTGCGCCAACGGCTCCCGCATCTGCAACGGTCGGCTTCGCCATTTAAGGAAAGGAATCGGGCACCGGACACTGTCCGGTGTGCACCGGACTGTCCGGTGCGCCCGACGACAGAAGGCAAAGATGGCCTTCCAGATTTGTTCTCAACGGCTCCTAGCTGCCTTGGGGCTATAAAAGGGACCCCTAGGCGCATGGAGGAGTACACCAAGCAACTCTTGAGCATTCTTGATCATCCACACTAAGTCTTTGCGCATTCGTTTGTGATTCTAAGTGATTCGAGCTCCGTTCTTGTGAGAAACTGTGAGATAGTCTTTGAGCTCGAATCTTGGCCGTGTGTGTGCGCGTTTCGCTGTTGATTTGTGTGTGTTGCTTCCCTCCCTTACTCCGTGCTTCTTTGTGAATCTTAAGTGTAAGGGCGAGAGACTCCAATCTGTGGAGATTCCTCGCAAGTGGGATAAAGATAAGCAAGGCAAAATACCGTGGTATTCAAGTGGGTCTTTGGACCGCTTGAGAGGGGTTGATTGCAACCCTCGTCCGTTGGGACGCCACAACGTGGAGTAGGCAAGTTTTGTACTTGGCCGAACCACGGGATAAATCACCGTGTCTATTTTGTGTTGAATTCTCTGTGATTGTCGTATTGTGCAAGATCTCCTCTTTAGCCACTTGGCAATTATTGTGCTAACCCCTAACAAGTTTTTGTGGCTATAAGTTAAGTTTTTACAGGATCACCTATTCACCCCCCCCCCTCTAGGTGCTCTCAATTGGTATCAGAGCCGTTTCTCTTCACAAAGGGACTTACCGCCCGAAGAGATGGATCCTAAGGGGAAGGGAATAGTGATCAACGACAAGGAAAAGGAGTTCTTCGTCAACGACCCAAAAGATGACAAATCCAACGACTCCGGCTCGGGGCATAGACGAAAGGTGGGAAATGGCGGATGTGTGTAGACTATACTGGTCTAAACAAAGCATGTCCGAAGGTTCCCTACCCTCTGCCTCGCATCGATCAAATCGTGGATTCCACTGCTGGGTGCGAAACCCTGTCATTCCTTGATGCCTACTCAGGGTATCACCAAATCAGGATGAAAGAGTCCGACCAGCTCGCGACTTCTTTCATCACACCTTTTGGCATGTACTGCTACATTACTATGCCATTCGGTTTGAGGAACGCAGGTGCGACATACCAAAGGTGCACGAACCATGTGTTCGGAGAGCACATTGGTCGAACGGTCGAGGCTTACATCGATGACATCGTAGTCAAGACGAGGAAAGCCTCCGACCTCCTCTCTGACCTTGAAACGACATTCAAGTGTCTCAAAGCGAAAGGCGTAAAACTCAATCCCGAGAAGTGTGTCTTCGGAGTCCCCCGAGGCATGCTCCTGGGGTTCATCGTCTCCGAGCGGGGCATCGAGGCCAACCCGGAGAAAATCGCGGCCATGACCAACATGGGCCCCATCAAGGACTTGAAAGGAGTACAGAGGGTCATGGGATGCCTTGCGGCTCTGAGCCGTTTCATCTCGCGCCTCGGCGAAAGAGGCCTACCTCTGTACCGCCTCTTAAGGAAGGCCGAGCGCTTCACTTGGACCCCCGAGGCCGAGGAAGCCCTCGGGAACTTAAAGGCGCTCCTTTCAAGCGCGCCCATCTTGGTACCCCCCCGCTACGGGAGAAGCCCTCTTGATCTACGTAGCCGCAACCACTGAGGTGGTCAGCGCGGCGATCGTAGTCGAGAGACAAGAAGAAGGGCATGCATTGCTCGTCCAGAGGCCGGTCTACTTCATCAGTGAGGTACTGTCCGAGACCAAAATCCGCTACCCGCAAATTCAGAACTACTGTACGCGGTAATTTTGACGCGGCGAAAGTTGCGACACTACTTCGAGTCTCATCTGGTGACTGTGGTGTCATCCTTCCCCTGAGGGAGATCATCCAGTGCCGAGAGGCCTCGGGCAGGATCGCAAAGTGGGCGGTGGAGATCATGGGCGAGACAATCTCGTTCGCCCCTCGGAAGGCCATCAAGTCCCAAGTCCTGGCGAACTTTGTGGCTGAATGGGTCGACACCCAGCTTCCAGCAGCTCCGATCCAACCGGAACTCTGGACCATGTTTTTCGACGGGTCATTGATGAAAACATGAGCGGGCGCGGGCCTGCTCTTCATCTCACCCCTCGGGAAGCACCTCCGCTACGTGTTGCGCCTCCATTTCCCGACGTCCAACAACGTGGCCGAGTACGAGGCTCTGGTTAACGGGTTGCGCATCGCCATCGAGCTAGGGGTCCGGCGCCTCGACCCTCGGGGCAACTCGCGGCTTGTCATCGACAAAGTCATGAAGAACTCCCATTGCTGCGACCTGAAGATGGAAGCCTACTGCGATGAGGTTCGGCGCCTGGAGGACAAGTTCTACGGGCTCGAGCTCAACCACATCGCTCGACGATACAACGAGACTGCGGACGAGCTGGCTAAGATAGCCTCGGGGCGGACAACGGTTCCTCCGGACGTCTTCTCCCGAGACCTACATCAACCCTCCGTCAAGACCGACGACACGCCCGAGCCCGAGGAGGCCTCGGCTCAGCTCGAGGCACCCTCGGCCCCCGAGGGTGAGGCACTGCGCGTCGAGGAAGAGCGGAATGGGGTCACGCCTAATCGAAACTGGCAGACCACGTACCTGCAATATCTCCACCGAGGAGAGCTACCCCTCGACAGAGCCGAAGCGGCGACTGGCACGGCGCGCCAAGTCGTTCGTCTTGCTGGGTGACGGAAAGGAGCTCTACCACCGCAGCCCCTCAGGCATCCTCCAGCGATGCATATCCATCGCCGAAGGTCAGGAGCTATTACAAGAAATACACGCGGGGGCTTGCGATCACCACGCGGCACCTCGGGCCCTCGTTGGAAACGCCTTCCGACAGGGTTTCTACTGGCCAACCGCGGTGGCCAACGCCACTAGGATTGTACGCACCTGCCAAGGGTGTCAATTCTACGCAAGGCAGACGCACCTGCCCGCTCAGACTCTGCAAACAATACCCATCACCTGGTCGTTTGTTGTGTGGGGTCTGGACCTCGTCGGTCCCTTGCAGAAGGCACCCGGGGGCTACACGCACCTGCGGTCGCTATCGACAAATTCTCCAAGTGGATTGAGGTCCGACCCCTAAACAGCATCAGGTCCGAACAGGCGGTGGCGTTCTTCACCAACATCATCCATCGCTTCGGGGTCTCGAACTCCATCATCACCGACAACGGCACCCAGTTCACTGGCAGAAAGTTCCTGGACTTCTGCGAGGACCACCATATCCGGGTGGACTGGGCCGCCGTAGCTCACCCCATGACGAATGTGTAGGTAGAGTGTGCCAACGACATGATTCTACAGGGACTCAAGCCGAGGATCTACAACGACCTCAACAAGTTCGGCAGGCGATGGATGAAGGAACTCCCCTCGGTGGTCTGGAGTCTGAGGACGACGCCAAGCCGAGCCACGGGCTTCATGCCGTTTTTTCTAGTCTATGGGGTCGAGGCTATCTTGCCCACAGACTTAGAATACGGCTCCCCGAAGACGAGGACATACGACGCCCGAAGCAACCAGACCAACCGAGAAGACTCATTGGACCAACTGGAAGAGGCTCGGGACATGGCCTTACTACACTCGGCGCGGTATCAGCAGTCCCTGCGACGCTACCACGTCCGAGGGGTTCGGTCCCGAGACCTCCAGGTGGGCGACTTGGTGCTTTGGCTACGACAAGACGCCCGAGGGCGCCACAAGCTCACACCTCCCTGGGAAGGGCCGTTCATCATCGCCAAGATTTTGAAGCCCGGAACATACAAGCTGGCTAACAGTCAAGGCGAGGTCTACAGCAACGCTTGGAACATCCGACAGCTACGTCGCTTCTACCCTTAAGATGTTTTCAAGTCGTTCATATACCTCATTTACATACACAAATAAAGCCTAACCATCAAGGGAGGGTCAGCCTTGCCTCGGCAAAGCCCGACCCTCCCTCGGGGGCTAGAAGGGGGGAACCCCCTCTGCGTCAAAATTTTCCTCAAAAAAAGTCTTTCTGCCAGAACATCTTTCGTGCTTTTCAACTACTTCGATAGTGGGATCCTGAAAACGACGGAGTACATGTAAGCGGCAAGGCCGACCGAGTCGAGGGACTCCTACGCCTCCGGGATACGGATACCTCACTCATCACCTTCTGCGATAAGTAACTCACGCTCGGATAAGCGATTCCGCTGGTCGAACAAGTCTTAACGCTCCAAAACGTTTTCTGCCGAAACGATTTTTCGTGCCTTCTCGACTATATCGATAACAGAATCCTACGGACGAGTAAGAGTACACGTAAGCGGCAAGGCTGACCGAGCCGAGGGACTCCTACGCCTCCGGGATACAGATACCTCACTCATCACCTTCCGTGAAAAGTAACTCTCGCTCGGATAAACGATTCTGCTACCGACGAACAAGTCCTGATACTCGAAATAAGGGGAAAAGAAACGCAGCTTTACAACACGACGACAGTATGTTTGGGCCTCGGCGGCCGCGAAAAAACATATGCATACTGTTGGGGACTTGTTCTTAAATGCTATGAGTTAAGAACAAGGCAACATAGAAAATGTTAAACATTAAGGTCCTTCGTCCTTCGAAGCATTATTTCCCTTAGGATATAACGGTTCCCGGACGAAGGTCATGAAGGATTAACCGTCATCATTATAATATACATTAGTAAAAGATGAAGCGTATGAAACATAAAAGATAGCGTGAGTAATCGTTTAACATTATTTATTTAACTTTATTAACTCATCATAAAGGAATAGAAACAATATTGAATTATAAATGTACCTTCGGCTTGAAGGGAAATGAAAATACAAGTGTGACGCAAAAGCAAATGCCAAGTCCGCGTGAACAGTACGGGGGTACTGTTCACCTATTTATAGGCACGGGGTACAACCCATACAAAATTACATACATGCCCTTTACATTTGGTGATAATTCTATAGCATTCTATCGAGGTCTAAATGGCCTTTTCATCTTTAAGTCGGTTCCCCTTTCTGCCAGCATGCCGAAGCTTTCCTGCTTCACAGCTTCGGCACTGTGTCAACCTTCGTATCTTTTGAGCTTCTCCCTTTCTGATTCAAGTCCGAAGATACCTGTTCACACATTATACTCCAGAAACATTGTTAAATCATGTTTTTGAGGACCTTCGGAAGCCGAAGGCCCCCAACAGTAGCCCCTCGCAATATTAATTTGTTTGAAATAATAAATTCAGATTGCGATATGAACGAAGGCTTTATGCCGAAGGTCCGAAAAAACACCTTCCCTTTGCTAGAATAGCAACATTCAATGACAAGTGGGGTCTTTCAACTTTCAACGCATCAAGCGTATAAATACGGCCATACCGCAAACTTATTTTGCACGCTTTCTTGCCAACCACTCCTGCTCACTCATTTTTTAGCTCTTGTGCACTGTGGTCTGCTAAGTTTTTAGCTTTGCAGCTTCGGCTTTTTAGAAACAGTTTTTTAGCGCTTCCGAAGATGTCTGAAGCTGCTGAGAAGGCTGCTGCTGAGATGAAGCTGAGTCTTGATGAAGAGAAGAACCTAGGGTTTCTTATAGCGATGTCGAAGTCCAACACAGAAAAGATTACCAAGGAAATTCTGGAGGGGCTGTCTGAAGATACTGGTGATAGTGAAAGTTATGATATGGACAGCGGTGGCGAAGACTCCGAAGATCGCCCCTGGCGACCAAGCCATTCAGTTTATGGTAAATCGACCATCAAAGAGAATCATCTTGTTAATATGAGAGGAAGGTATTTCCGGGATCTGTCTATTGTGAGGGCGGACGAAGGGGAAAAAACTTGTCCACACCCTGAAGAAAATGAAGTTGTGGTGTACCGAAGCTTTTTGAAAGCTGGATTGCGATTCCCCTTGAGCAGCTTCGTCGTGGAGGTGTTGAAAATCTTCGAAGTCTATCTTCATCAACTTACTCCCGAGGCAATTATAAGGCTAAATATCTTCGTGTGGGCCGCGAGGAGTCAAGGTCTGGAGCCTGACGCAAGAAGCTTTTGTAATGTTCATGAATTATTATATGAAACAAAGCCTTGGGGCAAAGAACAGTACCATAACAACTTTGGCTGCTACAGCTTCGTTTCTCGGTCCGGGGCAAGCTGTCCCGTACCAACCTTTCGGAAGAGATGGCCCGGGGATTGGATGACAGAATGGTTTTATGTGAAGAATGACTTATCAGCACGAGAAGACATCAAAGGTATAATTATGCGTCCTATTTGGCAAAGCTTCGGCCTTCGGAGGCCGAAGGTTGAAATGAACGAAGCCGCCGAAGAGTGCCAAAGAGCCTTCGGCGTTGTCTGCTCTTTTATAGGAACAAGGGACTTAGTACAAGAACATATCGCCTTCAGGGTGTGGCCGCTTGCTGAGAAATGGGAAATGCCACAAGAAACCATAAAAGAGGCCGACGAAGGTGAGCTTGTGAGACTGAAGTACACGTTCAAATTTGGAGATAAATTTATTGAGCCAGATGATGAGTGGTTGAAAAGCATTGACAATTTAAGTGATGAGCTACTCGGGACCTACTCGAAGGCTGAAGATAATGCAATGTCAGCAGCCTTCGGAGGCCGAAAAAAGAAGAGACTGAATCGGGTATTTGATGCCATTGGGTTTATCTACCCTGATTACTGCTATCCCATTCGAAGGCAGAAGAGAAAAAACACAATCTCTGCAAAAGAAGAAGCTGCAGCTGCTCCCAGCGAGCCAGAACCCAAAAGGAAAAAGATAAAGGTTCTTACGCAACGGCCTCGTTATATTGAACCAGCTTCGGTGCCGGAGTTTACCGGGAAGACTTCTTCAGCCACCGAAGCTGAAAAACTAATTGAGCCAGCCTTGTTG
This sequence comes from Zea mays, assembly GCF_902167145.1. Lineage (NCBI taxonomy): Eukaryota > Viridiplantae > Streptophyta > Magnoliopsida > Poales > Poaceae > Zea > Zea mays. The sequence continues at coordinate 39,423,890 of NC_050104.1, read as the reverse complement.
CCAGAGATCGCAGAAACGGCCGAAGTGCCACCAAAGATAGAATCAGAACAATCAAACATTTTGTTGTCAGAAACAAAAGAGAAAACCGAAGCGCCGCTCACAGAAAAAATTGAGGAGGTAAGAGAAGCAACTGAGGGCTCCAAAACATTAGAAGTTTTGAGTCCTACAGCAATTATTGGGACAGCAAAAAACCAAAAGGGGCCATCAGTGACCCCAAAAAGGAAAAGAATGGTAAATGTACTAGACGTCTTGGAGACAATTAAGTCTTCAAGCACAATTCCAAAAAAGAGTGTTGAAGTTGCTGAAGCTTCTACTGAAGCTTCGGCTCAACAAGCTGAAGCTGAAGCTGGGCCTTCAGAGCCCTTCAAAGAACATCCTTTTGAAGCCGAAGCAGTAAAAATTCCGGAACCAATATTAGTTGAAGAAACGGACACCGTCATCCCCGAAGCACCTGCCGGCATGCATGATTACATCATACGACATGCTTCGGGGAAAAAGCTATCTGAGGAAGAAACTCATGAGGCCAACCATTATGCAAAGGAGCTGAAATATCCGAAGGGGGCAGTAATATTCAATGGAACAAAGGAAGATGACTTCTTATACTGCCTGCCTGATAACAAAGAGCTATCCGTCTGCCGAGAGATGGCGAGAAGCATAGGCTTTCCGAAGCTTGAAGCTGGGTTAAGTGCCATGACGAAAGAGGATCTCGCAGACAGCCTCGCGTACAACAGCCTGAAGGTACGGGAATTAAACACTTGAGAAAAAACCCCCTATCTTTTTTTTACGCAACTCATTCCTTTTTTCTTATATAAATTCTTTTTTCATATAGGGCCTGATCCTAAGCAACGCGTTACGAGCGCAAAAGAGCGCCGAAGATGAAAGTTATGAAATTGCGTTTAATAATTTACGCTCCGAAGTTATCAAACTGAGAAACGAAGCTTTGGAAAAAGATAAAATTTTACTTACACTGGTAGATAAAGTGAAAAAAGACGAAGCTGCTTCAAAGGCCCAGGCCGAAGCTCAAAAATGCGAGATTAAAGATCTTCAGAAACAGCTGGCTAGAGCTAAAGAGGAGCGCGCGCTTGAGGAAACGAAACGAGAACTTAGTGATTTTATGGTCAACAAATTGGAATCAAAAGTTAAGGAGCTTCGCACATCTCAGGGGAAATGCTATGTCAAATCTGTAGAATGTGTGAATAAAATTAAATCCAGCTTCGCCAGCGTAGGCGCCTTTTCCAGCGAAGAGAACTTCTCTCGAGGCAATCCCGAAGGTCCGCTGGAATGGATTAGCCACGAAGCAGAGGCCTTCGAAGAGATTCTGAACAGTCGTGGCGACATATGTGCTTTTTCGGGCGCCAGAGGGATTGCTTCCGTCTTAGAGAAGAAAGGTTGCGAACATGTAAAATTTTTAGCTCAATCCGAAGCTACCTTATCTACCGAAGACATCAAGGACCCCTCGGCCGAAGCGAGCGTGGTTGGTGGCAAATTTTTTACTGATATCTGGAACGACGGCGGCCGAGGAATGGCGCGAGAGATCATTGAAAGAAGCGAAAAAGGCATTCACGATGCTAGAAGAGTAGCAGACGCTGCCGAAAGGAGTAGGGAGCCCGAAGGACAGTTAGGTACCAACTAGTCGTTCTTGTTGCGTTGTAATTTTCATTTTAAACTTTGCTCACGATTTGTAAAAATACTGAAGAAGTGTTCTCTACGCTCAGAAACTGTTGGACGATCTGCCGACTCCCACACAAAAGGGGATGAAGAAATTAATCAAATGGCCAAAACTATCATGGACAAGGTTGTTGACCAACTTCTGAATGAAGCCGCCGAAGCAGTGTTGAGGGAAGATTAGGTGCTATTTGGAAAAAACATTTAAAGTGTAATCTATGCAACACTTTGTACATTTGAATGTAATATACAAGTCTCTTTTCATTATTGAATTCTTTACGATGCATGAAACTTTAAATACATACCACTTTTGAGCCTTCGGCGAAAAAAACACCTTCCCTTCTTTTCATGCGTCGTGAAGAAGATAGCCTTCGTCAAAATTATTCTGATGAATGACATCGATGCCTCGTGAAAACATTTTCCGAAGCTATTTTCCGAAGCTATGGAACTTTGATATTGATCTGATAAAGTTCGCCCATGTTTCGTAAAAATATTCCCCGAAACTGTATTCCGAAGCTATACAATTTCAATATCACTTTTTCAAAGCATCCCTTCGAAGGTTGAGAGTGTCCCCTTCTCTTGCCAAATGCGATATGATGTATGATGCTTATGCTATGCAAAATGATGTGATGATGTTATGTTATGCATGTGACATGTGTTCCGAAGATACACATAAAATATATTCGTAAGCTCTGCATTCCCTTAGGAACGTCTTTGGAGCTTCTTCGTCTTTTACTTAGACGGCATCAGCGTTGACTTTTCGCTGTAAGCCTCCCTTAGGAGCTTCTTCGTCTTTTACTTAGACGGTATCAGCGTTGACTTTTCGCTGTAGGCTCTGCATTCCTTTAGGAACGACTTCTGAGCAGAAAACTTACGCTGCGCTCCCTTTGGAACGACTTTTTGTGACTTTATAAACTTACTCTGCGTTCCTTAGAACGACTTTTTGTTACCCCGAAGGATTTTTAGTCCGAAGGTCCTTCTTGGTAATGGAAGAAATTTTAGGCTTCGGCAACTTAGGCCTGTGAATCAAATAAATTTTTCTCGTGGAAACAACGAAATTATTACATGGAAACTATTAATGTTTTTTGCTTCACAGAAAACAAAACTGAATAGAAAAGACTGCTATCAAAGGTAGGATATGTCAATAAATGTGCTTCGACTCTGGCACAGTGCTGTTGACTGTGCGAGCTTCGGACTGTTCTCTGAAGTCCCTCTGCTGTGGAGCGTATTGACTCCCTTCTGGCTGTTGACCTTGCTGCAATGGAGGTGGAGGCGGAAGCTGCTGCCAGGAAGCTTGAGGTTGACTTGCCGAAGCTACAGAAGCCGCAGGGTGGTTGTCTATGTATTGTGGGACATAAGGCGGATGAAACGAAGCAGTATGCATAACCTGCTTCGACTGAGCTTGTTGAGATGCAGCTTCGGCTAGTTCCTTTTGCTTCTGGATTGTAACATGGCACGTCCTAGTGGTGTGGCCCTTGCCCTCTCCACAGAATAGGCAAAACAGTCTCCTTGGCTGATCTCCGAATCTTCCGCCGAAGCCCCTGGCGCCTCTGCCTCTTGGAGCTGGTGGCCGAAAGGAAGTTTGTTGTTGCCCCGAAGCCTGTGAAGAGCACTGCGGCCTGTTTTGCTGACTCCCCTTATCATCATTCTGAGTGCTGTGAATGGAACGGACATGCCTCGGGTAGTATCTCCCTCCGAAGCCCCTGGTCATCTCAGAAAATCTGAAGGCCTCCTCCCTTCTCTGGCGAAAGTCATTGTCGGCACGAATGTACTCATCCATCTTTTGGAGCAATTTCTCCAAGGTCTGAGGAGGCTTCCGAGCAAAGTATTGAGCTGCAGGTCCAGGACGAAGCCCCTTGATCATGGCTTCGATAACGATTTCATTGGGCACCGTTGGTGCCTGCGCCCTCAATCGTAAGAACCTTCGGACATACGCCTGAAGGTATTCTTCGTGATCCTGAATACACTGGAAGAGGGCTTGAGCTGTAACCGTCTTCGTTTGAAATCCTTGAAAGCTGGTCAGTAACATATCCTTCAGCTTCTGCCATGAAGTGATTGTTCCTGGCCGAAGGGAGGAATACCAGGTCTGAGCAACATTCCTGACGGCCATGACGAAAGACTTCGCCATGACTGCAGCGTTGCCCCCGTACGAAGACACTGTTGCTTCGTAGCTCATCAAGAATTGCTTCGGGTCGGAGTGGCCGTCAAACATGGGGAGCTGGGGTGGCTTATAGGATGGAGGCCAAGGAGTAGCCTGCAGCTCAGCAGACAGAGGAGAAGCATCATCAAAAACAAAATTTCCCTGATGGAAATTATCATACCAGTCGTCTTCGTTGACGAAGCCCTCCTGATGAAGGTCTTTCTGATGAGGCCTTCTGTTCTGCTCATCGTGAGTGAGATGGCGAACTTCCTCAGAAGCTTCGTCAATTTGCCTTTGCAACTCAGCTAGGCGGGCCATCTTCTCCTTCTTCCTCTGCACTTGTTGATGTAGCATCTCCATCTCTCTGATTTCTTGGTCTAGCTCTTCTTCCTCAAGCGTCGGGCTAACAGCTTTTCTCTTCTGGCTTCTGGCCTCCCGAAGAGAGACGGTCTCCTGGTTGTGGTCCAGCGGTTGTAATGCTGCAGCCCCAGCCGCTGAAGCTTTCTTCGGCGCCATAGCGAAGGTCTATAGCTTCCGAAGGTGTTCACGAAGACTCGAAGTGGAAGTGAGTTCACCGGAGGTGGGCGCCAATGTTGGGGACTTGTTCTTAAATGCTATGAGTTAAGAACAAGGCAACATAGAAAATGTTAAACATTAAGGTCCTTCGTCCTTCGAAGCATTATTTCCCTTAGGATATAACGGTTCCCGGACGAAGGTCATGAAGGATTAACCGTCATCATTATAATATACATTAGTAAAAGATGAAGCGTATGAAACATAAAAGATAGCGTGAGTAATCGTTTAACATTATTTATTTAACTTTATTAACTCATCATAAAGGAATAGAAACAATATTGAATTATAAATGTACCTTCGGCTTGAAGGGAAATGAAAATACAAGTGTGACGCAAAAGCAAATGCCAAGTCCGCGTGAACAGTACGGGGGTACTGTTCACCTATTTATAGGCACGGGGTACAACCCATACAAAATTACATACATGCCCTTTACATTTGGTGATAATTCTATAGCATTCTATCGAGGTCTAAATGGCCTTTTCATCTTTAAGTCGGTTCCCCTTTCTGCCAGCATGCCGAAGCTTTCCTGCTTCACAGCTTCGGCACTGTGTCAACCTTCGTATCTTTTGAGCTTCTCCCTTTCTGATTCAAGTCCGAAGATACCTGTTCACACATTATACTCCAGAAACATTGTTAAATCATGTTTTTGAGGACCTTCGGAAGCCGAAGGCCCCCAACACATACTATAGACAAACTGATCATGCAGGTTCAGACATCAATAGGGGGGCAGCAGCACCCTCGGCGTCGACTCCACCTTCGGCGGAATCCAACCCGGCCTCGGACGGCGACACGGTCGGAGGATCTCCCCCTCGAAGGAAGACGTCAGCACCGCACCTGGGCCATCGCCGCCAGGGTCTCCTTCAGAAACTCGGCCCAAGCAGACGGCTTGATCAGCCGCCCCGTAGCCTCAGCCAGCTGTCCCCCGAGGACATCAGCCCGGCTCATGGCCTCGGCAACCCGACTCCGGCATTGGTCCCGCCAGTGGACGACCCGGCCAGGTTCCAGCCGCCGCTGCTACACCTCCTCGGCCTGGGAAGTCACCTGCTCCTAGGCCGACGAAGTTTTCTTTTCGAGCCAACTCCGCCTCTGTCTATGCTGACACCGCTGCCTCCGGCTCCGGCTCATCGCAGAGCAGCCGAGGTTTTCCTTTAACTAAACAAGAGAGGCCTTGTGTGGCAAGGTCGTCCGAGCCGAGGGACTCCTACGCCTCCGGGATACGGATACCTCACTCGTCACCTTCCGCACGGGGCAACTCGCACTTGGTTAAGCGACCCAGCTAGCCGACAGGCGAGTCCTACTGCTCGAAATGAGAAAGAAACACAGTATTGCGCTCAAATACCTCAGTGTTCAGGCCCCGACAGCCACAATGAATAGACACCGGCACTCAAGGTGCCATTACAAACGGAACTCCGGTTCCACCCCCGCAGGTACGAACAACCCCCCACATTGGAGGGCCTGCGGGACGACAAAATCCCAGGTGGCTCGCCGCCGCCCGCTCCGGCTCAGCTCGCCCTCCACCCAGCAAGGATGATGAAGATCCTTGAAGCTGAGGGCGGGGCAGAGGTCGCAGCCCGTCTTGCTTCTCCCCACCATCAAACTGGTGGTCACCGTCTTGGGTGACCATCGGCGAGGGGATGCAGCCGGGCTGCCTGATGAAAATCCTTGAAGCCGAGCGATGGCTGAAAGGTACCAACTTCCGTGAAGTTGCGCTCCTCCAACGACAACAAGACGAAAGCGACACGGGCGCTCCCCATCCGGGGGCTCGGAAGGTGGAAGGACGCGATGCATGAGGGGAATGCGAAGGCATGGCTGCCATCCAAGGGGGTCGCCCCCTTTTTAAAGGCGACTCTCCCCACTTGCGTCCTCAGGCGTCACGGACTAAGTCTTCACCAACACGCTCCAAGGTCCTCCCCCTACGACGCGGGGGCTGGGTCCCACGCATCATGCAAGCTGGCCCAGGACAGAAGAAGCCAAACCGCCGCGCGCGGAGCGCGTAACTGCCCAGCGGTTACAAGCGCTCCTCCATCTTCACCTAAACCAGCGGGCGAAAGGGCGGACCGCCATGCAGGCGGCATGCAACTGCATCAAGGGGATGCACCTTTTCGACTTCGACGCGTCCAGCATGGAGGCCCAGGCCCACACGTCAGGTAACCGGCGCGCCGGTTACTACGTGCGAGAAACTGCACCGCCGCTTGCGCCAGTACCGCGCCTTCTTGACTGCGGGACCGGTGCCGCGACTCGAGGCGACCCTGCGCATGGCCCAACAGTGCCAACCGAGCACATCGGTCACGGGTCAGTCAGCCGCAGGAGAAGGCGCGACGGTCGATAGGCCAAAAGTGGGCCGGCAGTAATGGTGGCGGCAGGCAGGCGGAAGCAGCAGTCAAATCGTCTGCAGGCTCACGTCCCCTCCTGGGACAGCGAGAGAGCCCTCTCCCACGGCGTGAAGACGACGCGCCCGTGTTCCGTTCCTCGAACGGCTCGCGCATGCACAACGGCTGCCCCACGAACCACTCGTCCTGTCGCATTAACTCCGCGGCAGGGCAGGCGACACCTTTGGCAGGCGAAGCGGGCGACGCTTCACCTCTGCCAAGATGACCGCGTCAAAAAAGGTGCGCCACGTCGTTCAATTTCGTATCCTTTTCCTCTTCCCCTTTCTCTCTCTTGCTACAGGGATAGGGAAAGGGGATACTCCGAAAGGGATCCTTCTTCGCGAAGGAAGCGGGCCCCGAGCCCTCCTACTGATCAGAGATTCGAAGGCTGGCCCCTCGGAAGGGTTCGACAGCCGCCTCAGAGCACTCGGGCTCCGCGCCCACTACTGGTCAGAGGTTCGAAGGCTGGCCCCTCGAAAGGGTTCGACAGCCACCTCAGGCCACTCGGGCTCCGCGCCCACTACTGATCAGGGGTTCGAAGGCTGGCCCCAAAGGGTTCGACAGCCGCGTCAGAACACGCAGCGCGAGGGATGACTCTGGGTATGTCTGATACATGGCTGAGGCTCGGGCTACGCTCCCGAGGTACCCTAGGACATTTCTGATACCAGCAGGAGCGATTCTGTAACGGAATCCCATCAGAGGGAGGCATCGAGCCCTCGGACCCAATCAAACGGGACCGGGTCCGGCAAATCACCTGCATGTACTTTTGGAGCGCGCCTCTGGGCCACTAGCCGACCCTATCGAACGGGGCACGGGCGTCCACTCGGATCACCCGTTAGCAACTCACTAGAGACACCATGTTCGGCGCCCTCCGAGGGCAACATGGCGCTTCCCCCCTCCTCCTTGCGGAAAGGCGATGAAGGGGCGTATGAAAAAAGCCGAGTCAGTCCTTGACCGTCCTCTCGCTCTGTGCGGAGGCTCGGGGGCTGCTCTCGCAAACCCGTCTCCGGCCAAACCGTTAACGGCGTCAACATACCAGCCCGAGAACTCGTAACCTGACTATGCACCCGGGCTACGACCAGTTCGCATGAGAGAACAATCAGACCGGCCGAGGCATCACGAAAGGCATTAAGACCTCGAAGGAGTCAAACCACTCCTCCGAGGCCTCGGTGGCTACACCCGGCGGGTGCGCTCGCGCGCACCCACTGGAACAAAATGCAACCGAGAGAGGCCGGTCCCCTTGCAGAAAAGTGCGATGAAGCCTCCAAGCGAGTACCCACACTCCCTTTGAGGCTTGGGGGCTACTGTCGGGGACCATAATTAGGGGTACCCTCGAGCCTCTTAAACTCGGCTGGTAAACACCATCAGCACAAAGCTGCAAAGGCCTGATGGGCGCAACACAGGACAAAGCTCTGTCCGCTCAAGGGACACGATCTCGCCTCGCCCGAGCCTAGCCTCGGGCAGGAACAGCAGACCCAGGAAGATTCGCGCCTCGCCCGAGGGCCTCCTCAAGCAACGGGTGCACCTCTGACTCGCCCGAGGCCCAACTCGGGCAAGCTTCGCGGAGAAGCAACCTTGGCCAAGATCGCCTCGCCAGCCGACCGGATCGCAGGAGCATTCAATGCAAGGATCGCCTGACACCTTATCCTGACACGCGCTCTTCAGTCGACAGAGCCGAAGTGACCGCAGTCACTTCGCCCCTCCACTGGCTGACCTGACAGGAAAACAGCGCCGCCTGCGCTGCTCCGACTGCCGTGCCACCCGTCAGGGTGAGGCTGACAGCCGCCAAGTCCGGTCTCAGGCGCCATAGGAAGCTCCGCCTCGCCCGACCCCAGGGCTCGGACTCTACCTCGACCTCGGACGACGGACTCCGCCTCGCACGACCCCAGAGCATGGACTCAACCTCGACCTTGGACGACGGATTCCGTCTCGCCCGACCCCAGGGCTCGGACTCAACCTCGACCTCGGACGACGGTCTCCGCCTCGCCCGACCCCAGGGCTCGGACTCAGCCTCAACCTCGGAGGAGCATGTTGGGCAGCTCGGTGCAGGACTTCATGACCGCATGTGACTACTGCCTCTCCGATTGCTCCGATGGTTGCGATTTTCGAAGCAGCGCACCGAGCTGCCCAACATGCTCCTCCAAGGTCGAGGCTGAGTCCGAGCTCTGGGGTCGGGCGAGGCGGAGACCGTCGTTCGAGGTCGAGGCTGAGTCCGATCCCTAGGGTCGGGCGAGGCGGAGACCATCGTCCGAGGTCGAGGTTGAGTCCGAGCCCTGGGGTCGGGCGAGGCGGAGCTTCCTATGGCGCCTGAGGCCGGACTTGGCGGCTGTCAGCCTCACCCTGACGGGTGGCACAACGGTCGGAGCAGCGCAGGCGGCGCTGTTTTCCTGTCAGGTCAGCCAGTGGAGGGGCGAGGTGACTGCGGTCACTTCGGCTCTGTCGACTGAAGAGCGTGCGTCAGGATAAGGTGTCAGACGATCCTTGCATTGAATGCTCCTGCGATTCGGTCGGCTGGCGAGGCGATCTTGGCCAAGGTTGCTTCTCCGCGAAGCCTGCCCGTGCTGGGCCTCGGGCGAGTCGGAGGTGCGCCCGTTGCTTGAGGAGGCCCTCAGGCGAGGCGCGAATCTGCCTGGGTTTGTTGTTCCTGCCCGAGGCTGGACTCGGGCGAGGCGAGATCGTGTCCCTTGAGCGGACAGAGCTTTGTCCTATGTTGCGCCCATCAGTCCTTTGCAGCTTTGTGCTGATGGTGTTTACCAGCCGAGTTTAAGAGTCTTGGGGTACCCCTAATTATGGACCTCGACAACGGTCTTGATAAGTTTGACCCTCAGTATCTCCTTTTCGATAATTGGTTGAGTGGGAAGAACACACGTGAGCGTTTTAATTACTATCCCTCGAACCCACTAACAGTCGCGAAGGAAGAGAAGAACATTTCCACGGAACGACCGGAGTATCCGCCTCGGTGTGCTGCAAGGTAGAAAATGTGTTTAAAATGCAAGGTAAATTCATCTGCTCCTCTGGCATGCATACGCACACATGCATGTTGGTGGGACCAAACGGCTACATATGTGTATACGGCCGGACCACACTGATAAGAAGGAAACGAAAGGCAGCAGAGAAGCAAGCAAAGGCGAGACGAGTATAGTACAACTGCACGTACATAAGCGTGTGCATTCCTGATTCTTGCCTTGGTGAGCACATCCAGGTACACGGTCCCCCCGCTTCTGTTTTGCTCTGTTCGTAGACGTATTTACCTGTATGTACAATTGTACATACTCTAGTTTTAGTCTTCACGCGGCATATGTATGTATGAATCGAAACCGCGAGCTCTGGTTTCTTCGTGACGACAGAATGACTATTGGCGCGTTTTCATTCATCCATCGAATTTGAAGTCATAAACACGTGCCTTCTCGTTGTGGCAGATAGTAGTCGTATCGATCTTCCAAACTACACGTGTGTTTAGAATCACTCAGTTTTTAAGAAACTGGTTTATAGAAATTAAGGTGGTTCCAAAATATACTAATTTATAATTTAATTTATAGAAATTAGATTATTAGTTTCTTAAAAACTAGAAAGCTAGTAACTAAAGAAAATAAAAATTGGTTTCTTAAAAACTAACCATTTCTAGCCTGCTAGCTCGGTCTACCCAAATTCCAATTCCAGAGAGTTTAGCGAAGGCGAGTACGAACAGTACACGATTCCTTCTATAGTTCTTCTGGAAGAGCATGCACACAAGTACATGTATCTTAAACTAATAAATAGAGACCCCAGGACTGTTGTTTATGTATAGTATACGTATGTATCTTGAAAAATGTTTAAAAGATAACAACCAATAACAACATTATCATGGAACGTTCGTTGAGCGGAAATGGTCAGCGAGATTATGAGGGGGTATGACTATGAGGCGCGCTGGTGCTCGTCAGTGGTCACGCTTGTTGAACACTCGTCTATGTTTGCTTCACACGATCTTTGACACGCAATGGTCTGTCACGTTGCCTTTTCTTTTTGAAAAAAGCTTTTCCTTTTTATTTATATTCTTTAGAATGTGGTGTGCGCTGCCTCTGCCTGCCTGCTTGTCGGCGTGAAGCACCGCCGCGCCACCGGCCGACGCGGGGGCGTGCATGTGAAGCGTGGGAAAGGCAAAAGAGCCGTGGTGCCGTTGGACGTGCTGAAAGCAGGGGCTGGCAATATCGGTAATTAACTGTGATGAGTCTAATGATGTTTCTCGACCAAGTGATGAAAAAGCTACTCCTTCCGCTTAGCTTTAGGCCATGTTTGTTTAAGAATCCTATTTTTCTAAGACTCCATTTATTTCCCTTTATTTTGAGAAATTAAAGTCTAATTAACGGAATAGGTTATTTCTTTTTAGAATGTGTTATCACATAACTTTCCAAAGTTTATATATAAGACAATCTTAAATTTATAGGATGAAAGATAGAAATTGATTTTATAAATTTAGATGCTACATTTTTAATGTAAATTTATAACACTCTTTACTTGCTTCTCTATAGCATAAATGTAGTGTATAACTATCTCTCTCGTGTGGTTTATGATAATATAAAATATATTACATATATAAATATATTAACTTAATTAGTCTAAATTATAATTATTAGAATGAAATTTAAACCCAACAAAACAACATACGTGGTATAAGGATTTCTTTTTTCCTAGAAATCTTTTGGAAAAATGATATTCCCAACTAATTCGGCATATTTTCCCCCACCGGTTTGACTAGCCTACATGAGGGAAATTTCCGTGAGAAAGAAAACAACAACGCGACCGACCCTATGGCCTATGCAGCACGTGGTGAGCTGTAGAATTTTCACGGTATCCTGCGCCAGGCAACCCTAGAACCGAGAATACACACAGTACAAAGATACCAACAGCGGCATGTGACCAATAAAAAACAGCGCCACTTGGGTCCCTCTGCCCCCTGCACCAGGATCACCGGATCCGGTAATGTTAACCCCTGGGCAATTGGCGTTGTCCCGTGTCGTCTCGCCGGTTAAAAATGCCGCGCCGGCAGCCACCGTCGTCGTCACGGGTGGCAGCAAGCGTCCCACTCCCACTCCATCCACCGAAAACGTCTCGCCAACGTGCCTGCCATACTCCACCTCCCCACCTACCCTAGCCGGCCAATCCAAGCCGTCCACCCCCCACGGCTTTCCACGTCCCGTCAATCCCGGCCCTCCACGTGCGCTCGCCGCGTCCCGCGTGTGCACCGCGCCGCTGTTTTTTTAGATTTACGACACACGCAGCGGGGCGCCGGGGCGCGCATTAACGCCGCTACGCGCACACGCACACGCACCACCACCATCACTGGCCAAACCACCAGCACCACCTCACCGAGGCGGGCGCAGGCAGCGAGGCTGGCAGGCATTCGCAAGGCAAACCGAGGCACCGACGCCCAAAAATAAACTAGGCGTCCCCACAAATCGCTCCACCTTCCTTCCCTCTCCCCTCCCCTTCTCGCTCCGCTTGCGCTAGCCCCGAGATCCACGCCGCCTCCTCTCCGGCGCCCCCGCCCTCGCCTACGGCGGCTCACGCTGCCTCCTGGCCATCTCTGCGCGGCCGCGACCGACCGCCGGTTTTGCTAACCGGTCCAGGGAGCACTGGGCAGGAGGAGGAGGAGGTGGGTTCCGTAGAGGCGCGGTGCCAGCCTGAGCAAGAGGGCGGGCGGGCGGCCGGGCGCCGGTGACGTTCTCAGCTTCCTGCAAGCTCGCCGAGTTGCCGGGCGGCGTCCTGGGCGGGGTTGTTGGTGGCGCAGGGAAGCGGGGAGGAGGCTCGCCTTGCTCGTAGCTGCATTGGCCGCGTGCGCCGAGGAGGCGGCCGATTTAATCCCAGGAGGAGCCTCCCCAGCTTGTTTCGCACGCTCCCGGCGCCCTAGGTGCTTCTCGCTCCGCTTCCGCTTGGTCCATGGTCCATGGGGTGGAAGGTGGCGTCAGGGTGTAAGGCGGCCGGCGACAAGCTCAGGCTCCCAACCTCCTCCGCCGCCGCGCGGTCGCGGATGAAGCTCTGGTTGGTGCGCGCCACCACCACGGTGCTGCTCTGGACCTGTGTCGTGCAGCTCACGGCCGTCGGGGACACCTGGGGCCCGCGGGTGCTCAAGGGCTGGCCCTCCTGCCTCACGCCGCGCGAGGAGGAGGCGGCCGCCGCGCGCCCGCGCCCTCTCGTCGTCGACAGGGCCGCGCTGCCGCCCAAAAGTGAGTCGCCTCCTCTCGTCATGCTCTGGTTGCTTGTTCGCTTTCCTTTGCCCTGTTCCGACCTGCTGTTTGCGCCTGGACAACCACGATGCGGTTCCCAGCTGGACATTGACAGCCCGCCTGCACTATGGCGTGGTAGTAGATCCTTCCAAAGCTCCCGCGTACATTTCCTCGTTCTCGCATGAAAGCGACTTGTGATCGGTGACGATTTCGGTCGTTTTCTTGTGCTCTCCGATTGGCAAGCCCCGCGTAATGGAGAGCGTCACGCGGATTTCGTTTTGTGCTAATGTCACCTGTATGTACGTGGCGATTTCCGCAGCATTTGATGCAATCATGCTCACGTCATTTCGACGTTCTTGGATTAGTATATTAGCATAAATATTCACATCCGGTCATGCATGCCTATCACATTGCATTGCATATTTGCATTATCTTCTTTTGGTCAGTAGGACAACAGTTTTGCCGTTCTGGTCATTGTATTCTGACCATGGTATTTGCATTTCGGGGCCGGCATTTCATGTTAATATTATACTCCTACTTTTTAGGTGGGTCACATTTTCGTAGGCTTAGACGCTTAGTTTGGTGTTAATCATTAATTCTCAGCAGCTCTTGGGTAGCTGCATTATGGGCCTTTTTCTAGTAACTATAATTGCATTTATTGAAGCAACACTTGATTTGGTCAATAGGAGGTAACTTACCTCTTAGGAAATTGTGAGCTTGGTTCAGAATGTCGACATTCAGCAGCAGACAGATCAATGGTCCTACTTGTGGGTCTCCTCGATTTTTTACTCAAGCAAAGCTTATAGACTTTTGATGGCCATAGATCAGTTCATCAAGTTTTTCGGTGGCTTTGAAAGTCTTCTTGTCAAAATAAGTGTAAATTCTTCTTCTGTTTAGTTCTCAAGACTGGTTGAGCTCTCGAAATTTGCTTCGACGCAGAAATATGCTCATGCAAGATTATAGTTGTGTGCATTGTTCACCCAACACTGAAGAGACCCTGCTTCACTTTCTAGTAGGCTGCCCTTTCACTTTGGATTGTTTCAACACCTTGAACCTCGTCATACCAGCAAGCAATGATCTCTCAAATCCTTGTTATTCTCAAAGACCAACTCAAACTGCCGTTCTTTATTGAAGTCGTGATCACTGTATGCTGGTCCATCTGGTCAGTTAGGAATGATGTTATCTCTAGAAACATTCCTACTTTGGTGCATCGCTGCAAAGTAATCTTCAAAGCAGAGTTTGCTCTAGTTATTTTAAGAGCAAAAGGAAAATACCACCCCCAAATTGAATTATGGCTCAAAGCTTATGTGTAATATTTCTCATTTTCTTTGCAACTTTTTTTTTGTTTCTTGAAGTTTTGTACCAGGTTTTATTTTGTTCTTTAATAAAGCACGGTAGGGGGTAAACCCCTCCTGTTTTTGTTCATAAAAACCAGCTCTTAGAACACATTTCAGCTCGGACAGAGGATTATAGGAGCCAAGCTAAATGCACCTGTCAACAAAGACTTTGGTTGTTGTGAGACATTATATTGCACACTGCATATACATGAACTGCATGTCTTTCCTAATGAACGACTGGAAAAGTGTGGCCATAATTTTCTTGTTGCTATATTGCTATTGAATTACTCAATCCACACCAGTATTATAGCTATGGTTCCAATTAGTAAAACATGTTGTGCCTGTTCTATGTTTCCTTTCACTGATGTTTTGTTGCCAATGGCTTCCAGGAATATATAGGAATAATGGTTACTTGATGGTTTCGTGCAATGGTGGGCTTAACCAAATGCGAGCTGCAGTAAGCAATTAGAAAACCCTTATTTGTATTGATTCAGCAGTTCCCTTTACAGTGTCTGACTCTTAACGCTGGCTTCTGGCCTTCCCTACTTTTTTTTATCAGATATGTGACATGGTTGTAATTGCAAGATATTTGAATGTCACTTTAGTTGTGCCAGAGTTGGATAAGACTTCATTTTGGAATGATCCAAGGTGCTGTTTGGCGACTTCAAGCTGTCTTTTAAACTATTACTGAGACTTGTATTTATGTCAGGGAACCTTACTGCAGCAGTCCATTCTATCATGCAGTGAGTTCCAAGATATATTTGATGTGGAGCACTTTATAACCTCGTTACGAGGTGAAGTTCGCATCCTGAGAGAATTACCCCCAAGGATGAAGAGAAGAGTTGAACTTGGAATGTTTCACTCCATGCCTCCAATTAGTTGGTCTGATATCTCCTACTATCAAAATCAGGTAAGCATCATTGTATTTTATTGCAGAATTTATTGTATAAACTGACACTTGCTTAATTTTGAATCAGATTCTTCCTTTGATTCGTAAATACAAGGTTGTCCATCTGAATAGAACTGATGCTAGGCTAGCAAACAATGGTTTACCGATGGAGACTCAGAAACTGCGATGCCGAGTAAATTATGCCTCTCTTAAATTTACCCCACAAATTGAAGAGCTGGGCAAGAGAGTAATTAGAATTCTTCGCCAAAATGGACCTTTCTTGGTACTTCATTTACGTTATGAAATGGATATGTTGGCTTTCTCTGGCTGTACTCAAGGTTGCAGTACTGAAGAGGCAGAAGAACTCACAAGAATGAGGTGACATTTTGGAACCGTATCTTTAACCTGCAGTGAAACTTCGTATAGTTCTTATTTGTAGTTCTGTTGACTGGACATGCTCCAAACTACTCTTGGCTTTGGCTTCAGGTATGCTTATCCATGGTGGAAAGAAAAAGTGATTGACTCAGACTTGAAAAGAAAAGATGGCCTTTGCCCATTGACGCCTGAGGAGACTGCTCTTGTCCTCAGAGCACTTGACATTGATAGAAGTATGCAAATATACATTGCTGCTGGGGAAATATATGGTGGAAAGCGCAGGATGGCTGCTCTAACTTCAGCATACCCGAATGTGGTGTGTGCACAAATATATTATGCATCTATTGTACTTTACTTGCTATACAGTACTCGTCCATCTCTTTTTTTTTCCCTTGTTGATGTCTTGCTACAACCATTGTCTGTAGGTGAGGAAGGAGACACTTTTGGAACCTTCTGATCTGATGTTCTTCCAGAACCATTCATCACAAATGGCAGCACTGGATTACTTAGTATCCTTAGAAAGTGATATATTTGTTCCAACATATGATGGGAATATGGCTAAAGTTGTTGAGGGTCATCGGAGGTTTGCACTATTCCACTTAGTCATATACAATTTATATTATGCATATCGGCCTATGCAGTTTCAACATACCAGGCAGCAGGCTAGTCTTATTTTTGTAATTGTTTCTTCTGAGCGTTGCATAATGATGCCCGTAAAAAGATGAACTGTTAAAGTATTAAAGCACATTGATGATCTTGTCTTCAACCTCCATCAATTCTTTACTACTAACACTGTTGCTTCGAGATTTGTGTAATTGAGGTTTGAGACGGCATAAAAACACTACAATATACTTTGAAAACCACAGTTTTTGAAAATACCACAATATACTTTAGTCATGACAATACCACAATTTAAAATACCGCAGTTTCGGAAACTGAGGTTCAGACCCAAGTTTAGAATACTTTAAAACAGCTACAATATTTGCAATACTTTAGTTTTAAAAACAGAGATTTTAAATATCTTGCCAAACACCATTATGTATATAATACTGCAGTATTTTTTTTTCCAAAACTGTGAAAAAACTGCACTCCCAAACACCCCCTAGAACTTTTTCTTACCCTATTTTCTGAAGCTGAAATCTGGAAATATGTCCATTGAAGTTTATTATTAATGACTACACATTAGATATCTTATCTTTGCAATTTCTAAGTAGCATGTTAATTACTGGTAATTCCACACTGATAGCTATTGGGATATTTCATAATTGCATCATGCTTTCTACTATATGCTGCAAAGGTGTGCAGTTTATCATTTGTAGTAATTACTTGTGTTCTTTCATATTCTGTTTTAAGATTCATGGGCTACAAGAAGACAGTCTTGTTAGATCGAAAACTCATTGTTGAGCTAGTGGACCGGTACACAAATGGTTCTCTGCAATGGGATGAGTTCTCTGCATTGATCAAGGTTGCCCACACAAAGAGGATGGGATCAGCTTCAAAGAGGATGGTGATTCCTGACAGACCCAAGGAAGAGGACTATTTCTATGCCAATCCCCAAGAATGCCTCCAGGATCGTTATCTTTTGCAAAACTCGTAAGATCATTTCATGTCTATATACCATATTCACATTATACCATTCTTTTGCAAACACAACTGAACCCAAAAACAATATTTTGGAGCCAGAGAGGCGACTCGGTTTCTGCGAGTCATAGATGAGGCCAACCTGTAAACTCGACGAAGGGAGTGGGGGTGGGGGGGGGGGGGGGGGGGGGGGGGGCTGTAGTTTGGTAAATAGACATTGTAGAATGGACGTGTTTGTTCATTCCCGAATAAAAAAGAAATGGACTTGTATAGATGATGGTGATAGAATTACGGCTAAGAAGAATGTAACTTACGAGAAAACGGAGATTCATCTGGGTTCCTGCATCCGGTCTTGTGTTGTGTAACATAGCAGTTGTTCTTGGTACCCACCTCCATTGTGACCTTCGAAATTATGGCAATCATGTTGAAAGATGTATACACTTTTCACTGTATTGATACAGCCTGTATTATATATGTAAATTGTGCAGAATGTTTCTACCACTTGCAGTTTTATAATGTGATTAGTACGTTGAATTCCTGCTTGGAGGGTGCTTGTTGGCCTTTGAGTTCGTGATCTAGGGCACATTGGTGAACGGTGAGAGTGTTTTACCGTCGGTAGTGACGATTGTGCTCCACGTGGGAGCGTTTTATCAGTTTCCATGTGCCCGTTGGCATCGTGTCAATGCCCACGTACTTTTATTTCACCATTGGCAGCTTTGTCAGCCGTTCAGTTATCACTTGTGGTATCCAATATGCTCGATTCAAATCCGAATATAGTCGAAAGCATGGCCTACAACTTTGAAACCAACATTGTCTGGACAGGAGTATAAACAATAATTTGGTCCACCCCCAAAGATGATACACCCCGAAGGGTATCAAGTTGTTCGGTAAAACCAATAGTCTCGGTCAGCTGCTTCGCATCCATAACCTTCCCTTTAACATGATGGACCCGATACCTTTGACCTTCCAAATCTTGGTCAAAAGGACCTTCACCAAGTGGTGTATCATCTTCGATTAGCTTCTTGGCCTCTTCAAATTCAGCATGCCCCTTTCCTTTGTCCTCCACCAGGGTAGGCTTGTCCTCCACCAGGGCAGGCTTGAAGGAACCCTTATCTTCGGCTGCCAAGATTGCCAAAGGTGTCACCGCTGTAGTAATCTATTTAAAGCCTAGACTACTTGGACCAGTATCATCTACAGCAGGCGCGCACAGAGTTCTTAGACGTTAGTGTTGTACCGATAGTATCTTTCTCATCAGCTTCATCTTCATCAACATCGAAGATTGAACTCATTACTGGAGCTACTCGCTCCTCTTCCTCTTCTTCCTCGCTTTCTAGAAGTGAATCTAAAGGTGTAACCCTTTGTGCTATCAAGGTGATAGCTTCTCTAATTTTTGCTTCGGCTCCTATAGGAGGGAGTTCTTCAATCTCATCAGACGCCTTGGCTTCGGGTGCAGCCTAAAAATATTCAAAACATGGAATTAATAAAACAAAATTATAACTAGTATACCAAAGACCAAAAAAGCCTATTTACCAAAATTTCCTCTGAGGCTTGAGGAGTTGGTTCAGCTTGCACCTTCGGAACTTTGTTCCATCTTGTAGTTACCTTCTTTGTCTTCTTATCCTAAACCATGATAGGATAGTCAGCATAGAAGAAGCTAATAGCATCAAAGACACGATTCAATCGACGCCTCTTTGGAGCCCCAAAAGCCCGTTGTAAGGCTTCAACTTCAGGTTTGCTATAGTTACCAAGTGTCTCGTTACATTTCGCTTCAACATAATCTAGCTACCATCACTAAGTCCATGCCAATCTCTTCCCATTTCCACTCAGGTATCTTAAGCGGGTGCATTAAACCAGCAGGTCTTTGATGTTCCGCTTTCACCATCTGGCAAACATCACATAGTGCTACATGTGAAGCAACATCCTTCTTTAGTCCATACCACCAATACTTCTGTTTCAAGTCCTGATACATCTTAGTACTACCAAGGTGGATGGAGTAAACTAAGTCATGTGCCTCCTTCAATATGGTTTCACGAAGACTATCGATATCAGGAACACAAATTCGGTTCTTGAACCATATCGTGCCCTGCTCATCCTCCGTGAAATCTGGGCCTCTACCTTTCGTTATCAGATCTTTGATCTCCTGAATTTTGGCATCACCGATCTGACCCTTTCGTATTTCTTGCTCTAAGGTAGGTTCCACTTCTATGGTAATTTCTTCAGTATGAGCAACTATCCCCAGATTGAGCCTCTCAAAATCTTCTGCTAACTCATCGGGTAACTAGGTGACAATAGCTGCATGGACATGCCCCTTCCGATTCAAGGCATCTGCAACCAGATTCGCCTTGCCCGAATGATAGTGAATTTCCAAGTCATAATCCTTGATGAGCTCCAACCATCGGCGTTGCCTAAGGTTGAGGTCCTTCTGAGTGAAGATGTATTTTAAGCTCTTGTGATCGGTGTAGACTCGGCACTTGGTTCCCATAATATAGTGTCTCCAAATCTTGAGAGCATGCACAACGGCTGCCAGTTCTAAGTCATGAGTGGGGTAATTCAACTCATGTTTCCGCAATTGGCGAGATGCGTAGGCGATGACGTGTCCTTCTTGCATAAGCACACATCCCAAGCCTTGGCCACTTGCATCACAATATATATCAAAATTCTTCTGTAGATCTGGCATAACTAGCATTGAGGCTGCCATCAATTTAGACCTCAATTGGTTGAAACTCTCTTGACATTCCTCAGTACACTTAAACTCCTTGCCCTTCTCTAACAACGAGGTCATAGGCTTCACAATCTTAGAGAACCCTTCAATGAATCGCCGGTAATAGCCTGCGAGTCCTAGGAAACTTCGGACCTCCGAGACTGTAATTGGTATCTTCCAATCAACTATCGCTGTTACTATAACCGGATCCACAGAAATTCCTCCTTTGGAGAAATTATACCCGAGGAAAGGTACTTCCTCAAGCCAGAACTCACACTTGGTAAATTTGACGTAAAGCTGATTATCCCGTAACTTCTGTAGCACCATCCGTAAATTTTCCTCGTGATCACTATCATTCTTGAAATAAATAAGGATGTCATCGATGAATACCACGACGAATTTATCGAGATACTCCATGAACACCTTGTTCATCAAATTCATGAAGTAGGCTGGTGCATTGGTTAAACCAAACGACATGATTGTATATTCATATAAACCATATCGGGTTGAGAAAGCCGTCTTGGGAATATCAGATGGCCTAATCTTCATTTGATGGTAACCCGACCTGAGGTCAATCTTAGAAAACACCCTAGCACCTCTCATCTGATCAAATAAGTCATCAATACGAGGTAATGAGTACTTGTTGCTGATGGTGACATCGTTAAGTGATCTATAGTCCACACACATCCATTGTGAACCATCCTTCTTCTGTACAAACAGTACTAGTGCTCCCAAGGTGAGGAACTCGGACGAATGTACCTAGCTTCCTGTAACTTCGTTAGTTGCTTCTTAAGTTCTTGTAACTCTTCTACGGACATCCTGTAGGGGCATTTAGAAATAGGAGCAGTCCCAGGTAAGAGATCAGTGACAAACTCAACTTCCCTTTTTGGTGGCATCCCTGGTAACTCCTCCGGAAAGACATCTGGAAAATCCCTAACCACACGGATGTTGTCACCAACAAACTTCCCGTCTATTAAGAATACCACACGGTAGAGGTAGTTACTGTAATTTCAACTTCAAATCTCTCTCCTTTAGGGCTGGTGAGTTCTACAGTACTCCTACCACATTGTATAACAGCCTTTGCCTTTCTTAACCATGACATACCAAGGATCAGATCTATACTGTTTTCCTCTAATATTATAGGGGTAGCCCAGAATTCTCTTCCCATAATTGTCAAGGACAATCTATGTGTCATATAATTTGCCTCAACAGGCCCTTTAGGTGTAATTACTAACATTGGTGTTTTCATATTTTTGAGTGGTAGCTCATTTGTGTTGGCATATCGAGCAGACATGAAGGAATGTGTAGCACCGGAATCAAATAATATTGTTGCAGGAAATGCATTAATATAAAACATACCAAGTGCGATGTCAGCTCCTTTAGCAGTAGCATCAGCGCTGACTTGATTAAACCTGGCAATAGAGAATCCCTTGCCAGGAGTCTGTTGCTTGTTCTGAGCTGGTGCACTGGAGTCTCCATCGGACAAGCATTAGCATAGTGCCCAATCTGACTGCACTTGAAGCATGTAGGGTTGGTCTTCTGTCCTGTAGGCCTCGCCGGGGTGCCAGTGGGGGCAGCCTGACGAGTGTGGGGCGTCTGTGGAGTCCCTTGTGGAGCGTACTGAGCTGGACGTGGTCCTCCTCTTGGACAAGCTGGTGTACCCTGGGGCGGCACGTAGCGAGGACGAATACTGCTACTACCCTGCCCTAGGGCAATGGCCTTCCTCTTCAAATCTCCTAGTTGAACACGCTTGTGCTCAATAGCTAGAGCTTTATCAAGGAGCCTCTAAAATGATGGAAATGTGTGAGCAACCAGTGCGTACTGTAGTGGCCCATTGAGTCCTTCGGTGAAGTGCTCTTGCTTTCTTTCATCATCAGCCACCTCATCAGGAGCATATCTCGATAGCTGAATGAACTTGTCACGATACTCGCTGACAGACATGTTGCCTTGCTTCAATGACAGGAATTCCTTCTTTTTAATCTTCATCAGTCCAGTAGGAATGTGGTAGTTTCTGAACTGTGGTGAATTCCGCCCAAGTAATAGTGTCAGCAGCATCATGGGCAGCAACATATGAATCCCACCAGTTAGCAGCAGGACCAGTCAGACGACCAGAAGCGTAGAGAACCTTCTCCCGATCGGAGCATTGGGCAATGTTTAACATCTTCTCAACTGACTTCAACCAGTCATCGGCATGCAGAGGATCTGGAGAGCTAGCAAAGGTAGGCGGCTTATGGCTCATAAATTCCCGGTGCTTGTCCCGGGGTGGAAGTGGTGGTGGTGCCAGTGGTGCCAGTGGTGCTTGCTGTTGTTGCACCCTTCTCTCCTGGCACATCTCCTCTCTCTCTCTTGGCGCATCTCTTGATGTTCCTGCCGCATCTATGCGTGCATATCCGCCATAGTGTCAGCCATTTGTTGTATTATCCGCATCTGGGCTGCAACAGCTGGGTCAGCTCCGGCTGGTGGAGGATTTGGAGGATTCATCTCTTCTTCTTGTTGTTGTGGTTGTCTAAATATCCTCCGACTGTGTCGATTGGGGGGTAGATCAATCCCACCACCCTTCCTGGTATTGACCATCTGAGTTAGAAACATATGGTAAGAAAGAAAGAATTGTAGGCAAGGCGAGTAATTACGAGGCATGTTACTTTGGGGATTTATTAGCTAAGTGTGTCACCTACTAAAGCTAATACATTACCTTATGGTGGTACATGCTAAAATGCCCTGCTATACTGATTCAATCAATCAAAGAAGCAAATCAAGCATTTATCATAAGAACAAACATCCAATAATTTTAAGTAGAGAAAATATTTTTTAAAAAAATTGTGTCTTGGGTTTCCTATCTCTTTAGAGGGTCATGAAGGTAGGATTCCAAAGTGTGAAATCCTCCTTGTCTTAGAATAGAAAAGGTAAGAATAATCAGAGTAGAACAATAGAAGGTGAGACAAGATCAAGGTAAGTATAGAAAGAATCAGAGTAAGGTAGGTAGGTAAGGGTTTTGTCCATTTCTATCTAGGTTTCATCCTACAGTCAACATTTCCTTCGATACCACTTCTGGCACACCCGGATTTAAGGGATAAAGCCGGGTGCATCTCATATGTGCGCCAAGGAAGAACAACACATAATTACAGAGTGCAAAGAGATAAATGCCATAAAGATCATAAATGTACTTATTACATAGCGGAAATCTTACAAAATAAACGATAATTATAAAACGAACTAAATCTTATTTCCCTGGCGCCACAAAGCTGACTGGGAGACGCCACCTAGATTAAGTCAAACTCCTCGTTGGGGGTGGCTCCTCTTGAACCACATGTTCTTCTCATGTGGGAGGTGTGAGACAGCAAGGGTGAGCTCACATACGTTCATAGCTTAACAAGTTGTGGGGAATAATGTGCATAAACTCACCAAAGGTGGGAGTTCATGTGATGTGTAAAGCTGATCAACAAGATAAAGGTTGAAGCTGAGCATTGCTTTTATAAGTTGGTCAAAATTTTATTAGCAGTTACTAAGTGTAAGTAAATACCAAACCATAGTAATACTAAATAAAAGTAATAATAAAATAATCCCAATGTGATGCAAATGATAAATTGAATTTAATTTCATAAATTAATCATGTGAGGGTCCGAGCTGCTCATGACCGTGAGCACGGCTAGTATACCAGTTTTACACTCTGCAGAGGTTTCACATCTTTACCCACAAGTCATGCTACCCATCTGCCAAGGGGTCATGAATCCCATACACCTCTACCAAGGAAGCGAGGCAAGGTAACACTACGAGGCCTTTACAAAGTTCCACTAGCTTCAGAAAACCCGCTACAGTTTATAGGAAGCTCCAATGCAGGGATCCCTCGCCTGACCGTCATCGCAGCAAAATCAACCCAAGGACCTCCCTACACTGACCACTCCCCTACTGCCCTTGCCCCTTTCGGGTAAGGTAGTCATCCACTAGCTTTCCTAATTAATCAGCCAAGGGCGTCCCATACCACCCTTGTGGTAGCACTGTTTTCCCGGGTGGTCGCTCCATGTTCCAATTAACATAATGATCTTAATCATGAACAATAATAATAATACTGATAATAAAAGTGTGATCATGAATAATGTATCTCCATACCCAAAACCACATAAAGCAATAGCAAGTACTACCCAAAAAGTTTAGTGGAGTCAAAGTATAAAGATAATCAAACTAGGGTAACCTAAGGGTCCCATCAAAATTAACATATGTAGATTATTATGATTAATAAGAACATAACTGAGTAAAAAGAAGTGATCAAGGGCACACTTGCCTTCAACGAGCTTCTGCTCAGCAGTCTCCTCCTGCGGAACCCTTGGATCCTCTATGGCTTGCTCGTCTACTCGCATCAATACCAACATACATAGTATAGCAAAATTAACATCACACCAAACCATAGAACATAGTATATGATAATATTCTACGCTGCGTAACGAGATCGTAGGAACAATAATCACTCAATTTGGATCTACAGTTATTAAGTTATGAATTTCCGAAGTTATTGAGTACCTAGAATAGCATAATTCATGGGAATAATTTTACTTCAAGTTTCATGGCTAAACAGAGACACTAGGTGATAAACAACATTATTACAAAATTATAGGAACTGAAATGGATTAATTTGGACTTCATATGAATTTTATATGAATTAAACAAGTTCTAGCATTTTTTTACATTAAAAATCATTTTCTAATTACTTTTACTGGATTTTCTATTTCCTGGACTGCGCGTCAAAAACTGAAAAGCACAGGGGGT
Organism: Zea mays; assembly: GCF_902167145.1. Classification (NCBI taxonomy): domain Eukaryota; kingdom Viridiplantae; phylum Streptophyta; class Magnoliopsida; order Poales; family Poaceae; genus Zea; species Zea mays. The sequence continues at coordinate 39,399,293 of NC_050104.1, read as the reverse complement.
CTCGATGTAAGAATTCCCAGACTCAGTGAACAACTGTAATGGACGACGAGTTTATTCTATAAAAATAGAGGGGCTCATGTGCAAATCTGACCCGCAAAGAGGTATCGTCTGTGTCTGGCCGTTGGATTTGATTCGGTCGGCACAGATTAGATCTGATGACCATCAATCCCGCAAGTAACCCTGGCCGTCCGATCCACTCTGGACGCGCCAGATTAAATCGGCCGTGGAACGAAGCGGTACACGGTTTTTTAACCGTCAGATCAAACGATAACACGCTAGATTTAAAACACCCTACATCGATTCTTATCGAGCCGATCAGGATCGGACGATGTACATCGCATACACCGAACCAGTATCCCCCAATTAATCCAGATCGCCCAGGGGACATCCGACGGTTCGCGGTCGTCTTCCCCAATCCGTCCTTGGATGCGACGACGCAAGTACTCTTGTGGCGGCATAGTTCACTGGCGCGCAGCAATCTAGCGACCCTAGTGCACCAAATTTCTACCTGAATCTCCCAATTCCTGGAGCAGCTCTAACCGAATCAAAGTTGTAGCACACCAGTGTTCGTTGTCGCCGGTGCAGACCAGTCACGAGGATGGGTGGATCCGCGGCTGACCGAGATCGTCGGCGAGAAATTGTGGCGGAGTTGGCCGCCAATCGCGAGTGGCACGGCCTCGGACGCCCTTCCCCAAGTTGGGTGAAGGCCCCGGACACCACCGACGGTGAGGGCCACGACCAAAATTGATGTTCCCCCTGCGGCGGCTCTCTATCTCCCTCCTCGACGGGTAATGGCGCGCTTCTTTCTCTCTCACGGGGCGATGGTGCTGCAGGTATATACGGTCCACGACCGCGCACGTGGGTGCGCCATGCACGGAGGTCATTGACGATTACAGGGGGCGTGGGCAGCGGAAGAACCGACCGATTGGTTAGGCTCGCCCAGACGTCCACAGTGCGAGATCTGCGCGAGGACGAAGACCGAGCGAGGGAGGGCCCACTAGCAGAGAGGAAGAAGATGTGAGAGGTCACTGTCGTGCAGGGTCCAGGGACCAGCGATCCGCGCTCACGAGAGAGACTGGCTGGCTGACAGGTAGGGCCCGCACGTCGGCGCCGTCTCATGGTGATGGGCCGAGTGGCGGTATTTGGTGAGTGGGCCGAATTCAAGCTTGAGCCGGCCCAGGTTTCTATTTTAGATTTTTCTTTTCCTATTTTCCTTTTCTCTATTTCCAAATTCAATTTGAATTCAAATTTAAATTCAAACCTTGTGGCTCATCATTTACAAATTATATTTGTGAAATAAGAAGCACTAATTTTGGAGATATTTATAGATATATATTATTTATATTTTTATATCCTTTCTCGTTTTCTTTTCTCCACAATTTAAATCTCTAACTTTAGGTTTAAATGTCTATTTCACCATTTGTTTACTTCTACTATCATTACCTTTGTGGAGAAATGCACAAACAAATAATCACCAGCATGATGCATAGGTTATTTAGGTGTCTTTTGCTAATTATTTATTTGTTTAAGTGAGGTTTTCACATGTGATGGTAAATAGAGATAGCACACACACATATATAAAGGAAATATTTTCTTATAAATTGGGTATTACACATAGGTTGTAATTTTTTTTGCAGCCCTGTGCAATACAAGGGCTAGATTCCCCCACATGTAAAATGTAAAGATCTAGGATTACACCATCGAGTGTAAAAAGTATGAAGAAGCTCAAAAGTCATCCCTAAGGGGATGTAGAGCTTGAATGCCACCTAAGTGAAAGGTGAAGAAGCTCCAAAGTCGTCCCTAAGGGGATGCAAAGCTTAAATGCCACCTAAGTGAAAGGTGAAGAAGCTCCAAAGTCGTTCCTAAGGAGATGCAGAGCTTAGCTCCAAAGTCGTTCCAAAGGGAATGCAGAGCTGAATACCACCTAAGAAAAATGTGAAGAGACTCCAAAGTCGTTCCTAAGGGGATGCAGAGTCTGGGTATGCGTTCATGTGAGTTTTTTTACCTTCGGCATACACTTGAACGCTTCATCACATCATCTTTTGATTCATACAAACATGTATTAGGCATCCGTAGATTCATCATCATGACATAAAGCACAAAGCATTAACGGGAAAAGCGAAGGTTTCCATATACGAGGATGCTTCGTCTCATTGCATATGAGGAAGCTGATGTTTGATTCTGCTCAAAAGGTGCTTCGATGTGAATGAAAAGAAGGGAAGGTGTTTTTCGCCTTCAGCTCAAAAAGCTACGAGCATTGGTTTCATCCACAACAAATTAGATAACGCACGGAGGAAAGGTAAATTAGCATTACAAAGCATTTACAAATATTTACAACTATTTGTTCATAGTCAATTACAATTCTTCGCCAAATAATACATCTCTTTCCACGAAGAGTTTCCAAAAAGTATTTCTACATATACTAGCTTCCGAAGTTTCCGAAGTTTCCTCTAATGCTTCAGATATAGCTTCGACCCGCTAGCTCTTGGTATCATCATCCTGAAGAATGACAAAGGCAGGTACTGAGTAACATGGTATGATAAAATATAAAACAAAAGTACAAAGGTAAACAAATTTTTTATACCTGGTTATGCAAGTTTCGAGCTTCATCTCCAGCCAGTTCTCGGTCGCCCTTTGCCCAGATCTAGGTAATAAATCTGTTACCTATGCTTCAGACTTCGGCTGGAATGTCAATAAGGTCTATTGGAGACAAGCTGAAGTTTGGCCTGTTAACGGCCCTTGCATGGTTGCACCCGACTTTTATGAAAGCAGCTGTCGTACCACGAGAAGCTACTAGCGCACAGAAGTCATCATGGCCAGTTATGACTTTGTTGGGGGCCTTCGTCCTCCGAAGGTCCTCAAAAACATGATTTAACAATGTCTTCCATGTATGGCTTATGGACAGGTATCTTCGGATTCATGATAAAAGCGTACACAATGAAGAGCGTGATCGAGACGAAGGTTGCTGTTGCTCCGAAGCTGTGCATAAGGGAGCTTCGGCTAAATCGCAGAAAAGGGAACCGACTTAAAAGGGAAAGGCCATTCAGTCCTCATAGATTCTTCTATAAGCCGATAGTAAATGTAAAGGGCATGACTGTAATTTCTCATAGGCTGCGTCCTGTGCCTATAAATAGATGAACAGTACCCCCATACTATTCATGCTAACTTGTATCTGCTTTTGCATCACACTTGTGCTTTTTTGCCTTCTGACAAGCCGAAGGTATTTTTGTAATTCAATATTGTTCCTACTTTTCCATGATTATATAATGAAGAATAAATAATATAATATAATTATTTGTGTTGTCTCTCATATGTCATATGTTTCTTCTTCTATTTTTACATATATTGCAATGATGAAGGTATGTCCTTCATGACCTTCGTCTGAAGATCATTATATCCTAAGGGAAATAATGCTTTGACGGACGAAAGACATTAACATTTAACATTTTGTGTTGCCTTGTTCTTAACTCATAGCATTTTAGAACAAGTCCCCAACATTGGCGCCCACCTCCGGTGAACCCTTTTTCGACCACCTTCGGCAAGCACTGACCTTCGTCATGCCGCTGAAGAAAGCTTCAGTGCCAGGGGTTGCTGCACTACAGCCACTGGACCCAAATCAGGAGACCCTTTCTCTTCGCGAAGCCCGAAGCCAGAAGAGGAAGGCCACTAGTCCAACACTCCAGGAGGAGGAGTAGGATCAAGAAATCCGAAACATGGAGATAATCCATTAGCAAGTACAAAGGAAGAAGGAGAAGATGACTCGACTGGCTGATCTTCAAAGGCAGATCAACGAAGCCACTGAAGAAGTATGTCATCTTGCTCAAGACGAACATGATCGAAGGCCCCAACACAGAGAGCTTCACCAGGAAGGCTTGTTCAACGAGGATGGATGGTATGATGATCTTAACCATGATACCTTTACCTTTGATGATGCTTCTCCCTTGGCAGTAGAACTGCAGGCTATCCCATGGCCCCCATCATACAAGCCACCTCAGCTCCCCATGTATGATGGGCATTCAGTCCCGAGGCAGTTTTTGATGAGTTACGAAGCAACTATATCTTCATATGGAGGCAATGCAGCCGTCATGGCCAAATCCTTTGTCATGGCATTTCGGAATGTGGCTCAAACATGGTATTCTTCTCTTCGGCCAGGGACTATTACTTCGTGGCAGAAACTCAAGGATAAGCTAGTGACAAGTTTCCAAGGCTTTCAGACGAATCCAGTCACAGCTCAGGCTTTGTTTCAGTGCACGCAAGACCATGAGGAGTATCTCCAAGCATATGTCCGAAGGTTCTTGTGTCTGAGAGCACAAGAGCCTACAGTGCCCAATGAAATTGTCATTGAGGCCATGATTAAGGGGCTTCGTCCAGGACCTACTGCCCAGTACTTCGCTAGAAAGCCTCCACAGACTCTGGAGAAGCTGCTTCAAAAGATGGATGAGTACATCAGGGCTGACAATGACTTCCGCCAAAGAAGGGAGGAAGCTTACAGGTTCTCTGAGATGACCAGGGGCTTCAGAGGAAGAATTCACCCGAGGCATGTCAGGTCGATTCACAACACTCAGAGTGATGATAGAGGAAGTCAACTGCAGAGGCCGCAGTATTCTTCACAAGCTTCGGGGCAGCAACAAAGCTCTTTTCGGCCGCCAGCTCCAAGAGGCAGAGGCGCCAGAGGCTTCGGAGGAAGATATGGGGATCAGCCCAGGAAAATCTACTGCCTATTTTGTGGTAAAGATAAGGGCCACACTACAAGAATGTGTCAAATCACCATCCAAAAATAGAAGGAAATCGTAGAAGCCGAAGCCCGGCAAAGCCAACCGAAGCAAGTCCTGCACACTGCTTCGTGTCATTCACCCTACATACCAGAATATGTGGGTAATCACCCTGCAGCTTCTATTGCTTCGGCTAGTCAGCCACAAGCTTCTTGGCCACAGCTCTCACCTCCGCCACCACTACAACCTGCCTATTCATGGGGACAGCAGCCAGAAGGGAGCCAACAGACCCATCAACAACGAGATTTCAGGGAGGAATCTGAAGCTCGCACAATCAACAGTACTGTGCCAGAATCAAAACACATATATTGAGAGATATCCTACCTCTGAAGCATTTTCACATTCATTGTCATTTTCTTTTTAATAAGGAACAATCAATGTAAACCTAGTTTTCTTCTCATTTTCGATTCCTTGTAATAGCTTTCTTCTTGTCATAATGAAATATAACTTTTCTATAGACTCACAAAGCTCAAAAAATTGCTGAAGCTAAAAACTCGTTCCTAAGGAAATACAGAGCTAAAACTCGCAGCGAAAGTTTGCTGAAGCTACAAAAAGTCGTTCCTAAGGAGCGCAGCGTAAGTTTGCCGAAGCTACAAAAAGTCGTTCCTAAGGGAGCGCAGTGTAAGTTTTCTGCTGAAAAGTCGTTCCAAAGGGAATGCAGAGCCAAATACCGCCGAAATATAAGGCGAAGCGTGAAAAGTCAACGCGAATACCGCCGAAATAGAAGGCGAAGAAGTTCAAAAGACGTTCCTAAGGGGATGCAGAACTTACACCGAAAAATAAGCGGTGAAGCCGAAAAATAAACGGCAAAGAGATTTTGATGGTTCCTAAGGGGACACAGAGATTGTGTTTTAGTGTGGGTATGTATCTTCGACATTAGCATCATTCTTTGCATCATATCATTGCATCATATCGCATAGCATCACATCATACATCATATCACATCAATGACATCAATTGGAAACGAAGTCGATCTTCGAAGAATGCTTTATGAAAAATGATAAGATGCCAAGGCACAAAGTAAGCTGAGAATTACAGCTTCATCAATTCTGATGTGGAAAAGAGATCTATTGTTTACGAAGCATTGATGATTTTACAAAGTGTGGATGATTCTTACGAAGCATAAAAACTCTTCTTTACGAAGCATGAAAAGAAGGGAAGGTGTTTTTTCGCTGAAGGCTCAAAAACGGCTTGTACATAAAATTTCATGCATAGCAAAGAACTGAATTATAAACAATTTACATATCACATTGAAAAATATAAACATCAAACATTACAGACTTAGTTTAGCAAATATTACATTAATATTCTAGAAATGTTTTTACAATAATTGCTATTCTTCCTTCAAAACTTTCTCTGCAACTTCGTTAAGTAGCTTGGTAACAACTTCGTCGACAATAGCTTCAACCATATTAATAATTTATATCGCTTTCTTTGTTTCTGGGTCGGCCAGAGGGTCGAATGGCTCTGGGGGAGGAGATAGTTCAGCTGCGGTAGAAGACATCAATTAGTTCGAAGTCACGAAAATAAACAACAAAGCTAAAAGCCATTAAGTAATATCTATCCATCTTTCGAGTTCCGCAGCTTTCTCAGCTTTTTTCGTTGCTTCTCGAGAGTCATGAATTTCTTTATCGCTCTTCTTCATTATTTCATGAGCCATCCCTCGGCCGCCGTTTTCCCAGATATCAGTGAAAAATTTTCTGCCTATTAAATTCGCTTCGGCTGAGGGGTCCTTCGTATCGTCAACAGAGAAGGCAACTTCGGCCTGGGCCAAGGTTTTAACATGTTCGCAACCTGCCTTCTCCAAAACGACAGCAACCCCCCTCGCACCAGAGAATGCACAGACGTCCCCGCGGTCACTCAAAATCTCCTCAAAGGCTTCGGCTTCACTACTGATCCACTCGATGACGCCCTCAGGGTCGCCCCGTATGAAGTTGTCTTCGTTTGAGTAAGCGCCCACGTTGGCGAAGCTAGTCTTTATCCTTTTCACACAGTCCATAGATTTTTCAAAACACCTTTCTTTGGACGCGCGAAGCTCTCCAACTATTTTTTCGAAGTAATTTTTCCAGTATTCGCTGGCGTCTCGATCAGCTTCGGCAACAACACATTTTAATTTGGCCTCAGCTAATTGTTTCCGAAGGTCTTCAATTTCAATCTTTTGGGCCTCAGCTTGAACTTTGGAACTAGCTTCATCTTCTTTTATCTTGTTTACCAATGAAATTAATATTTTATCCTTTTCAAGGCCTTCGTTCCTTAGTTCAATCACCTCTGAGCGAAGGTTGTTTAGGGCCATTGTGCACCCTTCATCTTCGATATTTTTCTGTGCCCTGAGGGCATTGCTAAGGATCAAGCCTACAAGAGGAGTATAGTATTAAGTATAAACAAATGAAATAATTCATTTTTAAATACAAAAACTGATTTTCACACCTTTATGCTGTTATATGCTAAACTATCAGCCAATTCATCCTTTGACACTATTGAGAGGCCATTTTATAATGTTGGGAACCCGAAGCTTCTACCCATCTCCCGGCAAACATATATCTCTTTGCTATCTGGGAGACAGTACAAAAAATCTTCCTCTCCGCTGCCGTTGAACACTAGTGCCCCCTTCAGATATTTCAGCTTTTGGGCATAATACTGAGCTTCTTGTTCTTCTTCAGAAAGTCTTTTTCCCGAAGCATGTCGGATGATATATTCAATACTTTCTTTTAAAGCTTCGGGAACAGGAGCAGCAACCTTTTTAGGAAAAGTCTGTTCTATAACCTCTTCCTCTGTTGCCTTCTCTTCAATTTCCGAAGGACTTTTCTTAGCGGGCCCTGAAGGCCTAGCTTCGGCACTGGTTTGGCCTACTACAGTTTTAATTTCGACCGGCTTTGTTTCAACTTCGGTTTGTATTTTTGAAGCCTCGGCAATTTTCTCTGAAGGAGTAGAGCTTAAAGCCTTTACTGATTCTAGCACATCTAGTACATTTGCCATCCTTCTTCTTTTGGGAGTTGCCGCAAGACCTTTTTGTGCCTTCGGCACTGTTACTTCTGCCGAAGGGCTTAAAGCTTCTAGCATTTTTGTTCCTTCGATTTTCGGCTCTTCAGCCTTATCAGTCTTCGACTCAGCTAGCTCGGCTGAGGGTACCTTCGGCATTACAGCCGGTTCTTCAGCCTTCTGTGTAGGAGAAATGGGATCCTTTGGTTTAGTAGCCGAAGAAGTCTCTTCGCCAAATTCAGGCACCACGACCGGTTCAATATAGCGTGGCCGGTGGGTAAGGACTTTCAGTTTGTTGCTCTTTGGCGCAGGCTCATCAGGGGCGGCTGAAGCAGCAATTTTGGCCGAAGCAGCATCCTTCCTCTTCTTTCCCCGTCCTCGCAGCGGGTAGCAGTAGTCGGGGTAAACAAAACCAATGGCATCAAAAACTCTATTTAACCTCTTTTTTCCCCGGCCCCCAAAGGATGCGGATAAGGCATTATCTTCTGCTTTGGAATACGACCCAAGCAGTTCATCACTTGTAGCTTCGATACATTTCAGTCAGTCATCATTTGGTTCAACAAATTTATCTCCGTATCTGAAGGTGTATTTCAATCGAACCAACTCACCTTCGCCAGACTTGGTGACAGTCTCCTTTGACATTTCCCAGTTCTCTACAAGTGGCCATACTCTGAAGGCTATATGCTCCTGGATTAAATCTCTTGTACCAATAAAAAAGCAGACAATACCGAAAGCTGAAAGTCGCCTAGAGTGGGGGTGAATAGGCAAATCTGAAATTTATGAAGTTTAAGCACAACTACAAGCCGAGGTTAGCGTTAGAAATGTAAACGAGTCCGAAAGAGAGGGCGAAAACAAATCACAAGCGAATAAGAACGGATGACACGGTGATTTGTTTTACCGAGGTTCGATTCTTGCAAACCTACTCCCCGTTGAGGTGGTCACAAAGACCGGGTCTCTTTCAACCCTTTCCCTCTCTCAAACGGTCACCTAGACCGAGTGAGCTTCTCTTCTCAATCAAACGGGACACTAAGTCCCCACAAGGACCACCACACAATTGGTGTCTCTTGCTTTGATTACAATGATCTTGGGAACAAGAAAGAAGGAAGAAGAAAAAGCGATCCAAGCGCAAGAGCTCAAAAGAACACAAAAGTCTCTCTCTCTAGTCACTAATTTGTTTGGAGTGATTCCGGACTTGGGAGAGGATTTGATCTCTTTGTTTGTGTCTTGGAATGAAGTCTAGAGCTCTTGTATGAGGTTTGATGGCTGAAAACTTGGATGCATTGAAGTGTGGTGGTTGGGGGTTATTATAGCCCCAACCACCAAAATGGTCGTTGGTGGAGGTTGCTGTCGTATGGCGCACCGGACAGTCTGGTGCGCCAGCCACGTCACCAGGTCGTTGGGTTCCGACCATTGGAGCTTCTGACAGCGGGGCCACCGGACAGTCCGGTGGTGCACCAGACAGTCACTGTTCACTGTCCGGTGCGCCTTCTGGCGTCTGCTCTGACTTCTGCACGCGCAGGCGCGCACTGTAGCGTTGCAGACGACCGTTGGCGCGGACGACCGTTGCTCCGCTTGGCACACCGGACAGTCTGGTGCGCCAGACCAGGGCAGCCTTCGGTTGCTTTGCTCCTTTCTTTTTGAACCCTTTCTTTGAACTTTGTATTGGTTTATTGTGAACCTTTGGCACCTGTAGAACTTATAATCTAGAGCAAACTAGTTAGTCCAATTGTTTGTGTTGGGCAATTCAACCACCAAAATCATTTAGGAAAAGGTGTAAGCCTATTTCCCTTTCAATCTCCCCCTTTTTGGTGATTGATGCCAACACAAACCAAAGCTAATAAATAAGTGCAGAATTGAACTAGTTTGCATAATGTAAGTGCAAAGGTTACTTGGAATGAAACCAATATACATTTCATAAGATATGCATGGATGCTTTCTTCATATTTAATATTTTGGACCACGCTTGCACCACTGGTTTTGTTTTTGCAAACTTTTTTGGAGATTCTTTTCAAAGTCCTTTTGCAAATGGTCAAAGGTAAATGAGTAAGATTTTGAGAAGCATTTTCAAGATTTGAAATTTTCTCCCCCTGTTTCAAATGCTTTTCCTTTGACTACAACAAAACTCCCCTTCAATGAAATTCTCCTCTTAGTGTTCAAGAGGGTTTTAGATATTAATTTTGAAAGGGGTTGTACCAATTTGGAAATTTTATCAAAAATAAGCTACCATTTGAAAAACCTACTTTTAATACAAATTTGAAAGACTTCATTTTTGAAACTGGTGGTGGTGCGGTCCTTTTGCTTTGGGCTAATACTTTCTCCCCCTTTGGCATGAATCGCCAAAAAGGGATACTTGTGAGTGAAATATAAGCCCTTTCTCAAACTTTCTCCCCCTTTGGTAAATAATATAGGAGTGACGATTTTACCAAATTGGAGAACGGTGTGGAGCGACGACGAAGGATGAATATTTCGATGGAGTGGAGTGGAAGCCTTGTCTTTGCCAAAGACTCCAATTCCCTTTCAATCTATGACTTAGCATGTAATATACTTGAAAATCACATTAGTCATAGCACATGAAAGAGAGATGATCAAAGGTATATAAATGAGCTATGTGTGCAAAAATATCAATCAAAATTCCTAGAATCAAGAATATTTAGCTCATGCCTAAGTTTGGTAAAAGTTTTCTCATCTAGTGGTTTGGTAAAGATATCGGCTAATTGTTCTTTAGTGTTAATATAAGTAATCTCAATACCCCCCCGTTGTTGGTGATCCCTCAAAAAGTGATATCGAATGGCTATGTGTTTAGTGCGGCTATGCTCAACGGGATTATCCGCCATGTGGATTGCACTCTCATTATCACATAGGAGAGGAACTTTAGTTAATTTGTAACCATAGTCCCTAAGGGTTTGCCTCATCCAAAGCAATTGCGCGCGGCAATGGCCTGCGACAATGTACTTGGCTTCAGCGGTAGAAAGAGCTACAGAATTTTGTTTCTTAGAAGACCAAGACACCAGAGATCTTCCCAAGAACTGGCAAGTCCCTGATGTGTTCTTCCTATCAATCTTACACCCTGCCCAATCAGCATCGGAATATCCAATTAAATCAAAAGTGGATCCCCTGGGATACCAAAGGCCAAACTTAGGAGTATAAACTAAATATCTTAAGATTCGTTTTACGGCCCTAAGGTGAACTTTTAGGATCAGCTTGGAATCTTGCACACATGCATACGGAAAGCATTATATTCGGTCGAGATGCACATAAATAGAGTAAAGATCCTATCATTGACCGGTATACCTTTTGATCTACGGATTTACCTCCCGTGTCGAGGTCGAGATGCCCATTAGTTCCCATGGGTGTCTTGATGGGCTTGGCATCCTTCATTCCAAACTTGGTGAATATGTCTTGAATGTACTTTGTTTGGCTGATGAAGGTGCCCTCTTGGAGTTGCTTCACTTGAAATCCTAAGAAATACTTCAACTCCCCCATCATAGACATCTCGAATTCTTGTACCATGATCCTACTAAACTCTTCACATGTAGATTTGTTAGTAGACCCAAATATAATATTATCAACATAAATTTAGCATACAAACAAATCTTTGGCAATTGTTTTAGTAAAGAGAGTAGGATCGACTTTGCCGACTTTGAAGCCATTAGCAATAAGAAAATCTCTTAGGCATTCATACCATGCTCTTGGGGCTTGCTTGAGCCCATAAAGCGCCTTAGAGAGTTTATAAACATGGTTGGGGTACTCACTATCTTCAAAGTCGGGAGGTTGCTCAACATAGACCTCCTCCTTGATTGGTCCATTGAGGAAGGCACTTTTCACGTCCATTTGATAAAGCTTAAAGCTATGGTAAGTAGCATAGGCAAGTAATATGCGAATTGACTCAAGCCTAGCTACGGGTGCATATGTTTCACCAAAATCCAAACCTTCGACTTGTGAATATCCTTTGGCCACAAGTCGGGCTTTGTTCCTTGTCACCACACCATGCTCATCTTGCTTGTTGCGGAAGACCCACTTGGTTCCTACAACATTTTGGTTAGGACGTGGAATAAGATGCCATACCTCATTCCTCGTGAAGTTGTTGAGTTCCTCTTGCATTGCCAACACCCAATCAGAATCCCTTAATGTGTCTTCTACCCTGTATGTCTCAGTAGAAGACACAAAGGAGTAATGTTCACAAAAATGAGCAACACGAGATCGAGTGGTTAGCCCCTTATGAATATCGCCGAGGATGGAGTTCACGGGGTGATCTCATTGTATTGCTTGATGGACTCTTGGGTGTGGCGGTCTTGGACCGTCATCATCTTTCTTGTCTTGATAATTAGCATCTCCCCCTTGATCATTGTCCTCCTCTTGAGGTGGCTCCTCTTGATCTTCAATTTCATCATCTTGAGCTTGATCCTCATCTTGAGTTGGTGGAGATGCTTGCATGGAGGAAGATGGTTGATCTTGTGCTTGTGGAGGCTCTTCGGATTCCTTAGGACACACATCCCCAATGGACATGTTCCTTAGAGCGACGCATGGAGCCTCTTCATCATCTAGCTCATCAAGATCAACTTGCTCTACTTGAGAGCCGTTAGTCTCATCAAACACAATGTCACAAGAAACTTCAACTAGTCTAGTGGACTTGTTAAAGACTCTATATGCCCTTGTGTTTGAATCATAACCAAGTAAAAAGCCTTCTACAGCCTTAGGAGCAAATTTAGATTTTCTACCTCTTTTAACAAGAATAAAGCATTTGCTACCAAAGACTCTAAAATATGAAACATTGGGCTTTTTACCAGTGATGAGTTCATATGATGTCTTCTTGAGGATTCGGTGAAGGTAGAGGCGGTTGATGGCGTAGTAGGTGGTGTTGATTGCTTCCGCCCAAAACCGGTCCGAAGTCTTGTACTCATCAAGCATGGTTCTCACCATGTCAAGTAGAGTTCTATTCTTCCTCTCCACTACACCATTTTGTTGTGGCATGTAGGGAGAAGAGAACTCATGCTTGATGCCCTCCTCAAGGAAGCCTTTTATTTGTGAGTTCTTGAACTCCGTCCCATTATCGCTTCTAATCTTTTTGATCCTTAAGCCGAACTCATTTTGAGCCCGTCTCAAGAATCCCTTTAAGGTCTCTTGGGTTTGAGATTTTTCTTGCAAAAAGAACACCCAAGTGAAGCGAGAATAATCATCCACAATTACAAGACAATACTTACTCCCGTCGATGCTTATGTAAGCTATCAGGTCGAATAGGTCCATGTGGAGTAGCTCAAGCGGCCTGTCGGTCGTCATGATGTTCTTGTGTGGATGATGAACACCAACTTGCTTCCCTGCTTGACATGCGCTACAAATCCTGTCTTTCTCAAAATGAACATTGGTTAGTCCCAAAATGTGTTCTCCCTTTAGAAGCTTGTGAAGATTCTTCATTCCAACATGTGCCAGTCGGCGATGCCAGAGCCAGCCCATGTTAGTCCTTGCAATTAAGCAAGTGTCGAGTTAAGCTCTATTGAAATCAACTAAGTATAGCTGACCCTCTAACACTCCCTTAAATGCTACTGAATCATTACTTCTTCTAAAGACAGTGACACCTATATCCGTAAAAAGACAGTTGTAACCCATTTTGCACAATTGAGAGACAGAAAGCAAATTGTAGTCTAAAGAATCTACAAGAAAAACATTGGAAATAGAATGGTCAGGTGATATAGCAATTTTACCAAGTCTTTTGACCAAACCTTGATTTCCATCCCCGAATGTGATAGCTCTTTGGGGATCATGGTTTTTCTCGTAGGAGGAGAACATCCTTTTCTCCCCTGTCATGTGGTTTGTGCACCCGCTATCAATGATCCAACTTGAGCCCCCGGATGCATAAACTTACAAAACAATTTTAGGCCTTGTTCTTAGGTACCCAAACGGTCTTGGGTCCTTTTACATTAGAAACAAGCACCTTGGGTACCCAAACACAAGTCTTTGACCCCTTGTGTTTGCCCCCAACATATTTGGCAACTACTTTGCCTGATTTATTAGTTAAAACATATGATGCATCAAAAGTCTTAATTGAAATGTTGGGTTCATTTGATGCAATAGGAGTTTTCTTCCTAGGCAATTTAGCATGGGTTGATTGCCTAGAACTAGATGCCTCACTCTTATACATAAAAGCATGATGAGAGCCAGAGTGAGACTTCCTAGAGTGAATTCTCCTAATTTTGTGCTTGGGATAACCAGCAGGGTATAAAATGTAACCCTCGTTATCCTGAGGCATGGGAGCTTTGCCCTTAACAAAGTTAGACAAACTTTTAGGAGGGGCATTAGGCTTGACATTGTTTCCATGTTGGAAGCCAATGCCATCCTTAATGCCAGGGCGTCTCCCATTATAGAGCATGCTTCTAGCAAATTTAAATTTTTCATTTTCTAAGTCATGCTCATTAATTTTGGCACTAAGTTGAGCTATGTGACCATTTTGTTTCTTAATTAAAGCTAGGTGATCATGAATAGCATCAACATTAATGTCTCTACATCTAGTGCAAATAGTAACATGCTCAACGGTAGATGTAGAGGGTTTGCAAGTATTTAATTCAACAATCTTAGCATGTAAAATAGCATTTTCATTTCTAAGATTGGAAATGGAAACATTGCAAACATCTAATTCCTTAGCCTTAGCAATTAATTTATCATTCTCAAACTTAAGGCTAGCAAGAGATTCATTCAACTTGTTAATCTTAGCAATTAAACCAGCATTATCATTTCTAAGATTAACAATTGAATCATCACAAACATTTGATTTCTCAACCTTAGCAATTAATTTGGCATTTTCATTTCTAAGGCTAGAAATAGTGTCATGGCAAGTGCTAAGCTTACTAGTTATTTTTTCACATTTTTCTACCTCTAGTGCATAAGCATTTTTAACCTTAACATGCTTTTTGTTTTCCTTAATAAGGAAGTCCTCTTGGCTATCCAAGAGTTCATCCTTCTCATGAATAGCATTAATCAATTCATTCAATTTCTCTTTTTGTTGCATGTTAAGATTGGCAAAAAGAGTAAGCAAGTTATCCTCATCATCACTAGAATTATCCTCATCACTAGAAGTTGCATACTTAGTGGAGGATCTTGATTTTACCTTCTTCTTGCCGTCCTTTGCCATGAGGCACTTGTGGCCGACGTTGGGGAAGAAAAGCCCTTTGGTGACGGCGATGTTTGCGGCGTCCTCGTCGGAGGAGGAGTCGGTGGAGCTCTCGTCGGAGTACCACTCCCGACAAACATGGGCATCGTCGCCCTTCTTCTTGTAGTATCTCTTCTTTTCTCTTCTCTTTCCCTTCTTGTCGTCGCCCCTGTCACTATCACTAGATAATGGACATTTAGCAATGAAATGACCGAGCTTACCACATTTGTTGCACACCTTCTTGGAACAGGGCTTGTAATCTTTCCCCTTCCTTTGCTTGAGGATTTGGCGAAAGCTTTTGATGATTAACGCCATATCCTCATTGTCGAGCTTGGAGGCGTCGATGGGGAGCCTACTTGATGTAGACTCTTCCTTCTTCTCTTCCGTCGCTTTGAAGGCGATGGGTTGCACCTCGGGTGTGGAGGTGGCGCCTTGCTCGATGATTTGTTTGGAGCCTTTGATCATTAGTTCAAAGCTCACAAACTTTCCTATCACTTCCTCGGGAGACATTAGTTTATATCTTGGATCACCACGAATTAATTGTACTTGAGTAGGATTAAGAAAAACAAGTGATCTAAGAATAACCTTGACCATTTCATGGTCATCCCATTTGGTGCTCCCGAGGTTGCGCACTTGGTTCACCAAGGTTTTGAGCCGGTTGTACATGGCTTGTGGCTCCTCTCCTTGGTGAAGCATGAAGCGACTGAGCTCCCCCTCAATCGTTTCCCTCTTGGTGATCTTGGTCACCTCGTCTCCTTCGTGCACAGTCTTGAGCACGTCCCAAATCTCCTTTGCACTCTTCAACCCTTGCACCTTATTATACTCCTCTCGACTTAGAGAGGCGAGGAGTATAGTGGTGGCTTGGGAGTTGAAGTGTTGGATTTGTTCGACCTCCTCCGAATCATAATCCTTGTCCCCCTTCTTTTGTACCTGCGCTCCATACTCAACAATATCCCATATGCTTTTGTGGAGTGAGGTTAGGTGATGCCTCATTTTATCACTCCACATAGAATAATCTTCACCTTGAAACATAGGTGGTTTGCCTAATGGGACGGAAAGTAATGGAGTGCGTTTTGAAATACGAGGGTAGCAAAGAGGCATCTTACTATACTTCTTGCGCTCATGGCGCTTAGAAGTGGCGGATGCCGATTCTGAGCCGGAGGTGGAGGGTGACGAAGAGTCGGTCTCGTAGTAGACCACTTTCTTCATCTTCTTCTTCTTGTCACCCTTCTGTTGGGACTTGATGGAGGAAGAGGATTCCTCCTTGTGCTTGTGGGCAGACTCCCTTGAATGCGTTCTCCCCGAGCTTGCGGACTTGTCGCCGGTCCCGATGTCCCTCATGGCGGATGCTCCCGACATTTCGAGCAGTTAGGCTCTAATGAAGTACCGGGCTCTGATACCAATTGAAAGTCACCTAGAGGGGGGGGTGAATAGGCAAATCTGAAATTTATGAAGTTTAAGCACAACTACAAGCCGGGGTTAGCGTTAGAAATGTAAACGAGTCCGAAAGAGAGGGCAAAAACAAATCACAAGCGAATAAGAACGGATGACACGGTGATTTGTTTTACCGAGGTTCGGTTCTTGCAAACCTACTCCCCGTTGAGGTGGTCACAAAGACCGGGTCTCTTTCAACCCTTTCCCTCTCTCAAACGGTCACCTAGACCGAGTGAGCTTCTCTTCTCAATCAAACGGGACATTAAGTCCCCACAAGGACCACCACACAATTGGTGTCTCTTGCTTTGATTACAATGATCTTGGGAACAAGAAAGAAGGAATAAGAAAAAGCGATCAAAGCGCAAGAGCTCAAAAGAACACAAAACTCTCTCTCTCTAGTCAATAATTTGTTTGGAGTGATTTCGGACTTGGGAGAGGGTTTGATCTCTTTGTTTGTGTCTTGGAATTAAGTCTAGAGCTCTTGTATGAGGTTTGATGGCTGAAAACTTGGATGCATTGAAGTGTGGTGGTTGGGGTTATTATAGCCCCAACCACCAAAATGGCCGTTGGTGGAGGCTGCTGTCGTATGGCGCACCGGACAGTCTGGTGCGCCAGCCACGTCACCAGGTCATTGGATTTCGACCATTGGAGCTTCTGACAGCGAGGCCACCGGACAGTCCGGTGGTGCACCGGACAGTCAATGTTCACTGTCCGGTGCGCCTTCTGGCGTCTGCTCTGACTTCTGCGCGCGCAGGCGCGCACTGTAGCGTTGCAGACGACCGTTGGTGCGGACGACCGTTGCTCCGCTTGGCACACCGGACAGTCCGGTGCTACACCGGACAGTCCGGTGAATTATAGCGGAGTGGCCTCCCCGAATTCCCGAAGCTGAGCAGTTCAGAGTGATTCTCCCTAGTGCACCGGACACTGTCCGGTGGCGCACCGGACAGTACGGTGCGTCAGACCAGGGCAGCCTTCGGTTGCTTTGCTCCTTTCTTTTTGAACCCTTTCTTTGAACTTTGTATTGGTTTATTGTGAACCTTTGGCACCTGTAGAACTTATAATCTAGAGCAAACTAGTTAGTCCAATTGTTTGTGTTGGGCAATTCAACCACCAAAATCATTTATGAAAAGGTGTAAGCCTTTTTCCCTTTCAAAAGCCTTTTGGCACGCTTCGGCGGCTTCGTCTATCTTAACCTTCGGCCTTCGAAGGCCGAAGCAGGACCAAATGGGGCACATAATAACCTCCTTAACATCCTCCCTCGCCACTAAGTCGTTCTTCACATAAAACCATTCTTCCATCCAATTCCCTGGCCACCTCTTCCGAAATGTTGGCACTGGGTAACTCGCGTTGGGACGGGCGATGAACCCGTAGCAACCAAAGTTTTTGTGATACTGTTCCTTCCCCGTGGCCTTCGTCTCATACATGAGTTCGTGCATGCTGCAGAAGCACTTTACACACGACTCTAACCCCTGACTCTTTACCGCCTAGACAAAAATCCCCATCCTTAATATAGCTTCGGGGGTAATCTGATGGAGGAAGATCTGATAAATTTTTAACACTTCGACCACAAACCTGCTCAATGGAAACCGAAGCCTAGCTTTGAAGAAGCTTCGGTAAATTACAACCTCGTTTTCCTCAGGGGCAGGGACGTTGTTGTCTCCGCCAGCTCTCATAATAAACATGTCCCAAAAGTATCTTCCCCTCATATTTTCAAGATGACTTTGCTTGATGGTCGATTTTCCGAAAATTGCATGACTCGATCTCCAGGGTCGATCCTCGGAGTCTTCGCCTCCACTCTCTGCATCATAACTGTCACTGTCACCAGTGTCTTCAGACAGGCCTTTCAGGATTTCCTTGGTAATCTTCTCTGTATTTGACTTCTCCATTGACTCGATAAACCTAGCTATATAAGGATTAGCAGCCTTCTTCTGCTCAAAGAGCTTCTCCTCTTCAGTGAGCTTCGTCTCAGCAGCAACTTTCTTGCCTTGAGACATCTTTTCTTCGAAAATGATGAAAATGTGTCCTTAAGACCGAAGCTTAGAAAGCCTGAGAAACTAAGCAAGCGTTGGTGAGCAAGAGCTATAAAATTGAGCAAACAAAGCAAATGGCACAAACAGTGTACCAAATCTGGTCAGGGTGAGTTCTTATTTATACGCTCGGCGCGCTCCAAATTGGAGGGTCCCGCCTGTCATTGACTGTTGCTATTCTAGCAAAGGGAAGGTGTTTTTTTGGACCTTCGACTTAAGGCCTTCGTCCATTTCGCAGTCTCAATTTGTTATCCCAAATAAATTAATACTGCGAGGGGCTATTGTTGGGGGCCTTCGTCCTTTGAAGGTCCTCAAAAACATGATTTAACAATGTCTTCCAAGTATGGCTTATGGACAGGTATCTTCGGATTCATGATAAAAGCGTACACAATGAAGAGCGTGATCGAGACGAAGGTTGTTGTTGCTCCAAAGCTGTGCATAAGGGAGCTTCGGCTAAATCGCAGAAAAGGGAACCGACTTAAAAGGGAAAAGGTCATTCAGTCCTCATAGATTTTTCTATAAGCCGATAGTAAATGTAAAGGGCATGCCTGTAATTTCTCATAGGTTGTGTCCTGTGCCTATAAATAGATGAACAGTACCCCCGTACTGTTCACGCTGACTTGTATCTGCTTTTGCATCACACTTGTGCTTTTTTGCCTTCTGACAAGCCGAAGGTATTTTTGTAATTCAATATTGTTCCTACTTTTCCATGATTATATAATGAAGAATAAATAATATAATATAATTATTTGTGTTGTCTCTTATATGTCATATGTTTCTTCTTCTATTTTTACATATATTGCAATGATGAAGGTATGCCCTTCATGACCTTCGTCTGAAGATCATTATATCCTAAGGGAAATAATGCTTTGACGGACGAAGGACATTAACATTTAACATTTTGTGTTGCCTTGTTCTTAACTCATAGCATTTGAGAACAAGTCCCCAACAGACTTCATCGAGGACGTAAACTTCTTTCTCAATGCATTCAAGTGCTCCGGGGATATCTTCGGCCAAAAGACTGGTCTCTTCGGATGCAGCTCCGACTGAATTGAATATACTTTTTAGCCGAGCAGCACATTGGGCTACAAAGTTCAAACATTTATTCTTCAGAGCTTTGAGTGCTTCACTCAGCTTCAGGTTCTTCTCAGCCTTAGCCCTGATTGTCATATTTAAAGCTTCGGTTTCACGGCTGAATCGGCTAGAGTTCTCTTCCAAAAGTATCTGAGTCTTCTTCAACTCTTTGCTTCATTTCTCATTTTGAGCCTGAGCTTCGGCAAGTGATCCTTCGGTTGAATGTAGCAGGTCATCTTTTTCTTTCAAAGAATCTTCAAGTTTTCTGATCTTATCTTCAAAGCCTTTGACGACAATTTCATTCTTTTTATCTTCGTCATCTTGTTGCATTTTCAAGACTTTGCTTAGCAGTAAACTCTGGAAAAATGAACTAAAGTTAGAATACCTAAATCAACATGAAGATACAACGATAACTTATAAAGGAGTCTTACTTTGAAGTTCGAGTAATATAAGCTGCCAATGATGTGCTGACATCTGTAGCAGTTGATATCCTTTTCAAGCTTTGGGAATCCAATGCTCTTAGACGGAGTGCTTATAATTTTAGCTCTGGTGCGGTCGCGGATGCATCCCACAATTTCTTCATCAACCCCACTGAAGAGCATTGATCCAGGCTGGTAACTGTAGGATATGGCAAATTCCTTTAACTCTGATATGTCCTCCTCGGAAAGCTGTTGGCCGCCCAGGTGCCGAAGGTCGAAGTTCAAACTTTTCGAAGAGGTTTCGTCAATTCTTTTCCCTTTATCAGATGGCACTATGGCTACATCTTTCTCCGCAACCACGTCCGATATAAGTCTGTCGATTTCTGACAGGGTGGTTGCGAGATTCTCGGCTTCGGCTGCAGCGGTAGCTTCGACATCGACGGGTATGGTAGCTTTGTCTGCCGAAGCTGAGGATGGGGTATGTTCAATAGCTTCCATTATATTCATCATAAACTGCTTCTTTTGCCCCCCCCCGTTTTCCCCCTCGGCAGTCGAAGCGATTTCCCTTGACTACAAGAGGCTAGTCAGATCCAACCTCAGATGACTTAGCAGTGCAAATGGGAAAGGTTCAGTCATTACCTTCAAAATCTCCGAGACCTCAGCATCAGAAGACAAAGAAGGGCTTATAGTCTACTTCGGCACATCTTGTACCTTTGTCTCCTCAAAGGATATCTTGACAAGCTTCCGTTTCTTGGGAGCCAATTCCTTCTGCTCCGATACAGTTTTCTGCTTTTTCAAAGCCTTATAGTCCTCTTTAACTGACAGGATAGCCTGCCTATTCAGAATGCTGACAATTCTCTTCCTTTTGATTCCTCCAGCCCCTTCATCAAGCCTTTCGTAATCAGGATACTCAAAGTTCAGAGCATCCATCACACGGTTTAGCCTTCGCTTTGGGCGGGTGCCAAAGGCAACGATCATTAATTGATCTTCTTTCTTTGTATAATTTCCAAGAATTTCATTGCACATGGTTTCTATTAATTCTAACCACTCATTGCATGGTTCTTTAAATCTTTTATGAAACTTAAAACGGTAAGGCAGACAGACAAGCTCATACTTTTTCCCTCTTCTTTCTTCTTCGACATTCCCCAACCGCCAAAAGTCGGGAATGCCCGGTTCGCCAGATATTCTTGTACCAAGTCTCTAGTGTTGATATGCTCAGCCACGACCCTGAACTCCACTTCAGCTAGCTGGCAAGGAGACCCCAACTACATATTGCACAGGGGGCGAGTCATGCCGAAGTTTAATCTCAGTGGACTCATCACCATGCTCATAAGTTTTTCCCTTTTCTTCTCGTCTGCTTTCATGTAAAACCATTCGCTCGTCCAACTAGTCGGCCACTTGGTGCGGTAGCCTATCACAGGAGCCTTCGTACCCTTTCGGTATGCGAAGTTGTAGCATCCAAAGTTTTTGTGCAGGCCATCAGCCCTTGCCTTCGTCTGGTAATGAAGCTCATATACCCGACAGAACCCTTCGGCGTTAGCACTCTTTCATTAGCTTCGGAGAGCCTAGATGTAAATGCTAAGCATGACAATGGCGTTCGGGGTTAGCTGATGGAGGTAGATCTCAAACTTCTTTAAAACTTCATCTATCATCTCGTAAAGAGGGAACCGAAGTCCCGCCCTGATGAAGCTCTTGAAAACCACAACTTCATCTTCCTTTGGCTCAAGAATTATTTCCTCTCCAGCAAAGCGAACCAGTTCATCATTTTGCCCGAAATATCCTAGCTTCTTCATTAGGATTAAATCTTTAGCCTTAACTATGGACCTCCCAAATTCAACATGGCTGGGCTTAGTTGGACATAGAATGCTATCGTCATCTTCACTTTCATTATCACTCTCAACTTCAGTCACGGTCTGTTCAGCTTCGACATTAGAGGCACCTTCGGTAATAGCTCCTTCTTGCAGAATCAACCCTAATCGCCTCATCATTTCTGAGATGGGTGCTGTCTCAGTCGTTTTAGTTTCATCTCCCTCGTGGGATACCCTTGCAGTGGATCTTACTTTGGCCATTTTGTTTCAGCCTTCAATGAGCTCCTGCTCAGTATTTTCCACCTACTGAACACCTGGGTCCTCAGTGGCTTGCTCGTCTACTCGCAACAATACAAACAAACATGGTACAATAGAAATTAACATGACACCAAACATGAGATCTGTCACACCCGAGTTTTAGGGGCACCAAGACTCGGGCGTGAAATAATCACCAAGTGTGCTAGGATCAAGTCTCACACATATGATGACTCATGGTACAGAAACGAATGTCACATCTTTACTATATAATAGGAGTTCTGTGCAAAATAAATAAATAATTACATGATATAAAGACAACGATCTAGCAACCCAAAGTTGACTGGGAGATGATGGCCTAGACCTCTCACGATCTCATCGCAGCATCCTTTATGCGCCTCATCCCGTGGTACCTGTTCTTGAACTGGGGGATGTGAGTACAACAAGGGTGAGCTCACATACGTTCATCGCTCAACAAGTTGTGGGGAATAAATAGTTCGCAAGGATGTAGATATCGACTCATGTGTTGCAAATATTGCTATGATTGCTGACTTGAATGCTAGAATTGAAAAATAAGTGTTCAAGTTATAAATGCTAATGATGAACTAGTGAAAATAAAATTTGCTAGGGTATACAATTGGTAGGCATCCCTCCATTAAGGATGGTCTTAGTTTCCATAAGGGAGCCAAAGCCAAGAAGAGACATGAGGCCCAAATTCATTAAGGAGAAGGGGAAAGCGCCTATGGCTAGTAGTGTTTATTCTTGTAAGAACCATGCTTACATTTATGTTAAGAATTTTCACCATGCTAATCACAATGTTCACGATGCTTGTGTTGATCATATTGTTTATCCTATGTGTCATGATGTTGTTTATGCTTCTCATGCAATGAGTGTGTCTTCTAGTAGTGCATCCTTTGTTCATGGTAAGAGTAGAACTAGGCACAATGATTTTCATGCTATAATTATTCATGTGCCTAATGTTAGGAATGCATCTCATGGTCATTCTATTTCATATTCCACTTATGATGCTTCCTACGTGCTTTATTGTAAATCTGGTAAAGTAGTTGCTTCTCAAGTGCGACTCAGGCACAAGAATGGCAAGACCTGCATTTGGGTGCCAAAATCATATGTGACTAACCTGACAGGACACAACTCTAGCTGGGTACCTAAACCCCAAGCCTAAATTCATTTTGCAGTTTTATGCATTCGGAGACTCAAGATGGATATTGATAGCGGATGCACAAACCACATGATGGGGGAGAAGCAGATGTTTTCCTCCTACGTTAAGACCAAAGGTTCCCAAGACAAAATAATATTTAGAGATGAGAATCAAGGCAAGGTAAAGGGGTTGGGTAAGATTGCCATAATTACCAAGCAAACTATTTCCAATGTTTTTCTGGTAGAATCACTTGGCTATAACCTACTTTCTGTTAGTCAGCTTTGCTCCATGGATTACAATTGCTTATTTCACTAATGTAGATGTAACTGTCTTTAGAAGAAGTAATGGTTCAATAGCTTTTAAAGGTGTACTAGATGGCCTTCTTTATTTAGTAGACTTTTCAAAAGATAATTGTGATCTAGATGCATGTTTAATTGCTCAACAAGGGTCGGTTGTGGCATCACCGTCTAGCACATGTTTAAATGAAGAAACTTCATAAGATTCTAAAGGGAGAACACGTGTTAGGACTAACTGATGTCTGTTTAGAGAAAGATAGACCTTGTGCAATTTGTCAAGCAGGGAAGCAGGTTGGAACAAGTCATACGAGCAAGAACATCATGATGACATCAAGACCGTTAGAGTTGCTTCATATGGACCTATTTGGCTCCGTTGCTTATCTTAGCTTCAGCAGAGGTAAGTATGGTCTTATTATTATAGATGACTTTACTCGCATCACTTGGGTATTCTTTTTGCAGGATAAATAAGAAACCCAAGGGACCCTTAAGCGATTCTTAAGGCGAGCTCAAAATGAGTTCAACTAGAGAATAAAAAAGATAATGAGCGACAATGGTACTGAGTTCAAGAACCTACAAGTGGAAGAGTACATTGAGGAGGAAGCAATCAAACATGAGTTCTTCGCCCCTACACACCACAACAAAATGGAGTGGTGGAAAGGAAGAACATGACGCTCATCGACATGGCGAGGACAATGCTTGGTGAATACAAGACGTCAGATCGGTTTTAGGTGGAAGTTGTGAAAACACAGCTTGCCATGCCATAAAATGCCTATATCTTCACTTCCTCCTCAAGAAGACTGCGTACAAACTCCTAACAGGTAACAAACCCAATGTTTCATACTTTCATGTATTTGGGAGCAAATGTTATATTTTGGTGAAGAAAGGTAGGAATTTCAAAATTGCTTCCAAAGCTTTAGAAGGGTTTTTACTAGGTTATGATTCAAATAGAAGAGCATACAGGGTCTTTAACAAATCCTGTAGACTTGTTGAAGTCACTAGTGATGTTGTATTTGATGAATCTAATGGCTCCCTAAGAGAGTAAGTTGATCTTAATGATATAGATGAGGAGGATGTTTCGACGACCGCACTAAGGAACATGGCGATTGGAGATGTGCGACCATAGGAACCACAAGAGCAAGATCAACCTTCATCCTCAACCATGGTGCAACCCCTACACAAGATGAGGAACATGTACCTCAAGATGATGGCATTAATCAAGGGGAGCATAGGTAGAAGAAGACAAGGAGGATTAAGATCAAGGTCCACAGGTGCCTCAACCCTGAGTCTGCACCACCATCCAAAGAAATCATCTGGTGGACATGATTCTTGGTGACATCAACAAGGGAGTAACCACTAGATCTCATGTTGCTAATTTTTGTGAGCATTACTCTTTTGTTATGCCCAAGTCATAGGTTTATACTTTGAGGAGACTTTTGCTCCTGTAGCTAGGTTAGAGTCAATACACATTTTATTGGCCTAGGTTGCTCACCATTTATTTAAGCTTTTCCAAATGGATATGAAGAGTGCCTTCCTCAATGGACCGATCAAGGAGGAAGTCTACGTGGAGCATCCGCCTGGCTTCGAGGATGACAGGTATCCCGGCCATATGAATAAGCTCTCTAAGGTGGTCATGGGCTTAACCAAGCACCAAGAGCATGATATGAATGCCTTAGAGACTTTCTAATTTCTAATTCATTCAAGGTTAGGAAAGCTGATCCCACTCTCTTTACTAAGAATTGTGATGGTGATTGTTTGCATGTCAAATTTATGTCGATAACATAATATTTGGTTCTACCAATCAAAAGCCTTGTGAGGAGTTTAGCAGGCTTATGGTGCAGAATTCAAGATGTCTATGATGGGAAAACTGAACTACTTCCTAGGATTTCAAGTCAAATAGCTCAAGGAAGACACTTTCATATCACAAACGAAGTACACGCAAGACATCCTCAAGAAGATTGGGATGAAGGATGTGAAATCCATCAAGACACTAATGGGGACAAATGGGCATTTGGACTTCGACACTGGAGGTAAGTCCATAGATCAAAAGATATATTGGTCTATAGTAGGATCATTGCTTTATTTATGTGCAAGTAGACTGGATATTATGCTTTTCATTTGTATGCGTGCTAGATTTCATACCGACCCCAAGGAATGTCACCTTGTGGATATGAAGCGAATTATTAGATATTGGGTTCATACATCTCAACTTTGACCTAATTGGGTACTCAGATTCTGATTATGCCGCGTGCAAGGTAGATAGAAAGAGCACACCAAGGACATGTCAGTTTTTAGGGAGGTCCCTGGTGTCCTGGAGATCTAAGAAACAAAAAATTCGTTGTCCTATCCACCACCAAGGTCGAGTATATTGATGTAGGCCATTTTTGTGCGCAATTGCTTTGGATGAGACAAATTCTAAGGGACTTTGGCTACAATCTAAGCAAAGTCTCATTCCTATGTGATAATGAGAGTGCAATCCGTTTAGTGGATAATCCTATTGAACACAGCCACACTAAGCACATAGACATTCGACATCACTTCCTGAGAGACCACCAACAAAGGCAAGATATCGAAATAGCCCATGTTAGCACCGATCACCAGCTATCTGATATCTTCACCAAGCCTTTAGATGAGAGTAGGTTTTATGAGTTGCATAGTAAGCTAAATGTCTTAGATTCGTGGAACTTAGATTGATTTATAGCATACATCCTTTATATGCCTTTGATCATGGTATTTATGCTTTGTTTCATATTATTGCTTATTTTGGTGCTCAAGTTGTAGAATGCCATCCCCAGACCTCACAAATTCAAGTGTAATGATGCACATGTTTAGGGGGAGGATATACTACAACTTGACCCTTTGAGACTAATGATTTGTTTGAGTTGAGTATATGTAGTCTCAAAGGAGGATTGAAAGAGAAATGGTGAATTTGGACAAAGGAAGAAGCTTCCACTACATAAACGATATCAATGTCATTTGGTTCAAATTCTCTTGGTTTCTCATTGTTTTCTATGTTCATTCACAATATTTGGTGAGGCAATGGGGTTAGGCCACTTAGTTTCTTCGTTTTTTTCTTAACGCCAAAGGGGGCGGGAAATTAAAGGTCAAAGCAACTCGATTGAACACCACTTGAGTTTTTAAAAAAGAATTTGAGGTTTAAACTTGTCTTTTTTATCACAACCCTCTTGATAGCAAAGAGGAGCCCTTTTATTGCAAAACCTGTTCTCTTATGAGGGAGAAGTTATCTTGTGAGGAAAAGGGGAAGTTTTTGGTATTTGATCAAACCAAGTGTTTAAAATTGATTTATTTTTTTGCAAAACCAAGTGTTTTTTACTTAGAAGTTAGAAAATGGTTTTGATTGCAAAATCCAAAACAAGTGATGGCTATGTGATCCAAATATACCAAATACTTCGACCAATTCATTTGTTTGAGTTTGCAATTCAATTTGCCACTTTTGACTCATATTAGTTTAAGTTAGCCATATTTGAGTTGCTTTAGGTGTATTGGCATAAATCACCAAAAAGGGTGAGGTTGGAAGGGAAATGTGCTAGATAGCCATTTCTACCTGTTTTGGTGATTAAATGTCCAACACACCACCATGGACTAACTACTTTGATATGAGTATGAGCACATGTTGGCTTGAAGGCAAATTGAAGGAGCAAAGTCCAAATAAGTTAAACTAGGAGGCCAAAAGTACAACTTTAGGTAAAACAAGATAAACATGAGGTTTTAGTGTTTGAATAAGTTGATTAGGCCTATTACAATGTTTCTAGCACTTGCATTTGGTCTCTAACTCCTTTTGTAGCAAAATGTGCATTTTGGACTTCGTTTGAGCCAATTCAGGAACTCTATTGAAGGTCTGTGAAAGAGGTGAGTTTCCCACACTTAGTCAATTGAATTAGGTACTAATTATGTTTGTCTAAGTCATAGGGAAGCTCCCAAGGGCAATGACAAAGAGTTGGAAAAGTTTGGCTCAAAAGAGCCAAAACTGGGTAGTTCTAGGCCTCACCAGACCGGTCTAGTGGTGCACTGGACTGAGACCACAGGGGCTCGGGACTTGGTATTTTGTTGGCCTAGTGCACTGGATCGTGCCGGTGTGCACCGGACCACCCATACGGATGAATACTGAAGTCTCGGGAATTTAATTTTATAATTCACCGGACTGTCACTGTTTATGGTTCGGTGGCACACCGGACCGCCTCCAATGGCTACTCTTCGGCGCACGCGGGCAAGCCAACCACTAGCTGACGTGAAACTAAGCCCGGAGGTGCCCTGGGTCGGTCCAGTGCCCATCAGCAAAGGAAACTACCGGTCAGAATCCCGGACTCGAGGCACGTGGACTCGGTCCGGTGGCACACCGGACTGGTCTGGTGCCCCCACAGGAAGTTGAATTTTCAGCATGCTTTTGCAAGGAAGGAGCAATGGCTATAGGGTATTTTGGGGCTATAAAGCACCCCCATGGTGACCTCCTTCAGCACCCAAGCACTCCAAGAGCAACACATAACTCCAACACTCTGCCACGACGTTGTCCAATGATTCTAGTGAGATCAGAGCGTTGTTTTGAGTCATTTCTTGTATTACTTGTGTTTGCACACTCGTGATCTTTCTAGCGTTATGTTGCTGTGTTTTACTCTTGTGTGTCTCCCCTCTCTTGCTTCGAGTTGTAAGTCTGATCTTGTGTACGGCTGCAAGAGACTCTAATTTGTGGAGATTTCTTGCGAACGAGGATATAAGTGATAATGAAGACTGTGACACTCAAGTTCGATCTTTGGAACACTTAAGAGGGGTTGCGTGCAACCCTTGATCGTTGAGACACCACAACGTGGAGTAGGCAAACATTTTAGGCTTGACCGAACCATGGAAAATCATCGTGTCTTATGTGCTTATTTGATTGTGATTTTTCTCCCTCTTCCTAAGTCTCTGAAATTCACATGCAATATTGCTCTTAATCTGTTTTATATATTGAAAGTGCAATCAAGTGAAGAGGACTTGCTTTCTTCCTCCCTCTACTTAAACCTGGCTTAGTTTCACTAACTCTCATTTCTAACCAAGTTTTGTGTTTTTAGTGTTATTTTTGCAGGATAACATATTCACCCCTCTAGGTGCTCTCACTTCCGTCTCGAAGCAGATTTGGTTTTTGCACTTATTGCATTTTCCTCTTCTCCTCAACCCCTCCACGTTGGATTTTGAGACAATCTTTGTTCTTGATGTTTGTGGGAATTGTTTGGGGTTACATGTTTGAGGACTACCCTGAGATCACTACAAGGCTTTGGTTCGAGCATATCTTCTTTGTGTGCAGCCTTGTAGCAGTTTTGTTCGAAATTGCAAAACCCCAAAAACCCCATTTGAAATCGAGTTTTTGAAATAGGTTTTGGTTCCACTGATCTTTTCATGCTCATACTTCATGAATCACTTCTTCCTCTGCGTTTGCTGTCTGCAAAATTTGGGGTTATTTTGACCATTTTTTGGTTGTGTGGCGCTGCTGCTCTGACGTGTGGCAATGCCGAACCTCCATGCGACACTGCCTCTTGGTTCTGCAGGTGCTTTTCTGGACTGTTTGGTGCAGCCAATCGACACTGCATTGGGTTGTTCCTGCTGAAGTGTGTTTGGTGTTCCAAGGGTCTAGATTGAATTCTAGAATCAAGTATGGTGTGCTCAAGTTTGAGAATAATTGAGACTCACATTCATCCCCTCTGATTGCCTTTTCCGGTCCTTCAAAATTAGAGAAGCAAACAACATCTAAGAAAGACAATTCTAATGTTTACATGTTTGACCATTTTACATGCAACTACATAACCAACGTAAGCAAATATCTAATTCTTCTCTAGATAATACTCCTTTCGTTTAAATTGTAAGACATTTTAGTTTAGTTTTTCTATATATTTGATTTTGTTATGTATATAGATATAATGTATATTTAATCATATAACAAAAGTTATCTCTACTACTTCTTATGTCTTTAGTGTAGGCGTCCACGTACCAGTTTTGACGCACGATTCTGGCATCGCGCGATTCCTCCTCCATCCCGCGTAGGCCGGCGAGATCCACGGACGGATGCCCCCGCCCGCGATTCCCCTCCCCGCGCCCGCAGCCGCCGCTGCCGTCCTCGCGCCCGTAGCCGAGGACAGCCGCCGCACCCGTTCTTCCCTGCATTCAAGTCGTCGCCCCACTGCAGCCGCATCCAAGGCGTCCTCCATTCCATCCATGGCTCCATCCAGGGCATCCCTGCCCTCACCGATTCTTCCCTTCAGCCGCGCCCACAACTCCCCTTTCCATGTCCTCGCGTCTTCCATTACAGCCGCATCCAAGGCGTCACCCCCTTCCATCCATGGCAGCCCGCGCAAGATTCTTCCCTGCAGCCGCGCCCACAAATCACGCGAATTCCCCTTCCATGGCGTCGCCCCTTCCATCCATGGCAGTCGCGCACCCTCTGCGCCCTTCCATCCATGGACGCGGCTCCCTACGCGCCGCGATTCTTCCCATACGCTCCCTCCGTGCTGTTTGCGGCTGCCAATCCTCTCCCTCCGCGCCGCGATTCTTCCCATCCTCTCGCGGCTGCCTTCCCCCATTAGTGTAGGCGTCCACTCTCCCTCCCTCCGCACACCACATCTGCGCACTCCGCGTCCACAACCGTCGTCGGTGCTCTCTCTAAGTGTGGCACCACTGCGTGCTCCAGGCACATCATCGGTGTGTCGCTGCCGGTGACGAAGAAGGAGCCCCGCTCCCACCGGCCGGTGTGCCGCCACTCCGCATCCGTGCCCAGCGCTGGTGTTCCACGGTAACCGCTCCTCTACTCATCTTCCTATCTCTCTCCAGACACCACATCGGTGGAATTCTGCTGATCAGGGGCCCGGGGCGAATGGGCGATGGGTTTGCCGGATTCGACCCCACGGAGAGCAACCTCGACTGTGTGGGACTTGGGAGCCAAGCAGACCACCGACAGAAGAAACCCGAAGGTGATGTGCGCTGCTGCACGCGCGGCGGGCCTGTCCCCAAGTTGACGACGCTGTGCCTCGTGTGGGACACTGACGCATCGCCCTGTGGCTTATCCGGTGGCGCAGTGCCGCGTCTCGCTCTCCCACAGACCACGACCACGAGACGGATAGGTTGATTAGCTCTCGCATTAACCTTCCTTGTCTGCCTGAACGCTCGAAACGCGCCATGCGACGGTGTGTGCGGGCGATCTGCTCCGACTCGCTTGTTAGAACGCTACTCCAAAGAGTTCCAACAATCGCTTTAGATGTTACTTTCAGCCAGTTCTCCTCTACAGATGACTCCTCGGAGCTCATTTTGTCCCTAGGTGTTGCGGCATGAGCAACACGGACAATACACTTTGCCTTAGCACCATATTCCAAAGTAGAAACTGTCTTGTGCAGTTCCTTTGCGTCAGGACTAGCACACAGAATCATCAGGATTTTTGATTTGTCATCCTCGAATGAATCCTGAAATGCAATGAAGGAAATATTTAGATCATCATTAGGGAGGAGAGGCTGTATCAATAAATGTACTTTTTTGTAGTAGTGTACCTGTAGTAGCATTGTGAGTTTGCTGTCCCTGAATGGAACATGGGAATCACCATTAGCAATAGACTCAACCACTCGCTTCAAAGCAGTGTTCCCTTGATTGATTTTTGCTGTCTGTGAAAAAAGTAGCAACACTATTGATCGCACATGTGGCTTTTGACAGTGGTACAAATTCATGTGGCAAGATCAGTGTCAAACTGACTGTCTATTAAACACACAGAGCAACTTCTTAAAAGAATTGTTCAGAGTGCAATTGGAAGTTTGGAAAACATAGATGCTACAAACATACATGAATCGGTTGCATAACACACCTGCATTTTGGCTTCAAATCCTGTTTGTCCTGCAGCTTCTATGTTTTCAGATCCAGCCATGTCCACAAGCATTAATCTTCCTCCCACAGATGGGACATCCAGGATAATCTATAGATGCAAAGTATACCTCGTAAAAATCTTGGTTTTAAAAAAATGAACGTTCAAAGTGATGGTTGGTTGAATGCAACAAACCATGCAATGGCTCCGTGAACTTCTCTCATTGCAAAGTGTGCTCTTCACAGTTCTTCATTTTTCCACCTTAAACACTTCTCTTGATATCCTCCCAGCTTCATTTCCAGACAATTCTCTTGATATCTTCCCCAATGTGAGAACAAAGGGGGACATCGGCCCTGAAAACCACACAGACAATTGACTTCTTTTTTTTATTCATCATTTTTTGCTCTTAAGGCTTGTTCTACAAGTGTTTATTATACTATATTATACTCATTCAGATCTGAACTTTTGCAGTTGCGAAGGGAATCTCAAATAACAAAATTTGTCGATTTTAAGTTTCTTCATCAACCAGGTATTTTCTTAACAATTTCATTTGAAACTCAGTTATGCCTGACTACATTTATCATAGAGTGTTTACTGAAATTGGGTATGGGGGTTTCATTGTAGTAGTTTGTTGTTTTGGCTAGCGAGGGGTGCGAAGAAGGAAGGGATTTGCGCTTGGTTGACCCGGACCGGATGGCAGGACACCGTCGGGGGTTCGCTACAACGCAGCGACGGCTTCCGCAGCTTCTCAAGCCAAGGTAAGCTTTCAAGCGAATTTGTTGTTGCAACTGTTCTTTAGTAGCCTGTGATATGTTAGTGAATTTGTCGCTCAAACATAAAATGAACTAACTTCTTTTCAATGCTTCCCCTAATATAACTTTTATATATGACATATGTTAAGTAATACAATGAGCTTGTGTGTTGTGGGGTTTTTTATTGGGGTATAAAGTTTATATATGCATTCTTCCGGTATATATCGGTTGATGCTAATTTTTAGATAAAATTGTGCGTGGGGAGGCATTAGACATTCTCTCTGTAGAGTCGAAGGCCTTATTTTGCTGCTCGTCTCCAAATAAAATCTCGGCAGAAGTAGTTCAGTTTTTGTTGTGTCTCATTCCTTTTGCATGAGAAGGAGTTCGGCTTCACAGGAAACTGCTACAAGATGCCCAACACATGAGTGGCAAAGTTCATCAATACTAATCAAGCCTATAAGACAGCTCAACAGATTCCAGTAATAAATCCACAATTTCATGTTTAGTGTAAGCAGCATCACCGCCATAAGAAGTACTTTAAGAGCACATTTCCTGTTTTTCATTAACTTTTACATTTGTCTTGGCTATGTTAGAGGGGGAAATACATCCATTGCATACCAACCTTTTTTCTATGGTGCACATGCCTTCGAGGAAAAACACACAGAGGGCTTGTAGGTCCTGCAATGACCTTGTTAGTGATCAATTCCCCTTTGGCCTCCCTAGAACTTGATCCTGGGCAAAAATCAGCACCTGTTACACCTTTCAGTTTATCAGTAGTGCGAGTCCATAATATGTATCCTGGTTTTCCCACTTTAATAGTAGGAAAACCTGGTCCTATGTCTATAAAGTTTGCACTCTGATGACCTGCATCTTGCTGACCAACCTCTCCATCTTTAACTTGGAAGGTAGGGTTCCTTCCTCCAGTCACACTTCAACTTATCGGTGGAAAATGCTTCTGTTCTGATCCAAGCCATGTTTTCCAGCCCTCTTATCACTGTCATCAGATATCCTTGTGCTGTCAGGTTTCTGTAGTTAAAATTTTGCCCTGTAGTCTTTAGACAGTTCCAGGATCTGTGCTGCTGACACCATGGTCTGTGCTGCTTCAATATATAAAGAACAACAGACAAAATCAAGAAACCATCGTAACTAAAATACATCTGATTTGTTAACTTAACAATTCTCAAACTAATTGTTTCCGAGTCAGATCCTTGCATACACTTGGTAAACATAATTTCAAATGCTTGAGACGTATTTAGTGAGCCTAAATGAGATTGTGCATTCTTCAGAATATGCCAGTAGGAAAAACAATGTTGCGTATTAGGGAAAATTTGTTTGACTGCCTGCATAATAGCTTCATCCTGATCAGTGAATATTGATTTTGGCGATCGCCCTCCCATTGACTCCAAGAATGATTTAAATACCCATGCATAGGAAGTTACAGTCTCATCTAACAAGAACGCGCAGCCAAAAACAACATTCTACCAATGGTGGTCAACACCAACAAATGGCGCACATATCAAGTTATATTTGATTAGGAAGTTACAGACTCCTTAAAGCGAGCACTACTGATGGATCTCCGGCTGCTTCTGTGAAACAGAAAAAAGAACCGGTGTGTAGCTATTAGCAATATATTCTCATTTATGTCATGGTATTTTAGGGAACTTTATTTTTCCAATCTTATGAACCAAAACTGATCATGACAATAGTGTTTCGAGTTTTAATGCTTCTCAAAGTATCTGTGTCCAAACTAAAGTTTTGGAAATCCAATCCCAAATCAGAACTAAAAAAATCCATATATATATATAAAAACACTCATATATTATTAGTTTCTCCAAAGTATTCTTTGATCATTATTAAAAATAATTTATTACCAGAAGACATGTGTTCCATTTAAATTTAAATTTAAATTTATGTTAAAGGCTACAAGGTTTTGATGGAACCGGTCGTATTGAACCGTGAAAAAGCCGTAGCGGACCGCCTAAAACGGATGCCAATGTAAGTTATTATATAAATATATTTACACAAATTTGTCTATCAAAGTTATGACCGTTATTAAGTCGTATATTTAATATAGCTTCAGGTTGTTTGACGACTACCGTGATGAAGATTTTTATTATGGGCTACCGCGGAAATACAGTATTGTCGCTCGGGTAGAAGTTAAATTCCCGATTGAACCACGTTTTCGTGACAGACAACATTTCGTTTTATCTGACATCAATGTAAGCCAACAATTCTTTAAGTTTCATTTTTAAGGTTACACGATCTTCATACCATCGACTCTTCTCCTACTGAAATACATTTAGGGAGCCAAGATCGAGGTCATAACATATTTGTATCAGACAGTCAAACATTTCGACAATTTGCTCCATGAAAAGCATGTTTACAAGATGCATAATGTAAAGTTTGGTCTTCATCCGGGTGAATTTAATTTTCGACATCTAAATAGTCCCATGGAATTGTATCTCAACCAACAAACTATCGTGGAGCCATACATTGTTCCAATTCAAGTGGCGCCATTCCCAAAACAAATATTCTTGAACCTTGCTGATATTGTCGAATTGCCAAACAGGACTTTAGTCGGTAAGAATATATCGATCTCTTAATATTATTAAAATATCGTTTACACAAAATTCAGTATTAATCCATTTATAAATTGTTATTTTTATAGACATTATGGCTATTGTAGTCCACTTGGATACAATTCATCGCACAATGTGGGGCCCTTTCAGAAAGATTGTTATAATGGATGCTAGGTATATTTCAGTAATTGTATTTATATATTCAAATCTAAATATTACTAACCTATTCTTAACAAAATCAATGTTGTAGGGGGTCTTTGCATATCATTAAAGTTTGGGGTGACCTACTAAACAAAAATGCACTCCGCAGGACGTTGGCTAAGGAGGATTATGGCATAATAATTGAGACTATGTTTAGGCGGTTCAGAAGACAAGGTACAACATGTATTTACGCCTTGCAAACACATCTCTCACTAAGTTTTGCTTTATAACGATCCATGCTTAGTTTTTATACTAGGTGAGTGCCCGTGCGTTGCAACGGGAACATATAATACCACGATAACTTATATACAAAATGTGTATTATAATGTTATAAGAAAAAGTTTCATAATCCATTTATGATCCTAGCCATACATAAATTTGTTATTTTAATCTAGTTATTTCACCACTACATTGCAATCATCAGTACTATGCAGACTTCAATATATGTCAAGATTTGCATGGTCTCGTCGTTGGAGAGCACGTCCCACACCTGCCAGAAGAAGTTCCCTCGTACATTGTCAGTCATCAGGCACACACCAACATACGCGCTTGCTTAAACAAAAAGACAAATGTGTGTGTTTATGAAGAGAATTAAAGGCAGACCAGCACAAAAACTACCCCAACTACGACAAGGATGACTAACTGGTCATTGTTGTCGGTCATCATCTGCGTCACCTCCGGCGCCGAGATGACGCCACAGTCCTTGATATAGTAGTCGTCGAACGCGCGCGACATAGCGAGTACAGACAGCTCTTGGCTAGGCTGCCAGACGAAGTGCACCCGGACTCATCAGCGAGGTAGTACACCTGGTCGTTGCACCACTGGATGCGCTACCCCTCTGCATACATCATGTTCGAGAACGCTCACACAACGTCAGCAACGGACGTCGTCCTAGCGCATAAGAATTTATGGCCGGTCAGTAGCGACTTACGTGGCAGATTGGGCTTCAGGTGGACGATGAGTTGGACGGCGTGATGGCACCGTTGTCGGATGCGGTGTCCAGAACAACCCGGGAGTCGGCGGCGTTGGCGCCGACCATGAGGTCCCCCTACTTGATGATGGACAGCACGGTGCAGCCGCTTTGGACTGTGTCCAAGCGACAGCGGCGCCGGAGCTTGTCGTCTATAGTGGCGCATGCAGCCACGTAGAACTGCTTCCAGATGTCGAACTGGCAGTCGCCAAGCTTCTTCTCGTCGTCGATGAGCGACGCCATTGCGAGCGCCTTCTATTAGTGGTGTTTGTTCAAGGTTTCCGAGTAACAAACATGGATTCATCCTTGGTGTTGGTTTATGAAAATGACTCACAAGTTAAATCCATAGAAAAAATATTATGCAGAATAAATGCCACGCATGCAAAAAAAGAATTTAATTTGAAAACATTATAATACCATGAAAACAAACAATATATATGTGTACCTATTCTTTTTTTATAACCATTGGACGATTGGAGACATGGCTCAATGACCCTTGGGCATCTGAAGCCAGAAAACGTCATCGCCTAAAGCCCAGACTGACCCTAGACTTCGATCCAAAGTTCAAGGCTGGAAATCATAGTTCGCAATTCAGCTATGGTGCAGCACCCAGAAAGCCATGGAAGCAACAACAATCAAACTCTCGATTAAGCATCCCCAAGCACTGCACAATGGAGCTGAATTGCTGGGTGCAAGGGAAGCTCACACTAAGGTAATACCTCACACATTTAGCGTTCCCAAGACATAATATCTGCTTGGTGCAAACAGCAAGCCACTGCTTGGTAGTTTACAACCAAGCTGTCTATTATTAGTGCAAAGGTTGAGGCCAACCAACAAGCATAC
Organism: Zea mays; assembly: GCF_902167145.1. Lineage (NCBI taxonomy): Eukaryota > Viridiplantae > Streptophyta > Magnoliopsida > Poales > Poaceae > Zea > Zea mays. The sequence continues at coordinate 39,362,756 of NC_050104.1, read as the reverse complement.
AGGTAAAGCTTATTATTGGTCATACAAATATCACATGTAAATGTCTAAATAGTTGGTTATTAGTATAATGCTTATCTAAAGAGCACGCTAGCGCCACTGCAACGCATCAAGGGCCTCTTTGTGGACACGGGCATCCCCAACTGCTACCACGTTAAAACCTACAAAAAAATCAATAGTGCAGAATGAGATGAACTAAAACTTTGTTGATTAAAAAGCAAGGAGTGCACGATTGAAGTGACATAGGGCAAGTTTTTGCCATAATGCAGTTTGGCACAATTAACCTATGAAATTACTGAAACCAGAGGGCCACTCTGGAGCTAAGGAAACATAGAAAGGACTTGAAGACATCAAAAAGGGCTTCATGAATTTTAAAGAGGGATGAAGATTATACTTGTGGATTGTGATTCTGCAGTAACAGGCCAATAGAGCTTGTCCCCTCTCCAATCAGTTATTGATCCTCCAGCTCCTTCAATGACAGGTACCAGCGAGAGGAAATCATATGGCTGCACCAAGCCACCAAAAAAATTAGTTACTGTAGTGAAGAACTTTCATTCATCTGGGCACTAAATGTATATTAGATTGGCAGCTGTTATTCTGTAACATATTATCACGTTTTTTCTTTTCCCTAAGATTGCAGTAGCAACTATAGTCATGTGAAATCAAATCTGAGTTTAGAGAAAAAAAAATTCTAAACTTCTGTTCTCTATCATGTGTGAAGATAACTTCCTCATGATATCTCATATATCTTTTCAAATGGTTAGCCAGCTATTTCAAGTATTAAATGATCCAGAAGTTGAGAAAACATAGATTGATTTCCTAGAGACATAAAAACAGTACCTAAATGCATATCAAGGCTTAGCAGCAAGACATAAAAAACTCAAAGTTAGGCCCCTCAACAATAGCATCGACTGGGCAAGCCTCTTGGTAGAACCCACAGTAAACGCATTTGGTCATGTCAATATCATATCTGTGAAGAGATAAAAACAAAATAAGATCATATTAAAGTTTAATTACTAAACACAGTGAGTAGCTAGAGCAGTAGGCGCGTGTTGCACGCCTACAGTAGCATGCGTCTGGTATCAGACGATAAAAGTGTAGCTAAACCAAAATTGATTATCTTTCCTATTCTCTACTTCATTTATTAATTTGCTCTTGCTTTGATGAACTGTAATGCTTGCTACTGTTTCTTGGTATTTCCTCCTTTTGGTTTGGTCATCTGTCTGATTTTCTATTGATTCTTTTTAAAAATCACCATTCTTTTTTTGTAATAACATACGTATATGATGGATGAATGTACCATACGAATGGCCAAGTTCTTTTGAGTAGTAATGAACAAACTGTTTGTTTTTGTTTTCCTCTTCATTCCTGATCAGATGTCCAAGGTTCCGAACTGCTCTGTCTGAGCAACAGGGGGGCAAGAAACATTAAAAAGAAGCGAGAAACATTATAAGAACACACACCTGACTTGGGTCAGGAATTGCATGAATCTAAAAGGCAAAATGCACAAGAGATTGCTGAGGGATTGCAGTTTCACAAGTCATAGACCAAATGACAACTTATCATGATGATGTATTATTCGATAGAGATGTAGGGAAAGAAAAATATTGTTACTGTATTGTATATTATTTTTTGGGAGCGGATGGGAAGGAAAACTCGTTCCTTCCTTTGTACTCATTATTCAGATTGTCAACCTGTTTTAAATGTTTTACAAACAGAAAGTACACCTAAAGCACTAAAACAACTGAACTCCACACTATAGCAAGATTTGAAAAAATACAGATGAGACAAAAATTCCACTGGCAAGGACATACCTGAAGGACTGAGAAGATCACAGAGAGGAAGGTGATTTTGTTGGGCCTAACAACTAAGTTGGATGGATGAAGTTGTGCATGAGATCTTCATTTTTCCCAATACTAATTAGTGAACTGTACTTTAGTGTGGAAACTAAGACTGCATCAGTTACATGGTAGTTTGGTTTTCTTCTTGTTTTATGTCTCCTTAATTTTTCAGCTTATGTTTTGTCTCTAAATTTATTTTAGATTATAAAAATGAATGTATGTCTATCTTAAAGACTGAAGTGGTACTATCATGGCTTGCTGCAATTATAATGATGATCTGAGTTAAACCTCTATACTTTGGATAAACATTAGATCACTAAGCTAACTGTGACCCAGTCAGAGTTTTAAAATGGGCATTTCGGCACTGGAGTAAGGGCTTGTATGTTTGGAATTATTTGCCCAGATTATATAAACTGGAGCTACAGGCAAGCAACTGCTAGGACCGGTGATTTTGGTAGGATAAGATAATTGTTTTTGGAGTAGAAGGCAATACATTTTTGTATCATCTATAGATATAAAATAGAAAGAAAATATATCTTTTTTCAGGTATATGCTGGTACATGCTTTGGCCTTAAAGAGATTTTTTCATGTGTATCGTTTGGATCTGTTTTTGTAGTTATCATACAACAGCACTGCATAATAAGGTTTCGGCGGCATAGGCCCTATTTTCGGCAGCTTCTGGCTGCCGAAAATGAGTTTTCTTCCTGTAGTATCACTTCAACACTGCATAATAAGGTTTCGGATTTCAACAATGCAGCAATATGATACCTATGCTGACTGGAAAGCATATATTTTAAATTTTATATCTCTACTACTCCTTAAGATGATAAGGAGGGCGTCCACACCCTCACCACGGCTCCGCCCGTTCCCCCCCACCCCGCTAATCTCGCCGCCACCACGCCGCGCGAGCACCGCGCACGCCCCCGTCTTCGCTCTCTCCCCAGAATCGCCTCAATCCCTGCTCTCTCCTCGCCCCATCCTCTCGATCTGGTGCCGCCAGAGGCTCCAACCCCAGGCCCAACGCCGGCGGCGAGGAGGAGTTCCTCCTCGTCCCCGCGACCCGCCTCGCCGCCGAGCGCTCCGACGACGCGCCCGGCCAGCCTGTGCTCCTCTCCCGCGTCTTCAAGTCCGAGCGCATCGAGCTCTCGGAGGACCGCCTCATCGCGGCCAGCACCAAGGGCTTCCGCATGGTGCGCGCGACCCGCGGCGTTGTGGCAGGGGCGTGGTACTTCGAGGTCAAGGTCGTGCACCTCGGCCCCACCGGCCACACCCGCCTTGGATGGGCCACCAACAAGGCTGACCTCCAGATGCCCGTCGGCTTCGACGCCTATGGGTTTGGGTACCGTGACGTCGATGGCGCCAAGGTGACTAAGGCTTGGAGGGACAAGTACGCTGATGAAGGGTACGGGGAAGGAGATGTCCTGGGGTTCTACATTTCTCTGCCTGATGGGGAGCGGTATGAACCGAAGCAGCCTGACCTGATTCAGTACAAGGGAATGCCTTTTCACGTCCAAGTCCCCAAGGAGGAGCAGAAGACGCCGGATCCTGTCCCTGGTGAGTACTCATTTTGTTTGCCTTTGTTACATTTTTAGTAACTTTGTCATATTATTTTTTGGTCCCATAGAAGGGCACGTGTGAGTCTTTTACATAACCTTCCTAATAAAATCCCTGACCTCGACCTTCACCTGATGCCTTCCTTTTGACAATTTCTGTAACTGTGCAGTCTGTGGCATGACAATTTCTACCATAATTCTTTAGATTTAATTCTGAACTGTGAGTCCAAGAAGTACCAAAGAAAAGGTCCAAGCTATAACATTACAAAATTTACTGATAATTTGTAGAATCATGACAATCTGGAGACAATTTTCAAACTATAACAAATCATGAATAACTATAGAATATCTTAGGGTCCAAGTCATGATCTGTAAAAGGACAAGTATAAAAACCCTTTTTCTAAACTTATGTATGATACAATCTATGTACTAACAAGGCAAGAACAATAGAGCATGGTGGGCGGGGGGAGGCAGGAACGAGCGGCGGAGGAGGTGAAGCTCGACACCGACAAGGGTCCTTAGTGTTTTCTTGAAAATTTCTGACTGAATTATTGATAAGTATGCAGCTCGACATTCCTATATATGCATACTGGTGAATTATAGATTGTATCATACATAAGTTTAGAAAAAGGCGCTCACGACTATGTAAGCTGAATTACAACATAAATACACCTTGTTAGCAATATATGTCTTATTCCTAATAGTCAGTAGGTATGTGCCCGTTTGCTTACCTCGTTATTTTTATTATTTTCATTAGTGATCTTATGTGCCTGTTTGCTTATGTTCATTAAAACATGCATGTCTGTTTCTTGTTATACAGGTACCCTCTTCTGATCAATCGAAATAGGCAATTTGCATTGCCCTCTTCTGATCAATCGAAATACAGGTACCCTCTTCTGATCAATCGAAATAGGCAATTTGCATTGCCAACAATGAGATTATGGCTGGTTCATATGTTCATTAAAACATGCATATTTTTATTATTTTTATTAGTGATCTTACAAATGTGGATTAGAATGGTTGGACATCAAGTTTTCCTCAACGAGGGAGCTGAATTACAAAATGGCAATATATGCATACTTATTATGGATTGTTTAGAGCACTTACATAGATGTTTGTTAGGAATGTTTCCGACCTATGTTGCAACGGCGGAGGAGGTGAAACATTATTTTGGTACAAGCTCGACACCGACACCGACACCGACAAGGCTCTATAATAGCAAATATCTTTTGCTTTCTACTTAGATGACATCTATTAAATATAAATTTGTGTACAACAATTTCCTGCCAGGTCAATGAATCTGATCAATGAAGGGTAAGTATTTATATTTCTTAATATATTGGTTGATCATTCAGAGGTCAATGAATCTGTCCGGTAAGTCCTCCTTGATTTGTACAATCTAGAGTGGAGTGGTCCTCTAATCGGTACATTTTTTGGTAATTCCACAAAAAAATTTTGGAGTGGCCATCAGTGACTAAATGTTCTTTCTGAATTTGGATCTTTGCTAGCAAGATTATTTGCTTGCTCTTCTGCTTCCAAAAGTTCACAAAATGGATAGATAGTTCCAGTTAATCTTAGTCCATTATAGGTATGGTGATGCTTGCAAAGGCTCTATTTTCATTTGAACTACTATACACCACTTTAGGATGGGAGTCGTTTCATTGAAACATGAGTTTTTTTAATCATCAAGATTTTGGATTAAGTGTTAGTACTTAGTAGAAATGTGATATTAGTATAAGGCTAATTACCAGTTTGTTGCAATCAATGCCACCTATGGTTGGTGTTTCTTTAGTTGCTGATGCAACTGAGGAGCTCGAGCACGACACGATTAACTCGGGAATTTTATGTAACGTTGATGCAAGGACACTGACTTTTATCATCAGAAAGACTTCCTACTGTTGTTGGTATGGATTCTAGCAGCTGGATTTTAGTTTTTGTATTTGGTGAACTTTGTTCAACACACTCGTTGAAGTTAACAGTAACAGATACAAGTCTATTATCCTGATATTTTTAATATGCATTTGCAGGCATTAGCATAAATCATATGAAGGAAGTAGATTCACATGCACCCGTGAAGCAGAAGCTACAATTATTTCCAATAAATGAAGCTACTCTTAAGCCATTTGAGAAGGTAAAACATGGTTTCTTGCTACTAGCAAGCTGCATATGAACCATAATTATCCTTAGTCTCCGTATTTTTATTTTGATAGTTTTTACTGGTGAATTATTGATCCAACACCTAGGTTCTTGTTGTTGAATTCATGCATGTCGTAGATGAAAGATGACTTATCCATATATTTTCATAATTAAATTTGTGACCAATTATACTACCGTGCTTTCAATACATGTTATTTTTGCTCCAAAAGGCCATGCTTTCAGTTAGTGTTTTTGGCTTGTTGGAAATGGGCGAAGTTGAGATGCTAACTCTCCTTGCTTCTCTCCTATTAAGACCAACTCAGAACACAGTCAATCTTGCGTGAAAAATTATGCATGTTCACAATAGTAGGCTGTTAGCTTCAAGTAGTACAAAATATTTATATAATGCATTGGATGACTGACGATAGCTTGGTTACTTCCTGCCTGCAGGTTGATTTATTAGACAGCCCTATTGCCAGACTACCTGACATAGAGACCACAACACTTGGAGCCACATATGTTGCTAGCTTAGATGCAGGAGTTTGGACCAAGGAACAGTTATTTGCAGGTTAGCACAAGGAGAACGCGACAGTCTTTGGCCCAAAACTGGATGAAGCGCACAAGAAGAAGAGGGCTGATTCATGGTACAAGACGGTTTCAAATCATTCGATTTGGCTGACCTTTCTCTGTAAATGTTTCTTGTCCGCGCTGCTCTATCTGTTTTTAGAAGATGCAAATGAATAAATTGGTCTTTGCTGGTATTATTCTTAACTACTTTTTATTTACTGTCTTTACAAAAGCGAGTACAAGAATATCCTCAAATTTTCGTCAGGAAGTGTTTTTCTAGAATATTTATGTGTGCAGTGTGCTTCCATAGACTTGAATGGTTTGCATAGACTATCCCATCAACATAGACAATTGGAGAAGCTCAATTTCCGATCTGCAGCTTTGCTAGAGAATTTTGATTAGTATGCATTAGTTATTGCATCCGAGAAAAAAGACTTAGGGTACATAAGCCTTGTGCTTTGTCAATATTAAAAGTAGGTCTTGGATGAGCAATATGACAGAAGCAACATTTGTGACCTATTTTTCCTGCTACTGTTTGTCTTGCATGGACAACAAGTTTGGCTCTTTGGACCGACACAATTAGCTCGAGCAGCCCACGCAACACCTCCATCGGGCCACTTAGAGACACCTCCCTCCTCCCGAGTTGTGCTGTCGCTGTCCCTTCCCTCCCTCGTTGGCACCTAATCTTATCAAAATAAACCATATAAAATTAAATAGTGAGATAAGTTTAAATAGCCGATGTAAAGTTGGGAGTAACAATGCATTGGTTATTGACAGAAATTATCAGATATTTATTCATTTTTATGTAATTGGTGTGCAATATCATTTTATTGAATAATTTATGTACCGTCGCAACGCACGAAAATTGTACTATTTAATGTTATCTTTGTGGTCCATGCAAGGGGATCTCCATCGTGTTTCGCAAGATGGACACGTCCATCATGTTTCTCAAGATGGGAGCCGCTAAGCTCTTGTTTAGTTCAGTGTAGATCCTCATGTAGTCACGCTCCTCATGTCTCGGATCCTCCTATCCATATCCCGATGTCCGATGATGATGCCTAACAACATTGTTAGCCTGTCATCGACCCGGGCGAGCAACAACAGATCCCTCTCAATATTTTATGTGTCGTAGCAACGCACGGGCACCTAACTAGTAGAATGTGAAGAGTGCAATGGTGATACTTTGTAGTCACCTGACCTTTAAACTTATTACTTGTATAACCATTGCCATCAAAGCTAGCGATGGAGCCACCCAAGTCTCTATTCAATATAGATTAGTAAATTTCAAAGGAATAGCTAAATAATATTGACATTTAAGCAAACAATTATTTAGTGTTGAAAAGGAAAAAGTAACATGGTGAATACCTCGAGATGGTGGACAACGATTCATAAATTCTGGCTCCGGTGAGTACCTCAAGGTGGTGGAGAATGATTCATAAATCCTAGCTCCTTCAGGCACTGTTATAAACTACTAAATTCCATGCCGATTATCTGTGACGCCCCACAACTCCTGGGTCCCTCAGCCACCTGCATATCAAATTTTCAAGTATTAATTAATACCCAGCATTGTAGTGGCGAGAAAACTAAAATACTTTTTTGTAGAATATGCAATTACAAATGGTGTTGTTAATGGCAGTGAAGCTATGTCCAAAGAATCCCATGAAAATTTGACATCTAAAGAACCAGAGGACAGTGGAATAAAGAATATGTTACGAGGGGACCTTGATATACCCGTTCAATCTTCAGAATCTACTCCCTATTGTCCTTCTCATGAATCATTTGCTATCAGTGACCATGAGTCTGTTGTTCCCACTATTGTTGAAGGTGATAAAGAAACCAGTGGAGAACAGTTTGATATACAATCAAGGTTTTATAAGCCAAACTGATTTGGTATAGCAGAGGTTGGATGAGGTATGTTAACTCCTGTTCTTTTTTTAATGCTTGCTTGAGATCAAAATCTTCACTATAATTTTCGTTCACAATTGGTGTAAATTATGAAGAAAGAACACATCCATCTATCAGAGAAGTATAATTAAAAAAGAAAAATAACCAAAGATGATAATAGCTAGCATTAACATAAAAAATCATGCAAGCGCAAAAGCTCCAAGTAGGTTATGCCGAGACTACATATGAAATGTGGCCTCCTTTGTTAACTAAAAACAACCTTATCTATTCACATATATTCAATAAACTACTCAACAAGAGTATCATACCAGCAAAGTAAACATTGATCTTCTAAAGGTGATTGAACTCACTGCCTTTATTGTTTATCCATTTGAACTTCTTATATAGGAGGATAAAACCCTAGTAACAGTACAATATCAATATTACATAGTTTATTCTAAATTTTGCAAAGCACCATTTCTTACAGCACAAACAATCATCAATAAAATAGAATTAAGGTTATTGAAGAACACATGTAGAACCCTGTAAAACGTGTATTGCACAGTTGCATTCAATAGGCCTAGTAATATAGAAATTGTGACAAAGGACGGTGACAAAGGACCAGGTTGTTGTTTTCATTTAAATAGAATAATTTTGTGTAGAAGTTATAAATCTTAGAAAACAAAAGAATATGTAGATTTGATTAATTATAGTTTGCATTGACATAATATGCTTTCTACTACGAAACAGTAAAAGTTCACCATTTTCGCAAGCAACCTAAACATTTAACAAACAGCGAGACATAAGATAACTTGTGGCCTCGTCGCCATTGGCGCCAAACCTGCCTGTCATACGGTCTTTCCTGTGCCAAAGCTGAATTTGGAGGAGAAACAACTTACTGTTGTGAAGCCGCTTTAATCGATTACCTTTGCTCCGTCCAAAGGCTTGACCATTTGGGTTCCAAAGTTGATTTGAGGGGCTGCATATAAAATTAAAATGAGAATACAAAGATTTTCTTTAAAAACTGATTCCTGTGAAGACAATCCATGTAATGCCATTATGATGAATATTCAACCAGACCTGTCTATCTAAAAATATGACCTATGACATTTCTTAGAAATTTAAAAATAACTAATTATAGGAGAACAAGCAACAGACACAGACCTGACTCTCATGGAGAAGGAATTGATGTCCTTGTTAAGCATATCCAATAGAAAGATTGCCTAGATCACCATGTTATCAACACGATTCACATTGAACTTCATCTCAGCCCTGTTGTAGCCATGCCTTAGGTCAAGCTGGGCCTTCTCCAAGTCAAAATCCTACAATCACCATAAAAAAATTAAGCACATCAGGCATCCAACTTCACAACAAAACTTGATATTTGATACAATATGCATAAGCCAAACAGCCAAAACTTTGCAAGCATACTCACTCAATTTCTCTGAATCAGTAACATTTTTCCCATCTACTTGTTTGACAAAAAGATTGACATCCCGATAACCTTTGCTAGATGACCCTTTCTTGTCTGATCTGAACTGGCCGTAAAATATCTAAAAATATCTGAAACCGGGTACCAAAAACCAGGGTATAAATAAGATAATATGCACATCATAGATCATTTGATCAAAACCATACACAAGTACAGTACAGAGCTCTAGATACCTGAATGTTGCACTCCTTCATCGTCCTCGTGTCGTAGATGAGCCTCTTCTGGTCAGTGCAGATAATTTGGACCAGTGTACGCAGATAACAGCGGTCGTCCGGACCTTGTTCAGCTATGTGCTGAGCGAGCTCGAGCAAACCTCGATGTGAGTTAGTTCCACCCTGAATAGATCCTCGGTGATTTTCGGCGGAAGGGAAGAGAATCCCTGCTAGAACCCTTCCACTGACACACGTTAAAGTATACATGCAGTTGGGATTAAATTATACATTTCCTCTTCGCTACCACAACTACCAATCATTTTATTTTATTTTTAGTTTTCCAAAAGAAAAACCATACATGCAGTTGGGATTAAACTATTAAGCTTAAAAGTATTAATAAACACGCATTAGATAATCGAGTCTTATTAGAAATAGTACTAATTCATTCGTATTCAATAATATCAAACAAATTAATATGGATGAAGACATAACCATCAAAGTATTATAGACATTAACTAATCAATAACAGAAACAATTTCTAAGAAAAATACAAAAAACATTGACCTTAATTGTTCAAACTGTTGGTAAGCATTTGTAGAACACAACAATACATTTTTATATTCGTTAGTAATGGTTGTTTGTTCGTAAATACTGACAAGAAAGTGAAAAATGAAGACTTTATAGTTTTCCTTGCATTAGAAAAAGAAACATGAGTTCACCATATAATCGTTGTGAATTTCCATATTCACACGTTATGAATAGAACGCAGGTACTCCAATGGTTTTGTTGGTACTGAATAAAAACCGGAAATGCAACCTATTAAAATAAAGATTGGAATAATGAAAAGACAAACGGCTGATTAAAGTATAGTACCTTTTTTTTGCAGGCAATCCACATTATATAATCATAATGAAAAGACAAACGGATGATTAAAGTATAGTACCTTTTTTTTGTAGACAATCCACATTAGATAATCACTCATAAGCATTGTTAACTTATGGTTCCGGTAAGGTATATGTTGTCCATCAGAAGATAAAGAACCAATAACATCAGCCAAAGCAGAAAGAGATTTATTTATACTTTGCGCTTCTTTCAATTGCTTTCCTGCGGAACCAGATTTTTTCACCCCTCTCAGAACCACCAAGGTCCACAAAACTTAGCTATTCAAACAGAGAAACACTGTCAATTCTTCCCTTTAATATGAAACAAACTCGGACATTAATTGCAACAGCCCAAGGACTGTTTAGAATGCAATAGTTTCAGAGGAAACTGTTTAGTTCCAGCAGAAATATGAGAAATCACAACTTTCCAAAGAACTTTATGCAGCATATTAGTCTCTTTTTTGTTAGGTACACGATATTTTCTGCAACTTGTCTGTTTGAAATAATCATATCAACTAAGACGAACAACACAAAGAAAATGTGTAGTACTATGCATTATATGAAAGTATAATAATGGCAAACAGAGGGAGGGATCTTATCAGCTTATTAACCCATATCACCAGCTAAAATGCAAACATAAATAGCTAACAAAATGTATACAGTTGGAGGCCAACAATTTGGTACTAAATGATAAATAAAAGCCAATATTAGTTACTCCGGCATGCAGTTACCTCTGTGAATATCAGAGCATCTAGATCTCTTCTTAGTCAGTAGCAAAAAAGGAAAACAACAGTCTCTAGTTCTATGTAGAGGACATGAGGCAAACCAAAGACATTCAGTGGTCATGCACTGCATAAAGTATAGTACCTTTTTTTACAGACAATCCACATTAGATAATCATAATGAAAAGGCAAACGGCTGACTAAAGTATAGTACCTTTTTTGCAGACAATCCACATTAGATAATCACTCATAAGCATTATGGTTCCGGTAAGGTATATGTTGTCCATCAGAAGATAAAGCACCAATAACATCAGCCAAAGCAGAAAGAGATTTATTTATACCTTGCGCTTCTTTCAATTGCTTTCCTGCTGAACCAGATTTTTTCACCCTCTCAGAACCAGCAAGGTCCACAAAACTTAGCTGTTCAAACAGAGAAACACTGTCAATTCGTACGTAGATAGGCCAGCTAGTCATCGCCATCGGCGAAAGCTTCGCCTCGGCGTGCAGTGGCGCGCAACGCGTACAATAGGACAGATGAAGGAGGACGACAGATGGAGTGGTCTGAAAAAAAGAAAAGGAAAGGAAAGAGATGAATGAACAGGGAAAAGGCACTTACCGTCCTGCGACAGGAGAGATGAGGTTAGGCCCTGGAGCTTTGTCATGGCACAACGCCCCGCCGGTGATGCGTATCCTGTGAGCCGCTCACAGGCGCGCGATTTGGACACCCCGCTGCTCGATCCATGCATGCATCCTCCGATCCATCCATCCTCGTCCAGCAGCTGGCTGCTCGACCCCCAACTGTACACGTATGTGCACGCCAATGGCAGAGACGACAGCCAATGAATCTGCAAGAGAGTTGCAAGTGTGTGTGTATATATCATAGGTGGAAACAGAATAGTGAATGACCCAACATTCTGTCAGCACATGAATATTAGTAGTTAGCCAGTTTTGGTTCATGAGAGCAAACCACTTGGTTCTCAGTTTTTACTCCTTCAAGAATGAAGGGACAATACTTTTTTTGGATTTTTTCTCTTTAATTGGCGGCCTTACCTAGAAAAACATAATGAACTTGTAATCTTGCAAAAAACATAATGAATAGTCCAGTGCTCACATTATAGGAGTTCACTGAAAATCCTGCAAAAAGCAGAATTAACTGAAAAAACAGATGAGTAGTCCAGTCCTCACAAGAACATCAGCACCAAACATGAGTTCAAACTGGCAGGCATTTTTCTCAGAAGAAATAGAAGGGGGAATATATGATACTGGGAAAATTATTACAACAGGACAGCCAAAGCATGTCAACATATTTCTTTACTTTGATAGGACACAAGACAAAATTACAGTAGAACTTGGCAGTCCTGAATGTAATAAAAGCAATTGTTAGAATTAAACCATGGTGAAATTACTCATCTAGTGAATATCCAAACAAAATCTGCAGACAACGTGAAACCATTACACTTATCATGTACCTCTTGAATGCACGCAAAAATACCTTTCATCAAGGGAGTTCTGGAGGCAGACTATGGGAACGTTGGCTTTTCTTTCTTCAAGACAACCAACAGATAAATTTTATTTGTTGAATTTCCACGCCATGGTTGAATCTCCCTCAACATCTCAAGGATGTTGCACGTGAAACCCCATGAATTGGTTTTAAAACTAATTGGACCTCTGGTGTTTGGCTGCCATTGTTCGGGGGCCATGTAATTTGGACTTCCAAATCTCTAGATGAGGTCTGGATTAGGTAATGAAAGGCCAAACAGCAAAGGATGGAATCCCAAAATCCCCCAGCGCAGCACAACCGTTTTTGATACCCGACAAGCCCCAAGAGGAGGTGACCGACACTGAAGTGGAGGGCAGGAGTAGGACAATGCATCTGGACTGAGGTGAGTAGGACAGTGCATCTGGACTGAGGTGGGTGGAGTGCCTATACCTTGAAGGAGGTGATGGCGGCCTAGCTGCAGGAGGCCAGCGATGGTCCGATTGGGGGTGGGCATACATGCTTGGATGGAAGAGCAGATAAGAGAGCAGCGACGAACGGATCCAGGGCCGTTTGTGGAGAATCCGTTGTTGGTGGAGGAGGCGAGAGAAGCGTCAGCGCTCATGGCCGTTCATGGAGGCGCGTCATCGCCCGTCGGCGGCCGCTGCGTGCCACCCATTGTTGTGCTTCGTTGGCACGATCCCACCGTCGCCTCTGCGTCCGCCTCGAAGCCATGGCGGGGGGGGGGTACGGTTGGGGTCAACGGTGCGGCGGATCAGCCCGGACCTCGTACCGTGTCGAGGGGAGGGGGAGGGGCGCGTTGCCAAGTGGATCGACCTCGTGGGCGACGCCGCCGAAGGGTGAGCGGGGCGGTGCCTGCACGACGATGGGTGGGGGTGGGTGGTTGCCAAAGGCAGGGACGACTTGGACGGGGGAGGGTGAGGGGGCGGGGGCAGAGCACGGTCGGATCGCACGAACGGTCCAGATTCACGGATGGCAGAACAAAAAAAGGCAGGCTACTCTTAGAGCCTTAATAAGTAGTAGAGATTTGGCGACGTTGTTATGTATAAGTTTTTTACTCATCCTGATATTTTTAACCACAACTTACACACTTGCAAGTTATAGACTGTTACATAAATTTGATAAAAGCTCAAAAGCATCTAAAGTGTCGATCTGGAGGTCACGTTCACATAGAAAATGCTTTCCAGTTCAATTTCCTGAAGCGAGATGGTGATGTTGAAATTAAAACAGAGGAGCTATATCCAATTAAAGATATGACACAAATATGTAGCGCTGAACGAAGGGTGTTACTTTACCTAGACCATTATATGGTACATATGAGTTTGCAATCTAAACAGTTAGTGTTTATGTAATTTATTCTTATGCAAGTATTTATAATTGTTTTGTAGGTGTTTATTCCGATAAACATCCGAGAGACGCACTGGTATCTTACCGTGATCCATGCAAGAAATATGGAGATACAAGTGCTCGATTCACTTGGTACTTCACAATACCGCAAAGACCCCACTAACTCTGTGAGTATGCACAAACTAAACAATTATAAATTCAATATTAACTTATCCCAATCTCTAATTTTGTTTTACAATATATAAAGATTAAAGGACTGCAAAGACAAATTGATATGATATCTCAACGTAAGGAGTTAAAAGACCACATGTGGCCAGACCTCCAGTTGCTTCTTGGCCGCTCAGAGAAATAGACATGGGATATGCAAAGCAGACAGATAGGTACGCCCTAAAATCTTCTTTACCAACTTCTTCATTCATAGTAATCTTTATGTTGATATTAATGTATATTGTAGCTCTTCATGTGGCCTCTTTCTTTTGAACTATATTGAATACTGGACAGGGGATGAACTGTCTGACAGTTTTACCCAGATATATTTGTCGGCGTTTCGAACCCGGGGGGTCCCTGGACCGACAAGTAAATTGTCGCCGCGTGCCCCAACCCAGATGGGTCGGCGCGAGACGGAGCATGAAGGGGGGAAGAAGCCGGAGGGAGACAGGCGTAAAAGGGGAAACCCGCGGCCTTCGTGTTTGTCCCGCGCCCAGGTCGGGTGCGCTTGCAGTAGGGGGTTACAAGCGTCCACGCGGGAGGGAGCGAGCGGCCTTACGCGAGCGTCGTCCCGTCCTTCCCCGCGCGACCAACCCTCTGTAAGAGGGCCCTGGACCTTCCTTTTATAGGCGTAAGGAGAGGATCCAGGTGTACAATGGGGGGTGTAGCAGTGTGCTAACGTGTCTAGCGGAGAAGAGCTAGTGCCCTAAGTACATGCCATCGTGGCAGCCGGAGAGGTTTGGGCACCCGGTTCGTGTGGTATCGTGGTCGTCGGAGGAGCGCTGGAGCCTGGCGGAAGGACAGCTGTCGGGGCTGTCGAGTCCTTGCTGACGTCTCCTTGCTTCCGTAAGGGGGCTGAGAGCCGCCGTCGTCATAGAGCATGCGGGGCGCCATCATTACTTGTTTACCGGGGCGAGCCAGATGGAACGCCGGTCTTGTTCCTCGTAGCCTGAGTTAGCTTGGGGTAGGGTAATGATGGTGCCTCCTGTGACGTGGTCGGTCCGAGCCCTGGGTTGGGCGAGGTGGAGGCTCCTCCGAGGTCGAGGTCGAGTCTGTCTTCCAAGGCCGAGGTCGAGTCCGAGCCCCTGGGTCGGGCGAGGTGGAGACCGTCGGCTGAGGCCAGGGCTGAGTCCGAGCCCTGGGGTCGGGCAAAGCGGAGTTCGTCGTCTTCCGGGGCTGAGCCCGAGTCCGAGCCATGGGGTCGGGCGAAGCGGAGTTCATCGTCTTCCGAGGCTGAGCCCAAGTCCGAGCCTTGGGGTCGGGCGAAGCGGAGTTCGTCGTCTTCCGGGGCTGAGCCCGAGTCCGAGCCCTGGGTCGGGCGAGGCGGAGTTCGTCGTCTTCCGGGACCGAGCCCGAGTCCGAGCCCTGGGGTCGGGCAAAGCGGAGTTCATCGTCTTCCGGGCCCGAGCCCGAGTCCGAGCCCTGGGTCGGGCGAGGCGGAGTTTCCTATGGCGCCCGAGGCCGGACTTGGCTGCTGTCAGCCTCACTCTGTCGAGTGGCACAGTAGTCGGAGCGGCGCAGGCGGCGCTGTCCTCTTGTGAGGCCGGTCAGTGGAGCGGCGAAGTGATTGCGGTCACTTTGGCTCTATCAACTGAAGGGCGCGCGTCAGGATAAGGTGTCAGGCCACCTTTGCATTAAATGCTCCTGCGATACGGTCGGTTGGCGTGGCGACTTGGCCAAGGTTGCTTCTTGGCGAAGACTGGGCCTCGGGCGAGCCGAAGGTGTGTCTGCCGCTGGAGGGGGTCCTTGGGCGAGACGTAAATCCTCTAGGGTTGGCTGCCCTTGCCCGAGGCTAGGCTCGGGCGAGGCGAGATCGTGTCCCTTGAGTGGACCGATCCTTGACTTAATCGCACCCATCAGGCCTTTGCAGCTTTGTGCTGACGGGGGTTACCAGCTGAGATTAGGAGTCTTGGGGGTACCCCTAATTATGGTCCCCGACAGTAGCCCCCGAGCCTCGAAGGGAGTGTTAATACTCGTTTGGAGGCTTTTGTCGCACTTTTTTGCAAGGGGACCGGTCTTTCTCAGTTGCATTTTGTTCCGGTGGGTGCGCGCGAGCGCACACGCCGGGTGTAGCCCCCGAGGCCTCAGAGGAGTAGTTTGACTCCTTCGAGGTCTTAATGCGTTTCGCGATGCTTCGGCCGGTCTGGTTGTTCCCTCATGCGAGCTGGCCGTAGCCCGGGTGCACGGTCGGGTTCCAAGTTCTCGGGCTGGTATGTTGACGCTGTCAACGGTTTGGCCGAAGCCGGGTTAGCGAGAGCAGCCCCCGAGCCTCCGCACAGGGCGAGAGGACGGTCAAGGACAGACTCGACTTTTTTACATACACCCCTGCGTCGCCTTTCCGCAAGGAGGGGGGGGGAAAGCGCCATGTTGCCCTTGGAGGGCGCCGAACATGGTGTCTCCAGTGAGCTGCTGACGGGTAATCCGAGTGGACGCCCGTGCCCCATTTATTAGGGGTCGGCTAGAGGCCCGGAGGCGCGCTCCAAAAGTACCTGCGGGTGATCTGCCCGACCCGGTCCCCTTTTGACGGGGTCCGAGGGCTTGATGCCTCCCTCTGATGGGATTCCGTTACAAGATCGTTCCCGCTGGCCTCGGAAATGTCCTAGGGTACCTCGGGAGCGTAGCCCGAGCCTTGGTTATGTATCAAACGTACCCAGGGTCATCCCTCGCTTTGCGTCTGAGGCGGCTGTGAACCCTTCGAGGGCCAGCCTACGAACCCCTGATCAGTAGTGGGCGCGGAGCCCGAGTGGCCTGAGGCGGCGGTTGAACCCTTCCGAGGGGCCGGCCCTCGAACCTCTGACCAGTAGTGGGCGCGGAGCCCGAGCGCTCTGAGGCGGCTGTTGAACCCCTCCGAGGGGCCAGCCTTCGAACCTCTGATCAGTAGGGGGGCTCGGGGCCCGTTTCCTTCGTGGAGAAGGATCCCTTTCGGGGTATCCCCTTTCCCGGTCCCTGTTGTAAGAGAGAGAAAGAGGAAAAGGATACGAAATCGAATGACGTGGCGTACCTTTTTTGACGCGGTCATTATGGCGAAGGCGAAGCGTCGCCCGCTTCTCCTGCCAAAGGTGCCGCATGTCCCGCCGCAGAGTTAATGCGACGGGACGAGTGGTTCGAGGAACGAGCGTTTCGCTTTGAGTTTTGAATCCCGCGGTGGGTTCGGGCGACGCGTTGAACGGGTCTCGCCTGGGTCTTTATATATTCGGGAGAGGGTCCGGTGACGGTTCTTTGCTCTGCTACTTGCCTCGTTCTTAGGTTTTCGCAACCCGAGGGATTAGCCAGAGAAAGGGAAACTGCCCACCCAGTCCTTTCTGCCGCCACCTCCTCTGCTTGGTGATGGCCGACCGGGTGACCATTGTTCCGCCGCGCGACCCATGGCCTTTCTCCACAGTCACGGCGGATGACCTGGAGGCCCTCGTCGCTGAGGGTTTACTTCGCCCTCTCTTCGATGAGAGGCAGCCGGAGTGGATGCCCCCCCCGAGCGGAGCCGCCCCGTCCCCGCTGCCGGGGTATGTCGTGAGCTTCGTCTCCTTCCACGAGCGGGGGTTCGGAGTGCCGGCAAGCCGCTTTATGCGGGCGATTCTGCATGTCTACGGGGTGGAGCTGCACAACCTCAGCCCTAACTCCATCTCGCAAGCCGCCATCTTCGCAGCGGTTTGCGGAGGATACTTGGGGATTGACCCTCACTGGGACCTCTGGACTCATTTCTTCTCCGCGGAGCTTTTTGCTTCGCCGACGGGGGAGAGAAGGGTCCGCGCGGTAGTGCGGGCTGGTGGCTGCATCCTCCAGCTGAGGCAGGCGCGAGCGCCGCAGTATATTCCCGCCATCCTTGCGTCCTTGAACAAAGGGTGGCGGCGCCGGTGGTTCTATCTCCGAAATGACGACGGGAGGCTCCCGTCATTTTCTCAGCGAGTGGTGACCGTCGCCGCCGATGCTTGGCGCTACGGGACCCCACACGACAGACAGAAGAACCTCCAGCCCCTTCTAAAGGCCCTGGAGGTGTTGCGGAAAGGAGGGCTCACCGCTGCGGGAGTGATTGCTGCCATTCATCGACGGAGGGTGCTTCCCTTGGCGGAGCGGTGGTTGCCGCTTTGGGAGATGACGCCAGAGGCCGACTTGGAGGGTTCGTGGATGTCCTCGGATCCTCTTCCCGTCGATGACCTCCATGGGCGGGTAGCCGTCGCATTGGGAAAACCGGACGCCGGTGCCCTTTCTCAGCCCTTGATGCGTCCCGAACGTGGGTGTGTGTCCCTGGTGAGTGTCCGCTCCTTCTTTCTCCTTGCGTCGGATTGCCCTTGGTCCTCACGGCCAAGACTTTTCGTCTGTCTCCAGGAGGTAGGGTGTCACAAGCCTTCCCGACCACCGGTCCTGGAGGACGCGGTGGGCCGCGCAACGAGAAAAAGAACGCGAAGAAGGCTCGGGCCCGCGAGCGGACGCGGGCCCGAGACGCCTTGGAAAAGCTCCGTCGTCGGCAGAAGAGGGATGGACTCCCGAGGGAGCCGTCGCCGGAAATGCCTGACGACGACGACGATGAAGACGATGGCGAAGATGACGATATGGCTGCCCGCCTTGGCCTCAGCCCGGGTTTGAGGCTAGGCCAGGAGTCGTCAAGCAGCCCCCGAGCGGGCTGGCGCCGTCGGTTTCCGGGGCCGGGATGCTGGGGTCCCGGTTCGAAGAGCGGGGCAGACCGAGGGGGTACTTGACCCCTCGGCTGGGGAAGTTGAGGTGACCCCGGGGAGTCAGGCCGAGCTGCCTGTTCCCCGAAAACCGTCGCCCGTGCCGGCTGCGCAGGAGGGCGATCCTCAGGTCGTCGTGGCAGCGCTTGGGCAGTCCGTCTCCCGGGCGTCTAGGGCGCCCAAGGCGAGGATGGTACCGAAGCTGGCAGCGAGGCAGACCTCGGCGGTACCTTCGGGGGTCGAGGTTCGAGAGACCTCCCCACAGGCACAGTTGATCATGGCCCAGAGTGGGTAAGTACCTTAGGATGTCTTCGTCTCGGCTCCTCCTTTGTATGTCCCGACCCTGACTTTCCTTTCCTTCTTAGCAAGCGGAGTCATGGCCCGACCGATCTGGCTCCCCGGAAGGTCCTCAAGACGGCGTCGGATTCCGCAGCCGGTGCCGCGCCGGGCCTCGCCAGCCGGCTGACCTTCTCGCAAGACGCCCCACAGTGGGGGGCTCAGGCGGCACCAGTTGCCGTGGAGCGAGTTCCCGAGGCCGGCTCTTCTGTCGAGGCGGCCGTCGCGCTGGGGGAGGCGGCTGGCGCGGCCGTGGCCTCGAGCCCACCAGACATGCCGCCGGCGCTGGCGCCGGCTGCTGCCGAAGCCGTTGCCGTCCTGGCCGTGGAGCGACCCGTCGCCGCCGACGCTGAGATGGCCGAGGCGTCGCTACTTGGTGCCTCAGAGGAGGGGGGTGTGGAACCGCGACCCGTCCCGCCGAGCGGCAGCCTTGTCCCTGCGCGGCGGAGCTCCGAGGGGCGGCGCCAGTTGCTCCGGTTCCGGACCCGTGAGGCCTCGGATCCCTTCTTCGTTCTTGACGATGAGCGGGAGGAGCAGTCTTGGGACGAGCTCCGCGAGTGTGCCGAGGCAACGGTGGGGTCGCTTCGGTCATCCTTGGAGGTCTTTTGCAGGGACGTCCCCAAGATCATCCAGGTAATGATTTCAGGCATACCTTTTTTCGCGATCAAGACGTCCTTTGTGACGCCCCGCTTCCTTCCCTCAGGATCTGACGGATCTGAGCGCCGCCAAGTCGTCGTTCATCCGCCGCGAGGTCGATGTCTGGGGTTCGCTGCGATCCCTGAGGACCTCGCTTGCCAGGGCTACCGCGCGCCTCTCCCAGCAGGGCGCCGAGGTGGCGGACCTTCGGTTGCTCTGTGCCGATCTAGGAGCAGAGGCAGCAGCGACACGCGCAGAGGTGCAGCGACGGCAGTCGGAGCTTGACCAGGTCACCGATGAGCGGGACCAATCTCGGGGCCGGGTCGCCGAGGCCGAAAGCCGGGCCGGAGCCCTTGCAACAGACCTAGCCGTAGCCCAAGCCGCATCCTCGGAGTAGCGTGCCCGAGCCGGAGGTATGTCCTGACTGTTTTAAGTTTTCGTTTCAGCTCGGTTCCTCCACTTGTGTTTGAGGTCTTGCGCTTTGGCTGTTCGCAGAGCTCGAGTCTGCCCTTGATGAGTCCACCAGGGCGCTTGCTCAGGCGGCCGAGCAGAGGGAGGCCGACCACGCGGCCATGTCCGAGGCCATCTTGGCTTTCTGCCGGGTCTTTGGCTTCGGCGACGTCCCCTCGGGAAGCTCCCCTCAAAGTCGCCTGCAGGCCTTGGGTGACCATGTGCGTGGTAGACTCCGCGAGGCGCTACATCACGGCGTCAGGCGGGCCTTCGCCGTGCTTGCTTCCCACTACGTCGTGGATCTGGAGCGGGTCAGTGAGGGGTATTGCCTCCCTGACGAAGATGAAGCCGCCCTGGCTGAAGTCCAGAGGCTCGACGCGGCCGCCGCGGACCCGAGCGCGGTGCTGGCAACAACCTTCGAGGCAGAGATCCTCCCGCCTGCGCCGTCGTCCGAGGCCGGGGTGGACTTTGCCGAGGGTGGGGACGAAGCCGAGGGCGCGGCTCCTTCTCCGGGCGACGCCTGACTCTGCTGGAGCAGTTTTCTTTGAATGCACATGTGTCTTTTGCGGCCGCTGAGGCCCGAACACTTTATTATCGTAGTATAAAGTTGTGCTCCTTTTCCTTCCATTTTGCGTATCCGGCCCCGTTCATCAGTAGCAGGGTGGCTTGCCCAAGTAGGAGTCATTTTTCGTGGTAGGTGATGAGTGAGGTATCCGTATCCCAGAGGTGTAGGAGTCCCTCGGCTCGGTCGGCCTTGCCACTTACATGCGCCCTCGTTCGCTTCTTCGGGTCCTGCTACTGATATAGTCGGGGAACGCAGCAGCCTTTTTGATGGAAGACTTTTTTTTCGAGGAAAATTTTGACACAGAGGGGGTTCCCCCTTCTAGCCCCCGAGGGAGGGTCGGGCTTTGCCGAGGCAAGGCTGACCCTTCCTTAATGACTAGACTTCGTGTGTGAACGAGGTGTACGAATAACTTGAAAGCATCTTAAGGGTAGAAGCAATGTAGCTGTCAGATGTTCCAAGCGTTGCTGTAGACCTCGCCTTGACTGTTGGCCAGCTTGTACGTTTCGGGCTTCAGAACCTTGGCGACGACGAACGGCCCTTCCCAGGGAGGCGTGAGCTTGTGCCGCCCTCGGGCGTCTTGTCGCAGCCGGAGCACCAGGTCGCCCACCTGGAGGTCTCGGGACCGAACCCCTCGGGCGTGGTAGCGTCGCAGGGACTGCTGGTACCGCGCCGAGTGTAGTAAGGCCATGTCCCGAGCCTCTTCCAGCTGGTCCAGTGAGTCTTCTCGATTAGATCGATTGCTTTGGTCGGCGTAGGCCCTCGTCCTCGGGGAACCGTATTCTAAGTCTGTGGGCAATAGGGCCTCGAACCCATAGACTAGAAAGAACGGTGTGAAGCCCGTGGCTCGGCTCGGCGTTGTCCTCAGACTCCAGACCACCGAGGGGAGCTCCTTCATCCATCGCTTGCCGAACTTGTTGAGGTCGTTGTAGATCCGCGGCTTGAGTCCTTGCAGGATCATGCCGTTGGCACGCTCCACTTGCCCATTCGTCATGGGGTGAGCCACGGCGGCCCAGTCCACCCGGATGTGGTGATCCTCGCAGTAGTCCAGGAACTTTCTGCCGGTGAACTGGGTGCCGTTGTCGGTGATGATGGAGTTCGGGACCCTAAAGCCATGGATGATGTTGGTGAAGAACGCCACCGCCTGTTCGGACCTGATGCTGTTTAGGGGTCGGACCTCGATCCACTTGGAGAATTTGTCGATGGCGACCAGCAGGTGCGTGTAGCCCCCGGGTGCCTTCTGCAAGGGGCCGACGAGGTCCAGACCCCACACAGCAAACGACCAGGTGATGGGTATGGTCTGCAGAGCCTGAGCGGGCAGGTGGGTCTGCCTTGCATAGAATTGACACCCTTGGCAGGTGCGGACAATTCTGGTGGCGTCGGCCACCGCGGTCGGCCAGTAGAAGCCTTGTCGGAAGGCGTTTCCAACAAGGGCTCGAGGTGCTGCGTGATGGCCGCAAGCCCCCGAGTGTATCTCTTGTAAGAGCTCCTGGCCTTCGGTGATGGAAATGCATCGCTGGAGGATGCCTGAGGGGCTGCGGTGGTAGAGCTCCTTCCCGTCTCCCAGCAAGACGAATGACTTGGCGCGCCGCGCCAACCGCCGAGCTTCGGCTCGGTCGAGGGGTAGCTCTCCTCGGTGGAGATATTGCAGGTACGGGGTCTGCCAGTTTCGATTAGGCGTGGCCCTGCTCCGCCCCTCCTCGACGCGTAGTGCCTCACCCTAGGGGGCCGAGGGTGCCTTGGGCTGAGCCGAGGGTGCCTCGGGCCGAGCCGAGGGTGCCTCGGACGGAGTCGAGGGTGCCTCGAGCTAGGCCGAGGCCTTCTCGGGCTTGGGTGTGTCGTCGGTCTTGACGGAGGGTTGATGCAGGTCTCGGGAGAAGACGTCCGGGGGAACCGTTGTTCGCCCCGAGGCTATTTTAGCCAGCTCGTCCACAGTCTCGTTGTAGCGTCGGGCGATGTGGTTGAGCTCGAGCCCGTAGAACTTGTCTTCCAGGCGCCGAACCTCATCGCAGTAGGCTTCCATCTTTGGGTCGCGGCAGTGGGAGTTCTTCATGACTTGGTCGATGACGAGCTGCGAGTCACCGCGAGCGTAGGTGCTTCCCGAGGGGCGAGATGAAGAGCAGGCCTGCGCCTGCTCCTGTCTTCATCAGCGACCCGTCGAAAAACATGGTCCAGAGTTCCGGTTGGATCGGAGCTGTTGGGAGCTGGGTGTCGACCCATTCAGCCACAAAGTCCGCCAAGACCTGGGACTTGATGGCCTTCCGAGGGGCGAACGAGATCGTTTCACCCATGATTTCCACCGCCCACTTTGCAATTCTACCCGAGGCCTCTCGGCACTGGATGATCTCCCCCAGGGGGAAGGATGACACCACAGTTACCGGATGAGACTCGAAGTAGTGTCGCAACTTCCGCCGCGTTAGGATCACCACGTACATCAGCTTCTGAATTTGTGGGTAGCGGATCTTGGTCTCGGACAGTACCTCACTGATGAAGTAGACTGGCCTCTGGACGGGCAATGCATGCCCCTCTTCTCGTCTCTCAACCACAATCGCGGCGCTAACCACCTGAGTGGTAGCGGCGACGTAGATCAAGAGGGCTTCTCCGGCAGCGGGGGGCACCAAGATGGGCGCGTTCGTGAGGAGCGCCTTCAGGTTCCCGAGGGCTTCCTCGGCCTCAGGGGTCCAAGTGAAGCACTCAGCCTTCCTTAAGAGGCGGTACAGAGGCAGGCCTCTTTCGCCGAGGCGCGAGATGAAACGGCTCAGAGCCGCAAGGCATCCCGTGACCCTCTGTACGCCTTTCAAGTCCTTGATGGGCCCCATGCTGGTGATGGCCGTGATCTTCTTCGGGTTGGCCTCGATGCCCCGCTCGGAGACGATGAACCCCAAGAGCATGCCTCGGGGGACCCCGAAGACACACTTCTCGGGATTGAGTTTTACGCCTTTCGCCTTGAGACATCGGAATGTCGCTCCAAGGTCGGAAAGGAGGTCGGAGACTTTCCTCGTCTTGACTACGATGTCATCGACGTAGGCCTCGACCGTTCGGCCAATGTTTTCGTCGAACATGTGGTTCATGCACCTTTGGTATGTCGCACCCGCATTCCTCAAACCGAACGACATGGTAACATAGCAGTACATGCCGAAAGGTGTGATGAAAGAAGTCGCGAGCTGGTCGGACTCTTTCATCCTGATTTGGTGATACCCTGAGTAGGCATCGAGGAAAGACAGGGTTTCGCACCCAGCAGTGGAATCCACGATTTGATCGATGTGAGGCAGAGGGTAGGGAACTTTCGGACATGCTTTGTTTAGACCAGTGTAGTCTACACACATCCACCATTTCCCTCCTTTCTTTCTCACAAGCACAGGGTTGGCAAGCCATTCGGGATGGAATACCTCTTTGATGAACCCTGCCGCCATTAGCTTGTGGATCTCCTCGCCTATGGCTCTGCGCTTTTCTTCGTCGAATCGGCGTAGAGGCTGCTTCACGGGTCGGGCTCCAGCTCGGATATCCAGCAAGTGCTCGACGACATCCCTCGGTATGCCAGGCATGTCCGAGGGACTCCACGCGAAGACGTAGGCGTTTGCGTGGAGAAAGTCGACGAGCACTGCTTCCTATTTTGGATCGAGCTCAGAGCCGATCCGGATCTGCTTGGAGGCGTCGTTGCTGGGGTCGAGAGGGACGGATTTAACCGTCTCCGATGGCTCGAGGTTGCCGGCGTGACGCTTCACGTCTGGCGCCTCCTTAGAGAGGCTCTCCAGGTCGGCGATGAGGGCCTCAGATTCGGCGAGGGCCTCGGCGTACTCCACGCACTCCACGTCGCATTCGTACGCGTGTCGGTACGTGGGGCTGACGGTGATGACCCCGTTGGGGCCCGACATCTTGAGCTTGAGGTAGGTGTAGTTGGGGACGACCATGAACTTGGCGTAGCATCGCCTCCCCAGCACTGCGTGGTAGGTTTTTCGAAACTCGACCACTTCGAACGTGAGGGTCTCCCTTCGAAAGTTGGAGGGTGTCCCAAAGCAGACGGGTTGATCGAGTTGTCCGAAGGGTTGGACGCGCTTCCTGCGGATGATCCCGTGAAAAGGCGCAGCGCCTGCCCGGACCGGGGACAGATCGATCCGCAGGAGCCCGAGGGTCTCGGCGTAGATGATGCTGAGGCTGCTGCCTCCGTCCATGAGGACCTTGGTGAGCCTGACGTTGCCGATGACGGGGTCGACAACGAGCGGGTATTTCCCTGGGCTCGGCACGCGGTCGGGATGGTCGCCCTGGTCGAAAATGATGGGCTTGTCGGACCAGTCTAGGTAGACTGGCGCCGCCACCTTTACCGAGCAGACCTCCCGACGCTCTTGCTTGCGGTGTCGAGCCGAGGCGTTCGCCACTTGCCCACCGTAGATCATGAAGCAGTCGTGGACCTCGGGGAACTCTCCTGCCTTGTGATCCTCCTTCTTATCGTCGTCGCGGGCCCTGCCACCTTCCGCAGGTGGCCCGGCCTTGTGAAAGTGGCGCCGAAGCATGGCGCACTCCTCAAGGGTGTGCTTGACGGGCCCCTGATGATAGGGGCACGGCTCCTTGAGCATCTTGTCGAAGAGATTAGCACCTCCGGGAGGTTTCCGATGGTTCTTGTACTTGGCGGCGACGACAAGGTCCACGTCGGCGGCGTCGCGTTTCGCTTGCGACTTCTTCTTGCCTTTCTTCTTGGTGCCGCGCTGAGTTGACGCCTCGGGGACATCTTCCGGTAGGTGGCCCTGGGGCTACTTGTCCTTCCAGAAGATGGCCCCAACCGCCTCCTGGCCAAAGGCGAACTTGGTGGCGATGTCCATCAGCTTGCTGGCCCTGGTGGGGGTCTTGCGGCCCAGCTTGCCCACCAGGTCGCGGCAGGTGGTGCCGGCGAGGAACGCGCAGATGACATCCGAGTCGGTGACGTTGGGCAGCTCGGTGCGCTGCTTCGAGAATCGCCGGATGTAGTCCCGGAGAGACTCCCCTGGCTGCTAGCGGCAGCTTCGGAGGTCTCAGGAGTTTCCAGGGCGCACGTACGTGCCCTAGAAATTGCCGGCGAAGGCTTGGACCAGGTCGTCCCAGTTGGAGATCTGCCCCGGAGGCAGGTGCTCCAGCCAAGCTCGAGCGGTGTCGGAGAGGAACAGGGGGAGGTTGCGGATGATGAGGTTGTCATCGTCCGTTCCACCCAGGTGGCAGGCCAGCCGATAGTCCGCGAGCCACAGTCCCGGTCTCGTCTCCCCCGAGTACTTTGTGATAGTAGTCGGGGTTCGGAACCGGGTCAGGAACGGCGCCCGTCGTATGGCCCGGCTGAAAGCCTGCGGACCGGGTGGTTCGGGCGAGGGACTCTGATCCTCCCCGCTGTCATAGCGTCCCCCACGCCTGGGGTGGTAGCCTCGGCGCACCTTCTCGTCGAGGTGGGCTCGACGGTTGCGGTGATGGTGCTCGTTGCCGAGGCGACCCGGGGCCGCAGGCGCTGTGTTGCGCGTGCGCCCGGTGTGGACCGAGGCTTCCCGCATGAATCGGGAAGTTGCGACGCGATGTTCCGAGGGGTACCCCTGCCTTCGGGAGGCAGAGCTTTCGGCCCGTCGGACCGCGGCATCCTCCAGGAGATTCTTGAGCTCTCCCTGGATACGTCGCCCCTCGGTGGTAGATGGCTCCGGCATCGCGCAGAGAAGTATTGCCGCTGCAGCCAGGTTTTGGCCGACCCCACTGGAAACCAGTGGCGGCCTTACCCTGACGTCGTCGGCGATGCGGTGCTGGATGCCCTGGGTAGATGACACACTTCTCCGGCCGGAGGTTGGCCCGCCCATTCCTGCCCAATGTCCCGGCGGAACGGCTCAAGTGTTCCTGCTCCCTCGTCGAGCCTGGCCTGCATCTCGCGGATTTGCTCGAGTTGTGGGTCATGACCCCCCGCCGGGATGGGGACCACAGCTAGCTCCCGAAGGATGTCAACGCGAGACACAGGCCTAGGGGGATCACCGTTCTCCGGTATACCAAGATGGTTGCCTTCGCCGGGACCCCCTAGATCGACGTGGAAACATTCACGACTTGGGCCGCAGTCCTCGTCGCCGAGGCTGCGGCTACCGTCGGAACAGTCGGAAAGGCAGTAGTCGCATGCGGTCATGAAGTCCCGCATGGCACTGGGGTTACCAAGTCCGGAGAAATCCCAACAGAAGTCGGGCTCGTCATCTTCCTCGGAACCCGAGGGCCCGTAGGTTGAGACGGCCGTCAGCCGGTCCTAGGGTGACCGCATACGATACCCCAGAGGGTTTGGACTCGCCTCTATGAGAGCGTCCACCGAAGCGAAGTCACTTGGTGGGTCGAGGCCGAATCCAAAAGGCACGAGATGGGAATCGGTCGGTACCTCTTGGTCGACGGGCGGTGACGAAGTCACGTCAGGGGCAGACTGCACCGTCGTCTCAGGTACGAGGGTGACGCCCAGCAAGTCCTTTGCGAGCGTGTTGGCGTCGTCCGTTTGCTTGGGGTTGGCGTGTTGCGGGGAGACGGCGCTCGTCTTCGTCTCAGACGCGAGGTCGATGCCCGACGTGCCCCCGTTGGGGCGTCAGCGCCATCGACTCGCTCGACAGCCGACGAGGTGCCGCCTCCTGCTTGGCCTCGGTTGCCCCGCCTCCTCCTCCGTCGGCGGGGGAGGGGACGGGACAAGCCCGAATGTTGTTCTTCCACCACGTGGGGAAGACGTCGTCGATTCCGCCGCTGGCGGGCAGGTTGTCGGCCGCCATTATCGCTGTCGCGCGGCGGGGGAAGGAGTATCATGTCGTAGCTGTCGTCGAGGGACATGAACTCAAGACTCCCGAAATGGAGCACCGTCCCGGGCTGGAAAGGTTGCTGGAGACTGCCCATCTGGAGCTTGACGGGAAGCTGTTCGTCAACACGCAGCAGGCCCCTACCTGGCGCGCCAACTGTCGGCGTTTCGAACCCGGGGGGTCCCTGGACCAACGAGTAAATTGTCGCTGCGTGCCCTAGCCCAGATGGGTCGGCGCGAGACGGAGCGCGAAGGGGGGAAGAAGCCGGAGGGAGACAGGCATAAAAGGGGAAACCCGCGGCCTTCGTGTTTGTCCCGCGCCCAGGTCGGGTGCGCTTGCAGTAGGGGGTTACAAGCGTCCACGCGGGAGGGAGGGAGCGGCCTTACGCGAGCGCCGTCCCGTCCTTCCCCGCGCGGCCAACCCTCTGTAAGAGGGCCCTGGACCTTCCTTTTATAGGCGTAAGGAGAGGATCCAGGTGTACAATGGGGGGTGTAGCAGTGTGCTAACGTGTCTAGCGGAGAAGAGCTAGTGCCCTAAGTACATGCCATCGTGGCAGCCGGAGAGGTTTTGGCACCTGGTTCATGTGGTATCGTGGCCGTCGGAGGAGTGCTAGAGCCTGGCGGAAGGACAGCTATCGGGGCTGTCGAGTCCTTGCTGACGTCTCCTTGCTTCCGTAAGGGGCTGAGAGCCGCCGTCGTCATAGAGCATGCGTGTGGCGGAATTGCCCGAATTATTCCAACTTAAGTGCCCAAGTCCCGCCTTAGAGGCTAGACCACACTTAAAAGGGAATAACCCGTCAATCCCTCGGATCTAGTCCGACACGGCCACTGACAGGATCAAGTACCACAATCTCACTCGATGGTGAGTCACAGAGCAAATACAATAAAGCATAAAACCATGCATTAAAGAGTATTAAATTATTACATCATCATCGGAGTTTTCCAAAGGTAGTCATCATTGTTCGAAGTGTAGCGGAATAAAACTAACGGTAAATAAACAGAGAGATGGGGAAGCCTGTCCCATCACTCCTCATGATCCTCCTCAGCCGAGGCGGGGTCCCACTCGACAGTCCAACCCGGTGGCAAGATGGACGGCCAAGTCACTCCAGCAACCATTTCCTCCAGAGAACCTGTAAAAATAATGCCACAAGCAAGGCTGAGTATACTAATACTCAGCTAGACTTACCCGGTGTGAGGAGTCTACTCCTCTACCTCTAGACATGCAGCTGTTTGGCTGTGGGGTTTGGTTGCCAAAAGCACTAGCTGAGTTTCTAAATCAAGTTTTACTTTGTCATGTTTAAGTGTGACTCTCTTAAGGCTAAAAGTGTACTATCTACTCATACATAGTAGCAAACATTATTAGCGATCAACATCTTATATCAACTCATCATATTTCCACTTGTTACTCAATGTAGCAGCATGGATCAAGCAGTCTCATTAGCTGCGAGAAGCAGACGATTCGAATCGAGTTTATATCCTTGCAAGGTAAACCTAAACACACGACATGCAGGGGCACTCCGTCCCCACACACATCAACCGTCCCCATCGATTCCCTGGCAACAGATCAGGGCTCACCGCCTTGGCGTACAATGCCTCACTGACCCCGACTGCCGTCGTGCAGTGACCGCACTTGTACCCACCATAACCGGAATGGGAGACCACGTCTTAGGTCGCGTGAGGGGTAAAGTCTGCGGGCAGGTTCACTCAGGTACTAGGCTTACCGATTTACCATATTTCTCGGTATGTGTTTAGTACGTTCAAACGCTTGACACACGGTACCACACCTTAATCCTTATTCCAATTTTTATCCCGTGAACAACCAATCCCCATGGATTGTTATCCACTAGCCAACCTCATTATGATAAGAAAGTGGATACAACCAATTTCCTGACCTCGCGCGAGTGCTAGAAAAATCACTCGTCTTCTACCGAGATCCTCATTAATAAAGCAGCTACTCGACCTAGCATACTAGTATTCATCTCAACAGGATTCCTGAGATCATGCAACTAGGGTTTCAAACAATTCCTACACCTAAGTGCACAATCAAACCTACAATCATTAAGTGAAGTAAAATAGCATAAATAACAGGTTATGCATAAACCGGGGCTTGCCTTCCAAAGCAGTGGCAGGCAGATCCTCTGATGCGGACTCTGGGACTGGATCTGGGGCTACCTCCTGAGCAGCTCCTTGCTCCGGCACGAGGACGTACTCTTCGTCAGCAAGGTTACAGTCTATCGAAATGCAATGAACATGTATGTCATGATTATGCAAGATTTAATAACATTATGTTGAGAGAAGAAAAACTAAGTTAAGGAGTAACTTAGGGTTTGCTTGGTCATACAGGGCCTTTAGTGGTTTATGCTTATCACTCCTAGGTTTAGATTTTTGTTGAGGATAAACATAGTGGATTTGTATTGCCTTTATATATTTCAGTGGACAATTTACTAGGGTTTTAGGATGACACTAATTTCCATTATTTGTTTTCCTTTAATTTCTATTTATGAAATCAAGTGGGGGTTTGAACTATAACAGTAGCTTAATTTTCTCCAAAAATTCTGTAAAAATTACAGTGGGTTGCCATTGGTCACTATAGCCCCTTCTAGGAAGTTGAGATTCAAAACAAAAAGGCTATGCTTTAGACAAAAATAATAAAAGTTGGGTAAATGGGCCACTTTGTACTACAACTCTTAATTAGGGGTGGGTTCTGTCCTAAAGGTTATTTTTGTTGGCATCTAACAGTAAAAATAGGCTTATGTGCCAAAAATCACAGAAAGCTAAGGGGTGGTTATTTAGTTATGATTTTCTAAAGTTTAATGTCTAAAAGGCACTTTCTACTACATTGTTATTTGAAAAATGTCAAACAGTAGATTTCATATTTTTCCTAAGTTCTTAATAACAAAACATTAACTATCCCAAGGGTGGGGGTGTTTTCACCTTGGGGTTATTTTTGTAGGGTTTTTCTAAGTTTTCCTTGTTTTATTCAAATAAAAGGTATCCCACTCATTTTACACTAAACCAGGGTATGATAGATTTTTCCAGTGAACTACATTGAATAAGTACCCTAACAAAATAAGGGTGCCCTCTGGTTCATTATTTAAATCACCTTTTCTATTTTTCTTAACCTTAAGCATATTATAGAATAAGGGGTAAAAACTAACTTAATGGAGTGGACAAAGAGGTTTAACATTTTTAAACAGGTTAGTAGGTAGATATAAACTTCTCCAAATTTTTCTAACCCTAGTCAAATAGCACAACTATTTTTCTTTCTATTATTGAGCTTTTGGCTAAACCTATAATTAAATCAGAACCTTAAAGTTTTCAATAGTACCTAGGGGGTTTTATATTTTTCTTAAGTAGGTCACATTAATTAGAGTCTGGCAAAATTGGTTTGACCAAATTTGGATGAACTAAACATAAGTTATGAGTTTTTAAAGTTTCTGTTCAAATTAAAAACAGATTTAATAAGAGTTTCCTGGAAAAACAGTTTACACTGAGGTCCCTGGGTTAAAGCTAAATCAATCTTCGCAGTTCTACCCTTGCGCCACTATTCCTCTGGGTCGCTGACAGTTCAAAAAGCCCCCTGACTTTCTCTTCCTCTCACCCGCGGTCTTTCCCCCAATGTAAACAGTACCCGCGGGAAAGAAAAGGGCGACGCGGCTTACTGGCGGTGAGAGAGGTCCGGCGAAGGGCAGGGTTGGCTCGGGGAGGCTCTGGCGGTCATAGCGATGTACGGCTCGACGGCGGGGATGGCCGGAATCGCTCGGTCCACGTGCGCAGGCGGGTGTTCTCGTCGGCGGCGAGTGTACCGGCCAAACCACGGCGATCTGGTTCAATCCAAGGGCACGGTGAGCTTCACGGGGTAACGTAGTGACCGTGTGCACAAGGAATCGGAAAATGGTTGAGTGGATTACCCGATCCACGTACTCCGGCGGGGTTGAGAACTCCGGCGACCGAGGACTGGCCTCTCCGGCGAAGCAGGCTTCGATTCCTCGCTCGGGGAGCTTTACTGATGTGTGCACACTCGTCTCCGAGGGTTGGATGGGGCTGGGGAAAGCTAGACTGGCCAGTCTACGAGGGCAGTGGCTCGGGTGGCCGCGGACACGCCGCGCACGGGCAAACGGCGGTGAACTGAGCTCCGGTGAGGTTTGAGGGTGCGCGGAAGAGTGTAGCCGACGCCTGGGTGGGCTTTATAGGCGCGGGCGCGGGACAGGGCGCCGGCTGGCCGTTGGCGCGACGCGGGGCGCGCGCGGGCGTGCTCTGGTGCACACAGAGCGCGTCGAACACGTGGAGCTTTCATTCTGCCCGTGTTCCACAGCTCACCCAAGTCGCAAACGTGCGAATCTTGGCAAAAATCCGGCGCGAGTCTTTTCCTGGCACCTAGGGTTGTCTCTCATTCGTGAGCTGCCATGGCAGATATGGCCTAGGTAGGGAGATCTCTGGTCGCCAAATCGGGTGTGTCACACTGCCCACTTCGCGACAAAAACCATGCCAAGGCATGTCAAACGTCCAAGTCTCGGGCTCAGCTTTTTCCAGTGGGTGCCTTGGGTGGTATGCCACATTTTTGGTATAGGACATAGGTGGATTTGGTGCCAGCTTCGAGGTGAACACGACTGATCTTTAGTGTAGGTGTAGTTTTTAACTTAGAGAGAAATAGAGAGCTCTAGCTCTCTCTCCACTTGGAGATTTGATTTGGGGTTTCTCCAGGGGTCTTTTTGCAATATTACCTTCCCCTAATTGCTGGTTATAAGGTTACTTATGGTTTTGTCAAAGATTACCCATGTTGTGTACATTTTCTCACTCTCTTTCCCCCCTTATCCAGGGTTTTGGGGAGATAGGGTTTAAGAGAGGTCTAGGGTTCTTTCCCCCCTCTTATCCAAGGTGATAGCTGCTCACAATTCGGGTAATGCCTTTGGTCATTCACATCCCTTGGCTAAAACCTAGTTTCCAAAGCCCTTATACCTTTGCTCCTTAAGTTCTTCCACATGTGATCATAGTCTTTAGTGCCAAGGTGTGCTCTAGCCATGGTAACACCTGGGGTGTTACAGCCCTCCCCCCTTAAAGGAATCTCGTCCCGAGATTTTAGGTAGAGTCCCTTGGAGGGTGCTTGAAGGTGTGTTGGTGCTATTGTTTCTTTATACTCTAGTTTCTCTTGTTAACTGCTCTTCGAATGTCATTCTCTTTGCAACTTCAGAAGGAAGCCCTTCTTAAGTTAAATCCACAACTTAGACTATCCTTGTTATCTAAGTTTTTCTTATAATTGAATTCAAAGGGCAGGTGGGGGTGGGGTTTTGGGATTACGTACCGACTCCTTTGGGTAGAAAGTCGGGGAAGCGGGAGCGTAGAAAATCCTCAGTCTCCCATGTAGCTTCCTCCGCTGAATGGTGACTCCACTGAACCTTATACATTCTGACTGATCTTGCCCGAGTTGATCTCTCCTTCTGATCCAATACCTTGACGGGGTACTCTTGGTAGGACAAGTCTGGTTCTATCTCAATGTCTGGTTCCGGTAGCACTTCAGTGGGTAGACGAACACATTTCCGCAGCTGAGATACATGGAACACATCGTGAATAGCTGACATGCTGGGTGGCAACTTTAGTTGATAGGCAACGGGTCCACAAGCTTCCTTGATCCCGTAGGGTCCAATGTAACGAGGAGCTAACTTGCCCTTGATCCCAAATCTCTGGATACCCTTGGTGGGTGACACCTTAAGATAAACATGATCTCCCACCTCAAACTGTAGAGGCTTCCGCCTCTTGTCATGATAGCTCTTTTGCCTGGCCTGAGCAGCTTCTAGGTTCTTCTTGATAATTCTGACCTTTGCTTTTGCTTCAAGTACCAAATCTGGCCCAAAAATCTCCCTCTCTCCTGCTTGAGACCAATTCAGTGGGGTCCTACACCTTCTCCCATATAAGGCTTCAAAAGGTGCCATCTTCAGACTGGATTGATAGCTGTTATTGTAAGAAAATTCTGCCAAGGAAAGACACTTGTCCCAATCCTTTCCGTAATGTAGTGCACATGCTCGCAACATGTCTTCCAGAATCTGATTCACCCTTTCGGTCTGACCATCTGTTTGGGGGTGGTATGCTGAGCTTCGGATGACATGGGTCCCAAGTGATTCTTGTAATTGTTCCCAAAATCATGCCACGAATGGTGCTCCTCTGTCCGAGACTATAGTCCTTGGTATCCCACGCAGACGAATTATCTGGTCAAGGTAGATTTCTACATATTTCTCTATCCTGTGTGTGGTGTGCACTGGCAAGAAGTGAGCAGTCTTGGTCAACCTGTCCACAATAACCCAAATGGAATCATGGTGCCTGGAGGTATTGGGCAATCCTACTATAAAATCCATGCAAATGTCCTCCCATTTCCAAGATGGTATGGGAAGGGGTTGCAAAGGGCATGCGGCCTTCAAATGACTAGCTTTGATTCTCTGGCAGGTATCGCACTCGGATATGTACTTGGCAATTTCCCTCTTCATTCTGGTCCACCAATATAAAGATCTGAGATCATGGTACATCTTGTTGCTACCAGGGTGCATGGAGAATTTGGAAAGGTGAGCTTCATCCAGTATCTTCTTTCTAAGCTCAGGGTCCTTGGGAACAACCAATCGATCTCCAAACCATAAAATTCCCTTGCTGTTCTGTCGGAAAGACTTGTATTTTTCTGCCTTTTGCTTGATCATGTCTTTGATAACCTGAACACCCTTATCCTCAATCTGTGCCCTCACTATTTGCTCTTGCAATGTGGGTTCCACCGAGATATAACTCAAGTCACCTGAAGAAACAACTTCCAGGTTCAGCTTGCACAGCTCATCGCACAAGGTGGTAACTCTTGCATCCATGCTCATACAATTGCACTGGGCCTTTCTGCTCAAAGCATCTGCCACAACATTGGCCTTACCAGGATGGTAATGCACCTCTAAATCATAATCCTTGATTAACTCCAACCATCTCCTCTGCCTCATGTTCAGATCTGCCTGAGTGAAGATGTATTTGAGACTCTTGTGATCAGTGTAGATGTTGCAGTGAGCTTCCATCAAGTAGTGTCTCCATATCTTAAGAGCATGAACCACAGCTGCCAATTCCAGATCATGTGTAGGGTAGTTCTGCTCATGGGGCCTGAGTGCTCGGGAAGCATAAGCAATGACTCTGTTCTCTTGCATCAAGACACATCCCAATCCCGTACCAGAAGCATCACAATAAACTTCAAAGGGCTTGGTGTTGTCAGGTTGAGCCAGCACTGGGGCTGTTGTCAAATGCTGCCTCAAAGTATGAAAGGCATCTTCACACTTTTGGCTCCAATCATACTTGACTCCTTTCTTCAATAGTTCAGTCATTGGTTTGGCAATCCTGGAGAAATCCGGAATAAATCGTCGATAATACCCTGCCAAACCCAGAAAACTTCGAATTTGCTTCACTGTAGTCGGGGGTTTCCAATCCATCACCTCCTGCACCTTCTCAGGATCAACTGATATGCCATCCTGAGAAATTGTGTGACCCAAGAATTTAATCTCTTTCAGCCAGAATTCGCATTTAGATAACTTAGCATATAACTGATGGTCACGCAGTCTCTGAAGTACAGTATGCAAATGTTTGGTGTGCTCGGCTTCATTCTTGGAATAGACCAGAATATCATCAATGAAGACGGCCACGAACTTGTCTAACTCTGGCATAAACACTGAGTTCATCAGATACATGAAATAAGCCGGGGCATTGGTCAGCCCAAAAGACATCACCAAAAACTCATACAGCCCATATCTGGTAGAGAAAGTCGTCTTGGGAATATCGCTGGCACGGATCTTGATCTGATGGTAACCTGAGCGAAGGTCTATCTTGGAGAATACCTTGGCTCCTACCAACTGATCAAACAGAACATCAATACGGGGCAGTGGGTATTTGTTCTTGATAGTCACCGCATTGAGAGGGCGGTAGTCAACACACATCCTCAAACTTTCATCCTTTTTCTTCACAAATAATGCTGGACATCCCCATGGTGAAGTACTTGGGCGAATAAACCCCTTGTCCAACAACTCTTGCAATTGCTTCTTCAATTCTGCCAATTCCGCGGGAGGCATCCTATAGGGTCTCTTGGAGATAGGAGCAGTCCCGGGTTGTAACTCGATTGCGAACTCAATGTCTCGGTCAGGTGGCATCCCTGGCAACTCATCCGGAAACACATCCGGGTAGTCACGGACCACTGGGATCTTTTCCACTGGGGACTCTATCATAACAAAGGCACAGGAACGGGTACATCCCTGGTCGGGCAAATATAAGGTAGTTTCACCACAGGTTGGTGAGTGCACCTCAATGGCCCTGGCTGCAATATCAATAACTGCTTGATGCCTGGTTAACCAGTCAGTTCCCAATATAATATCCACGCTATCCAAACCCAAGATGAGGAGGGTGGTTTTAATTATTAGACTACCAAACTTTATGGGCACATGTCTGTTGATTTGATAGGTGGCAACCCTGCCTCCTGGTGTTGAAATTGTAATGCCCCCATCGGTGTGGTGAAAGGGCAACTGACACTTGGCACTAAACTTGGCACTGATAAAACTATGTGATGCACCAGAATCAAAAAGAACAATAGCGGGATAATTTAAAACTGTAAAGATACCAGTCATGACGGGTGCTCCCTTTGGAATATCAGTCACGGTGGTGAAGTTTAGCCTGCCCTGCCTCACTTGCACCTTCTGTCTCTTGCCTTGATTTTGATTAACATTCTGCCCCTGCCTCTGCTGGTTCCTAGGGCAATTCTTGGCATAGTGTCCGGTGTTGCCACACGTGAAACACCTGTTGTCATTTGCCTGGTGGTACTGCTGCTGCTGCTGGTTGTTCCTCTGAGCTGGAAACTGGGTACGGTTGGGTGCCGGCTGCTGCTGCTGCTGTGGTCGGATCACCCATCTCCCTTGCTGCTGCTGGGGTCCCCTGTTCTGAGTGTCAGACACAATCCTGAAGCGCTGTGGCTGAGCTGAAGGTCCTGCCACAGGGGTCTTCCTCTTCTTTTCTGTCTGTCGAGCTGTAATGCAGTCCTCTTGGGAGATAGCCATGTTGACCAACTCATTGTAGCTGTTGGCCCTGACGGTGTTGAGACGATCACGGAGCTTAGTGCTGAGCCCCCTCCTGAACCTGTCTCTCTTCTTCTCATCCGTATCTGCGTGATATCCAACATATTGGCACAAGTCATTAAAAGCCTGGGCATACTGCAACACTGTCATGTTGCCCTGAGTGAGTGCCAGAAACTCGTTGAGCTTTCGGTCCATAATCCCGGCTGGTATGTGGTGTCCCCTGAAAGCTGCCTTGAACTCCCTCCATTCCACCTCTCGATCCTCTGGCTGCATGGCAAGAAAATGGTCCCACCAAGTCCTTGCGGGTCCGCGAAGCTGCTGGGTGGCGAACCTGACTTTAGTGACCTCTGAGCAAGCTCCATGGAGTAGCGGGAATTTGGATTCCACTACTCGCAACCACACATCTGCATCAAGTGGATCCTCTGCCCTTGTGAACAATGGGGGCTGAGTGCTGAGGAACTCCTGGTAGGTAGCTGCCGCGGGGTGACGCTGATGGTCTCCACCACCATAGTGCTGAGGTGGTGGCTGACACTGAGCTAGCTGCCTCAAGATCTCATTCTGCTGAGCCATCAGCTCCTGCAGAGTGGGAGGCGGTGGCGGCGGTGGAGGAACGCGCTCATTCTGGCCACGACGCTGTCTCCCAGCCATCTGAAAAACCACATACATACTTAACACCATATCTCCAAGTTCAAGATTTAATCGCGGC
The DNA here is from genome assembly GCF_902167145.1 of Zea mays. Lineage (NCBI taxonomy): Eukaryota > Viridiplantae > Streptophyta > Magnoliopsida > Poales > Poaceae > Zea > Zea mays. The sequence continues at coordinate 39,325,297 of NC_050104.1, read as the reverse complement.
GAAAAGAGCCAAAAGCAAAATGATAGATTCCAACTTAAACAAGAGGATTTAAAAAGGCATAAATTTTTCCTTCCAATTTAGACTGATAACAGCATCCATCAAACATGCGTCCAAGAGAGTTTAGCACGATTACATCAATTGTCCCAAAAAGACTCAACTCTATCTAGCCTAGAACCCCAAGGGTGCAAAAGCTAAGCTAGCTGCGAGGAGTCCTACCATCCGACTTCTAACTCTGTCCTGAACACCTAGTGAGCGAACGAGGCAACACTCGACTCAGGGGAAGGTGATCTCCCTGAGCCAGCGGTGTCCACACTAGAGGCAGGCTCATCTCCTCCCTCGATGTCGACGTCCTCGTTGGCCTCCATGTCCTGGATCTCCTGGTGGTGCATATCCAAGTGCCCGTTAGCCTCAGCAAGCTGCTGCTGAGTGTTAATGAGCTGATCCTCGAGAACCTCGATGATGTTCTCCCTGGTGCCCACTAATTCCTCCAACTCTTGGATATCAGTGGATAACTGCTCCACCTGCAAGTCCTTCTCCACCATTTCAGTGGACAAATCAACCACGAGCTCCTCCCTGTTGTCCAAAGTAATCTTTGTTGCCTCCAATAGTGCCATCAGATGGGACATCGCCTCACCACGCATTACTTGCAGACGGTACAGAGCATTCATGCACCGTACGGTCAAGTGCGCAGTCTGTCCTAGGTAGATGGCCCAGATATCCTTGGCATGCTCCACCCGATCCTTCCACATTGGGTCGTCCTCCCTTTCAGCGGGGAACAAGCCAATGGGGTGGGTAGCCAGCTCCAAGGGATGGAATCCGCAGAAAGTGGTCAACCCGTGCAGAGCTATCGCCTCGATCGTGTCCTCAGCTCGGTATCCAAAAGACTCGGAGTCCAAAGAGCGCCAACCTGGCTGCAGTGGATGAGGCTCCAAGGTCATCCTCACCCTACAGCGGGGCACTCCGTGCTTCTCAAACTGCTGCATCGCGTACTGAGGGGGTGTCGTGTATCCGGCCCCCTAAAGTACCTCCCACAAAATGCGGGGAAAGCCCTCTCGCGCAAGCCCGTCAGTGTGGGACAGTGCGTTTCCGTCGTCTGAGGATCCGTGGGAAGTCATCTGTGTACGGTTAAGCGCAAGTAAAAGAAAAAGAATTATAAAAAGAACAAGAAAAATAAAACTCTGCCTTTCTTTAGTTAATTAAAATGGTACTGGTGACTGAGTCGGTTATCATCTTGTTTTTAAGTCTTTACTCAAATATCCATTTGTTTAATTTAGAAATGCATGCATGCTCGTCCCGAACGACCTCACCAATATAAGGGGATAGGGAAGAACTCCCATCCCTTAAAGTGGCCTGTAGGGCCTAATCATTTAGCCACCTAACTACCCTTCTATCCTCCCAAGGCTTCACGTCCTATGTCTATCCTGCTCGTCCTACTATCTATCCAACATTGTTTCTAACAAGTTTTATTTCGGAAAGAGGATGGTATTTACGTTTTATTGATTCCTCTGTGGTGGTACAAGCTCTGATACCAGCTGTGGCGGAACTGCCCGAATTATTCCAACTTAAGTGCCCAAGTCCCGCCTTAGAGGCTAGACCACACTTAAAAGGGAATAACCCGTCAATCCCTCGGATCTAGTCCGACACGACCACTGACAGGATCAAGTACCACAATCTCACTCGATGGTGAGTCACAGAGCAAATACAATAAAGCATAAAACCATGCATTAAAGAGTATTAAATTATTACATCATCATCGGAGTTTTGCAAAGGTAGTCATCATTGTTCGAAGTGCAGCGGAATAAAACTAACGGTAAATAAATAGAGAGATGGGGAAGCCTGTCCCATCACTCCTCATGCTCCTCCTCAGCCGAGGTGGGGTCCCACTCGACAGTCCAACCCGGTGGCAAGATGGACGGCCAAGTCACTCCAGCAACCATTTCCTCCAGAGAACCTGTAAAAATTATGCCACAAGCAAGGCTGAGTATACTAATACTCAACTAGACTTACCCGATGTGAGGAGTCTACTCCTCTACCTCTAGACATGCAGCTGTTTGGCTGTGGGGTTTGGTTGCCAAAAGCACTAGCTGAGTTTCTAAATCAAGTTTTACTTTGTCATGTTTAAGTGTGACTCTCTTAAGGCTAAAAGTGTACTATCTACTCATACATAGTAGCAAACATTATTAGCGATCAACATCTTATATCAACTCATCATATTTCCACTTGTTACTCAATGTAGCAGCATGGATCAAGCAGTCTCATTAGCTGCGAGAAGCAAACGATTCGAATCGAGTTTATATCCTTGCAAGGTAAACCTAAACACACGACATGCAGGGGCACTCCGTCCCCACACACATCAACCGTCCCCATCGATTCCCTGGCAACAGATCAGGGCTCACCGCCTTGGCGTACAATGCCTCACTGACCCCGACTGCCGTCGTGCAGTGACCGCACTTGTACCCACCATAACCGGAATGGGAGACCATGTCTCAGGTCGTGTGAGGGGTAAAGTCTGCGGGCAGGTTCACTCAGGTACTAGGCTTACCGATTTACCATATTTCTCGGTATGTGTTTAGTACGTTCAAACGCTTGACACACGGTACCACACCTTAATCCTTATTCCAATTTTTATCCCGTGAACAACCAATCCCCATGGATTGTTGTCCACTAGCCAACCTCATTATGATAAGAAAGTGGATACAACCAATTTCCTGACCTCGCGCGAGTGCTAGAAAAATCACTCGTCTTCTACCGAGATCCTCATTAATAAAGCAGCTACTCGACCTAGCATACTAGTATTCATCTCAACAGGATTCCTGAGATCATGCAACTAGGGTTTCAAACAATTCCTACACCTAAGTGCACAATCAAACCTACAATCATTAAGTGAAGTAAAATAGCATAAATAACAGGTTATGCATAAACCGGGGCTTGCCTTCCAAAGCAGTGGCAGGCAGATCCTCTGATGCGGACTCTGGGACTGGATCCGGGGCTACCTCCTGAGCAGCTCCTTGCTCCGGCACGAGGACGTACTCTCCGTCAGCAAGGTTACAGTCTATCGAAATGCAATGAACATGTATGTCATGATTATGCAAGATTTAATAACATTATGTTGAGAGAAGAAAAACTAAGTTAAGGAGTAACTTAGGGTTTGCTTGGTCATACGGGGCCTTTACTGGTTTATGCTTATCACTCCTAGGTTTAGATTTTTGTTGAGGATAAACATAGTGGATTTGTATTGCCTTTATATATTTCAGTGGACAATTTACAAGGGTTTTAGGATGACACTAATTTCCATTATTTGTTTTCCTTTCTTTAATTTCTATTTATGAAATCAAGTGGGGGTTTGAACTATAACAGTAGCTTAATTTTCTCCAAAAATTCTATAAAAATTATAGTGGGTTGCCATTGGTCACTATAGCCCCTTCTAGGAAGTTGAGATTCAAAACAAAAAGGCTATGCTTTAGACAGAAATAATAAAAGTTGGGTAAATGGGTCACTTTGTACTACAACTCTTAATTAGGGGTGGGTTCTGTCCTAAAGGTTATTTTTGTTGGCATCTAACAGTAAAAATAGGCTTCTGTGCCAAAAATCACAGAAAGCTAAGGGGTGGTTATTTAGTTATGATTTTCTAAAGTTTAATGTCTAAAAGGCACTTTCTACTACATTGTTATTTGAAAAATGTCAAACAGCAGATTTCATATTTTTCCTAAGTTCTTAATAACAAAACATTAACTATCCCAAGGGTGGGAGTGTTTTCACCTTGGGGTTATTTTTGTAGGGTTTTTCTAAGTTTTCCTTGTTTTATTCAAATAAAAGGTATCCCACTCATTTTACACTAAACCAGGGTATGATAGATTTTTCCAGTGAACTACATTGAATAAGTACCCTAACAAAAATAGGGGTGCCCTCTAGTTCATTATTTAAATCACCTTTTCTATTTTTCTTAACCTTAAGCATATTATAGAGTAAGGGGTAAAAACTAACTTAATGGAGTGGACAGAGAGGTTTAACATTTTTAAACAGGTCAGTAGGTAGATATAAACTTCTCCAAATTTTTCTAACCCTAGTCAAATAGCACAACTATTTTTCTTTCTATTATTGAGCTTTTGGCTAAAACTATAATTAAATCAGAACCTTAAAGTTTTCTATAGTACCTAGGGCGTTTTATATTTTTCTTAAGTAGGTCACATTAATTAGAGTCTGACAAAATTGGTTTGACCAAATTTGGATGAACTAAACAGAAGTTATGAGTTTTTAAAGTTTCTGTTCAAATTAAAAACAGATTTAATAAGAGTTTCCTGGAAAAACAGTTTACACCGAGGTCCCTGGGTTAAAGCTAAATCAATCTTCGCAGTTCTACCCTTGCGCCACTATTCCCCTGGGTCGCTGACAGTTCAAAAAGCCCCCTGACTTTCTCTTCCTCTCACCCGCGGTCCTTCCCCCAATGTAAACAGTACCCGCGGGAAAGAAAAGGGCGGCGCGGCTTACCGGCGGTGAGAGAGGTCCGGCGAAGGGCAGGGTTGGCTCGGGGAGGCTCTGGCGGTTACAGCGATGTACGGCTCGACGGCGGGGATGGCCGGAATCGCTCGGTCCACATGCGCAGGCGGGTGTTCTCGTCGGCAGCGAGTGTACCGGCCAAACCACGGCGATCTGGTTCAATCCAAGGGCACGGTGAGCTTCACGGGGTAACGTAGTGACCGTGTGCACAAGGAATCGGAAAATGGTTGAGTGGATTACCCGGTCCACGTACTCCGGCGGGGTTGAGAACTCCGGCGACCGTGGACTGGCCTCTCCGGTGAAGCAGGCTTCGATTCCTCGCTCGGGGAGCTTTACTGATGTGTGCACACTCATCTCCGAGGGTTGGATGGGGCTGGGGAAAGCTGGACTGGCCGGTCTACGGGGGCAATGGCTCGGGTGGCCGCGGACACGCCGCGCACGGGCAAACGGCGGTGAACTGAGCTCCGGTGAGGCTTGAGGGTGCGCGGAAGAGTGTAGCCGACGCCTGGGTGGGCTTTATAGGCGCGGGCGCGGGACAGGGCGCCGGCTGGCCGTTGGCGCGACGCGGGGCGCGCGCGGGCGTGCTCTGGCGCACACAGAGCGTGTCGAACACGTGGAGCTTTCATTCTGCCTGTGTTCCACAGCTCACCCAAGTCGCAAACATGCGAATCTTGGCAAAAATCCGGCGTGAGTCTTTTCCTGGCACCTAGGGCTGTCTCTCATCCGTGAGCTGCCATGGCAGATATGGCCTAGGTAGGGAGATCTCTGGTCGCCAAATCGGGTGTGTCACACTGCCCACTTCGCGACAAAAACCATGCCAAGGCATGTCAAACGTCCAAGTCTCGGGCTCAGCTTTTTCCAGTGGGTGCCTTGGGTGGTATGCCACATTTTTGGTATAGGACATAGGTGGATTTGGTGCCAGCTTCGAGGTGAACACGACTGATCTTTAGTGTAGGTGTAGTTTTTAACTTAGAGAGAAATAGAGAGCTCTAGCTCTCTCTCCACTTGGAGATTTGATTTGGGGTTTCTCCAGGGGTCTTTTTGCAATATTACCTTCCCCTAATTGCTGGTTATAAGGTTACTTATGGTTTTGTCAAAGATTACCCATGTTGTGTACATTTGCTCACTCTCTTTCCCCCCTTATCCAGGGTTTTGGGGAGATAGGGTTTAAGAGAGGTCTAGGGTTCTTTCCCCCCTCTTATCCAAGGTGATAGCTGCTCACAATTAGGGTAATGCCTTTGGTCATTCACATCCCTTGGCTAAAACCTAGTTTCCAAAGCCCTTATACCTTTGCTCCTTAAGTTCTTCCACATGTGATCATAGTCTTTAGTGCCAAGGTGTGCTCTAGCCATGGTAACACCTGGGGTGCTACAATGCGGGGCGCCATCATTACTTGTTTACCGGGGCGAGCCAGATGGGACGCCGGTCTTGTTCCCCGTAGCCTGAGTTAGCTTGGGGTAGGGTAATAATGGTGCCTCCTGTGACGTGGTCGGTCCGAGCCCTGGGTTGGGCGAGGTGGAGGCTCCTCCGAGGTCGAGGTGGAGTCTGTCTTCCAAGGCCGAGGTTGAGTCCGAGCCCCTGGGTCGGGCGAGGCGGAGACCGTCGGCTGAGGCCAGGGCTGAGTCCGAGCCCTGGGGTCGGGCGAAGCGGAGTTCGTCGTCTTCCGGGGCTGAGCCCGAGTCCGAGCCATGGGGTCGGGCGAAGCGGAGTTCGTCGTCTTCCGGGGCTGAGCCCGAGTCCGAGCCCTGGGGTCGGGCGAAGCGGAGTTCGTCGTCTTCCAGGGCTGAGCCCGAGTCCAAGCCCTGGGTCGGGCGAGGCGGAGTTCGTCGTCTTCCGGGACCGAGCTCGAGTCCGAGCCCTGGGGTCGGGCGAGGCGGAGTTCGTCGTCTTCCGGGACCGAGCCCGAGTCCGAGCCCTGGGGTCGGGCGAAGCGGAGTTCGTCGTCTTCCGGGGCCGAGCCCGAGTCCGAGCCCTGGGGTCGGGCGAAGCGGAGTTCGTCATCTTCCGGGGCCGAGCCCGAGTCCGAGCCCTGGGTCAGGCGAGGCGGAGTTTCCTATGGCGCCCGAGGCCGGACTTGGCTGCTGTCAGCCTCACTCTGTCGAGTGGCACAGCAGTCGGAGCGGCGCAGGCGGCGTTGTCCTCTTGTCAGGCCGGTCAGTGGAGCGGCGAAGTGATTGCGGTCACTTCGGCTCTATCGACTGAAGGGCGCGCGTCAGGATAAGGTGTCAGGCCACCTTTGCATTAAATGCTCCTGCGATACGGTCGGTTGGCGTGGCGACTTGGCCAAGGTTGCTTCTTGGCGAAGACTGGGCCTCGGGCGAGCCAAAGGTGTGTCCGCCGCTGGAGGGGGTCCTTGGGCGAGACGTAAATCCTCCGGGGTCGGCTGCCCTTGCCCGAGGCTGGGCTCGGGCGAGGCGAGATCGTGTCCCTTGAGTGGACCGATCCTTGACTTAATCGCACCTATCAGGCCTTTGCAGCTTTGTGCTGATGGGGGTTACCAGCTGAGATTAGGAGTCTTGGGGGTACCCCTAATTATGGTCCCTGACAATATTATTACTACTATGACATATATGCACATCTACAGTAAGTGTTACATATATAATGCTAAATAATTGTTTCTTATTTGTAGGATGACATGTCACACTTTAGGAAAAAAATGGTTGCTATATTACTATCTTCATACCTGAATAAGAGAAGGGGGTGTCTGTTATACAGAAATGAAAAAGAAGTTGACTCTGGAAGCCCATCTGATGTTGAGATATTAGAAAAGCCAACAGATTCTAATAAGAGGAAACTACTCCACGTGCTTGATGATAGCGAAGTAGTGTATGAAGATGAGGAAGGCCCTATTACTCAAGCAGACTTGCAAAGGTGGTTTGTTGATGATTGGGATAAAAGAGCTCATGTAAAAGTCTCTCCCGATGGGTGCACCAATGACTTTTTAATGGTTGGTCTTTCCACAAAGGACATGCCAGTGACCAAAGCCGATTCAATAGATGTTTTATGTGATTATATCATGGCAATAGAAGACAATACGACACTAGAGTAAGTGCTCATTGATTTATCTATTTTATGTATATCAACTACTTAGATTCTTGATATAGACTTTCGTTATGCTACATTACAGGATGACATGAGTGCAAAGTTTCAATCCTTTTAAGATAGAAATATCTTTCAAAGACATGCAAAACATATTAACGATAAATCAAGATATGATTCTAAGATGTTTTGACATGGCTGTTTGGCTGCTTGCTAATAAAGAGTCACGTAGGCCAAAAGAAGAAATCATAAATAATAGGTAGCATTATATGGACATGCGTTTTTGGGTAAGTTTATTTCCAATCATTAATGTATTAATATATAGTATCTACATCTAATCCTCATGTGGACATGTATATATACTGTCCAGAGAATGGTTGGTTTTGGTAAACTTCCAAAGTACCATCAGGATCCTACAACAAAAGAGTTAGCCAAAATACTCGATTGTTGGCCATCAATGAATTATTATATCACGGGTTGTAGATATGTAAGTATGTGTTCATTTCGAATGTATTTATAAAGGACACTTCTGTTGTAGGATCCTAATGACTGATATTTTGCAGGTTCTTATGCCATGAAAATTCAATGAATGTCACGCCCTTTTCGTAATAGATTATGTTAAAAAGCATGTGACTTTTATCGATTTTACACCGACTCAAGATTGGTGTAAATACATGTCATACAAGAGGTTCGCGGAAGCGATTATCATGGCCTCAAAAAAATATAAGATTGCTTACAACAAGAAACATTCTGGATGGGCGGAGGATATCTTTAAGTGGGAACATACAATTCAGACTGGTGTCCCAATTGACTTAAGAGGGTATTTTCTTCGTACCGCCTTCTCAGTAGTTTAAATTTTTTCTATGATAATCATTGTATAAAACATAGTTACCCAAACATTATTCTATAGGTTTAATACCAGCTACCTCGTTCTACAAGCTATGGCCATGTGGGGGAATGACAGACTACTGAAATTTGTTAGGGTGAGTGTAGTACGTTCGTTTTATGTTCAAAACATACATTCCAGCTATCTCATTCTACAAGATAATATGTTTTGTTCTCTTATGACTTTGTCTGTAGGATGTAAAGATTTTTCGAAGGAACTTTGTGATTGATATGTTAAGTTATGAGGACAATTCGTGCCGATATGTCATCCCTGCAAACATACAACAGGAACTTATCGATATCGCTAAAAAGGATTAGTTGATTAGTGTACAGTTGTCGACACATTTGTCTGTAATTAAAAATTCTAAATTAACTTTTTAGAAATAATTTGTGTGATATTGATAGTTTTCCACACGTATTTTGCATATTATAGTGATGTTTGTCGTTCCGTATCAATGTGTCATACAAATCTTTTACTTCCGTTGCAACGCACGAGCATATATCTATAATATATATTGTTATTGTGTTATTATACGGTTCCGTTGCAACGCACGGACACTCACCTAGTATAATTAAAAAAAACTAAGTACAATTTAGAATAGAGATGAGTTGAATGGTCTAACTTCTCATTTCTAGGACCGAAAAACGCTGCTGCAGCAGCACTACCTGAATGTAGGGACTGGAATTTGGACGGTGGGAACTCGCAATTGCAAAAAAAGAAAGAAAGGAGAAAGCAGAGAGATGGCCGTTACTCACGCCCGACTCACATCTCTCCCTAGCCATGGTTATTTGTTAACCCGTGTTCCTTAACCCCTCTTTAACCCATCCCTCACCCCCTACTTGAGGCGCACCACTCCTGCCCCTGCGCACGAACACACAGTACAGACACCAGGAACGGTTGAACAAGCGTGGGTGGGAGCTGGGAAGCAGGGGCGGCCAGTGGGGGCACCGGGAGGTGGAGCCGTTGTGCCAACCGAGAGTTGGTGGCGCGGCGCCGGCCGCCGGGCAGGGACTGGTGGTGCTGCCTTCTCGGAGTGTGGCAGCGGCGGCGGCGGAGCAGTGCCAGATCTGCGACTCCGACGGCGCAATCCACCATTCCCTGGCCAGTGGGGGCACCGGGAGGTGGAGCCGTTGTTCCAGCAACCGAGAGTTGGTGGCGCGGCGCCGGCCGCCGGGCAGGGATTGGTGGTGCTGCCTTCTCGGAGTGCGGCGGCGGCGGAGCAGTGCCAGATCTGCGACCCCGACGGCGCAATCCACCATTCCCTGGCCTCCGCATTGCATCAGGTACGGGTGGGGGTTCCTCGTCGACATTCCTGGGGTTGTCCATTTCCACTGGTGTTCATCTCATCAATTCTGCCGAGTCTCTGCATTTTCTTCCCATTTTTTATTCGATTTTTTCATAGCCGGGTGAGCAAAAGGTGACATATTTGGCAGTAAGTAACTATGCTTTCTTGCACATAGATGCAGCACAGCTTTAATTCTAGTAGCTTCTGGAACAATTGTTTCCTTTATTATGTTATTTCATTCACTAAGCTCTCAACTTGGATGCCCGATTGCACAGCATGGTGAATCAATGTTAGGTGCTAGTCTTCTGCCCCTTGACGCCATACCATTAGGCGTTTGCTTCTTCATCTGCTTTTAGCAGAAGCTGATCTGTGTCGATCGATCTGGCATTTGTGCAGCAGAGTTTGTGCCTGTGCAGAGCTACCGCTGTAGTGTAGATTTAGCTCGTGCCTGTGCAGAGTTATCATGAGGAAGCTTCCTTATCTTCTATTTCACAGTCCATGTAGAACAGGACTGGTGCTAGAGTGGATTGTATGTCATGGAAAGAATCTTCTTGTCTTGTTTCAGTGCTTTGTTAGTTTCTTCTCTCTTTGGGCTATGATGATAATCTCCTCTAATTCTTTCTGTTCTTGCAGGATCTAACAATCAACAAGCAAGCTTGTCCAGTCTCATAAGTAACAGCTACCTGGTGTAGAAGGGTTGCTGCTATCTGCCTGTCTTCACCTTATGGTAATGTCTAGCAAGTTGTAAAAGATGTCTGTCACTGTCTGATGATCTCTGCTGTGAGTCTCACTCGTCTGCTGAACTTGACGGGTGCAGAAGGAAACAAGAGAGGAGCAAGAAAGGCCGGATTCTGGCAGCTTCCTCTAGTACATTGGCTGCAATTTCTCTTTCAGTTTCTACCATGCCTCGCAACTTGGAATGCCCAGTGCAGACCCAGATGGCAGTCTCAGCCTTGGACCGAACTCTTAGCAGTGAGTATCCTACTAAAAGCAAAAGCGAGACCAAGGTTGGTGGATGGAAACGTGTTTTTGTCCAAACCGATGTTGGTTGTGTCCTGGCTATTCAATTGAATTGTGGTGACAATGCACATACGGTCAAAAGAAAGCTGCAGGTGGCCCTAAATTTTCCCACTGATGAGAGTGTTCTGAAAAATGATCTCAGCACCATTAGAAATGATTTCCCTTTGCTTCTCACCAAGACTTTCATGCATCGAAGTTCCTCCACACCATGCTTGTCTCCTAGTGGCAAGGATCTCCAACAGCAAAAAGATAGGGGCTGTCCAATTGAACTGTTAGTATGCCCGAGCCGCTGTTCTCGAACAAGGCAGCTCGTGAAGGATGTTGCTAGGGCAATCAAGAAAGGTGTGGATCCAGTACCTATCAAAAGTGGGCTTGGTGGTGCTTACTATTTCAGGAACAGCAAAGGTGAGAATGCAGCAATTGTGAAGCCAAATGATGAAGAGCCTTTTGCTCCCAACAACCCAAAAGGTTTTATAGGGAAATCCCTTGGGCAGCCAGGCCTCAAAAGATCAGTTCGAATTGGCGAGACCTGTTTTAGAGAGGTTGCGGCGTACCTTCTGGACTATGATAACTCTGCTAATGTTCCTCCGACGTTACTTGTTAAGATTTCTCATCCTGTGTTTCATATGAATGAAGACATCAATTTTGCTAACAAAAATATTGCTGATGGTAGCATTCAAGCTGTTAGCAAGACTGCATCATTTCAGCAGTTTATTCCTCACGATTTTGATGCCAGTGATCATGGCACCTCAAGCTTTCCTGTTTCTGCTGTCCATAGGATCGGTATTCTTGACATCAGGATCTTCAACACTGATAGACATGCTGGCAATCTTCTGGTAAGGAAGCAAACCGGAGCAGGAAAATTTGGGAATCATACTGAACTTATTCCTATTGATCATGGTCTCTGCCTTCCAGAGTGTTTAGAGGATCCTTATTTTGAATGGATCCACTGGCCTCAGGCATCAGTCCCATTCTCTGAGGATGAGCTCGAGTACATAGCAAATCTTGATCCAGTAAAAGATGCTGACATGCTGCGGATGGAGTTGCCTATGATCCGTGAAGCATGCCTGAGAGTACTAATACTCTCAACCATATTTCTGAAAGAAGCCACAGCATTTGGTATGTGCCTTGCAGAGATTGGGGAGATGATGAGCAGGGAATTTACTGGGATGGAAGATCAGCCAAGTGAGCTAGAGTTTGTCTGCATGGAGGCAAGGAGGCTGGCAGCAGAGCAAGAAGACAGTTCCACAGAACTTGACTCTGGTGAGGAGGATTTAACTCAGTTTGAACTTGACAATGAATATCATGAAATGCTAAAAGAACCATCGACCCGCCAGTTTGAGTTTAAGACAAGAAACTCCAGAAACCAACTGTCCAAATTAGATGAAGCCAATGAAGAAGAGGAAGAAGAGGAAGATGATACTGAGGAGGTAGAAAGTGATGCTGGAAAATTAGCATGTCCTAGGCCTGTTAATAAGTGGCTTGCTAACATTTCAAAGCTGTCGACCTCACTGAAGGGTGTCAATCTAACAAACAAAACCCAGCGTCAACTGTATGCTGGTCCTAAGTTTGTGGATCCTGTGAAGAGCAACAGCAATGACAGCGGCTCTCAGCATTGTAACTGGGGAAGTGCAAACGACATGCTCCCTTCAAGTGTGAGCTTCGTCAAGCTGGCTGACATGAAACCTGAGACGTGGTGCCTGTTCCTCGAGAAGTTCCATGAGCTCCTTCCTGAGACATTCCGCTCACGCAAGTGCATTGTCAAAGAGCAAAGGGCGAAGCAGAGGCTTGGCACTTCTTGCCAGTTTTGAGTTGGCACAGGAGTAGAGAGGTGAGCACCTGCTCGGCCGTTGCTGTGGCTTTCATGCAGGTGTTGAGCTCTGCAGTTATCGAATAAAGCCATTTTTCACAGGATTGTGATTTGCAACAGGATTTGAGTGAGTGGGGGCCTGAACCTGATGTCCATGCTGATATGATGGCCTCGCTTTGTAAATACATTTTCCCCCTTTTTCTTAGCTAGGCTCTGCTAGACATGAGTTGCTTGAAAGAAGTTGGGATTCAATGTCTGCCTGTTTCTGGCCGCCCGACTCTTCCACTCATGATATGCACTCAAAAGTTTCATTCGAATGAACATTCAGCAGAAAGTTTCTCGTGTCGTAACTAACATTGTGGCAGATAAACGCTAAAGATATTACAATCGTTTTGTTGTGTTGCGATTGACATGTTCAGCAAGTCTTGTAATTTAGTCGTTTCTGCAGACCTGCAGTGACTGAATTCGTTTTGTTATTCACATGGCAATGGTAAAAATCCAGTGTCTTTACTCACACTGAGCTACTACTGTCGAATTCAGTGTCTGTACTCACATGGCCATGGTAAAAATGCAGTTTATAAAGTCTTTTTTTATCAAATGCTACAGCTACTACTGTTGATTTTTTTACAACGATTTCAAACCTCAGGTCAGTACAGAACTCCAATTAAGGAGAGCTCTCATTGCAGCCAAGACATCTTTCAACGATCTAGCTACCTGATGCTTTCATCAAACAGCTACAACATCGCCGAACCAAGTCCAAATCTAACTCTATAAAGCAACCTACATACTAGAACAAGCTCACGAGTTCATGATGCCCTTATCGGCGTAAGTTCTTTGATGCTAGTGAGGTCACTAAGCTCCACGTGCTGGTAGTCTATCCTCCTAAGGACGGTCCTGGTCTCACTCCTCGGCAGAGTTATCGCATCATGCTTTATCAGCTGGTGCTGTCTGAGTCTTGAGATGGCCTGTGTGACCTCTGATATCCAGGGGCGCTTCCTCGGATTCTTGTTAACGCATCGGTAGGCAACATCAGCAAGCATCCGAACCTCTTCAGGGATGTTCCCTACTAGGAGGTCCTTGTCCAGTATCTCGTCCCAATCAACCCTCCCCTCCCCTCCAATCGCTGCCTGAAACAAGTCATGAATAGTATAATTATTACTCCACAACACTGCCGATGACACTTTTGCTTATGGCACCTAATTTATCTGATAGTAACAGCGGTTGTGACCTAACATCATGCTTTACAGTGCAGTAGAGCATTAGACTGTAGTAGTGACCATAAAATGGCTTACCAGATTAATGTACTCCATCAGACCTTGTTGTGGATTTATGGCAGTTATCAGTTCAAAAAGTATTATGCCAAAGCTATACACGTCGCTCTTCTTTGTTAGCTTATTTGTGGACATGTAATCAGGATCCATATAGCCATAGGTGCCCTTAAGGCCAGACTTCCTTCCATCATACACTTCCTCCTTTGATAGACCAAAGTCTGCAACCTGCACCCACCAAGAAAAAAAAAGAGGATGGATTACAATTACAATGTACTAGTAGATTAGTTTCAGGCTAAGTATTTTGTCTCATGAACAAAATCTTGCTTTTAGTTGCATTGCATATATCCAGATTGAGCTGACCATTGAACTTTATACTCATGATGAGCAAGTATTGGTTTAGCTGAAACAACTGAAAGCAGCATGATAGCACTTAAAAAGTGCACATGAAGCAGTTACAATGATCAATACATGTCATGCCTAACCTTGGCTCTCATTGAATGGTCCAAAAGTATATTATCAGACTTTAGGTCCCTGTGAATAACAGAAGGAACAGCCTGCACTCATGAAACATAGCAGGTTTCATTAATTCCCATTATTCGAGAATACATACCTTAATAGTTATCAAATGTTAACGTACCCCTTCATGCAGGTACTCAATCCCATGAGAAACATCGTGAGCAATTTGCAGCCTTTCTTGCCAGCTCAAACTTCGTTTATTGTCGCCTGATATGACATGATATGGAAGTAATTAGGGGAATGTCTTCCAAATGATGAACCAATCTTTATAGTTCCTTTGCTGTGCACTGACACAATGTGGTCAGTGTATAACCAATATGCAAATCATTTCATTATGTTCCTTTAATCTGTGCTTAGCCTTAGAAAAATAAAGAAATTATCTCCCATACCATATAAAAGTCTTGCCAAACTCCCATTGCTCATGTACTCATAAATCAGAATGCGCTGACCTTTTTCTACACAATACCCAACCAAATTAACAAGATTCCTATGATGCAACCTGCTAAGCAATGCTACCTGCAAACACGATGTAGCCATTATTGCACTTTGATCAGATTATTAGAGTCAAATGAACATTGCAAACTACACATAGATTAGAGGTATTGCAGGCTGAACTTACTTTACCCACAACATTTTTTAACTACCTTTGTTTGTTTTTCCTTTAATGTTTCATTTTTTTCAGGCAAAGCATGTCCCATCATTGAAGATTTTTTTTTGCTAGAGTGTTATTCAAGATCATAATTACTTTGTGTTTAAGAAAGAAAGAACCGTCAAAACAATCACCAGGATACCCTTGTTGTACTTCCTCTTCTTTGTAGACTCGCAAAACAATATTTTTTTGGTGAATGTGTTCTCTTTTTTAAAACTCACGTGAAAGTGCTCATTTCTCATCTGCCTTTTTGCACCATACTATGTGACTAGAGTGCAGTGGCAGCAATATGCAGGCAGGAGCAAAATTTCCAGGAAGAATTTGTCATGACCCAGGGTGCGTGACAGGATTGGAGATTAACAGAAGATAAGTGTGGTGATTTGATTTGTTGTTGGGCCATATACGGCCTTGTAACTAGTGATTGGCCCAAGATTAGGCTGTATAAATACTGAACTGAAACTAGAAGAAAAGGGAAGAAAGAAAAATACAGAAACATTTCTACCGTCTACCTCTGCTTCTCTCCTGTCTCCTTCCCGCTTCTGCTTCCTCGCGCTGCCTTCCTTCTATTCTTCTTCCTTATTTCCGAGATCGCCAGAGCCTTCTCGCCACGGACATCACAATTGGTATCAGAGGCTCGTCGCCATCCTTCTCGTTCTCGGATCCAGGCGGGTGGCTCGGTTGCTGTCAAGCGTTGGAGAGAAGTTGCAGACACGGCTCCTAACAAGCCATCCGCGCAGGCGCGACATCTGGTTGCCGCGATGGAAGATGTAGAGAAACGCCTGGCCGAGAAGTTCCAGCAAGCACTGGATTCCTCAGCGACAACTTTGATGGAACTATCTAAGAAGATGGACGGCATTGGAGTGCTGGCAAGCAAGTTGGGAGAAATCGAGAGTCGACAAATGGAGAGCGACAAGATGGTGCAGTATCTACAGGCAAAGATGGACCTCTCTATGAAGTCCTTGGCTCAGGTGTCGCAGGAGCAGACCAAGTTGGCGAATATGGTGACTAATGCTGCAAGAGGAATGGCGTCGACCTCGAAATCCCCCGCTGGAGACGGATTGATGGGAGCTCATCCCATAGGCCCTCAGGTATGGCAGAATGTTCCACCCAAGCAGACACTCAATGTGGAAGGAGGATTTAAAAGGGTGGAAGATCATGGGAATATTGGGGAAGTGGATTCTGCAAACAAGAGGGTGTGGCTACCTAAAATGGATTTTCCCATATTTGAAGGAGAGGATGCTAGAGTATGGATTGATCATTGCGAGGCTTATTTTGCATTATATTCGATTCCTGAGGAGTTTAAAGTCAGTGCTGCTTATTTGCACTTGAAAGGGAGAGCAGCACATTGGTTCCAGTCTTGTAGAGAGAGTGTAGAGTTGTTTGAATGGTTCCAGTTTAGGCTGGCTGTTCTTAATGAGTTTGAAGTATCTACACATGCAGATAAGATGTTGGAGTTACTCACTCTGAAACAGACTGGAACTGCATTGGAATATAAGATTCAATTCGAAAAGTTGGTGTATCACATCAGGCTGTTTGACAAATCCATTAGCGAGACATTCTTGGTCACACAGTTCGTGTTGGGTCTCAAAATGGAATTAAGGGCTTGTGTTGAAGTACAATTTCCCAAGTCGGTCTCTATGGCAGCACAACTTGCACTGAAACATGAGGCATTTCAGTCTAGACAGGGAACAGGGAACAAGAGGTTTGGCCTGGTGAAACCTGCATTTGTTTCTCATGTGAACAACAGGGAATCATCTGATTTGCATGGAGAGGTTTGGAAGGCCAAACAGTTGAAGGAGTATAGGAGAGTTAATGGACTATGTTACAAGTGTGGTGAAAAGTTTGTGCCAGGCCACAAGTGTAAAACTGCAGTCCAACCACAGCTGAATGTTATTGCCATAGAGGAAGGGGGTGATGGGGGTCCAATTCTGGATGATGAAGTGTTGGACTATTTGGAAACTGGTATTCACCAAGATGGGGATGAGGTGACTCTGTCTCTCAATGCTATGAGAGGAACAGATAATTCTAAGTGCATTAAGCTCAGAGCACTAATCAACAACCAAGTGATACTGCAGTTGCTGGATTCGGGGAGTTCCAATACATTTGTCAGTAATATGACTTTAGCCAGACTACATTGTGAGCTACAACAAATTGAACCAGTGGATGTTAAGGTGGCTAATGGACAAGTTTTGCGTTGCACCCAGAAGGCAATACAACTAGAGTGGTGGAGTTGTGGCAGAACTTTCCATGCTGATGCTTTTGTTATTCCAGTAGCTGCTTATGATATGGTGTTGGGAATGGACTGGCTAGAGCAGTACAGCCCTATGTTGTGTGCATGGGACCAGAAGTGGGTGGAATTCTATTATGAAGGAAGTATAATTAGGTTGCAAGGAGAGAAAGACAAAAGAAACAAGGAGATATTGGAAGTTTCTGGAGACCAGATTCAAGGTTGGACTAAAAGAAATGATATATGGGCCATGGCCTTATTACAAAAGGTGGAGGTGGAAGAGAAAAAAAAATGCTGAGACAGTTCCTCCTGTGGTTGAAGATCTATTGGAACAATTCTCAGGGGTGTTTAAAGTACCAAACTCTCTTCCACCCTACAGAGATTATGATCATGCTATTTCTCTACTTCCAGGGTCAGCTCCAGTGAATTGCAGACCTTATAGATATTCTCCATTGCAAAAGGATGAGATCGAAAGGCAAGTTAAAGAGATGTTGCAAACTGGCCTGATTACTAGAAGTGTGAGTCCGTTTGCTTCCCCTGTACTTCTGGTAAAGAAAAAGGATGGTAGCTGGAGATTTTGTGTGGACTATAGGAAACTGAATGACATTACAGTTAAAAACAAATTTCCAATGCCAATTATTGATGAGTTTCTTGATGAGTTGGCTGGAGCTACCTGTTTTTCTAAACTAGACATGGCCTCTGGATTTCATCAGATTAGAATGGCTGCAGGTGATGAGGAGAAGACAGCATTCAAAACTCATCATGGGCATTTTCAATTTCGAGTCATGCCTTTTGGGCTCACTAATGCTCCAGCTACGTTCCAATGTTTGATGAATGCCATTTTTCAGCATTGCATGAGAAAGTTTGTCCTCATTTTCATGGATGATATTTTGGTGTATAGTTCTAGCTTGGAGCAACATGTTAATCATTTACAGGAAGTTTTTAGTGTGTTGCAGAAGCATCAGTTGTATGCCAAGAGGAGTAAATGCTCTTTTGCAGTGAAGCACATTGAATACCTGGGGCATGTAATTTCTGAGAATGGTGTTTCCACTGATCCCTCCAAAACAGCAGTGATGCAGAAATGGCCAATCCCTACATCTCACACAGATCTTAGGGGTTTTTTGGGACTCACAGGCTATTACAGGAAATTTGTGCAACATTATGGGATATTGGCAAAACCACTTACAATGGTTCTGCAGCAAAAACAGTTTGTTTGGCCACCTGCTGCTCAAGAGGCTTTTGAGGCATTGAAGGCTGCTATGGCTACTACACCGGTATTAGCTCTTCCCAATTTTGCAGAAACATTTGTGGTGGAAACTGATGCCTGTGATAAGGGAGTTGGAGCTGTGCTGTCTCAGAAAGGACACCCTATAGCTTATTACAGCAAGGCATTGGGAGTCCAGAATAGTAAACTTTCTATATATGAGAAGGAGTTTTTAGCTATATTGATGGCAGTGGACAAGTGGAGGTGCTACTTACAAAGGGGGCTCTTCATTATTAAGACTGACCACAAGAGCTTAACTCATTTGCAAGATCAAACTCTAGCAACTGAGCTGCAAAAGAAGGCAATGGCTAAGCTAGCTGGACTGCAATTCAAGATTCAATACAAAAAGGGAGCTGAAAATAAGGTTGCTGATGCTTTATCCAGGGTGGCTCCAAACATGGAATTAACTGCCATATCTGTAGGCACTCCAGTCTGGATTCAAGAGATAGTGAAGTCCTATGAGTTGGATGTTCAGTCTCAGAATCTGTTGAGAGAGCTGGCAGTGCAAAGCCCAAATTCTCAGGGTTTCAGACTTAAGGATGGGCTAATCTATAAGAATCATCAATTGATGGTGGGACAGAATGTGGGCTTACAGACTAAGTTGATTGCTGCTTTCCACTCATCAGCTGTGGGAGGTCATTCTGGGATACAAGCAACTTATCAGAGAATTAAGAGGTTGTTTTACTGGCAAGGCATAAAAAACGACGTGGAAACATTTGTCAAACAATGCCAAGTCTGCCAAAGAGCTAAACATGAGCACTGTAAGTACCCAGGATTATTACAGCCTCTTCCTATTCCTCAAAACTGTTGGCAGGACATTTCTATGGATTTCATAGAGGGGTTGCCCAAATCTAGTGGTTATTCTGTCATTATGGTGGTGGTGGACAGACTTACCAAGTATGCTCATTTCATCCCTATCAAGCATCCCTACACAGCCCACAGCATAGCTCACACATTCTTTTCAAATGTGGTCAAGTTACATGGGTTGCCAAAGTCCATAGTTTCCGATCGAGACAAAATTTTTACAAGTTTGTTTTGGCAAGAATTGTTCAAGTTGACTGGCACCCAACTTCATCTAAGCTCTGCCTACCACCCCCAAACTGATGGACAAACGGAACGCGTTAATCAGTGTTTGGAAATGTTTCTCCGCTGTGCAGTTCATGACACCCCTTCTCAGTGGGCAAAGTGGTTGGATTCAGCTGAATTGTGGTATAACAGTAGTTACCACACTTCTCTGAAATGCTCCCCATTTAAAGCATTATACGGTGTTGATCCTAATGTGGGCATGATGCCATTCGAGATGGGGGAAAGGGAGAATGATGCTTCTATTACTTTTCAGAATAGACATCATTACTTGGAGATGATCAAGGCACATTTGGCGGCAGCACAAAATAAGATGAAATATTATGCTGACCAGAACAGATCATTCCGGCAGTACCAAGAAGGAGACATGGTCTATGTCAAGCTGCAACCATTTGCTCAGTCCTCTGTTGCTCATAGACCTTGTGCCAAGCTGTCCTTTAAATACTTTGGACCATTTCAGATTTTATCTCGCATTGGTTCCGCTGCTTACAAACTCAATATGCCTGAATCAGCAGCTGTTCATCCTGTTTTCCATGTATCACAGCTGAAGACTCATGTTCCCAACAATACCCCAGTGTACTCCCAATTGCCATCTGCTGCTTTTGCTGAAGGAGTGTCACCTGAACCTGAAGTCATTCTGGATCGTCGGTTGGTGCAAAAGGGCGCAGCCGCTGTGGTTCAAGTACTTATCAAATGGGTCGGTCTTCCAGCAGAGATGTCATCTTGGGAAGACTATACAGTGCTGAAAGATCGATTTCCTGATGCCATCATCTGGAGTCCAGATGCTGCTCGAGGGGGGGAAAATGTCATGACCCAGGGTGCGTGACAGGATTGGAGATTAACAGAAGATAAGTGTGGTGATTTGATTTGTTGTTGGGCCATATACGGCCTTGTAACTAGTGATTGGCCCAAGATTAGGCTGTATAAATACTGAACTGAAACTAGAAGAAAAGGGAAGAAAGAAAAATACAGAAACATTTCTACCGTCTACCTCTGCTTCTCTCCTGTCTCCTTCCCGCTTCTGCTTCCTCGCGCTGCCTTCCTTCTATTCTTCTTCCTTATTTCCGAGATCGCCAGAGCCTTCTCGCCACGGACATCACAGAATTATTCACTAAGGACTAGTTTGGGAGCTCGAAAACCGGAGAGGATTGGAGTGCTAAATTCTCAATTGAATAAAAAAGGGTCTAACCCCTCCAATCCCCTCCGATTTTATGGATCCCAAACTAGCCCTTGGCAACCTCATTTTTCCAAGAGATTTCTATTTTTCTAAGGAAAATTAGTTCATTTTCCCTTAAAAAACGTGACTCCCTTGAAAAAATTGAGTTTCCAATTTGGAAACCCCATTTTCCTAAGGAATTTCATTTTTCTAAGGTTAGTTCATTTTCCCTTGGTAAGAGCTAGTTTGAGAACTCATTTTTTCAAGGGTTTTTCATTTTCCTAAGGGAAATTAGTTCATTTTTCCCTTTCAAAATTAGAAATCCCATAGGAAAATGGGGGTGCCAAACTAGCCCTAAAATAGGAATCCCTCGGGAAATGGGACCCTAAGGCTAGTTTGGGAAGGTAAAATGAGCTAATTTCCCAAACTATCCATAAGGTACAAATAATCTATATGATTCGCTGAATGAAGTGCAGGCGTCCTAGCAAATCCATCTCGACCAATACAGATAAGTTGCTTAGAACAAAAACCGAAAACTGGTGCACCCGAAAAAGATTACAATACCTCAGTCTGGAACTCTCTTTCCCCTTGCCTTGAATCACTCGCGAGCACCTTTACAGCTACCACTTCACCAGTGGCCATTACAGCTTTGTACACAGGGCCGAACGATCCTTGCCCAAGAATTGTGGTAAAGTTGCTGGTAGCCTTCTGCAGATCCCTGAGCAGCAACCACCAGTAACATGATGGAACAATTCAGAAAATGATATTTACACCTGATGATCTGATCATATATAAGTGACAACTCCACAGAATCACAGCCATGGACCCAACTAAAGGCAGTAATTTCACAGCTCACACAGCACAGAACAGTTCAACTGAACTGAGACAAGATTGAGGAAAAAATTCCGTGTTCCAGATATATAAATGGAGTAGAAGCGCAGAACGTACTTGTAATGGTATTTTGGGATCCCGGAGACGGACAGCGGTGGCGGCTCCCTGCCGTTGTGGCCGGCGCCGCCTCTCCAGGCCCAGAACGCGGCGCGTTTGTGCGGTGGCGGGTGGCCCCAGTCGGCGGCGCTCTCGGAGACCACCGAGACGGAGACGCTGGAGTCGAGGCTGGCGCGACCGGCGCCGCCGGCCCGCAGCGTCGCCGAGGGCGACTCCGGGGAGCGCGTCCGTGCGGCGACGCTGGCCCGCCGGCGGTAGAGCCAGACGGCCAGAAGCACGCCCGCCGCCGCGACCAGCGCGGCCGCGACGCCGGCGGTGACCCCGATGAGCACGGCCCTGCTCCTATCGACCATCCCCGCTGCGCCTCCCCGGCGAAGCAACGACCATGCCGTGTGAGAGGTCACGCCCGGGAGCAGGAACCTTCTAGCCGCCTTCTCCTGCTCGTGCTCGTGCTCCTGCTCGTGCCATGGGGGAACGCGTCAGGAAGCAACCTTTGCGCTCGGATTTGTCAAGCAGCAGTAATCCTGCACAGCAACTACGCGGTAAAACTGCGGAATTGCGCATGAAAAAGAAAAAGCAGGCATCTAAAGTTTGGCAGCACAGTGCGCTCCGTACCTCCACAGCCGGAAAAATCCTGCTCGTCGATGCTGATCCCAGGAACCGACGATGGGTCGAAGAGGAGAGCAAGGCGAGATTGACTGAGTCTCCTCTTCGATCGTGGCGTTGAGTAGGAAGAGGAGGAGGAATGGGTTCACCGGTTCAGAGAAGACTGGCGCGTGGAAAAAAGATAGGAGTCTTGCTCTACTCTTGTTTCTGGTCCCAACCCGCTCTCCGCGCGACGCAAGTAGTAGGCAGCTCTAATATCTGGCTTGGAAGCAACTGGTGCAGATATCCATGGCGAGGCTTGCTCGCGAGACCGAGAAAGGAGAAAATTGATTTCTGTGTCAACCTCTACCTCACCCTTCTTCCTTGGCGTCTGGATCCTGATCGTTAGACGGGAGCAGTTGGTGACCGTGTTGTCGACTGTCGAGACCCTGTCAATTGCCATGTGCACAGGAGTCGTGCGTGTGCATGTACTATGGATGGCAGTGGGTAAGGTACCGAGTGGACACACGAAACCATATCCATATCCATCAGGAAAAAATTGACTCATACCTATACCCACTACTCATCATGGATACAAAATTACGCCATACTCATACCTACCATGTGTAGCGGGTACCCATACCCATTAACATTACGATAGACATGATCATTTGAATCGCAATAATAAGTATCAGCATAACAAATGTATTTAACCCAACATAATTGTATCACAGGTTCAACAATATTCAATATTAAATGGCAACATCATGCCTTCAAATCACACAAAACATATTATTGATTCTTACGGTTAGCAAATAGCGAGAGCAAATTTATTTTATATGAGACATATAAATTCGGACCCACGTGTCATATATTAGGGCTTGTTCGTTTTGCTCTCCATCCATGTGGATTGGATAGGATTGGATAGGTTTCAATCCCAAATAAATCAAAATCTTTCATAATGTTTTCCAATCCCATCCAATCCACATGGGATAGGAATAACCGAACAAGCCCTTAGCGGGTTCTCCATCGGGTAGCGGGTATGGGGCAACAGAGAACATACCCACGCCCACCGTACCCGATGGACATAACAAATGACCCAATAAAATACTCATGAGTATCAAAATCCACCCTACCGTGCCCTAATAGGGTTTTTACCCATCGGGTTTCGGGTACCCATTGACATCCCTAGCATGTACTGATACAGTGATACACCCCCTCGTGATCATGTTGCTGTGCGGTGCGCGGCTGTGGCTGGGACTCCATGAGGCTATCTCTGATAGCTTGTTCATTTTTATATACCTATATTTAAACTCTATTTTTCAAACAATATAGTCTAAAGTACAGAACATGGTAAAATAATGATTTTGAGTAAATTTTTAATAGACTGACGGCCTGAAAAGCACGGCAGTCGTCCACTCTGGTAGGGTCACCATTTCCTCTGTCTCACCACCGTCTCCCCTGTGACCCTGTCCCGTAGCTTGATCTGCCTCCGTCTATAAAATTTCGTTATAAGAGATAGAGAAAAAAAAAGCAAGAATCAAGTGTTGGGCTAACAATTTGTTGGCTAAAAATTGGTAGTGAATTAGACCATGTTTAAATATACTAGAGTTAACAATTTGCTGTTAAAACTAACTGCATACTCCAAATTAGCTAATAGTTAGTTGGCTATTTATTAGCTATCTAATTTCAGTAGCAATTTTTTAACCAACTAACTATTAGCTCTGGTGTGATCAAATATTCCTATAGCCACCTAATAAATAACTAGTTAAATATTAGTTAATTTGCTAAAATTATATAATAGTTGAACTATTAGATAGACTGTTTTGATGTCTAACTTTTAGCTCTAGTGTATTTAAACATGACGTAACTTTTATGTTATAAAATGGTTAAAAAAAACATTTGCTCACTTACAATTTTGCTTGTTTTGACCGCGAGTTTCCCCCCTCCACCCATGCATTTTCCCTGTAAAATAGAACTGCTTCCTATAGATTCTGGATTCGAAACAGACGTGATTTGTGTAAGGTTGGTTTTGAATGTGTATTGATCTCGGCAGTTAGTTACGCTAAGCATTTTTGTAGGTACTGTTTACTAGGTTGGATGTTTTCTCTCTGTTTTTTGGGGTCCTTTTTCTTTTTGACCGTGAGTTTTCCCCATCCACCCATACATTTCCCCTGTAAAATAGAACTGCTTAATCCACTAGCCATTTATGTAGACGTTTTTTCTAGTGAAACAGGTAAACAACAATGATAGGGTAGCCCCATGGCTACACACATTCTTTTCTATACTATACTTAAAGCACCAGTTTTGATGGTCGTCGTGCGTCAGTATTTTGCAAAAAAACCCTCGCTTCCCTTTTAATCAACCCGCGCTACCTAGTCGTCGTTCGCCCCCCGTCATCCTTGGCCGGATCCGCAATCGTCGCGAGCCCCCAGCACCCCCGTCATCCTTGGCCGGATCCGCAATCGTCGCGAGCCCCAACCACCACCGTCATCCTTGGCCGGATCCGCAATCGTCGTGAGCCCCCAGCAAGTATATGTACCTCCTCCCAACCTCATATATGTCGGTGGCGGCGGAGCAGAAGGCGAAGGATGCCGGGACCAGAGAGCGGGGGCAACGGTGTCGAGGGATGACAACGTCTTCTCGCTCCCGCTCGCCTTCCTGCTAGTGCTCCTGCTCATCAAGGACGATCACCACCTAACCACCACAACATCCGCCGAGTCAGGTTCGACGGCATCCCCTCGGCCGCGGCCGCGGCGACGGCACGGAGGAGGCAGCCTAGCTCATCCTCCCGCAAGGTGTTGTAAGAGCTAACGTCAGGCACCCTGAAGAGCTTGGTGGCGCAGATCCTACGCATCTGCCACCACCCATCGTCCTACGACACGAAGGTGACGCCCTCCGCGCCATGGTCACCTTCCTTCCCCACGCGACGCAACAACTGCAACCTCCCGTCCACAGCGCCCCTGCCCCCCACTCAACCGCACCCATTCCCACTCGTGGTCGTCCCGCAGCATGTCCCTGCCACCCCCAACACGGAAAAAGCCCCTGCCGCCGTTGGGGCCGTCGTCGTGCCGACAGATGAGGACATCCAGGTGATGCTTCATAAACCCTCCAGTGGAGGAGGAGGACGAGACTGTGGTGGCCAGCGAGAATGGGGCCACCGACATGTAAGACATTGATTCGAGAGCCCATTTGGGTACTGTGGTCGGAGTTTCGTCATCGGACGCATGTTCGACATGTATGCATTAGTCTCAGCTATGCTTCTGCTTCTGCTTCTGCACCTGTTCGTGGGAGTTGAGACCCATGTAATTATATTCCCTTCTGGAATAATGTGTAGCATATCATGTCGATGACCCAAGAGGCATTAATTCGAAGGGAGCAGCCACGAGGACCAAATCTGAGGCCGAAGCTTTGAGAGGCACACACCATCCTTTCTCCTAATTTGGTTTAGATATTTATGAATTCACATGCAAAATATACAATATCAAGCAGTATAAAATATCTCAAGTCAAACCTAAGATTTTTTTCATTTCTACGGATGATTCTATTTGTTTTGGTGTGTGTGGTTGGAGGGGTTCAGGGTCGGAGGCGGAGCGCTTGATACTTCTTTTGTAAATAACTTATGTTATGGCATTGAGGTGCTATAGAATTGCAGATTTAGCATTTGTTTGGCACTACCACCAACTCTTATAAACTCCACCGTGAAACGATTTTACATAAGTTTTAGAGTTTCTAGAGTATTTTTAGTATTTTTAAATTTTACTTTTGGTAATTAGTGTGTGTCTGTATTTGCTTCAGTTTTATGCACGAAGTAAATCATCGTTGGGCTGTGATAGACATAATTTCTTTTGCTTGTCTTAATAGAATTATGGAAAGTGTTGGCGAAGGAGTAACTGATGTGCAACCTGGAGATCATGTCATTCGTTGCTACCAAGCAGAATGCAAGTTTTGCACGAACGGAAAGACCAACCTCTGTAATAAGGTTCGTATTGCCACAGGCGTAGGTGTCATCATGAATTATATGAAGAGCAGGTTCACTGTAAATGAAAAGCCCATTTACCATTTCATAGGGACATGAACATTTAGCCAGTACACTGTAGTGCCTGATGTCAGTGTTGCAAAGATCAACCCACAAGCATCCTTAGATAAAGTTTGTTATTGTTTTGTCTTATTGGATTTTTGTACTTAGAAGCATTCATTTGGTAGAATGGCGATGAAAGAGATGTTGCTAATCATACTTGAAAATTTGACATTTTGGGGCATTCTACAACGACAGATTCACAATGAACTGTTTTGATATTTCCTTGTATTTTTTGATGCACTAGATTTTCAGTGCGCAACAAAATGCCAGTCAGGTGCCTCGAAGGTTTTGGATGAAAAGGAGGCTGACATAAAACATAAAGGGTTTGTTTAAATAAAAAATATACTAGATTACAAATGCCATATGGCTTTTTATGACGGGAGTCTATGGGTTTTTGGTGGTTCATATGCTTATGGACCCTTTTTGCATGAAATTTAAGGAGGAGTGGGCATTATTTTTCTCCATTATTTACATGTAACTATTAATACAACCAGTTAGCTCGTATTTAGTGTTTTCTGTTCTTTGTTGTTTGGTGAAACCAGAACATTTTCCTGACATCATCGTTATAAAAGGTAGTGTTTTACATGCTTATATCTCTTAACTAGCCTCTATGTCACAGTAGATGGTTGGTGGGAGATGTGAATGTGTACTTGAGAGATTATTAGATTCTTGATGTAACCTTCCGACCAAGGTAAACAGAGTCGTGTTGATTTCAAAATGGATAGTAATTGTT
Source organism: Zea mays (assembly GCF_902167145.1). NCBI lineage: Eukaryota > Viridiplantae > Streptophyta > Magnoliopsida > Poales > Poaceae > Zea > Zea mays. Next base: position 39,298,247 of record NC_050104.1, on the reverse strand, counting down.
GGGACAGGTAAGTCGATGTATTTGATGACTTGCTAATTCTCTGATGTAGCCTGCTCACCTAAGGACTGGCTGACATTCAGGCCATTGATGTACCTAGCGTTGAAAACATAAGCATATGTGGGTGTCAATTCTCATGTTTTAAGTGAGGTCCCACTATTTTGACCGTGCACAATAAATAGGTGGATGTTACTGAACTTGTATATCTCTATGTGTGCATCTTCTCCACCGGGCCGAGATCAGAAAAGCCTGAACCTTCTTGACGGGGAGCCATCTTAACGACGCGTAGGAGGGGCGAACACTGCAGAGGCCGCTGGCGCCCGACACATGCAACCCCGTGGATCAACTCTTCTTTCATTATCTTTTCTATTCAGTTCATTGAGGCAATCACCATTCTTTATGTTTGTTTCTAACAGCTCAATCGATACAACATTGTCTTCTAATGGACTACTAATTCAAACCTACTACTTGGTAGATTTCTTATCATGTATTTTTTTCTTTACCGTCAAATGTGATATACACAAGTTTATTTATATTATAGTAATCTTTTATAGAAAAATTTACCTACATTCGTACTTTATGTTATCATGAACCCACAGTTTTATTTTTGGACCATCCGTTCATTAGACAAAGCAAATGAATGGAGTGGATAGAGATCTCTCAAATTAGAACATGTTTGAACAATTATCTTATTTAAATGAGATTTACTTGTATAATATATAGAAACCGTTGCAACGCACGGGTACTTAACTAGTATATCATTATATATGACTTCTGTTGAGCGCTAAAATAGGTAGTCGGACTATGCGGTCTTATAGGCTGGACTGTCCACGGTCTAGACGGTCTGCAATGTCGGTACAGACAGTCCATACATCCATAAAAGTAGTTATAGTTCTCTGTTTCTTACGAAATTTGTTAGCGATCTCTACGGATTTAGTTTGAGAATCGACTTGTAACGAAATTAGTTTTGGAATTCTACTTATCATTTTTACCTTCTGCATTATGAGTAACACTAGTTTAGGCTTACTCTACCTCAAATCTTCATCTCTCTTCGACTCTACGTCAACTAGAAACGTATTGTGTGACATACCGACTCCAAGACACACCCTAGGATCTCTCCTTTCGACGAGGTCCCTCCGGGAGGCGAGATCTAGATCTGCTACGAAGAAGACGACCATCTACGTCATCGCGGACGTACGTAAAGAAGGAGCCGCTTCCAAGTTACGGACCATCCGTCCTAGGGCCGTAGACCGTCCACGTCTCGACAAAAACACCGTTAGACGGTTAATCACAGGTGTTTAACGACCAGATGGACGCCAACAGCTTTCGTTTGATGTTTGATGCTTCTGCAGCTGTACTGGCACCCGTCATTGTAATCGCTACCTACCACGCAGTGTACTTTACTGTATTGTGCTTGTGAAGTATTCGACTCCCCGGCAGCGGCGGCAGGAACGCCTCTGTACCTGTATGGGTAAAGGCACGCGGTTATTACTAACAGCCGCGCCTCATCCGCTGCTAATGTCTAATGAGGTGTTTGGTTTGATGAATCACTCTATCCAAAATAAAGTGATACATCATGGGTCTATTCCTCAAATTTGGTGGGATGACTCCATTCCACGTATTAGTACTAAACAAATAACTATAAGGAATGAGTTGGTGATAGATTAACTCACTCTATTCCACAAACCAAACAAAAAAATGAGGAGTAAGAAGATGATGGACTATATCATTCCTCAAACTAAACACTCTATAACTGTATTGATATATCCGCCGGGACATCGATTTGGATCTGCCGATTTGGCATGCATTTGGCAGCTGTTAAATACTCCAACATTTTTCTTTGTGCAGTGGCCATCCGTCCGTCCGGACGGCGTTCCTCATAGCGTCGAACGTACCGCCCGCTATTTGGCCACTGCCCACAACGTTTCGCTGTGATCTGGCCTTTTCATACGTCGTATCTGGTTCAATCTTTTGTTGTTCTATCTTCCGCCGCCGCCGCCGCCCGCTACTGGTTTACCTAAACAAGCTTTTGGGGCTTTAGAGAGATTATAATGTAGATCTTTTTTTTTCTGTTTTAGTACATTTAGTCTGCTCCCTTCATCGTGAGATATAATATATTCTCAGTTGTACGAAGTGAAACGGTCATAAATTTGACTATATTTATAGAATTAAGTGTTAGCGTCTAACGTAGTAAAAAAATACGAAAATATATTTCTAATTTTTCTTCTACTAAATTTATAGGGTGTTTGGTTCCCACCTCCTAAATTTTAGTGACTAAAGTTTAGTAGCAATTTTTAGTCCCTAAAATATCAAACAAGATGACTAAAATATGTCTTTCAAATAAGATATTTAGGGACTAAAGTTTAGTCCCTAAAGTTTAGGAGGGTGACCAAAGAAACCAAACACCCACTTAGAATAATTCGGCTTTTGAGAACCAAAAATGTATATTTCAAGACAGGAGCACACCGTAAAGAAAACACCAACACGACCTAGGGATGATAGATTGCGTCAGGTGTGGGCCGTGAGGCTGTCTCCGGCAGCTCCCCTATCCCCTATTTCAAACTTCACTCTGCAAACAGTATTAAATTGTGTCATCTACAGTTCTATGTCCCCCTATTTTACATGATCCACCGGAGACGACCTAAGAGCTCTGGTGCTCTATAAGCAACTCCGTTTTCAAAACCTTTTCAAACCCACTAAATTTTGATTCATCTCCCGTAAGATGATCATCACAATCAAGGTTAGTAAGCATTATCCAAATCATGCCTTAAAGGTTTTCTCTTTCATTTCAATGTTCCACTAGATTTTAAAAGCAAACACATTTGTAGACATCAAAGGTGGCATTAGATGACCAATGTAAGAAACCCATGGCTCATTTAGTTTAGGTTTGTTTTATGATCAACATAATTATTTGGTTTTGCCGTGTGGATAAACACCGGATTATGTAAAGTACCAAAAAGAAGAAAGTTATTAGAGAGCAGGGGTGTGGCGAGCGATGTGTTAAACTTGGACACAACCCGAAACCAGCACACGAGTAATTTATAGAGGTTCAGACCACAATGTCCATAATACCCTACGTCCTCTTGCTACTTATCATCTAATGAAAATAAAGATGAACAAGATTACAAGCTCATAAATAAACGGAGCATCATGACCTCCTAGCTTTCTCATTTCTCTTGGTTCTGGTGGGACTTCTAGCCTATAGGTCCCTAGACCACCTTTATATATGCATGCCCTTAGATGCTATGAGTGGGAGCCTTGCCCTTGTGTTTTTGGAATATGGGGTTTATTTAGGACCGACCTGTCAGCATGTATCCTCTATGTGGGGGAGTCCTTCCTATATGGGCAAATCCCCCTTATCTTTACCATGCTCCCTTTTTATAGAATAAGGGAGAGAGAGTTTACTTGTTAGCTAGATGGTGGCCCGGCTAGCAAATACCTAACAACCCTGATCTTATCTTAGACGTGGAGTTGTACGCACATCCATGCATTTGGTTATGACATAGTGTTGAGGATGTCCTTCTTTACACTACAGGAAACACCTAAATTTTCGTGGGCCAAAAACCCACGAAAATAAGCGTAAACCTATTTTCGTCGGCAGGCCGCCGAAAATAGCCGCCGAAAATAAGTTCGACGAAAATAGGCAACCATTTCCGTCGGTACCGACAAAAATGACTTATTTTCGTCGGCTTCCCCAAGGCCGACGAAAATAGTTGGTCGGCTGACTATTTACGTTGGCCTCGGTGGCCGACGAAAATAGTAACGTGATTTTCGTCGGCCCCAGTGGTGGCCGACGAACATAGCTGAGGAGTATTTTCGTCGGCCCCGGTGGTGGCCGACGAAAATAGCTGGCAGCATTTTCGTCGGCCTGCAATCAGGCCGACGAAAATTCATGATACCCCCCCCCAAAACAGAATTTTCTGCACCTTTCAATTGACAGCAAAATACACAATTCACAATATCACAATTCACATATACAGATTCACAAGCAAAATACACAATTCACAAAACACATTCACAACCTTCCATAGTACATAAATAGTCCATACATAGTTTTCGTGGGAGTTTTGGCCATACACATCCATAGTTTCAAACATTCACAATCAATACACATTCAAACAAACTCACTACTCACTACTCACTCCTACGGGCTGTGGGAGTTTTGGCCACTGCCTCCAGAACCATGGATGAAGAAGTCTTGGACGTTGACAGCACCCTCCGATCCCTGAGCATGTGACGCTGAACCCTGCAATTCATCAATCATTCAAATAAGGCTCTGTTTTGCTATCCCTATACCTATACATTGCTATGTTTGGTCACCATTTGCATAAAACTAAACATGGAACGTCACCTGTGATCCATGGTGATGAGGAGGCTGTGCATGCATCCACGGGTACTGTTGTGCTAGCCACCCCTGAGGTGGTGGCACCCACCCCGTCGGTGGTGGTGCCATCCACGCTTGAAATGGTTGAGAGCCCACCGGTGGCTGGGAGACCGGTGGCACCCATCCCAGGACTGGCTGCGATCCTTGGGGTGGTGGAGGCGTCCAAGTGCCTGGAGGTGCCTGCGTCCACCCAACACCGGTCCACTGTGGCTACGACGCTGGAGCTTGTCCTAGCCACTGTCCCCATCCTTGTGCCTGCGAGCCATTTTTGATAATAAAAAAAGAGTTGCTATGAAATTGAAGTATTCAGATAGTGTTACCTGGGGAGGGCGAAAAGCGGGCAAGTTCATATCAGGGCCGAGTCGAGTAGTCATTTCCTGCAAATGGATGAAACGTTAGAATCGCAACATTATACTTTGAATTCAATGACACGTGATGAGATAGACGAATTACCTGAAAATAAGAAGCCATATACTGCGTCAGCTGTCCGACCTGCTCTTGCGCTGCTCGAGCCTGCTCCTGTGCTGCTCGAGCCTGCTCTTATGCTGCCCGAGTCTCCTCCTCCAGCTGAGCCTCTCGAGCAGACTTGGAGGAGCGAGAACTCCCTGCCGAAGACGATGCCTTCCCTTGACCTATTGTCCTGTTGTACTCCACAACGCCGGTGCCAAAGGCAAACCTGCATGATACACATAGTTGAGCCATTAAGTGGACACATTCTTGTTAATGAAATTGTCGAATCAAAGACAACCACCTCACCTGCCATGCTTTCTACCCCCACCACTGTGGTACAACATCGAGGCATCTAAGTCTGAATGCATCCAGTCGAAATCAGGCCCATGGCGTTGAGTCATTTCCTCCCCATATGCATTCTGCAAAGAAAGTTAGAGTTGGAGTTAGACACAAAACATGCAATTTAATTCGTAAATACAAACTTGTTTACCATTTTCTCCCTTGTCGCCTCGCTGCATAGCTCATTAGGGTTCACCGGATCAGGGCCACGGTGACCACGGACATAAACCTCCATAAAACTTGGAGCAACTCCACTTTCAGCTTCCTGCATGAAAAAGAAGAGTTAAACCATAGAATTTTCATAGATGTAACATACAAGTTTGATTTATATACTTACCATGCGGTGTGCGGTACCAAGGTGTCCATCGGCGCCGTACCTGTTCCCCGGTCCTTCAGTGCCACGGTTGGCACGGTGCTTCTGGGACTCTGCAATCCACTCAGGCGACGCCCATCTCTTAGCCAACCACCTCCAGGCTTCCATGTTCTTCGCCAGCCAATCCACAACGCTCTCCAAGTACTGCTCCTCTGTGAGGTAGATCTCATTGGCCCTAATACTTTGCTCATTTTCTGCCCCTTTATCTTCTTGTAGTAGTAGTTGACGGCCGGGATGCGAGCATTGTACATGGCATCCTTGATGACCTTATCAGCGCACTTTCGAAAGTGCCTCTTCACACGTGCCCACTGAGCCTGATCCTCCTCGATCTCATTCGGCAATTGGAACCTCCCCTACATATCAAATGGAGAAGTTAAGTTAAAGTAAGATTAGGAGAAGCAATAATTCAGTGAATTGCTTATATACGAAAGTAAACTCACCCAGAACTCGTCCCACACAGCCACCTGACAAGTCCTTCGTTTTTGTTCCGAACTTCCCCCTCCGCTACTGCTTTCCCCTGGCTCCCCTGGCTGGACGTAGTCCTTCAGACCCCAGTCGGCCCACTGCATAGCCGCGAACCTCTCGCCATTGAGCTCCACCATGCTAGGGTAGTAGAAGCGACAGAGGCTACCCAACACCGCGTTCACCTTGGGACGTTTGCCTGTACCGTCCCAAGTCAAGTCTTCCCATGACCTACAAACATTAATAAAACAAGTAAACCAGTGCAATCACGTTCACATTAAAAAATTAACACAACAGAAATAAGCCCCACCATTCTCCATGCGGCCGGATGAGCCTCCTCTCGGCAGGTCTCGGACCAAGCGCATTGCTCTTCTTATACCTAAGTATACAAGTAAATTCAATATGGTGAAATGATTAAAAACTAATATCAATTAAACTAATATGCATAATAATACCTGAAGGACGTAGAACCATCTGACGCGTCGCCCGCGCTGCCTGCCCCCATAGGGTCAACCTCCTCATCCTGCTCACCCTCCTCACCCTGCACATGAGCATCCTGCTGAGGAGCCTCCTGCTCACCCTCCTCACCCTGCACTTCGTCTAGATAGTCGAGAAGTTGCTGATGCCTCTGTCGGCTCTGTGAGGTGCCCTGAAAAAGCCCACTGTCCGAGCTGTCCTCGCTGGCCGCGCTGCCCCCACTCCTCCTCGATCTCCTATGCTTGAACATGTTCAACTGTAGATAAATTAATGTCAAACCATAGTATATGAAACAAATAATATGAAAATTAATAATGTGAAAATTGGAATACATAGCTTAATTGATTAACTAAAAGAAACATACTAATCAAAAGTCATCTGCATCCGATGATGCTTCTTCGGCTCGTTGTTTATTCATACGCTCTTGATTTCGTTGAATCCTTACTGATCTTCTAACGACGACAGGTCGTTTGCACTTTGACCTAGGTTCTTCAATTAAGTCACTTGAATTGCAACAGAGATTTTCAAGGCCTTCTCCATTGGTCACATGGAATCGGTGAGCTATGTCTTGATTCGACGCCGCTTCTGGTTGAAAACAGCATCATCGTTGTCCCTGCTCGTACTCACGTAGTCAGCACTCTCTGGAGCGACGACTTGTGGGTTGACTTTGATTGCAACCCACCAAGCCCTAAGGCTTGGGTGAGGATATGGCAGGTAGTACACATGTTTTGCCTGATTTGCAAGGACAACATCGCTCATACTGCTCGGAATCCTAGAGCTATGCTTCACCTCGACATTACCATACTTGTCGACACGAGTCCCACTATGAGCATCAAACTAGTCGCACTCGAAAAACACGACTTTAAGTTCCTTGGGGCCATCGAAAATCAACTCTACAATGTTTTGAAGAACACCGTACTAGTCCACTACTTTGTCATCGTCAACATATGAACTTGCCAACACACCACTATTGGTGGTGGCTGCCAATGGTCGACTCTTCTCCAATTTCGCGGTTCGGAAGCGATATCCATTTACATCATAGCGAGTATAGTTCCGGACGGACATAGAGGTATGTGCCATTTGCTGCAAGTCCGGGTGCACAGAGTTTTTGGAAACCTATACAAGGAATTAGTATATGCATTATATCTTCCAAGTCCAAAATTCAAAGATTAAGTATGGACAATGAGAGAACGACAATTACTAACATAATTACGAAACCACTGCATGAAGTTTGGTCCACCTTTCAACCCATCACGTCGAAGATTTTCTAATTGGATGGCCGTAGGTTTACTAGTAGATTTCCAACATTCTTCATCAAACATGTTGGACATATTAGAAACATGGAGATTACACACTATAGAAATTATGAGATGAGAAAATGGACGTAACTATGAGGAAAACTTACTCGAACGCCTCCTGTGTGCTGTCAATATTGCTATACATATATAGCATTAGCGTGTTCAAATCTGATCCTTCAATGTGACGTACACTCCCTTTTCCAACTGCTTTACCCAGATTCGCAAAAATTTGAAGGGTGCTTTGGGGTGATTCATTTTTGACATGAAGTCGCACTGAAGGCGCAAACACATTGTTGGCTCGAGCGAAATACTTGGTTGAGAATTGAGATATCTCCTTAAGGGCAAAAGCCTCCGCAATACACCCTTCGACTCTAGCCTTGTTGCGAACAGACGCCCTGAGATTTTTCAACGCCCTTTCTATAGGATACATCCACCTAAATTGCACTGGTCCGCCTACCAAAGCTTCCCAAGGCAAATGCACAATTAGATGTTGCATCACATTAAAGAATCCTGGCGGGAAAACCTTTTCAAATTTACAAATAAGAATTGGAATTTCTTTCTCAGATTTCTGCATCAACCTCTTCGATACCGTCTTTGCGCATACTTCCCTATAGAAGTAACTCAGCTCTACAAATATGCTCCAAAGCTCATCCTTAAAATAGCCTCAAAACATCACGGGCATCAGCCTCTCCATAATAATATGGTAGTCATGGCTTTTCAAACCGATCAATTTACCGGTCTTCAGATTGACTGCCAGTTTCAGATTTGCCGCATATCGATTTGGAAATTTCAGATTCTTCAACCACTTAAATATTTCTTTCCTTTCATCCGGCTTGAGGCAGTAATCAGCTCGCGGCCTACTCTCATGCCCTTTATCGCTTACTTTCAACTCGAGCATCGGCCTCTTAAAAATTTCAGCCATGTCTTTTCTTGCCTTCATATTATCTTTCGTTTTATCAGTCACATCGAAACATGTGCTTATGATGCTTTCAACAACGTTACGCTCTTGGTGCATCAAGTCTATGTTGAGCGGCATGATCAAGGCTTTTGCATACGGAAGCTCCCATATTGATGAAATATGGGTCCAGTTGTGGTCCTCCCCGTAGCCTTGGAACCTATCATTTTCTCCTTGCTTCAGACAAGCATGACATGCCATTATCTACGTGCAGTTTGCCTCTTTGGTGGCCGATTTCTGATTTTGGCTCCAATTCTGAATGCAGTAAGCGAACTCCTGAAATCATGCTTGAATGGAGTCCAACGTCGATGAGCATCAAAGAATGACACTTTCCCACCATGCTTCAATCTGAATGCATCCGTATCATTCATACATATGGGACAACACAACCGACCATGAACACACCATCCAGACCAATCTCCATACGTCAGCAGATCATGCACTGACCACAAATAAGTAGCGCGCATGGTAAACTCCTTTTCAGTATGGCTGTCATAAGCCTTCACACCTCTCCACAATTGTTTCAGCTCTTCAATTAAAGGGCGAACAAACATATTCAGCTTTGGCCCTGGATGCTCGGGGCCTGGGATGACTAGTGCAATGAACATGAACTCTTCTTTATTGACCAACTTAGGAGGAAGATTATATGGCACAATGAAGACAGGCCAACACGAGTAAGGGCTTGCACTGGTATTGAAAGGTGTGAATCCGTCCGTCGATAGACCAAGCCGTACACTCCTAGGGTCGTTTGCAAATTCGGGATCAAACTCGTCAAATGCCTTCCACGCATCACCGTCCGACGGATGGACCATTATGTCTGGACCAGTGACGAGACATACACCATTCTTTGGCCACGTCATATGCAGAGCTATTTCCTTGTTGAGGAACAACCTTGAAAGCCGAGGAATGATGGGCAATCGACGAAGTTGCTTAGCTGCGACCTTCGTAACTACCAATTCACCCTCATCATTTGTCACCTCGACATATCTAGAAGCTTCGCAATGCTTACAATGGTCCAGCTTGTCATCCTCCTCAAAGAATAGCATGCAACTGTTGGGACACACGTCGATCTTCTCATATGTCATCCCAAGACCAGCCAACATCTTCTTTGTGAAGTACATATTCTTTGGCAACTTATGATTCTCCAGGAGAACCTCGCCCATCAGTTGGACGATGTCGTTGTAAGCATTGTTTGAAATGTTGTGCTTCGACTTTATCGCCATTAGTCTTGTGAGAGTCCCAAGAACTGACATCTGAGTGTGCTCGTGCAGTCTCTCTTCTCCCGCGGCGAGTAGCTGGAAGAATTCCTGAGCATCGCGTGGAAGCTGCCCAGGCTCCTCAGCGTTCATTTCAACATCCCTACCAAGATCATGCAACATGTCGTCCATCCTATCATGATCGTCATCAAGTTCCACCTCCGCGTCAACGTGTCTAATAGACTCTCCATGCCGGTACCATACAAGGTAGTTCGGCATAAACCCACTTTTGCAAAGGTGTTTCTCCATTTCTTCCTTCTTCTGAGGCCACTTGTTCTCGCAGCGATTGCAAGGACACTTCACTAGACGACCAGTTGCATCTTTGAAAGCGTGCTCAAGAAAAGCCTTTGTTACACCCATCCATTCATTCGAATGTGCCCCATCCTTTCTCCACCCATCATACATCACCCTCCGATCACCGTCCAATTCAAAGGCTAAACAAAAGACAAAGAACATCAATGATCGTCCGTGGCTTAGGTGAACACCCTATTAGGTAAAGGCCCTAAACCCACCCAAGAGTGTAGGCCGATGCTTGTGATTTGTGACGTGTAGCCTACGATTGCCGTGAAATTTCGGCAGCATAACCCCGCTGCTCTCCAAGCACACGCCTGAACATGGTGTGTTGGAGAACAACTGGGTTACACAACCGAAATTCCGCATCAATCGTAAGGCACATGTCACAAATCACAAGCATCATCTTACACTCTCAGGCTGTCCAAAATACGCGGACGATTCCGGAACGGCGAACCTCACAAGCCAATGTGACGTTCGCCGTTCCCGAACGGGTGACGCATACGGTTCGCTACGGTTAACGATTAAAACTAAACTCTAAACATTAAAAAATATCTCGGAGATTAAACAAAAGACATCACCCTCCGATCACCGTCCATTTCAAAGGCTAATTAAACAAAAGATAAATAACATTCAAAAGACGACATGCGCACGGCCGCGCGCACGGCACGCCACGGCCGCCACGGCACGCGCACGACACGCCACGCCACGGCCGCGCGCACGGCACGCCACGGCGGCGTGGACGGACAGACGGTGGGCTCTCTTCTTCGCGGGCGGGCGAGGAACTTACTAAGTAATAAATAAATAGTAACTACTTATTAACTAATAACTATATAGTAAATAATAAATGACCACATTAACCGAAATTACGAAAACAATGTATACCTGAGAATAATGTACGAGTCCAGCTAACGGTGAAGGTCAAGTCGGAAGAACACCTATGTACAAAAATTACTATTGTCAATTAAAAAATTGGCAGCACCTCCACTATAAAGTGATGTTTCTAAAACCTGCAAAGAAACAACAACACGATGGTTACCAACACAGAATACTGCACGATAGCTACATAATGAACAATATGCTAACCATGTGATATCAATGTGCTAAACAAAATGCTACAAGTATCCTACATCCAATACACTAACAATATCCTACATCCAATACACTAACAATATCCTACATCCAATACACTAAATATATATACTAACAAATAAATACCTAGCTAACTATTTATACCAACAAGTGAATAGCTATCAATCTATACATTATATCAACTAAATTAGCTAACTAATTACTATAAACTAAGTAAAACCATTATCGTGGCAACGGTGGAGGGGGCCGCGGCGTGGGATGGCTGCTCGGAGTGGGCGCGGCGAGGGCGCGCAGCGCGACGCGGTTGAGGGCAGGCGCGTGAGGGAGAAGGTGCGACGAGGGCGGGCGCGTGAGGGAGAAGGTTAGACGAGCGAGAGAGAGAAGGTGCGGTGAGGCTGGGATGGACGATTAGCGGCCTCTATTTTCGTCGGAGGCCGACGAAAATAGAGGCCCGTTAAACGTTTATTTTCGTCGGCCGGGCTGAGGCCGACGAAAATACACAACATTTTCGTCGGTGTTGAGGCCGACGAAAATAACTTTCTTATTTTCGTCGGCCTGCCCACGAAAATATTGCCTGGCCCACGAAAATAGGCCACATTTTCGTCGGTCACGAGGGCCGACGAAAATAATATTGTATTTTCGTGGGCCGGCCGACGAAAATATCCCGGCCTACGAAAATTTATGCGTTTCCTGTAGTGTTAGTGGTTGTCATACCTGCTACACAAGCAGGTATGTTATGCTGGTTCTACGGATGTCAGGGTCTATGGCATTGGGTATGGCGTAGTTAGTAATTAGTGTAATAATCTATAGTTGATAATACTTCATGGCACACCAACATACGCACACAAGGCTTCAAGGTCAATTCACATACTGAATAGTGGTCTTGAGTACCTTGTTGTCTAAGTCATGGCGACAATACGCTTGTTAGGCTATAACATCACACATCACACATTCAATATGTTATACGAGAGGTTTAAACAAAATACCAGTGTTATGGACTTGTCAATAGACTCTAAATGTGGTGTCCTTGTTTAGGGGCCATAATGCCTTTGGTGGGACTAGCCACAACCTTCCATCTTGTAGACAAGTTTATAATTATCCATTAAAATTCCATTAAACCTGTGGGAGGTCTCAAGCCTTGAGGGGCTTGAGACTTGACCTTTCATCTTATATGAGGTTAGGGCCTTAAGGACCTAGAGACCTATGTAGGGCTCTGGGCAACTAAGTGCCTCTGCCTTTATGAGTGCACCAGTGCATGAGGGGCCGCGGGCACTTAAATATGTCATAAGCACCCTAGGGCATAGGGGGGCTACGGACTTAAACCATTATTGTAGAGTGGCTTCAAGGCACGGGGGCCCTAATGTCACACCCAGATTTAAGGGCAAACCCAGACGCGTCTTAAATGTGTGCTAGGATCAAGTGTCACACCCGAGTTTTGGAGACCCGGGCGCGAACATAATCACCAGGTGTACTAGGACCAAGTCTCACACATATGATGAACCATGGTACAGAAACGAATGCCACAACTTTACTATATAATGGGAGTTCTGTACAAAATAATTAAATAATTACATCGTAAGGAGACAATGATCCAGCAACCCAAAGTTGACTGGGAGACGACGGCCTAGACCTCTCACGAACACATCGCAGAATCCTCCATGCGCCTCATCTTGCGGTACCTGTTCTTGACCTGTGGGGGTGTGAGACAGCAAGAGTGAGCTCATGTACGTTCATCGCTCAACAAGTTGTGGGGAATAATGTGCATGAACTCGCCAAAGGTGGGAGCTCATGTGAAGTGTAAGGCTTACCAAAGAGGATGGTTAAAGCTGAGCATTGCTTTTAAAGTTGGCCAAAATTTTATTAGCAATTACTAAGTATTAGTAAATACCAACCCAATTAAGTAGTAGAACAAAAGTGATAACAACACCCTCAATCCAATGCATATGACAAATTGAATTTAGTTCCATAAATTAATCATGTGAGCGTCTGAGCTGCTCATGACCATGAGCACGACTGATATACCAGTTTTACACTCTGCAGATGTTGCACATCTTTACCCACAAGTCGTGTTACCCATTTGCCATGGGGTTGATCGGACCCCATACACCTCTACTAAGGAAGCGAGGCAGTGTACCACTACGAGGCCTTTACAAAGTTCCACTAGCTTCCAAAAACCCGCTACAGTTTCTAGAAGCTCCAATGCAGGGACCCCTCACATGATCGCCATCGCAGCAAAATCAACCCAAGGGCCTCCCTACACTGACCACTCCCTTACTGCCCTTGCCCCTTTCGGGTAAGGTAGTCCTCCACTAGCTTTCCTAATTAGTCAGCCAAGGGCGTCCCATACCACCTTTGTGGTAGCACTGTTTTTCTGGGTGGTCGCTCCATGTTCCAATTAACATAATGATCTTATCATGAACAATAAATAACAAACTGATAATAAAAGTATGATCATGAATAATGTGTATCCCCATACCCAAAACCACATATAGCAATAGCAGGTACTACCAAAAATTCAGTGGTAAACAAGGTATAAAGATAGTCAAACTAGGGTAACCTATTTGGTCCCATCAAAATCAACCTATGTAGATCATTATGAATTTATAATTAATAAGAACATGACTGGGATTCGAGATTCCAGGTACCAGGACGATCTTCAGATTCTCGGGACCTTATAGCTATTCGTAGCAATACAAACAAACATGGTATAAGCAAAATTAACATCACACCAAACATAAGCACAAACTGTATAATAATATTCTACGCGATGCTACGAGATCGTAGGTTTGAGAACGACTAAAATCGGAGTTATGATTATAAAGATATGATTTTCTGAAGTTTTAGGTGATTAAATGATAATAATATATTCTGTGCTATAAATCATGTGAGAAACATATAAAAAATAACTGATTCAACTTTAGACTAAGTTATAACATAATCCTATTCTAGTAAAATTATAGATACTCCGAATTGAAATACTATATTAACATGTTAACCCAATAAATATAGGGTGAACAAATTAGTTAACTATTTTTGAGAACATGTTATATGATAAAATAATGTTACTAAAGTGTAGACAATTTTATTACGAGGCTAGCGCAACTAGAACGGGTCAATTCAGAGTTAAAACGTGAAAGATATGTATTAAATAAGATTTAGGATCACTTAATACTAATTTTACTAGCTCGAGGGGTCAATTTGTAAATTTCTAGGGCCTAAATTGAATTACTTTTACACTCCCCTGGACAGTGGGTTGATTCTGATAAAACATAGGGCTCTTTAGCAAATTACCGAGGTCGAAGGGGCATCCATCACCATGGGTCGTTCGATATGTTTTTAACGCCCGAGATTAGATCCACAAAGTCGTGAACTGGAATTCAGTGTCAGTGGTCAGATCCCGATCCAACGCTCGAGATTAAAGGATCCTGCGATCTGATCTTGGCCAACAGATCCGAGATCAACGACTACGCTTTTCGATCACGATGGGGTATTTGAGATTCAATCGTGAGTGCTCATCACCAGATCGACGGCCAGGGCCGTTTCTCCCCCACACGATCCTGTTCACGCCAGAATGGGGCTGCAGCATCCTGCCCGCGGTGGCAGGCCCACCGGCGAGCGGTGGCTGCTACGAGGTTATGGATGAGATGAGTCTTTGATTGATGGCTTGAGGTGTTATGGTGGCATGTATTTATATAGGCTAGGAGATGGACGGTTGCATGATAGATCTAATCTGGTACTTGTTACAACCATATCCTATATATTAGGAACTCTAACAAACTCGAATCCAAATCTGTTACATGATAGATCTAATCTGGCACTTATCTGTTACAATCATATCCTATCTATTAGGAATTCTAACTTATCTCTTTTATTCCAATAATATTGTTGTTAATTTGTACTAATCATAATAGTCCTTCAATTTAAATAAATCTTAGAATATATATTTTATTTAAATTTTTAAATTATTTTTTGGGTGTTACACGCGAGGTGAAAATAGTATTTTCTTAATTATCTTATTGCGATACCCTAGTTTGTATCAACTTTACCTTAAGGACGTCGTATACAAACAAACCAACCAACATACATCAATCCATTATATTAGCTTGTATTTCTAATTTCTGCTTTCTATTTTAAATTTAAAATTCAAGTCTAATTTAGAGCTAAGTTAAATTTTCTATTTCAAGAATAAATTACAACAAACAAAAACTCAACATGATTTATGCAAAGCATTTGTATTAATTAATTTATCCATTTAAGTAAATGAAAATCAGTAGAAATAATTCATGTAAGATGTTTTACAATAATAATTATTAAAGAAAACAATTCAAACACATAGCCACATTTTAGAAGTATAATAAAATAACTTCACATATCTATATTAAGAGATAGTTTAACTTAATTCTTTTTTTGAAGAATAGATCTTTAACACAAATGATAGTTCCCATAATAATCTTTTAGGTAATCTATTATTTGAAAAAATTATTTATTTAAATCATAAAATGAGTTCCCTAATTTATTCAGAATGTGATTTTGGAGTGTTACAAATTCTTCCCCCTTAAAAATAATCTCGTCCCCGAGATTAGTAAGAATTGGGATGCAACTACTTTGGTTTGTGGTTTACCTTTTAGTTTCTTAATTAGTTCAAAAATCGAAGTTTTCTTATTTTAAGTACTAACTAATAGGTGCTTTTAAGAAAGCATGAATATCTTTTAGGTATAAGATAAGATATGGTTAGAGCAAAGGTAGGTTGTGACAAGAAAAAGGACTTTGTCGGTACCCTGAATCAGGGGTACCCTCTACTACGGTATAAAGACGCTGTACACGTACGATGTCTCCTGGCCGCACGAAGAACGGCACTCGACCCCACCGCATGGGCAGGTCTAGGGGCACCGCGCGGCAAGGGAAGATGATGCACCCCAGGATGCATCATTGGGTTTGGACCTCCACGGATGAATACCGGACCCCTGGACGCACAACCCAGACCCACTATTACGATTCGGGGCTCCCAAGAAGGCATGCTGGGTCCCTCGGATGGGCCCTAGGGGTCCCTCCGAGTGAGGTTCGGACCACAGCAAGGACCCGGGGCAGGGGAACCCGGGAATAAGTAAGGGTCCGGTGCCGACACCTGTCCTGGCCTTACCCTACGTGCTCGCGCTACCCGCGAAGGTAGAAGCCCGCTGCTGCTGCGTGGCTGGTGGCCCGTGACATAAGCCAACGGGCGGAGCCTGACGTAAGGCCTCTAAAGCCAAGAGTTCTCTGCATTCATTGCGGAGAGGACGCACCGCCTGCCACCATGCTGACAGACGATGTGCCATCTCGGTATTTAATGCGTCCAGTCCTCTCCGCTGGCAGACGGCGTCAGGGTCGTCCTACAGATGGCGCACCTGTCTAGTCTGTTGTCAAAAAGTGCGCCCGTGCCAAGCAGCGCACTGTGCTCACCATCCCTTATACAAGAAGCTTCCCCTGGACGCCGAGGATACGCAGATCTCGGATGTCAGGTCGCGAGAAGATTGCACCAGTGGCGAATATCTGTAGCTCCAAGAGCTATATCCATTATGTCCCTGGGCACACATGTCGGGGCTCAGTACCATTGTGCATGCCCCCCTTCAACTATAAAAGGGGAGGCATGCGACGTTACAAAGGACAGGCTCACTTAGACCCAAGTGACTCTAGACAACGCGAGCTCCCAAGCAATACATCACACAATGGAGTAGGGTATTACGCTCCGGCGGCCCGAACCACTCTAAATCCTTGTGTGTTCTTGTGTTCTTCCCATTTTCCAACTAACGAGCAAAACACTTAGGCCCCTCCTCATCTTAGGAGTTAGGGCGGGTGCACTCCGCCACCTGGCCGGGAATTTCCTCCCCGACATTTGGCGCGCTAGGTAGGGGCTCTAGGCTTTAGGTTTTTGCTTGTTTCTTCGCTCAGCATGATGGTGCGGATCGTTGAGCACCACGTCGAGACTTCGATGGATCTCGAGGTGGAGGAGGAAGCTGCTTCTTCCACACCACTGATTCCCAATCGCCCAGTGCCGGGCACTGCTGTTGTGCACGCCGCACGACAGCATACAGCTGCACAAACATCCCGGACTCCATCGAGGGTGACTCCAGGAGCATTGTCAGCAGCCAAGGAGTTGCTGCAACACCCTCCAAGCTATACAGCCTCACCAGGGGCCATGAAGCAATGGCGGGACGACATCGACCGACTGCTCGGCATGGCACACTCTACCTCGACCAGGTTGAGACCGCGGTCATCCCGGCATCAACATGTGGCGTTGGCATCTGTGCGCTCACCCTCAGTGAGGGGCGCACAGACCAACAACCTTCGAGCAGAACTCGACCGCAGGCGTGCGGGAGAGGACGCTAGGGTCTCTTTGGAGAGGGCGCGCGAGCGTCGCCAGAACATCGAGGGCCACAACCTTGACTAAGACTTCGCCGCGACGGCACCGTAGACACCAATGGGCACTCGGTCCCCAATAGGTGTCCCCTTGGCCGACGTAGGCTGCGCCGCTCTAGCGGATCATCTCCGCGCAACGTCATGGCCGCCCAAGTTCCGGCCACACCTGCCAGAAAAGTACGACGGAACGTCAAACCCGTCGGAGTTCCTACAGGTGTACGTCACCGCCATCACGGCAGCAGGTGGGAACACCACTGTGATGGCAACATATTTTCATGTCGCCTTGTCTGGACCTGCCCGGACTTGGCTCATGAACCTCGTCCTAGGGTCAGTCTACTCCTGGGAAGAGCTCTGCGCAAGGTTTGTTGCGAACTTCGCCAGTGCTTACCAGCAGCATGGTGTGGAGGCCCACCTCCATGCGGTGAGGCAGGAGCCCCGGAAGACTCTCCGGACGTTCATCTCCCGCTTCACCAAGGTGCGAGGTACTATACCACGCATTTCCGATGCTTCCATCATCACGGCCTTCCGTCAGGGAGTACGTGACGAGAAGATGCTGGAGAAGTTGGCCACGCATGACGTGGAAACTGTCCCCACGCTCTTTGCTTTGGCCGACAAATGCGCCAGAGCCAACGAGGGCCGTGCATGGCACTCGGCCCCACAAACTAGGGCTGCCCAGTCGGGTGGCTCGGGTGCCGTCCCCGGGACGGTAAGAAGAAAAAGAAGAAGGATCGCGACTACTAGAAGCCGTGGTCCACCGCTCTGGTTGTTGCAGCCGTGACCAGGGGCCGGGACGATCGTAACAAGCGCCCACGGCCGCAGAAGGGTAGCAGCGGCCCATGCCCTGTGCACCCCAACGGTTGCCACAGCGCTGTGGAGTGTCGCGAGATCATTGATCTCACGAAACGTGTCAACGAACGACGCGAGCAATCCTCCAAGGACGGCTCCCCACCTCGTTGCCGACCTGGCAAAGAAAAGGTCGACGACGGCGAGGTGGCCACAGCTGAACGGGACCTCAGGTAACAGTCACCCGAGGGGGACCTGAAGGATGTCTTCACCGGAGGATCCTACTCCGGTGGAGACAACTAGACAGACCCCCAGAGGGACCCCGTGCTCCTCGGTCTACGGGGCTGAAGCTTGCCTTCCCCCGGAAACCCTTATGGACCCCCCACGGACCCAGACTTCCGACAGGATCATGAAGAAATGGCCACAGCCAAACACGAGGGCTCCCACGTCAAACGTGGATGGGAACTTAGCCCTACGGCAAGTACCAAACCACGAAGGGCTCCGCAACTCTCCCCCAGCTGGGAAGGACCCTTCAAGGTAACGGGAATGCGCCGACCCGAGGGCAACCATCTAGCTACGACTGAAGGAGTGCCTCACCCCGATGCTGGAACATCTCTGTAAGTTCTATCCATATATAGAGCAAGTCTGAGGGTCGATTTTGTTTCCCTTTTGTAACTAGGAAGCGCATACGTGTATGCCAACCCGGTGGGGTCTGTCTCCATAAACCCGGCCTGTTGGTCCGCACCCATGCATGATGAGTTATAAAGAAAAACTACCCACTCAGTTGTGCCCCTATGATAGTTCCATCTTGCTGCTCCATAGTCCTACCTTGCAGTTTTTCAGATAATGCCTTTTATCTAACCCACCCGCACGGTTCCCATCTGTCCTGACATGACAACATCCAAATTGAGCAGCCAGGCTTGCAGTTTAGGGCCTCCTTTACGAAAGTTGGGGGGTCCAACAGCCCGGGAGCCGGCTCTAGAGAACGTGACCCCATTCCATGGGTGGTCCGGAGCCTGTGTGGCCGCTTAGCCTGGTTCCGTACCCGAAAGCATGCACACTCCACCACTCCATGATGGGTACCTAGTATTTGGAGCTATAAGTCCTGTGGGTCCGACAACCTCGGGACCGGAGCTAGAGAATGGACATTTGTCTCTTGGGGTGGTCCGGAGCCCGTGTAGCCGCTCAGCCTGGTCCCGTACCGTGGGCCTACACGCTCTACCACTCTGCGACAAATGTCCTAGTACCTAGAGCTGCGACCCAAGGGAGTCCGGACGCACAACTTGGCACCCGGACTGAAACCTGCGAGATCCGAGCATGTATCAAAGGATGGCTGATATCAGACAAGGGACCCTATGGGTGTTCTACTAACACTCCCTGGCTGAAGCTGTGTACAGATCCAGATCCCGGTGAGGCTGCCTCCTGAAAGTTGTTGACAACCCTTTCAGATACGCTGGTATCCAACCTCAACACATCAAGCCTGCATCCTAGGCAGGGGGCCAGGTACCAAGGGGGAGTCAACAACATAACATCATGCACAATAGGAACAAGTGGTACACAGCTAAGTACTAATACTGCTTGATAAATAGTACTCAAAAGTACCTTACAAAAAGCAAAAGTATTACATCTGCTTTCAAGTGGAGCCCTAGCTCCATCTCTACTCTGCAGGTATGAACTACCTCCACACCAATAGGGCCGCGTGGTAGGTAGCTCTGAGCGACCACTTCAGCATCGATGGCATCGGCCACCTCTGCACCGATGACTCGCCAGCAGTGGCGACCACCTCAATACGTGCGCCATTGCGAAGAGGTCCTCGCCCCCGTCCTCCTACGGGGGGCAACAACGAGGCCATTAAAGCCAAAGAGTTGGAGGCTCGGCGGCAGGTGGCACTGACGGTCTCGCCAGCGGAGGCAACCACCTTTGCAGTGGGCAGCCTCACGAGCAGCGGCGACCACCTCAGCATCGACGACAGCGGCCACCTCCGCATCGGTAGCTTACCGGCAACGGCGGCCGCCTCAACGCGCGCGAAGAGGTCCTCGCTCCCGTCCTCCCACGGGAGTGAGGACAAGACCATCCAAGAACACGGCCGCCACCCCCCACGGCGTACGACGTCTTGTACAACCCCCAAGCGATGTCGGAGCAGTGCGGCCAGCGGCGCGGGAGACGCCGTGGATGTGGCGGACCTGCGCACGGCACGACCATCGCCCGTGCGGTGGACGGACAGCCACGCCTCGACCAAGCAGCAGGAGGCAGCGCCGGAGGCGGCACCAAAGCCATCTAGGCCAAGGAGCCAGACACGCGGCAGCTGACGGTGCCTGCAGCCGGCCGGCCCCGCGTAGCCAAAGTTCGCCTCCTCCGCAAGGCTGGTGAACGCCCTTCTCCCCCGAATGCTGAAGGAAGAAGCGGGTCGCCAGCCCATGCGGAAGGCAGGACCCCAACTCAGCTTGCCTTCCACCCCAGCGAGGATGATGAACATCCTTGAAGGTGAGGGCGGGGGGGAGGCCGTAGCCCAGCTCGCTTCTCTCCACCATAAGGCTGGTGGTCATAATTCTAGATGACCACTGGCGGGAGATTGCAGCCGGGCTGCATGATGAAAATCCTTGAAGCCGAGCGATGGCAGAAGAGCGCCAACCTCCACGAGGTCGTGCTCCTTCAGCAGCAGCAGGAAGAAGACAAGATCGATAGCACCACTGCGCAGAAAACGAAGAGCGCAAGGCCTCCGGCGGTGAAACCACCGGAGGGGGTGGCCCTGACGTGGATTCTTCCAGTGAACACCAGCGCGCCCCATCCAGAGGCCCAGAAGGCGGAAAGGTGCAAGAGGAGCGAGGCATGGCTACTGCCCGAGGGATGGACCCCCTTTTTAAAGGCGGATTTCCCCACTCACGCCCCGAAGCGTCACGGGCAAGGTCTCCTCTGATGCGTACCGGGGTTCCCACCCTATGACACGGGGGCTAGGCCCCACGTGTCATACAGGCTGACCCGAAGCGCAAAGAAGAAAACCGCCACGCAAGGAGCATACAACCGCCTCGCGGTTATGTGCCCCTTCACTTTCGCTGCAACTAGCGGTCAGGAAGATGAACCGCCGCACGAGGAGCGTGCAACCACCCCACGGTTATACGCCCCTTCATCTTCGCCGAAACCAGCGGTCAAGAAGGCGAACCACCACACAGGAAGCGTACAACTGCCCCGTGGTTGTGCGCCCCCTCAGCTTCGCTGCAACCGGCGGTCCAACTTGGGGGCCCAGGCCCACATGTCATGCAACCGGCGCCGGTTACTGGGTGTGGAAAATTGCACCGTCGCTCGCGCCAATGCCACGTCTCCTCGGGACCGTCGCAGAAAACTGAAAAGATAAGTTTTCAGAACTAGTGCAGCGACTCGAGGCACCCCGCGCACGGCCCATCAGTGATATTAAGTACGAAGGTCACGAACTAGTCAACTGTGGAAACAGGCATGGCAGTCAGCGTGCCCATAGGTGGGCTGTCATTAATTGCGTCAACAGGCGCGCAGGAGCAGCAAGCCAACCGCCAATCAGACTCTGGCCCCACCTGCAGGCTCGCATCCTCCCCTGAGGTGGGCTCGGGGGCCACTGTCGGTACCCTGAATCAGGGGTACCCTCTACTACGGTATAAAGACGCTGTACACATACAACGTCTCCTGGCCGCACGAAGAACGGCACCCGACCCCACCGCATGGGCAGGTCTAGGGGCACCGCGCGACAAGGGAAGATGATGCACCCCAGGATGCATCATTGGGTCCGGACCTCCATGGATGAATACCGGACCCCTGGACGCACAACCTAGACCCACTATTACGATCCGAGGCTCCCAAGAAGGCATACCGGGTCCCTTGGATGGGCCCTAGGTCCCTCCGAGTGAGGTTCGGACCACAACAAGGACCCGGGGCAGGGGAACCTAGGAATAAGTAAGGGTCCGGTGCCGACACGTGTCTAGGCCTTACCCTACGTGCTCGCGCTACCCGTGAAGGTGGAAGCCCGCTGCTGCCGCGTGGCTGGTGGCTCGTGACAAAAGCCAACAGGCGGAGCCTGACGTAAGGCCTTTGTTGGGACTATGCTTCGTCGCCGAAGGTCTTGTAGGGAGAAACAGCTTCGGCTGAAGCTGTCCGCATGTGATGACCGAGGGTTCCTCTGTATGAAGCTTCGGAATTACAAACCGACTTAGGAGTAGAATGACGTTTTAGTCCATAAATGTTTGAGTCGCTGTTGTAATTCCTTATGAGGGACATAATTGTAATTCCTCACAGGCTGTGTCCCGTGCCTATAAATAGTGAACAGTATTCCTTTACTGTTCACGGATTTCTGTAATTGCAACCGCATCATTTGGGAATCAATCTTTGTCAAGGCAAAGGTATAATTGTATTCAATGCTTAAATATGTTAAATCAATTTAATATGAAAGTAATGTTGTTTGTTTGCAATTTATTTACCTTTGACGCTTCGTATTCTAAATTACTTTATTCAATCTATTATGAAGATTTAACCTTCGTAATTGTATTGCCTTCAACCTTCGTCCAAAGTTCATTAATCCTTAAGGGAATAATGCTTTGTTGGATGGAGGGCATCTACATTTAACACTTTGTGTTGCCTTGTTCTTAATTCATAGCATTTGAGAACAAGTCCCCAACATTGGCGCCCACCTCCGGTCAACCCACTTCCACTTTTTGAGCTGATGGCTTCGATTAGCGATCAAGCTGGAGCTGCTTCGGCCCGAAGCTGGTGCTCCCGATAACAGGTGGTTCATGCTCAGAGCCAACCAACAAAAAGCAGAAGAAAGAGGCGCAGAGAAGGGTACAACATGTTGGAGTGCAGGGACCCTTCATCAAGTCAAGATGGTCTCACATTCCAATCACCTTCTCCCAAGAGGATCTTCAACTCAAGGATTTTCCTCACAATGATGCTATGGTTATTTCTTGCATTATCAAAGGGTTTCTGGTCCACAATGTTTTGGTTGATACAGGCAGTGCAGCTGATATTATATTTGCTAAGGCCTTCAGACAAATGCAAGAGCCAGAAGATAAGATCCATGATGCTACACACCCTCTCTGTGGTTTCGGAGGAAGACAGATTGTAGCACTGGGCAAGATCACCATGCCAGTGACCTTCGGATTCATCAACAACACCAGAACTGAGCAAGTTGTGTTTGACATTGTTGACATGGAATACCCTTACAATGCAATTATTGGTCGTGGCACCCTCAATGCTTTCGAAGCAATTCTTCATCCTGCTTATCTTTGCATGAAGATACCTTCGGATCAAGGACCCATTGCTATTCATGGAAGTCAGGAAGCTGCCAGAAGGGCTGAAGGAAACTGGACTGACTCAAAAGCAATCCATAATATAGATGCAGCTGAAGCTTGTGAACAGTACAAATTCAGAAGGGAGAAAGCAGCTTCGGCAGATCAGCCGAAGCCCATGCTCTTATGTGAGGACATAGCAGAGCAGAAGGTGCTGTTGGGCTCCCAATTATCCGAAGAACAGGAGAAAACCTTGATAAGGTTTTTGTTCAACAACAAAGATGTTTTTGCATGGTCAGCTAATGATCTTTGCGGAGTTAACAGGGATGTTATTGAACACTCACTCAATGTTGACCCATCCTTCAGACCCAGAAAGCAGAGGCTTCGAAAAATGTCTGATGACAAGGCCGAAGGAGCTCGGAATGAAGTCAAAAGACTCCTCAGTGCATGAGTTATCAGAGAAGTAAAGTACCCAGAATGGCTAGCTAACACTGTTATGGTAAAAAAGGCCAATGGCAAATGGCGAATGTGTATCGACTTTACGGATCTCAACAAGGCCTGTCCGAAGGACGAATTCCCATTGCCAAGGATAGACTCCTTAGTTGATGCAGCAGCTTCGTCAGAGCTTATGAGTCTTTTAGATTGTTATTCAGGCTATCATCAAATTTGGATGAAGAAGGAGGATGAGCCGAAGACCAGTTTCATAACCCCTAGTGGAACATATTGTTACCTTCGGATGCCTGAGGGGCTCAAGAACGCTGGAGGAAGTTTCAGCAGAATGACTTCGAAGGTTCTTCAGTCTCAGATAGGCAGAAATGTGCTAACTTATGTTGATGATATCATTGTAAAAAGCACGAAACAAGAAAATCACATTGCTGATTTGCAGGAGACCTTCGCCAGTTTTAGACAAGCTGGTCTAAAGCTGAATCCAGAAAAAAGTGTCTTCGGAGTAAAGAAGGGGAAATTTCTTGGATGCTTGGTTTCAACAAAGGGAATTGAAGCTAATCCAAGTAAAATTGAAGCTATACTTCGAATGGAGTCACCAAATACAAAAATGGGGGCCCAAAGATTGATGGGGAGGCTGGCATCTCTCAATAGATTCATATCCAGATCAGCAAAGAGAAATTTACCATTCTTCGAAGTGCTGAAATCAGTCGAAGTCTTTCAATGGGGACCAAGCCAACAAAAAGCTTTCGAGGAACTGAAGCAATATTTGATGGATCTAACAACATTAACTCCACCAACACCAGGGGCTCCTTTGTTATTATATGTGGCAGCTTCGCACTCAGCGGTAAGTGCAGCACTTGTCCAGGAGAAGCTTGATGGCCAAGTCAAGAAGCAGGTCCCAGTATATTTTGTATCTGAGGTTCTTAGTGTATCAAAGAAAAACTATACAGAATTGGAGAAGGTGTTGTATGCTGTTTTGATGGCATCCAGGAAGCTTCGGCATTACTTTCAAGCATACAATATTGTTGTTCCTTCTTCGCAACCGTTGAAGGATATTATGAGAAATAGAGAAGCTACTGGACGGATTGGAAAATGGGCTGCAGAGCTCAATGAATTTTGCATTGATTATGTGCATAGATCTTCGATCCAGTCTCAAGCACTGGCAGATTTCATTGCCGACTGGACGCCAGGGGCTCAGGATGAAGAAACAAATAAAAATGCCGAAGTATGGACAGTGTTTTGCGATGGGTCTTGGGGAACCTTCGGAGCAGGAGCAGCTGCTGTGTTGGTCTCACCATCCAAAGTTAAAACTTGTTATGCGGCAAGACTCGATTTTAGTTGCACAAACAATATTACTGAGTACGAAGCCCTGCTTTTGGGTCTTCGGAAGTTAAAAGCAATGGGAATCAGAAGGGCCATTCTTAAAACTGATTCCCAGGTTGTTTCGGGTCATATTGACAAGAGTTGTAAGGCTAAAGATCCGAAGCTCGAAAAATATCTAGACACGGTCCGAAGGATTGAAGCCTCTTTCGAAGGATTTTCTGTCAAAAATATTCCTCGAGGAGAAAATGAGCATGCTGATTTGCTAGCTAAGTCAGCGGCACAGGGGCTGCCCTTACCTTCGGATGTGTTCTTCGAAACAATAAAAGCACCTTCAGTGGAGCTTCTTGAAAGAGCAGTCCTCAATATATCTCCTGTTTATAGTGAAGACTGGAGAACTGAGATCATCTCTTACCTTTAGGGTAACTTCCTTTCAGATGACGAAACTTATAACAGGAGGATAGAGGCAAGAGCTCGTCCATATGTCATAATAAAAGGGGAGTTGTACAAGCATGGAGTTTGTGCTCCATTACTCAAGTGTTTGTCCAGAGCCGAAGGCATAGAATTGATGAAAGAAATACATGCAGGCCTGTGTGGATCTCACATTGGATCTAGGCCGTTACTTGGAAAAGTTTTTCGTCAAGGGTTTTATTGGCCGAAGGCAGCTTCGGATGCAGCGGAATTAGTTCAAAAGTGCGAAGGTTGTCAGAAATGTGCAAGAGATCAAAAACAACCTTCGTCTCTAACTCAGCTGATACAACCCATCTGGCCATTGCAAAGGTGGGGCCTCGACTTGTTAGGTCCGTTACCACCGGCCCAAGGAAACTTAAGATATGTTGTAGTGGCCGTGGAATATTTTTCTAAATGGATTGAGGCAAAGCCTTTAGCCACAATAACTTTGGCCACCATTCAAAAGTTTTTCTGGCAGAATATTGTTTGTCGTTTCGGAGTACCAAAGGCCATCACTGTAGATAATGGAACACAATTCGACTCCGAAGATTTCAGACAATTTTGTGATCAAATTGGCACGAAGATCCATTTTGCATCAGTTAGACATCCGGAGTCAAATGGACTTGTTGAAAGAGCTAATGGCATCATAATGACAGGAATAATGAAGTTAATCTTCAACCAACCCAGGGGAAAATGGCCAGATCAATTAATCAAAGTGGTGTGGAGCCACAATACAACAACATCAAGGTCAACAGGCTTTACTCCATTCAAATTATTGTTTGGTGACGAAGCAATAACTCTGGAGGAAGCTAAAACTGGATCAATAAGAGTAGTAGCTTCGACAGAATCAGATTCCGAAGCTGATCATTCTGTGGAAAAAGATGCTATAGAAGGGATCAGGCTTCAAGCTGTGGAGAACATCAATAAGTATCAAGCCGAAACAATCAAATGGCGTGATAGAAAGGTTCGGCTAAAGAATATTGAGCCAGGGCATTTGGTGCTTCGGAGAGTGGCTAACCCAGATACAGTGGGCAAGTTGCAGTTGAAATGGGAGGGACCTTTTTTGGTAGTATCTTCGTCAAGACCCGGTTCATACAGATTGAAGGATATGGACGGCAACGACATTCCTAGATCTTGGAATGCGGATGAGCTTCGGCGATATTATGTATAACTTGATGTAATTTTTTATATATTTTTTATTTTTCTTTTATGGCACCCTTTTCCTTTCTGAAGGGGGAGAAAGGTTTTTAATGGGGCCATCACATGTAATTTTTTTTTCCAGTTCTATAAGAGCAAAATCCCCCAGAGATGTAAATGTAAAAACTGAGAACGCACCATCGAGTGTCGAAAAAAAAGAGAAACAGGGAAGAAGCTCGAAAGCCGTCCCTAAAGGGATGCGGAGCACGACGAAGCTACTAAAGAAGTCGCTCCAAAGGGGGGCGCAGTGTAAGTTTTCTGCACAAAAGTCGTTCCAAAGGGAATGCAGAGCTTACAGCGAAAAATCAACGCTGATACCGCCGAAAGTAAAAGGCGAAGAAGCTCCTAAGGGAGGCTTACAGCGAAAAATCAACGCTGATACCGCCGAAAGTAAAAGGCGAAGAAGCTCCTAAGGGAGGCTTACAGCGAAAAATCAACGCTGATATGTGATTGTTTCTAAGGAAATAACGGTTGTCATTATGGCTTCGGATATGTGTTTGGACATTCATTTGCACACCACATTACATCATAACATTTGCATTCATAAACATTCATCCAGGCATATGTAGGATAACCATCATCATAGCATAAGTGGTTGCTTCGGCAAAAAGAAAAAAAAAATTGTCTTTTGTATTTCGTCGTATACGAAAAGAAGAGCTTCGATAGAAAGGAAAAGCTGCTTTATGCTTTGCTGTGTACGAAAAGAAGGGAAGGTGTTTTTTTCGCCTTGGGCTCAAAAAGATAATTTCGTCCACATCAAAGCACCTCTTACATTAATGGAAGGGTAAGAGCATATTACAAGGTATGAACAAAATTCATTAAAAACAGTTTAGCCATATTTACAAAAGTTATTACAAAAGTTTCTTGAGTTTTTCTGCAGTCTACTCCTACTGATCTTCACGGGGCCTCAGCTTCGGCGTCATACTCTTTAAGCATCGGTCTCGGCTTCGTCACCGTACATGAATTAAGTTGTTGTGAGTCAAAACCAAGTTTGAAGGAAAAGGTAAACACAAGGTATGATTTCTTACTGGTTCAAGATGACTCCGAGCTTCGTCTCCAGCCTTTTCTCGCCCGCCTTTTGTCCATATCATCTTTACAAATCTATTAGAAATGCTTTGGGCGAGGTCAGGAATGTCATCTAAAATTGATGGTGATAGAGTGAAATTGGGCCTATTAACAATTTTTCCATGGTCGCAGCCAGCTTTCAGGAAAGCTGCAGCAGTGCCCCGAGAAGCTACCCAGGCACAGAAGTCACCGTGCCCGGCTATAACTTCGTCAAGCTCATCAATTTCACCCTCAATATGTTCGAAGGTCTTTTGTAAATCTTCAGTTGACGGGGTGAATTTCTCACTGCTAGCCCCAACTGAATGGAATATCTTTCTCAGTCGTTGAATACATTTATTGCTAAACTCCAAACATTTGTCTTGAAGGCTTGCCAATAATTTTTTCAAATCTGAATTTTGTTGGACTTCGGCTTCAAGTTTCGCATTAAGTTCTTGCTTTTCTTGTTCAAACTGTTCAGATTGGCAGAGAAGCTTCGCATTCAATTCTGCTATTTTAGCTTCGGCTTCTGCCAATAAGCCTTCAGTTGTCTGAAGCTCGAAGTTTTTCTTTTCAATAGTAGTTGATTGCTCTTTTATTTTGCTCTCTAAATTTCCAATTATAACCTCGTGTTTTTTGTCTTCCAGATCCTGCTGCATTTTCAAAGCCTTACTCAACAGCATACTCTGCGCATAAACAACCTTCGTTAGAAATGTCTTCATTATTAAAAACAATAAAAGTCAAGGGAAAAGTAGTTCACCTTGAAATTGGAATAAAATAATCTACCAACGATATGTAGTCGTCGGTAGCGGCTAATATCCGTTTCCAGCCTCGGAAAACCGATACTCTTTGATAGAGTACCGATAATCTTAGCTCCAGTTTGATCCCGGATACAGTCTAATTTTTCATCGTCAATACCTCCGAAGAGGAGTGCTCCTGGTTTATATCCGCAAGATCTGGCATATTCTTTAAGCTCTTCTATTTCGGTTTTTGACAATTCTTGTCCAACTAAATTTTGAAACATGAAGGTTTCGTCCTCCGAAGTATCGTCACCTATTTCCTTCCCTTTCTCAGACACTGCGGCCATGGTCTCTTCGGCGGCAGTAGTAGCTTCTTCTGTGGCCATGTCTAGCAGTATTTTGTCGATATGTTCGATTGTGGTTTCCAAGTTCAAATCTTCGGCTGAGGTAGCTTCGGTAGCCGCGATTTCCGAAGGTGCGACTTCAACATTTGATATTTCCTCAGCCGCTGGTGCCTTCCGAGCTGAAGCTCTCGGTGGTGTCTTGTCAATGACTTCGGTCACTGCGATGATTCTTTGTCTCTTTGTTTTAGTTGTTTTCTTCGTTTTTTCGGGCTCCTTTTCCTTCTGAAAAAACTTTGTCAGTTGAGGCCCTAATGGACTTAGCTTCACAGGCAGGGATTCAGTCATTACCTTCAAAATCTCTTCCACGTCAGTGGCAGAGTGTGATGCGGGAGTCTCTTCTTCGTCAGATACTTTTCGCTTCGGAGATGATATTTTTCTCTTCTTCAGAATATTCTTCTCTTTTGGTGGTTCTTTCTCATCTTCATTTAAAGCTTCGGTTACCCTTCTCCTTTTCCGGCCTTCGACAATTTTATTCAGTTGTTCATAATCAGGGTATTCAAA
Organism: Zea mays; assembly: GCF_902167145.1. Classification (NCBI taxonomy): domain Eukaryota; kingdom Viridiplantae; phylum Streptophyta; class Magnoliopsida; order Poales; family Poaceae; genus Zea; species Zea mays. Next base: position 39,268,345 of record NC_050104.1, on the reverse strand, counting down.
ACCCAAGGCGTCCAGCACTCGATTCAGTCTTCGCTTCGGACGGGTACCGAAGGCCGCAGTCATCAACTGATCTTCTTTTTTGGAGTAATTACCGAGTATTTCATTGCACATTATTTCAATTGTTTCCAGCCACTCTTGGCAAGGTGTTTTAAAGTATTTCTTAAACTTGTAATAGTAAGGTAACCGCACAAGTTCCCCTTCTTTCTTCTCCCCCTCTAGCTTCGGCATTTCCCATTCTTTTGAAGTAGGAAAAACCCTAAAGGCCAAAAACTCTTGAACCAGGTCCCTAGTGCTGATATGTTCTGAAACAATTTTAAACTCAGCCAGTGCAGCCCAAGTGGGACCTTCTAATGACATTTGGCATCGCGGTCTTGTTTCTCCGAAGATCAATTCAAGAGGGCTTTGTACCAGCTTCTCTTTGTCTTCGTCAACTTTCACATAAAACCATTCCGACTTCCAGCCTGCCGGCCATTTGCTTCGGTAGCTGATTACAGGAAACTTTGTGGTTTTCCGATAGGCAAAATTATAGCACCCAAAGTTATCATGCAATCCATCTTTTCTAGCCTTCGTCTAGTAATGCAGCTCATGAACTCGACAAAAGCTGTCGGCAAACGGCTCCACTGCCTGGCTTCGGAGGGCCCAGATATAAACACTAAGCCTAACGATAGCGTTAGGAGTCAGCTGATGAAAGTAGATCCCAAACTTCTTCAATACATCTGCAATAATCCCATGAAGGGGGAATCTCAACCCAGCCTTTAGAAAGCTCTTGAAAATGACTATCTCATCCTTCTCTGGCTTCGGGGTAGTTTCTTCCCCCCCGAAGCGAAGTAGCTTCTTCTCACTCTCACTGAAATAACCCGACTTCACCATTTTGGAGAGATCAGCCTTAGAAACAGTTGATTTTCCGAAGTCCAAGTGGCTGGGCTTACTTGGCATGGCAATATGATAATCATCTTCGGAATCAGTTTCCTCAATATTTCCTTCCTCCGCGTCGGCAGCAACTTCGGAGATGGGGACAGTCAGCTCTGTCTCAGCGGTATGGATTCCTTCCGAAGTTACCAGTCCGGATCGTTGCATCGCTTCGGAGATGGGAACAGTTTCCAGTCCTTCAGCTTCGCCCCCCTCACGTTCAACCCTAGCGGTAGAACGCACTCTGGCCATTTAATTCTGAATTTTTTGGGAACTAAGTACTTTTTCTTCCGAAGCTTTTTCTTCTGACGAAGTAGGCTTCAAACTAGAGCTTCGTTTGATTCCGAGAGTCAAGCTTCGGCTATGGTTAAAAATTTTGGCAGCAAAACAGTGCAAATAGCAATGAATGCTGTGGTAACTTCACACCTATCCGTCTGTTTATATAGTGATGCAGGTAAGAAGGTGAATCGCCAGGATTTTTACACCAGGCGAACAGCTGCTTGCACCCGCTGCAAGGTGGGACCGCTACGCGCTCGGAAACTAAATCGTTTCTCGACAACGAGCTCAGGGAAGGTGTTTTTCGAACATTCGGCTTCCCGAAGCCTAAGAGACTTTTTTCACGGATCAAGCTCGTTACGAAAAACGATCTAGCACCGTGAAGGGGCTACTGTTGGGACTATGCTTCGTCGCCGAAGGTCTTGTAGGGAGAAACAGCTTCGGCTGAAGCTGTCCGCATGTGATGACCGAGGGTTCCTCTGTATGAAGCTTCGGAATTACAAACCGACTTAGGAGTAGAATGACGTTTTAGTCCATAAATGTTTGAGTCGCTGTTGTAATTCCTTATGAGGGACATAATTGTAATTCCTCACAGGCTGTGTCCCGTGCCTATAAATAGTGAACAGTATTCCTTTACTGTTCACAGATTTCTGTAATTGCAACCGCATCATTTGGGAATCAATCTTTGTCAAGGCAAAGGTATAATTGTATTCAATGCTTAAATATGTTAAATCAATTTAATATGAAAGTAATGTTGTTTGTTTGCAATTTATTTACCTTTGACGCTTCGTATTCTAAATTACTTTATTCAATCTATTACGAAGATTTAACCTTCGTAATTGTATTGCCTTCAACCTTCGTCCAAAGTTCATTAATCCTTAAGGGAATAATGCTTCGTTGGACGGAGGGCATCTACATTTAACACTTTGTGTTGCCTTGTTCTTAATTCATAGCATTTGAGAACAAGTCCCCAACAGCCTCTAAAGCCAAGAGGTCTTTGCATTCATTGCAGAGAGGACGCGCCGCCTGCCACCATGCTGACAGACGATGTGCCATCTCGGCATTTAATGCATCCAGTCCTCTCCGCTGGCAGACGACGTCAGGGTCGTCCTACAGATGGCGCACCTGTCTAGTCTGTTGTCAAATAGTGCGCCCATGCCAAGAAGTGCACTGTGCTCACCATCCCTTATACAAGAAGCTTCCCCTACACGCCGAGGATACACAGATCTCAGATGTCAGGGCGCGAGAAGATTGCACCAGTGGCGAATATCTGTAGGTCCAAGAGCTATATCCATTATGTTCTTGGGCCCACATGTCGGGGCTCAGTACCATTGTGCATGCCCCCCTTCAACTATAAAAGGGGAGGCATGCAACATTACAAAGGACAGGCTCACTTAGACCCAAGTGACTCTAGACAACGCGAGCTCCCAAGCAATACATCACATAGTGGAGTAGGGTATTACGCTCTGGCGGCCTGAACCACTTTAAATCCTTGTAAGTTCTTGTGTTCTTCCCATTTTCCAACTAACGAGCAAAACGCTTAGGCCCCTCCTCATCTTAGGATTTAGGGCGGGTGCACTCCGCCACCCGGCTGGGGATTTCCTCCCCGACAGACTCCATCCCAAATAGTGAATCTTGATTCATCTAAAGATCTAGTTCTACTCATATCTTTCCTTGTCGAGGTTGACCTTCTTCTTTCCTTTGGTCTTGGTGTGATCATCCGAGTTAGGGGCATATAGTTTAAGATAGCTGGGGTACATGGGTAGGTCAAAATTTTGTTTATCAATATGTTAGAATAGATGGATTATGTAACCTATTAGGAGTGCATGGCCGAGTTGGTCTAGGGCACCAATTTAGGTTTTAGAGTTAGACATGAATATTGTTTAATCTACCAGATTTAGCTACTCTAAGTTACTTGGTTTTAACCTTTAAATATAGGCAAGAATGTTGAATCAAATAAGATGAGGGTTTTCTACTAGATTAGATAAAGTTAGACTAGATCAGATTAATCGCATTAGGTCACTATCGGTACCCTAAAACTAGGGTACACCTTACTACTATATAAAAACGCAGTACCCACGTGGCTACTTTTAGTCGCGTGGTAAAAGAGCTGTATGTGGGACCAGGCCATGACTCGCCCCAGCCTTGGGCGACTACTCTGGGCCAGCAACAACACCTGACTCCACCACATGGGCGAGTCCGATGCCGCCACGTGTCCAGAGAAAGTGACATACTCTGAGACATCACCAGTGAGTTCGGACCCCCATGGTAAGGTGCCGGACCCCTGCATATACGGTCCGGGCCTCCAAGTTTGGTCCAAGACCTCCACATGTGGAACCAGACCCTTGGAATGGGATCCAGACCCCCCCGTATGGGGTCCGAGCCGCCCACAGTAGGGTCCCAGGGTTCTAGGACAGAACATACCCGGGCCTTAATCAGGACCCAGGCGGGGGTCCGGTGCCGACACGTGTCCAGACCTGATCTGGTGGGATCCGGACCTTATCACATACACTCCTGCTCCCCGCCCAGGCGGAGACCCGATGCTGCCATGTGGCCTACTACGCGCGGCGTAAGCCAACGGGCGGAACCTGGCATGAAGCCTCTGGACTACGCACGTCTTTGCATTCATTACGGATAAGACATGCACCTGTCCATTCCAGTAACAGGCGGTGTGCCCAGTCCACGCTGCGTGGGACGTGCTGTTACTCACACGTTACCATAGCAAGGACAATGACTCACCATTACTCGTGTGTTTCCAATAAAAGGGTCACTGCCTATCAACGCTACATGGACTGCAGTCATCATGACTCCCGCTGATTACTCATGCGTTACTAAGGTGGAAGAAATCTGAACGGCTCCGCCTATACGCCTCTACTCATGTGTGCTGTTAGCGTTAATTATTCACATAATGTATTCCTTCCATTATGCTCCTGGGCCCGCATGTCGGAGCTCAGCATCCTTGTATGTACCTCCCTTAAACTATAAAAGGGAGGGGACACAACGTTACAAGGGACACAGTCAATACAACTGACAGACAGTGGATGTAGGGTATTACGCTCCAGCGGCCTGAACCACTATAAACCCTTGAGTGTTCTTGTGTTCCTCCAGAATTCACCAATCAGGCGAGCGCTTAGGCCCCCTCCTCATCTTAGGATTAGGGCGGGTGCATTCCGCCACCCGGCCGGAGGATTTTCCCACCGACATTTGGCACGCCAGGTAGGGTGTCTGGCCTCGGGTTTTTCGCCTATTTTCTTGCTCGACATAATGGTTCAGATCGTCGAGCACCGTACTTGTCTCCCGAGGACTTCCTGATGGTGGAAGGGGCAACATCTTCCGTGCCACGAAGCTCTAACCACCCTGCGCTTGGTGCTGCTGCTATGCACGCTGCGTAGCAGCACACGACCGCGCAGACATCTAGGACTCCTTCGAGGGCTGCTCCTGGTGGGGCGTTGTCTGCAGCCAGGGAGTTGCTACGTAACCCTCCAAGTTCCGTGGCCTCACCGGGGGCCATGAGGCAGTGGCACGAATATGTCGACCGTCTCCTCGGCATGGCCCATCCTAGCTCGGCCAGGTCTAGTCCTCGATCATTCCGGCGTCAACGCGAGGTGTCGGCATCTGTGCACTCACCCTCAGTGAAGGGTGCACAGACTGACGACCTGCGGGCAGAGCTCAACCGCAGGCGTGCGGGCAGGATGCTCGAGTCTCTCTAGAGAGGGCATGTGAGCGCTGGCAAAACTTCGAGGGTCGCAACCTCGACCAAGACTTCACTGCAAGGGGTGCCCGAATCCAGGCGGGTGTCCCATTGGTCGGCGTGGGCTGTGCCGCACTAGCGGATCATCTCCGTGCGGCGACTTGGCCACCCAAGTTCCGGCCACACCTGCCGAAGAAGTATGACGATACATCAAACCCGTCGGAATTCTTGTAGGTCTACGTCACTGCCATTACGGCAGCTGGTGGAAACACTGCTGTAATGGCAAGCTACTTCCATGTAGCCTTGACCGGGCTGGCCCGGACCTGGCTCATGAACCTCACCCCAGGGTCGATCTACTCCTGGGAAGAGCTCTGTGTGCGGTTCACAGCAAACTTGGCCAGTGCTTATTAGCAGCATGGTGTGGAGGCTCATCTCCATGCAATAAGGCAGGAACCCGGGAAGACTCTCCGGGCTTTCATCTCCTGCTTCACCAAGGTACGAGGGACTATACCTCGCATCTCCGATGCCTCCATTATCACTGCTTTCTGACAGGGAGTGCGTGATGAGAAGATGTTGGAGAAATTAGCGACACATGACGTAGAGACCGTCACTACACTCTTTGGTCTGGTCGATAAATGTGTCAGAGCTGCCGAGGGCCGTGCATGACACTCGACACCGCAGACCGGAGTTACCCAGATGGGCGGCTCAGGTGCCGCCACCCAGGGCAGTGGCAAGAAGAAGAAGAAGAACCACGGTCATGATAAGCCACAGTCTTGTGCTCCGGTCGCCACAGCAGCGGCTGGGGGCCGGGACGAGCGCAGCAAGCGTCCACGACAACAGGGAAGTAACAGTGGGTCATGCCCTGTCCATCCCAACAGTCACCACAACGCCGTGGAATGCCGAGAGATCCTCAAGCTCACGAAGCGCATCAGCGAGCGGCGCGAGTAGGCCTCCAAGGATGGCTCGCCGCCTCGACGTCGGCCTGACAAGGAGAAGGTCGACGATGGTGGCGCGACCGTGGGAGAACGGGACCTCGGGTATCAGTCCCCCGAGCAAGTCCTCAAGGACATCCTCACTGGAGACTCCGACTCCGGTGATGACAATGACCACCGCAAGAAGCTGTATGTGATGTATGGCGGAAGCTGGGACTCACCTCTCTTAGGAACGTGAAGTCCCTGCATCGTGAGGTCCTTTCGACGATCCCAGGGGTCTCGAAGGCAGCCCCACATCAGCGGTGGTGGAGCACCACTCTCCTTCGGGGCATCCGACTGCCCCGAAAACATGGCAGGGGCCGGCATACTACCACTCATCACCACCCCTGTCATCGCCAACATGAAGCTACATCATGTCCTAATTGATGGTGGGGCTGGGCTCAACGTCATCAGTCATGCTGCGTTCAAGAAGCTGCAGATCCCAGGATCCCGACTGGGACCCTCTCGCCCATTCTCTGGAGTGGGCCCTCAACCGGTGTATCCCCTTGGAAGCATCGCACTCCCGGTTACATTCGGGACTGAGGAGAACTTCCGCACTAAGAACGTCCAGTTCGATGTTGCGGAGGTTAACCTCCCTTTCAATGCCATCATTGGCAGGCCGGCCCTGTACCGGTTCATGGCCATTGCCCATTACAGGTACTTGGTCCTCAAGATGTCGTCCCCTGCTAGGGTCCTCACCATGCGGGGCGATCGCCCCGCTGCGCTTGCAGCTATCGAGAAGTTGCACGCCCTTGCGGCAGAAACCGCTCACCCGAATGACGGGGGGAGGGACCCCTCGACTTCTTGTACCAAGGCACCTACCAAGGTGCCTAAGGTGCAACCATATGGAGCAGACGGCGGTCCCATCATGACCATCCAGGTCGGCGTGGATTCCTCCCAGACCACTCGCATCGCGGGCAATCTGGAGGAGAAATAGGAAATCGTGCTCGTCGCCTTCCTCCAGGCAAATGCCGACATATTCGCATGGGAACCGTTGCAGATGCCTGGGATCCCTAGGGAGGTGATCGAGTACCATCTGAAGATCCACCCTGATGCTAAACCGGTGAGTCAAAGGCCTTAGAGACAGTCCATTGAGCACCAGGATTTCATCCGTGAGGAGGCCCAGAAGCTGCTACGCGCTGGCTTCATCGAAGAGGTCCATCACCTAGTATGGCTGGCCAATCCAGTCATCGTTCCCAAGGCTAACGGGAAGCTTCAGATGTGCATCGACTACACCAACCTCAATAAGGCCTGTCCCAAGGACCCATATCCACTTCCACGAATAGATCAGATCGTGGATTCTACCTCTGGGTGCGACCTTCTATCCTTCCTAGATGCTTACTCTGGTTTCCATCAGATCTAGATGTCTAGGCAAGATAGGAAGCATACCACTTTTGTAACTATGGATCGGCTTTACTATTATGTTGTAGTGCCTTACGGTCTGAAGAATGCCTTGCCGACATTTGTACGGGCGATGAGTAAGACCTTTGGTGACCTGATTAGGGACAGGATAGAGGTATAGTTGATGACATCGTGGTCAAGACTAAGAGAGGGTCGACCCTAGTGGAAGACTTAACCCTGGTCTTTGACAAGCTGCGGCCAATACGCATGAGGCTGAACCCGGAAAAGTGCGTCTTTGGTGTCTCCTCAGGGAAGTTGTTGGGATTCCTGGTTTCACACCAGGGCATTGAAGCAAACCCAGAGAAGATCAAAGCAATTGAGACAATGAGGCCTCCGGCCTGAATCAAGGATGTCCAGAAGCTTACGGGGTCACTGGCCGCCCTTAGCCGCTTCATCTCAAGACTGGTCGAGAGGGCGCTACCCTTCTTCAGGCTATTACGGAAGTCCGACCCTGTTGGGGACTTGTTCTCAAATGCTAAGAGTCAAGAACAAGGCAACACAGAGAACGTTAAACGTTAAGGTCCTTTGTCCTTCAAAGCATTATTTCCCCTGAGATATAATGATTTTAGGACGAAGGTTATGAAGGACATACCTTCATAAATATTACATATCATAATGAAAAGGGAATTACATGGAATATAAAAGATAATGTGAATAGTTATGTATTATTATCAACTCATTTTTATTTTATTGCTATAGAAGAATAGGAATGACGTTGGGTTACAAATATACCTTTGACTTGAAAGAAGGTAAAAGTACAAGCGTGATGCAAAAGCAAATGCCAAGTCAATGTGAACAGTACGGGAGTACTGTTCACCTATTTATAGGCACGGGTCGCAGCCCATGTAAAATTACATCCAGGTCCTTTGCTTTTGATAATAACTCTATAGTAATCTATCGGGGTCTAAATAGTCTTTTCCTCTTTAAGTCGGTTTCCTCTTTTCTGCCATCATGCCGAAGCTTCCTTGCGCACAGCTTCGTCTCTGTTCCATCCTTCGTTCTCTTTGTGTTTCTTCATACATCAATTTTGACTTGTCCGAAGGGTTCGTGTCCGAAGGTACCTGCTCATGTATTATACTCCAGAAACATCGTCAAATCACGTTTTTGAGGACCTTCGGAAGCCGAAGGCCCCCAACAGTATCCCCTCGCAATATTAATTTGTTAGGATAATAAATTCAGATTGCGATATGGACGAAGGCCCTAAGCCAAAGGTCCGAAAAAACACCTTCCTCTTGCTAGAATAGCAACAGTCAATGTCAAGCGGGACCCTCCTGTTCTCAATGCGTCAGATGTATAAATAAGAGCACACCGCAATGTCATTTGGTAAGCTTTCTTTGCCATCTGCTCTTGCTTACTCAGTTTTTAGCTCCTGCGCAACAAGACTTGCTTAATTTGTAAGTTTTTTAAGCTTCGGCTTTAAAAGCGGTTTTTAGTGTTTCCGAAGATGTCTGAAGATAAGAAAGCTGTTGCTGAAACAAAGCTGAGCCTTCTTGAGGAGAAGAATCTTGGCTTTCTTGAATCAATATCAAAGACAAATACAGAAAAGATTACAAGGGAAACTTTGGAAGGTTTATCTGAAGATACTGGTGATAGTGACAGTTATGATGTCGAAAGTGGGGGGAAGACTCGGAAGATCGACCCTGGCGGCCAAGCCATGCAGTTTTTGGAAAATCAACCATTAAACAAAGCCATCTTGCCAATATGAGAGGTAGATACTTTTGGGATTTGTCTATTGTGAGGGCTGACGAAGGGGAGAAGACTTGTCCTACTCGTGAGGAAAATGAAGTCGTGATCTTCCGAAGCTTCTTCAAAGCTGGGCTTCGGTTTCCTCTAAGCAGTTTTGTGGTTGAAGTTTTGAAGATATTTGAAATCTGCCTTCATCAAATTACCCCCGAAGCAATCATAAGGATGGGAATCTTCGTATGGGCCGTGAAGAGCCAAGGTTTGGAGCCAAATGCAAAAAGTTTCTGCAATATGCATGAGATCTTATATGAGACGAAACCCTGGGGTAAAGAACAATATCATAACAATTTTGGCTGCTATAGCTTTGGTGCTCGATCTGGGTCAAGCTGTCTCGTGCCAACCTTTTGAAAGAGATGGCCTGGAGACTGGATGAAGGAATGGTTCTATGTGAAAAATGATTTGAAAGCATGAGAAGATATTAAAGATATCATCATGCGCCCTATCTGGCAGCGTTTCGGCCTCCGGAAACCGAAGGTGGAAATGGATGAAGCAGCCAAAGAATGCCAGAGGGCCTTCATCATAGTTTGCTCTTTCATCGGGACTAGGGACTTAGTTCAAGAGCACGTGGCCTACAGGGTATGGCCATTGGTAGCTATCTGGGAAGTGCCGAAGGAAACCAACAACAACCCTCACGAAGGTGGTCTGGTTCGACTAAAATATACCTTCAGGTTTGTAGACCAATTTATCGAGCCAGACGACGATTGGTTGAAATGCGTTGAAGCTACAAGTGATGAGTTGCTCGGACCGTACTCAAAGGCAGAAGATACTGCGCTATCAGCGGCCTTCGGAGGCCGGAAAAAGAAGAGGCTGAACAGAGTTTTTGATGCTATTGGGTTCGTCTATCCTGACTACCGTTACCCAATACGGGGTCAAAAAAGAAAAGGTACGGCTTCTGTGAAGGAAGTTGCTTCGGCCGCTCCTAGTGAGCCAGCGCCGAAGAGAAAAAAGATGAAAGTTCTTACGCACCGGCCACGCTATATTGAGCCGGCCACAGTGCCTGAGTTTGTCGGTGAAACCTCTTCGGCCACTGAAGCTAAAGAGCCTACTTATCTACAGAATATTGAAGAGCTGGCTGCAATGCCGGAGACGGAAAAAATGGAAGAACCGACATCGGAAGTTTTAAGTCCTTCAGCAAGAGTTGAGGTGCCAGTGCCAACGCCGAAGGCACAAAAGGACCTTACAACAACTCCCAAGAGAAAGAGAATGGTTAACGTGCTAGATGTGCTAGAAACAATAAAATCTTCAAGCTCTACTTCGAAGATAGCTGTCGAAGCTCCAAAAACAGAAATTGAGGCCGAAGCTGCCAAAAGCCAAGTAGAAACCGAAACTGGGCTTTCAGAGCCTGCCAAGAGGGAATTCTTGGAAATTGGAAAAGAAACAGAAAAAGAATCTGTAGAAGAAATTTTATCTGAGAAAACCGCCATCCCTATTCCCGAAGCATCTTCTGAAGCTCCCAACTATGTCTTACGCCATGCTTCAGGTAAAAATCTGACTGAAAAAGAAAAGCGAGAAGCTCAGTTTTATGCGCAAAAATTGAAATATCCGAAAGGGGCGTTGATATTCAATGGCAGCGGAGAAGAAGACTTCTTGTAGTGCCTCCCAGACAGCAAGGAGATCTTTGTCTGCCGGGAGATGGCAAGAAACTTCGGATTCCCAACTCTAGAAGATGGGCTTTCTGTTTTGTCAAAAGATGAATTGGCCGACAACTTAGCATATAACAACTTAAAGGTGAGAAAATACACTTTTCGTGTGGTTAAAAACTTGTGTGTTTATTTCTTAATATCACATTCCTTTTGCAGGGTTCTCTTGGACCGAGGAGGCAGAACAAGCCTTTCAAGAGTTGAACCAACACCTTGTGTCCCTACCAGTACTGGTAGCTCCAGAGCCAGGGAGCCGTTGTACTTATACATTGCAGCGGCTATAGAGGTGCTGAGCATGGTGTTGGTCGTTGAAAGGACGGCACAACATCCCCAGGGGAGTCAAAAAGTTCCCCTAGGAGAAGGTGGTGGTCCGACCACAATGATGGTAATGGAAGGACAAGAGTTTGAGGGCTCGGGACCAACCCCAGAGGTCCGAACCATCTAGAAGCCAGTCTACTACGTCAGCGGAGTCCTCCATGAGGCAAAGGCTAGGTACCTTGAGACGCACAAGCTTATGTATGCTATACTTGTTGCGTCCAAGAAGTTGCGCCACTATTTTCAGGCACACAGGGTCGTGGTGGTGACCTCCTTCCCGTTAAGGGCCATTCTCCACAACTCTAACACCATAGGCAACATCGACAAGTGGGCCGCGGAGCTTGCTGAGTTCCAACTGGACTTCCAGCCTCGCCACGCTGTCAAGAGCCAGGTTCTGGCTGACTTCATTGTGGAATGGACCCCTTCCCCGAGCGCTCCTGGGGGTCCGGATCCCGATTCGGACCCCACACCTGCGGAGCCCGGGGCTCCGGTCTTCACCGAACCCCACTGGACGCTCTTCTTCAACGGATCCACCCGCCAGCAGGGTGGCGGTGCTGGAGTGGTCCTCATCGACCCAAGCGAAGATCAAGTGAAGTATATGGTGCACCTTGAGTTCAAGGCCACCAACAACATGGCAGAGTATGAAGCACTGATTTTCGGCTTGTCTGCAGCCCTATCCCTAGGGATCCACCAGCTCCTCATGAAGGGGGACTCCCAGTTGATTATCACGCAGGTCCACAGAGAATGTAGGTGCAACGAGCCTAGGCTCGCAGCTTACCTCCTCCATGTAAGGAAGCTATAAAAGGATTTCATTGCCATGGAACTGCAACATGTTCCTCGAGCTAACAACTCAACAGCAGATGAACTCTCCATGAGGGCACAAACTTGGGCACCCGTGCCCGAGGGCGTCTTCGAAAGACGGCTGCTGAGACCTACCACCCAGCCTGCCGAACTGGGCGAAGGGGGTGAGACTAGCACCTCGAAGCTAGCGGTCCAGTTGGCGTTCCATCTGCAGAACCCACCAAGGATTATGTGTGCTACAGAGGGTCCTGCCAACCTCTTAGCGCCACAGCCAGTAGCTCAGAGTGGTCCCGATGCATGGATCTCTTAGATCCGGGACTACCTGAAAGAAAATATCCTTCCTGAAGATCATGTGTCCGCAGAGCGCATAGTGCGGTTGGCTAAACGATACACGGTGGTAGAAGGGGATCTATACCGCCGTGACGCCAACGACATTCTCATGCAGTGCATCACCTAGGAGGAGGGTCGTGAGGTACTCGCGGAGATCCTTGGAGGTGAGTGTGGAAGTCATTCATCGTCCCACACACTGGTTGGTAAGGCCTTCCGGCACGGCTTCTATTGGCCAACCACTCTCTAGGATGCAGCTGAGTTGGTAAAGTCCTGCAAAGCATGTCAGTTCCCTGCAAAGCAGATACACACACTGGCTCAGGCTCTGCAAATGATTCCACCCTCCTGGCCATTCATTGTATGGGGGGTAGATATCCTGGGACCATTCCCCAGGGCTGTCGGCGGGTACCGTTTCCTCTTCGTCGCTATCAACAAATTCACAAAGTGGCCAGAGGCCACCCCTGTGGTCAGTATCACCTAGGGTGCTGCTGTTGCCTTCCTCAAGTCGATTATCTGTAGATTTGGGGTCCCAAGCCGTATCATTACGGACAACGGGACCCAGTTCAAAAGTTAGCTCTTCCAAGAGTATTGTGAGGGCATCGACACCCAGCTCTGCTTTGCATCTATGGCTCATCCCATGAGCAACAACCAGGCTGAGAGGGCAAACACAGAAATCCTTAGGGGACTCAAGACACGCACATATGACTGCTTAAAAAAGCATGGTGCAAATTGGGTCAACGAGCTTCCGTGCGTACTATGGGGGAACCGGACCACACCCAGCCGAGCTACCGGGGAGACCCCGTTCTTCTTGGTCTATGGGGCTGAAGCCTGTCTTCCCCTGAAAATCATTATGGGCTCGCCATGGGTCCAGTCTTTCGATGAATCTATGCAGGAACAATTGCGACGTGAGGACGTGGACTTCATCGACAAACGTAGATGGCGAGCGGCGATCCGGAATGCACGGTACAACCAAGTGCTCAGGCGCTACCACCAGCGGTTTGTGCATAGTAGGGAGCTCAGGGTCGAGGACCTAGTCCTAAGGCGAGTACTGAACCGAGAAGGGCTCCACAAACTCTCCCCCAGTTGGGAAGGACCCTTCAAGGTGACGGAAATATGCCGGCCTGGGTGTGTCCGCCTTGCCACAATAGGAGTACCTCTTCCCAACCCCTAGAATATAGAGCATCTCCGTAAGTTCTATCTATAAAAGCAAAACTGGAGGGTTGAGTTTTCTTCTTTTGTAACTAGGTTGCGCATATGTGTACGTCAATCCGGTGAGGCTCGCCCTCGTAATCTCGATTTGTTGGTCTACACCCATGTATATCAAGTTATAAGGAAAAGATTTACCCCTAGATGTGCTTTTGTGACGGTTTTATTCTACTTCAGTTTACAAGCATTATTTTTTATCTAACCCACCGATCCAGTTTCCCACCCTTGCTGGTATAATGACATCCGAATTGAGTAGCCAGGCTTGCAGTTCAGGACCCCTCTACTGCTGCAGGGGGTCCGGCAACTTGGGGTCCAGTTCTAGAGAATGGGCGCTCGTCTCCTAGAGTGGTACGGAGCTGTGTAGCTGCTTAGCATGGTTCCGTACCCTAAGCCTGCATGCTCCACCACTGTGCAACGGGTGCCCTAGTATTTGGAACTATGATCCTGTGGGTTCGGGCATACGGCTTGGCTTCCCAGGCTAAATCCTGCAGGTCCTGTTGCATGAATCAAGGGATGAAAGATACCAGATGGTGGGTCCTGCGGGTGTGCTCCTAAAACTTCAAAGCCGAAGCTGTGTGCAGGTCCAGGTCCCAGTCCAGAGGTAGGTAGTCTCAAACTGTAGAGACTACCTCCTAGGGGCCAGGCCACCTATTTTTCCTTTGGTATACTGGTATCCAGCCTCGACACGTCGAGCCTACCTCCTAGGGGGCCAAGTACCAGGTGGGAGCCCTCTGCCTCCAGGCGGGCACCGAGGATCTGATCCAGGTGCCAGAGGTGATCGATGGCAGAGTCCAGCACCGGGAGGGCATCGGAGATCGACACTGGCGGCTCCAACACTGGGATGGGGCTCATCCCTAGTGGCACCAGCGTCGTGCTTGCCTCGTCGGCCTACTCGGCAATGCGCTGGACCTTGGTGCAGTGTTCTGCTTGGAGATCTTCGAGGGCCTTTCTGGTGGCCTCCATTGCTTGGGGACCCGATGCCACCTGCGCCACATCGAACTGGCAGATCTGCTCCTCCAACTTCCTCTCCTTTTCCTCTGCTTCGAGCTCGTGCTCAGCCAGCAACTCGCCACGCCGGGTGAGCATTTCTTCCCTGAAGGTGAGATATGTCTCTCGCCTGGCGAGATCCATCTCCCGCCTATCCAAGGACAGCTCCTTCTCCTTAAGGTTTTCCTCGGCGAGGGTGACGTCGATGGCCTTACCCTCGAGCTCTTGCTGCCATTTCTGCAGCCTTTCCATGGCCTTTACGTGCTGCGCCCGCTGGACTTCCAGAGTCTTATCTAGAGCAATCAGTTTGGTCTGGTACTCCGTCGTGAGGGCCTACCTCTAGGTCACGGCTTCCTCCCTCCTAGCCACTTTCTTCTCCCTCCGGTCGCCTCCAGCTCCCTGGCACACACCTTCTAGAGGTATTTCTTGTACTCCTTGCGGTTCCGCTCGAGTTGGGACCGCTCGGAGGTGAACTGCCGGGACGCCGTCTTGGTGCGCTCCTCCAGTTGGGTGCGTCAGTCACTGAGGCGCTGGTGCTCAGCTTCAAGTGTCTCCCACTCCCGCAAGATTGCTGCCTCAGTTTCGCTAAGAACCTGGTGGGCGCGGGACAGAATGCGAGAGAGGGGGACTGGCGCGGTGGCGCCGCTTCTCGCTCGGCACCCGACCGGAGTCGCCGCCCAAATACCACCTCCATCTCCTCCGGAGCAGGCGGGGGGATGGAGCTGTACGCGCCCCCTGTGTCACCCCCAGTGTTGGGAGTGGGCGCAGATCCCCCAGCTGGGACCTTCTCCGCCGCTGCGACGCCGCCTGGCACTGGCGCCACTACCGCCGGATCCCCAGCTGGGGCATGGGAGGCGGGTGGTGCTGTCCTGGCAGCAGCTGGGAGTGGACCGCCGACACCACCCTCAGCGGATCCCTGCTGCTGAGAGCCAGACCCGTCGGTGGGCCTGGTATCTGGCGGAGGAGGCGTGGCCTTGGGAGCAGCGGAGGAAGAAGCCCTCGCAAACAGATGATGGGTTAAGACTTGTTGGCATGATGATTAGGCTCATGGAAAAAGGGACTACACTTACTTGGGGCCCTGGACTTTCCAGTGACCCTAGAAGCGAGGCGATCGCCGCTCATGCTGCTGTTGTCGCACTGGCTATGGCTGCTACTGCTGAAGTCACTGCTGCTGCCCCTCATGCTGCTGTTGCCGTTGCTGTTGTTGCTGTTGGTGCTCTTGGGGGTGATCACCCCCGGATGGTGGTGGTGGCGGCGGGATCGGGGGACTGACTCGCCTCTGTGCGTCATGGGCCTAGGAGCTGGCCTCCTTGGTCCCATCTGCAGCCTTCTGGCGCTTCTAGGCGGGCTCCAAAATGAGCGACTCGTCAGCGCGACGTAACCTGCGTCGCCGCTCCTTTTTCGACCCCCCCCGGAGCTACCTGGGGTGGAGGCACTGCTTGTAGCCCCTTTGCCCTTATCCAAGGGACTGGGGGCCATGGCGGGATTGGCACTGGGAGCCACATCGACGGGCTGGGGACCCCCAGCCGATGCACCAGAAATCCGGATCCCGCGGAGGGGGTCCTGCCCGCCGGTCTGGCGAACCGCCACGCCGCTGTCATCGAGGGTCAGCAACGTGGCCAAGATCGCTGTCCTCAGGCCTGGGTCATCACAGAGCGCCGGGATGTCCTGGGGGAGTATCAGGGATTCAGGGACAAAAGTCTCCCCAGTAATCCCCCACCAGGAGTTCTAGCTCGTCCCAGGACAGATTGGTACCCGGCCCGCTTAGGATCCTACAGATGTCGTTCGGGCCGGTGAACCAGCAGGACAGGCGTGGCCTCTTCTGCAGCGGCGCGATCTAGCGCTTTAGGAGATCGCCAACCACGTGCATTGATGCCATGCCGCCCATGGCCAAGACCTTGATCCTGTCCAAGACGGGCAGGAACTCTGGCGAGAGGGATGGCTTGGTCCTCCATTGCTTGCGGTCGAGTGCTGGCCCATTGCTTGGCAGGATGAGGCGGTCGTTAGCCTCGGTGCTGGCAATCACCCAGTCGCTGCGCCAGTTTTCCCACCTCGCACCACCAAAGGTGGGGATGTAGACTATGGCCAGATCTGGCCTCGTCTGAAAGTAGTAGGCACTGATGTGGTCCCTAGTCTTCCCAGACCTGACCAGCACAAAAAAATAGCGGAAGAGGGAAGTGCAGGAGGTCACACCTACAAACATCTCTCAATGGTGGACGAAGATCGCTGCCTGAAGGATGGAGTGGGGCATGAGGTGTTGAAGCTGAAGCCCGAACTCCTCCAGCAGTAGCAGGAAGAAGGGCGAAATCAGCAGCGCCAACCCGCAAGAAATGTACGAGGTGAACAACACAAACTCCCCGGCGATGAGATTGCCAAGGGGGCAGCACCGGCACGGATTCTTCCGACGATCGGGCCACGCACCAGATTGAGCTCTTCCTCAGCCTGAAAGCGATCAAGATGACCGAGCAAAGCCATGGTGAGTGCGGCGGCGCGAGCGTGGAACAGAGGAGCACGAAGGCAAAGGGGCGCAGCTGATGGGGAGAGAACACGAAAAGGTAACTACTACACGTGGGGTGAATCCTTTTTCAGGGAAACCTGAATCCTTTTTTAGGGAAACTCTCCCACGCGCCCTTGAAATCCCACTAGAAATCCCGTTCGACGGGCACCTAGGACCCAGGTAGCCCAGTCTATGACACAGGGGCCCGAGTCCACAAGTCATGCAGTTTGTGTGCCGAATTTCGGGTGCGGAAAGAGCGGGGTGTGAACCACTGCACGCGATAGCGCGCCTCCTTGGGGCCGCTGCAGAAGACAAAAGGTTATTTTTAAAACCAATGCAGCGGCAATGAGGCACCCCGCGCGTGGCCCGACGAAACCACCAGGCATGGGACCCGTGGGTCAGTCAGCCGCGGGGACAGATATGACAGTTGATGTGACCGAAGGTGGATTGTCAGTGGGTGCGTCAGTAGACGTGCTAAAACAATGCGCCAATCACCGATCAGGCCATGTTGAGGCAAAGTACAAGCTTTGGCCCCACCTGCAGGCTCGTATCCTCCCCTTAGGGTTGATTTGGTGATGAGGGGATCACGAGAGGATTGGAGGGGATTGAAGGGGAAATAAACTAATTTTCCCCTCAATCCCCTCCAATCCTCCTGGGATCCCGGGTCACCAAATCAGCCCTGAGGTGGGCCCGGGGGCCACTGTCGGTACCCTGAAACTAGGGTACCCCTTACTGCTGTATAAAAATGCAGTACCCACGCGACTACTTTTAGTCGCGTGGTAAAAGAACTGTATGTGGGACCAGGCCATGACTCGCCCCAGCCTCAGGCGACTACTCTGGGCCAGCAACAGCACCTGACCCCACCACATGGGCGGGTCCGGTGCCGCCACGTGTCTAGAGAAAGTTACATACTCTGAGACATCACCAGTGAGTTCGGATCCCCATGGGAAGGTGCCGTAACCCTGTATATACGGTCCGGGCCTCCAAGTTTGGTCCAGGACCTCCACGTGTAGAACTGGACCCCTGGAATGGGATCCAGACCCCCCTGTATGGGGTCCGGGCCACCCACAGTAGAGTCCCAGGGTTCCAGGACAGAACATACCTGGGCCTTAATCAGGACCCAGGCGGGGGTCCGGTGCCGACATGTGTCCAGACCTGATCTAGTGGGATTCGGACCTTATCACATACACTCCTGCGCGCGGCGTAAACCAATGGGCGGAACCTGGCATGAAGCCTCTGGACTACACGCATCTTTGCATTCATTATGGATAAGACGTGCACCTGTCCATTACAGTAACAGGCGGCATGCCCAGTCCACGCTGCGTGGGCCATGCTGTTACTCACACGTTACCATAGCAAGGACAATGACTCACCATTACTTGTGCGTTTCCAAGAAAAGGGTCACTGCCTATCAATGCTGCATGAACTGCAGTCATCATGACTCCCGCTGATTACTCATGCGTTACTAAGGTGGAGAGAATCTGAACGGTTCCGCCTATACGCCTCTACTCATGTGTGTTGTTAGCATTAATTATTCACATAATGTATTCCTTCCATTATGCTCCTGGGCCCGCATGTCAGAGCTCAACATCCTTGTATGTACCTCCCTTAAGCTATAAAAGAGAGGGGACACAATGTTACAAGGGACACGGTCAATACAACTGACAGACAGTGGATGTAGGGTATTACGCTCCAGCGGCCTGAACCACTATAAACCCTCGAGTGTTCTTGTGTTCCTCCAGAATTCACCAATCGGGCGAGCGCTTAGGCCCCCCTCCTCATCTTAGGATTATGGCGGGTGCATTCCGCCACCCGGCCGGAGGATTTTCCCACTGACAGTCAGCTTAGATTAGATTAGATCGTATTAGATTAACTGAGATCTAGATTAGATTGGTATAACTAAATTAGACTAGATAAGATCTATTTAATTTTGGTTTGGATCATGGTTGTTACTCTGAGATAAGTAAAGTGGTTAGGACAAGATGAATCTATTAGGATAAGATAGAATCTTTCAAAATAAGATGAATCTATAGAGCTAGATATATGTTAATGGTGAATAATCTAAGTTGTCGAGTAATCTTATAAACATTTTTACGCCTATATGTATATGCAGATGCAATTGTGGATATTACTCCACGATTCATCACACTCATTCAAAGAACCAAATCAGACAGATATCATAAGAACAAGCATTCAAGCACATAGATACCTATAAAAATAGTTTTGTTCTTGTTCCTAAGATTAGATCACTTTGGGTACAGGATTTCAAAGTGTGAAATCCACTTTTGTCTTTAGAAGTGAAAAGGTAAGAGTAATCAGAGTAAAGCAACAGTGGATGAGAAAAGATTAAGGAAAGTTTAGAAGGTATCAGAGTAGCAAAGGTAAGTAGATAATATTTGTCCAGTTCTATCTAGGTTTCGTCCTACAATCAACATTGCTCTGATACCACTTCTGTCACACCCGGGTTTAGGGACCCAGGTGCGAACATAATCACCAGGTGTGCTGGAACCAAGTCTCACACATATGATGAACCATGGTACAGAAATGAATGTCACAACTTTACTATATAATGGGAGTTCTGTACAAAACAATTAAATAATTACATCGTAAGGAGACAACGATCCAGCAACCCAAAGTTGACTGGGAGACGACGGCCTAGACCTCTCACAAACACATCGCAGAATCCTCCATGCGCCTCATCCTGCGCTACCTGTTCTTGACCTGTGGGGGTGGTGTGAGACAGCAAGAGTGAGCTCACATACGTTCATCGCTCAACAAGTTGTGGGGAATAATGTGCATGAACTCGCCAAATGTCACACCCGGTTCTGGGGGCAAAACCAAATGCATAGCATATGTGGGTCAGGATCCATTTCCCACACATATGTTGACGTCACAAGTAATATATCAAAAGACAATGCAATAAAGGCGTAAAGAGAGTAGAGTACTTTATTACATCATCTGAATCATTGTATCTTTAACATGTATCAAAATCAAAGTAGGGTGGAGTTAAATATGGGCACTCTTCCATAGGAAGGTGACTGGCGCATCGTTAGACTTAAAACTCATCATCGTCATCAGCGAAGTCTTCATCATCACCCTCTGATAAAAATATTAGCAAGGGTGAGCTCACTTATGGTCGGGGCTCAGCAAGTGGGGAAAAAAATTAATGCATGTTAACAAGGTAGGCTATGGATAAGCGGTAAGCATTTTAGTTGGTTAATATTTTATTAACAACACCTGTCGTACTAATAAGTGTATATCCCAAGTATCTTAATTAATCAAAGATATAAGAGTATATCAAAAGCACTTAAGTGAAACCACTTAAGCAAACCATTGGTAGATCACCAGACCTCGATTTATTGTCCATCTTTAAGTTCAATTATCATGTGAGGATCGAGGTTGCTCTTAACCATGAGCATGACTGACATATCAGTTTTACACTCTGTAGGGGTGGTACAACTTTACCCACAAGCCATGTATCCCATCTAGCTTGGGTTGATCGGGCCCATAAACACTGCCGAGGTGAATGGCTAGGGATCCATTATGAGGCTTTCACAAAATATCCTTAGTACAAAGCCACCCGCTAAGGTTTCCACGTCAGTATTGATGGCCCTCTAGGTGAAGTAACTTAGCTAAGACTACCACCCCATGTTAACATGAGCTGCCACCAAACCACTGCCGCCCCCTCTTGGCCATCTTTCGGGTAGGGTTGCTAAGCACTAAGTCTATAGAGCTAATTACCAAAGCCAGAGCCATGATAGCACTCGTGGTTGCACTGTTATCCTGGGTGGTCACTCCATGTTCCATTTAACACAAAATGTTCTTCTTTAACCATCGGGTTAACAACATAAATAAACTTTATTTCCGGAACATAGTATCATTAAAAGAGTGACATCATATTCATCAAGTTGAGCAATAGCAAAATTGCTAAGCAAAGCATTTATCCCAGGGTAATTCAAGGAATAGGGTTGGTAATTCTAGGAAATCCTTAATTAGGCAAATCCCATCAAATTATGCAATATATCCAAAAAGTAAACATTATTATATGCATTACTTGGGTACAAATAGAATATGCAGAGGGAGAATCCACTTGCCTTGCTTAAAAGTGTCCTGTGGGTCGTCCTCGAACGAGTTTGGTTCGTCTACCTCAGAGTCAACTTCTAACATCGATTTGCGTATCATACATAAAAAAGAATACGTACACCAAATAAATAAACATACACCATTATAGGAGTAATCATTCACCATTACATACACATTCATACATCACACAATTATACTCATAAATACGTCTTAAAGCATAAATACTTATTAATTCATTATGACTATTACTGCGAGTCGTTATTGGTGAAAAAATGGGTAAGTGACTATGACACTAGCTTTATCTAGTATAATATAGATAAACGTCTATTAACAATCTTTATGGAAAATAATTGCTTTATTACTAATAATAGACTTTTGAGTTTTATCCTTTTTATTTCTAAATAAAAATTATACATATAGCTAACAATGTTTATTTATAAATCTCCTAACATTAATATTCTAAGAATTAGTGTAAATTACTAATTGGACTTTTAATAACATAATCATGGTTATTATGATATAAACAAGTATTTTACTAATTCTAAGTAACTAAGTGTTATACTTATGAACACATTTATTCTGACTAGTAAAAATCTATTTTCATCTGACCGAAAATACGTGGCCTAGTATTTTCTTCTACTTTCTTAATGAAATTATACTTAAAACACTACTAACAATTATCGTTCATGTGCTAAAGCGAGATCAATCATAATCGTCTCTAGTATAAAAATGACCAAGTAAGTGACTAGTGGCATAATTTATTTTTGAAATATAAATTCATACACCTGTCAAATATTGTTGCGAGGCTTGTTTACGACTACACATATACATCGGAGAGTAGCACATAAGGTTTTTGAATCACTTTTACACATATTTGTAACGCTGAAAATACATAAATATTTTTCGGAAATTCGAAGGGCCAAAATGCAAAATTGTCATCTTCTACCTTGGGCTAGAGCTTATGCACTAGGAGAACTCGGCGAGCAGGGAGAAGGGTAGGGCAGTCTCGGTCGGGCAGGGGAGGTGTAGGGGGTGCAGACAACGAGGTTCGACGGTGAAGCTCCGGCGAGGCGCGGACGGCGGGGCGGACGGTGCGGTCGACGTCGAGCGCGGGCGAGCTTCAGGAGCAAGGAGAGCGAGACAGAGAGGTAGAGCTCGGGGAGGGAGAGAGGGAAGGGGCTCGACCTTTTATAGAGAGAGGGGAGGAGAGGGAGAGCCGGGGAGGGGAGAAGACGGCGACGGCGCCATCAAAATGCCATTGATGGCATCGGCAATAACTCGACCATTCAGCTTGAAGAGAGGGGAGTGGGGAGTGAGAGGAAGAGATGGTGGCGTCGGTTTCTAGCTCGGGTCGGCGCGGGCGGGCGCGGGCCGGGGCGCGGACGCGGTGCGGGCGCGGGCCGGGGCGCGGACGCGGTGCGGGCGCGCCAGGCGGCGGCGGCACGGCCAGGGAGAAGAGGAGGGGCCGAGGGTGGGTGGGCCCCACCTGCAAGAGAGAGAGGAGGGAGGAAATGGGGGTGGCGGCTGTTGGGCCGTTAGTGGGCCGGTTTCGGTCGGCGACTAGGGTTAGGGTTTGTGTTTTTTTTCTTTTCTTTTCTTTCCTATTTATAAATATAAATAAATATATTTTTAAAAATTCTAAAAATCATAATAATTATACCAAAAATATTTATAACTGAAATATTTATTTTTGGACCATTATTTCTATATTAATCAATTGGAGTTTCATTAAGAAAGAAATTCTACTAAACATCCAAAAATCAAATATGAGCAAACAAAAATTATTCTAGATGCAAATAAAAATCTAACATTTGAAAGAAAATTCATTACCATAATTACCATTAATAGACTAAATGTATTATTTTTAGTTGATGGTTTTTATAATGTTACAAACCTACTCCCTTAAAAGAATCTCGTCCTCGAGATTAAGGAACTTCTGCAAATAACTGGGGAAATTCTGCTCTAAGTTCATCTTCTCTTTCCCAAGTGGCCTCATCTTCCGAATGATGACTCCACTAAACTTTACACATGTTGATAACTTTACTCCGTGTAATTCTGCGAGATGTTTCCAAAATTCTGATAGGGTACTCCGAATAAGTCAAATCTTCCTTAACATTTAGTTCTTCCATAGGTAATTGTTCCTCCGGTACTCTTAAGCATTTCTTAAGTTGTGACACTCGAAATACGTCATGCACATCCGACAAACTATCGGGTAGCTCTAACTGGTACGCTACTTCACCTTTTCTTTCCAAAATCTTGAACGGGCCAATGTAGCGAGGAGATAGTTTACCCTTAACCTTAAATCTTTTCATGCCTCTCATCGGTGAAACTTTAAGGTATATGAAGTCTCCTACTTCAAATATCAACCCTCTTCTTCTATTGTCAGCATAGCTTTTCTGTCTCGACTGTGCTATTTTCAAATTCTCTCTAATACTCTGTACTTGCTTTTCTGCTTCTTGGAGAATTTCTAGACAAAATACTTGACTTTCTCTGGTTTGATTCCAATAAAGCGGTGTTCTACACTTTCGTCCGTAAAGTGCTTCAAATGGTGCCATTTTTAGACTTGCCTGGTAACTATTGTTGTATGAGAATTCTGCATAAGGCAAACTTTTATCCCAGCTTCTACCATGCTTTAGAGCGCAAGCTCTTAGCATATCTTCCAACACTTGGTTTGTTCTTTCCGTTTGCCCATCGTTTGCGGATGGTAAGCTGAACTAAAGTTTAGCTTGGTATCCATGGACTCATGTAGTCTTTTCCAAAAGCACGAGGTAAATTGGGTTCCTCGATCTGATACGATCTTCTTTGGTACTCCGTGCAAACAAACAATTCTTGACATGTATAACTCTGCTAACTGGGCTCTTGAGTAGGTTGTATTCATAGGTATAAAGTGTGCCACAGTCAACCTGTCCACTATAACCCATATTGAATCGTAGCCATCCCGAGTACGGGGTAGTCCAACTATGAAATCCATACTGATTTCTTCCCGTTTCCATTTCGATACTTTGAGAGGTTGTAGCAATCCTGCTGGTCTTTGATGTTCGGCTTTAACTCGTTGACACACGTCACATAGTGCAACATGAGTAGCCGAATCTCTTTTCGAACCGTACCACCAATACTTTTCCTTTAGATCCTGGTACATCTTAGTACTTCCAGGGTGAATAGAATAAGCTGAGTCATGGGCTTCTCTTAAGATAAGTTAGCGTAGGTGCTCGATTTCTGGTACACAGATTCTCTTTTTAAACCATACTGTGCCTTGATCATCTTCTGTGAAATCTGGGGCTTTTCCCAAACTAATTTGTGTCTTAATTTGCTTGATTTTCTCATCAGTCTCTTGTCCTTTACGAATGTCTTCTTCCAAAGTAGATTCAACTTCCATAATTATTGCCTCCATATTATTGAGCATTCCAAGATTGAGTTGTTCCATCTCCCAGCACAATTCCTGTGACATCAAATGAGTAGTGATGTTGTTCACTTGACTTTTATGGCTCAAAGCATCAGCCACTACATTTGCTTTTCCTGGGTGATATTGTATTTCCAAATCATAGTCCTTGATTAACTCAAGCCATCTTCTTTGTCTTAGGTTGAGTTCTTTCTGCGTGAACATGTATTTCAAGCTTTTGTGATCTGTGAAGATTTTACACTTGTTTCCAATCATGTAGTGTCTCCAAATCTTCAAAGCGTGCACTACGGCAGCTAATTCCAAGTCATGTGTAGGGCAATCCTTTTCATGCTTCCGTAACTGCCTTGAAGCATAGGCAATCACTTTTCCTTCTTGCATTAACACACATCCAAGTCCTACATTTGATGCATCGCAATACACATCAAATCAGTGTTCTTAAGGCGTCGCCTAGGCGTCCAGGCGCCCGGGCAAAACTGGTCGCCTTGCTCGCCATTCCCGCCTAGGCGTCGCCTAGGCGCCGCCTAGGCGCTAAGGCGCTTGTCTAGTCCACTTGCTCGCCTAGGCGCCTTAAGAACACTGCATCAAATCCTTTATGAATATCAGGCATAATTAACACTGGTGTAGTGGTTAGCCTTTCCTTTAATTCCTCGAAACATTTCTGACATGCTTCATCCCACTTGAACTCTTTACCTTTCTCCAATAGTGAAGTAAGGGGTTTCACTATTTTGGAGAAGCCTTCGATAAATCTTCTGTAGTATCCTGCTAATCCAAGAGAACTCCTAATCTTGGACACATCTGTGGGTTGTTTCCAATTTAGTATTTCACTTATTTTACCGGGGTCTACTTTGATTCCTCCATTGGTGATAATATGACCTAGGAAAACAACTTCCTTTAACCAAAAATCACACTTCGAAAATTTCACATACAACTGATTGTCGTGAAGCTTCTGTAGAACTAATCTTAGATGATTTTCATTTTCTTCTTCATTCTGAGAGTATACTAGTATATCATCAATGAATACCACTACAAACTGGTCAAGGTATTCCATGAATACTTTATTCATCAAGTTTATAAAGTAAGCTGGTGCATTAGTTAGTCCAAAAGACATGACTAAAAACTCATATAGTCCATATCTTGTAGTGAAAGCTGTTTTAGGTATATCTTCAGTCCGAATCTTTAACTGATGATAGCCTGATCTTAGATCTATCTTTGAGAATACTGTAGCTCCTCTCATCTGATAAAAAAGTCTTCAATCTGAGGTAACGGGTACTTATTCTTAATCGTTACTTCATTCAAACTTTTATAGTCCACATACATTCTTTTTGAACCATCTTTCTTGTTCACGAATAGAACTGGGGCTCCCCATGGTGATGAACTAGGGCGAATAAAACCTTTTTCTAGTAATTCTTCTATTTGTTTCTTTAGTTCAATTAGATCTTTGACATCCATTCGGTAATCTCTTTTCGAAATTGGTGTGGTTCTAGGTAATAGTTCAATAGAAAACTCTATATCACGATCAGGTGGCATACGTGGTAATTCCTCCAAAAATACGTCTGGGTATTCGCACACTATCCTGATGTGCTCCAAAGATTTCTCTTCCAACTGATTTACCATTGTCTCTGCTGTTGCTGGCTGACATTGACTTCAATTCTTTCTCCTTATGCACTGGTTAATGTAACCATCCTTTTGGCACAAGATATCACTCCATCATACTTGGTCAATTAGTCTATTCCGAGTATCACATCGATTCCACTTGATTCCAAAATTATCAGCTCTACTAGAAAACTTAGGCCTCTAATTTCAATCTTAGTCTGAGGGCATGAGTGAGTGGCTCTAAGTTCACCTCCTGGTGATCGATTTAATAGTTTCTTCTTCAAGGGATAGTTTGGTATATTATGTTTTTCCACGAATGTCTTTGTTATGAAGGAATGAGATGCTCCAGAATCAAATAAAACTGATGCAGCTATGGAGTTAATAAGAAACATACCATACACCACGTGGGCATCCTCAGGAACTGATTCCTCTGTCACATGGTTGACTCTTCCTCTACTCTAGTTCTGCGGAGTCTTGTTCTATGCAGATCCACGAGTAAGTGTGTTCTGGTCAGTCCTCTGGTTGCTGTTCTTCTAGGGTGTCTGTGGGTTACGCCTGGGGCAGTTGTTGGCATAGTGGCCAAGTTCGCCACACTTGAAACAACCATTGGGTTGAACTGGGGTAGTTGCATTGTTGTTCTTGGCCGGTGTGTTCACTGCGCTTCCCTAACGATTCTGCTGTTGGACATTAGACTTTTGACCGGTCTGGGTGTTGCTTCTCTACTGGTTCTGATATTGATTGTTCCTCTGACTTTGTTGTCCAGAGCACTGTGCTTGGTAGTTGTTGTTCCCACTCTGGTTTCTGGAGCGGAACTGAGAACCTTGGGAGTTGTTTTACCGGGTGTTTCTGCTAGTCTGCCCTTGGTACTTCCTCTTGTGATCGGACAGTTCTTTCCTTTTGTTTTCAAGGCCAATTGCCTTGTTCAGTAAAGTCTGGAAATTGGGGAAACTGTGGCTCTGTAACTGGTAGTTCAAGGGTCCAATCAAGCCTTCCAAGAAACGTTCTTGGCGCTTCTCGTCGGTGTCCACTTCCTCTGGGGCGTAACATGAAAGCTGGGTGAAGCGATCACAATACTCACTGACAGACATGTATCGTTGAGTGAGGGAAAGGAACTCCTTCTTGAGCTTCATAATTCCCGAGGGAATATGATGAGCACGGAAGTTCACTTGGAACTCCTGCCAAGTTATGGCATCATCATTGGCGTGTGCCGCAGTGAAGGCATCCCACCAATCGGACGCGGCTCCTTCGAGTCTTCCCGAGGCGTACAAGACCTTCTCTTGGTCATTGCATTGGGTGATGTCTAACTTCTTTCCAATGACCTTAAGCCAGTCATCGGCATCCAAAGGGTCTACTGCATGCGAGAAAGCAGGTGGGTGATGACTCATGAAGTCCCGATGCTTGTCTCTAGCTTGGGGTGCGTGCTGCTGTTGTTGTTGGTACTGTTGGTTTTGCTGATTCTGCTAAATCTGCTGCACTGACGCTGTAAGTCCTTGCAGAAGTTGCATCTACCCTGTGAAGAAAACTCTAAATCTGACGGACAGTTGCGGGTGGCTTCCAATTGATCACCTCTTGCACTTTATCCGGATCAACAACTATGCCATCTTGAGAGATAGTGGGACCCAAGAATTTGATCTCCTTTAGCCAAAAATTACACTTGGACAATTTGGCATAAAGGCGGTGTTCTCTCAGACGTTGGAGCACTACATGCAAATGACCGTCATGGTCTTCTTTGTTCCTTGAGTACACCAAGATATCATCGATGAAAACCACCACGAATTTGTCCAGTTCGAGCATGAAGACTGAATTCTTCAGATACATGAAGTACGCGGGTGCATTTGTCAACCCAAATGACATCACCAAGTACTCATACAACCCATATCTGGTTGAAAAGGCAGTCTCCGGAATATCACTTGCTCGTATCTTGATCTTATGATAGCCAGAGCGAAGGTCTATTTTGGAAAACACCTTGGCTCCAACCAATTGGTCGAAAAGAACATCAATACGAGGCAAAGGATACTTGTTCTTGATAGTCACCACATTGAGTGGGCGGTAATCTATACATAATCTCTAGCTTTCATCCTTCTTCATCACGAACAAGGCTGGACATCCCCAAGGTGAAGTACTTGGGCAGATGAAACCCTTATCCAGCAATTCTTGCAACTGCTTCTTCAGTTCTGCCAACTCAGCGGGTGGCATTCGGTAGGGCCTCTTGGAAATAGGTGTCGTTCCCAGTTGCAATTCGATGGCGAATTCAATATCCCGATCTGGCGGCATTCCTGGTGTTGGGGACTTGTTCTCAAATGCTATGAGTTAAGAACAAGGCAACAAAAATGTTAATGGTTAAAGGCCTTCGTCTTCCGATGCATTATCTCCCTCAGGATATAATGATCTTTAGACGAAGGTCACGAAGGTCATACCTTCATCAATCCAATATGTAATGGAAGAGCAGAGACATGTGTTCCACATAAAGAATATGAATAATCATATTAAGTCATTAGATTATTTATATTCTCATTGAATAATCATGAATAAACAGTAACGATATCAAATTACATTTGTACCTTCGGCTTGACAGAAGGTAGGAATCCAAGTGTGACGTGCTAGTGAATACAAGTCAGCGTGAACAGTACGGTGCTACCGTTCATCTATTTATAGGCACAGGACGTAGCCTGTGTAAAATTACATCCATGCCCATGACGTTTACTATTGACTAAGGGATAATTTATCGAGGACTAGACAACCTTTTCCCCTTTAGGTCGGTTTTATTTTCCACCGCTTAAGCTGAAGCTTCTCCATATGTAGCTTCGGAACTGGTTCATCCTTCTCCCAGACCACGCCTTTCATATCGTGCACACCTTCATCCCAAGGTCGAAGGTCCCTGCGAATATGTTATACTTGGAAAACATGTTAGTCATGTTTTTTAGGACCTTTGGAAGATGAAGGCCCCCAACAGTAGACCCTCGCAATATTAATTTGTTCTTGTAACAACGAATTCAGACTGCGATGTGAACGAAGGCCTTAAGCCAAAGGTCCGAAAAAACACCTTCCCTTCACTAGAATAGTGAAAGTCAATGACAAATGGGGCCCACCAAGTTGCAATGCACTAGGCATATAAATAGAAGCCCACAACGGCGGCATTTGATGCGCCATTTCTGTTGCTTGCGTTATTTTCTCATATTTTTAACTCTTGCTTATCAGTTCTCACCTGATTTTCTAGCTTCGTCTTAAAGACAAGTGTTTGTTCCCTGTCTGAAGAGAAGAAGATGTCTGAGGAGAAGAAGATATCCAAGGAGGAGAAGATGTATGAGGAGAAGAATGTTGCAGACCCTTTTATTGCTGGGTTTTACGAATCCGTGGCAAAAACAAATACAGAGAAAATCACAAAAAAATAATAGCAATTTATCTGAAGATTTTGATGACAGTGATGAATTTGATGTGGAAAGTGGAGATGAAGATTCTGAGGACCGGCCCTGGCGACCAAGCCATACCATCTTCAGAAAGTCGACTATCAAGCAAAGTCATGTTGACGCTATGAGAGGAAGATACTTTCATGATATGTCTATTGTGAGGGTTGGAGGAAACAGGACCGCCCCTGCTCCTGAAGAAAATGAGGTGGTTATTTACAAAAGCTTTTTGAAGGCGGGTCTTCGGTTCCCATTAAGCAGATTTTTGGTTGAAGTACTAATGATATTTCAGTTCTTTCTTCATCAACTTACTCTCGAAGCTATAATTAGAATGGGCCTATTTGTTTGGGTTGTAAGAAGCCAAGGGTTGGAACCGAGCGTGAAGTGTTTTTGCAGTATGCATGAACTATTGTACGAGACGAAGGCCACCGACAAAGAGCACTATCACAACAACTTCGGTTGTTACGGATTCATCGCTCGCTCTAATGCAAGCTACCCGGTTCCAACATACCAGAAAAGATGACCCGGGGCCTGGATGGAGGAATGGTTTTATGTTAAGAATAATCTGATTGAGAGGGAGGATATTAAGGAAATTATCCAGCGCCCCATCTGGTCTCGCTTCGGCCTTCGAAGGCCGAAGGTAGCTATTGAAAGTGATGCCAAAGCGTGTCAGAAGGCCTTTAGCAATGTTTGTGCTTTCATTGGCACAAGAGACATAATTCAAGAGCACATAGCCTACAGAGTATGGCCACTTGTGGACAGCTGGGAGATGCCGAAGGAGACTACTGCTGAATCCAGCGAAGGTGGATTAGTTCGATTGAAATATACCTTCAGATTCAGGGACCAGTTTGACAAACCAAATGTTGACTGGTTGAAATGCATTGAGGCTACTAACGACGAGTTGCTTGGGACATATACCAGAGCCGAGGATGATGCCTTGTCCTCAGCCTTTGGGGGTCGGGGCAAGAAAAGATTGAACAGGGTTTTTGATGCAATTGGCTTCATATATCCTGATTACTGCTACCCCTTGAGAAGGCAAGGAAAAAAGAGGAAAACTGCCGCTTCGGCCACCACCACTGTGCCGAAGAGGAAGAAAATAAAGGTTTTAACCCACCGGCCTCGATATATTGAAACGGTTATAGTGCCTGAATTTGGTTAAGGGACCTCCTCCGCTGCCGAAGCAAAACAAGCCGCTTCCACCGCTCAGAGCATTGAAGGGTCGATTGTAGTGCCGAAGGTGCCTATAGTCGCGCCAGCCAAAGCCAAAGATGATGCGGCCAGAGAATCAGAATTGGAAAAAATAGTGATAATGCCAAAAAATTCTGAGCCCACCGGTAGAGGCAGAATTGCCGAAGGTGACAAAGGCTCCCGCCACAACTCTCAAGAGAAGGAGAATGGCCAGCGTGCTAGACGTTGTCATGGAGACCACAAAAGCTTTGACTCCTGTCCATATGAAGAAAGTTGCCGAAGCTGTCACAGCCTAGGCCGAAGCCGAAGCTGGGCCTTCAGTGCCCAATGAGATGAAGCCTGCCATGTCTGAGGATAAGGCTGAGCAACAAACTTCGGATACCAGCATGGCAGCGGGGCAAGACGTGACAGGAAAAGCTAAATCTCCTGCTCTCGAAGCCCCATCCGAAGATGTTGATTACATTATTCGACATGCTTCGGGGAAAAAATTATCTGAAGAATAAATCTTAGAAGCCAAACACTATGCCCGAAAACTAAAATATCCGAAGGGGGCCTTAGTGTTCAATGGCCCGGACGAAGATGATTTTCTTTACTGTCTCCCGAACAACAAAGAGATATTCGTTTGTCAGGAGATAGCCAAAAGTATGGGATTTCCGAGGCTCGAAACTGGCCTCGCCGCCATACCGAAGGATGACCTTGCGGATAGCCTCGCATACAACAATATAAAGGTACAGAAGCTGTTAACTTTAAAGTTGGAAATGAAGTATTTCATTGTCATGCTTAATTCTTTCTTTTTCTTGCAGGGCTTAATTCTTAGCAATGCCTTGAGGGCACAAAAGAACGCCGAAGACGAAAGCTGCACAATAGCTCTCAGCAACCTTCGCTCAGAGGTAATTGAGCTCAGAAACGAAGCTTTGGATAAAGATTTTAATTTCATTGGTGAGTAAAGTGAAAGAAGATGAAGCTAGATACAATGCTCAGGCCGAAGCTCAAAAAGCCAAGATCGAAGAACTTCGAAAAAAGCTCGCCGAGGCTAATAAAAACTATGCAGTTGCAAAAGCCAGCAAAGAAATTAGTGAATGGTCGCAAGCTAGGCTAGAGAAAAATATTGAGGAGCTTCGCGAGTCCAAGGAAAGGTGCTTCGAAAAATCCTTGGATTGCGTGAAAAATTTGAAAAACAGCTTTGCAAAAGTAGGTGCTTATTCCTCTAAGGAGAACTTCATTCGAGGTGACCCCAAAGGCGTTATTGAGTGGATAAGCGGGGAAGCCGAAGCTTTCGAGGAAATCCTGAGCGATTGCGGGGATATTTGTGCTTTCTCCTGCGCTCAACTCTATCATAGTAAAAGCACATGACCGAGTGGTTTCTTGGCTGGACAAAAATAAGGTGAATTTTCCACAGATTGGGGAATGGACTTCAACGACGCGGTTGGCGACATCTAGCACCACTTGGTGCTGGGCCATCTAGTTGGCTCCCAAAATAATATCCACATTATCCATCCCCAGAATGAGGAGGGTGGTTTTGACAATTTTGCTTCCCAAATGAATAGGCACATTTCGATTTAATTGGTTTGTTGCAATTTTGCCCCCAGGCGTTGCTATCATGAAAGACCCTTGGGTATGATAGAAAGGCAGTTGGCATTTAACGCTGAATTTCTGACTAATGAAGCTATGCGATGCACCAGAGTCAAATAGAATCAATGTAGGTTGATTAAAAACTAAAAAGGTACCATTCATGACGAGTGCTCCTTCAGGTAGCTCCTCTAGAGTAGTGAAGTTGAGCTTCCCTTGCCTGACTTGCACTTTATGCTTCCTTCCTTTGTTTTGGTCTAGTGTTGGCATCTGCCTTTGCTGATTCCGTGGGCAATTCTTGGCGTAGTGGCCCACATTGCCACACGTGAAGCACTTGTTTCCATTCCCTTCGTGGAACTGCTGTTGATTGTTCCTTGGAGCAGGTGCGGGGAAACAGTTGGGTGCTTGCTGCTGCTGAGGCAACCTGATAACCCATCTTCTTGCCTGCTGCTGGAATCCTCTGTTCTCACTGTTGGAGACAATTTGGAATATCTGGGATGGAGCTGAGGGTCCTGACATTAGTGCCTTCCTCTTCTTTTCTGCCCGGTGAGCTACAATATAGTCTTCCTATGATATGGCAAGGTTCACCAATTCATTGAAGTTGTCAGCCCAAACAGTGTTGAGGCGCTCACGCAACTTGGTGTTGAGACCTCTACGGAAATAGACTCTCTTCTTTTCATCATAATTTGCATGATAGCCTACTGTTGGGGGCCTTCAGCTTCCGAAGGTCCTCAAAAACATGATTTAACAATGTTTCTGGAGTATGATACATGAACAGGTACCTTCGGACTAAGGTCATAACCACAATATGAAGAAGCACAAAGAATACGAAGGATGGCACAGAGCCGAAGCTATGCGCAGAGGAGCTTCGGCGTGATAACAGAAAAGGAAACCTACTTAAAGGGGAAAAGGCTATTTAGACCCTGATGGATTACTATAGAGTTATTAGCAAATGTAAAGGGCTTGGGTGTAATTTTACATGGGCTGCGTCCCATGCCTATAAATAGATGAACAGTGCTCCCGTACTGTTCACGCTGACTTGGCATTTTGCTTTTGCGTCACGCTTGTACTTTTGCCTTCTTTCAAGCCGAAGGTACATTTGTAATTTGTTATCATTTCTATTTTTCCATAGTAATAAAATAGAAATGAGTTAATGATAATATCTGAGTGTTTATGTTATTCATACTTTGCATGAATCCTTCTTCATTATTTGTTGTACTGATGAAGGTGTGTCCTTCATAACCTTCGTCCAAGATTCATTATATCCCGAGGGAGGTAATGCTTCGAAGGACGAAGGACTTTAACGTTTAACAATTTCTGTGTTTCCTTGTTCTTAATTCATAGCATTTAAGGACAAGTCCCCAACATTGGCGGCCACCTCCGGTGAACCCTTTTCGACCACCTTCGGCAGGCATCGACCTTCGTCATGCCGCCAAAGAAAGCTTCAGCGACAGGGGCTGCCACTCTGCAGCCGCTGGACCCGAACCAGGCGACCCTTTCTCTTTGAGAGGCCCGGAGCCAGAAGAGGAAGGCCACCAGTCCAACGCCCCATGAGGACGAGTTGGACCAAGAGATCAGGAATATGGAGATGCTTCATCAGCAAGTGCAAAAGAAGAAGGAAAAATGGCTCGGCTAGCTGACCTGCAAAGGCAGATTGACGAAGCCACTGAAGAAGTACGCCATCTTGCTCAAGATGAGCAAGAACGAAGGCCCTAGCACAGGGAGCTTCATCAAGAAGGATTGTTTGATGATGATGGATGGTATGATGATTCCCATCATGGAAATTTTGCTTTTGATGATGCTTCTCCTCTGTCAACAGAGCTGCAGGCTACACCTTGGCCTCCATCTTACAAACCACTTCAGCTTCCCATGTACGACGGGCACTCAGATCCGAAGCAGTTTTTGATGGGCTACGAAGCTACCATATCTTCATATGGAGGCAATACTGCAGTCATGGCGAAATCTTTTGTCATGGCAGTCAAAAATGTTGCACAAACCTGGTACTCCTCTCTTCGGCCAGGAACAATCACATCATGGCAGAAGCTAAAGGACATGCTGATCACCAGTTTCCAAGGGTTTCAGACGAAGCCGGTTACTGCTAAAGCTTTGTTCCAGTGCACGCAGGATCACGAGGAATACCTTCAGGCGTATGTCCGAAGGTTCTTGCGTCTGAGGGCACAAGCACCAACAGTGCCCAATGAGATTGCCATTGAGGCCATGATCAAGGGGCTTCGGCTAGGACCTTCGACCCAATACTTCGCCAGGAAACCCCCTCAAACCTTGGAAAAATTGCTTCAGAAGATGGATGAATACATCCACGCTGATAATGACTTTTGTCAAAGAAGGGATGAAGCTTATAGATTCTCCGAGATGACCAGGGGCTTCAGAGGGAGGATTCACCCAAGGCACGTCAGATCAATCCACTCTACTCAGAATGACGACAGAGGAGGTCAGCAGCAGAGGCCGCAATATTCCTCCCAGGCTTCGGGGCAGCAACAAAGCTATCCTCGGCCTCCAGCTCCAAGGGGCAGAGGCGCCAGGGGTTTCAGCGGAAGGTTTGGGGATCAGCTCAGGAAAATTTATTGCCTATTCTGCGGTGAGGACAAGGGCCATACTACAAGGATGTGCCATGTCACCATCCAGAAACAGAAGGAGATAGCAGAAGCTGCAGCCCAACAAAACCAGACGAAGCAAGTTATGCATACTGCTTCGTATCATTCACCGTACATACCAGAGTATGTGGGTAACCATCCTGCAGTTTCTGTTGCTTTGGCAAGCCAACGTCAGGCATCTTGGCAACAGCCTCCACCTCCACCACCAATGCAACCCGCATATCCCCAAGGCCAGCAGCCAGAAGGGAGCCAGCACACTCACCAGCAGCGAGACTTCAGGGAACAGTCCGAAGCTCGCACAGTCAACAGTATTGTGCCAGAATCGAAGCACATCTACTAGGAGATATCCTACCCCTAAAAGAGTTTTTGCATTCGTCATCATTTTCTTTTTAATAAAGAATAATCATTGAAAGCTTAGTTCTTCTGTTGTTTTCAATTCCTTGTAATAGCTTCATAATTGCCATGATATAATAAACTTTCTTCACAGATTCACGAAGTTCCAAAAGTTGGTGAATCACGAACGTTGGGTTCACAATTATATTACAAGTTGTGCCGAAGCAACAAAAAGCCGTTCTAAGGAACGCAACGTAAGTTTGACCGAAGCAACAAAAAGTCGTTCCTAAGGGAGCGCAGCGTAAGTTTTCTGCTCAAAAGTCGTTCCAAAGGGAATGCAGAGCTTATAGCGAAAAATAAACGCTGATTCCGCCAAAGTATAAGGCGAAGAAGCTCCTAAGGGAGGCTTACAGCAAAAAGTCAACGCTGATACCGCCGAAATAAAAGGCGAAGAAGCTCCTAAGGGAGGCTTACAGCGAAAAGTCAGCGCTGATACACTGAAAAATAAGCGGTGAAGCCGAAAAATAAATGGCCAAAAGGTTGTGTATTTTACTATGGGAATGTGTGTGTATTTTTGGCACAAATATCATTTTGCATAGCATAACATCATCACATCATTCGCATAACATGACTTCATACATCATACTGCATCAATGGCACAAGAAGGGGATACAATAATGATCTTCGGAAATTGTTTCGAAGAAGTTGTGCCAAGGCACAAAATAAGTACAGCTTCGTCAACTCTAATATCAAAGAAGATCCATTGCTTACGAAGCATAATATTTTCATGGAATATGGGTATTCTTCACGAAACATGAAAAGAAGGGAAGGTGTTTTTTCGCCGAAGGCTCAAAAACGGTATGTACGTAAAGTTTCATGCATCGTAAAGAACTGGATTACAAAACAGCTTATATATTACATTCAAAACTGTAAAATATTACACACTTTGTTCAGCAAATATTACATCAATATTACGAATGTTTCTACAACAATAGCTATTCTTCTTTTAAAACTGCTTCTGCAGCTTCGTTTAGTAGTTGAGTTACAGCTTCGTCCATAATAGCTTCGGCCATCTTTGTAATTTCATCTTCCTTTTTTGCTTCGGGGTCAGCCAATGACCTGATAGGCCCAGGGGGAGGAGATAGTTCAGCTGCGATATAAAACATAAATAAGTACGAAGTCACAGAAATAAAACATAAAGTCAAAAGCAATTAGGTAATACCTATCCGCCTTTCAAGTTCTGCAGTTCTTTCAGCTGCCTTTGCTGCTTCTCTAGCATCGTGAGTATCTTTTTCACTTTTCTTTATAATTTCGTGAGCCATCCCTCGACCACCATTTTCCCAGATGTTGGTAAAAAACTTTCCGCCAACTAAGCTTGCCTCGGCCGAGGGGTCTTTTGTATCTTCAATAGAGAACGCAGCTTCGGCTTGGGCCAGAATCTTCACATGTTCGAATCCGGCCTTCTCCAAAATAGCCGCAATTCCCCTGGCACCTGAGAAGGCGCAGACATCTCCACGATCACTCAAAACTTCCTCAAAGGCTTCGGCTTCGCCGTTGATCCAGTCGATTGGACCTTCGGGATCGCCCAGTACGAAGTTGTCTATATTCGAATATGCGCCAATATTGGCGAAGCTGGTTTTTATCCTTTGTACACATGCTACAGATTTTTCATAGCATCTTTCTTTTGAAGAACGAAGCTCCACAACTGTCATTTCCCAGTAATTTTTCCAGTAGTCACTGGCGTCTCGGTCAGCTTTGGCAATAGCACATTTTAACTTCACTTCAGCCAGCTGTTTCTGAAGATCTTCAATTTCGCACTTCTGGGCTTCAGCTTGGGCTTTGGAAGTAGCTTCGTCTTCCTTTATTTTATTCAGCAATGATTTTAATATTTTATCTTTCTCAAGACCTTCGTTCCTTAGTTCAATTACTTCGGAATGAAGGTTGTTCAAAGCTATAGTGCATCCTTCATCCTGAGCACTTTTTTGCGCCCTGAGGGCGTTGCTAAGAATCAGACCCTGTAGAAAGAAGTGTGATATTAAGTATAAGCAAATAAAACAAATCTTGGTTTTTTAATATAGAAAATTCATTCTCATACCTTTAAGCTATTATATGCTAAGCTGTCAGCCAGTTCATCTTTCAATAGCATCGAAAGCCCATCTTCTAGCGTCGGGAATCCGAAGCTTTTGCTCATCTCCCGGCAGACAGAAATTTCCTTGCTGTCTGGGAGACAATACAAGAAATCTTCTTCTCCGCTGCCGTTGAATATTAATGCCCCCTTTGGATATTTTAATTTCTGGGCATAATGTTGAGCTTCTCGCTTTTCCTCTTCAGATAGCCTTTTGCCCGAAGCATGCTGTACAATATAATCAGGCACTCTGGAAGACGCTTCGGGAGTTGAAAAGAGAGTTTTCTCAGGCAGAATTTGCTTTGTAGCCTCTTTTTTCGTTTCTTCTCTGGTTTCCAAGGATTTCTCCTTGGCGGGCTCTGAAGGCCCAGCTTCAGCCACGGTCTGGCCCTTTGTAGCTTCGTCTTCGGATGTTGTTGTCGCAATTTGTGTTTTTGGTGCTTCAGCAGTCTTCTTCGGAGTGGCGCTTGAAGACTTTATTGTCTCCAGCACATCTAGTACATTGACCATCCTTTTTCTCTTGGGAGTCGCCATGAGATCTTTTTGTCCCTTCGGCACTGTCATTCCTGCCGAAGGGCTTGTAACTTCTAATATCTTTGTTTTCTCAGCCTCTATTTCTTTAATATTATCAGCCTTCGGCATCATAGCCGGCTCTTCATTCTTCTGTGTAAGAGCAGGTCCTTTGGCTTCAGTAGCCGTAGAGGTCTCACCACCAAATTCGGGCACTGTGGCCGATTCGATGAAGCGCGGTCGGTGAGTAAGGACCTTCACCTTTTTCCTCTTTGGCGCGGGCTCACTTAGAGCAGCTGAAGCATCACCTTTCCCAGAAGTTGCACTTTTTCTCTTTTGCCCTTTCAGCGGGTAGCGGTAATCAGGGTACATAAACCCAATAGCATCGAAAACTCTATTCAGCCTCTTCTTCTTCCGGCCTCCGAAGGCTGCAGATAACGCGTTATCTTCTGCCTTTGAATATGGTCCAAGCAGTTTGTCGCTTGTAGCTTCGATGCACTTCAGCCAATCGTCATCTGGCTCAATAAACTTACCTTCATATCTGAAGGTGTATTTCAACCTAACCAACCCACCTTCGTCAGACTTGCTGATAGTTTCCTTCGGCATTTCCCATTGCTCTACAAGCGGCCACACTCTGAAAGCTATGTGCTCCTGGACTAAATCCCTCGTCCCGATGAAAGAGCACACTATGCCGAAGGCCTTTTGGCATTCTTCGGCTGCTTCATCAATTTCCACCTTCGGTTTCCGAAGGCCGAAGCGCTGCCAGATAGGACGCATGATAATATCTTTAATGTCTTCTCGTGCCTTTAAATCGTTTTTACGTAAAACCATTCCTTCATCCAGTCCCTAGGCCATCTTTTCTGGAAGGTTGGCACGGGACAGCTCGAGCCATAGCGAGCGACGAAGCTATAGCAGCCAAAATTGTTATGATATTGCTCTTTGCCCCAGGGTTTTATCTCATATAACAGTTCGTGCATACTGCAGAAACTTTTTGCATTTGGCTCCAAGCCCTGGCTCCTCACGGCCCAGACGAAGATTCCCATTCTTATGATTGCTTCGGGAGTAATTTGATCTTTAAAACCTCAACCACAAATTTGCTTAAGGGGAACCGAAGCCCAGCTTTGAAAAAGCTTCGGAAGATCACGACTTCATTCTCTTCGGGAATAGGAATAGTCTTCTCTCCGTCATCTGCCCTCACAGTAGACATATCTCGAAAATATCTCCCCCTCATATTGTCAAGGTGACTCTGCTTAATAGTTGATTTTCTAAAGACTGTGTGACTTGGTCGCCACGGTCGATCTTCAGAGTCTTCACCTCCACTTTCCATATCATAACTGTCACTTTCACCAGTGTCTTCAGATAAACCTTCTAAAATCTCCCTAGTGATCTCTGTATTCGTCTTTGCTATCGATTCAAGAAACCCAAGATTCTTCTCCTCAGAAAGGCTCAGCTTCGTTTCGGCAACATCTTTTTTATCTTGAGTCATCTTCGGAAATGTTGAAAATGTGCTCTTAAGGCCGAAGCTAAAAATATAAAAAGCCAGGCAATCGTTGGTATGCAAGAGCTAAAAATTGGGATAGCAAGAGCAGATGGCAAGAAAGCGTGCCAAATGAGCTCGCGGTGTGTTCTTATTTATATGCCCAGTGCGTTGCAAGTGGGAGGGCCCCGCTTGTCATTAACTGTTGCTATTCTAGCAAAGGGAAGGTGTTTTTCAGACCTTCGGCTTAAGGCCTTCGTCCATATCGCAATCTGAATTTAACATTCTAACAAATTAATATTGCGAGGGGCTACTGTTGGGGGCCTTCGACTTCCGAAGGTCCTCAAAAACATGATTTAACAATGTTTCTGGAGTATGATACATGAACAGGTACCTTCGGACTTAGGTCATAACCACAATATGAAGAAGCACAAAGAATACGAAGGATGGCGCAGAGCCGAAGCTATGCGCAGAGGAGCTTCGGCGTGATAACAGAAAAGGAAACCGACTTAAAGGGGAAAAGGCTATTTAGACCCCGATGGATTACTATAGAGTTATTAGCAAATGTAAAGGGCATGGGTGTAATTTTACATGGGCTGCGTCCCGTGCCTATAAATAGATGAACAGTGCTCCCGTACTGTTCACTCTGACTTGGCATTTTGCTTTTGCGTCACGCTTGTACTTTTGCCTTCTTTCAAGCCGAAGGTACATTTGTAATTTGTTATCATTTCTATTTTTCCATAATAATAAAATAGAAATGAGTTAATGATAATATCTGAGTGTTTATGTTATTCATACTTTGCATAAATCCTTCTTCATTATTTGTTGTACTGATGAAGGTATGTCCTTCATAACCTTCGTCCAAGTTTCATTATATCCCGAGGGAGGTAATGCTTCGAAGGACGAAGGACTTTAACGTTTAACAATTTCTGTGTTGCCTTGTTCTTAATTCATAGCATTTAAGGACAAGTCCCCAACACCTGCATACTGGCACAGGTCATTGAAGGGCATACTGCAACACCGTGCGGGTTCCCTGAGTTAAAGCCAAGAACTCGTTGAGCTTGCGGTCCAGAATCCCTGCAGGAATATGGTGTCCCCTGAAAGCAGTCTTGAATTCCTCCCATGTCACCTCGTGATCAACAGGTAACATGGCGCGGAAATGGTCCCACCATGTCCTAGCAGGTCCACGAAGCTGCTGCGCGGCGAAACGGGTCTTTGTGTCATCAGGGCAAGCTCCCGTGAGGAGTGGGAACTTTGACTCCATAACCCTTAGCCACACATCGGCGTCTAGCGGATCCTCTGCCTTGGTGAACAAGGGCAGTTGCGTGCTCGGGAACTCTTGATAGGTTGCTGCGGCTGGAGGACGCTGCGGCTGGCCTCCACCATACTGCTGAGGGTGGGGCTGGCGCTGCAATAGCTACCGCAGAATCTCATTCTGCTGAGCCATCAGCTCCTGCACCGTGGGAGCTAGAGGGGGTGGCGGGGGAACATGCTCGTTCTGCCCACGACGCTGCCTAGTTGTCATCTGAAAACAGAAATTTCCACCGTTGTTATCTCGACTCATGGTTCCAACAAAATCCTTTATATTATGAGAAGAAAAGATCATAACATAGTACTGAAACCAAACGAGAATAACATGCTGCATTCGTTTCATTACTCATAAAAGTTTTCCTGGGTTACAACCTTTTAGGGGAATTACCCATAAGCCTAGTCCCAAAATCTGATGCCAAACTAAGCTTGCGTGGGTTCCTATCCTCCTAATATGTCAAACTATCCCGTCAACCCTGAGTGGTAGAAACAACGCTGGATGCAGGTGAACGGGGCATTCCAGAGGGAGTCGCATTGGGACCAGGGGCTGGCTCCAGTTCCTCGGGAGCCTCTTCTCCCTCACTTCCTGCCTTGTTTGCCTCCATATCCTGATGGTGCATCTCTAGGTGGTCGTTGGCTTCCTCAAGCTCCTCCTGCACATCATGGAGCTAGATCTCCAGGATATCGATAGTGTTATCCTGGATTTCCACCTGCTGATCTAAGGTCATGATGCGCTGGCTTAACTGTTCCACCTGTAGGTCCTTTTCCACCAATTTTGAAGACAAGTCGACCATGAAGTCCTCTTGACTATCGAGGGTGAGCTTAGTGGTCTGAGCAAGGTTGGTGAGGTGTGCCATGGCGTCGCTTTGCAGGGCTTGTAGGCGGTACGATGTGCTCGTACACTGAACGGTGATCCTCCCAACATGGTTGGGATGCATAGCTCACACGTCCTTTACGTGGCTCACTCTGTTGCACCACATGGGGTCATCCCTCTTCTCAGCGGGGAAGAGTCCTAGTGGATGCATCACCATCTCCAGGGGATGATATCCGCAGAAGGTGGTTAGGGTCTTAAGTGCTGCAGCCTCGGTGGTGTCTTCTGCCCTGAACCCGATAGTCTCAGAATCAAGGGAACGCCAACCCAGCTACAGAGGGTGAGCCTCCAGAGTCAGCCAGACCCGACAACATGGCACCCGATGCTCCTCGTACTACTGCACCGTGTATAGAGGTGGTGTAGGGTAACCGGCGGAGCTGAGCACCTCCCACAAGATGGAGGGAAAACCCTCGTGGGAAAGGTAGTCGAAACTAAAACGAGTGTCTCCTCCTTTGATGGGGGTGGGTGAAGTCATCTGTGAAAAGGGTTAGATGTAAGTGCTATGGCAGTGGAAAGGAAAACACATGTGCTCGGGTTGTTAAAGGGGGTGGATTAGATTAGATTCTACTCCTTATGTTACTCATTATTAACCCTATTTGCTACATTAACACTTAGATGTATTTTTCCTTAGCTTCCAATTTCTTCATATTTTATGATGCATGCATGTTGGAAGGAACGTTTCCTCACAAATCGGAGGGGTGCTTCTAGGGCATCCCGGCTATTCCAAGAATGGCCTATATGGCCTACTTATATAGCCACCTATTTTTCCCGCTATTCCTAAGGCCTTTCGTCCTAGGTCTAGCATTCTAGTCCTGACGATTCCAACACAGATTTATTTTTGAAAAGATGGTATCCATGACTTATTGATTTCTCTATGGTGGTATTCATTCTGATAACAGCTGTGGCAGAACCGCCCGAATTATTCTAGCTTAAGTGCCCCAGTCACGCCTTAGAGGCAGCAACACACTTAAATCGGAGTAACCCGTCAGTCCCTCAGATCTAGTCTGATAAAGCCACTTACCAAGGATGGAATACCACAAGCTCACGTGAAGGTGAGGCACAGAGAAAATACAAAAAACATGAAACCACAAATTAAGGTACTAGAGTTATTACATAAATTGGAGTTTCAATAAAAGGGGAACAAGTTTGTAATTAAAATGCAGCGGATAATCGATACGATGATAAGGAGGACTAGGGCAAGGCCCAGCCCACTACTCCTCCTTGTCTTCTCCTACCGAGGCAGCATCCCACTCAACCGTCCAACCCGGTGCTAGGGTGGAAGGCCAAGTCACACCGTCAACCATATCCTGTAGCGTACCTAAAAAATAATGCCACAAGCAAGGCTGAGTATACTAATACTCAGCTAGACTTACGCGATGTGAGAAGTCTACTCCTCTACTTCTAGACCATGCAACTGTTTGGCTGTGAGGTTTGGTTTGCCAAAAGCACTAGCTGAATCTAAAAACAGTTTTAGCTTTTCCAGTTCTATCATATTTAATTAAGCTAGGTTTACTCCTTTCTAAGCATACATAGTAACAATCATTTAGTGCAAACAATATGTTATCTCACGTAAACCTCGTTTCACTTGTTACTCGATGCAGTACAAGGGGTCAAGCAGTCTCATTAGCTGCAAGAAGCAGACGATTCGAATCGAGTTTTTAACCTTGCAAGATAAACCTAAACACATGACATGTAGGGGCACTCTGTCCCCACACATATCAACTGTCCCCATCGATCCCCTGTTCGTGGCCAGGGCTCACTGCCTTGGCATACAATGCTCCACTAACCCCGGCTGCCGCCGTGCAGTGACCACACTTGTATCCACCATATCTAGCATGGGAGACCCAGTCTTAGGACAAGTGAGGAGTAAAGTCTGCGCCCGGCTTCACTCAGGTACTAGGCTTACTGGTTACCATATTTCCCGACATGTGTTTAGTACTTTCAAATGCTTGACTCAGGTATCCGCACATTAATCCTTAATTCCATTTCCGTCTCATAGACAAGGCATCCACCCTAGATCCAAGTCCATAGACCATCATAGATCCCGTTATCAAGATGAATACAATCAATGCCTGAGCTCGTGTGAGTGCTAGAAAAATCACTCGACTTCTACCGAGATCCTGATTAGCAAAGCAGCTACTCGACCTTGCACACTAGTATTCATCTCAAAAAGGAATCCTGAGTTCATGCAACTAAGGGTTTCAAACAACTCCTACACTTAAGTGCACATTACAAACCTACAAGCATTAAGTGTAGTAAAGTAGCATATATAAACGGTTATGCATAAAACCGGGGCTTGCCTTCAAAAGCTGAGGCTGCGGGGAGATCCTCGGTGGCAGGCTCGGGAGTTGGCTCCTGGGCTTCCTCTTGGACAGCTCCTTGCTCGGGAATGAGCACGTACTCTCTG
Source organism: Zea mays (assembly GCF_902167145.1). Taxonomy (NCBI): domain Eukaryota; kingdom Viridiplantae; phylum Streptophyta; class Magnoliopsida; order Poales; family Poaceae; genus Zea; species Zea mays. The sequence goes on along the minus strand of NC_050104.1, from coordinate 39,224,701 downwards.
TCAGCAAGGTTGCAATCTAATGAATGCAATGAGTGAGATACATGTATGCCATGTATGCAATTTAGTAGTAATAAAAATGATTAAGTCGATAAGGTAAAGTTTATTCTTACTACTGGGAGTTCTAGTTGTCGGTGTTTTGGGTTCGACCGCGCACCTGGGGTTGCCCCTCGAGGTGCTTTTTGGAGTAGGACGGTGTTATTGACTATAGCTCGATGGTTCGTACTAGATGCACGAGACACAGTAGACAATTTTATACAGGTTCAGGCCGCTTAGAGAGGCGTAACACCCTACTTCCTGGTGTGGATCTTTTATGTGGTGGGTTACAGGGGAGTTCTCTAGTATGAGGGATGCTAGAGAGCTGAGTAGACGGCTAATGAATGAGTTGTCGTTTGATGGGGTGCCCCCTAGGCCTTATATACTCGACCGTGGGGCGTTACATGCGGATATGATAACAACGTGCACCTAAGTAATAGTGAACCGACTGAACTTATCTTCCTATAATCCTGCTGACTTAACGTCATTGAGTTCCAACGTCTGAGGGCGCTGCGCGGGAGAATCGGATCACTGCTGTGGATAACGTTTGAATCCATTGGACCGCCTGGGCTTGAGCTGATCCAATCTTGCGTCGATCCACTCTTCCAGAGATTCCTCCCCTAGCCCATGGAGGGGTGGCCTTGCGGAATAATGGGCCTGGAGTCTTTCGCGAGGCCTTCCAACCTTCTAGTGTACCCGGGGGATATCTGTCCCCCACAAGCCCCCAATCTTTGAGTTAATTTTGAAATAATCGGCCCAAAGATTCTAGGTCCAGCTTGCAGTTTTTGATTTTGGTAAGGAATGCTCTGAAAATGGGCCTATCGAGTTGTTGCTTCTGAACTCAAAGTAACTCGGTAAAAACGATCTTCTGTTATCCTCTCCTGTCATTATTCATCGGTCCTCACTTTATTCTTTAGAAATTGGTGCTCTGTCTTTGGCTTATGCTTTGGAGATCAGCATTCTGTTCTCTGGAGTTCAGGATTCATTGGGTGTAGTCCCCGAGCTTTGAGTGGATTACTGAAAATAATCCACTCAAAGGTCTTCATCTCATGCTTTGTTAGAAATCACTGTTTTAACTTCATCTCATGCTTTAGAAATCAGCATTGTTTTATCTTCATCTCATGCTTTGGAAATCAGCATTTTATTGTTAGTTCATGCTTTAGAGATCAACATTATGTCTTTTGGGGTTAATGATTCATTGGGTGCACCGGAGGTGCACCCAATGGGTGTAGCCCCCGAGCTTTGAGTTGATTACTGAAAATAATCCACTCAAAGGTCTTCATCTCATGCTTTTTAGAAATCATCCTTTTATCTTCGTCGAATGCCTTAGATCATTATATCATCAGCTTTATGCTTTAGAGATCACCATACGGTTTTGCCTTTGAGATCAACAACACGGTCTACCTGTGTCCTGTTAGGTTGAAATTTATTTGATCTACGACAGATTGGACGTCCGGTAGATGGCTCTTGGCTAGTCTTCATTTCGCTTCGTGCTTCAATGCTTCTGTTGATTAGACTTGTACTTCAGCAGCTATTTTTGGCTTTCCTCCAATCTCTATCGATATCTTCCTTCTGTCTTGATACATTCATTGCATATACTATATGGATGTGACTGCTTGGGAAAATCTATTGAAAATTCCTGGACGTCCCCCCCAATGGGTGTAGCCAAGGGACGGCTTGGTGCACTGAGCGTTTAGCAAACTGCCCCTGAGTAGTAACTTGATGTGACCGCGGGGTGTAATTATATCGTCCAAGGAGTTGACTTCAGTCCCAATGGGTGTCGTGTTACGTGAAACGGCGTCTGCCGCCTGACTTGTTTCCAGACGATTTGAACTGCTTATTGAATATTTGCGACTGTTGAGTGACCATGGTAGGAGATGAGCGGTTGCCTTCCACCTCTATAAATAGAGCGCTTGCTTCAATGGTGTCTTCACACATCTCTCGGCCGTTTGTTGCTTATTCTCCTCTTTTCTCTTCTCTTCTACTCAACCATGGGTAAGAGCAAGAAGGGCAGAAGTTCGTCGCACCACTCCGGCGACAAGCGGAAGCGCGAGCCGAGTCCCCCCTCCGAGGACTTCAGTGACTCCGAGTACTCGGAGGAGGAGTTCTCCTTTGAGTTCGAGGGTTTGCCACCCTACGCCTCTCCCCAGCTCGGATGATTCCCAGGGGATCACTACCGAGGTGTGGACGTACATTCGGGCCATCGAGCGCTCCGGGCTCAAGGGCTCGGATGAGTCAGAGATCTCCTCGAACGAGGAGGACTCCTCTGACTCATCTGAGGAGGGAAGCGGTGGTGACGGCGACGACGATGGTGACGGCGGCGACAAGGGCGACGACGGTACCGGCAAGGACGACGGTGGCAGTGGCAAGGCCAGTGGCAAAGCGCCACTGGGTTAAATATTAGTATAGATAAGTAGTAGTAGAAGTAGTATTAGTAATAGTGAAATAATATAGTAGTAGTTAGTAGTATAGAGTAGTGTAAGTAGTGTGGTGACGTAGTAGTGTAATGTAGCGAAAAAGGGAGGGAAGGCCAGCTCATAATGAGTTGGTCTTTGAGTTTGTGGAAGAACTTCCCTTATCAATATATTGAAGAAAATTCTAGCTTGTTCTGAGTCTCTCCTTTTTGCTTTTCCATCGTTCTTTTATAGTCAATCGATAGCTTGTATTCATGCCCAGCGTTGCCATTGTTCTTAGAGATAACACCCGAGTAACAACTGGTAATTGCTGAGTCGTATTTGGTTTTGCTGGCATTTACATGGAGAAAACGGCTGAGTTATGCATTGCTGGTGTTTTTTTAGAAATAACTACCGAGCTGTTCTGGACCATGTCGGTGTTTTAGAAGTAGTAGCCGAGTTATGCTGAGCCATGTCGGCGCTTTAGAGGTAGCCTCCGAGTTATGCTGGGCCACGTCGGCGCTTTAGAAGTAGCTACCGAGTTATGCTGGACCACGTCGGCGCTTTAGAGGTAGCTGCCGAGTTATGCTGGGCCACATCGGCGCTGTAGAGGTAGCTGCCGAGTTATGTCAGGACGTCTTGCTTTTTCCGAGTGATGACTTAGCACTTTTTAGAAACGGTGTCTGACCTGGGAAAACCCCATTTATATCACGTCGCCACTCGCCTCTGTGTTCTGAGCCCTAACTTCACCTTTCTACCTCCAAACATTACTCTGCTTCCCTCTGTTTTCGCTTCCTTTCAATCCGCTGACGAGATTGCGATGGCGCCCAAGCGGAAGAACCAAAATTCTGCTACGGTGGTCATTCCTCCCATCGACCCCAACAGCCAGTTGCCTTTCACAGGTAACCATATGTCTATTGTCTCGGAATCGGATCTCCTCCACCTTGTCGATGTTGGAATTCTTCCTCCGAAAGAGCTTTGTTCTTGGCGGATTTGCCGTGGGGTTACTGTCCTAACAGAGGATACCCACGAGTCTGTTGTTTATGTTCCTTTTCTTATCCGCGGCCTTGCTCTTCCCATTTCTCCCTTCTTCCACATTCTCCTTGACTTTTATAATCTGAACCTAACTCATCTGAATCCCAATTCCATTTTGCAAATCTCTATCTTTGTTCATCTGTGCAAGGCCTACCTCGGAATTCTTCCCCACTTTGGTTTATGGAAGTATCTGTATCACTGTCGACCTGGGATGGCTGGAGGTCAGCACCAACTCGTGGGTGGTGCGAGTCTGGAGATGCGGCGCGAAAGGAAAACGGAATATCTAGATATTCCGCTTAAGGACAACATTAAGGGGTGGCGTCTTGAGTGGTTTATTGTGGAAAACCACGACAAGTCCCTCCCCCCTCGGTCAGGAAGACAGGCAGATGTGCGCACTTCAAGTTGGATTGAGTCTCCTACTGCCTTGGAAGTAACAGAGGCTAAGGTTCTGCTTGCTGAAGTCTGTCTGCTGAAGGAAAGAGATCTGACCTCCGAAGTTGTGGTTACTGATTTTGTTTTTAAGAACATCCAGCCCCTGAAAGACAGAGCATACCCGGCTTACTTGTACAGTGGTGTTACCGACTCCACTCGGGTTACTAATAGGAGAATTCCTGTTAAGGATTTGGTGAGCCGGCTAGACATGATCTTGAGAGGCAAAGTATCAAATGTTGGTGCTCCTGTTGCCTACTCTGCTTGGAATCTGCCACCTCCTAAGTCCATTTTCAATTTCGTGTCTAATCCTCCTGCTGGTGATAGTGGTCTGGGTCTTAGAGTACGACCCTCTCTCGAAGATATTGAGGCCTTGGTTGCTTCTCTTTGTGATCTTCCCAATGATGAGAGGCGAGTTCATTTTGAGATGCCAGCGAGTCCAGATGATGCAGAGATGAATGTTGTGCTCGATATGTTGGCTGGAGAATCTTCTGACTCGGCCCCTGTAATACCCAGATTTGTAACTCATATGAGAATAGAATATTCCCTCTATATATATATGTGTGTACCATCTCTAGTTACTATTGCATGAGAATAAACAGTATAAAAGGGGATTAAATAATTGATAACGCCTAAATAAATCATGCATCATGCTGAGTTTTTACTTGATTGTGCATTTATGGCTAATAAAATAAAGGAATCATTGATATGTTAATAGCCACATGGAATCCAAACTCTATTTTGGAAAACAAAACTCCAAAGAAATATGGAGGGGGAGGAAAAGAATTACTAAAAAGGAAAATATATACAAAATAAATATTATAAATAAAAGCAAGACTAGTATGTTCAAATTATACTTTAAATATGAGGAGAATTTACCAAAGAATTTGAGTTTGAAATTTGGACTCAAATGAAAAGGGAAAATATAAATAAAGAAAAGGGAAAGGAAAATAAAAAGAGAGAAATGGCGTATTGGGCCCCTTCCACGTATTCGGCCCATCAACGCATTTGACCCATGCGGCCCAACCACCCTCCTCCCGCTACGCGCCGACAGGTGGGGGCCAACGCACCAGCGCCCGTGCCTTCCTGTTTGGCTTACAAGTGGCCCGGGGTGCAAGACACGCCTCACCCTGGCACTCACCCTCCCCGTCTCTGTCTGGTGGGCCACCCCATGTCAGCTTCGTCCCTAACAGATCATCCGTACCGCCTGGGATCGCCAGCTCGTGGGCGCGGCAACCTCGGTAACGGCTTTGCCCGGGTCAAGGCTGAACACCAGAGGCCAGCTGGACTACTGCACCCACTAAAGATACCTGAGTGGAAGTGGGAAGAGATTGGTATGGATTTCATTACTGGATTGCCTCGCACCTAGAAAGGATATGATGCTATATGGGTTATTGTGGATAGACTGACCAAAGTAGCTCATTTCATTCCGGTCAAGACTACTTATAAGGGATCTTAATTGGCAGAGTTATATATGGCTCAGATTGTGTCTCAACACGGTGTACCAAAGAAGATCGTTTCAGATAGAGGATCACAGTTTACCTCCAGATTTTGGAAAAGTTTTCATGAGAATATGGATACGAAGTTGAATTTTAGTTCATCCTACCATCATCAGACTGATGGACAAACTGAAAGGACTAATCAAGTATTGGAGGACATGTTGAGAGCTTGTGCCCTTCAGCATGGTAATAGTTGGGACAAGAGTCTACCTTATGTTGAGTTCTCATATACTAGTTAACAGGCCAGTCCGAAGATGTCACCATTCAAGGCTCTATATGGCAGGAAGTGCAGGACTCCTCTACATTGGGACCAGACTGGAGGAAGACAGTTCTTTGGACCTAAACTTATTCAATAGGCAGAAGAACAAGTCCATATAATTCGGGAGAATTTGAGGGTAGCTCAAACCAGACAAAAGAGCTATGCTGATAATAGAAGGAGACCACTGGAATTTGAGGAAGGAGATCATGTTTATCTCAAGGTGTCACCACTTCGTGGAATGAGGAGATTCAAGGTTAAGGGCCCATTGTCCCCTCGCTTTATTGGACCATTCAGAGTTTTTAGGCAAGTTGGAGAGATGGCCTATCAACTCGAGCTACCTGATAATCTATCTGATGTGCATAATGTATTCCATGTGTCTCGACTTAAGAAGTGTCTCCGTGTCCCTAAGGAACAGTTACCAATGGAAGAGCTAAGTGTTCAGGGTGATTTGACTTACATGGAGTATCCGGTCAAGATTCTTGATACATTGACTCGAGTTACGAGAAATAAGGTGATAAAGATGTGCAAAGTGCAATGGAGTCACCATGGAGAAGATGAAGCAACTTGGGAGAGAGAAGAAGAGCTCTGCATAGATTTTCCCCATCTTTTCCCTCGTTCTTCCTAAATCTCGAGGACGAGATTCTTGTTAAGGGGGGTAAGATTTGTAATACCCAGATTTGTAACTCATATGAAAATAGAATATTCCCTCTATCTATATGTGTGTACCATCTCTAGTTACTATCGCATGTGAATAAACACTATAAAAAGGGGATTAAATAATCGATAACGCATAAATAAATCATGCATCATGCTGAGTTTTTACTTGATTGTGCATTTATGGCTAATAAAATAAAGGAATCATTGATATGTTAATAGCCACATGGAATCCAAATTCTATTTTGGAAAACAAAACTCCAAAGAAATATGGAGGGGGAGGAAAAGAATTACTAAAAAGGAAAATATATACAAAATAAATATTATAAATAAAAGCAAGACTAGTATGTTCAAATTATACTTTAAATATGAGGAGAATTTACCAAAGAATTTGAGTTTGAAATTTGGACTTAAATGAAAAGGGAAAATATAAATAAAGCAAAGGGAAAGGAAAATAAAAAGAGAGAAATGGCGTATTGGGCCCCTTCCACGTATTCGGCCCATCAACGCATTTGACCCGCGCGGCCCAACCACCCTCCTCCCGCTACGTGCCGACAGGTGGGGGCCAACGCACCAGCGCCCGTGCCTTCCTGTTTGGCTTACAAGTGGGCCCAAGGTGCAAGACACGCCTCACCCTGGCACTCACCCTCGTCGTCTCTGTCTGGTGGGCCACCCCATGTCAGCTTCGTCCCTAACGGATCGTTCGCACCGCCCGAGATCGCCAGCTCGTGGGCGCGGCAACCTCGGTAACGGCTTTGCCCGGGTCTGTGGCCACGCCCGGAGTATAAGAGCTACGCGCCGCACTTCCCTGCCCTATCCCATCATCCTAGTTCACCCTGTACAAAACGTGGAGAGCGCTGCCATTGACGCCGAGGACGACCGGCGCCGCAATCGTGCCTCCCTCTATGTTCCTTGACGGTAATTCCCTCCCCTCGCTTGCGGAACCTTCTTTGATCAATAGGAGTTCATACCGCGCTGTATTCGAACCGTAGAACCTGAGTAATTGCTTGTCGGCGTGATTGTCTCCGCCGTGCACTCGACTGTGTCGTGAGCCGGGGGGTTTGCGCTGTGTCGCGGTTGGAATCGAGGGCCGACATAGGTTCGGGCTGTCGTGAATCTCACGAGGGTCGAGTGAATTTGAGATTGGGGCTAGGGTCGGCCGGAATTCGTGTGCTCCGGTGAGCCACCGCCGTGCGCCGTGGCCGGATTTCACAGGGTTGAGTGGTCTAGTTGGGCGAAGTCACCGTGAGCGTTGATCGGGTAATCGATGGCCGTGATTGAACCGGGCATAACGATTTGGGCGGAGTGAACCGGTTCCGTTCAGATCCGATCGGATGGATCAGATGAATCCGGGTAAAGATATGATCTGCACCGTAGATTCAACATCCAGTGGTTCTCGTCGCGTAACGATTCACTTGTTACCTAGATCTAATCTGGGCCAACCGTCTCTAATCCAATGGCCCAGATTAAAAGATACCCTTTCGGCTAGCGTTAATGCAAAAGAGACCCTGTATTTTAGGTGATTCAACCCGTGGTCTAGTCCAGTGTCCGCCTGAGTCTGGGACCCTTTTTCACAAGAGCCCCTGCACTTCTCTGTAAATGAGGCCTGGTCCAGAGTAATATAAAACCAGGGAAATTAAATTATAAATGGATTTTTAATGTATAATTAAGTGCTAGAAACTTGTTTATTACATAGAAAATTCATATGAACTCCAAATCAATCCATTCCAGTTTCTAAAATTTTGTAATATTATTCTCCATCACATAGAGGCTCTGTTTTGTCATGAAAATAGTAAGAAAATTTAATCTCTCACTTAATCCTATTTTAAGCACATAAAACCTTTGGAAATTTATAATTTAAAATCTATAACTCCAAAAATTATGATTCCTGTTCCTAGGATTTTATTTTAATGTGTAGATTATTATCATGTATTTTGTTTACATGTTTGGTGTGATGTTAATTTTCTCTATATACTATGCTTGTTTGTATTGTGGCGAGTAGAAGAGCCTGTGACTGAGGATCCTGGTGACCAGCAGATAGAAATAGCTGAGCAGGAGCTCAGTGAAGGCAAGTTGTGCCCTTGATCACTTCTGTTTACCCAATAATATTATTTTTTATCACTATTCAATGCATAGGTTTAATTTTGATGGACCCAATTGGTCACCTAGATTGTTTATCCCTTTTTACCTTGTTATCCCTGAATTACTTGGGTAGTTATGCTATTGCTTTACATGGTTTTGGGATAATCTTTTATTATATCCATGTAACAATTCTTTTGTTATTCTATTTATGTTCATGTCAAGATCATTAATGTTAATTGGAACATGGAGCTTAACTTGAGAAACACGTGCCACCACAAGGGTTTAATGGGACGCCCTTGGCCAACTAACTAGGAAAGCTAGTGGAAGACTACCTTACCCGAAAGGGGCAAGGGTAGCAGGGGATTGCATGCAAGGAGGTTCTCGGGTTGATTTTGCTGCGATGGCGGACAGACAGGGGATTCTTGCAAGTGCTGTTCCCATAAACTGTAGCGGGTTTTCGGAAGCTAGTGGAACTTTGTAAAGGCCTCGTAGTGGATCCCTAGCCATTCACCTCGGTAGTGTCTAAGGGTCTAGCTAACCCTGGCGACATGGGATACACAACTTGTGGGTATAGGGTACCACCTCTGTAGAGTGTAAAACTGGTATACTAGCCGTGCTCGCGGTCATGAGCAGCCCAGGACTCTCTGATGATTAATTTATGGAACTTAAATTCAATTTTGTCATTTGCATTTGCATGGGATTATTATTAATTTTGTTCTTTTACTTTATTTAAGGTTTGGTATTTACTTATGTCGGAGAGGGAATTCTCCGGCCGGGTGGCGGAGTGCACCCGCCCTAAATCATAAGATGAGGAAGGGGCTTAAGTGTTTTGCCTGTCCTACTAAGCGAACATCAAGCACATGAACACGCGAGAGTTTAGAGTGGTTCGGGCCACCGGAGCGTAACACCCTACTCCAATGTGTGTTAGATTGTTGTGGAAACTTGAGGGTCTAACCCTCCAGATTGAGCTTGTGTTGTAGCGTTGCATGCCTCCCCTTTTATAGCGAAGGGGGGGGGGGCATGTACAAAAGACTCTAAACCTCGACATGTGGGCCCAGAGACATAACGGATGGAATACCCGGAGCAGCTAATGTAGGTCACTTTGTGCTATCTCCCTGTGCCTCGACCTCCACCGCTTGAGTTGGATTGGCGTGCAGCAGAAGGTTCCTCGGTATCGTACAAGTCATGATGGCCGTTGCGCGCATGCAGCGGTGTGAGCGTACTGCCCGCTGTATGATTGGACAGGCACACCGCCTGTAAGGTGGTCTGGTCGTCGCCTGCCATCAGATTGGATGGGGCACATTAAATGCTGAGTCAGCACATCGTTTGTCTGCAGGGCGGATAGGCGGCACGCGATCTCCGCAATAAATGCAGAGATCGCGTGGCCCAGAGGCCTTACGTCAGAGTCTGCCCGCTAGCTTACGTCACAGGCCGTAGGCCACGCGGTAGCACCGGGTCCCCGCCAGAGCGGGGAGCGGAGGCGCGCCTGACAAGACCCTGGCAAGTGTCTGTGTCGGACCCCTGTACGTCCTTGACTTAGGCCAGGGTATTCTTTGTCCCGAGATCTTGTCTTGGATGGTCCGGACCTCACTTAGAGGGGTCCGGGTCCCATTCAGGGGAACACAGAGGTCCCGGGTCATAAGTGCTGGGATCCGGCACTTTCTCACGGGGGTCCGGATCCACTGATGATATCACGGTATACGTTACCTTCTCTGGTCACCTGGTGGCCCCGAAGTCGCCCACGTGGTGGTGTAAGGTGCTATTTACCGTGCCTTCTTACTATTAGTAAGGGGTACTCCTGTTCCAGGGTACCGACAGTGGCCCTCGGGCCCGCCTCAGGGGAGGTTACAAGCCTGTAGGTGGGGCCAAAGCCTGGTTGATGTGCCTTTTTCAGGCACTTGCTGACATAGCCGCCGCCAACCTGCCTTCAGTCATGCCGCCTGCCACGTCTGTCCCCGCAGCTGACAGGTACGTGGCCCCCTCTCCCGGTGATTTCGTCGGGCCGCGCGTAGGCGTCTTATTGACGCCGCCTAAGTTAAAAATATCCTTCAACGACCTCTAGGCGACGTGCGGTCGTGCATGACGGTTTTCTTCCGGGGGGATGGTCTATCTTCTACGCACTCAGAGGCCGGTTTTCCAGGTGCGTGACATGTGGACCTGGGCCCCCATGTCGGGGACCGGGTCACTGTGAGCACTAGGTGCACGTTGGATGGGGTTGGGATGCGAGCGGGAGAGCCTTCTTTGAGAAAAGGGGACTCATTCCGTGGCCAGCAGTTGCGCATTCGCACTTTCTTCAACTGCTGCATCATTTCTCCTCTGAGTCCTCTGCGCCTCTGTTGCACTCGCATTTCTCTACTTTTCGCCACTGTAGCAGCCATGGTTTCTCTAGTTCATCCTGAGCGTTACCAGACCGATAGGAGGCTCGACACGGTGTGTCACCTGCTCGGATGGAGTGCACCGTCGCACGCCGGAAGGATCCGGGCCGGCACTTCCCCCCTTGGCGATCTCGCCGCCGGGGAGTTTGTGCTCTTTGTCTCCTACCTCTCATGTGGGTTGGCATTGCCGATCTCCTCCTTATTTATGTTACTGTTGGAGGAGCTCGGTCTCCAACTCCAGCACCTCACACCCCACTCCATCCTTCAGGCGGCCATCTTTGCTCACCTATGCGAGATGTTTGTGGGGGTGGCTCCGTGCACCTCTCTCTTTCGCCACTTTTTCGTGCTGGTGAAGTCCGGGAAGGCCAAGGACCATCTCGATGCGTATTACTTCCAAACAAGGGCAGATTCGGCCGGCGCCTATATCCCCTCCCTTAGCGGCGCGAGGTGGGAAAACTGGCGGGCCAAATGGGTGATCGCCAATACCGAGGCCAGCGATCGTCTCGCACTTCCGAGTGGCGGGCCGAGGCTCGACAGGAGGCAATGGAGAGCTAAGCCGCCATTGGGGCTAGAGTTCGAGCCCGTGTTGGGCAGGATTGAGTCCCTGTCGACCGGTGGTCTGACGTCGATGCACGTGGTCGGCGACTTCTTGTAGCGCCGGATTGCGCCGCTGCAGGCGAGGGCACGCCTGAGCTGCTGGTTCACTGGCTCGAACGACCTTAATCGGGTCCATCGTGGGCTAGGCACCGACCTGTCCTGGGAGGAGCTAGAGCTTCTGGTGAAGGGGATCACTGGTGAGTCCTTCATTGCTGAGTCCTTGATTCCTCCCGAGGGCATTTCTCCGCTTTGCGATGACCAAGGGTTGAGGACAGCGATCCTGGATTCGCTGCCGACTCTTGACGAGAGCGGCATAGCGGTTCGCCAGACCGGTGTCCGAGACCCCCATCGTGGGATTCAGATCCCCGGTGTACCGGCTGGAGGTTCCCGGCCCACCGATGCCGGCTCCAGAGCTCCCCCCGCGACTCTCAGCCCCTCGGGGAAGGGCAAGGGAGCTACGAGCAGTTCTTCCGCCCCAGGTGGTTCTGGGAGGTCGGAGGGAGAGAGGCGGCACCGACTGCGTTGTGCTGACGGGTCTTTCGTCGCGGATCCGCCCCTTGATTTGGGCCTCCCTCAGAAGCGCCAGAGGACAGCTGGCGGGGTCGGGGAGGCCGGCTCCCTGGCCCAGGGCTTGTTGAGGCGCGTCAGTCCTCCACCAGCACCACCATCAGCTCCGCCGCTCCCGCCGCCATCATCATCTGGCTTGCCACCGCCATAGGGGCAGCATCATCAACAACAACAACAGCAGCAGGGGCAGCGGACGTCTCGCTTCCAAGGTCGTTGGATAGTCCAGGGCCACAAGTAAGTGTAGCACTTTTCATTTTTCTCATTGGTCTAGTTACCATGTTGACGGGTATTAACCCGTCCTTTGCTCATCAGGGCCTCTTCTCCCTCTGTCTTGAAAGGGAAATGTGCCCTTGGGCCATTTCTAAGTATTTTGGTGATTGAGTGCCAACACAAGTGCTTAAATGTAAATCTATGCCCATGAATGGACAAAGAGCAAATCAAGAGCAAAGGTATGTTTCTAAGTCTTAGTACATTGGTTTTGTGTACTAATATACTTGTCTAAGTATGAGAAACAGAAAGAAGAAGAAAAGAGAAGAGTTGGCTGTGTACAGCCAAAAGGCTGTTTCGGTCTGGGGCACCGGACTGTCCGGTGGTGCACCGGACAGTGTCCGGTGCGCCAGGCTGGCTCGAGCGAAGTGGCCGCTCTCGGGAATTCGACGACGGCGTACGGCTAAAATTCACCGGACTGTCCGGTGTGCACCGGACTGTCCGGTGAGCCAACGGTCGGCCGGGCCAACGGTCGGCCGCGGAATCTGCGCACGACACGTGGCCGGGCCAACGGTCGGAAGGGGGCACCGGACTGTCCGGTGTGCACCGGACATGTCTGGTGCGCCAACGGCTCCCAGATCTGCAACGGTCGACTGCGCTGTTTAAGGAAGGAAATCGGGCACCGGACAGTGTCCGGTGTGCACCGGACTGTCCGGTGCGCCCGACGACAGAAGGCAAGGATGGCCTTCCAGATTTGTTCTCAACGGCTCCTAGCTGCCTTGGGGCTATAAAAGGGACCCCTAGGCACATGGAGGAGTACACCAAGCATTCCTACAACATTCCTAAGCACCAAGACATCGATCTCGCGCATTCGTTTCATTGTGATAGCATATAGAGCTCTTGTGGAGTAGTGAACTCTTTGAGTTGTGTTGCGAGCTCTTGTTGCGACTTGTGTGCGTGTTGTTGCTCTGATCTTTTGAAGTCTTGTGTGCGTTGCTCATTCCCCCTTGCTCTGTGTTTCTTTGTGAACTTCAATTGTAAGGGCGAGAGGCTCCAAGTTGTGGAGATTCCTCGCAAACGGGATTGAGAAAAAGCAAGCAAAACACCGTGGTATTCAAGTGGGTCTTTGGACCGCTTGAGAGGGGTTGATTGCAACCCTCGTCCGTTGGGACGCCACAACGTGGAGTAGGCAAGCGTTGGTCTTGGCCGAACCACGGGATAAACCACTGTGTCATCTCTGTGATTGATCTCTTGTGGTATTGTGTTTTGTTGAGACTCCTTTCTAGCCACTTGACAATCATTGTGCTAACACTTAACAAGTTTTTGTGGCTATAAGTTTAAGTTTTCACAGGATCACCTATTCACCCCCCCTCTAGGTGCTCTCAATTGGTATAAGAGCCGTTCTCTTCAAGAAAGGGACTAACCGCCCGAAGAGATGGATCCTAAAGGCAAGGGGATGGTGATCAACGACAAGGAAAAGGAGTCCTTCGTCAACGAGCCCAATGATGACAAGCTCACCGACTCAGGCTCGGGCCACAAAAGAAAAGACGGGAGAAAGAAGAAGGCAAGGCGCATCAAGGAAATTGTCTACTACGACAGCGACGAATCTTCCTCCTCCCAAAAGGACGACGACGACTACGATAAACGAAAGACGGTTAACTCAAACTTTTCTTTCGATTATTCGCGCATCCCGCATAGTTCAAATGCTCAATTGCTTCCCATTCCACTTGGCAAGTCCCCTCACTTTGATGGAGAGGATTACGGATTTTGGAGCCACAAAATGCGTACTCACCTGTTTTCTCTCCATCCAAGCATTTGGGAGATTGTGGAAAGTGGAATGAAATTTGATAGCTCGGATAGCCCTATGTTTATTAATGAACAGATTCATAGAAATGCACAAGCTACTACTGTATTGCTAGCCTCTTTGTGCAGGGACGAGTATCACAAGGTGAGCGGCTTGGACAATGCCAAGCAGATCTGGGACACCCTCAAGATCTCTCATGAGGGAAACGACGTCACCTTGCTCACCAAAATGGAGTTGGTGGAAGGCGAACTTGGACGGTTCGCGATGATAAGGGGGGAGGAGCCGACGCAAACATACAACCGGCTCAAGACCCTTATCAACAAAATAAGGAGCTACGGGAGCACGCGATGGACGGACCACGACGTCGTCCGCCTAATGCTAAGGTCATTTACCATTCTTGATCCTCATTTGGTGAACAATATACGTGAAAATCCCAGGTACACCAAGATGTCGCCCGAAGAAGTTCTTGGGAAATTCGTTAGTGGGCGAATGATGATTAAGGAGGCAAGGTACGTGGACGACGCCTTGAATGGTCCGATCAACGAGCCGCAACCCCTTGCTCTCAAAGCAACACGAAGCAAGGAGGCGCTACCTAGCAAGGTGGCACAGTTTGAGGCGGCCGGACTTAATGATGAAGAGATGGCTCTCATCATCAAAAGATTCAAGACGGTGCTTAAAGGTCGCAAGGGATAGCCAAGCAAGACCAAAGCCAAGGGGAAGCGCTCATGCTTCAAATGCGGTAAGCTTGGTCATTTTATTGCTAACTGTCCCGACAATGATAGTGATCAGGATCAAGGGAACAAGAGGGAGAAAAAGAAGAACTATAAGAAGGCAAAGGGTGAGGCTCATCTGGGCAAGGAGTGGGATTCGGACTGCTCTTCATCCGACTCCGACAATGAAGGACTCGCCGCCACCGCCTTCAACAAGTCATCCCTCTTCCCCAACGAGCGTCACACTTGCCTCATGGCAAGGGAGAAGAAAGTAAGCACTCATAATACTAGTACTTATGCTTCTTCAAGTGAGGATGAGTCTAGTGATGATGATGAGATAGATTACTCATGCTTATTCAAGGGATTAGATAGAACCAAGGTAGACAAAATTAATGAATTGATTGATGCCTTGAATGATAGGAATATACTTTTAGAAAAGCAAGAGGATTTGTTGTATGAAGAACATGATAAATTTGTAGAAGCTCAGAAATCTCTTGCTCTAGAAATTAAGAGGAATGAAATGCTCTCTAGTGAATTATCTTCTTGTCATGAAACCATTGCTACTTTAAAGAGTGTTAATGATGACTTAAAAGCTAAACTAGAAGTAGCTAGTAAATCTAATTCTTGTGTAGAACATGTTGAGATTTGCACTATGTGTAAAGATTTCGATGTTGATGCTTGTAGTGATCATTTAGTTTCAATTTCCAAATTAACTGAGGAATTGGCTAGTCTTAATGCCCAACTTAAGACTAGCAAGAATGAATTTGATAAACTAAAATTTGCAAGGGATGCCTACACGATCGGTAGACACCCCTCAATTAAGGATGGACTTGGCTTCAAGAGGGAAGCCAAGAACTTAACAAGCCATAAGGCTCCCATTCCCGCTAAGGAGAAAGGGAAGGCCCCTATGGCTACTAGTGCTAAAAAGAACCATGCCTTTTTGTATCATGATAGGAGACAAACTAGAAATGCTTATAGGAGTTATAATGCTTACGATGATTTTTCTCATGCTATGTTTACTTCTAGTTCTTCATATGTGCATGATAGAAATGTTGGTAGAAGGAATGTTGTTCATAATATGCCTAGAAGAGATGTTGTTAATATTCCTAGGAAAGTTAATGAGCCTTCTACAATATATCATGCTTTGAATGCTTCCTTTGCAATTTGTAGAAAGGATAGAAAGGTAATTGCTAGAAAGTTAGGGGCAAAATGCAAGGGTGATAAAACTTGCATTTGGGTCCCTAAGGAAATTGTGACTAACCTTGTAGGACCCAACAAGAGTTGGGTACCTAAGTCCCAAGCCTAAATTTGCCTTGCAGGTTTATGCATCCGGGGGTTCAAGCTGGATTATTGATAGCGGATGCACAAACCATATGACGGGGGAGAAGAAGATGTTCACCTCCTACGTCAAGAATAAGGATTCCCAAGATTCAATTATATTCGGTGATGGGAATCAAGGCAAGGTAAAAGGGTTAGGTAAAATTGCAATTTCTAATGAGCACTCCATATCTAATGTGTTTTTAGTAGAGTCTCTTGGATATAATTTGCTATCTGTTAGTCAATTATGCAACATGGGGTATAACTGTCTATTTACAAATGTAGATGTGTCTGTC
Source organism: Zea mays (assembly GCF_902167145.1). Lineage (NCBI taxonomy): Eukaryota > Viridiplantae > Streptophyta > Magnoliopsida > Poales > Poaceae > Zea > Zea mays. Next base: position 39,208,444 of record NC_050104.1, on the reverse strand, counting down.
TTTAGAAGAAGTGATGGTTCACTAGCTTTTAAGGGTGTATTAGACGGCAAACTTTATTTAGTTGATTTTGCAAAAGAAGAGGCCGGTCTAGATGCATGCTTAATAGCTAAGACTAGCATGGGCTGGCTGTGGCATCGCCGCTTAGCACATGTGGGGATGAAGAACCTTCACAAGCTTCTAAAGGGAGAACACGTGATAGGTTTGACTAACGTGCAATTCGAAAAAGATAGACCTTGTGCAGCTTGTCAAGCAGGTAAACAAGTGGGAGGAGCGCATCACAGCAAGAATGTGATGACCACTTCAAGACCCCTGGAGCTGCTGCATATGGACCTCTTCGGACCCGTCGCCTATCTGAGCATAGGAGGAAGTAAGTATGGTTTAGTTATTGTTGATGACTTTTCCCGCTTCACTTGGGTGTTCTTTTTGAAGGATAAGTCTGAAACCCAAGGGACCCTCAAGCGCTTCCTCAGGAGAGCTCAAAATGAGTTTGAGCTCAAGGTGAAGAAGATTAGGAGCGACAACGGGTCCGAGTTCAAGAACCTTCAAGTGGAGGAGTTCCTTGAGGAGGAAGGGATCAAGCACAAGTTCTCCGCTCCCTACACACCACAGCAAAATGGTGTGGTAGAGAGGAAGAACAGGACGCTAATCGATATGGCGAGGACGATGCTTGGAGAATTCAAGACCCCCAAGTGTTTCTGGTCGGAAGCCGTGAACACGGCTTGCCACGCCATCAACAGGGTCTACCTTCATCGCCTCCTCAAGAAGACTTCGTATGAGCTACTAACCGGTAACAAACCCAATGTATCTTACTTTCGTGTATTTGGGAGCAAGTGCTACATTCTAGTAAAGAAGGGTAGAAATTCTAAGTTTGCTCCCAAAGCTGTAGAAGGGTTTTTGTTAGGTTATGACTCAAATACAAAGGCGTATAGAGTCTTCAACAAATCATCGGGTTTGGTTGAAGTCTCTAGCGACGTTGTATTTGATGAGACTAATGGCTCTCCAAGAGAGCAAGTTGTTGATCTTGATGATGTAGATGAAGAAGACGTTCCAACGGCCGCTATGCGCACCATGGCGATTGGTGATGTGCGACCACAGGAACAATTGGAGCAAGATCAACCTTCTTCCTCAACAATGGTGCATTCCCCAACTCAAAACGATGAACAGGTTCATCAAGAGGAGTGTGATCAAGGGGGAGCACAAGATGATCATGTGATGGAGGAAGAAGCACAACCGGCACCTCCAACCCAAGTTCGAGCGATGATTCAAAGGGATCATCCCGTCGACCAAATTTTGGGTGACATTAGCAAGGGAGTAACTACTCGATCTCGATTAGTTAATTTTTGTGAGCATTACTCCTTTGTCTCTTCTATTGAGCCTTTCAGGGTAGAGGAGGCCTTGCTAGATCCGGATTGGGTATTGGCCATGCAGGAGGAACTCAACAACTTCAAGCGCAATGAAGTTTGGACACTGGTGCCTCGTCCCAAGCAAAACGTTGTGGGAACCAAGTGGGTATTCCGCAACAAACAGGACGAGCACGGGGTGGTGACGAGGAACAAGGCTCGACTTGTGGCAAAAGGATATGCCCAAGTCGCAGGTTTGGACTTTGAGGAGACGTTTGCTCCTGTGGCTAGGCTAGAATCAATTCGTATCTTGCTAGCATATGCCGCTCACCATTCTTTCAGGTTGTTTCAAATGGATGTGAAGAGCGCTTTCCTCAATGGGCCAATCAAGGAGGAGGTGTACGTGGAGCAACCCCCTGGCTTCGAGGATGAACGGTACCCCGACCACGTGTGTAAGCTCTCTAAGGCGCTCTATGGACTTAAGCAAGCCCCAAGAGCATGGTATGAATGCCTTAGAGACTTTCTAATTGTTAATGCTTTCAAGGTTGGGAAAGCCGATCCAACTCTTTTTACAAAGACATGTGATGGTGATTTGTTTGTGTGCCAAATTTATGTCGATGACATAATATTTGGTTCTACGAACCAAAAGTCTTGTGAAGAGTTTAGCAGGGTGATGACGCAGAAATTCGAGATGTCGATGATGGGCGAGTTGAACTACTTCCTTGGGTTCCAAGTGAAGCAACTCAAGGACGGCACCTTCATCTCCCAAACAAAGTACACGCAAGACTTGCTGAAGCGGTTTGGGATGAAGGACGCCAAGCCCGCAAAGACTCCGATGGGGACCGACGGACACACTGACCTCAACAAAGGAGGTAAGTCCGTTGATCAAAAAGCATACCGGTCAATGATAGGTTCTTTGCTTTATTTATGTGCTAGTAGACCGGATATTATGCTTAGCGTATGCATGTGTGCTAGATTTCAATCCGATCCTAAGGAGTGTCACTTAGTGGCGGTTAAGCGAATTCTTAGATATTTGGTTGCTACGCCTTGCTTCGGGCTCTGGTATCCAAAGGGGTCTACCTTTGACTTAGTTGGATACTCAGATTCCGACTATGCTGGATGTAAGGTCGATAGGAAGAGTACATCGGGGACGTGCCAATTCTTAGGAAGGTCCCTGGTGTCATGGAACTCTAAGAAACAAACTTCCGTTGCCCTATCCACCGCTGAGGCCGAGTACGTTGCCGCAGGACAGTGTTGCGCGCAACTACTTTGGATGAGGCAAACCCTCAGGGACTTTGGCTACAATCTGAGCAAAGTCCCACTCCTATGTGACAATGAGAGTGCTATCCGCATGGCGGAAAATCCTATTGAGCACAGCCGCACAAAGCACATAGACATCCGGCATCACTTTTTGAGAGACCACCAGCAAAAGGGAGATATCGAAGTGTTTCATGTTAGCACCGAGAACCAGCTAGCCGATATCTTCACTAAGCTTCTAGATGAGAAGACCTTTTGCAGGTTGCGTAGTGAGCTAAATGTCTTAGATTCGCGGAACCTGGATTGATTTATAGCATACATGTGTTTATGCCTTTGATCATGTTCCTTTTTGCATTTTGTTGCTTATTATGGTGCTCAAGTTGTACAAACACTCCCTGGACCTCACAAGTCCGTTGCAAAGTGATGCACATGTTTAGGGGGAGATGTGTTACAACTTGACCCTTGGAGACTAACCATGTGCTTGAGTTTGATGATTTAGTCTCGAAGGAGGATTGAAAGGGAAAAAGGTGGACTTGGACCATGAAAGACTTCCACTGCACTCCGATGAGAGGGTAACTTATTCCAAGTTCATCTTTAAACTCTTATTGCCTATTTGCTCTTAATTGAAGAATTTGGTGAGGCAATGGGGTTAAAGGGCCAAGATTGATCCCGTTTTGGTGCTTGATGCCAAAGGGGGAGAAAATAAAGGCCAAAGCGATAAATGGATCAGCTACCACTTGAGAGATTTTGAAAATAGTAGAATAGAGCTTTTTGTTTTGTCAAAACTCTTGCATTGTCTCTTTTGTCAAAAGTTGGCCTCTTGTGGGGAGAAGTGTTGATTATGGGAAAAAGGGGGAGTTTTTGGAATCTTGAATCAATTTTCTTTGGAAAACCTCTCTTTATGTCTCTACCAGTGGATTTGACTTAGAGATAGGATTTTGAGTTTGATTTGCAAAAACAAACCAAGTGGTGGCAAAGGATGATCCATATATGCCAAAATTGAATCAAAATAAATTTGAGTTTTATTTGAAGTGATTTTGCACTTGTTCTAGTGGCTTTATGTTGTGTTGGCATAAATCACCAAAAAGGGGGAGATTGAAAGGGAAATGTGCCCTTGGGCCATTTCTAAGTATTTTGGTGATTGAGTGCCAACACAAGTGCTTAAATGTAAATCTATGCCCATGAATGGACAAAGAGCAAATCAAGAGCAAAGGTATGTTTCTAAGTCTTAGTACATTGGTTTTGTGTACTAATATACTTGTCTAAGTATGAGAAACAGAAAGAAAAAGAAAAGAGAAGAGTTGGCTGTGTACAGCCAAAAGGCTGTTTCGGTCTGGGGCACCGGACTGTCCGGTGGTGCACCGGACAGTGTCCGGTGCGCCAGGCTGGCTCGAGCGAAGTGGCCGCTCTCGGGAATTCGACGACGGCGTACGGCTAAAATTCACCGGACTGTCCGGTGTGCACCGGACTGTCCGGTGAGCCAACGGTCGGCCGCGGAATCTGCGCGCGACACGTGGCCGGGCCAACGGTCGGAAGGGGGCACCGGACTGTCCGGTGTGCACCGGACATGTCCGGTGCGCCAATGGCTCCCAGATCTGCAACAGTCGACTGCGCTGTTTAAGGAAGGAAATCGGGCACCGGACAGTGTCCGGTGTGCACCGGACTGTCCGGTGCGCCCGACGACAGAAGGCAAGGATGGCCTTCCAGATTTGTTCTCAACGGCTCCTAGCTGCCTTGGGGCTATAAAAGGGACCCCTAGGCGCATGGAGGAGTACACCAAGCATTCCTACAACATTCCTAAGCACCAAGACATCGATCTCGCGCATTCGTTTCATTGTGATAGCATATAGAGCTCTTGTGGAGTTGTGAACTCTTTGAGTTGTGTTGCGAGCTCTTGTTGCGACTTGTGTGCGTGTTGTTGCTCTGATCTTTTGAAGTCTTGTGTGCGTTGCTCATTCCCCCTTGCTCTGTGTTTCTTTGTGAACTTCAATTGTAAGGGCGAGAGGCTCCAAGTTGTGGAGATTCCTCTCAAACGGGATTGAGAAAAAGCAAGCAAAACACCGTGGTATTCAAGTGGGTCTTTGGACCGCTTGAGAGGGGTTGATTGCAACCCTCGTCCGTTGGGACGCCACAACGTGGAGTAGGCAAGCGTTGGTCTTGGCCGAACCACGGGATAAACCACTGTGTCATCTCTGTGATTGATCTCTTGTGGTATTGTGTTTTGTTGAGACTCCTTTCTAGCCACTTGGCAATCATTGTGCTAAAACTTAACAAGTTTTTGTGGCTATAAGTTTAAGTTTTCACAGGATCACCTATTCACCCCCCCCTCTAGGTGCTCTCAGTCTCCGAAGTTGCTCCTAATAGTGAGTCCGGCTCCCAGCAGTAGGTGTCTGCTGGCCTTGATGCCGGCGACCTGCCTCCACCTGCTACTGCTGAGGCGGCGCCATCTGTCGCCCAGGTTCCGACTGCTGCCGCGGCAGCACCGTCGGGCCCCCAGGTTCCGGCTGGCACTGCCGAGGTAGTGCCGTCGGGCCCCTAGGCTCCAACCGGGGGTTCAGTAGCGGCAGCACCACCAACGACTACTGCGGACCTAACGGCGGCAGTGATGTCGTCGAACATACCTTCAGCAGCGGCAGAAGCCGTGAGGGGCGTGCCCGATTCCATCCCGCCGCCCATTCCAGAGGAGCCAGAGGTCATTCTTGGGCGGTGGCTCCAGACCGGCACCGGGCCAGAAACAGTGCTGCCTCCCCTCCCTCTGGTGCTGTCCCGCGCTCATCAGGCTCTCCGAGAGACTGAGGCGACGATCCTTCGGGAGTGGGAGGCGCTCGAGGCTGAGCACCAACGCCTTGGTGATTGGCGCACCCAGTTGGAGGAAAGTACCAAGGCCGTGTCCTGCCAATTTGCTTTGGAGCGGTCCGATCTTGAGCAGGGGCGTGAGGACCTCAAGGAGGACCTGAAGAGGGTGCTCGAGCGGGAGCGGAAGGCGACCCGGGAGGAGAAGAGGCTGGTCGAGAAGAAAGAGCACTTAGACCAGCGAGATGCGGTCATCACAGAATTTCATGAGAAGTTGAAGCCTATAATGCGATGCTGGAGAAGCAGCGGGATGAGCAGACCGTGACTGAGGCGGCACTGCAGAAGCTGTAGTAGGAGCTTGATGACAGGGCTAGTAACATCTCTCTCGTCGAAGAAAACCTCAAGGCGAAGGATGCCTCCCTAGAGGAGCGGGCGACAGATCTCATCTCACAGGAGAAGGACCTCGCCTAGAGGGAGGAGATGTGGGAAAGGCGGGACAAGTTGCTGGCCGAGCACGAGCTCGAGGTGGAGGATAAGGAGAAGAAACTGGAGGAGAAAGAGCGGACATTGGAGGAGCAGGTCCGCCGGTTCCAGGCGGCACAGGCAGCACAGGCAGCCAAGCCGGCGTAGGCGGCTCCGGGTTCCCAGGCGGCAAATATGATGAGGAAGACGCTAGAAGATCTCCGGGTGGAGCATCGCATCAGGGTCCAGCGTATCGCTACATGGGCCGACGAGGCGAGCTCGGCTCTAGTGCCGCTGGGGGTGAGCCCCATCCCAGTGTCGAAGCAGTCGGTGTCCATTTCCGACGCGCTCCCGGTGCTGGATTCTGCTGCTGTCCGCCTCCGACGCCTGGATCAGATCCTTGGCGCCCGCTTGGAGGCTGAGGGCAGCTGACTCTGTCGGGCGGTGATAGAGTACATCCTGACGTGCTTCCGGAGCCAGGACCCAGCCTTCTCCTTGGGGCCAGTGATCGCCGGTCCGGTGGCCGATACCAAAGACGCCGCCCGGGGGAGCGTGCAGGACGCTGTAGACGTGATGGCCAAGCGCTTCCAGCGAGATCCCACTGATGATGAGTAGTCGGATCTGTGGAGAGAAAGCAAGGGTTCCGCTGGAAGCGGCTTATCATATTTTGGTTTTGTAAGATACATTTAAGTATTACTTGTCAAGCAACATTACAACTTATCTGAATGCTACTTTCCCTTTGCTATGTGTGTTGTTGTCAACTTCTTCCCTGGTACTTGGCCCCTCAGGTATTTGGTCTCGACTTGTCGAGGCTGGATGCCAGTACACTTAAGAAGGAGTTGGTGACCTGGCCCCCAGGAGGGTATTTCGACTGGGACCCGGACCTGCACACAGCCTTAGCTAGGGAGTTTCAGTAGTGCACCCATCAGACCCATTAATTGGTATCCTTCATCCTTTGACTTATGACCTATAGGATCTGGACTGGGGGGCCGACCCATGTGTCTGGACCCCCTGGGTCACGGTTTCTAATTACTAGGGTACTCGTCGCATGGTGGTGGAGTGCGTAGGCTTACGGTACGGGACCGGGCTAAGCAGTTACGCAGCTCCGGACCTCCCCCTGAGACGTGTGCCCTTTCTTTAGAGCCGGACCTCGGGTTTCCGGAGCTTCAGGCTTATAGTTCTGGACACTAGGGTACCCACCTTGGGGTGGTGGAGCGTGCGGGCTTAGGGTCCTAGACCAAGCTAAGCGGCCGCACGGCTCCGGACCTCCCCATGGGCCATTATCCGTTCTCTTGGACTGGCCCCCCAGGCTACATGGCCTTGCTACTCAATCCGGATGCCATATACCAGCAATGGAGGGGATCCGTGTGGGTGGGTTAGATAAAAATAATGGACGCAAGATTAAGCAGGATAAGACCTCCATAAAGCAAATCTGGGTGGGGTGAATTTTCTCTTCATAACTTCATGAGCGTAAACCAACAGGCTGGGTTTATAAGGGCGGACCTTACCGGGCTGGCGTACATATGTGTGCTACCTAGTTACAAAGGAAGAAAACTGCATCCCCTAGTTTTTCTTTTACGGGAAGAACTTACGGAGGTGCTCTATGTTCCAGGGATTAGGCAGAGATTCTCCTTCAGTTGTGGCGAGGCGGACACACCCGGGTCGGCATACTTCCATCACTTTGAAGGGTCCTTCCCAGCTGGGGTAGAGTTTATGGAGCCCTTCTCGGTTCAGTACTCGCCTTAGGACTAGGTCCCCGACCCTGAGCTCCCTACTATGCACGAATCGTTGGTGGTAGCGCTGAGCGCTTGGTTGTACTGTGCATTTCGGATGGCTGCTTGCCACCTACGCTCGTCGATGAAGTCCATGTCTTCACGCCGCAACTGTCCCTGCATAGATTCCTCAAAGGCCTGGACCCGAGGGGAGCCCATGATGATTTCTGGGGGAAGACAGGCTTCGGCCCCGTAGACCAGGAAGAACGGGGTCTCCTCGGTGGCTCAGCTGGGTGTTGTCCGGTTCGTCCATAGCACGGAAGGGAGTTCACTGATCCAATTCGCACCATGCTTCTTCAAGTAGTCATAGGTGCGCGTCTTGAGTCCCTTGAGGATATCTGCATTTGCCCTTTTTGCTTGGCCATTGCTTCTGGGGTGGGCCACGGATGCAAAGCAGAGCTGGGTGCCAATGCCCTCACAATATTCCTGAAAGATCCGACTTGTAAACTGGGTTCCATTTTTCGTAATGATACGGTTTGGGACCCCAAATCTACAGACTATGGACTTGAGGAAGGAAACAGTGGCACCTTGGGTGATGTTGACCACAGGGGTGGCCTCTGGCCACTTGGTGAACTTGTCGATGGCGACGAAGAGGTACCGTTACCCGCCAACAGCCCTGGGAAATGGTCCTAGGATATCCACCCCCATATGGCGAATGGCCAAGAGGGTGGAATCATTTGCAAAGCCTGAACTGGTGTGTGTATTTGTTTAGCGTGGAACTGACATGCCTTGCAGGACTTCACCATTTCAGCTGCATCCTGGAGAGCGGTTGGCCAGTAGAAGAAATGCCGGAAGGCCTTGCCGACCAATGTGCGGGATGATGAATGACTTCCGCACTCTCCTCCATGGATCTCCGTGAGCAACTCACGGCCCTCCTCCTGGGTAATGCATCGCATGTGAATGTCGTTGGCGCCACGGCGATAGAGATCCCCTGCCACCACCGCGTAACGCTTAGCCAACCGCACTATGCGCTTTGCGGACACATGGTCTCCAGGAATGATATTTTCCTTCAGGTAGTCCCGGATCTCGGAGATCCATGTATCGGGACCACTCTGAGATATTGGCTGCGGTCCTAAGGGGCTAGCAGGCCCCCCTGTAGCGCACAGTCTTTGGTGGGTACTGGGACGCCACCAGGACCGCTAGCTTTGAGGTGCTAGTCTCGCCCCCTTCGCCCAGTTCAGTAGGCTGGGCGGTGGGTCTCAGCAGCCGTCTTTCGAAGACGCCCTCAGGCACGGGTGCCCAAGTTGATGCCTTCACGGAGAGGTCATCTGTCGCTGAGTTGTCGGCCCGAGGAACATGTTGTAGATCCAGAGCCGTGAAGTCTTTCTCCAGTTTCCTCACATGAAGAAGGTAGGCTGCGAGCCTGTGCTCATTGCAACTACACTCTCCGCGGACTTGCTTGATGATCAGCTGGGAATCCCCCTTCACTAGGAGCTGGCGGATCCCCAGGGATAGGGCTGCCGAAAAGCCGAAGATCAGTGCCTCGTACTTTCCCATGTTGTTGGTGGCCTTGAACTCAAGGTGCACCATGTACTTCACTTGATCTTTGCTTGGATCGATGAGGATCACCCTGGCCCCGCCAACTTGTTGGCGGGCAGATCCGTCGAAGTAGAGTGTCCAGTGGGGCTCGGTGAAGACCGGACCCCTAGGCTCCACAGGTGTGGGGTCCGAATCAGGACCCAGAACCTCGAGGACGCTTGGGGGCGTCCACTCTACGATGAAGTCAGCCAGGACCTAACTTTTGATGGCGTGGCGAGGTCGGAAGTCCAGCTAGAACTCAGCGAGTTCCGCGGCCCACTTGGCAATGTTGCCTGTGGCGTTAGAGTTGTGGAGGATGGCCCTCAACGGGAAGGAGGTCACCACCACAATCATGTGCGCTTGGAAATAATGGCGCAGCTTCCTGGATGCAACAAGCACAGCATAGAGGAGTTTGTGCATCTCAAGGTACCTGGTTTTCGCCTCATGAAGGACCTCACTGACATAGTAGACTGGCCTTTGAATGGTTCGGACCCTTGCAGCCGGTCCCGAGTCCTCAGGTTCCTGGCTTTCTGGTGCCGGTCTCTCGACGACCAGCACCATGCACACTGCTTCTGCGGCCGCCGCGAAGTATAAATATAGCGGCTCCTCTAGTTCCGGAGCTACCAATATTGGTAGGGACACCAAGTGCTGCTTCAACTCCTGGAAGGCTTGTTCCACCTCTTCGGTCCAAGAGAAAGGCCTGGACTTCCGCAACAGCTTAAAGAAGGGTAGCGCTCTCTCAACCAACCTTGAAATGAAGCGGCTAAGGGCGGCTAATGATCCCGTAAGATTCTGGACGTCCTTGACTCGGGCCAGGGGCCTCATCGCCTCAATTGCTCTGATCTTCTCTGGGTTCGCTTCAATGCCTCGGTACGAAACCAGGAATCCCAGCAACTTCCCGGCGGAAATGCCAAAAATGCATTTGTCCGGGTTCAGCTTCGTGCGGGTGGCCCACAGCTTGTCGAAGACCAGGGTCAGGTCTTCCACTAGGGTCGACCCTCTCTTAGTCTTGACCACGATGTCATCGATGTAGACTTCTACTTTGTCCCTAATCAGGTCCCCGAAAGTCTTACTCATCGCCCGCACAAATGTAGGCAAGGCGTTTTTCAGACCGTGCGGCATAACAACATAGCAGTAAAGCCCATCCACTGTTACAAAAGTAGTATGCTTCCTATCTTACCTAGACATTTGGATTTGATGGAAACCAGAGTAAGCGTCTAAGAATGATATCAAATCGCGCCCGGAGGTAGAATCCACGATTTGGTCTACACGTGGCAGTGGATACGGGTCCTTGGGACAGGCCTTATTCAGGCTGGTGTAGTCGATGCACATCCAAAGCTTCCCATTCGCTTTGGGAACGATGACTAGGTTGGCCAGCCATATTGGGTGATGAACCTCTTTGATGAAGCCAGCGTCTAGCAGTTTTCGGACCTCCTTTTGGATGAAGTCCTGCCGCTCAACAGACTGTCTGTGAGGCTTCTGGCTCACCGGCCTGGCGTCGGGGTTAATCTTCAGGCAGTGCTCAATCACCTCCCTGGGGATCCCAGGCATCTGTGACGGCTCCCATGCGAACACGTCGGCATTTGCCTAGAGGAAAGCGACGAGCGCGAGTTCCTATTTCTTGTCCAGATCTCCCGCAATGCAAGTGGTCTGGGTGGAATCCGCAGCGAGCTGGATGGCTTTGATGGGGACACCATCTGCTCCGGACGGTCGTACCTTTGGTGCCTTGGGGGCGCCTTGGTACCGGAGGTTGAGGGATTCCTCTCTCCGTCGTCTGGGCGAGCAGTCTCTGCCGCCAGGGCGTGTAGCTTCTCTACGGCTGCAAGTGCGACGGCACGGTCACCTTGCACGGTGAGGACCCCAGTCGAGGATGGCATCTTGAGGACCAAATACCCATAATGGGCAATGGCCATGAACCGGTACAGGGGCGGCCTGCCAATGATGGCGTTGAAGGGGAGGTTGACTTCCGCAACGTCGAAAACGACGTTCTCCGTGCGGAAGTTCTCCTCAGTTCCGAATGTAACCGGGAGTGCGATGCTCCCAAGGGGATACACCGACTGTGGGGACACTCTGGAGAATGGGCGTGAGGGTCCCAGATGGGACCCCGGGATTTGCAGCTGCTTGAACGCGGCATGGCTGATGACGATGAGGCCTGCCTCGCTGTTGGTCAACACATGGTGCAGTCGCATGTTGGCGATGACAGGGGCGGTGATGAGTGGCAGTATGCCAGCCCCTGCCATGTTGTCGGGGCAGTCGGGTGCCCCGAAGGAGATGGTGGTGCTCCTCCATCGTTGATGTGGGGCAGCCTTCGGGACCCCTGGAGTTGCCGACAGGACCTCACGGCGTAGGGACTTGACGTTCCTGCGGGAGGTAAGTTCCCAGCTCCCACCGTACATGACGTACAACTTCTTGCGGCGGTCGCTGTCATCCCCGGAGTTGGAATCCCCAGTGAAGACGTCCTTGAGGTCCCCCTCGGGTGATTGATACCCGAGTTCTCGTTCTCCCACAGCCACTTCACCATCGTCGACCCTCTCCTTATCAGGCCGACGACGGGGCGGGGATCCGTCTTTGGACGACTGCTCGTGTTGACGCGTTTCGCGAGCTTGATGATCTCACGGCATTCCGAGGCGTCGTGGTGAGCGTTGGGATGCACTGGGCACGAGCCGCTGTTGCCTCACTGTGGCCGGGGGCGCTTATTGCGGTCGCCTTGTCCTCTAGTCGCGGCTGCGATAGTCGGAGCGGCAAACTGCGTCCTCTCATAGCCGCGGTTCTTCTTCTTTTTTCCATCCTGGGAGACAGCACCCGACTGGGCAGCCCCGGTCTGTGGGGCCGAGTGCCACGCACGGCCCTCGGCGGCTCTGGCGCATTTGTCGGCCAGAGCGAAGAGTGTGGGGATAGTCTCCACGTCATGCGTGGCCAACTTCTCCAATATTTTCTCATCATGTACTCCCTGACGAAAGGCCATGATGATGGAGGCATCGAAAATGCGAGGTATAGTACCTCGCACCTTGGTGAAGCCGGAGATGAACGTCCGGAGAGTCTCCCCAGGCTCCTGCCTCACCGCATGGAGGTGGGCCTCCACACCGTGCTGCTGGTAAGCACTAGCAAAGTTCGCAACAAACCGCGCGCAGAGCTCTTCCCAGGAGTAGATTGACCCTGGGGCGAGGTTCATGAGCCAAGTCCGGGCAGGACCAGACAAGGCGACATGAAAATATGTTGCCATCACAGCGGTGTTCCCACCGACTGCTGTGATAGCGGTGACATACACCTGCAGGAACTCCGACAGATTTGACATTCTGTCGTACTTTTCTGACAGGTGCGGCTGGAACTTGGGTGGCCATGACGCCGCGTGGAGATGATCCGCGAGAGCGGCGCAGCCCACGCAGGCCAAGGGGACACCCGCTTGGGACCGGGTGTCCATTGGGGTCTGCGGTGCTACCGCAGCGAAGTCTTGATCGAGGTTGCGGCCCTCGATGTTTTGGCGGCGCTCGCGCGCCCTTTCCAAAGAGATCCGGGCGTCCTCTCCCGCGCGCCTGCGGTTGAGTTCGGCCCGGAGGTCGTTGGTCTATGTGCCCCTTACTGAGGGCGAGCGCACAGATACCGATGCCTCATGTTGGCGCTGGGATGACCGTGACCTCGACCTGGTCGAGGTAGAATGCGCCATGTCGAGCAGTCGGTCGACGTTGTCCCGCCACTGCTTCATGGCCCCTGGTGAGGCCATGGAGCTTGGAGGGTGTCGCAGCAACTCACTGGTTGCGGACAACACTCCCGGAACCACCCTCGACGGTGTCCAGGATGTCTGTGCAGCTATATGCTGTCGTGCAGCGTGCACAGCAGCAGTGCCCGGCACTGGGCAATTAGGAACCTGTGGCGTGGAAGAAACAACTTCTTCCTCCACCAGGAAATTCGTAGAAGTCTCGGCGCGGTGCTCAATGATTTGCACTATCATGCTGAGCGAGAAAACCGACAAAAACCTAATGCCTAGACCCCTACCTGGCGTGCCAAATGTCGGAGAGGGAATTCTCCGGCCGGGTGGCGGAGTGCACCCGCCCTAAATCCTAAGATGAGGAAGGGCTTAATCGTTTTGCCTGTCCTGCTAAGCGAACATCAAGCACATGAACACGCGAGAGTTTAAAGTGGTTTGGGCCGCCGGAGTGTAACACCCTACTCCACTGTGTGTTAGATTGCTGTGGAAACTTGAGGTTCTAAGCCTCCAGATTGAGCTTGTGTTGTAGCGTTGCATGCCTCCCCTTTTATAGCTAAGGGGGGTGTACAAAAGACTCTAACCGCGACATGTGGGTCTAGAGACATAATGGATGGAATACTCGGAGCAGCTAATGTCGGTCACTTTGTGCTATCTCCCTGTGCCTCAACCTCCGCCGCTTGAGTTGGATTGGCATGCAGCAGAAGGTTCCTCGGTATCATACAAGTCATGATGGCCGCTGCGCGCATGCAGCGGTGTGAGCGTACTGCCCGCTGTCTGATTGGACAGGCACACCACCTATAAGGTGGTCTAGTCGTCGCATGCCATCAGATTGGATGGGGCACATTAAATGCCGAGTCGGCACATCGCATGTCTGCAGGGCAGACAAGCGGCGCGCGATCTCCGCAATAAATGCAGAGATCGCGTGGCCCAGAGGCCTTACGTCAGAGTCTACCTGTCGGCTTACATCACGGGCCATAGGCCACGCGGCAGCACCGGGTCCCCGCCAGAGCGGGGAGCGGAGGTGCGCCTGACAAGACCCTGGCAAGTGTCTGTGCCGGACCCCTGTACGTCCTTGACTTAGGCCAGGGTATTCTTCGTCCCGAGATCTTGTCTTGGATGGTCCGGCTCTCACTTAGAGGGGTCCAGGTCCTATTCAGGGGAACGCAGAGGTCTCGGGTCATAAGTGCTGGGATCCGGCACTTTCTCACGGGGGTCCGGATCCACTGATGACATCACGGTATACGTTACCTTCTCTGGTCACCTGGTGGCCCTGGAGTCGCCCACGTGGTGGTGTAAGGTGCTGTTTACTGCACCTTCTTACTATTAGTAAGGGGTACCCCTGTTCTAGGGAACCGACAACTTACATCTAGTAACTGCTAGTAAAATTTTGACCAACTTATTAAAAGCAATGCTCAGCTTAAACCCCTATTGTTGATCAGCCTTTCACATCACATGAACTCCCACCTTTGGTGAGTTCATGCCACATTATTCCCCACAACTTGTTGAGCTATGATCATGTGTGAGCTCACCCTTGCTGTCTCACACCCCCCCACAGGAGAAGAACAGGTGGTTCAGGAGGAGCCACAAAGCGAGGAGTTTGATCTGATCTAGGTGGCGTTTCCCGAGTTGACTTTCTAGCGCCAAGGAGGGATTTTAGATCCTGTTATATTTATATTTTATTTTGTAAGACTTCTGCTATGTAATAAATACTCTGATTATATTGTGACATTTATCTCTATACACTTTGTTATTGTATATGTTGTCTTCTTTGGAGCATGTATGAGATGCACCCGGCTTTGTCCCTTAAACCCGGGTGTGACAGCCCCTGCTGAAACAATGGCTGTTGCAGTTATACCAGAGCTTGACAGAATAGTGGACACCCGAAAGCCTGAGGGTACTCGCCCAAAGCGTCTTCGCCAGGTCAGCCGCCCAACTGCACCTGCTGAAGGGAAGAAGAAAAAGAGACAGCTCCAGCGGTTGTCATGCTTGGACCAGGATGCTGGCCCTTCTGCTCCTGTTGCTGAAAAAATTCCGGCAGAGGTTTTTACTGGAGTTGATCCCACTGGTGGTGTACCTGCTGAAGTTGACCCCAATGGGTGTGATCCTGTTGCAGCTAAGCCCAATGGGTGTAATCCTGTTGCGGCTGAGCCCAATGGGTGTAATCCTGTTGAAGCTGACCCCAATGGGTGTGATCCTACACCATCCTTTGTCCGCATTTTTGATGAGGACGAAGAAGAAGAAGTTCCACTAATTCGCAAGAATAACTGATGTTACAGAGGTAGTAGAGGGGATAGTGATATTCCTTCTCCATCTCTGTCTGCTCTCGTTAGCCTTCAGGATTTATCTATAACAGAATTTAATCAGACCCTTGAGGATGTCATTCCTGAGGATATGCTGTCAGAGCCGACTGATGGTGATATGATGGATGTTTGCTCTGAAATTCCAGATGTGGGATTAGAGGTATCTCGGGAAGCATCTCACTCGTTGTCGACCTTGGAAGGCGGTCTTCAGTGTCAAGAGGTTGGTCAAGATTGCTTGACTCCCATGGAGGTGACTGAGGATCCTTCAGCCTTAGAGGTGGCTGTTGCAGAAAACCCAGCCTCCAAGGGTGGTGCTGGCGGTTACCCAGCCCCCGAGGGCGTTGTCGGTAATGATCCGGCTCGGGTGGGTAGCGCAAGCTGCAACCCAGCCCTCGAGGGCGTTGTCAGTAGCGATCTGGCTCCGATGGGTAGTGCGAGCTACAACCCAGCCCCCAAGGGTGTCCGAGCGAGCTCTCCTTCCCATACCTCCATGGATATCCACGTTGGGTCATCTCTACCATGATCTGATGGAGTAATAGCAATGCATACTTCTTTAGCTTCAAGCGAGGAAGTCGCCTTAGAGGTCGGCTGTGACACCCCAGTGTCACCTAGGGTTTCTCTCAAGTGCTAACCCAAGAACCATTATCTTATGTGAACCAAAATTGAGCATGAACATCAAATTGACTTAAGAATAAAGGATCCACTAAGCTTATACTTAAAAGTATCATGTTCAAAACAAATGGTTTTTTTTCAAAAAGGCAAAATGTGCAACCCCAATAAAAAACCCTAATTGAGCCCTATAAACAAAATTCAAGAGAAAGGGCAAAAGAGTATGAAAATTTTAGAATCATGGCTTGGGCCAATTATAAACATTAAAGTATACTAAATAAGCAACAACAAAGATTAAGGAAGCTTGGCCAAAACAATTTAAATAAAACTCTAAACAAGCTTCTCAAGTGGGATTTCATTAGGGAATTCTGAATTTCAGAATTCTGAATTTCAGACCTTAAGCCAAAGATCAAGCGTGTTCACCTTGATCCCTAACTCAAATCCTAATGGCCCCATTGACAAAAATGTGCATAACTAACCTCTCTGTCTTGTGCCAGAAGATGGCATCGGGATGAGTGACGTGGACACGTCAAACCAGAGATCTTCTCCCTGTGTGCGGCAGTGAGACAAACGAGATTTCTCCCCTCTCTATCTCTTAATCCAGTCAGCCAAACCTGCTAGCCTCCACACACAAACGACAAAGGAACCTGAGAGGAAGAGATCTCTCAACGGGATCATGGCCATAATCTCAAAGATTTGGGGCCAATCCACGCTTGAACTCGACCTCTCTCTGCGCTACCTCGTGCTCGACGCTGTGCCAGACGCCAAAGCACGCACTGGCGTTCGCCGCGCACGCCCCGAGCGCTTGTCAGAGCCCCGACCTCGGTCGTGCTCGCCCGCGCCTATAAAGCCTCCCCGGACGCGCCTCACTTCGCCCCGCGCTCACCACCGCCGGCCAGACACCCCCGTTTAGCTCCGGCGAGCTTCTTCCCGCCCGCCATTGCCGCCAGAGCTTCGGCCACCGTGGCCAGCCCACTCCAGTCACCCCAAGCCGCGCCAGCGCTTCGGTTAGCTTCGCCATTGGCCCGTGAAGCTTTCCAAGCCCTCGGACCTGGCAGAACTTCACTGGAAAGCGAAGATCGACCTCACCGGACTTCGGCCGCCCGCCTGCTCGCGTAGACTGGGCACTCCGGTGAGCCATTCTTCAATTCCTCGCGCACACACCTTCCTTGATCCCTGGTGAAGCTCTCTGACCCATTTGATTGGTCAATTGTGCCCTGGATAGGCCGGACTCCTTGCCGCCGACGAGCTCCCCCGCCTGCGCATGCGGACCGGCCGACTCCGACCATCCCCTACGGCGACCCGCACATCGCCGTGACCCTCTCCCCTACACCCTCGACCACCTCACCGGAGCAATCTCGCCGCCGGTAAGCCCCTCCGCCCTTTCTTCCGCCGCGGGTACTGTTTAATTTGGGGGAAGGACCTCGGGTTAGGATTAGAAGAATCCAGGGGGTTTTCTGTGATGTCAGCGACTCAATTGAATAGTAGCCCAGGGACTAGTCTGTAAGGAAAACTTAAAACACCCGTCAGGGACCCCGTCGCAAAGTAGTTTTCCATTTAATCATTTTTGGTTAATCTTTTTAATAAACAGAGAACTTAGAAAATTCATAACTTGATGAATTCTTAACCAAAAGTTGTCAAACCAATTTTGCTAGATTCTAAACATTATGAACTACCAATTAAAAATACTGAACCTTATGCTTTCTGTTCTAATTTTTAGAGTTTAAAATTAAATACAAAAACTGACCAAACCTTGTTTAATTAAGGAAAATTAGTTATACTTCTGTGCTGAACCTAAGAAAATTTGTAGATGTTCAAACCCCATTTGAGCACTGTTTAAAAATAGTAAGAACCCCAGTATTGAAAAATTTAGTGTAGATATCCATTAAAAGCCATTTCTGCCCAAACCTTAGGAAATTCAGAAAGGCCTTAGAAATTAATGACCAGTGGATGAAATTATTTTTCCTAGTTTGCTTAAGTAACAGAGAACCTAGGAAAAATAAAGGGACCTCTAGTCCAGATCAGACTTAAAGTGAAATGTTTTATTTAGCATTATTCCAACTAGAAATCAATTATTAGAATTACAAAACCAGACCCAAAATTGATAATAAAAATCCAGTGGACTTGTAACCACCAAAACCCCACTGCAAAAATAATAGACACCCCAGCCCATCATTTTAAGTAGGGTAAATAAATATAATATGATAATGAGTCATAATCCAAATAAATCATGAATAACCCATAATAATGCAATAATGGGCAAATAAAATTTTGCTAGGTCAATAATGAGATAGGCCACCAGAGAAAAATGCAAACCTATTAGAAAGATGCAAAATAATACCTATTGCCAATATTTTATAAGAAAGGTCATTTAATCCAATTAATGCATACCACCCCTTCCCTTAAGCAAAAAGATGCCAAACTTCAGAATGATTGCTCTTGCGCAAAATAGAAGCTAGGAAAAATCAGAAATCTGTTGTTTGATATTTTTCAAATATAGTGGTAGTAGAAAGCACCCCTTTGACTAGAAACTTTAGAAAATCCTAGTAAAATAACTAATAAGTATTAATGGCTAGAATTTTGTACCAAGACATTTTATAGCATCTAAATGCCAGAAAAAATAAGTCTTAGAGAATTACCTACTATTAAATGATAGTTGTAGTTCAAATCACCCCTTCTGCCCTAAAATTTGGTAATTTTGTCCAGAGAAAACTGTTCACTTTCTGAACCCCAATTTTTGAGACAGAGGATTATACACCAGTAATAAGCCACTGTAATTTTTACATAATTTTTGGAAATTTATTGAGGTGACTTATAGTTCAAACCCACTCAAAAAACTTAAAGAGAATAAAGAAAAAGGAGGGAGAAATAAACCTCACTCCAATAAGTCCAACTTAAATTCTTGGCAAATCTCAATAAGGCTTTAAAAAGAATTCAGTGGAACCCCAGAAATAAACCTACCACTTAACTTAGCTAAGGTTGATCCAATTTACCAAGTATGCCACCCAAAGATCTCACATAAGTAAGGTTTAACTCTATCTAACTCAAGTAGATCATACACCATCAAAAGTTGAAATTACTAAAGCACATATCATATCATACATATATCTTATGCATTGCATTCATTAGATTGTAATCTCGCCGACGGAGAGCAAGGAACTGTCCAAGAGGAGGACCAGGAGCAAGCTTCCGAGGCTGCTATCGAGGATCTCCCTGCAGCCCCAGCTATTGAAGGCAAGCCCCGTTTTATATGCATAACCGTATTATTATATGCTACTTTACTACACTTAATGCTTGTAGGACTGTAATGTGCACTTAAGTCTAGGAGTTGCTTGAAACCTCTAGTTGCATGAACTTAGGATTCCTTTTTGAGACGAATACTAGTATGCTAGGTCGAGTAGCTGCTTGCTAATCAGGATCTCGGTAGAAGTCGAGTGATTTTTCTAGCACTCGCGCGAGGTCAGTAATTGACTGTATTCATCTTGATAACGGGATCTATGTTAGTCTATGGACTTGGATCCAGGGAGGATGCCTTGACCATGAGATGGAAAAAAGGAATTAAGGATTAATGTGTGGATACCTGAGTCAAGCGTTTGAATGTACTAAGCACATGTCGGGAAAAATGGTAACCGATAAACCTAGTACCTGAGTGAAGCCGGGCGCGGACTTTATCCCTCATGCAACCTGAGACTGGGTCTCCCATGCTAGCTATGGTGGGTACAAGTGCGGCCACTGCACGGCGGCAGCCGGGGTCAGTGGAGCATTGTATGCCAAGGCGGTGAGGCCTGGACGCGAACGGGGAATCGATGGGGACGGTTGACATGTGTGGGGTCAGAGTACCCTGACATGTCGTGTGTTTAGGTTTACCTTGCAAGGATAAAACTTGATTCGAATCGTCTGCTTCTCGCAGCTAATGAGACTGCTTGACCCCTTGTACTACATCGAGTAAGAAGTGAAATGAGGTTACATGAGACAATTTGTTGATTGAACTAAATGCTTGTCACCATGTATGCTTAGAAGGAGCAAACCTAGCTAAGATAATGATGCTAGAATTTGAAAAGATAAAAATTGATTTTAGAAACAGCTAGTGCTTTTGGCAAACCAAACCCCTCAGCCAAACAGCTGCATAGTCTAGATGTAGAGGAGTAGTTTCCTCACACCGGGTAAGTCTAGCTGAGTATTAGTATACTCAACCTTGCTTGTGGCATAATTTTTGCAGGTACAATTCAGGATATGGTTGATGGTGTGACTTGGCCTACCGCCCTGCCACCGGGTTGGACGGTCGAGTGGGATGTTGCTCCGGCAGGAGAGGAGCATGAGGAGTAGTGGGCTAGGCCTTGCCCATTTCCTCAATACCGACGACATCGATTATCCGCTGCATTTTATTTCATAAACTCTTATTTGCTACTCAAAAACTCCGATCTATGTAATAATTCAGCACTTAATTCGAGGTTTCCTGTTTTATTGTATTTCTTCTGTGACTCACCTTCGTGTGGGATTGTGGAATTTGATCCTGGTTAAGTGGCTCTATCAGACTAGATGTGAGGGACTGACGGGTTATTCCGATTTAAGTGTGTTACGGCCCCTGAGGCATGACTTAGGCACTTAAGTTGGAATAATTCGGATGGTTCTGCCACATGACAGAATTCTGATATCTGCTAGTGGAGCTGAATCAACCCCCGACGATGCTCTTCAGATTGTTCCAGTTGATCTTCCTTCGTCGAGTTATAACACAACTTCTCATGACTAGGGATTGCCTTCATTCTTTTCTAATCTTTAGGTAAATTAGCTTCTATCATTCCTCCTGGTAAATTACTTTCTTCGTACTCATTTGTTTTTAATAACAGGCTTTGGTTGATGGGATGTCTGCTCAATTGAAATCGCACGACGCTACTATCCCAGAAGGAGCTCTGTCCCTGATGCAGTGTAATCCATTGCTGCTTTAAAAACAGATAGCTGATTTGAAAGTGTCAAATGCTGGTTGGTATCTTTGTTTCTTCCTTGGCCGATTGATTAATTTGTTTTTAACCGTGTATCCTTCTTCACTGTTTTTTGTCAGATATGGCTCGGCGGTATTCTGAACTTGAGGAGAAACATCTCCAGCACTAAGCTGACTCGACCCGGCAGTACTCTGAGCTCGAGGAGAATTATTCCCGAGGTCAGATCAACCTGGCTCGGGTTTCTGCTTCTTTAGACGACACAAATTCTTTGAATTCCTCTCTTAATGCTCAACTTGACTCTGAAAGGGCGGCTAATGAGGTGAGCTTACTTAATTGGATCTGTTGTGCTTTTACTAATTTCTAGATATTTGAGAGCTGATTCTTGTCTGTAGGAGGAGAGACGAGCACTTGCAGCTTCTCGCAACAATCTAGATAGGTTATATCGTGACGCCAGCAATTCTCTAACCATCTTGGAGAGGAGCCACCGCTTTACCATGACAGATCTGGATCATCATCGCCATGAACTGCAAGTATCCCAGGATGAGATCCTACGGCTCAGGCAGCTGGTGTCAAGCAAGGACTCTGTCATTAAAGATCTGCGTGCCTCCAAGAGATCAGTCGCCCAGGAGCTAGAGGCCGCTCGATTGGCTGCCAAGGTTGCAGAGGACAACTACGTTGTTCTGAAGGCCTAGCGTGACAAGGCTATGGACAAAGCCATTCGTGTGGGGCGAATCCTGATGAGAAGGCCTAGCGTAGTTGTTCCTGATGACATTGTTGCAGACGTCAAGGCTACACCTGATGATTCGAGTCGCCCTTCCTCCTCGATTGCTCCTGCGAAAGACATTGCCAAGTAGAGATGTTTTTCTGTGTTTAGAAGATACTGAATGCATTTGTGAATTATATGTATGTGTGATTAGCGCGCTTGAATATTCGGTAGGATATTAGAATGTGTTCTTGGCATTGAAAACTATAACGTTTTGTTTCTGTTGTTGGAATTCAACAGTTGTCATGAATGATTGTAGAAGTAAGTGTGGTGTGCCGGTTTTGGAATCTTTCCCTAATTTATGTTAATTGATTAGCTGGTAAGGCATAGAGATCGCCCTAAGATGAGTAAACGCGAGCATGTTACACTAAGTCGAGTAAACGTGAGCATGTTACACCATTTTAAGTCACTGCCGACTTAAGCCGATTGCTTTGTTAGTAGGGTATAGTGGTCACCCTAAGTTGAGTAAGCGTGAACATGTTGCACCGTCTTAAGTCACTGCCGACTTAAGCTGATTGCTCTGTTAGTAGGGTATAGTGGTCACCCTAAGTCGAGTAAGCGTGAGCATGTTGCACCGTCTTAAGTCGCTGCCGACTTAAGCTGATTGCTCCGTTAGTAGGGTATAGTGGTCACCCTAAGCCGAGTAAGCGTGAGCATGTTGCACCGTCTGAAGTCGCTGCCGACTTAAGCCGATTGCTCCGTTAGTAGGGTATAGTGGTCACCCTAAGCCGAGTAAGCATGAGCATGTTGCACCGTCTTAAGTCACTGTCGACTTAAGTCGATTGCTCCGTTAGTAGGGTAAAGTGGTCACCCTAAGCCGAGTAAGCGTGAGCATGTTGCACCGTCTTAAGTCACTGCTGACTTAAGTCGATTGCTCCGTTAGTAGGGTATAGTGGTCACCCTAAGCCGAGTAAGCATGCTGATTGATAATAAACAGTTTGAGTGCCCTTTGAGAATGAAATCTTTTTATTGATGATGTATTTTCCAATTACAGATTACAATGCTGCCCCTATAGCTTTTGAAATCTTGCTAAGGGTAAAACTTCCTGAGATGCTCTATATTCCATGAATTCCCTATTTTCGTGCCATCCATTTGAGTAAGCCGATATGATCCTGGTCGAGTGACCTCCGCTACTACAAATGGCCCTTCCCATAGTGGTGACAATTTGTGTCGTCCTTCCCCCGTTAGAATTCGGTGAAGGACCAAGTCTCCCACCATAAAGGATCGATGTCGTACAACCTTATCATGATAGCGCCTCAGGGTTTGCTGGTATCTAGCTGACTGAATTACTGTATTCAATCGCTCTTCCTCCAATACGTCAATATCCTCTAGTCTGGTAGCCTCTGCCTTAACTATGTTTTGGAAGACTAGCCTTGGTGCCCCAAACCTGAGGTCGGCAGGTAGCACTGCCTCCAAACCATAGACCATGAAGAAAGGGGTATTTCCATGCAGAGCTCGACTAGGTTGAGTTCTTAAGCTCCAAACTACATACGGCAACTCTCTGATCCATTTTCCCGCAAACTTTTCATTCTTGTCGAAGACTTTCTTTCCTGAGTGCTTACAGTATCGTCCCATTAGCTTTTTCCACCTAACCGTTGGCTCTTGGGTGTGCTATTGACGCATATTTGATCTGAATGCTCCGTTGTTCACAGAAATCAAAGAATTCAGAGCTAGTGAAATTGGATCCTAGGTCGGTTATGATGTTATTCGGTATCCCAAACCTGGATATTATATCCTGTATGAATTCCACTGCTTTGGCTGAAGTTAGAGAAGCAATGGGCTTGTATTCTATCCATTTGGTGAATTTGTCAATGGCAACCAACATGTGAGTGTATCCTCCTTGAGCTTTCTTGAAGGGTCCAATCATGTCTAGTCCCCAGCACGCAAATGGCCATGTTATGGGTATGATCTGCAGTTGTTGTGCTGGTAAATGCTGCTGCTTTGATAAGAATTGGCAAACTTCACACCCCTGGGCTAACTCGGCCGCATCACTCTTTGCTGTCGGCCAGTAGAAACCAGACCTGAAGACCTTCCCAACCAGAGTCCTGGATGCTGCGTGTATTCCGCACTGTCCGGCGTGGATCTCCTCTAGCAATTGCTTCCTAGTAACTGAAGGAATGCACTTCATGAGGACTCCTGTCGCGCCCCTTCTGTACAGTGCATCCCCAATGAGGGTGTAGTGGGCCGACTGCCTTGCGATGCGTTATGTTGCGGCTTTATCATCCAGTTCTCTTCATTCTTTATATATCTGATGATGGGCTCCCTCCAGTCATTGGGGTCTGACTCTGGTTGGCTTAAGACATTGCACTCTTCTGCTTGATCTGGGGAAATGCTCGGGCGTGGCACCTCCTGGACGAAAACTCCAGGTGGGACCTAAGTTCGACTGGATCCTAGTTTCGACAATGCGTCTGCTACCGCGTTGCGATCTCTTTCCACGTGATGAAATTCCAGCCCTTCAAATTTGTCTTCCAGCTTTCGAATGGCTGTGCAATACTTGCCCATAGAGTCATTCGAGCAATCTCATTCCTTATTTATCTGACTTATGATCACCAGTGAATCTCCGTATACCATCAACCTCTTAATGCCTAGTGATATGGCAATGTTCAATCCGTGGATCAGAGCTTCATATTCTGCTGCATTATTGGAAGCTGAGAATAACAACTGAAGAGCATATTTGAGTTGTTCACCTCTAGGGGCAATGAAGAGGATCCCTGCGCCTGCTCCCTGCAGCTTCAGCGAGCCATCGAAATACATCCGCCATACTTCTGCAGTCTCTGGGTTACCTGGTACTTGTTGCTCGGTCCACTCTAATACGAAGTCAACTAGGGCTTGAGTCTTTATTGCAGTACGAGGCTGAAACTCAATGTCGTGAGCTCCCAGCTCATAGGCCCACTTGGCTATTCTTCCAATGGCTTCTTTGTTGTGAAGAATATCCCCTATTGGAAACTCGGTGACTACTATGACTTTGTGGTTGTCGAAGTAGTGACAGAGCTTGCGTGCAGTTAGAAGTATTGCGTACAATAATTTTTGAACATGAGGATACTTCTTCTTAGATGGCCCTAGAACTTCGCTGATGAAGTAGACGGGATGTTGTACTGGATATGTGTGTCCTTCCTCTGCTCGCTCGACTACCAACGCGGTGCTCACCACGTAAGTCGTGCAAGATATGTACAACAGCAGATCTTCTACTAGCTGGTTTGGCGTGGCTTGGCATGGTGGCTTTAGCACTGGTGGCGTGGTTAGGAACTTCTTCAGTGCATCAAGGGCTTCCTGAGCTTCTAAGGTCCACTGGAACTTGTCCACCTTCTTGAGCAATTTGTAGAATGGTAGGCCTTTTTCTCCTAACCTTGATATGAACCTGCTTAAAGCTGCCATGCATCCAGTAAACCTTTGCACTTTCTTCTGTGACCGTGGTGCTTCCATCCTCACGATAGCCTCATTTTTTTCGGGTTAGCTTCAATTCCTCGGTGGCTGATAATGAATCCGAGCAGTTTCCCTGCTGGAACTCCAAAGACACATTTTTCCGGATTGAGTTTCCACCAGTATCGCCTCAGACTATTGAAGACCAGCTGCAAATCTTCAATGAAGTTTTCCGAGTTTTCTGTCTTGATCACTACATCATCAACATAAGCTTCTACCCACTTGCCCCAGTGATCGGCTAAGCATGTTTGAATGGCTCTCTGGTAAGTCGCTCCAGCGTTCTTGAGGCCGAACGACATGGAGGTATAGCAGAAAGCTCCAAACGGGGTAATTAATGTTGTTTTTCCTCGTCTTCTTTTGCCAAGCTGATTTGATGGTATCCCGAGTAGCAATCCAAGAATGATAGTATAGAACATCCAGTGGTTAAATCTACCACCTGATCTATTCTAGGTAGTTCGAAGGGATCCTTCAAACAGTGTTTGTTGAGATCTGTATAGTCGACGCACATGCGTCAATCCACTTTATTCTTTTTGAGTACAAGAACAGGATTTGCTAACCACTCAGGATGTAGTACTTCTCTAATGAATCCTGCTGTGACTAAGCGAGCTAGCTCGACACGGATAGCTTCTCTCTTGTCGGGCGTGAAACGACACAACTTTTGTCGGATCGGCATCGCCTGGGGATAGACCTTCAGTTTGTGCTCAGCCAGCTCTCTCGGGACACCCGGCATATTCACAGGTTGTCATGCGAATACGTCTCAGTTATCTTGCAGAAACTGGACGAGCGCGCCTTCCTATTTGTCATCCAAGCTAGAGCTGATGATGGCGGTCTTGCGTTCATCAGCGAACCCGAGGTTGGTTCTTTTCGTTTCTTCAGTCGGCCGCATAGAGGTCACGGCTTGAGCTTCATTTGCAGGTATCGTGAGGTCCTCCTCAGGCTTTGAGTTCGCCTGCGTGGAAGAAGTCGTCGATGATTTGGTGGTGAGGGCCGCCTGAATGGCCACTCGGAAACATTATGCAGCGCCTTGGAAGTCTGCGCGCACGGTGATGATCCCTTGTGGTCCCGGCATCTTCAATATCATGTATGTATAGTGTGGAATGGCCATGAATTTCACCAATCCCGGCCTGCCGATGATGGCATTGTATCCACAGTCGAAGCTTGCTACCTCGAACCTCAGGAACTTGGTTCTGTAGGTTTCCAGAGTTCCGAAGGTGACCGGCATGTAGATGTGTCCGATTGGGTACTCTCCTTCAGTCGGCACAATGCCGAAGAAAGGAGTGTTTGACTCGTGGAGCTCTTTGAGTGCGACTCCCAAGCCTAGGAGTGTCCGGGGGAAGGTGACGTTGATGCTACTTCCCTCGACCACTAACACCTTCTTTACCCTGCTCTCTCGGATCACCGGATCAACGAGGAGCGGATATTTCCCCGGATGATCGAAGTTGAGCCACTGATCCACCCGAGTGAAGGTGATCGGGTGTTCGGACCATCGATACGGGGTGGGAGGACTGGTGGTCGCCACTAGTATCTGATGGTCGTTGAGCTTCTGCTGCCTCTTGCTCTCTTGCGACCCATGTTCGCCGAAGATGACGTTGACTTCTCCGTCAACGCGCGGTAATGCTCCACCTCCTCCTCCTTCCTGCTGCTGGGGTTGTCGAGGTTCTCCAGGTCCTCCTCGTGGTGGGGGAGGTGGCAGAGGTTGGAAGGGTCGGCCGTTCCCGACGGAGTGCTTAAAGTCTCTGCAGTTCCGGAGGGTGTGGCGCATGTCCTTGTGATACGAACATTGGGCGTCGAGGATGTCGTCCAATGTTCGTTTGCCTCCACGAGGTGCCCCTCGGGCACGAGAGACGGGTGGTCCGGCGGCGTGGACTTCTTCGCGAGGCCTCTTCTCCCAACGCTTGTCGGGTTGTTGGTTCGCGTCGCGTCGTGGTGCCGGCAGTGTAGACTTTGTTCCTTCGATGAGATCCTGAGCCCATTCGTCGGCGGTGATGTAGAGGTCCACTTCCCTGAATAGCTGCTCGGAGGTAGTCGGCGTCTTTTGCAGTATGGCTCGGACGAAGGCCGAGTCATTAGATCCCCGGTAGAAGTCCTCGATCATCACTGCTTCCGCAACCTTGGGGATACGATTTCTCATGGTTTGAAATCTTTTGAGGTATGACCGGAGAGTTTCATCCCCTCGGCGCCTGATGGATTTGAGGTCCCATGGCTCTGCCGGCTTGTCGGAGAGGGATTGGAAGTTGGCGACAAAACGCCGACTGAAGTCGCTCCAATCATCGATGCAGTGTCGGGGCAAGTGTCATAGCCATTGCAGCGCATCTTGCCCAAGGATGATGGGCAAATATGCAGTCATCACATCTTCAGTTGCCCCAGCGGCCCGTGCAGCGGTGGTATAGATGGCCAACCAGCCTCGTACTTGTTGACGTTGGAGACCTTGAAGTTAGGGGGCCACTGAATGGCCCTGAGACGCGGAGTGAGCGCCGATACTCCATAGGTGTCCTCCTGTCGACGATTGTGGTGCCAGTCACGGGGAAGGGAGTTGTCGATGTGCTGCCTCGACCATCCCCGGGTCGTGCCGCCAGTTGAAGCTGTTGCCGATTCAACCTGGGTGGCTTGACTTCGTGCAGGGATGTCGTGATCCCGATCATACTACTCTCGGCGCCGAATCTCATTCTCATGTCGTCGTTCGCGCGAAGCATTGATGGAGCTCCGCGCGTCCCATCGACTGTTGATGGCGTGTCGTAGATCGCTCGAAGGATGAAAAAGAAGCAGAAGATGGTTAGCTGCCCGAGTGAGCAGTCGCAAATATCCCTCGGCGTCTGGAGTTTGGGGGAGACCATCGGCTATCCGAGCCAACACTCCACCGACCTCGCTCGGTGTGTTCATGGCTCGGGTGAAGTTGGGGTTCAGGTTTCGTCCGAAGAGATCACGTCGGCGGAATTTCTCCTCTCCCTGAAGACTCATTCATCTAGAGTTTCTCCTACCTCCGAGATCTCATCTCGTGACACAGGTTGCGCCGGGTCTCGTTCTCCGGCTTCATGATGTCGCCGGGCGTTACGGCGTTGGTTCCTTCGTCGACGAGCTTCCCGCCGAGGTGGTTCTTCCCCAGGCACAGTTGGTTCGTCGTTGAAGATGGGGGACGACTCCACTCTTCCTCTGATGAAGAGGACGTCGGGGTAGAATGGAGTGGTTGCGATGACAAGCTTCTTTCTGTTCTCCTTTGAGGGCGGAGGTTCCAGAACGGCAGCTTGACGGGTCTTGTTTCTTTTTTTTCCTTGTAATTTGTGTCCATTCTTCTATGGATGAGGTGGACAACGGGGTTCTCCGGGTGAATGAACTCTCTGCTCCTGGCTTGCAGGAGGTAGTTTTCGCCCGGAGCGCTGGAGGTTGCACTATCTCCTGCTTCGTTCCGGCTTTCCCGGAGATTTTCAAGGAAGGCTTTTTCTCCGGTGGATCCGCTAGACGATGTAGAGTCCCTTCTTCGTCTGCTACGAACGAGATGGTTCCAAAGCAGAACATGGATCCGGGGCGGAGAGCAATCTTGTGCTGAAGAGTGATGGCCATTGAGCTAACTTGGATCAGTGACACACCCCCTACCTGGCGCGCCAGCTGTCGGTGTTTTGTGTCCGACCGCGCACCTGGGGTTGCCCCTCGAGGTGCTTTTTGGAGTAGGACGGTGTTACCGACTGTAGTTCGATGGTTCGTGCTAGATGCACGAGAGACAGTAGATAATTTTATACAGGTTCGGGCTGCTTAGAGAGGCGTAACACCCTACTTCCTGGTGTGGATCTTTTATGTGGTGGGTTACAGAGGAGTTCTCTAGTATGAGGGATGCTAGAGAGCTGAGTAGACGGCTAATGAATGAGTTGTCGTTTGATGGGGTGCCATCTAGGCCTTATATACTCGACCATTGGGCGTTACATGCGGATATGATAACAACGTGCACCTAAGTAATAGTGAACCGACTGAGCTTATCTTCCTATAATCCTGCCAACTTATCGTCATTCAGTTCCGACGTCTGAGGGCGCTGCGCGGGAGAATCGAATCACTGTTGTGGATAACGTTTGAATCCATTGGGCCGCCTGGGCTCGAGCTGATCCAATCTTGCATCGATCCACTCTTCCAGAGATTCCTCCCCTGGCCGATGGAGGGGTGGCCTTGTGGAATAATGGGCCTGGAGTCTTTCGCGAGGCCTTCCAACCTTCTAGTGGACCCGAGGGATATCTACCCCGCACACTAGTGGTATACTTAGCCATTTATAGTCAAGTATGGTCAAGTTTAAGTGGTCAAATTATTTTGGTGTCCCACTGGTTTTCTTTAGTGTCTTAGTGAAAGGTTTTATCAAGATTCTTGCTGAAATCATTATGGGTGAGGTATATTACCTTTGTTAATTCTCTCATTCCCCTTTTTCCATTTATGCTTTTTAAAGTAGGCTTGAACTACAATATAGCTTTAAAAATTTCCAAAAATTCTATAAAAATTACAGTGGCTTCTCACTGGTGTATAAATTTTAGTTTCGAAAATTGAGGCTTAAAATGATAAGGGTCCTCTCTGTACAAAAATATTAAAATTTAGGGCAGAGGAGGTGCTTTGAACTACAACTCCTTTTTAACAGTGGATTTTTCTCTAAGGTTTAATTTTGCTGGCATTTAGGTGCAATAGCAAGACCTTGTACCAAGTTCTAGCCAATGATACCTATTGGTCATTTTATTGTGATTTTCTAAAGTTTTAGTGCTTAATGGTGCTTTCTACTACTACTATAATTGAAAAATGTCAAACAACAGATTTCCTAATTTTCTATCTTCTTCTTTGTGCAAGAGCAATCATTCTAGAAGTTGGCTAATTTTTCTCAAAGGGAAGGGGTGGTAGAATTTCTTGGAATATATGGCCTTTTTCATGGGGTAGGGGGTAATGTGTGTTACATCAAATTTTTATTTTAGTTTCATATTTTTCACTGGTGGTTTACATCATAAGTAATTGGGTAAAAATTTGCTTGCTCACTGTTTCATATTTTTAGCCTTTCTTTTGGTTTAATTTATTGGCTATATCCAAGTTCTATTTGTTTAACTCACTTACTGTGATGGTGTGGGGTGTTTACCATTTTTGTAGTGGTATACTAGTAGTTAGAGGTCTACTAGATTTTTCTTGCCATTATTGCATTTGTCCTTATATTTTTAATCATGGCTTTTCTTGATTTCTTAGTGCCTATTAAAATTTATAACCTTGGACTAGCTCTAGACTAGGGTTCCATATATTTTTCCTATGTTCTTTATCACTTAGGTATACTAGGAAAAATATGGTCATCCTCTGGTTATTATTTTCTATTACCCTTCTTATTTTTCTAAGGTTTGGGCAGAAACAACTTTTAATGGACATTCCTGGTTTATTCTTGTATACTGGGGGCTCGGTATTTTTAAACAGTGTATATGTTAGGTAAGTATCTCTACAAATTTTCTCCAGACCAGTATAGAAGTATTCCTATTTTCCTTGTATTAATAAGGTTTGGATAGTTTTCTTATTTAATTCAAAACTCTAAAAATTATTACAGAAAACATGGGGTTTACTAATTTTGTTTGGTAGTGCATAAATCACAGAGTCTAACAAAATTTGTTTGACTAAATTTGGATAAGTATTTCTTAAGTTATGCAATTAACAAATTTACTGCAGATTTAAAGAATTGAATTTCAAATGGGAAAAAGAAAATCTACTTTGCGCTAGGGTCCCTGGTATTTTCTTTCAGCGTTCCTTACAAACAGGTCCTCGGGTTACTATTTCGCTAAGTCTCTGACAATGCAGAAAACCCCCTGGGTAACCCTAAATCAATCATGCGGTCGTTCCCCTGTTGGAACAGTACCCACGGTGGAGGAAAGGGCAGAGGGGCTTAGCGGCGGCGAGATAGCTCTGGTGAGGTGTCCAGGGAGGTCAGGGAGGTTACGATGGTCACGTCGAGGTATGGGTCAGCGTCGGAGGTGGTCGGAGATGGCCGGTCCACGTGCGCAGGCGGGGGAATTCGTCGGCGGCGAGTGCTCCGGCCTGCTCACGGCGAGATAGTTAAATTGGTTGGCTCGGGAGGCTTGACCAAGTGACACAGAGGCGGTACACGTGAGGAATTGGAAAAGGGCGCAGAGACTTAACCGATCCACGTTCGCCGGTGAGCGGAAGAAGTCCGGCGAGGGTGATTCGGGGTCTCTGGCAAGGTTTTGCTGGGTCTGAGGACTTGGGGAGCTTCACGGGTCTCTAGCGAAGCTAACCAAGCTGCTATCGCGGACTGGTAATGGCTGGGGTGGGCTGGCCACGGTGGCCGAAGCTCGGGTGGCTTGGCGGACGGTGGCGCTTGCTCTCTGCAGCGATCTCCGGCTTGGGCGAGAGTGAGGGCGTGCGAGGGGATACGGCTAAGGTCGTGGGGGCACTTATAGGCGGGGCGAGGCACATGCGCATGGGGAGGGGTGACCGCGCGTGGGGGCGCGTGCTGCCGCGGCCAGTCCGCGCTCGGCTGACCTGACACGACATCGAGCATGTGGCTCTTTGCTTCTGCCCTTGTTTAAACGTCCATAGGTTGCAAATCTTCGCATATTTGGGCATGATCACTATACAATATATGCTCCCCCAACGTAGCTTTGTCGTTTATGTGTGGAAGTCGAGAGGTTTGGGGTCGTGTACAGTGAGTTGTCACGTCGCCAAGGTGTCAGTGTCTCACGGCCGCGTCCCGAGGTAAATCTATGCCAAGATCATGTCAAACAGCTGAGAAATGTTCCCAAACTTCGCCAGGGTGTGTTCAAGGAAATTTGGCGCCACTTTGATATTTGGACCAAGTGGATTTGAGTTTTTGAATTATGAGAGCACAACTGACCTTTGTGAAGAGGTCAGATTTCAGAATTTTGGATTTTCTGAATTTCCCATAGAGGTTTTACTTAAGGGGCAGTTTTGGGAATTTTGCAAAATCCCAACGATCAATCTTCCTTACTACATTTTGTAGTTTATTTAGTGTACTATAACTTTGTTAATTGGTCCATATTAAGATTTTATATTTTTCCATAGTCTTTTCACTAATTCCCTTTTGTGCTCAAATGACCTAATTTGGGTAGTGTTAGGGTTTTGAATAATTTTCTCACTTGAGGTGCATGATGTGTTTAGAGTATGGTTCTTGAGATGAAAAAGACTTAGCTTAGGTTTTAATTCCTTAAGTTTGGTGCTTCTTGCTTAATTTAAATCACATGTGATAAGGGTCACAAGTTGGGTACTAGGGGGGAAAACCCTGAGTAACACTGGGGTGTTACATCATTTCAAATTATGAACCCTTACTTTTCGCATCTGCGAGTTACTATATGCGTTTATCTGACTCTTACGTTTTTCTTAGGCTCATTAGGCTAAAGAAGAAGCTAGGAAAGCTGAAGAAGTTGTCGAGCTTGAACGACGCATAAGTATGTGTTTTTACTTTTAATTTGTGTCCTCGTTATTTCTTACCTTCGTCATTTGGCCACTAAACACTTTCTTTAAGCAGCGGAACTTTCTCCACCACCAGAACCATATGACCCCGAAGCAGATCTGTCACTAAAGGAAATCCTTGTCGAATTTAGGGTGGTAAATGAAGCAATAGACGAAGCCGTCGACCAACTACTGAACGAAGCTACGAAGAAAGTTCTAAAGGAAGGCGATTAAATTGTTTGTAGAGACTTTGTCGAATTCATGTGTAGAGAATATGTAAAAAACATTCTAAATTTTGTGCGTTGCTTTATGTAAAAACAATTGTGTTCTATAAATTATTGCACTGTATACTATTTTTCTTTATGTAGCGTGAAATAAATGTATGTACCGTTTTTAGCCGAAGGCGAAAAAACACCTTCCCTTCTTTTCACGCTTCATAAAGAAAAGCCCTTTTTAGCCGAAGATCTTGTAATATTATAAAATGTCTGTTACCAGAGTCAAAGCATTGGCCCCTTCTTTGTCCTGTTGATCACGATGACCGTTGGAGATGTAGTATTTTGCCCTTCTTTGTCCTCTTGCTTTTAGTCTATGATTCTTCGAGAAACATGTATTTAGCTTCGTAGCTAAGTTTTGTCTACAGATGAAGGAGCAATTCCCCTTCTTTTCTCTTTTTGGTTAATGCAAGATGATATGATGCATGATGATATGATGCAAAATGATGTGATGACATGATGCAAAGATGCTTGGGTTAACATGATGGTAGTAAAAACATTAAAGTAAGACTCTTCATCACCTTAGGAATGACTTTGGAGTCTTTTCACCTTTACTAGGTGGTATTTTAGCTCTGCATCCCCTTAGGAACGACTTTAAAGTTTCTTCACCTTTACTAGGTGGTATTTTAGCTCTGCATGCCCTTAGGAACGACTTTGGAGCTTCTTCGGTACTTTTTTTACACTCGATGTAACCTCAGATTTATTAAAAAGTGTTGAAGATGTACCTTATTAAAGTGTTTTTGAGGCAAAATGTAAAGCAAAAGAAACAAAAATTACAATAGATATTGTTGGGGGCCTTCGTCCTCCGAAGGTCCTCAAAAACATAATTTGACAATGTTTTCCGAGTGGATTATGTGAACAGGTATTTTCGGATCCAGAATTATGAATATGGAGCACAGCCAGGACGAAGCCTGAACCAGACGAAGGTCGAGTGTAGCCGAAGCTGTGCGCAGGAAAGCTTCGGCGCGATGGCAGAAGGGGGAACCGACTTAAAGATGAAAAGACTTCGGGGTCCTCAATAGATTTCCATAAACCGTTAACAAATGTAATGGGCATGGATGTAATTTTACGTGGGCTGCGTCCCGCGTCTATAAATAGATGAACAGTACTCCCGTACTGTTCACGCTGACTTGGCATTTGTTTTTGGCGTCACGCTTGTATTCACTACCTTCTCTCAGGACCGAAGGTACATTTGTAATTTAAAATCATTTCTATTTTTCCATGTTAATAAAATAGAAATGATTCTGCGATAATACTCATATTATATTTCATGTTTTATATAAAGTCCTTCGTCATTATCTGTTATGTTTGCGAAGGTATTTCTCTAAAGACCTTCGTCCCAGACTCATTATTTCCCGAAGGGGACATAATGCTTCGAAGGACGAAGGACTTTAACTCTTAACACTTTTTATGTTGCCTTGTTCTTAACTCTTAGCACTTGAGAACAAGTCACCAACATTGGCGCCCACCTCCGGTGAACTCACTTCCACTTCGAGTCTTCGTGAACACCTTCGGAAGCTATAGACCTTCGCTATGGCGCCGAAGAAAGCTTCAGCGGCTGGGGCTGCAGCACTACAACCGCTGGACCACAACCAGGAGACCGTCTCTCTTCGGGAGGCCAGAAGCCAGAAGAGAAAAGCTGTTAGCCCGACGCTTGAGGAAGAAGAGCTAGACCAAGAAATCAGAGAGATGGAGATGCTTTATCAACAAGTGCAGAGGAAGAAGGAGAAGGTGGCCCGCCTAGCTGAGTTGCAAAGGCAAATTGACGAAGCTTCTGAAGAAGTTCGCCATCTCACTCACGATGAGCAGAACAGAAGGCCTCATCAGAAAGACCACCATCAGGAGGGCTTCGTCAACGAAGACGACTGGTATGATAATTTCCATCAGGGAAATTTTGTTTTTGATGATGCTTCTCCTCTGTCTGCTGAGCTGCAGGCTACTCCTTGGCCTCCATCCTATAAGCCACCCCAGCTCCCCATGTTTGACGGCCACTCCGACCCGAAGCAATTCTTGATGAGCTACGAAGCAACAGTGTCTTCGTACGGGGGCAACGCTGCAACCATGGCGAAGTCTTTCGTCATGGCCGTCAGGAATGTTGCTCAGACCTGGTATTCCTCTCTTCGGCCAGGAACAATCACTTCATGGCAGAAGCTGAAGGATATGTTACTGACCAACTTTCAAGGATTTCAAACGAAGCCAGTTACAGCTCAAGCCCTCTTCCAGTGTATTCAGGATCACGAAGAATACCTTCAGGCGTATGTCCGAAGGTTCTTACGATTGAGGGCGCAGGCACCAACGGTGCCCAATGAAATCGTTATCGAAGCCATGATCAAGGGGCTCCGTCCTGGACCTGCAGCTCAATACTTTGCTCGGAAGCCTCCTCAGACCTTGGAGAAATTGCTCCAAAAGATGGATGAGTACGTTCGTGCTGACAATGACTTTCGCCAAAGAAGGGAGGAGGCCTTCAGGTTTTCTGAGATGACCAGGGGCTTCGGAGGAAGATACTACCCGAGGCATGTCCGTTCCATTCACAACACTCAGAATGATGATAAGGGGAGTCAGCAAAACAGGCCGCAGTGCTCCTCACAGGCTTCGGGGCAACAACAAACTTTCTTTCGGCCATCAGCTCCAAGAGGCAGAGGCGCCAGGGGCTTCGGCGGAAGATTCGGAGATCAGCCAAGGAGACTGTTTTGCCTATTCTGTGGAGAGGGCAAGGGCCACACCACTAGGACGTGCCATGTTACAATCCAGAAGCAAAAGGAACTAGCCGAAGCTGCATCTCAACAAGCTCAGTCAAAGCAGGTTATGCATACTGCTTCGTTTCATCCGCCTTATGTCCCACAATACATAGACAACCACCCTGCGGCTTCTGTAGCTTCGGCAAGCCAACCTCAAGCTTCCTGGCAGCAGCTTCCGCCTCCACCTCCATTGCAGCAAGGTCAACAGCCAGAAGGGAGTCAATACGCTCCACAGCAGAGGGACTTCAGAGAACAGTCCGAAGCTCGCACAGTCAACAGCACTGTGCCAGAGTCGAAGCACATTTATTGACATATCCTACCTTTGATAGCAGTCTTTTCTATTCAGTTTTGTTTTCTGTGAAGCAAAAAACATTGATAGTTTCCATGTAATAATTTCGTTGTTTTCACGAGAAAAATTTATTTGATTCACAGGCCTAAGTTGCCGAAGCCTAAAATTTCTTCCGTTACCAAGAAGGACCTTCGGACTAAAATTCCTTCGGAGTAACAAAAAGTCGTTCTAAGGAACGCAGAGTAAGTTTATAAAGTCACAAAAAGTCGTTCCAAAGGGAGCGCAGCGTAAGTTTTCTGCTCAGAAGTCGTTCCTAAAGGAATGCAGAGCCTACAGCGAAAAGTCAACGCTGATACCGTCTAAGTAAAAGACGAAGAAGCTCCTAAGGGAGGCTTACAGCGAAAAGTCAACGCTGATACCGTCTAAGTAAAAGACGAAGAAGCTCCTAAGGGAGGCTTACAGCGAAAAGTCAACGCTGATGCCGTCTAAGTGAAAAAAGACGAAGAAGCTCCAAAGACGTTCCTAAGGGAATGCAGAGCTTACGAATATATTTTATGTGTATCTTCGGAACAAATGTCACATGCATAACATAACATCATCACATCATTTTGCATAGCATAAGCATCATACATCATATCGCATTTGGCAAGAGAAGGGGACACTCTCAACCTTCGAAGGGATGCTTTGAAAAAGTGACATTGAAATTGTATAGCTTCGGAATACAGTTTCGGGGAATATTTTCACGAAACATGGGCGAACTTTATCAGATCAATATCAAAGTTGCATAGCTTCGGAAAATAGCCTCGGAAAATGTTTTCACGAGGCATCGATGTCATTCATCAGAATAATTTTGACGAAGGCTATCTTCTTCACGACGCATGAAAAGAAGGGAAGGTGTTTTTTCGCCAAAGGCTCAAAAGTGGTATGTATTTAAAGTTTCATGCATCGTAAAGAATTCAATAATGAAAAGAGACTTGTATATTACATTCAAATGTACAAAGTGTTGCATAGATTACACTTTAAATGTTTTTTCCAAATAGCACCTAATCTTCCCTCAATACTGCTTCGGCGGCTTCATTCAGAAGTTGGTCAACAACCTTGTCCATGATAGTTTCGGCCATTTGATTAATTTCTTCATCCCCTTTTGTGTGGGGGTCGGCAGATCGTCCAACAGTTTCTGAGCGAAGAAAACACTTCTTCAGTACTTTTACAAATCGTGAGCAAAGTTTAAAATGAAAATTACAACGCAACAAGAACGACTACTTGGTACCTAACTGTCCTTCGGGCTCCCTACTCCTTTCGGCAGCGTCTGCTACTCTTCTAGCATCGTGAATGCCTTTTTCGCTTCTTTCAATGATCTCTCGCGCCATTCCTCGGCCGCCGTCGTTCCAGATATCAGTAAAAAATTTGCCGCC
This sequence comes from Zea mays, assembly GCF_902167145.1. Classification (NCBI taxonomy): domain Eukaryota; kingdom Viridiplantae; phylum Streptophyta; class Magnoliopsida; order Poales; family Poaceae; genus Zea; species Zea mays. The sequence continues at coordinate 39,171,431 of NC_050104.1, read as the reverse complement.
AACCACGCTCGCTTCGGCCGAGGGGTCCTTGATGTCTTCGGTAGATAAGGTAGCTTCGGATTGAGCTAAAAATTTTACATGTTCGCAACCTTTCTTCTCCAGGACGGAAGCAATTCCTCTGGCGCCCGAAAAAGCACATATGTCGCCACGACTGTTCAGAATCTCTTCGAAGGCCTCTGCTTCGTGGCTAATCCATTCCAGCGGACCTTCGGGATTGCCTCGAGAGAAATTCTCTTCGCTGGAAAAGGCGCCTACGCTGGCGAAGCTGGATTTAATTTTATTCACACATTCTACAGATTTGACATAGCATTTCCCTTGAGATGTGCGAAGCTCCTTAACTTTTGATTCCAATTTGTTGACCATAAAATCACTAAGTTCTCGTTTCGTTTCCTCAAGCGAGCGCTCCTCTTTAGCTCTAGCCAGCTGTTTCTGAAGATCTTTAATCTCGCGCTTTTGAGCTTCGGCCTGGGCCTTTGAAGCAGCTTCGTCTTTTTTCACTTTATCTACCAGTGTAAGTAGAATTTTATCTTTTTCCAAAGCTTCGTTTCTCAGTTTGATAACTTCGGAGCGTAAATTATTAAACGCAATTTCATAACTTTCATCTTCGGCGCTCTTTTGCGCTCTTAACGCGTTGCTTAGGACCAGGCCCTATATGCAAAAAGAATTCATATAAGAAAAAAGGAATGCGTTGCGTAAAAAAAAAGAATAGGGGGTTTTTCTCAAGTGTTTAATTCCCGTACCTTCAGGCTATTGTACGCGAGGCTGTCTGCGAGATCCTCTTTCGTCATGGCACTTAACCCAGCTTCAAGCTTCGGAAAGCCTATGCTTCTCGCCATCTCTCGGCAGACGGATAGCTCTTTGTTATCAGGCAGGCAGTATAAGAAGTCATCTTCATTTGTTCCATTGAATATTACTGCCCCCTTCGGATATTTCAGCTCCTTTGCATAATGGATGGCCTCATGAGTTTCTTCCTCAGATAGCTTTTTTCCCGAAGCATGTCGTATGATGTAATCACACATGCTGGCAGGCGCTTCGGGGATGGCAGTGTCCGTCTCTTCAACTAAAATTGGTTCTGGTATTTTTATCGCTTCGGCTTCCAAAGTTTCTTCCTTGAAGGGCTCTGAAGGCCCAGCTTCAGCTTCAGTTTGTTGTGTCGGAGCTTCAGAGGAAGCTTCAGCAATTTCAACACTCTTTTTTGGAGTTGTGCTTGAAGACTTAATTGTCTCCAAGACATCTAGTACATTTACCATTCTTTTCCTTTTTGGGGTCACCATTGGAGCCTTTTGGATTTTTGTTGCTTCAACGTTTATTGCAGGACTTAAAATTTCTGAGGTTTTTTCCTTAGTCACATTTTTCGCTTCTTCCATTTCACCTTCAGCGGCCGAAGGGGTTCCTCCAGTATACTCAGGCACCGAAGCTGGTTCAATATGGCGTGGTCGGTGTGTGAAGATCTTCAGCCTTTTTCCTTTTGGTTCTGGCTCGCTAGGAGCGGTTTCAGCTTCTTCTTTTTCAGAGGTTATGTTTTTCCTTTTTTGCCTTCGGATGGGATAACAATAATCAGGGTAGAAGAACCCGATTGCATCAAACACTCGGTTCAGTCTCTTCTTTTTTCGGCCTCCGAAGGCTGCTGATAGTGCAGTATTTTCAGCCTTCGAGAATGCCCCAAGTAATTCATCACTTAATGTTTCAATGCTTTTCAGCCAGTCATCATCAGGTTCAATAAATTTATCTGCATATTTGAATGTGTATTTTAATCTGACTAGTCCGCCTTCGTCGGACTCTTTGATGGTTTCTTTCGGCATTTCCCACTTTTCTGCAAGTGGCCATACCCTGAAGGCAATGTGTTCCTGGACCAAGTCCCTTGTCCCAATGAAGGAGCAGACTGCGCCGAAGGCTCTTTGGCATTCTTCGGCTGCTTCATCCATTTCAACCTTCGGCCTTCGAAGCCCGAAGCGTTGCCAAATTGGGTACATAATGATACTTTTGACATTATTTTGCGCTGTTAGATCATTTTTCACATAAAACCATTCAGACATCCAGGCTCCGGGCCACCTCTTCCGAAAGGTTGGCACAGGGTAGCTTGACCCGGAGCGGGCGCCGAAGCTGTAGCACCCAAAGTTGTTGTGGTATTGCTCCTTTCCCCAGGGCTTCGTCTCGTACAATAACTCGTGTATGTTGCAGAAGCTTTTAGCGTTTGGTTCCAAACCTTGGCTTCTCGCAGCCCAGACAAAAATCCCCATTCTTATAATAGCTTCGGGAGTGAGTTGATGAAGGTAGATTTGGAATGTTTTCAGTACCTCAATAACAAAATTGCTCAGGGGGAATCGAAGCCCAGCCTTGAGGAGGCTTCGGAAAATCACAACTTCATCCTCTTCAGGGGTGGGAGAAGTCTTTTCCCCGGCGTCAGCTCTCACAATAGATATGTCTCGGAAGTATCGCCCCCTCATATTATCAATGTGACTCTGCTTGATGGTTGTTTTCCCAAAAACTGAGTGACTTGGTCGCCACGGTCGATCTTCGGCCTCTTCCCCATCACTTTCCACATCATAGCTGTCGCTGTCATCAGTATCTTCGGACAAACCTTCAAGAATCTCCTTCGTGATTTTCTCTGTATTAGTCTCTGCCATCGCTATCAGGAACCCCAGATTCTTCTCCTCCTCGAGACTCAGCTTCGTCTCAGCAGGGATCTTCTTGTCTTCAGACATCTTCGGAAACACTAAAAATTTGTTCCCAGGGCCGAAGCTTCGAAATCAAAAAAAGACCAGCAAATCTCAATGAGCAAGAGCTAAAAATTTTTAGTGGGCCGAAGCAAAAGGCAAGCGTGTGTACCAAATGAATTCACGATGTGTTCTTATTTATACGCCTAGGGCGTTGAAAGTTAAAAGGCCCCGCTTGTCAGTGAATGTTGCTATTCTAGCAAAGGGAAGGTGTTTTTTCGGACCTTCGGCTTAAGGCCTTCGTCCATATCGCAATCTGAATTTATTAGTTACAAATTAATATTGCGAGGGGCTACTGTTGGGGGCCTTCGTCCTCCGAAGGTCCTCAAAAACATAATTTGACAATGTTTTCCGAGTGGATTATGTGAACAGGTATTTTCGGATCCAGAATTATGAATATGGAGCACAGCCAGGACGAAGCCTGAACCAGACGAAGGTCGAGTGTAGCCGAAGCTGTGCGCAGGAAAGCTTCGGCGCGATGGCAGAAGGGGGAACCGACTTAAAGATGAAAAGACTTCGGGGTCCTCAATAGATTTCCATAAACCGTTAACAAATGTAATGGGCATGGATGTAATTTTACGTGGGCTGCGTCCCGCGTCTATAAATAGATGAACAGTACTCCCGTACTGTTCACGCTGACTTGGCATTTGTTTTTGGCGTCACGCTTGTATTCACTACCTTCTCTCAGGACCGAAGGTACATTTGTAATTTAAAATCATTTCTATTTTTCCATGTTAATAAAATAGAAATGATTCTGCGATAATACTCATATTATATTTCATGTTTTATATAAAGTCCTTCGTCATTATCTGTTATGTTTGCGAAGGTATTTCTCTAAAGACCTTCGTCCCAGACTCATTATTTCCCGAAGGGGACATAATGCTTCGAAGGACGAAGGACTTTAACTCTTAACACTTTTTATGTTGCCTTGTTCTTAACTCTTAGCACTTGAGAACAAGTCACCAACAGATATGCTTCAAATTCTTGACCTAGCCCCTCTGGTGCTTCAGTAGATATGTTTGGATTTGGAACAGTGTTGTTGACTGTTCGAGCTTCGGCTTCTTCCCTCGCATCACGTTGTTGTTGATCCTGATATTGCCCCTGAGGCTGCTGATTATAAGATGAAGTTGGAACTGGTGTTGGTGGTTGAGGTATGGCCCACCTAGCCAGAGAGTGACTTGCTGAGGCAACTGAAGCTGTAGGCTGTGGAAGTGTCTGTTGGTTGCGTACATACTCTGAGATATATGGAGAGTAGTACGAAGCAGTATGAAGAACTTGCTTCGGCTCATTCTGTCGTGCTTCAGCCTCAGCTATTTCCTTCTGCTTTTGTATTGTGACTTGGCAAGTCCTTGTTGCGTATCCCTTATCCTCTCCATAGAACAGACAGAATAGTCTTCTTGGCTGAGAGTTGTATCTTCCTTCGAAGCTTCGTCCTCCTCTGCCTCTTGGGGCTGGTGGTCTAAAGGAATTCTAGTTTGTCCCTGTTGATTGGGAGTTACTCTGTTGTCCTTGATTATGGTTGTTCTTGTCTTCACTTTGGCCTAGGTTGTGGATTGTTCTAACATGTCTTGGATGAAACCTTCCTCCGAAGCCCCTTGTCATCTCAGAGTATTTGTAAGCTTCCTCCCTTCTTTGCCGAAATCATTATCGGCCCTGATATACTCATCATTTTTTTAGAGGAGCTTCTCTACAGTTTGAGGGGGTTTCCTGGCAAAGTACTGTGTCGTTGTGTAACACCTCGTCCAATTCCTGGACCGGCGGTACTTCTCCTGGAATCTCTCTAGGATCATATTTCGTCCCCACAGACCAACATAAGTCTTCCTCACTCATGCGCACCTGAGAAAACTTCCCGGTCGGTCACCCATCCCAAAATGCTCCAAGCCAAGCACGCTTAACGTGGAGGTTCTTTCGAGATAGGCTTCCAAAAAAAGAAGATATATCTTGTTGATATGGATACTCTATTAATTCTATTAAGCCTTGGGCTAGGATATCACCATCCTAGGGGCCAGGATATCACACGTTGGACCTGGCCAAAGCCCCTTGATCATTGCTTCAATGACAATTTCATTTGGCACCGTTGGTGCCTGAGCTCTGAGCTGCAAAAACCTTCAGACATTAGCCTGTAAATATTCCTCATGGTCTTGTATGCACTGGAACAAGGCCTCAACAATTACCGGCTTCGTCTGAAACCCCTGAAAACTTGTGATCAACATGTCCTTCAGTTTCTGCCAAGATGTAATTGTTCTTGGCCTGAGAGAGGAGTACCAAGTTTGGACAACAATCTTGACCGCCATGACGAAGGACTTGGCCATGACAGTCGTATTGCCACCATAGGATGATATGGTTGCCTCGTAGCTCATGAGAAATTGCTTCAGGTTAGAATGGCCATCGTACATGAGTAATTGGGGTGGCTTGTACAAAGGTGGCCATGGCACTACTTGCAGCTCTGTAGCTAGAGGAGAAGCATCATCAAAAGCAATATTGTCATGGTTAAAATCTTCATACCACAGATCTTCTCGGTTGGGGCCTTCCTGACGAAGGTCTCTTTGTTGTGGTCGATACCCTTGTTCAGTATCTTGTGCGATGTGTCGCATTTCCTCAGCTGCTTCGTCGATCTTCTTTTGTAGCTCAAACAACCGAAGCATCTTCTCCCTTCTCTTCTCCACTTGTTGGTGTATGGCTTCAAGGTTGTTGATCTCTTGATCCAGTTCCTCATCTTGTGGGGTTGGGCTAGCAGCTTTCCTTTTCTAGCTTTGTGCCTCTCTCAGGAGGATTCCGTCCTGATTGGTATCCAGAGGAGCAAGAACAACCCTGGCATCATTGTTTTCTTCGGTGGCATGATGAAGGTTGTCGTTGATGAGTTCACCGGACGTGGACGCCAATGTTAGTCACTTGTTCCTGACTGCTATGTATAATAAAAAACAAGGCAATACAATGTATCAACATTCGTCCTTTCGCAGACATCCCTTCAGAATGACTCCTTCGAGGACAAAGGTTGAAATTTAATCGGACAAGTCATAACTTAAATGTATAAATAGGTAAAGAATGTAAGGACTCGTCTCACATGTATTAATATCGTATTTCTCCTCTTTCATATAATAAATTTACAATCGTACCTTCGGCTCTATATAATGAATTGGAGCGAAAGTGCTTTAGAGAAAAGATTACACACAACAATTGCCCGGCCCTTCAAAAGGTACTTTATGCAGGGAACTGTTCATCTATTTATAGAGAATCGTACAGCTTCGTACGAAATTACATTCACACCCACAAGTATTACGCAAAGGATTTACAAATAATATGAGGGCAATATTGTCCTTTGCTTTCAGCATTCAGGGTGACTCCTCCTTGCATTGTCTCCCTGTGTTGCTATGACGAAGCTAGCTTCATCGCCCCTCCTCCAATATCCTGCATCGAAGGTGTTCTGGTGCCGAAGCTCCTGCAATACTTAGCAACCAATGGTTAAATGTGTTTTTGAGGACCTTTAAAAGACGAAGACCCCCAACAGCCACCATGGAGAGCAACGAGGTAACAGAAAACCTAAAGGGCAGAATGAGAGAGTTAAAGGGTAGGAGCTCACATATTCGTAGAGGAACTGAAGCTCGTGCTCGATGAGGTGTTGGCCCTCCTTGACCTTGGAGATCCATAGATCCAAATCCTTGGCGAGTCAACAGCCAACCCTCTTCTGGCTATTGGTGCCTCCTCGATCGCGGCAGAGAGACAGGTAGCAAGAGGGGAACAAGGAGCTAGGGAGGGGATAGTGGATGGTAGCACATCGTCTTGGCGCAGCTTCTCAGCGGCTCTCGCGCGTGTTCACGTGGCACCATCGCATGTTCAGGTAGCAAGGGAACGAGGAGGCGCTAGGGTTCGGTGGTTCAACCATTCGATTCACAATTTGTTGATTTGGATTGGACCGCGGGGAGGCAGTGCAAATTAGGGAAATTGGTGCTTTATAGGAGTAGGAAAGAGATAAAAAAAATTTAACGTTTTCTATAAAAATCCCTAAATTAAATAGCTTCCGCTATAATTCGATATAGTTTTTTATATCTTTAAGAGCAATGCTAATAATAGTTAGCTTACATATGGTCTACTCGTTTCTCTTATAAGGTTAATAATAGTTAGCTTACATATGGTCTACTTGTTTCTCTTATAAGGTTTGTATACATCAATTGGCTATACAATTACAACATGTCTCTCTTCTCTCTCATCCACATCAATATTCAACCATCTCTGTTCTCTCTCCTCAATCTTAGCATTTAGCCTACTAATAACCCACCGTTATTGTACTTACTCTTAGAGGGGGTGTGGTTGTTACATATTATAGCCTGCTATACAACATTTGGTTACAACACAATTGTTTGTCTCAGATAATAAATGAGTCATGGAAAAAAGATAAACACTGCAAGTTGCACAGTAACTTGTTTAAACATTTTAGGGAATGCTTGGATTCGGAGAGGCTACAATATATCTCCATAATAGCTGTCTGCTTTCCTTATCAGTGAAAGGCTTCAGTTAAACTATCAAAATACAGCACCAATAGTTCAGAACAGTTGAGATCAGCAATTATGCAAGTTTCATCGAGCTCTCCTTCGGGAGACTTGAATCCACCAACTAATAGCCAACATTTACAACCCAACCGTACGATGATGTGAGACGGATTAGGTGCTCCAGGTACACCAACCACACCTCAGTAGCCGGCCAATGTTAGGCTCCAATACTTCAGCCATGGTCGTGGCATATTAAAGAGAATATTTTGTTAGTTGTTACAGTACTGATTAGACCTGGCAACTACACTACAGGACAGGCATTAACATGCCATAAATTGTACAACTTGTCCCTAGTTTGTGCTTTGAGATATTCACAATGATAAGACAAGAAAGAATCCCAAATTTGTCTACAATCTAACAGGGGGTACCAGTTTGATCCATCTGCCCGCCAGACAATGCCAAACTGACAGCTTCTTTAACAAAGTTATGCAAGCATTCTCTGCAAAAATCAGTAATTGCTGACGAGTTCAGCTGTTTGACTTTGGGGCTGTGCTTGCAGACAGGTCTTGAGAGTGCAAGGGATTGCGATGGCGAATGCTCAAATCTGCAGGCAGCCAAGATGGAATGTGTTGCTGTCCGAGCAACTTCCTTGAATCTGTCAGAACCTGAATACCAAGCAGTGGTTTAAGAAATTGAAAATGTGACAGTAAAACAGATGTTATATTAGTGAACATTAGAATTGAAAAGGAATTTTGTACCATGTGTTTTGTCTATCTTGAGTAGCTTCAACTCACGAATGGCCAAAGAAGAAATCTCACTTTTTGCAATTTTACAGGTTGACCTGGATCTTTTGGATCTTTGATCACTGCATCTTTCCGAACTGTGTTTTCTCTTGCGCTCATGCTGGTCCAGACTAGAACTTTTCGTAACTTCAATGGTTGCTGCAATATCTTCAGCACAAACAGCTGAAGGTTCCTCAGGGTTTACCGGCATAGTGGATTGGCTCCCAGATCCAACACTAGATCCTAATTGTAGGGATGAAGTCACAGCTGACTGGCCAGATGATGAACCATACTTTAGTGGATGCAGCATGTCTGATACGAGTTTTTCTGGTCTGTGTGTATTAAAGGTAGATACTAATGCTTGGTCAACATGTTGAATGTGGGTCGATGATGCAACTTTGCCACTAAAGCTTTCCTGATTTATTCGATTCTGGGAAGAAACCATCCTCTCATGATCCAAGGCACGACTGTTCTCAGGCAAGCTATGGCATCCTCTGGAGTTATTCGTGGGCAGCGTATGTTCCACTTTTGTAACATGACCACAGATTGAATAATTTTGTTGACAAGACTTACTACGCAGATTCCCGTTCTTGTGTCCCACAATTGTATCAATTGGACTGTAAGAAGTCGATCTGTTACCCATGGAAAATGGGGGACAGCAGTTAATGGAGGCAGGTGTCTTAGATGTCTTCCTCCCACCAGATGATTTAGCCATCTCCAACCTTTTCCATGCCTTACGGGCATCACGGGTGTCCTTTTGCAAGACTTTTTTACTATGGCCCAGTGAGGTATTAGTTTCCTCAGAGAAGGGCATTGGCAGCGGAACAGAAGCTGCAGCGGCGCCATTTCGGGAACTGAGAGTTACAGGCTCTGCATAACGTTGATGCTCAGTAGCAACAGAAGCAGAACCAGCCATATCCTTCCTTCTTCTGACAGGCATATGCGGAGCAAACCCCACAGAACCAGCACGCAGAGCAGCCCAGTTCTCTCGCAGCTCTCTTATGCGCTTATCAAGATTGCGGGAATTGCGTAATGTTCTAGCTCTCTCAACCTCAAGACGAATGTGAGCATGATAGGCTGCAAGACCATTGTCTCGTCCCTGGGTCGATCTGGGACACTGAGATCCAGCTGAAGTACCCTGGGATCCAATATCCTCAGCAATCCTCCTCCTAAAGATCCCTGCACTGGTAGCAAAATCATCACCCACAATTTCATAAATGGAAGGAACCGGGTCATCCGTCGAACCGCCACCACTCCGCGCATATGGCCTTTCCAGATCATGGTCCTCATCCACAACACCAGAAATCGAGGGGGCTGGAACTGGCTCAGCTCCAGGAACATCCATGCTGATCTCAAATTCACCCTGATTCTCAGCCTGCCATCTCAATTGATCATCTCTGATCGTCCCGCAGTCTTTGCAGAACCAGTCCCCCTCTGGCACGGTGGTCCCCAGCCCGACACAGTAAGTGTGTGCAGCTGAGTCGCAGAGCTCGCAGAGTAGCAGCAGCTCGTCATCGCTGGAGCTGCTGCAAACGGTGCATATGGTGTTCACGTAAGGATCTCCGCCCACTATGCTGCTCCCGTTGCCCTGAGGATGGTGTACCTGCACAGCCAACACAGCACGTCAGTGTGCTGTCCCGCGGAGAATTCATGGCGTCCTCAGTCCTCACATGTCACATCATATATTGGCAGGGGAGCAGAATAGAACGCACTACGGAGTAATCAATGGCAAATTTGCTGGAATTCTCAGTCATGGACATGAGGATTTCTACTACACAGGCGCGGGCGCGAAGCTAAGGTGATCTGGTAGGTCCAGGGATTACATTAGATTAGTTCGTGTACGAAGCAATTACCTGGTTGCGCTCTTGGATCGAGACGATTCGCTCGTCGGGGAACCGGCCGGCGACGGGCGGGCGGCGGATGGTGTGGAAGCGGGCCCTGCAGAAGGGACAGCGGGACTCGACGCGGCCCCAAGCCATGATGCAGACAAAGCAAAAGAAATGGGCGCAGCAGTCGAGCTCGCCGCGGATGGCCCGCCGGCCGTCGAGATAGCAGATGCCGCACATCTTCTCCGCGCCCTCCGCCTCGTCCTCCTCCTCCTCGTCCATCTTGCCCTTGCCTTTGGATGACTCGGACGGCGGAAGTGCCGAGGAGTCGATGTCGGCGAGGGCAGCCATGAGGGATGTGGTGGTGGGTCGGGCGCGTCGGAGCGGAGAGAGACCATGGGCTAGTCGGTCATAACTATTTGGGCTCAACCAAAGAAATATATATTATGGACTTGTTTGTTCGGCTTTTTTTATAAGCTTTTCTAAAAAGTTGGCTGTGAAGAAAAGTTGGCTGTGGGGAGAAGCTGGTGGTTAGAATCTGGATGTTTGGATACGCAGATTATGAGATTGTAGATTCTGAATAAAAAAAGGAAACAGATAAATACGTTTGGTTCGGCTTTTTTAGGTGTTTGACCGATCAGATTATTAGATATCAGAGCACTAACTTATAATGTAGTTAACACTTTACGATATATGAAAATACTTTAACTCAATTTAATACATTACAGTACAACACGTCCTTCAATTGATACACCTTCAGTTGATACAATTCTAATATGAAACATTTTTACTTCCATAATTATTCAAAAAACGCCATACAAAAACTAAATTATTACGTAATTTTATAAATAACGATGCATGCAACCTCGTAATTATCAATGATCATCTACTATATGTCAATTATCACGCTAATGATGTTTACAAAACAAAACAAAGAAATTATGAATATGAATAATTAAACCCAAGTGCAGAGCTCTTGCGTTGCGGTGGGTGGTGGAGGGAGTTCGAACGTCCAGCGTCGGCCTAAAGCGACTTGCTTGCCGCTTCTCACGGGCGCAGAGATAACGGCTTCGGTAGAAAGCGCTTGCACGAGAAGCCCGTTAAAATCTAGGCGTTTGGTTCAGCTTCTAGCTTCTGGCGGCCAGAAGCCCCCCAGAAGCTGAACCAAACAGGGGCTATATCAATCTTGGGATTCTCCGGCACACACAAGATGTTCACGCAGGAAAAACCAGAACCGTGCGATACTGCTGCAACGATGGATTGTGCGTTTCTCTAGAGTTTTCTCGGGAATTTTTCACCGATGCTCGCTCTCTTCAAAAATATGTGTATCTGTGTGGTTCTCCGCAGCGCACAGAGGAACAATCTTCGATCTATACTATACAAATCTTGGGATTCTCGGACAGACAAGATGGCCATGTAGTTTGAAAAACCAGAACCGTACAATGCTGCCGCAAAGGTGGATTGTGCGTTTCTCCGGAGTTTTCTCAGGATTTTTTCACTGGTGCTCGCTCTCTTCTTAAAAAATGTCTGCATCAGCGTGGTTCTCCGCAGCGCACAAAGGAACAGTCTTCGATTCCTTCCGCAAGAACATTGCGCCTTGCATCTAGCAACCAACTTCCAGAGATCCTTCACAGGTATGAATCACTTTCTACACTTGTCTCTCTAAATCTAGTCAACATCGACTCTCTATTTCCGAAGTTGGCGAAATCTCACACCCCGACATCTTTAGATCAACCACATACTCTGATCCTCCCCATATCCCGCTTGCTCTCATGATAGAAGATTACTGTGGGCTGGCCCATATTAGGGTTTCAAGCATGTAATAGATCCAGGAGATTAAGGCCAGCTCATGGGTCTATAAATACTTGTAATCACTATCAGAGAAGGCATGAAATAAAACTGAACCAAAACTACCACCAGATTTGAACTTATCTGTGAGCGCCTTGGAGGAGTCTCTTCTCTAGGAACGGCGACATATCACGCCTCGGGTGCTCGCTGACGACCACGAGACACCGCTGATACGCTTCTTCCGGCGTGGACGCTGACCAGGCTTCGTCAACCCTTACACCTGGTATCAAAGCTCTTGTCCCTCGGGTGGGACAAGTGATCACAGTGAAGTAGAGGTGATTCTAGGAAGAAGAGGAGGTGATCACCATGGTGCCGTCTATTAAGCCATCTGTGCAGACTAGGATAGTTTTAGAGGAGATGGCGATGGAGACTAACCAAGGAGAAGAAAGGTGGGAGAAGACGATGGCCACGTTGGAGAGGTTGACGGTGAAAGTGGACGCTGTTGGGGACTTGTTCTCAAATGCTATGAGTTAAGAACAAGGCTACACAAAATGTTAAAGGTTAATGCCCTTCGTCCTTCGAAGCATTATCTCCCTTAGGATAGAATGATCTTCAGACGAAGGTCATGAAGGACGTACCTTCATCATCGCAGTTTATATTAATGAAAGAAGAAACATATGAAACATGAGAAGTAACATAAATAATCATATGACATTATTTATATATCTTTATTATATCATCATGAATAAACATAAACAATACTGAATTACATTTGTACCTTCGGCTTAACAGAAGGCAAAAGTCCAAGAATGACGCACGAGGGAATACAAGTCAGCATGAACAGTACGGGGGTACTGTTCATCTATTTATAGGCACATGGTGCAGCCTGTGTAAAATTACATTCATGCCCTTTATGTTTACTATTAACGTAAGGACAATCCAACGAGGACTAGATAGCCTTTTCCCCTTTAAGTCGGTTCCTTTTCCTGCCGCTGAGCCGAAGCTCCCTTGCGCGTAGCTTCGGAGCCACATCATCCTTCGTCTCGACCATGCTTTTCATATTGTGTATAGTTTCATTCCGAGTCCGAAAGTACCTGTACATATATTACACTTGGGAAACATTGTTAAATCATGTTTTTGAGGACCTTCGGAAGACGAAGGCCCCCAATAGTAGCGCCTCGCAGTATTAATTTGTTATAACAATAAATTCAGACTGCGACATGAACGAAGGCCTTAAGCCGAAGGTCCGAAAAAAACACCTTCCCTTTGCTAGAATAGCAATAGTCAATGACATATGGGGTCCACCAAGTTGCAAAACACTTGGGCGTATAAATATGAACCCACACCGGCAACATTTGATACGCCATTTCTACCACTTGCGTTATTTTCTCAAACTTTTTAGCTCTTGCTCACTAGCTCTCGCCTGATTTTCAAGCTTTTCGAGCTTTGGTTTAAAGACGTGTTTTCACCATGTCTGGGGAAAAGATGACTGAGGAAAAGATGACTGCAGAGATGAAGCTAACTGAGGAGACGAAGTTGTTTGAACAAAAGAAAGCTGCAGATCCTTTTATCGACGGGTTTATTGAGTCTATGTCAAAAACAAACACAGAGAAGATTACTAAAGAGATACTGGAAGGTTTGTCTGAAGATACTGATGACAGTGATAGTTATGATGTGGAAAGTGGGGATGAAGATTCTGGAGATCGGCCCTGGCGACCAAGGCATGTCGTGGGAGTTGGCGGAGACAACATTGTCCCTGCCCCTGAGGAAAATGAAGTTGTTATCTACCGAAGCTTTTTTAAGGCTGGTCTTCGGTTCCCTTTGAGCAAGTTTTGTGGTTGAAGTGCTGAAGATATACCAGATCTTCCTTCATCAGATCACCCCCGAAGCTATAATGAGGATGGGGATTTTTGTCTGGGCTGTAAGGAGTCAGGGGCTAGAGCCAAGTGCGAAGTGCTTCTGTAGTATGCACGAGCTTTTATATGAGACAAAGGCTACTGCCAAAGAACAGTACCACAACAACTTCGGTTGTTATGGATTTATTGCTCGCCCCAATGCAAGCCACCCGGTGCCAACATTCCAGAAGAGATGGCCTGGAGCCTGGATGGAGGAGCGGTTTTATGTTAAAAATGATTTAAAGGCAAGGGAAGACATCAAAGAAATCATCCAGCGTCCCATCTAGTCTCGCTTCGGCCTCCGAAGGCCGAAAGTGGAAATTGATGACGCTGTTGATGCATGTCAGAGGGCTTTTAGCACTGTTTGTGCCTTCATTGGCACAAGGGATTTGATTCAAGAGCATATATCCTTTAGGGTATGGCCACTTGTGGAAAGCTGGGATATGCCAAAGGAGACCACCACCGATTCTAGTGATGGTGGTCTGGTCCGACTGAAGTATACCTTCAGATTTAGGGAGAAGTTTGATGAGCCAAATGACGACTGGCTGAAGTGTATTGAAGCTACTAGTGATGAGCTACTTGGAGCTTACTCCAAGTCCGAAGATAATGCTTTGTCCGCAGCCTTCGGAGGCCGGGGGAAGAAACGACTGAACAGGGTCTTTGATGCGATTGGCTTCATATACCCCGATTATCCTTCCCGATGCGAGGGCAAGGAAAAAAGAGGAAGGCTGCCGCTTCGCCCACCACAGTTGTGCCGAAGAGCAAAAAGGTGAAGGTTCTGACCCACCGGCCGCGTTATATTGAACCGGCCGCGTTACATTCATGCCCTTTATGTTTACTATTGATGTAAGGACAATCCAATGAGGACTAGATAGCATTTTCCCCTTTAAGTCGGTTCCTTTTCCTGCCACTGAGCCGAAGCTCCCTTGCGCGTAGCTTCGGAGCCACATCATCCTTCGTCTCGACCATGCTTTTCATATTGTGTACAATTTCATTCCGACTCCGAAGGTACCTGTACATATATTACACTTGGAAACATTGTTAAATCATGTTTTTGAGGACCTTCAGAAGACGAAGGCTCCCAACAGACGCCATGGATAACCAACAGTTGCTGGGACAGTCAGAGTTAATAGTAGACTTAGTGAGACAAGCTGCTGAGGAGAGAACTATCCTATCCAGACATGTGGAGGAGAATGGGAAGGCACTAGTTAGGATGAGATTGGAGTCTATGGTTAAGAACAGAATCCTCAGATTCAGGAGGAAGGAGGGGAGAATGACATAATATGAATAAGGGAGGAGATAGGGGGAGTATTCTGGAGGAGAAAATAGAACTCAGGATCAGAGAGGAAGAGAGTTACAACAACATGTCCCTAAGATGTTGTTTCCTAGTTTTGGTGGTACAGATCCTAGAGTTTGGTTGAATATGAAGATTATTTCAACATGTGCCTAGTTCCTGGAGCAATTAAAGTGGCAACGACCTCGATGAATATGGCAGGAAATGCAACACAGTGGTTGCAAATTCTAAAGTTGAAAGGGGACTTGGGAGATTGGAGAAATTTCTCTATAATAGTGCTGCAGAAGTTTTGTGTGGATGAATATCCAAGGGCTATGAGAAAGATTTTGCATCTGCAGCAGAAGGGAGGAGTTGAAGAGTATATTGAGGAGTTTGATGAGGCCAGGTACGCAATATCTGTGCATAATCCTGAGTTGGGAGAGGTTCCTTTTGTAGCTCAGTTCATTAAGGGGTTGAAGGGGGAAATTCAAGGCCTTGTGATGTCTCAAATTCCTTCTACAGTGGACATGGCTATTACACTAGCGTTGGTACAACAGGAGATATGGGTGAAGAATGGTGGAAGGACAAGTGGAATAGGGTAGGGAAGTAGAGCAGTTGCAGGAGTTAGAAATGAAATGAAGGGTGGAGAGCAGGGAGTTTGGAGCAAAGAGAGGCAAGTCAAGGAGAATAGAAGGGTGAATGGGCTTTGTTTTACTTATGGTGAGAAGTATGAGCTAGACCATTAGGCCAGATGTTTAAAAAGAGTGGCAGAACCACAACTGAATGTGTTAACCACTAAGGATCTAGAAATGGTGTTAGATGATGAGAAGTTGGAGCAGATTGAGAAGGAGGGAGTGCAGGAAGAAGAGGTCCATAAGTTGTCAATTCATGCTATTAGTGGTGCTAACAATTTTGAATGCATCAGATTGAGAGCCCTAATCCAAAATCAATTGATGTTGATGCTAATAGATTCTGGCAGCTCGACTAGCTTTATTAGTCATGCCATGATAGGCAAGTTAAGGTTGACTACTGAGCCCTTGAAAGGATCACGATGCCCAAGAGGGGGTGAATTGGGCTTTTCTAAAATTATTACAAAAGATTAAACCCTAAACAAAAGCCCAACTTCACCCAATCTACTAACTAGAATGTGAAAGCTATGAAATAGAGAACAACCATTAAGTCATTATGGCAAATACTAGCAAAGCAAATACACAAAGTAAATTGCTCAAAGTAAATGCGGAAAGTAAAATAGGGACAAGAAAACTCCTCCAATTTTTCTCGAGGTATCGAAGAGTCGACACTCTCCACTAGTCCTTGTTAGAGCACCTGCACAAGGATATCTCTCCCCCTTGGTCCTTGTGGAAAGTAGCTAGAAACCCATAATGACCTCCAATAGGTGAATTATGTAATGTCATCAGTACCTTCTGCTGCATTGTAGTGTTATTTCCCAGCCACACCCTTGCCTTGTGGAAAGTAGCTGGAAACCCAGAATGACCTCTAATAGGTGAATTATGTAATTCCATCAGTACCTTCTGCTGCATTGTAGTGTTATTTCCCAGCCACACCTTGCCTTTGAACCGAAGCAAACTTTCTTGCAAGGAGAAATTTGGAATAGCATCCGGATTCAGAGTCAACTTAACAAGTAAGGTTTTAGTCTCCTCATCCTGGAGGTAACCACAAAAGACTTCCTGGCACCAAGTTGGCTACAGGATAGACAGAGAACTGCACAAAACTTATTCATGTGTTCTTCAGGAAAGCGCGTCAGCTACCCGATTTTGAGTACCTTGCTTGTACACAACTTTGTATTGCAAACCCAATAATTTAGTGAAGACTTTTTGCTGCCAAGGTGTGTGTAACCATTGATCATTCAAGTGAATCAAGCTCTTCTGATCTGTGAAGATCACAAACTCATTATGCAACAAGTATGGTCTCCACTGCTCCACTGCAATGAGAATTGCCAGATATTCCTTCTCATAGGTAGACATGCCTTGAATTTTAGGACCTAAATCCTTACTAATTAAAGCTAAAGGGTGACTAGCCTATAACAACACAACTCCTACTCCATTTTTGCAACCATCTGTCTAAATACAGAAGGTTTGACTAAACTCAGGCAAGGCCAAAACAGGAGCCGAGCACATTGTTGTGTTTTCTACCATAAAGGAAGATTTCATGTTCTTGAGTCCAAACAAACAAGGTTCCTTTCTTCAATAATGCAGTGAGAGGCTTGGTAATCACAGCAAAGTGTTGAACAAACTTTCTATAGTACCCCGCTAGCCCCAAAAACTCCTAAGTTCCTTCACATTGGTTGGACTCGGCCAGGATTGCACAGCTTCTACCTTGGCACTATCAGTAGCCACCCCAGCTTCACTGATGACATGACCCAAGTAAGAAATAGACCTCTAGGCAAAATGACATTTAGACAGTTTAACATGCCAATGGTCTTGCTGTAGTAAGAGAAACACAACTTCCAAATGATGCAAATGATCCTAAAAAGTGGGGCTCTAAACTAGTATATCATCAAATAAAACCAAACACATTTCCTCAAGAGAGAGGACAATGTTGTATTCATTGCTCCTTGAAATGTCCCAGGGGCCCAGAGAGACCAAAAGGCATGACTACAAATTCAAAGTGTCTATTGTGTGTCTAAAATGCAGTTTTAAATTCCTTGCTAGGCCTAAATCTTACTTCATGATAACCAGAGATCAAATCCAAAGTTGAGAACCAACTAGCACCAGCTAACTCATCCATCAATTGGTCAAAAACAGGTATAGGAAACTTGTTCTTGAGAGTCAAAGCATTAAGATACCTGCAATCCACACAAAATCGATAAGATTCGTCCTTTTTTTGTACCAATAAGACTGGTGAACTGAAGGAAGATGAGATGGGTCTTATAAGCCCTTGTTTCAACATGCCATCCACTTGTTTCTCAATCTCATCTTTCAAGGATGGGGGATATCTATAAGGCCTCACATTAACTGGCTGAGCTCCTGGTACCAGAGGAATAGCATGGTCACATGACCTGATAGGGGATAAGGACACTAGAGCAGAAAAGACACTAGCAAACTGTTGCAGTAATCCTAAAATTTCAGAACATAAAGGAGAGGCTGAACTCTCTACAGCTAGATGATACACATGAGAAATATGGACCAACAACTCTTCAAACTACTGATGCCTAGATCCCAACAATACAAATGAAGAATTGTGAGAAGTAATAGAGAGCCATTTCTGTCGGCAATGTATCTTCATGGGGCTATGTGTTTCTAGCGAGTCCATGCCCAAAATAATATCATAACTCTGGAGAGACAACACCTTCAAATCTTGCTGAAAAGTATACCCATGGATACTCCATTCAGCGAGAGGGATATCTTCACTTGTACTAGAGTTTCCATGACCATGACTAACTAGAGTTTGTCAAGGAGACACTGACTGATGAATGAATGGGTACTCCCAGAGTCAACCAAAATGGTGACTGTGATACCTTGCATCAGACCATCAAACTGTAAGGTCCCCTTGATTGGAGTTGCCACCACAGCTTCAGATAACAACACTGAAAACAAATGCTCTTCCTGCACAGATTTCTGACCATCAGTAACTGGCATGTCTTTAGTAGGAAATAAATCCCACAATTCTTGCATAGCTCGAAGTTGGACTGAAGCTGCATAGGTATGACTTCGATGCCATTTCTCAGCACACTTATCACATAAACCTTTAGCTCAATGATAAGCATGTAGCGCTATAATGCGTTCTTCGACCAACTTAGTAGAATTTAGAGACTTTCGTTCATCTTTAGCTTGCCCGCCTTTGTCAACAGACAAGGGTGATGGAAGAGGATGGGGACCTTTCGACTCAGACTTGGTCCAAGGAGGTGTACTGAATTTGTGGAAATCTTTATGATGACCTATGTCATATACTTCCTCCTGTAAAAGAGCCAAAGTACAGGCTGTGTCTAAATCACATGGCATGTGCATCATCACTACAGCACACACATCCTCATGTAACCCATCCACAAATCGTGTTGTGAAATACAGTGGGTCATGAACCACTTCATACGCAAACAACTAATCTTTTAAGGTACAAAAACGATCAATGTAATCAGAGACTGAACCGGTTTGTCGGATGCAGAACAGGTGCCTTGACAGTGCCTGATGCTGGTTCTTCCCAAATCTTTCAAGCAACAACTTATTAAACAAAGACCAAGGCACCTCCATATAGTGGTATTGAACCGCTTGAAACCAACAAGCCATAGGGGGTGTCATATGCATAGACGCCACCCTCACCCATACATCCGGATCCACACCATACATATAAAAGTAAGATTGACAACGTGAAATCCATAAACGAGGGTTCTCACCATCAAATGCTAGAAACGACAGCTGCGACAATTTGCCGAGCAATCGGAACCCATAATCCGGTCCATGCAGAGGATGATGCCACATCTCCCACTGATATGATGGAGAACGCATCTACGGTGAGCCCTACGGAAAAGGTATAGTGATTCATACCCTTGGGTGGCTCTGGTAAATACGTAGTGACAGAACCAAATGGTGGTTCCTAGAAGTGGAACTCCCCTAGAGGTTCCAACAACCCATCAACCTCCGATCCGATCATCTTCTTCATCGATAATGTACTCGACTTCTACAACAACGGAGGCTCTATGGAGCCATCCATTGTTGTACGATCCCACGCTTGTTGAACTTGTGTAACTCCAACTTGACATCATCCATGGCGACGTCGACCTTGGGTCTCCAAGCCCCCAAGTACGCTCTAGCCGCTTCCAACTCCCCAGGCGAGCCTCTTTCCTAGTTGCGAACTCAGAGAACTTGCGCTCCCACTTCAGATCCAGCGCAGAGAATTTCTTCCAGGATCAACTTGGTATTGGGATCCATGACACCTTGACGACGCTGCAACCGAGTGAAATAGTCGTGGCCGGATCAGGATCCAGCGCGAACTACCCAGAATCGATGAATCTGATACCAGATGTTACACTACTAATAGTGGAGAAGGATTCAGAGAGGTAGGCAGCGTTAACATGAGGAACATGTTGATGAGAGAGAGTAGCTGGAGAATAATAATTTGTTACAACTTTCGGTACCCTCCACTCTCCTCAACTCACGCCTTTAACCCTCTTCGGCAACACGCCAACACCCACACACGCATGCTCACTTGGACGCCACCACTCAAGGCCCAACAACCTTTGGTTCAATTTACGAGCACGCGTTCCCTTTCTTGGTCCATCAGTCGTCACCAAGGTTCGCAATTTTGGAACGAAATTTCTAAAATTTCCTTCGTTTCGGCGGGGTGTGAAAAAAAATCAATTCGACGAAAAACATTCGTGTGAATTTGGGCTCCGCGCCAAAACAGGCTGCAAAACAACCCACACCAATCCCACATGGCAACAAACCCTAAATCATCACATCCTCTCCTCACTTCCTCCCTCTCATCTGGAGGCGGCCGGGCGGCGCCCCCGTCACCTGCACCGCTGCCGGCGCTGCGCCTCCCCTCCCCACGGTTCCAGCAGTCCAGCCACGCCTCCCCTCACAGGCGCGGCCCCTCCCCATCTCAGGCGCTGCCGTCGAGCACCTCCCCATCACAAGTGCAATCGTCCAGCCACGCCTCCACTCCACGTGGCTCCAATAGTCTAGTAGCCACGCCACACGCTTCAGGCTACACGTCGTCCAGGCATCCAGCTCAGGTCGCACGCTCCAGCCACGCCATCCAGGCATCCAGCTCCATGCCACGCGCTCCAGCCATGTCGCGTCCAGCGGTCCAGCGGCTCCAGCAGACTAGCACAACACTCAGGCACTCCTTGTTCTCATTTGTTTTCTCAGTCTCTTAATTTTCTCAGTTGGATTAATTAGCATTTTTCACAATTGGATTAATTACCCTTGTTCATTGTTCAGCGAGTGTGCCTACAAAATTGGAAATGTTGTTTTAATAATATAGTTAGCTACACAACTGAAAATGACTTGTTTGCAGTTTTACTTGTGATGGAAGGAGGCAGTGTACGGAGCAAGGGAAAAGAGCCATGTATTGGTAAATCATCATCTGCTACAGCCTGTGAATGGGTGGTTACTACTGATGGTAAGGATTTCTAGCATTAGATTAGCACTATTGAGTTCTCACATGCAAAATGGAAGTAGAAATTTTGTTTCTCTAGTGGAAAGAATAGCTTCATGTCTTTGTTTTGGATTACATTTTAATTTCATGCCACATAACTTTGTTTATTGTTTTGCGTCATTTATTTTTATATTACTAGAAACTCGCAAATAGCTACAAGGTTCTATTGATGACCCATGATGTCATGGTGAGAAGTGGAAGAAACAGGGATTCAAGTGTGCTTATTGCGGGTGTGCTAAGGAGAGTGGAGGTAAGACCCATCTAAGGTGCCATCTAGCTGGTTTGTCAGGAGATGGCAAGTCATGCCTGAATGTACCTAGGGAAAAAAGGAGGGCAAAATCTAAAGAGCATAAACTCTTTGTGGATAAGGCAATTATGGATCTAGCATATGGTGGTGCTAGAAGAGAACAAATACCTAGGGATGAAGCTGGACAGATGGCGTGGGCACTAAGGGAATCATTGTTGGATCAAAGGACACCTCGTTATAGCCCACCTTTAGGTAGAAGTAGCACTGGGACAAGCAATACCACCCCACCATTAGGTGCATGCTCTCGTAGGCAGAGTAGGATGGATAGGTACTATCGGAGTCCAAGTGTGACTCAGGAAATATGTGATATAGATTTGCAATGTTGTAAGATGTCAACACATCCTAGGATAGACATTATGTTGCATGGGGGTGCCAAAGAGACTTGGTAAAACTTGGGTAAAATGGTTCCATGCCAATGATATTCCTGGAAGGAAAGCAGACTGCCCATATTTTGTAGCAGCAGTAAAACTACCTCAGCAGCTTGGGGAAGGAGTGACTGTTCCAAGGGGAAGAGATATATGTGGGCCATCACTAAATATGAACTATGAGAACTTACAGACTCACATGGACCAATACAAGAAAGATTGGGGTCATTTTGGGTCACCATTATGTGTGATTCATGGACGGGGCCAATCATGATGTGCATTATTAATTTTATAATTTGTTGCAATGGTCGCATGTTCTTTCATAAAATCATGGATGCAACTGATCAAATACAAAATGCAGAATTTATTTATGATTGCATTAAGGAAGTTGTTGTTAAATATGTTGGAGAAAGTTGTGTTGTTCAAATTGTGACCGACAATGGTTCCAATTACAAGAAAGTATGCAAGCAACTTATACTCGAGTATCCACATATTACTTGGTAGCCATGTGCCGCTCACACTATTAATTTAATGTTGAAAGACATAGCACAATGTGATGAGGTTGATGAACTATTGTATAGTGCTTAGCAGATATGTAGATTCTTGTACAAGCATAATAGGAAATATTTATATTGTGAAATTCTTGTACAAGTATAATAATTAATATTTCTATAGTTAATATAATGATATTCTGATTTTTTCAGGCTTCATGATATGTTGAAAGAGAAGATAGGTGGAGAGCTTGTTAGATGGAATGCCACGAAGTTTGGCACACTTTTTTGTTCCTACAGAGTTTTTGGGACAGACAAGACAAGTTCCAAGCTTGGATGGTGTCTAGTGATTGGAAAAATAATGATTGGAGAGATGAAGAAGACCACAAATTCACCTACAATTGTTTGATAGATAGGATATGGTGGGAGAAGGTTGAAATGGTACTGAAAACTGTGACACCACTCTATTCTGTGCTTCGATTTGCTGACCAATAGAAAAAATGGAACCATTTCTAGCTTTCTTCTAAAAATTTTATCTACTCAAGCTGAGATCTTTGCTAAGTTAAAGCATGACAAAAATGTCAAAAGAGATTTCATGAAGAAAGTGAATGAAATAATTAAAAAGAGAACTCAGTATCTTCTTAATGATACTCTCATGCTTGTAGGTATTATACCTATTACCTATTTACACTCTCATGTTTGCTGCTAGTATAGTTTACAATTTCTGAAAGTTCTATCTAGTTGTCTTGCTTTTTTGTGGATGCCTATTGTAGGGGCTGCACTTGATCCAAAAGCACTTTATACATCAAAATTAGCCACCCATCATAGTGTAAGGCCCAAAATGTGTATAAGGAAAATATATAATAATAATAAAATAAATATATGAAGAAAGGAAATAGTAAATTTAGATATCTTAAATTTTACTTGAGTGTTGAAATTTGAGGATTGAATTTTGAAAATTAGGAACTATTTTAGAAAAGAAGTAATAGAAAAGTTTTCTATTCAACTAAATGATTATGCATATAATTAAATAATAGACTATAAGCATTTATTTGCATGAATATCTAATTTTGAAGTGACTTTTAATTCTCATCCCAAATTCAAAATGTTATTTTTCTAAAAAGAAAGGAATAATATGAGTGTGTTTCATATTTCAAACATTTATCAAACAAATAAATTAATTAGAATAAACAGATATCTATTGCTTTATAATTGATTTTGAGTATGTATTAAATTTGAATTATGTAAGTCAAAAAGGAATAATATGTGAATATAATAATGAGATGAGAATTGAGATTTAACCCAAAGGTACAATTTTGAAATTAAGAGAAGAGAGAAGAAAATACTAAACATATGAGGTAAAAATGAAATATATAAATAAGAATATATAAGAATATATTTCTTTACACTAATATTTGAATTAGGTATATTTTGATCCATGGTGAGACTCATAACAAAATTTAAAGTTAGATTTGAAAACCAAGAGAATGAAAATAGGAAAGGAGGGAAGAAAGAAAGATCATACCATACAAAATAATATTATTAAATAACTTCATCACATGATGGTATGACCAAATTACATAGTTAAAATGAGTTTAAACTTGCACTTAAGTTTGAATTCTAAATTTGGATTCAAAAATAATTAAGAATAAAGGAAAACAGAAAATAAAATTAAAAAGAAAAAGGAAATCTGGCGCGTGGGCCGGATTCCTCAGGCCGGCCCAACTAGTGATTTCTCCATGCTGATCACCTGCCCGCACTCATGCACCACCTCTGTCATCGACATGTGGGGTCCATGGGGCAGCGCGACTGCGCTCACTTACCATGGCCAGCCGGACCTGCCTGTCAGCTGGACTAACAGACGTGTCGACGCGCGGGTCCTCTCCGTCAGACGCAACGGATCTCCGCGAGCGTCGCTCCCGTGTGACTGACATGCCGCCCCCGCGCGTCAGCTCTCTTCCCCAACTGATTGCAGACTATGGCACGGTCAACCAAGGATCTCGGGCTCCCCTCCCCTTCTCTCCCCGAACCAACCCACCTAGGCTATAGTTGTGCGCGCTGTGCGGTCGGCCATCCCCCTTTCCGCCAGAGACCTACCACTACCACACCGCCGCGCAAGAGAGAGCGTTTTGGGGTCGGCTCGCCATTGCCGCCAACCCCCCCGTCCCCCGTCGGCAGAACCACGCAGCCATCGCCATTGCGCCATCCATATAGCTCTGTGCGCTTCGTCTCAGCCTGCCATAGGTGTCCACAGACTCGACGTGGCGGATTACTGGTTAGGGGATCGCGAATTCTTCGTCGGAGAAGTTGCTCCGCCATGGGCGCATCCACCGTCATGCTCGGGTCGATTCACGCCATTAATCTTGGTGAGAAATCCCTTCCCAGTCTCGCTTTCAACTCTACTTCGAATTGCCGCGACCGGAGGGATGATTTGTACGGGGTTTGGGTGGTATTGGACCAGCCAACCATGGCGTCGCCGCGAGAGGAGCTTAACTCTGGTGACTGGCGAGTGAGAGGGAGCGCGACGGGAGACATGTCCCGTCGGATTATAATTCGATGGGTCCAAGCGCGTACCTGTTCAGAGTTCTAACTAAGTCGTAGATCTGTGATCGTGTGGCCAAGAGAGACGGTAGCTGCATCGTGCGTCGTGAATCGTGGATCTTGGATCCGACGGTTGTAAGTGAATGCGGGATTATAACTAATACCTATCTAATCTGGGTCGTTGGCTAGTGATCGAACAACCCACGATGAAGCGTACCCCTTCGGCGCTGTAGATTTATAAAAGAGTCCCTGGACTTCTTAGAATTGAACCCGCAGTCCATTGCGGGATGGCCTGTGTCTTAGAACAATTTGCGCCGTAGCCCCTATGGTTTTTGTAAATAGTGCGCTCAGTCCAAAGAACCGAAAATCCAAGGGATTCATTTAGAAAATACCTTTTTGTGTAAAAATAATTATAGGAACTAAATTAATTCCTAGAAAATGCATTTTAGCTCCTTTTTAGTCCATTCCAGTTCTTATAGTTATGTATTAATATTGTCTATTACTTAGTAACACTATTTTAACATGAAACCCGAACTAGAATTGACTACACAATTAATTTTGTAGCAAGCACATACGAACTTCGGAAATCCATAACTTCTTCGTTCTAATTCCAATTTGACCGTTCTAGTTGCGTTAGCATCGTATAAATATTTACTACCCAGTAGCAACACTTGTTATATGATATCCCCTACTTTTATAAATAGGTAACTAATAGGATTAACTGCCTTAATATTAATTCTCATCTTATGGATATGATTTGACCAGATGACCTTTAATCAAATAATAATTTAGATTAAAGTGAAGATAATTATTTATATAATAACCTCTCACATAATTTACTCTAACCAATTCATAATATAGTTTAATATTTTAATCACATAGATCTTCTATAAATCATAACTCAGTAACCATGACTCTGATCTTAGTAGTTCTCGATCCCACGATCTCGTAACTTCGCGTAGATCATTATTATTAATATTGTTCTTATGTTTGGTGTGATGTTACTTTTGTCTATACAATGTTTGTTTGTATTGCTATGACTAGCGCGAGGTCACGAGAATCTGAAGAATCATCCTGATACCTGGACTCTCAAGTGCTAGGCAAGTTGTGCCCTTGACCACTTCTATTACCCAATAATGTTCTTTATAATCATTTATTCATGCATAGGTTTAATTTTGATGGGACCCAATAGGTCACCCTAGTCTGATTATCTTTTACCTTGTTTACCCCTGAACTACTTGGGTAGTTTTGCTATTGCTTTATATGGTTTTGGGTTAATATTTCATTATATCCATGTTCCAATTATTCTGTTATGTTATTTATGTTCATGTCAAGATCATTATATTCTTTTAATTGGAACATAGAGCTTAACTTGAGAAACACGTGCCACCACAAGGGAGAAATGGGACCCCTTGGCTGATTAATTAGGAAAGCTAGTGGAAAACTACCTTACCCGAAAGGGGCAAGGGCAGTAGGGGAGTTGCATGCAGGGAGGTTCTCGGGTTGATTTTGCTGCGATGGCGGTCAGACGAGGGATTCTTGCAAGTGCTCTTCCCATAAACTGTAGCGGGTTTTCGGAAGCTAGTGGAACTTTGTAAAGCCTCGTAGTGGATCCCTAGCCATTCAGCTTGGTAGTGTCTAAGGGTCTAGCTAACCCTGGCGACATGGGATACACGACTTGTGGGTACAGGGTACAACCTCTGCATAGTGTAAAACTGGTATACTAGCCGAGCTCACGGTCAAGAGAAGCTCAGGACTCTCGCATGATTAATTTATGTAACTTAAATTCAATTTGTTATTTGCATTTGCATGAGATTATTTATTAATTTTGTTTTATTATTTATTATGGTTTGGTATTTACTTACACTTAGTAACTGCTAATAAAATTTGACCAACTTATTAAAAGCAATGCTCAACTTTAACTCCTATTGTTGATAAGCCTTACACATCACATGAACTCCCACATTTGGTGAGTTCATGCACATTATTCCCACAACTTGTTGAGCGATGAACATGTGTGAGCTCACCCTTGCTGTCTCACACCCCCACAGGAGAAGAACATGTGGTTCAAGAGGAGCCACACGATGAGGAGTTCGATTTGATCTAGGTGGCATCTCCTAGTTGACTTATTAGCACCAAGGATGGATTTAGTTCGTTTTATATTTACCCTTTATTTTTGTAAGACTTTCGCTATGTAATAAGTACTCTGATGTTATTGTGACATTTATCTCTATACACTCTGTTATCATATATGTTGTCTTCTTTGGCGCATGTATGAGATGCACCCGACTTTGTCCCTTAAATCCGGGTGTGACAGAAGTGGTATCAGAGGAATGTTGACTATAGGACGAAACCTAGATAGAAATGGACAAAACCATTACCTACTTACCTTACTCTGATTCTTTTCTAAACTTAAACTTTTCTCATCTATTTCCGCTTTACTCTGATTATTCTTACCTATTCCTTCTAAAGACAAATGTGGATTTCAGACTTTGAAATCCAGTGTCTAAAGTGACCTTTACGAATAGGAGACCCACTCTTAGGAACAAAGAAACTATTTTTATAGGTATCTATACGCTTGAGTGTTTGTTCTTATGATATTTGTCTGATTTGGATCTTTGATTGAGTGTGATGAGTCGTGGAGTAACGTCCACAATTACATCTACATATATGTATAGGCATAAATATGAATAAATAAAATTCGTAAGGTAACTAAACAACGTGGATTATCCTCCATTAATGAGGGATCTATTTAAAATAGATACACCTTAATGGATCCCTCTTAACTGAAAGGAATCTATCTTATCCTAATAGGTCCATCTTATGTTAAAAAATATCTTATCCTCTTAAATTGTTTATAAGATACACTAGACCAACCAAGAGTACCCCCACTAGAATATATCAAATAGATCCATCTTATCTTAAATGTCTCTCTCTTATCTTAATAGGTCCATCTTATCTTAAAAGATACTCTCTTACCTTAATAGACTCATCTCATCTCGAAAGGATTTTCATCTTATCCCAATAGATCTAACTAATCTCAAAAGATTCTATCTTGTTCTTATAAATTCATCTTGTCCTAGTATGTATACTTATCCCAACCACTTTGCTTGTCTCATTATGGGATACCAACCATGATTTAATCCCAATTAATTGGATCTTATCTAGACTAAACCAGTCATATAAATATATTCTAGATCTTATCTAGATTAATCTGGTCATACCTAGACCCCATTCAACCTAATCTGATCCAAAATAAATTAGGTCTTATTTAGTCAAATCTAGTTATGCTAAACTAATCTAGTTCCCATCTAATCTGAACTAACCCATTTTGTGACACACTCAAACAGGTTAGTTAATACTGGTGAAATGGATTAGACCCTATCCACCTGTTCTAACTTGATTCACTCTTCACTAAATTAAGAATAACCGACCAACTCGGCCTTATGCAACTACCTTAACCATCTGATGGTTACATAACCCCTCTGTTTTAACCTAGCAGAGATTCTGACTTACCTACACCATATAACCCATCATATCGCAAAAGATTCTAACATGTCCTAATGATATAAATGCTACCCTGGTAGATCTATCTAACTTAAACTAGTCTAAACTAGTTATATCCAATCTAATCTAGACCCTATCTAATCTAATATGATCTCATCTAGAGTGAGTTACTTAACGCTGGTACAAAGGATAAGGCCATACTCCTAATTCGCTTACACCTAAATTGGTGATTTTGATCAATTCGACTGTTGGGGACTTGTTCTGAAATGCTATGAATTAAGAACAAGGCAACACAGAAATTGTTAAACGTTAAAGTCCTTCGTCCTTCGAAGCATTATTTCCCTTGGGATATAATGAGTTTCGGACGAAGGTTATGAAGGATATATATACCTTCATTAGCACAACAAATAATGAAGAAAGATTCACATAAAGTATGAGAAATAACATAAACACTTAAATATTGTTATTAACTCATTTCTATCTTATTATTATGGAAAAATAGAAATGAGAACAAATTACAAATGTACCTTCGGCTTGAAAGAAGGCAAAAGTACAAGCGTGACGCAAAAGCAAATGCCAAGTCAGCGTGAACAGTACGGGAGCACTGCTCATCTATTTATAGGCACGGGACGCAGCCCATGTAAAATTACACCCATGCCCTTTACATTTGCTAATGACTCTATAGTAATCCATCGGGGTCTAAATAGCCTTTTCCCCTTTAAGTCGGTTTCCTTTTCTGCTATCACGTCGAAGCTCCCCTGCGCATAGCTTCGGCTATGCGCCATCCTTCGTATTCTTTGTGCTTCTTCACACTATGGTTTTGACCTAAGTCCGAAGGTACCTGTTCATGTATCATACTCCAGAAACATTGTTAAATCATGTTTTTGAGGACCTTCAGAAGCCGAAGGCCCCCAACAGTAGCCCCTCGCAATATTTATTTGTTAGAATGATAAATTCAGATTGTGATATGGACGAAGGCTTTAAGCCGAAGGTCCAAAAAAACACCTTCCCTTTGCTAAAATAGCAACAGTCAATGACAAGCGGGGCCCTCCCACTTGCAACACACTAGGCGTATAAATAAGAGCGCACGGCGAGCTCATTTGGCACGATTTTTGCCATCTGCTCTGCCTGCTCAATTTTTAGCTCTTGCCTACAAACGCTTTGCCTGGCTTTTTAGATTTTTTAGCTTCGGCCTTAAGAGCACATTTTCAACATTTTCGAAGAGATGTCTCAAGACAAGAAAGTTGTTGTTGAAACGAAGCTGAGCCTTTCTGAGGAGAAGAATCTTGGCTTTCTTGAATCAATAGCGAAGACAAATACAGAGAAGATTACTAGAGAGATTTTAGAAGTTTATCTGAAGACACCGGTGATAGTGATAGTTATGATGTGGAAAGCGGTGGTGAAGTCTCCGAAGATCGACCTTGGCGACCAAGTCATACAGTTTTCAGAAAATCAACTATTAAACAGAGTCATCTCGACAATATGAGGGGGAGATATTTTCGAGATGTGTCTATCGTGAGGGCTGACAATGGAGACATGACTTCTCCTGCTCCCGAAGAGAACGAAGTCATGATCTTCTGAAGCTTCTTCAAGGCTGGGCTTCGGTTCCCCCTAAGCAATTTTGTGGTTGAAATTTTAAAAATATATCAGGTTTACCTTCATCAAATTACTCCCGAAGCAATCATAAGAATGGGAATCTTCGTCTGGGCCGTGAGGAGCCAGGGTTTGGAGCCAAATGCAAAAAGTTTCTGCAGTATGCACGAACTGTTATATGAGACGAAACCTTGGGGCAAAGAGCAATACCATAATAATTTTGGCTGCTATAGCTTCGTTGCTCGCTCTAGGTCAAGCTGCCCCGTGCCGACTTTTCGGAAGAGATGGCCCGGAGATTGGATGAAGGAATGGTTCTATGTGAAAAATGATTTAAAAGCACGAGAGGATATTAAGGAGATCATCATGCGCCCTATCTGGCAGCGTTTCGGCCTCCGAAAACCGAAGGTGGAAATTGATGAAGCAACCGAAGAATGCCGAAAGGCCTTTGGCATAGTTTGCTCTTTCGTCGGGACAAGGGATTTAGTCCAGGAGCACATAGCCTTTAGAGTGTGTCCACTTATAGAGAAACGGGAAATGTCGAAGGAAACTATCAGCAAGTCTGACGAAGGTGGGCTGGTTAGGTTGAAATACACCTTCAGATATGAAGGTAAGTTTGTTGAGCCAGGTGATGATTGGCTGAAATGTATCGAAGCTACAAGCGATGAATTGCTTGGGCCATATTCAAAGGCAGAAGATAACGCGTTATCTGCGGCCTTTGGAGGCCGGAAGAAGAGACTGAATAGAGTTTTCGATGCTATTGGGTTTATGTACCCTGATTACCGCTACCCGCCGAAAGGGCAAAAGAGAAAAAGTGCAACTTCTGTGAAAGGTGATGCTTCAGCTTCTCTAAGCAAGCCCGCGCCAAAGAGGAAAAAGGTGAAGGTCCTTACTCACCGACCGCGCTTCATTGAACCGGCCATAGTGCCCGAATTTGGTGGTGAGACCTCTTCGGCTACTGAAGCCAAAGAACCTGCTCTTACACAGAAGAATGAAGAGTCGGCTATGATGCCGAAGGCCGATAATATTGAAGAGATAGAGGCCGAGAAAACAAAGATATTAGAAGTTATAAGCCCTTCGGCAGGAATGACAGTGCCGAAGGCACAAAAAGATCTCACGGCGACTCCCAAGAGAAAAAGGATGGTCAATGTACTAGATGTGCTGGAGACAATAAAGTCTTCAAGCACCACTACGAGGAAAACTGCCGAAGCATCAAAAACGCAAATTGAGACAAAAACATCCGAAGCCGAAGCTGCAAAGAGCCAGACCGAGGCCGAAGCTGGGCCTTCAGAGCCCGCTAAGGAGAAATCCTTGGAAACCGGAGAAGAAGAAACGAAAAAAGAGGCTACAAAGCAAATTCTGCCTGAAAAAACTGTCTCTTCAACTCCCAAAGCATCTTTCGGAGTACCTGATTATATTGTACGACATGCTTCGGGCAAAAGGCTATCTGAAGAGGAAAAGCGAGAAGCTCAATATTATGCCCAGAAATTAAAATATCCAAAGGGGGCATTAATATTCAACGGCAGCGGAGAAGAAGATTTCTTGTATTGTCTCCCAGGCAGCAAGGAAATTTCTGTCTGCCGGGAGATGAGCAAAAGCTTCGGATTCCCGACGCTAGAAGATGGGCTTTCGGTGCTATCGAAAGATGAACTGGCTGACAGCTTAGCATATAATAGCTTAAAGGTATGAGAATGAATTTTTTGTATTAAAAAACCAAGATTTGTTTTATTTGCTTATACTTAATACCACACTTCTTTTTGCAGGGCCTGATTCTTAGCAACGCCCTTAGGGCGCAAAAAAGTGCTGAAGACGAAGGATGCATTATAGCTTTGAACAACCTTCGTTCCGAAGTAATTGAACTAAGGAACGAAGGTCTTGAAAAAGATAAAATATTAAACTCATTGGTGAATAAAATAAAAGAAGACGAAGCTACTTCCAAAGCCCAAGCTGAAGCCCAGAAGTGCGAAATTGAAGATCTTCGGAAACAGCTGGCTGAAGCGAAGTTAAAATGTGCTATTGCCGAAGCTGACCGAGACGCCAGTGACTACTGGAAAAATTACTGGGAAAAAACAGTTGTGGAGCTTCGTTCTTCAAAAGAAAGATGCTATGAAAAATCTGTAGCATGTGTACAAAAGATAAAAACCAGCTTCGCCAATATTGGCGCATATTCGAATGAAGACAACTTCGTACTGGGCGATCCCGAAGGTCCAATCGAATGGATCAACGGCGAAGCCAAAGCCTTTGAGGAAGTTTTGAGTGGTCGTGGAGATGTCTGCGCCTTCTCAGGTGCCAGGGGAATTGCGGCTATTTTGGAGAAGGCAGGATGCGAATATGTGAAGATTCTGGCCCAAGCCGAAGCTGCTTTCTCTATTGATGACACGAAGGATCCCTCGGCCGAAGCAAGCTTAGTTGGCGGAAAATTCTTTACTGACATTTGGGAAAATGGCGGCCAAGGGATAACCCACGAGATAATAAAAAAGAGCGAAAAAGATACTCACGATACAAGAGAAGCAACGAAGGCAGCTGAGAAAGCTGCGGAACTCGAAAGACGGATAGATATTGCTTAATTGTTTTTAACTTTATGTTTCATTTTTGTGACTTCAAACTTATTTACGTTTTGTATCGCAGCTGAACTATCTCCTCCTCTAGAGCCCTTCGAGTCAATGGTCGACCCAGAAGCAGAGAAAGAAGATGAAATTACTAAAGTGGCCGAAACTATTATGGACGAAGCTGTTTCTCGACTGCTAAACGAAGCTGCGGAAACAGTTTTACAAGAAGAATAGTTGTTATTGTAAAAACATTTGGAATGTAATATTTGCTGAACAAAGTGTGTAATATTTTATAGTTTTGAATGTAATATATAAGCTGTTTGTAATTCAATTCTTTACGATGCATGAAACTTTACGTACATACCGTTTTTGAGCCTTCGGCGAAAAAACACCTTCCCTTCTTTTCATGCTTCGTGAAGAATATCCATATTCCGTAAAAACATCCAATCTCCATAAGCAGTAGATCTCGTTTCATATTAGAGTTGACGAAGTTGTACTTCTTCAAAACTTATTTTGTACCTTGGCACAACTTCTTCGAAGCAATTCTCGAAGATTAACATTGTATCCCCTTCTTGTGCCATTGATGCAATATGATGTATGATGCTATGTGAAAGGGAATTAGGCTTACACCTAGTCCCTAATTAATTTTGGTGGTTGAATTGCCCAACACAAATAATTGGACTAACTAGTTTGCTCAAGTGTATAGATTATACAGGTGTAAAAGGTTCATACTCAGCCAATAAAAAGATCAAGTTTTGGATTCAACAAAGGAGCAAAGAGGCAACCGAAGGCTCCTCTGGTCTGGGTGCACCGGACTATCCGGTGTACACCGGACAGTGTCCGGTGCACCACCGGACACTGTCCGGTGCACCAGAGGATTTCAACACAAACTCGCCACCTTCGGGAATTTCCAGAGGCACTCGGCTATAATTCACCGGACTGTCCGGTGCACACCGGACATGTCCGGTGCTCCAAGGAAGGGCGGCCTCCGGAACTCGCCAGCCTCGGGTTTTCACTTCAGCTGCTCCGCTAAAATTCACCGGACTGTCCGGTGTACACCGGACTGTCCGGTGCAACCTCGGGGCAACGGCTACTTCGCGCCAACGGTCACCTGCAGGCGCATTTAATGCGCGCCAGAAGCGCGCAGTCGTCAGGCACGCGGGAGCAGGCGCACCGGACACTCTACAGTGCATGTCCGGTGCGCCACCGGACATCAAGGCGGGCCCAGAAGTCAGAAGCTCCAACGGTCGGAATCCAACGGAACTGGTGACGTGGCTGGGGCACCGGACTGTCCGGTGTGCACCGGACTGTCCGGTGCGCCATCGAACAGACGGCCTCCACCAACGGTCAAGTTGGTGGTTGGGGCTATAAATACCCCAACCACCCCACCATTCATTGTATCCAAGTTTTCCAGCTTCCAACCACTATACAAGAGCTAGCATTCATTGCAAAGCACACCAACAAGAGATCAAATCCTCTCCCAATCCCATTCAAAGCCCTAGTGACTAGAGAGAGTGATTTGTAGTGTTCATTTGAGCTCTTGCGCTTGGATCGCTTCTTTTCTTTCGCATTCTTTCTTGTGATCAAACACTCACTTGTAATTGAGGCAAGCGACACCAATCGTGTGGTGGTCCTTGCGGGAACTTTATGTTCCAAGTGATTTGAGAAGAGAAGCTCACTCGGTCCGTGGGACCGTTTGAGAGAGGGAAGGGTTGAAAGAGACCCGGCCTTTGTGGCCTCCTCAACGGGGAGTAGGTTTGCGAGAACCGAACCTCGGTAAAACAAATCCGCGTGTCACACTCTCTATTTGCTTGCGATTTGTTTTGCACCCTCTCTCGCGGACTCGTTTATATTTCTAACGCTAACCCGGCTTGTAGTTGTGTTTATATTTGTAAATTTCAGTTTCGCCCTATTCACCCCCCTCTAGGCGACTTTCAATTGGTATCAGAGCCCGGTGCTTCATTAGAGCCTAACCGCTCGAAGTAATGTCGGGAGATCACACCAAGAGGGAGATGGAGACCGGCGACAAGCCCACTACGAGCCAAGGGAGCACTTCATCGGAAGAATCCCGCACCAAGAGGAAGGAGAAGAAGAAGGACTCCTCCAAACGGAAGGAGAAAAGATCTTCTTCCTCACACCACAAGGAGAAGAAGGAGAAATCTTCTTCCCACAAGTCGCATCGGAAAGGAGACAAGCACAAAAGGATGAGGAAGGTGGTCTACTACGAGACCGACATTTCATCAACATCTACCTCCGACTCCGATGCGCCGTCCGTAACTTCTAAGCGCCAAGAGCGCAAGAAGTTTAGTAAGATCCCCTTACACTATCCTCGTACATCTAGACATACTCCATTACTTTCCGTTCCATTAGGCAAACCGCCAACTTTTGACGGTGAAGATTATGCTAGGTGGAGTGATTTAATGAAATTTCATCTAACCTCACTCCACAAAAGTATATGGAATGTTGTTGAGTTTGGAGCACAGGTACCATCCGTAGGGGATGAAGATTATGATGAGGACGAGGTGGCCCAAATCGAGCACTTCAACTCACAAGCCACAACCATACTCTTGGCCTCTCTAAATAGAGAGGAATACAACAAGGTGCAAGGGTTGAAGAATGCAAAGGAAATTTGGGACCTCCTCAAGACCGCGCACGAGGGTGATGAACTAACAAAGATCACCAAGCGGGAAACGATCGAGGGGGAGCTCGGTCGCTTTCGACTTCGCCAAGGGGAAGAGCCACAAGACATGTATAACCGGCTCAAGACTTTGGTGAACCAAGTGCGCAACCTCGGGAGCAAGAAGTGGGATGACCACGAGGTGGTTAAGGTTATTCTTAGATCACTCATTTTCCTTAACCCTACTCAAGTTCAATTAATTCGTGGTAATCCTAGATATACTCAAATGACCCCCGAGGAAGTTATCGGGAATTTTGTGAGCTTTGAATGTATGATCAAGGGCTCCAAGAAGATCAACGAGCTTGATGAAACCTCCACGTCCGAAGCACAACCGGTGGCATTTAAGGCAACGGAGGAGAAGAAGGAGGAGTCTACACCGAGTAGACAACCAATTGACGCCTCCAAGCTCGACAATGAGGAGATGGCTTTAATCATCAAAAGCTTTCGCCAAATCCTCAAGCAACGGAAGGGGAAGGATTACAAATCCCGTTCCAAGAAGGTTTGCTACAAGTGTGGTAAGCCCGGTCACTTTATCGCTAAATGTCCATTATCAAGTGACAGTGACAGGGATAACGACAAGAAGGGAAAGAGGAGAGAAAAGAAGAAGTACTACAAGAAGAAGGGCGGCGATGCCCATGTTTGCCGGGAGTGGAACTCCGACGAGAGCTCCACCGACTCCTCCTCCGACGATGAGGACGCCGCCAACATCGCCGTCACCAAGGGACTCCTCTTCCCCAACGTCGGCCACAAGTGCCTCATGGCAAAGGACGGCAAAAGGAAGAAGGTAAAATCAAGATCCTCCACTAAATATGAAACCTCTAGTGATGAGGATGATGCTAGCAATGAGGAGGATAACTTGCGCGTTCTTTTTGCCAACCTTAACATGGAACAAAAGGAAAAACTAAATGAGCTAATTAGTGCCATCCATGAAAAGGATGACCTCTTGGACTCCCAATAGGACTTCCTTATTAAGGAAAACAAAAAGCATGTTAAGGTTAAGAATGCATATGCTCTAGAAGTAGAAAAATGTGAAAAATTGTCTAGTGAGCTAAGCACTTGCCATGAGACCATTGACAACCTTAGAAATGAAAATGCTAGATTAAATGCTAAGGTTGATTCTCATGTTTGTGATGTTTCAATTCCCAATCCTAGAAATAATAATGATGATTTGCTTGCTAGGATTGAAGAATTAAACATTTCTCTTGCTAGCCTTAAAGTAGAAAATGAAAATTTGATTGCTAAGGCTAAAAACTTTGATGTCACTATTTCCGATCTTAGAGATAATAATGATATCTTGCGTGCTAAGATCGTTGAACTTAATTCATGCAAACCCTCTACATCTAGTGTTGAGCATGTTTCCATTTGTACTAGATGTAGAGATGTTGATATTGATGCTATTCATGATCACATGACTTTGATTAAACAACAAAATGATCATATAGCAATATTAGATGCAAAAATTGCCGAGCATAACTTAGAAAATGAAAAGTTTAAATTTGCTAGAAGTATGCTCTATAATGGGAGACGCCCTGGCATCAAGGATGGCATTGGCTTCCAAAGGGGAGACAATGTCAAACTTAATGCCCCTCCAAAGAACTTATCCAACTTTGTTAAGGGCAAGGCTCCCATGCCTCAGGATAACGAGGGTTACATTTTGTACCCTGCCGGCTATCCTGAGAGCAAAATTAGGAGAACTCATTCTAGGAAGTCTCACTCTGGCCCCAACCATGCTTTTATGTATAAGGGTGAGACATCTAGCTCTAGGCAACCAACCCGTGCCAAGTTGCCTAGAAAGAAAACTCCTAATGCATCAAATGATCATGCTATTTCATTTAAAACTTTTGATGCTTCTTATGTGCTTACTAGCAAATCCGGCAAGGTAGTTGCCAAATTTGTTGGGGGCAAACACAAGGGGTCAAAGACTTGTGTTTGGGTACCCAAAGTTCTTGTGTCTAATGCCAAAGGACCCAAAACCGTTTGGGTACCTAAAGTCAAGAACTAAAATTGTTTTGTAGGTTTATGCATCCGGGGGCTCAAGTTGGATACTCGACAGCGGGTGCACAAACCACATGACAGGGGAGAAGAAGATGTTCTCCTCATATGAGAAAAACCAAGATCCCCAAAGAGCGATCACATTCGGGGATGGAAATCAAGGTTTGGTCAAAGGTTTGGGTAAAATTGCTATTTCACCTGACCATTCCATTTCTAATGTTTTTCTTGTTGATTCATTAGATTACAATTTGCTTTCCGTTTCTCAATTATGTCAAATGGGCTACAACTGTCTATTCACTGATGTAGGTGTCACTGTCTTTAGAAGAAGTGATGATTCAATAGCATTTAAGGGAGTGTTAGAGGGTCAGCTATACTTGGTAGATTTTGATAGAGCTGAACTCGACACCTGCTTAATTGCTAAGACTAACATGGGTTGGCTCTGGCACCGCCGACTAGCCCATGTTGGGATGAAGAATCTTCATAAGCTTCTAAAGGGAGAACACATTTTAGGATTAACAAATGTTCATTTTGAGAAAGACAGGATTTGTAGCGCATGCCAAGCTGGGAAGCAAGTTGGAACCCAACATCCACACAAGAACATCATGACGACCGACAGGCCGCTTGAGCTACTCCACATGGATCTATTCGGCCCGATTGCTTACATAAGCATCGGCGGGAGTAAGTATTGTCTTGTAATAGTGGATGATTATTCTCGCTTCACTTGGGTGTTCTTTTTGCAGGAAAAATCTCATACCCAAGAAACCTTAAAGGGATTCTTGAGACGGGCTCAAAATGAGTTCGGCTTAAGGATCAAGAAAATTAGAAGCGACAACGGGACGGAGTTCAAGAACTCTCAAATTGAAGGCTTCCTTGAGGAGGAGGGCATCAAGCATGAGTTCTCTTCTCCCTACACCCCACAACAAAATGGTGTAGTGGAGAGGAAGAATCGAACTCTATTGGACATGGCAAGAACCATGCTTGATGAGTACAAGACTCCGGATCGGTTTTGGGCCGAGGCGGTCAACACCGCTTGCTACGCCATCAACCGGTTGTATCTACACCGAATCCTCAAGAAAACATCCTATGAACTCCTAACCGGTAAAAAGCCAAATATTTCATATTTTAGAGTTTTTGGTAGCAAATGTTTTATACTTGTTAAAAGAGGTAGAAAATCTAAATTTGCTCCTAAAACTGTAGAAGGCTTTTTACTAGGATATGACTCAAACACAAGGGCATATAGAGTCTTTAACAAGTCCTCAGGACTTGTTGAAGTTTCTTGTGACGTTGTGTTTGATGAGACTAACGGCTCTCAAGTAGAGCAAGTTGATCTTGATGAGATAGGTGAAGAACAGGCTCCATGCATAGCGCTAAGGAACATGTCCATTGGGGATGTGTGTCCTAAGGAATCCGAAGAGCCTCCACATGCACAAGATCAACCATCCTCCTCCACGCTAGCATCTCCACCAACTCAAAATGAGGATAAGGTTCAAGTTGATGAAGTAGAAGATCAAGCAAATGAGCCCCCTCAAGATGACGGCAATGATCAAGGGGGAGATGCAAATGATCAAGACAAGAAGGATGAAGAGCAAAGGCCGCCACACCCAAGAGTCCACCAAGCAATCCAACGAGATCACCCCGTCGACACCATGTAACTACTAGATCTCGTATTGCACATTTTTGTGAACATTACTCTTTTGTTTCCTCCATTGAGCCACACAGGGTAGAGGAAGCACTCCAAGATTCGGATTGGGTGGTGGCAATGCAAGAGGAGCTCAACAACTTCACTAGGAATAAGGTATGGCATTTGGTTCCACGTCCTAATCAAAATGTTGTAGGAACCAAATGGGTCTTCCGCAACAAGCAAGATGAGCATGGTGTGGTGACAAGGAACAAAGCTCGACTTGTGGCCAAGGGATACTCCCAAGTCGAAGGTTTGGATTTCGGTGAAACCTATGCACCCGTAACTAGGCTTGAGTCAATTCGCATATTATTAGCCTATGCTACTTACCATGGCTTTAAGCTTTATCAAATGGACGTGAAAAGTGCCTTTCTCAATGGACCAATCAAGGAAGAGGTCTATGTTGAGCAACCTCCCGGCTTTGAAGACAGTGAGTATCCTAACCATGTCTATAAGCTCTCTAAGGCGCTTTATGGGCTCAAGCAAGCCCCAAGAGCATGGTATGAATGCCTTAGAGATTTCCTTATTGCTAATGGCTTCAAAGTCGGAAAAGCAGATCCTACACTCTTTA
Organism: Zea mays; assembly: GCF_902167145.1. Taxonomy (NCBI): domain Eukaryota; kingdom Viridiplantae; phylum Streptophyta; class Magnoliopsida; order Poales; family Poaceae; genus Zea; species Zea mays. The sequence goes on along the minus strand of NC_050104.1, from coordinate 39,132,278 downwards.
CTAAAACTCTTGAAAATGACTTGTTTGTATGCCAAATTTATGTTGATGATATTATATTTGGGTCTACTAACGAGTCTACATGTGAAGAGTTTAGTAAGATTATGACACAGAAATTCGAGATGTCTATGATGGGGGAGTTGAAGTATTTCTTAGGATTCCAAGTGAAGCAACTTCAAGAGGGCACCTTCATTAGCCAAACGAAGTACACTCAAGACATTCTAAACAAGTTTGGGATGAAGGATGCCAAGCCCATCAAGACACCCATGGGAACCAATGGGCATCTCGACCTCGACACGGGAGGTAAGTCCGTGGATCAAAAGGTATACCGGTCGATGATTGGTTCATTGCTTTATTTATGTGCATCTCGACCGGACATTATGCTTTCCGTTTGCATGTGTGCAAGATTCCAAGCCGACCCTAAGGAATCACACCTTACGGCCGTAAAACGAATCTTGAGATATTTGGCTTATACACCTAAGTTTGGGCTTTGGTACCCTCGGGGATCCACATTTGATTTGATTGGCTATTCGGATGCCGATTGGGCGGGGTGTAAAATTAATAGGAAGAGCACATCGGGGACTTGCCAGTTCTTGGGGAGATCCTTGGTGTCTTGGGCTTCAAAGAAGCAAAATTCGGTCGCTCTTTCCACCGCCGAAGCCGAGTACATTGCCGCAGGTCATTGTTGCGCGCAACTACTTTGGATGAGGCAAACCCTGCGAGACTACGGTTACAAATTAACCAAAGTCCCTTTGCTATGTGATAATGAGAGTGCAATCAAAATGGCCGACAATCCTGTCGAGCATAGCCGCACTAAACACATAGCCATCCGGTATCATTTTCTTAGGGATCACCAACAAAAGGGGGATATCGAGATTTCTTACATTAACACTAAAGATCAATTAGCCGATATCTTTACCAAGCCTCTTGATGAACAAACTTTTACCAAACTTAGGCATGAGCTCAATATTCTTGATTCTCGCAACTTCTTTTGCTAGATTGCACACATAGCTCATTTATATACTTTTGATCATATCTCTTTCATATGCTATGACTAATGTGTTTTCAAGTCTATTTCAAACCAAGTCGTAAGTGTATTGAAAGGGAGTTGGAGTCTTTGGCGAAGACAAAGGCTTCCACTCCGTAACTCATCCTTCGCCGTCGCTCCAAGCCACTCTCCATCTTTGGGGGAGAGAGCAAAAAGGACTTCATCTTTGGTATAATCTCAACTCAATTGTTTATGACCAAAGGGGAAGCAATTACTTAGAGGGCTCTAATGCTTCCGTTTTTGGCGATTCATGCCAAAGGGGGAGAGAGTATGAGCCCAAAGCAAAAGGACCGCATCACCACCTAATTTTTAAAATTTGGAGATTTTCAATTGGTCAATTTCAAATTGGTATCTTATTATGTTCTAAAGGGGGAGGAAGTAGTATTTCAAAAATGATAAATCAAAACCCTCTTGAACACTAAGAGGAGAATCTCATTTAGGGGGAGTTTTGTTTAGTCAAAGGAAAAGCATTTGAAACCGGGGGAGAAAATTTCAAATCTTGAAAAGGCTTCTCAAAATCTTATTCATTTGCCTTTGACTATTTGCAAAAGAATTTTGAAAAAGATTTACAAAAGAGTTTGCAAAAACAAAACATGTGGTGCAAGCATGGTCCAAAATGTTAAATAAGAAAGAAACGATCCATGCATATCTTGTAAGTATTTAGATTGGCTCAAATCCAAGCAACCTTTACACTTACATTATGCAAACTAGTTCAGTTATGCACTTCCATATTTGCTTTGGTTTGTGTTGGCATCAATCACCAAAAAGGGGGAGATTGAAAGGGAATTAGGCTTACACCTAGTCCCTAATTAATTTTGGTGGTTGAATTGCCCAACACAAATAATTGGACTAACTAGTTTGCTCAAGTGTATAGATTATACAGGTGTAAAAGGTTCATACTCAGCCAATAAAAAGATCAAGTTTTGGATTCAACAAAGGAGCAAAGAGGCAACCGAAGGCTCCTCTGGTCTAGGTGCACCGGACTGTCCGGTGTACACCGGACAGTGTCCGGTGCACCACCGGACACTGTCCGGTGCACCAGAGGATTTCAACACAAACTCGCCACCTTCGGGAATTTCCAGAGGCACTCGGCTATAATTCACCGGACTGTCCGGTGCACACCGGACATGTCCGGTGCTCCAAGGAAGGGCGGCCTCCGGAACTCGCCAGCCTCGGGTTTTCACTTCAGCTGCTCCGCTAAAATTCACCGGACTGTCCGGTGTACACCGGACTGTCCGGTGCAACCTCGGGGCAACGACTACTTCGCGCCAACGGTCACCTGCAGGCGCATTTAATGCGCGCCAGAAGCGCGCAGTCGTCAGGCACACGGGAGCAGGCGCACCGGACACTCTACAGTGCATGTCCGGTGCGCCACCGGACATCAAGGCGGGCCCAGAAGTCAGAAGCTCCAACGGTCGGAATCCAACGGAACTGGTGACGTGGCTGGGGCACCGGACTGTCCGGTGTGCACCGGACTGTCCGGTGCGCCATCGAACAGACGGCCTCCACCAACGGTCAAGTTGGTGGTTGGGGCTATAAATACCCCAACCACCCCACCATTCATTGTATCCAAGTTTTCCAGCTTCCAACCACTATACAAGAGCTAGCATTCATTGCAAAGCACACCAACAAGAGATCAAATCCTCTCCCAATCCCATTCAAAGCCCTAGTGACTAGAGAGAGTGATTTGTAGTGTTCATTTGAGCTCTTGCGCTTGGATCGCTTCTTTTCTTTCACATTCTTTCTTGTGATCAAACACTCACTTGTAATTGAGGCAAGCGACACCAATCGTGTGGTGGTCCTTGCGGGAACTTTGTGTTCCAAGTGATTTGAGAAGAGAAGCTCACTCGGTCCGTGGGACCGTTTGAGAGAGGGAAGGGTTGAAAGAGACCCGGCCTTTGTGGCCTCCTCAATGGGGAGTAGGTTTGCGAGAACCGAACCTCGGTAAAACAAATCCGCGTGTCACACTCTCTATTTGCTTGCGATTTGTTTTGCACCCTCTCTCGCGGACTCGTTTATATTTCTAACGCTAACCCGGCTTGTAGTTGTGTTTATATTTGTAAATTTCAGTTTCGCCCTATTCACCCCCCCCTCTAGGCGACTTTCACTATGTTATGTGAATGATGTAATGATGTTATGCTATGCAAAATGATATTTGTGCCGAAGATACACACACATTCCCACAGCAAAGTACACAATCTCTTTGCCGTTTATTTTTCGGCTTCACCGCTTATTTTTCGGTGTATCAGCGTTGACTTTTCGCTGTAAGTTCTGCATTCCCTTAGGAACGTCTTTTAAACTTCTTCGCCTTCTATTTCAGCGGTATTCGCGTTGACTTTTCGCGCTTCGCCTTATATTTCGGCAGAATCAGCGTTTATTTTTTGCTGTAAGCTCTGCATTCCCTTTGGAACGACTTTTGAGCAGAAAACTTACGCTGCGCTCCCTTAGTAACGACTTTTTGTTGCTTCGGCAAATTTACGCTGCGTTCCTTAGAACGACTTTTTGTTGCTTCGGCAAAACTTGTAATATGATTGTGAACCCCACGTTCTCTTGAAAACAACTTTCGTGGTTCGCCGACTTTTGGAACTTCGTGAGTCTGTGAAGAAGGTTTATTATATAATGACAATTACGAAGCTATTACAAGAAATTGAAAACAACAAAAGAACTAGGCTTTCAATGATTGTTCCTTATTAAAAAAGAAAATGATGACAAATGCAAAAAATTGTTTTAGAGGTAGGATATCTCTTAGTAGATGTGCTTCGATTCTGGCACAGTACTATTGACTGTGCGAGCTTCGGACTGCTCCCTGAAGTCTCGCTGCTGGTGAGTGTGCTGGCTCCCTTCTGGCTGCTGGCCTTGGGGATATGCGGGTTGCATTGGTGGTGGAGGTGGAGGCTGTTGCCAAGATGCCTGAGGTTGGCTTGCTGAAGCAACAGAAGTTGCAGGATGGTTACCCACATACTCTGGTATGTACGGTGAATGATACGAAGTAGTATGCATAACTTGCTTCGGCTGGTTCTGTTGGGCTGCAGCTTCTGCTATCTCTAACTGTTTCTGGATGGTGACATGGCACATCCTTGTAGTATGGCCCTTGTCCTCACCACAGAATAGGCAATAAATTTTCCTGGGCTGATCCCCAAACCTTCCACCGAAGCCCCTGGCGCCTCTGCCCCTTGGAGCTGAAGGCCGAGGATAGCTTTGTTGCTGCCCCGAAGCCTGGGAGGAATATTGCGGCCTATGCTGCTGACCTCCTCTATCGTCATTCTGAGTAGAGTGGATTGATCTGACGTGCCTTGGGTGGATTCTCCCTCCGAAGCCCCTGGTCATTTCGGAGAACCTGTAAGCTTCCTCCCTTCTCTGCCGAAAGTCATTATCAGCGCAGATGTATTCATCCATCTTCTGAAGCAATTTCTCCAGGGTCTGAGGGGGCTTCCTGGCGAAGTATTGGGCCGTAGGTCCTGGCCGAAGCCCCTTGATCATGGCCTCAATGACAATTTCATTGGGCACTGTTGGCGCTTGTGCCCTTAGATGCAAGAACCTTCGGACATACGCCTGAAGGTATTCTTCATGATCTTGCGTGCACTAGAACAAAGCTTGAGCAGTAACCGGTTTCATCTGAAACCCTTGGAAACTGGTGATCAGCATGTCCTTCAGCTTCTGCCATGATGTGATTGTTCCTGGCCGAAGAGAGGAGTACCAGGTTTGTGCAACATTCTTGACTGCCATGACGAAAGACTTTGCCATGACTGCAGTATTGCCTCCATATGAAGATATGGTAGCTTCGTAGCTCATCAGAAACTGCTTCGGATCTGAGTGTCCGTCATACATGGGGAGCTGGGGTGGCTTGTAAGACGGGGGCCAAGGTGTAGCCTGCAGTTCTGCTGACAGAGGAGAAGCATCATCAAAAGCAAAATTTCCATGATGGAAATCCTCATACCAATCATCCTCGTTGAAGAAGCCCTCTTGGTGAAGCTCTCTGTGTTGGGGCCTTCGGTTTTGCTCATCTTGAGTAAGATGACGTACTTCTTTAGTGGCTTCATCAATCTGCCTTTGTAGGTCAGCTAGCCGAGCCATTTTTTCATTCTTCTTTTGCACTTGCTGATGAAGCATCTCCATATTCCTGATCTCTTGGTCCAACTCATCCTCTTGGGGTGTTGGACTGGTGGCCTTCCTCTTCTGGCTTCGGGCCTCTCGAAGAGAAAGGGTCTCCTAGTTCGGGTCCAGTGGCTGCAGAGCAGCAGTCCCTGTCGCTGAAGCTTTCTTTGGCGGCATGACGAAGGTCGATGCTTGCTAAAGGTGGTCGAAAAGGGTTCACTGGAGGTGAGCGCCAATGTTGGGGACTTGTTCTCAAATGCTATGAATTAAGAACAAGGCAACTCGGAAATTGTTAAACGTTAAAGTCCTTCGTCCTTCGAAGCATTATTTCCCTTGGGATATAATGAGTTTCGGACGAAGGTTATGAAGGATATACCTTCATTAGCACAACAAATAATGAAGAAAGATTCACATAAAGTATGAGAAATAACATAAACACTTAAATATTGTTATTAACTCATTTCTATCTTATTATTATGGAAAAATAGAAATGAGAACAAATTACAAATGTACCTTCGGCTTGAAAGAAGGCAAAAGTACAAGCGTGACGCAAAAGCAAATGCCAAGTCAGCGTGAACAGTACGGGAGCACTGCTCATCTATTTATAGGCACGGGATGCAGCCCATGTAAAATTACACCCATGCCCTTTACATTTGCTAATGACTCTATAGTAATCCATCGGGGTCTAAATAGCCTTTTCCCCTTTAAGTCGGTTTCCTTTTCTGCTATCATGCCGAAGCTCCCCTGCACATAGCTTCGGCTCTGCGCCATCCTTCGTATTCTTTGTGCTTCTTCACACTATGGTTTTGACCTAAGTCCGAGGGTACCTGTTCATGTATCATACTACAGAAACATTGTTAAATCATGTTTTTGAGGGCCTTCAGAAGCCGAAGGCCCCCAACATCGACCAACTCAACCATGAGCTAACTCAACCAATAGAGTCATGATAAATTGATTAATTATCTGTTCCCACCTAACTTCAGACAAACTTTTGACCCACACCATATAGTTTATCTCATCTTGACAAATTCTATTTTAACCTTGGATATTCACCTTATACAACTAGTTACCCCAAGCTTGGTGTAAAACAAAGATTAAGCCTTGCTAAAGAATCTTCAGATCATAACCAGTTATTAGCCTACTCGTCTGCCTGCCAAATAATTTTCCTTGCAAAATTTTATTACCATATGCTTCTAACTTCGATGGTCAATACCAGGAAGGGGAGATTATCAAGCAACAACAAACATAAATGAATCCTCCACCGGTTGGAATCGACCAATTGGTTGCCGCCCAAATGTTGGTAATACAACAAATGGCAAACATAGTTACCGAAATGCAAAATCAGATAAGACAAGAATGCCAGGAAATACATCAGGACCGACTGGAGATACGTCAAGAAATAATGCAAGCACAGTTGGAAAGACAACAACAACAACGCTTACCATCTCCACCACCACCACTAGCTCCACCAAGCTATATATATATATATATATATATATATATATATTACTACTACTATTTGTAATATCTAAGTGTTACTTTAGTTAGTAGTTGGTATGATACTATTTTAGGAGGAATAATAAGGTCTATTTGACCCCATGAGTTGCTAATAAATTATGCATCATGTTGAGATTTTGTTTGTGCATATGTTTTGAGATAACATGGTTATTGTTGGGGACTTGTTCTCAAATGCTATGAGTTAAGAACAAGGCAACACAAAATATTAAACGTTAATGTCCTTCGTCCTTCGAAGCATTATTTCCCTTAGGATATAACGGTCTTCGGACGAAGGTCATGAAGGACGTACCTTCATCATCACAGTATACGTTAATGAAAGACGAAGCATATGAAATATGAAAGATAACATGAATAATCATATAACATCCTTAATATATCCTTATTATATAATCTTGGATAAATAAAAACAATATTTAATTACATTTGTACCTTTAGCTTGACAGAAGGTAAAAATCTAAGCGTGACGCACGAGCGAATACAAGTCAGCGTGAACAGTACGGGGGTATTGTTCATCTATTTATAGGCACAGGACGCAGCCTGTGAGAAATTACATTCATGCCCATTACATTTATTATTGACTTATATATAATTCTATGAGGACTAGATAGTCTTTTCCCCTTTAAGTCGGTTCCTTTTTCCGCCATTTAGCCGAACCTCCCCTGCGCGTAGCTTCGGAGCAACTCCAACCTTTGTCACGATCATGCTTTTTACATTGTACATGCTTTTAGCCCGAGTCCGAAGGTACCTGTTCATATGTCACACTTGGAAGATGTTGTTAAATCACGTTTTTGAGGACCTTCGGAGGACGAAGGCCCCCAACATTAGCCCCTCGCAGTATTAATTTGTTTAAGATAACGAATTCAGACTGGGACATGGACGAAGGCCTTAAGCCGAAGGTCCGAAAAAACACCTTCCCTTTGCTAGAATAGCAACATGACGGACGGGCCCCTCGATTTGGAGCGTGCCGAGCGTATAAATAAGAACTCGCACCAACCACATTTGGTATGCTGCTTGTGCCATTTTCTTTATTTTCTCAATTTTATAGCTCTTGCTCACTAACGCTTGCTAGTTTCTCAAGCTTTCTGAGCTTCGGTTAGAAAGACAAATTTTCGTCATTTCTGAAGGAAAAAATGTCTCAAGACAAGAAGGTTGCTGCTGAGACGAAGCTAACTGAAGAGGAGAAGCTTTTTGAGGAGAAGAAGACTGCGAATCCTTACATAGCTAGGTTTATCGAGTCAATGGCAAAATCTAATACAGAGAAGATTACTAAGGAGATACTGGAGGGCCTGTCTGAAGATACTGGTGACAGTGACAGTTATGATGCAGAAAGTGGAGGCAAAGATTCTGAGGATCGACCTTGGAAACCAAGTCATGCAATTTTCAGAAAATCGACTATCAAGCAAAGTCACCTCAAAAACATGAGGGGAAGGTACTTTCGGGATATGTCTATTGTGAGGGCTGGCGGAGAAAACATAGTTCCTGCGCCTAAGGAGAACAAAGTTGTGATTTTCTAAAGCTTCTTCAAAGCTGGGCTTCGGTTCCCACTGAGCAGGTTTGTGGTTGAAGTGTTGAAAACCTTCCAAATTTTCCTTCATCAATTGACCCCCGAAGCCATATTGAGGATGGGAGTCTTCGTCTGGGCAGTAAGAAGCCAAGGGACAGAGCCAAGCGCAAAATGCTTCTACAACATGCACGAACTTTTGTATGAGACGAAGGCCACGGGGAAAGAACAATATCACAATAACTTCGGTTGTTACGGATTTATCGCCCGTCCCAACGCAAGCCACCTAGTGCCAATGTTTCGGAAGAGATGACCGGAAAATTGGATGGAAGAATGGTTCTATGTGAAGAATGACTTGATAGCGAGGGAGGACATCAAGGAGGTTATTATGCGCCCCATATGGTCCCGCTTCGACCTTTGAAAGCTGAAGGTTGAAATCGATGAAGCCGCCGAGGCATGCCAGAAGGCATTTGGTACTGTATGCTTCTTTATCGGTACGAGAGATTTAATTCAAGAGCATATAGCATTTAGAGTATGGCCACTTGTAGAGAGCTGGGAAATGCCGAAGGAGACCATCACCAACTCTAGGGAAAGTGAACTGGTCCGGCTGGAGTATACATTCAGATATGGGGATAAATTCGATGAACCAAACGATGACTGACTAAAATGCATCGAAGTTATAAGTGATGAACTGCTTGGATCATATTCCAAGGCAGAAGATAATGCATTATCCACAACCTTCGGAAGTCAAGGAAAGAAGAGATTGAACAGAGTTTTTGACAGTATTGGCTTCGTCTACCCCGACTATCGCTACCCGCTGCGGGGGCAAGGGAAGAAGAGGAAAACTACTGCTGTGGCCACCTCGGCTGAACCTGTGCCGAAGGCTGCGAGCAAAAAGATGAAGGTACTTACCCACCGGCCACGTTATATTGAACCAGCCATGGTGCCTGAGTTTGGCGGGAAGGCCTCTTCAGCTGCTGAATTAAGAGAAACTGCTCCTCCTGCGCAAAGGACTGAAGAGCCAACTATAATGTCGAAGCTACCCTTAGCTGAGCTAGCTGAGACGAAGACTAATAAGGGTAAGGCTGAAGAGTCAAATATTGGAGAAACAAAAGTGTTAGAAATTTTAAGCCCTTCATCAGAGGTAACAGCGCTGAAGGCACAAAAAAGTTCTGTCGCAACTCCCAAGAGGAGAAGGATGGCAAATGTACTAGATGTGCTAGAAATAGTAAAGACTTTGAACTCGACTCCTTCAAGGAAAATTGCCGAAGCTTTGAAAGCGCAAACTAAAGTTGAAACAGAGCAGGCCGAAATTGAAACTACAGTAATTCATGCTGGTACTGAAGCTAGGCCTTCAGAGCCCGCAGAGAAAAAGCCTGCGGAAATTGAAGAAAAGGCAACAAAAGAAAAGGCCACAGAGCAAATTTCGCCTGAAAAGGTTGCCACTCCTGCTCCCGAAGCTTTAAAAGAGAGCATTGATTACATCATCCGCCATGCTTCGGGAAAGGGACTTTCTAAGGAAGAAGAACGAGAAGCTCAACATTATGCCCAAAAATTGAAATACCCGAAGGGGGCATTAGTGTTTAATGGCAGTGGGGAAGAAGATTTTTTGTACTGTCTCCCGGATAGTAAAGAGATATCCGTCTGCTAGGACATGTGTAGAAGCTTCGAATTTCCAAAGCTAGAAGATGGCCTTTCAGTATTATCAAAGGATGAATTGGCTTACAGTTTAGCATATAATAGCATAAAGGAATAAAAGTCAATTTTGTATTTGAAAACAAATTACTTCATTTGTTTATACTTAGGGCATGTTTGGTTTGTTACCTCAATTGCCACACTTTGCCTAACTTTTTTGCCTAAGGTTAGTTATTCAATTTGTACGACTAACCTTAGGCAAAGTGTGGCACATTTAGCCACAAACCAAACATGCCCTTAATCTTGTCCTCCTCTTGCAGGGCTTAATCCTTAGCAATACCCTTAGAGCACAAAAAAACATTGAAGATGAAGGGTATACAATGGCTCTGAACAACCTTCGTTCAGAGGTGATTGAACTAAGGAACGAAGGCCTTGAAAAAGATAAGATATTAATTTCATTGGCAAACAAAGTAAAAGAAGACGAAGCTAGTTCCAAAGCTCAAGCTGAGGTCCAAAAGAATGAGATCGAAGACCTTGGAAACAATTAGCAGAGGCCAAAGAAAAATGCGCTGTCGCAGAAGCTAACCGAGAGGCCAGTGAATATTGGAAAAACTATTTAGAAAAAACAGTTGAAGAACTTCGCGCATCCAAGGAAATATGTTTTGAAAAATCTTTGGGCTGCGTGAAGAAGATAAAGGCTAGCTTCACCAACATGGGCGCCTATTCAAACGAAGATAACTTCATACGAGGCGACCCTGAGGGTGTTATCGAGTGGATAAGCGGAGAAGCCGAAGCTTTTGAGGAAATTTTAAGTGATCGCGGGGATGTCTGCGCGTTCTCTGGTGCGAGAGGGGTTTCAGCCATCTTGGAGAAGGCGGGTTGCAATCATGTTGAAACCTTGGCCTAGGCCGAAGCTGCCCTCTCCGCGGATGACACAAAGGATCCCTCGGCCGAAGCAAGTTTAATGGGCGGAAAATTTTACACTGACATCTGGGAAAATGGCGGCCGAGAAATGGCCCACGAAATAATGAAGAAAAGTGAAAAAGATATTCATGACGCTCGAGAAGCAGCGAAAAAAGCTGAAGAAGCTGCAGAACACGAGAGACGGATAGGTATCGTTTAATGGCCTTTAGCTTCATCGTTTGTTTTTGGGACTTCGGACTGATTGATTTTTTCTACCGCAGCTGAATTATCTCCTCCACCGGAGCCATTCGACCCCCTAGCCGACCCAGAAATGAAGAAAGCAATAGAAATCATCAACATAGCCGAATCTATTGTTGACGAAGTCGTTAACAAATTGCTTAACGAAGTTGCGGAGAAGGTTCTGAAGGAAGAATAGTAGTTATTGTAAAAACGTTCTTAGGCGATTAATGTAACATTTGTTGAACTAGCTCTGTAATATTTGATGTGTATAGTTTTGAATCTAATATGTAAACTATTTTGCAATTTACTTCTTTGCGATGCATGAAACTTTTATATACATACCGTTTTTGAGCCTTCGGCGAAAAAACACCTTCCCTTCTTTTCATGCTTCGTAAAGAAGAATATTTATGCTTCGTGAGAATATCCACGCTTTGTAAAGAACATCCAAGCTCCATAAAAAACATCAATGCTTCGTAAACAATAGATCTCTTCTTCCACATCAGAGCTGATGAAGCTGTAATTCTCAGCTTACTTTGTGCCTTGGCACCTTTTCATTTTTGTAAAGCATTCTCCGAAGATAGACTTCGTTTCCAATTCGTGTCATTGGTGTGATATGATGTATGATGTGATGCTATGCGAGATGATGCGATGATATGATGCAAAGAATGATGTTAATGCCGAAGACACACACCCACGCTGAAACACACAATCTCTGCGTCCCCTTAGGAACGATCAAAATCTCTTTGCCGCTTATTTTTCGGCTTCACCACTTATTTTTCGGTGTAAGTTCTGCATCCCCTTAGGAACGTATTTTGAACTTCTTCGCCTTCTATTTCGGCGGTATTTATCGCGTTGACTTTTCGCGCTTCGCCTTATATTTCGGCGGTATTTGGCTCTGCATTCCCTTTGGAATGACTTTTGAGCAGAAAACTTACACTGCGCTCCCTTAGGAATGACTTTTTGTAGCTTCGACAAACTTACGCTACGCTCTTTAGGAACAACTTTTTGTAGCTTCGGTGAAACTTGCACTTCGATTTTTAGCTCTGCTGTCACACCCGGCTTTAAGGAACAAAGCCAGGTGCATCTCATACATGCGCCAAAGAAGACAACATATATAATAACAGAGTGTATAGAGATAAATGTCATAAAACATCAGAGTATTTATTACATAGCGGAAGATTTAATACAAAATAAAAGATAAATATCGCAGGATCTAAAATCTATCCTTGGCGCCAGAAAGCTGACTGGGAGACGCCACCTAGATCAAGTCGAAAGCCTCAGAGTTAGGCGGCTCCTCTTCGACCACCTGTTCTTCTCCTTTGGGGGGGTGTGAGACATCAAGAGTGAGCTCACATACGTTCATCGCTCAACAAGTCGTGGGGAATAATGTGCATGAACTCACCAAAGGTGGGAATTCATGTGAAGTGTAAGGCTGATCAACAAAGTAAGGGTTGAGGCTGAGCATTGCTTTTATAAGTTGGTCAAAATTTTATTAGCAGTTACTAAGTGTAAGTAAATACCACACCTTAATAATAATAAAGAAAAGTAATAGTAAAATAATCCCAAATGCGATGCAAATGTCAAATTAAATTTAAGTTCCATAAATTAATCATGTGAGGGTCCGAGCTGCTCATGACCGTGAGCACGGCTAGTATACCAGTTTTACACTCTGCAGAGGTTGCGCATCTTTACCCACAAGTCATGTTACCCATCTGCCAAGAGATGGCCAATCCCATACACCTCTACCGAGGAGGCGAGGCAGGGTAACACTACGAGGCCTTTACAAAGTTCCACTAGCTTCAGAAAACCCGCTACAGTTTATAGGAAGCTCCAATGCAGGGTTCTTGCCTGACCGCCATCGCAGCAAAATCAACCAAGGACCTCCCTACACTGACCACTCCCCTACTGTCCTTGCCCCTTTCGGGTAAGGAAGACCTCCACTAGCTTTCCTAGTTAATCAGCCAAGGGCGTCCCATTATACCCTTGTGGTAGCACTGTTTTCCCGGGTGGTCGCTCCATGTTCCCATTAACATAATGATCTTAACATGAACAGTAATAATAAAAGAGAATAAAAGAGTAATTATGAATAAAGTATCTTCATACCCAAATTCACATAAAGCAATAGCAGGTACTACCCAAAGAAATATTTCAGTGGTAAACAAGGTATAAAGATAGCCAAAACTAGGGTAACATATTGGGTCCCATCAAAATTATCCTATGCAGATCATTATAATTAATAAGAACATGGCTGGGAAAAAGTAAGTGATCAAGGGCACAACTTGCCTTCAATGAGCTCCTGCTCAGCTACTTCTACTTGCTGAACCTCAGAATCCACAGTGGCTTGCTCGTCTACTCGCATCAACACAATACATACATAGTATAGCTAAAATCAACATCACACCAAACATATAAATAAAATACACAATAAAAATCTACACATTAAAATAAACTCCTAGGAACAAAAATCATAATTTTTGGTATTATAGATTTTAAGATATGAATTTCCTAAGTTTTAATGTGCTTGAAATAGGATTAAATGAGAAATAAATTTTCTTACTGTTTTCATGTTAAAACAGAGACTCTAGATGATAAACAATAATATTATAAAATTTTAGAAATTGGAATGGGTCGATTTGGACTAAAAATGAATTTTCTACGAATTAGATAAGTTCTAGGAGTTATTTTTGTATTAAAATGCATTTACTAATTCATTTATTCATTTTAAACAGGTTTTGGACTGGGCCTCATTTCCTGGAAAGTCCAGGGGTCTCGGGGGAAGATGTCCAAGACACAGGAAACACTACTAGTTGGACTGCGGGTTCTAATCTATAATTCTAGAGGGGCTCTTATGCAATTGCGCAACCGAAGGGGTATTCTCTAATTTCAGCCGTAGGATCCTGATCCAGAGGCCGAGATTAGATCACGGTTATTTAAAAAGGGCGCACCCTGACTACCACTGGATCATGATCGGACGGCGCACGATCTCTCACCCGCCCACGACCGCCGGATCACTGATCCACGACCCAAATCGAAATCTCGAAACGGTATGCTTCGGATCTAATCGTAACCGTACAACCCGAGATCAACGACCCCAGCACTCTCCTCTAACCAGGCGGCCAACCCGGCGGCGCCGCCCCGCCAAACGACGACGAAGCTCACCGGCAATGCCCCAAACCCGATCTCCAGTGCCCAAACCACAAATTGCGACTACCTACGCGATGCGGACAAGAAGGCGAAACTGAAAGGGAAATGTGCCCTTGGGCCATTTCTAATTATTTTGGTGATTGAGTGTCAACACAAGTGCTTAAATGTGAATCAATGCCCATGGATGAACAAAGTGCAAATCTAGAGCAAAGGTATGTTTCTAAGTCTTAGTACATTGGTTTTGTGTACTAATATACTTGTCTAAGTATCAGAAACAGGAAGAAGAGAAAAAGAGAAAAGTTGGCTGTGTACAGCCAAGAGGCTGTTTCGGTCTGGGGCACCGGACTGTCCGGTGGTGCACCGGACAGTGTCCGGTGCGCCAGGTTGCCTCAAGCGAAGTGGCCGCTCTCGGGAATTCGCCGACGACGTACGACTAAAATTCACCGGACTGTCCGGTGTGCACCGGACTATCCGGTGAGCCAACGGTCGGTCGGGCCAACGGTCGGCCGCGGATTCTGCGCGCGACACGTGGCTAAGCCAACGGTCGGAAGGGGGCACCGGACTGTCCGGTGTGCACCGGACATGTCCGGTGCGCCAACGGCTCCCGAATCTGCAACGGTCGGCTTCGCCATTTAAGGAAAGGAATCGGGCACCGGACACTGTCCGGTGTGCACCGGACTGTCCGGTGCGCCCGACGACAGAAGGCAAGGATGGCCTTCTGGATTTGTTCTCAACGGCTCCTAGCTGCCTTGGGGCTATAAAAGGGACCCCTAGGCGCATGGAGGAGAAAAACCAAGCATTCCTACAACATCCCTAAGCACCAAGACATCGATTCCACGCATTTGGTTCATTGTGACAGCATCTAGAGCTCTTGTTGAGTTGTGAACTCATTGAGTTGTGTTGCGAGCTCTTGTTGCGACTTGTGTGCGTGCTGTTGCTCTGATTTTGAGTCTTGTGTGCGTTGCTAGTTCTCCCTTACTCCATATTTCTTTGTGAATCTTAAGTGTAAGGGCGAGAGGCTCCAAGTTGTGGAGATTCCTCGCAAACGGGATATTGAAAGGCAAAGCAAAACACCGTGGTATTCAAGTTGGTCTTTGGACCACTTGAGAGGGGTTGATTGCAACCCTCGTCCGTTGGGACGCCACAACGTGGAGTAGGCAAGCGTTGGTCTTGGCCGAACCACGGGATAAACCACTGTGTCATCTCTGTGTTTGATCTCTTGTGGTATTGTGTTTTGTTGTGACTCCTCTCTAGCCACTTGGCAATTACTGCGCTAACACTTAACAAGTTTTTGTGGCTATAAGTTTAAGTTTTCACAGGATCACCTATTCACCCCCCCTCTAGGTGCTCTCAATTGGTATCGGAGCCGTTCTCTTCACAAAGGGACTAACCGCCCGAAGAGATGGATCCTAAAGGGAAGGGAATTGTGATCAACGACAAGGAGAAGGAGTCCTTCGTCAACGAGCCAAGGGATGACAAGTCCAACGACTCGGGCTCGGGTCACAGACGCAAAGATGGGAAGAAGAAGAAGACAAGACGCATCAAGGAGATCGTCTACTACGACAGCGATGAGTCTACTTCCTCCCAAAAGGACGACGACCACAACGAATACAAGAGAAAGAAACCGGTTAATTCGAACTTTTCTTTTGATTACTCTCGTATTCCTCAAAGTACTAATGCTCATTTATTATCTATTCCACTTGGTAAACCTCCTCATTTTGATGGAGAGGACTACGGATTTTGGAGTCACAAAATGCGTAGTCACTTGTTCTCTCTCCATCCTAGCATATGGGAGATTGTAGAAAGTGGAATGCACTTTGATAGTACGGATAGTCCCATGTTTATTAATGAACAGATTCATAAAAATGCACAAGCTACTACTGTGTTGCTAGCCTCTTTGTGCAGGGACGAGTACCATAAGGTGAGCGGCTTGGACAATGCCAAGCAGATCTGGGACACCCTCAAGATCTCTCATAAGGGGAACGATGTCACCTTACTCACCAAAATGGAGTTGGTGGAGGGCGAGCTTGGACGGTTTGCAATGATAAGGGGCGAGGAGCCAACTCAAACATACAACCGGCTCAAGACCCTTATCAACAAAATAAGGAGCTACGGAAGCACGCGATGGACGGATCACGACGTCGTCCGCCTAATGCTAAGGTCCTTTACTGTTCTTGATCCTCATTTGGTGAACAATATTCGTGAAAATCCTAGGTACACCAAGATGTCGCCCGAAGATGTACTTGGGAAATTCGTTAGCGGGCGAATGATGATCAAGGAGGCAAGATACGTGGACGACGCCTTAAATGGTCCGATCAACGAGCCGCAACCCCTTGCTCTCAAGGCAACGAGGAGCAAGGAGGCGCTACCGAGCAAGGTGGCGCAAGTTGAGGCGGCCGGGCTCAATAATAAGGAGATGGCCCTCATCATTAAGCGCTTCAAGACGGCGCTTAAAGGTCGCAAGGGACAGCCAAGCAAGACCAAGACAAAGGAGAAGCGCTCGTGCTTCAAATGTGGTAAGATTGGTCATTTCATTGCTAACTGTCCCGATAATGAAAGTGACCAGGAAAAGGGGAACAAAAGGGAGAAGAAGAAGCATTACAAGAAGGCCAAGGGCGAGGCACATATAGGGAAGGAGTGGGATTCGGATTGCTCCTCCTCCGACTCCGACAATGAAGGACTCGCCGCCACCGCCTTCAACAAGTCATCTCTCTTCCCCAACGAGCGTCACACATGCCTTATGGCAAGGGAGAAGAAGGTGAGTACTCGAGACTCCACTTATGTTTCTTCTAGTGATAATGAGTCTAGTGATGATGATGACATAGACTATTCATGCTTATTCAAAGGCTTAGATAGATCTAAGATAGATAAGATTAATGAGTTGATTGATGCCTTGAATGACAAGAATAGATTACTAGAAAAACAAGAAGATCTTTTATATGAGGAGCATGATAAATTTGTTAGTGCACAAAATTCTTATGCTGTAGAAGTTAAAAGAAACGAAGTGCTTTCTAGTGAATTATCTTCTTATCATGAAACCATTACTACTTTAAAGAGTGTTAATGATGACTTAAAGGCTAAACTAGAAGTAGCTAGTAAAAATTCTTGTGTAGAACATGTTGAGATTTGCACTAGGTGTAAAGATTTCGATGTTGATACTTGTAGTGAACACCTAGTCTCAATTTCTAATTTGAATGATGAAGTGGCTAGTCTTAATGCCCAACTTAAGACTAGCAAAAGCGAATTTGATAATTTAAAATTTGCAAGGGATGCCTATACGATTGGTAGACATCCCTCAATTAAGGATGGACTTGGCTACAAAAGGGAAGCCAAGAACTTGACAAGCCATAAGGCTCCCATCTCCGCCAAGGAGAAAGGGAAGGCCCCTATGGATACTAGTGCTAAAAAGAATCATGCCTTTTTGTATCATGATAGGAGACAAACTAGAAATGCTTATAGGAGCTATAATGCTTACGATGATTTTTCTCATGCTATGTTTGCTTCTAGTTCTTCATATGTGCATGATAAAAATGTTGGTAGAAGGAATATTGTTCATAATATGCCTAGGAGAAATGTTGTTAATATTCCTAGGAAAGTTAATGAGCCTTCTACAATATATCATGCTTTGAATGCTTCCTTTGCAATTTGTAGAAAGGATAGAAAGGTGATTGCTAGGAAGTTAGGGGCAAAATGCAAGGGTGATAAAACTTGCATTTGGGTCCCTAAGACAATTGTGACTAACCTTGTAGGACCCAACAAGAGTTGGGTACCTAAGTCCCAAGCCTAAATTTGCCTTGCAGGTTTATGCATCCGGGGGTTCAAGCTGGATTATCGACAGCGGATGCACAAACCATATGACGGGGGAGAAGAAGATGTTCACCTCCTACGTCAAGAATAAGGATTCCCAAGATTCAATTATATTCGGTGATGGGAATCAAGGCAAGGTAAAAGGGCTAGGTAAAATTGCAATCTCCAATGAGCATTCTATCTCTAATGTGTTTTTAGTGGAGAGTCTTGGATATAATTTGCTATCTGTTAGTCAATTATGTCATATGGGATATAACTGTCTATTTACAAATGTAGATGTGTCTGTCTTTAGAAGAAGTGATGGTTCACTAGCTTTTAAGGGTGTATTAGACGGCAAGCTCTACTTAGTTGATTTTGCAAAAGAAGAGGCCGGTCTAGATGCATGCTTAATTGCTAAGACTAGCATGGGCTGGCTGTGGCATCGCCGCTTAGCACATGTGGGGATGAAGAATCTTCACAAGCTTCTAAAGGGAGAACACGTGATAGGGTTGACTAACGTACAATTCGAAAAAGATAGACCTTGTGCAGCTTGTCAAGCAGGTAAACAGGTGGGAGGAGCGCATCACAGCAAGAATGTGATGACCACTTCAAGACCCTTGGAGCTGCTGCATATGGACCTCTTCGGACCCGTCGCCTATCTGAGCATAGGGGGAAGTAAGTATGGTCTAGTTATTGTTGATGACTTTTCCCGCTTCACTTGGGTGTTCTTTTTGCAGGATAAGTCTGAAACCCAAGGGACCCTCAAGCGCTTCCTAAGGAGAGCTCAAAATGAGTTTGAGCTCAAGGTGAAGAAGATAAGGAGCGACAATGGGTCCGAGTTCAAGAATCTTCAAGTGGAAGAATTCCTTGAGGAGGAAGGGATCAAGCACGAGTTCTCCGCTCCCTACACACCACAGCAAAATGGTGTAGTAGAGAGGAAGAACAGGACGCTAATCGATATGGCGAGGATGATGCTTGGAGAATTCAAGACCCCCGAGTGTTTCTGGTCGGAAGCCGTGAACACGGCTTGCCACGCCATCAACAGGGTCTACCTACATCGCCTCCTCAAGAAGACTTCGTATGAGCTACTAACCGGTAACAAACCCAATGTATCCTACTTTCGTGTTTTTGGAAGCAAATGCTACATTCTAGTGAAGAAAGGTAGAAATTCTAAATTTGCTCCAAAAGCTGTAGAAGGGTTTTTGTTAGGTTATGACTCAAATACAAAGGCGTATAGAGTCTTCAACAAATCATCGGGTTTGGTTGAAGTCTCTAGCGACGTTGTATTTGATGAGACTAATGGCTCTCCAAGAGAGCAAGTTGTTGATTGTGATGATGTAGATGAAGAAGATGTTCCGACGGCCGCTATACGAACCATGGCGATTGGAGAAGTACGGCCACAGGAACAAGATGAACGTGATCAACCTTCTTCCTCAACAACGGTGCATCCCCCAACTCAAGACGATGAACAGGTTCATCAAAAGGAGGCGTGTGATCAAGGGGGAGCACAAGATGATCAAGTAATGAAGGAAGAAGCGCAACCGGCACCTCCAACCCAAGTTCGAGCGGTGATTCAAAGGGATCATCCCGTCGACCAAATTTTGGGTGACATTAGTAAGGGAGTAACTACTCGATCTAGATTAGTTAATTTTTGTGAGCATTACTCCTTTGTCTCTTCTATTGAGCCTTTCAGGGTAGAGGAGGCCTTGCTAGATCCGGACTGGGTGTTGGCCATGCAGGAGGAGCTCAACAACTTCAAACGCAATGAAGTTTGGACACTGGTGCCTCGTCCCAAGCAAAATGTTGTGGGAACCAAGTGGGTGTTCCGCAACAAACAGGACGAGCACGGGGTGGTGACGAGGAACAAGGCTCGACTTGTGGCAAAAGGTTATGCCCAAGTCGCAGGTTTGGACTTTGAGGAGACGTTTGCTCCTGTGGCTAGGCTAGAATCAATTCGTATCTTGCTAGCATATGCCGCTCACCATTCTTTCAGGTTGTTCCAAATGGATGTGAAGAGCGCTTTCCTCAACGGGCCAATCAAGGAGGAGGTGTACGTGGAGCAACCCCCTGGCTTCGAGGATGAACGGTACCCCGACCACGTGTGTAAGCTCTCTAAGGCGCTCTATGGACTTAAGCAAGCCCCAAGAGCATGGTATGAATGCCTTAGAGACTTTTTACTTGCTAATGCTTTCAAAGTTGGGAAAGCCGATCCAACTCTTTTTACTAAGACATGTGATGGTGATTTGTTTGTGTGCCAAATTTATGTCGATGACATAATATTTGGTTCTACTAACCAAAAGTCTTGTGAAGAGTTTAGCAGGGTGATGATGCAGAAATTCGAGATGTCGATGATGGGCGAGTTGAACTACTTCCTCGGGTTCCAAGTGAAGCAACTCAAGGAAGGCACCTTCATCTCCCAAACGAAGTACACGCAAGATCTGCTAAAGCGGTTTGGGATGAAGGACGCCAAGCCCGCAAAGACTCCGATGGGGACTGACGGACACACCGACCTCAACAAAGGAGGTAAGTCCGTTGATCAAAAAGCATACCGGTCAATGATAGGGTCTTTACTTTATTTATGTGCTAGTAGACCGGATATTATGCTTAGCGTATGCATGTGTGCTAGATTTCAATCCGATCCTAAGGAGTGTCACTTAGTGGCGGTGAAGCGAATTCTTAGATATTTGGTTGCTACGCCTTGCTTCGGGCTCTGGTATCCAAAGGGGTCTACCTTTGACTTGGTTGGATACTCAGACTCCGACTATGCTGGATGTAAGGTCGATAGGAAGAGCACATCGGGGACGTGCCAATTCTTAGGAAGGTCCCTGGTGTCATGGAACTCTAAGAAACAAACTTCCGTTGCCCTATCCACCGCTGAGGCCGAGTACGTTGCCGCAGGACAGTGTTGCGCGCAACTGCTTTGGATGAGGCAAACCCTCAGGGACTTTGGCTACAATCTGAGCAAAGTCCCACTCCTATGTGATAATGAGAGTGCTATCCGCATGGCGGAAAATCCTGTTGAGCACAGCCGCACAAAGCACATAGACATCCGGCATCACTTTTTGAGAGACCACCAGCAAAAGGGAGATATCGAAGTGTTTCATGTTAGCACCGAGAACCAGCTAGCCGATATCTTCACTAAGCCTCTAGATGAGAAGACCTTTTGCAGGTTGCGTAGTGAGCTAAATGTCTTAGATTCGCGGAACTTGGATTGAATTGTAGCATACTTGTATTTATGCTTTTGATCATGTTCCTTTCTGCATTTTGTTGCTTATTATGGTGCTCAAGTTGTACAAACACTCCCTGGACCTCACAAGTCCGTTGCAAAGTGATGCACATGTTTAGGGGGAGATGTGTTACAACTTGACCCTTTGAGACTAACCATGTGCTTGAGTTGATGATTTAGTCTCGAAGGAGGATTGAAAGGGAAAAGGTGGACTTGGACCATGAAAGACTTCCACTACACTCCGATGAGAGGGTAACTTATTCCAAGATCATCTTTAAACTCTTATTGCCTATTTGCTCTTAATTGAAGATTTTGGTGAGGCAATGGGGTTAAAGGGCCAAGATTGATCCCATTTTGGTGCTTGATGCCAAAGGGGGAGAAAATAAAGGCCAAAGTGATAAATGGATCAGCTACCACTTGAGAAATTTTGAAAATAGTAGATTAGAGCTTTTGGTTTGTCAAAACTCTTGCATTGTCTCTTTTGTCGAAAGTTGGCCTCTTGTGGGGAGAAGCGTTGATTATGAAAAAAAAGGGGGGAGTTTTTTTTTGAATCTTGAATCAATTTTCTTTGGAAAACCTTTCTTTATGTCTCTACAAGTGGATTTGACTTAGAGATAAGGATTTTGTGGTTGATGTGCAAAAACAAACCAAGTGGTGGCAAAGGATGATCCATATATGCCAAATTGAATCAAAATAAAATTGAGTTTTTATTTGAAGTGATATTGCACTTGTTCTAGTTCCTTTATGTTGTGTTGGCATAAATCACCAAAAAGGGGGAGATTGAAAGGGAAATGTGCCCTTGGGCCATTTCTAAGTATTTTGGTGATTGAGTGTCAACACAAGTGCTTAAATGTGAATCAATGCCCATGGATGAACAAAGTGCAAATCTAGAGCAAAGGTATGTTTCTAAGTCTTAGTACATTGGTTTTGTGTACTAATATACTTGTCTAAGTATCAGAAACAGGAAGAAGAGAAAAAGAGAAAAGTTGGCTGTGTACAGCCAAGAGGCTGTTTCGGTCTGGTGCACCGGACTGTCCGGTGGTGCACCGGACAGTGTCCGGTGGTGCACCGGACAGTGTCCGGTGCGCCAGGTTGCCTCGAGTGAAGTGGCCGCTCTCGGGAATTTGCCGACGACGTACGACTAAAATTCACCGGACTGTCCGGTGTGCACCGGACTGTCCGGTGAGCCAACGGTCGGCCGGGCCAACGGTCGGCCGCGGATTCTGCGCGCGACACGTGGCTAAGCCAACGGTCGGAAGGGGGCACCGGACTGTCCGGTGTGCACCGGACATGTCCGGTGCGCCAACGGCTCCCAGATCTGCAACGGTCGGCTTCGCCATTTAAGGAAAGGAATTGGGCACCGGACACTGTCCGGTGTGCACCGGACTGTCCGGTGCGCCCGACGACAGAAGGCAAGGATGGCCTTCTGGATTTGTTCTCAACGGCTCCTAGCTGCCTTGGGGCTATAAAAGGGACCCCTAGGCGCATGGAGGAGAAAAACCAAGCATTCCTACAACATCCCTAAGCACCAAGACATCGATTCCACGCATTTGGTTCATTGTGACAGCATCTAGAGCTCTTGTTGAGTTGTGAACTCATTGAGTTGTGTTGCGAGCTCTTGTTGCGACTTGTGTGCGTGCTGTTGCTCTGATTTTGAGTCTTGTGTGCGTTGCTAGTTCTCCCTTACTCCATATTTCTTTGTGAATCTTAAGTGTAAGGGCGAGAGGCTCCAAGTTGTGGAGATTCCTCGCAAACGGGATATTGAAAGGCAAAGCAAAACACCGTGGTATTCAAGTTGGTCTTTGGACCACTTGAGAGGGGTTGATTGCAACCCTCGTCCGTTGGGACGCCACAACGTGGAGTAGGCAAGCGTTGGTCTTGGCCGAACCACGGGATAAACCACTGTGTCATCTCTGTGTTTGATCTCTTGTGGTATTGTGTTTTGTTGTGACTCCTCTCTAGCCACTTGGCAATTACTGCGCTAACACTTAACAAGTTTTTGTGGCTATAAGTTTAAGTTTTCACAGGATCACCTATTCACCCCCCCCTCTAGGTGCTCTCAGAAACGGACAATGGATAACTTACTCCCGTCACGGCAAGGTCATGGTTTGGCGGCGGCAATGGCGGACGCGGCTTCCGCTGATCAACACCGACGTGAAATTGGTGAAGCTCCACTTGAGCACCGCGGTGTAACAGGTTGCAATCCCCGTCGCAAGCACCAGGCGGCAATCCCCATTCCACCAGAGGATCCCGAGCGACCACCAGAGCGCTAATTCAATGGCGGCGTGGATCTTGTCACACAGGCGCCGTGCACTCCGCCGCCAAATTGATGGTTCGCGAGGGCAGGAAGGTGGGACGAGGAAAGGACATAGCCGGTAGGACTACTTCAACCTTATAGGCGCGCGGAAAGTTGGGGCGCCGCAACTACCCGCGAGGATGGCGCGCGGCCACCCGCCGATCTCGGGGAAATCCGTTGAGGGAGGTGGGAGACGAGCTGACTTGAGGGTCCCACGGACCAGCGGCACAAGCAGCGGACGCTCGCGAGTGAGCCACTGGCCGAGCGGGCCCACGTGTAAGTGGCAGATAACACGTTTGCGCGCGGGTGGCTAGTGGTGGGCTGCGCAGTGGGAGGGGTTTGGCCAGGCCAAATTGGGTTCCAAAGCCCAGGTAAGGTTTTTCTCTTTTTCTTTTATTTTCTGTTTTATTTCCAAATTTGAATTTGAACTCAAACTTGAATTCAAGCCTCTATGGCTCATCACTACAAATTATATTTGTGAAATTAGGGTATTAATTCTGAATATATTTATATATATATATATTATTTATATTTTCATATCCCTTCTCTTTTTCTTATTTCCAAAACCCTAATTTTAATTTAGGATTTAATCCAACCTTTAAAATTATTATTTTATTATCATTATCCTTATTATTTTATTTAATGCACAAACATATAAAACTCTAACAAGATGCACTTTATTTTATTTTAGTATCATTTGTTTTAGTTAATCACTCTTAATTATATGTATGCTCTTTTTACGATGCAAATATGGCACATAAAATAAGGAAGTCACTATATAATCCTTTTATACAATTTTGAGTATTACAAATCCTACCCCCCTTAAAAATAATCTCGTCCTCGAGATTTTAGGAAGATCTAGGGAATAGGTGGGGAAAATCTATGCGAAGCTCTTCTTCTCTTTCCCAAGTAGCTTCATCCTCTCCATGGTGACTCCATTGCACTTTGCACATCTTTATAACCTTATTCCTTGTGACACGAGTCAGTGTATCCAGAATCCTGATGGGGTACTCAGCATAAGTCAGATCATCTTGAACAATAAGGTCCTCCATTGGTAACTGATCTTCAGGTACCCTAAGACATTTCTTCAGCTGAGATACATGAAAGACATCATGAACATCCGCGAGATGATCCGGTAACTCCAATTGGTATGCAACCTCTCCCACTCGCTTTAAGATTAAGAAGGGTCCAATAAAGCGAGGGGACAACTTTCCTTTGACTTTGAATCTTCTCATACCCCTGAGTGGTGACACCTTCAAATAGACATAATCTCCCTCCTTAAACTCAAGTAGTCTTCTCCGGGTATCAGCATAGATTTTCTGCCTGGACTGTGCGGTTCTCAAATTCTCCCTTATTTGCTGGACTTGTTCCTCTACTTCTTGTATAATCTCAGGTCCAAACAACTGCCTTTCACCAGTTTGATCCCAATACAGTGGAGTCCTGCACTTTCTGCCATACAAAGCTTCAAACGGTGACATCTTCAAACTAACCTGATAGCTATTATTATAGGAGAACTCTGCATAAGGTAGACTCTTGTCCCAACTTCCACCATGTTTAAGGGCACAAGCTCTTAACATATCTTCTAGCACTTGGTTAGTCCTCTCAGTCTGCCCATCAGTCTGGGGATGGTAAGCCGAACTAAAGTTTAATCTTGTATCCAAGGACTCGTGCAACTTCTTCCAATACCGCGAGGTAAACTGTGATCCCCGGTCTAACACAATCTTCTTTGGCACACCATGTAGGCATACAATCCGTGCCATGTACAACTCTGCCAACTTGGCTCCTGAATACGTGGTCTTCACTGGAATAAAGTGGGGTACTTTAGTTAGCCTGTCCACAATCACCCATATAGAATCATATCCAGCAGACGTGCGAGGTAATCCAACAATGAAGTCCATACCAATTTCTTCCCATTTCCACTCAGGTATCTTCAGTGGGTGCAGTAGTCCGACTGGCCTCTGGTGTTCAGCCTTAACTCTTTGGCATACATCGCACATAGCCACATGTGCAGCCACATCTCTCTTCAATCCATACCACCAATATTTTTGCTTCAAATCCTGATACATCTTAGTACTCCTAGGATGAATAGAATAAACTGAATCATGTGCCTCCTTCAATATGGTTTCCCGAAGACTATCGATATCGGGAACACAGATCCAATTCTTGAACCATATAGTGCCTTGCTCATCTTCTGTGAATTCTGGGCCTCTACCTTCCGTTATCAGATCCTTGATCTCTTGGATTTTGGCATCTCCAATCTGACCTTTACGAATTTCTTGCTCCAAGGTGTGGCGGAACCGCCCGAATTATTCCAGCTTAAGTGCCCAAGTCGCACCCTTAAGGGCAGCAACACACTTAAACAGGAATAACCCGCCAGTCCCTCGGATCTAGTCCGATAAAGCCACTTACCAGGATCGAATACCACTAGCTCACTCGAAGGTGAGGCACAGAGAAATACAATAAAGCATAATACCATAAATTAAGAAAGTATCATTAGTGATTACATTATCGGAGTTTCAGAAATAATAACAATAAGTTTTAGTGCAGCAGAAATAACTAACGGAGAAAACCGAGTAACATGGCGAAGCCTGGCCACGCTACTCCTCCTGGTCCTCTCCTGCGGAAGCAGTAACCCACTCGACCATCTATCCCGGTGGCAGGGATAAAGGCCAAGTCACACCAGCAACCAATCATCCTAAGGAGTACCTGCAAAAATTATGCCACAAGCAAGGCTGAGTATACTAATACTCAGCTAGACTTACCCGGTGTGAGGAGTCTACTCCTCTACCTCTAGACATGCAGCTGTTTGGCTGAGGGGTTTGGTTTGCCAAAAGCACTAGCTGAGTCTAAAATCAAGTTTTAGCTTTTCAAGTTTTAGTATGCTCCTTTTTAAACTAGATGAGTACCTAGCTACTCATACATGGTATCAAACATTTTTAGCAATCAACATCTTTTCTCAATCACCTCATTTCCACTTATTACTCAATGCAGTACAATGGATCAAGCAGTCTCATTAGCTGCGAGAAGCAGACGATTCGAATCGAGTTTTTATCCTTGCAAGGTAAACCTAAACACACGACGAGGCGAGGCACTCCGTCCCCACACACATCAACCGTCCCCATCGATTCCCCGTCAGCAGAGAGGGGCTCACCGCCTTGGCATACAATGCCTCACTGACCCCAACCGCCGTCGTGCAGTGACCGCACTTGTACCCACCATAACCGGAATGGGAGACCACGTCTCAGGTCGTGTGAGGAGGGCAATCTGCTGCCAGGTTCAATCAGGTACTAGGCTTACCGATTTACCATATTTCTCGGCATATGTTTAGTACGTTCAAACGCTTGACACAGGTATCCGCACGTTAATCCTTATTCCAATTTCATCTCGTAGAACACGCATCCCCATGGACCCGTGTCCACAGACCATCATCATTCTGTTATCAAAGTGGATACAACCAATTCCTGACCTCGCGCGAGTGCTAAAAAAATCACTCGACTTCTACCGAGATCCCTAATTATTAAAGCAGCTACTCGACCTAGCATACTAGTATCCATCTCAAAGGAATCCTGAGTTCATGCAACTAGGGTTTCAGGCAACTCCTACACTTAAGTGCACAGTACAAGCCTACAAACATTAAGTGTAGTAAAATAGCATATATAAACGGTTATGCATAAAACCGGGGCTTGCCTTTAATTTAACACTTAGACAGTGTTTGCTGGGGGAGGGTACTCGCTTGGCGAGTATCCACTGGTTATGTCCATCCTTCCTTGGGTCGTCCACCGACTGCATCTTGTGGGTGGCACCACATCACTTGCACGATCGTCATCTCTCGGTCCTAAATGAGGTGCAAGATGCATATGTATGAATATAATGAAAGTAGCACAAAAATAGCACAAGGTATATCAAGACACAGTGGCGAACTAAACATTAATTAGTAAGACACTGCAACGACTACACGCAAGCGCTAGCTATTCGTACGTCATCAACGTTCATCATTAACACCATTAACAAGACGACCACATTTTGTATATTTACACAACCCAACTACGACATCACAAGTACGCGCATTTTATTTATTTGGATACGGCTTTTCATTAGTTCTTCTAGTGATCATACAAAAGCATCCCAAACACAGGTTTAACAGAGGACACAGCAAGCAAGCACATAAATCATGGAACACATGTTAACTTAAGTTTAGACATTACAAGTCTAAGTCCGTTAAGTGCTAACTAAGCATTTTTAGCCAAAAGGGTGAACTAACAATCAAATAAGCACTAGCAGAATTTTTGGACAGCAATACAGCAGTCACTTGTTTTAATCATAACTCTTTAATTATTAGTCCAAAAATATCAAACTAGGATTTTCTGGAAAGCTTAAAAAGTGCTCTACAACTTTGGTATTTTCATTACAACATGATTCAGCACTTAGCAAGGTCAAAACATGCCAATACAACAGTGCTGTCCAAATTTGGACAGATTCGGACTTGCAACTTCAAAAATCCACAACTGAAGATTCAGACATCCAAACAAAGTGATTTTAGACTTTCTGGAAAGATAGTTAAATGTTCTACAAATTATTTATAAACATCATTGGCTAGTTTAATATGTATCAAGGGTAAAATACACTATGAAGGTTGTGCTGTCCAGAACTGGACAGATTCAGTCTTCAGACTTTAAACATCCATAACTTAATCTTCAAACCACCAAAAATAGTGATCCAAGACTTTTTGGAAAGCTTGGCAATTGTACTACATAACTTTTATAATCACCAAGAAGTGATTCCAGGTTTAACTAAATCAAATATTACAGTTTTCGAAATCCGTTCTGACGGTGGACAGAACACAACAACCAGTCTGTAAAATTCATAACTCTTAAACCGTTAGGCCTATAGTTATGAAATTTTAACACAAGCAAGATAAGAAAAGCCTCTACAACTTTCTTATAATTGACAAGGACTGATTCTAACATTAACTTAAGCAAATAATGCAGTTTCTGAAATCTGTACAGAATTTGGACAGATTCAGTTACTGAATTTGTAAAAAGCACAACTCCTAAACTGTCAGTCCTATGGCTGTCAAATTTTAACACAAGTAAGATAATAAAGTTATCTACCACTTTTCTATAGCACATATCTATAGAAAACACAATTTAGTTCATCAAACATACAGCACAACTAAAACAGTGCGTGCAGACCAAAACAGAAATTAATAAATTTCAGCTCCTATACAATTCAAGAATTGTCATGTTTTAGAGACTTAAATCATTCTAACACTTTGACAATTGTTAGAGTTAAAATAACTAAGTGAGAACTAACATGTAGACTTACTAATTTTTATACAAGTTATTTTGCGCACTAAAAGTACCATACTCAATTAACAATGCATTATCTATAACAATCAATATCGAAACGCTTTTCACCAATAGTTTGCATTTTAATTTAGACATCACCTAAGCACTACTACTTTTCATTCGCAACCATAACCATACACATTTAGACCACAACAAGCAATTCATCGCGACTACAAACTTAACCAAAGCCATCTAACAAGTCGGCTAGCCAGAGAAACAATATAGGCCGCTATACATCACACGCGTCGGCTAGTCTATTATTATCGAAATTTGAGACACAACATGTATATGACAATCACTTAACGAAATCGACTCCTACTTAACATGAGTTGGTTAATTGCAGCATTGGACTTAGCGAACCATTTTAGACATCACAACTCAAAAACATGGGTTGGAGCAGATTAATCAGCTTTTCCTAATCATTGCTCAACTTAAAGTTGTTACTACACAGGTCACTTAAAATGGCACATTTTTGGGATCTAACATAGAGGCAATTACACATGGCGTAAAACTCAATAAGACTACATTTGCTACTGAAGGACCTAAAGCACTTATGTGCATATCTTAACGGATTGTTCTTCAATTTTAACAAGGACCGACTTATGAACGCTACTCGCCTCCAATAATTATTGGGCTGCGATAACGCTCGTATAAGACCTCTAATCGATCAACAAGACATTTATTTATCCAAAGGGGCATGGAATGTGATAATTGACAAAGCAAAGCATCACATTGTCATACAACAAAAATCATGAGAACACCGATAGATACTATCCACTAATCGTTTGAAAAATTAAACTTACTTCTCGCTTGCCACTACATCACTCCTTAATCACACAACCATCATGAGCATCCTTCACACGATCATATAATAGCGATCTAAGCGTCGTGTCACAATACATACATCTTTCCTCGTTGCGAGTATAACCACATCGCGGCATATACCCGCACACCTCAAACAAACATCTCACGCCACCACTACTATATCACACCACAGCACTCACACACCTACGTGCACTAATTAAATCCTCGCATCCCACGTATTTCCAATTTACTCATCACATTAAACAACACACCATGTTTGCTTACCAAAACGTGAAGGCAACCTTGCTACGGCCTATAACCAAAACATTTTTATACCTACCCACACTCCAACACAATTGTACACCACATCGACTAAAATATAATTGTACAAACTACAAATCGCATACATCGAATAAACTCTTGTTCTCCAATCGCAAACGCGATTCCACCAATGCGCATAACCGAAACATTTTACACACAACCATTCAAATTAATTAAATGAGTAGATCAAGAGCGACATGCATCGGCTCACCATAAACAAACCCAAACGGTGTTTGTGAGGACGATGGCGATTCCGATTTGTGCATAGCTCCGCACATCGACGAGCGTCGAGCGGCTTGCCTTCTTCTCCACGCAAAACACGGGGTTCTCTCCTCCACAAAAATAAAACAAAGCAACACACATACATAATTAATCATAGGAAAATAATGTCGATGCGGAATCGAACATGGAGCGTCGCGGTCTCACCGGGGTGAATGACGACGACGACGGGGCTGCGCAAAAACAGCAAACAACCGGCAAGTGTCGACGGCGTGCTGTTCACTGCGCTTTATAAAACAGCGAGCCCGCAGAGCGCGGGGACGCTGGGGCTGCTGCAGGAAATCGACGACGCGTGGCTTGCTGCGCATTTCGTCGAGCACACATCGAGCGTCAATGGCGCACTGCGCAGTAGCAGAGAGGAGGCATCGGCAGAGGGCTCGCGGCCGGGAGAGGAGCACAGGGGCGCCCTGCGCTGCGGAGATGAAGGGCGCAGCTTCCGGCAACCCAACGACATGGAGAACAGGGAGCCAACCGTGCTGCGTGGAAGAGGAACAGGGAGGGCGTGGCTGGAGGAAAGGGGCGAGCTGCTTGTGGCCATGGGGGGGGGAGAAGAAAGGGCGCCGTCGAGGGAGCTTCAACAGTGGAGCGCTCGACTGCTGGGCTGCTCACCGTGGACAGCAGAGGAAGGCAGATGTAGTGGAGAAAGGGCGCTCAAAACTGCTGGCCGGAGCTAGGGCTCAGTCTGGAGGTGAGGGCGCAGGGAATCCTGGACGCCATGGACAGCCAACTATGTGGCCGAGCAGGAGGGGGCGCTGGCCGTGGAGAAGCCTCTGCACGCAGGGGAGAAAGGTTCCCTGCTGCCGGACGCCGCGGAGAAGGGGAAAGCTCCCTGCGCGCTGCTGTGTGGGATGAGGAGCACAGGCAGAGGAGGCCGACTGGAGCACCGGGAAGGGCGCTCGTCCATGGAGCCGCTGCCCCTGCGCTGGCGTGCTACTGCTGTGTGGGAGGGCTGCTGCGCGAGGGAGAAGACAGGGAGAAGAGAGAATGGCGGCTGAAATTTTTTGAGGGGTGGGAGTGCAAAATAGCCAAGTGCAAGGAAGGAGCACTTCTATTTATAGACATGGGGTAGGGTTAGGGTTCCTTAGTGGGCCTATTGGGCTGGGTTGGGCTGGCCCAAAATGCTAAATCGGGCCGCGCTAATTTATTTCTATTTTATTTTATGGTGTTTTGCTTAAACACGGATCATCTGATCGCTAATTATTTTCCGGAATACAAATGCTCCTGCGGAATTCATCTCGACAGAGAACAGAGCGAAATACAGTTCGGACGAACGGACGATTGAGCGATTAATTCGGCCGAGAGCCTAATTTGATTTCACTCGAAAATAATTACCTACGCATGGTTCGAAAATTAAATCGCCTCGAAATATGACCGGCTTTCGGATTTAGGATTGAAAGAGACAAATCGCGACATTTAAAATCATCGCTGATGCTGATTTTTAAATCGGGATCGAACACAGAGGTATGAGTCGAGTCGGATAAGAATTAATTAGAGGGCGACGTACTGAGTATCCCATTGGAGAATACGGACCCGGATAAAATAGTCGAACATAGATCGAAGTTCAGGAATTAGATTCAGGCTCAGATCAGATAACAGTCGTCGAGAGTTTGATTTAAAGAGCTTCAGATGAGATTTATAATTCGAGAATGATCTTCGAGTCTGCATGAGTTCCGAGAATTAAAAGTTTTAACACGCTCTGAAATTGGCTGTTTCTCGCGATCGATTAACTCCGAATTCGGTGAACTTCCATGAGAAAGCCTTATGGACAGAGATAGACACAATCGCAAAATAGAAATTTTTACTGAGCATCCGAGATTAGGATAAATCTCCCGACATAATATGAAATTGACACCCGGGGTGTCACAACCTTCCCCCCTTAAAGGAATATCGTCCCGAGATTCGAACAAAGATATTCAAGGGTGGAGAAGCATGTAACTCCCAGACTGAAGATAGATGTAGATTTATGAGAGGGTATCTGACAAGATACTGAAGATAGATTTGGATAGATTATCGCGACATCGAGACAAAATGCAGCGATCACTTTGAGAGAATATCCACAAAAGATAGCGCCTTAGTATAGTCTCGTAACGGATCACGACTATTAACCGCGATACCAGCGCGTGCCGAGCAGCTCAACCATGTGTGCACCATAGTAGGCTCTCAGTTTCGTCGCGGCACCATCAGTCATTTAGTCATAACCCCATTACCAAACGTAACCAATAAGAATTCCACATAGCATAAATAGATGGAGCCCATGAGAGTATGGCTCAGAAAAATAAGACTGTGATCGGGGTTGAAGCAGAGGCTACCGACAAAAGAGCATCACATGGGAATTTTCTATTTAACTCAGAGAACCATTTTATGATCAACATAGAGATTATCAGATCAGATATTAGCACGAGATTTGACATGAGGATGAACCGACCATGAGATCAAAATAGATTGTTGAGCTTTCAGAGACATGAGAGAACCAAGGACAACAATGAAATCCATTGAACTAAATGGATACACTGATTAGAGATAAGTTGACAAAATGACGTCATGATCCTTGGAGAAAGAGTATGAGAATAATTAGAATGAGAGATTTAGGCAAGATCAACATTCGATACTTGAGAACGGGTTGTAGTAGATAACCAGCTAACGGGGCAGAGTCGATAGGGGATCCCGAGATTCGGATGATAAAGCCAACATGATTCACAAGTGTAATACCCAAAAATGTAAACCAGGAAAATTGTGGGTTGAAAGAGTTGATCACCCCAAGTGCATGACTTTTATTCTATATCACATGCTAACACTCATGTCCCAAATAAACCAAATCAACAATGGACACAATACTAAATTATGCATCATGTTGGTCTTTGGTTGTATGTGCATTAAATAGAAAAAAATATATATATAATAAGGATAAAAAAAATAATAATAATAAGTTAATGAATATCAGAAGTTGGATTAAACCCTAAGTTGAAATTTGGGTTTGAAAATAAGAAAAAGAGAAAGATTATGAAAATATAAATGATATATATGTAAATAAATATATCCAGAGTCAATACCCATAAATTCACAAATATAAGTTGTAGTGATGAACCATAGAGGTTTGAATTCAAATTTAAACTTGGAGATAGAGAAAATGGGATAGAGAATAAAATAGAGAAAGGATAAAGACTCCATGGGCCGACGACCACCATTTTGGCCCACCTTCTGGTGTACTCGCGCGCAGCCCATCTCCTAGCCGCGGCGCCGACACCTGGGGCCCACTGGCCAGCCCTCCCTCTCGCGCTGCTCAAATCCTTCACTGGGTTGCGGGGCCCACTCGACAGTGGTACTTCGCGTGCGCGCACTGCGTCTCTCTGTCTGGCTTGCGGAACCCACACGCCCGTCTCCGCGCTCACGGACACCCGCGTACGACTCGCTGGTTCGTGGGACCCACGTGTCATCAACTACCCCCGTCGGAATCGGATCTCCGCCGCTTCTTCCGCCGACCGAGCCGCTCGCCAACGGACCAAGCTCGATGGGGCGATAAAAGCTCGACCGCGGGTACCTCGGACCACCCCCGTGACCTTCTCATCCTCTCTGCCCTTCCCCGCGTGAGAATCCAAGCTGTGCAGCGCTCGGTAGGAGTATCCACGCGCGACCGACGGTGGAATCGCACCTGCACTGCCGATTGGCTTCGGCGTTTGGCTTCTGGGTGTTCGGTTGGTCATCGCGGACGTGCGGGTGGTCATCGGGAGAACTGTGGGGCACCACAACTCCGGCAATTGCTCGTCGGAGCTCCTTCAACAACACCCGACCGCCTAGTTCCGTGGCCGGAGCTATTCGTGCCGCGACCCCTGGTAAGAATCCCTCTCCTAGGTTCTCTTTTCACTCGGAAACGCGTAGGTGCTCTCGGATTGTGCGATCGGGGCGTGGGCTGCGGATTAGATTGCAGTTCATGGCGCCGCCGCTGTGGCTCGTCGGTGCCTTAGCTGGCCGCAGTCTGGGGTGGAAGATAACCTCTTGATCGTTGATCTGAGAGTGAACGGTGAGGATCTAAGTAACCGGGATGTTTCAGGTTTAATTGCTTTGGGCCATCCGATCGAATCTGGACGACTGTGATTTGATCGGCTCCTACTGCCTCGGGGTAGGGATCCTGTGCGTTAGATCGCGATCGTGCGGTTTGCGTCATTCGCGGGTTTATAATGCGCTTAGTCTAATCTGAGCCATCGGGCGCCGATCCAACGGTTCTGATGGCTCTTTACCCCTTCGCTGTGGCATTTTGCATAAGAAACCCTGTACTTACTAGAAATAAACCCGCAGTCTCATTCGGCTATGCGCTGTGTCTAGATTATTTTGCGCAGTGGCCCCTGAACTTTTCTGTAATGGTGCGCCCAGTCCAGAATTCATAATAAATGGATAAATAAAATCTGAAAATGATTTTAATGATACAAGGAATTGTTAAAACTTATAAAATTCATAGAAACTTCATACTTGCTCCAAATTAATCCATTCCACTTTCTAAATTTTTATAATTTAATTCTCTATCACTTAGAGCCTCTGTTTTATCATGACAACAGTAAGAAAATTAATCTCACACTTAATCTTATTTAAAACACATAAAACCTTTGAAAAGGCATAACTTAAATTCTATAAATCCAAAAATTATGATTCCTGTTCCTAGGATTTTATTTTAATGTGTAGATTATTATTGTGTATTTTGTTTATATGTTTGATGTGATGTTCATTTTGCCTATACCATGTTTGTCTGTATTGCTACGTTTAGCAGTGAGGACACGTGTCATCTGAAGAGCAAGTTGGTACCTGGAATCTCAAGTCCCAGGCAAGTTGTGCCCTTGATCACTTCTTTTTACCCAGCCATGTTCTAATTAATCATAATGATCTGCATAGGTTAATTTTGATGGGACCCAATAGGTTACCCTAGTTTGATTATCTTTATACCTTGTTACCACTGAACTTTTTGGGTAGTACTTGCTAGTGCTTTATGTGGTTTTGGGTATGAAGATACATTGTTCACGATTATACTTTTATTATCTGTTTATTATCACTGTTCATGATAAGATCATTATGTTAATTGGAGCATGGAGCGACCACCCGGGAAAACAGTGCTACCACAAGGGTATAATGGGACGCCCTTGGCTGATTAATTAGGAAAGCTAGTGGAGGACTACCTTACCCGAAAGGGGCAAGGGCAGTAGGGGAGTGGTCAGTGTAGGGAGGCCCTCGGGAGGATTTTGCTGTGATGGCGGTCCTGCAAGGGAATTCCTGCATTGGAGCTTCCTATAAACTGTAGCGGGTTTTCTGAAGCTAGTGGAACTTTGTAAAGGCCTCGTAGTGTTACCCTGCCTCGCCTCCTCGGTAGAGGTGTACGGGAAGTCGCGATCCCTTGGCAGATGGGTAACATGACTTGTGGGTAAAGATGCGCCACCTCTGCAGAGTGTAAAACTGGTATACTAGCCGTGCTCACGGTCATGAGCGGCTCGGACCCTCACATGATTAAATTATGGAACTTAAACTCAATTTGTCATATGCATTGCATCGCAGGTGAGGTTGGTACTTTTGTTCTACTACTTAATTGGTCTGGTATTTACTTATACTTAGTAATTGCTAATAAAATTTTGACCAACTTTAAAAGCAATGCTCAGCTCTAACCATCCTCTTTGGTAAGCCTTACACTTCATGTGAGCTCCCACCTTTGGCGAGTTCATGCACATTATTCCCCACAACTTGTTGAGCGATGAACGTATGTGAGCTCACTCTTGCTGTCTCACACCCCCCCACAGGTCAAGAACAGGTACCACAGGACGAGGCGCATGGAGGATGCTGTGGTGAGTTCGTGAGTGGTCTAGGTCGTCGTCTTCCAGTCAACTTTGGGTTGCTGGACCGTTGTCTCCTTATAATGTAATTATTTATTTTGTATAGAACTCCTATTATATAGTAAAGATGTGACATTCGATCCTGTGCCATGATTCATCATATGTGTGAGACTTGGTCCCAGCACACCTGGTGATTATGTTTACGCCCGGGCTTTGGACCCCTAAAACCCGGGTGTTACAGAAGTGGTATCAGAGGAATGTTGACTGTAGGACGAAACCTAGATAGAACTGGACAACCATTCTCTACTTACCTTTGCTACTCTGATTCTTTTCTAAACTTTTCTTAATCTATTCTTATCTATTTCTGCTTTACTCTGATTATTCTTACCTTTTCTTTTCTAAAGACAAATGTGGATTTCACATTTTGAAATCTTCTGCCTAAAGTGACTTTTAGGAATAGGAGACCTACTCTTAGGAACAAAAACAAAATTATTTTTTGGCATTTACGTGCTTGAATGTTTGTTCTTATGATGCTTGTCTGATTTGGATCTTTGATTGAGTGGGATGAGTTGTGGAGTAGTGTCCACAATTGCATCTACATATACTTAGGCATATATATAACTAATCAAACTTAGATTGTCCCTCATTAAAAAAATGTATCTAGCTTAATAGATCCATCTTATCTTAAAAGACTCTCTCTTATCTTGATAGATCCATCTTATCTTAAAAGATTCTATCTTATCCTAATAGGTTCATCTTATCCTAACCACTTTACTTATCTCATCCTAAAGTAACAACCATGATCTAATTAAGGAGGTATTATCTAGTCTACCTAGTCATAACAATCTAACCTAGATCTGATCTAGTGTGATAGAATAATTTAACCTAATGAAGGCTAACCCTAAGTTGAGCTAATCTAATGTAAGTTACTTAATGCTGGTACAAAGGATAAGGCCATACTCCTAATTCAGTTAAGACTAAATTGGTGACTTAAATCAACTCGGTTATACCCAACAACTTGACCTACATAACAGATCAATCTTAGCCTCTTGTCCCAAACCCGGATGGAGACGCCAAAGAGCAAGAAGGAGGAGACCAACCTCGACATGGAAGAATAGGAGTCAAATCAGATCACGAGATGATTCAAGATTTACCACCTTGGATGGAGTCTTCCCTTACCAAGTTCTTCTTACCATCAGCTAACCTCACTTTGCCCATATCTCTTCTTACCTAACTGTGTTTCTAAACATCAAAGATACCCATGCTCTCCTAATCACTCACTAATGAAAAAAGGACTCTTGATTTTTGAACTAATTAGAAACTAAAAGCTAAAATTCTAAAACACTCTTCCCATATCCTCTTTCTTACAAATCTCGAGGACGAGATTATTTTTAAGGGGGGTAGGATTTGTAATACCCAAAAATGTAAACCAGGAAAATTGTGGGTTGAAAGAGTTGATCACCCCAAGTGCATGACTTTTATTCTATATCACATGCTAACACTCATGTCCCAAATAAACCAAATCAACAATGGACACAATACTAAATTATGCATCATGTTGGTCTTTGGTTGTATGTGCATTAAATAGAAAAAAATATATATATAATAAGGATAAAAAAATAATAATAATAAGTTAATGAATATCAGAAGTTGGATTAAACCCTAAGTTGAAATTTGGGTTTGAAAATAAGAAAAAGAGAAAGATTATGAAAATATAAATGATATATATGTAAATAAATATATCCAGAGTCAATACCCATAAATTCACAAATATAAGTTGTAGTGATGAACCATAGAGGTTTGAATTCAAATTTAAACTTGGAGATAGAGAAAATGGGATAGAGAATAAAATAGAGAAAGGATAAAGACTCCATGGGCCGACGACCACCATTTTGGCCCACCTTCTGGTGTACTCGCGCGCAGCCCATCTCCTAGCCGCGGCGCCGACACCTGGGGCCCACTGGCCAGCCCTCCCTCTCGCGCTGCTCAAATCCTTCACTGGGTTGCGGGGCCCACTCGACAGCGGTACTTCGCGTGCGCGCACTGCGTCTCTCTGTCTGGCTTGCGGAACCCACACGCCCGTCTCCGCGCTCACGGACACCCGCGCACGACTCGCTGGTTCGTGGGACCCACGTGTCATCAACTACCCCCGTCGGAATCGGATCTCCGCCGCTTCTTCCGCCGACCGAGCCGCTCGCCAACGGACCAAGCTCGATGGGGCGATAAAAGCTCGACCGCGGGTACCTCGGACCACCCCCGTGACCTTCTCATCCTCTCTGCCCTTCCCCGCGTGAGAATCCAAGCTGTGCAGCGCTCGGTAGGAGTATCCACGCGCGACCGACGGTGGAATCGCACCTGCACTGCCGATTGGCTTCGGCGTTTGGCTTCTGGGTGTTCGGTTGGTCATCGCGGACGTGTGGGTGGTCATCGGGAGAATTGTGGGGCACCACAACTCCGGCAATTGCTCGTCGGAGCTCCTTCAACAACACCCGACCGCCTAGTTCCGTGGCCGGAGCTATTCGTGCCGCGACCCCTGGTAAGAATCCCTCTCCTAGGTTCTCTTTTCACTCGGAAACGCGTAGGTGCTCTCGGATTGTGCGATCGGGGCGTGGGCTGCGGATTAGATTGCAGTTCATGGCGCCGCCGCTGTGGCTCGTCGGTGCCTTAGCTGGCCGCAGTCTGGGGTGGAAGATAACCTCTTGATCGTTGATCTGAGAGTGAACGGTGAGGATCTAAGTAACCGGGATGTTTCAGGTTTAATTGCTTTGGGCCATCCGATCGAATCTGGACGACTGTGATTTGATCGGCTCCTACTGCCTCGGGGTAGGGATCCTGTGCGTTAGATCGCGATCGTGCGGTTTGCGTCATTCACGGGTTTATAATGCGCTTAGTCTAATCTGAGCCATCGGGCGCCGATCCAACGGTTCTGATGGCTCTTTACCCCTTCGCTGTGGCATTTTGCATAAGAAACCCTGTACTTACTAGAAATAAACCCGCAGTCTCATTCGGCTGTGCGCTGTGTCTAGATTATTTTGCGCAGTGGCCCCTGAACTTTTCTGTAATGGTGCGCCCAGTCCAGAATTCATAATAAATGGATAAATAAAATCTGAAAATGATTTTAATGATACAAGGAATTGTTAAAACTTATAAAATTCATAGAAACTTCATACTTGCTCCAAATTAATCCATTCCACTTTCTAAATTTTTATAATTTAATTCTCTATCACTTAGAGCCTCTGTTTTATCATGACAACAGTAAGAAAATTAATCTCACACTTAATCTTATTTAAAACACATAAAACCTTTGAAAAGGCATAACTTAAATTCTATAAATCCAAAAATTATGATTCCTGTTCCTAGGATTTTATTTTAATGTGTAGATTATTATTGTGTATTTTGTTTATATGTTTGATGTGATGTTCATTTTGCCTATACCATGTTTGTCTGTATTGCTACGTTTAGCAGTGAGGACACGTGTCATCTGAAGAGCAAGTTGGTACCTGGAATCTCAAGTCCCAGGCAAGTTGTGCCCTTGATCACTTCTTTTTACCCAGCCATGTTCTAATTAATCATAATGATCTGCATAGGTTAATTTTGATGGGACCCAATAGGTTACCCTAGTTTGATTATCTTTATACCTTGTTACCACTGAACTTTTTGGGTAGTACTTGCTAGTGCTTTATGTGGTTTTGGGTATGAAGATACATTGTTCACGATTATACTTTTATTATCTGTTTATTATCACTGTTCATGATAAGATCATTATGTTAATTGGAACATGGAGCGACCACCCGGGAAAACAGTGCTACCACAAGGGTATAA
The DNA here is from genome assembly GCF_902167145.1 of Zea mays. Lineage (NCBI taxonomy): Eukaryota > Viridiplantae > Streptophyta > Magnoliopsida > Poales > Poaceae > Zea > Zea mays. The sequence continues at coordinate 39,092,508 of NC_050104.1, read as the reverse complement.
TGGGACGCCCTTGGCTGATTAATTAGGAAAGCTAGTGGAGGACTACCTTACCCGAAAGGGGCAAGGGCAGTAGGGGAGTGGTCAGTGTAGGGAGGCCCTCGGGAGGATTTTGCTGTGATGGCGGTCCTGCAAGGGAATTCCTGCATTGGAGCTTCCTATAAACTGTAGCGGGTTTTATGAAGCTAGTGGAACTTTGTAAAGGCCTCGTAGTGTTACCCTGCCTCGCCTCCTCGGTAGAGGTGTACGGGAAGTCGCGATCCCTTGGCAGATGGGTAACATGACTTGTGGGTAAAGATGCGCCACCTCTGCAGAGTGTAAAACTGGTATACTAGCCGTGCTCACGGTCATGAGCGGCTCGGACCCTCACATGATTAAATTATGGAACTTAAACTCAATTTGTCATATGCATTGCATCGCAGGTGAGGTTGGTACTTTTGTTCTACTACTTAATTGGTCTGGTATTTACTTATACTTAGTAATTGCTAATAAAATTTTGACCAACTTTAAAAGCAATGCTCAGCTCTAACCATCCTCTTTGGTAAGCCTTACACTTCATGTGAGCTCCCACCTTTGGCGAGTTCATGCACATTATTCCCCACAACTTGTTGAGCGATGAACGTATGTGAGCTCACTCTTGCTGTCTCACACCCCCCCACAGGTCAAGAACAGGTACCACAGGACGAGGCGCATGGAGGATGCTGTGGTGAGTTCGTGAGTGGTCTAGGTCGTCGTCTTCCAGTCAACTTTGGGTTGCTGGACCGTTGTCTCCTTATAATGTAATTATTTATTTTGTATAGAACTCCTATTATATAGTAAAGATGTGACATTCGATCCTGTGCCATGATTCATCATATGTGTGAGACTTGGTCCCAGCACACCTGGTGATTATGTTTACGCCCGGGCTTTGGACCCCTAAAACCCGGGTGTTACAACAAGAAAAAGGATTACCAGATCCAGGCAAAAGGAGAGGTAGGCAAACAGGATCAGCCAGGATGATTAACAGAAATGCTATGAAGTTTTAGGAGCAAGGATTTTTAGAAAGAAACATGGCCTTGATAGGGTTTGCGCAACTAGACACCAACAATAATTTTTTTTGACACAACAAGTGCACAAGGAAGTTTTAGTTTGGCTAGCGGTTAAGCTATGGGGGTCTACAAGTTGTGCAGGTTTAACTTCAAAGGTAAAACACTCAAGGGGGCTAGAAAATACCAACACAAGTAGGATTTGTTTTTTTAAGGAGGTTTCACTTGCTAAACTCATGGTTGTTTGGAGGGGTCTTTTTATGGGCAAAACAGGCAACAATTTTTATTGGCAAAGAGGGTTGAACAATTACAATACACCTAGCTAGCAAGACAAGACAAACACATAGCACGAACTAACAAGACTTACCAATCTGACACGGGGTAAGGCATTTCTAACATAGCAGTACATCACATTATTCACAAGTTTTTATTATTAGAATAAAGGTGAGAGAAGCAGGTTGGTGCACAAGAGACAATTATAATGCGACAATCATGATGCATGCTCATTCTAGTCGTCTTCTCAGACCTAACTACTCTTCGGGTGCTTGCCATAGCATCCTTATTAATAGTAGTAGTAGCCTTTATGGCCTATATAACTAGCCACCTAGCTACCCATCTATTTCCTAAGGCTTCACGTCCTAGGTCTATCCTTATCGTTCTGACATCTATCCAACATTGGTTTCTAAGCAAGTTTTACTTTTAAAAACTTGGTAGTCATGACTTATTGACTTCTTTGTGGTGGTATTCGCTCCGATACCAGCTGTGGCGGAACCGCCCGAATTATTCCAGCTTAAGTGCCCAAGTCGCACCCTTAAGGGCAGCAACACACTTAAACAGGAATAACCCGCCAGTCCCTCGGATCTAGTCCGATAAAGCAACTTACCAGGATCGAATACCACTAGCTCACTCGAAGGTGAGGCACAGAGAAATACAATAAAGCATAATACCATAAATTAAGAAAGTATCATTAGTGATTACATTATCGGAGTTTCAGAAATAATAACAATAAGTTTTAGTGCAGCGGAAATGACTAACGGAGAAAACCGAGTAACATGGCGAAGCCTGGCCACGCTACTCCTCCTGGTCCTCTCCTGCGGAAGCAGTAACCCACTCGACCATCTATCCCGGTGGCAGGGATAAAGGCCAAGTCACACCAGCAACCAATCATCCTAAGGAGTACCTGCAAAAATTATGCCACAAGCAAGGCTGAGTATACTAATACTCAGCTAGACTTACCCGGTGTGAGGAGTCTACTCCTCTACCTCTAGACATGCAGCTGTTTGGCTGAGGGGTTTGGTTTGCCAAAAGCACTAGCTGAGTCTAAAATCAAGTTTTAGCTTTTCAAGTTTTAGTATGCTCCTTTTTAAACTAGATGAGTACCTAGCTACTCATACATGGTATCAAACATTTTTAGCAATCAACATCTTTTCTCAATCACCTCATTTCCACTTATTACTCAATGCAGTACAATGGATCAAGCAGTCTCATTAGCTGCGAGAAGCAGACGATTCGAATCGAGTTTTTATCCTTGCAAGGTAAACCTAAACACACGACGAGGCGAGGCACTCCGTCCCCACACACATCAACCGTCCCCATCGATTCCCCGTCAGCAGAGAGGGGCTCACCGCCTTGGCGTACAATGCCTCACTGACCCCAACCGCCGTCGTGCAGTGACCGCACTTGTACCCACCATAACCGGAATGGGAGACCACGTCTCAGGTCGCGTGAGGAGGGCAATCTGCTGCCAGGTTCAATCAGGTACTAGGCTTACCGATTTACCATATTTCTCGGCATATGTTTAGTACGTTCAAACGCTTGACACAGGTATCCGCACGTTAATCCTTATTCCAATTTCATCTCGTAGACCACGCATCCCCATGGACCCGTGTCCACAGACCATCATCATTCTGTTATCAAAGTGGATACAACCAATTCCTGACCTCGCGCGAGTGCTAAAAAAATCACTCGACTTCTACCGAGATCCCTAATTATTAAAGCAGCTACTCGACCTAGCATACTAGTATCCATCTCAAAGGAATCCTGAGTTCATGCAACTAGGGTTTCAGGCAACTCCTACACTTAAGTGCACAGTACAAGCCTACAAACATTAAGTGTAGTAAAATAGCATATATAAACGGTTATGCATAAAACCGGGGCTTGGCTTTAATTTAACACTTAGACAGTGTTTGCTGGGGGAGGGTACTCGCTTGGCGAGTATCCACTGGTTATGTCCATCCTTCCTTGGGTCGTCCACCGACTGCATCTTGTGGGTGGCACCACATCACTTGCACGATCGTCATCTCTCGGTCCTAAATGAGGTGCAAGATGCATATGTATGAATATAATGAAAGTAGCACAAAAATAGCACAAGGTATATCAAGACACAGTGGCGAACTAAACATTAATTAGTAAGACACTGCAACGACTACACGCAAGCGCTAGCTATTCGTACGTCATCAACGTTCATCATTAACACCATTAACAAGACGACCACATTTTGTATATTTACACAACCCAACTACGACATCACAAGTACGCGCATTTTATTTATTTGGATACGGCTTTTCATTAGTTCTTCTAGTGATCATACAAAAGCATCCCAAACACAGGTTTAACAGAGGACACAGCAAGCAAGCACATAAATCATGGAACACATGTTAACTTAAGTTTAGACATTACAAGTCTAAGTCTGTTAAGTGCTAACTAAGCATTTTTAGCCAAAAGGGTGAACTAACAATCAAATAAGCACTAGCAGAATTTTTGGACAGCAATACAGCAGTCACTTGTTTTAATCATAACTCTTTAATTATTAGTCCAAAAATATCAAACTAGGATTTTCTGGAAAGCTTAAAAAGTGCTCTACAACTTTGGTATTTTCATTACAACATGATTCAGCACTTAGCAAGGTCAAAACATGCCAATACAACAGTGCTGTCCAAATTTGGATAGATTCGGACTTGCAACTTCAAAAATCCACAACTGAAGATTCAGACATCCAAACAAAGTGATTTTAGACTTTCTGGAAAGATAGTTAAATGTTCTACAAATTATTTATAAACATCATTGGCTAGTTTAATATGTATCAAGGGTAAAATACACTATGAAGGTTGTGCTGTCCAGAACTGAACAGATTCAGTCTTCAGACTTTAAACATCCATAACTTAATCTTCAGACCACCAAAAATAGTGATCCAAGACTTTTTGGAAAGCTTGGCAATTGTACTACATAACTTTTATAATCACCAAGAAGTGATTCCAGGTTTAACTAAATCAAATATTACAGTTTTCGAAATCCGTTCTGACGGTGGACAGAACACAACAACCAGTCTGTAAAATTCATAACTCTTAAACTGTTAGGCCTATAGTTATGAAATTTTAACACAAGCAAGATAAGAAAAGCCTCTACAACTTTCTTATAATTGACAAGGACTGATTCTAACATTAACTTAAGCAAACAATGCAGTTTCTGAAATCTGTACAGAATTTGGACAGATTCAGTTACTGAATTTGTAAAAAGCACAACTCCTAAACTGTCAGTCCTATGGCTGTCAAATTTTAACACAAGTAAGATAATAAAGTTATCTACCACTTTTTCCTCTCTACCTATACAACTGAAGTTTCCAGCTTTCCAGCAAGGTATTGGGATAGTTCACTCAGATTTTGAGATGGTTTTTGGGCAAGTGTTTAAAGACGGAACCTGGCCCAGTGTGACTTCAGGTAAAGTATGGCTGCCTTGTAGGACAGGAGTTTACTTAGCTGCATGCATTCATTGCAGACCTGGCTGCAAGCATCCATAGATAGCTGCCGAAGGTACTTGTCTTATCACTCTTTGGCAATCGAATTGACAGTGCATGTGTGGAAAAGAGAGCTAGTGGTGCAGCCCAAAACAGAAATTAATAAATTTCAGCTCCTATACAATTCAAGAATTGTCATGTTTTAGAGACTTAAATCATTCTAACACTTTGACAATTGTTAGAGTTAAAATAACTAAGTGAGAACTAACATGTAGACTTACTAATTTTTATACAAGTTATTTTGCGCACTAAAAGTACCATACTCAATTAACAATGCATTATCTATAACAATCAATATCGAAGCGCTTTTCACCAATAGTTTGCATTTTAATTTAGACATCACCTAAGAACTACTACTTTTCATTCGCAACCATAACCATACACATTTAGACCACAACAAGCAATTCATCGCGACTACAAACTTAACCAAAGCCATCTAACAAGTCGGCTAGCCAGAGAAACAATATAGGCCGCTATACATCACACGCGTCGGCTAGTCTATTATTATCGAAATCTGAGACACAACATGTATATGACAATCACTTAACGAAATCGACTCCTACTTAACATGAGTTGGTTAATTGCAGTATTGGACTTAGCAAACCATTTTAGACATCACAACTCATAAACATGAGTTGGAGCAGATTAATCAGCTTTTCCTAATCATTGCTCAACTTAAAGTTGTTACTACACAGGTCACTTAAAATGGCACATTTTTGGGATCTAACATAGAGGCAATTACACATGGCGTAAAACTCCATAAGACTACATTTGCTACTGAAGGACCTAAAGCACTTATGTGCATATCTTAACGGATTGTTCTTCAATTTTAACAAGGACCGACTTATGAACGCTACTCGCCTCCAATAATTATTGGGCTGCGATAACGCTCGTATAAGACCTCTAATCGATCAACAAGACATTTATTTATCCAAAGGGGGCATGGAATGTGATAATTGACAAAGCAAAGCATCACATTGCCATACAACAAAAATCATGAGAACACCGATAGATACTATCCACTAATCGTTTGAAAAATTAAACTTACTTCTCGCTTGCCACTACATCACTCCTTAATCACACAACCATCATGAGCATCCTTCACACGATCATATAATAGCGATCTAAGCGTCGTGTCACAATACATACATCTTTCCTCGTTGCAAGTATAACCACATCGCGGCATATACCCGCACACCTCAAACAAACATCTCACGCCACCACTACTATATCACACCACAGCACTCACACACCTACGTGCACTAATTAAATCCTCGCATCCCACGTATTTCCAATTTACTCATCACATTAAACAACACACCATGTTTGCTTACCAAAACGTGAAGGCAACCTTGCTACGGCCTATAACCAAAACATTTTTATACCTACCCACACTCCAACACAATTGTACACCACATCGACTAAAATATAATTGTACAAACTACAAATCGCATACATCGAATAAACTCTTGTTCTCCAATCGCAAACGCGATTCCACCAATGCGCATAACCGAAACATTTTACACACATCCATTCAAATTAATTAAATGAGTAGATCAAGAGCGACATGCATCGGCTCACCATAAACAAACCCAAACGGTGTTTGTGAGGACGATGGCGATTCCGATTTGTGCATAGCTCCGCACATCGACGAGCGTCGAGCGGCTTGCCTTCTTCTCCACGCAAAACACGGGGTTCTCTCCTCCACAAAAATAAAACAAAGCAGCACACATACATAATTAATCATAGGAAAATAATGTCGATGCGGAATCGAACATGGAGCGTCGCGGTCTCACCGGGGTGAATGACGACGACGACGGGGCTGCGCAAAAACAGCAAACAACCGGCGAGTGTCGACGGCGTGCTGTTCACTGCGCTTTATAAAACAGCGAGCCCGCAGAGCGCGGGGACGCTGGGGCTGCTGCAGGAAATCGACGACGCGTGGCTTGCTGCGCATTTCGTCGAGCACACATCGAGCGTCAATGGCGCACTGCGCAGTAGCAGAGAGGAGGCATCGGCAGAGGGCTCCCGGCCGGGAGAGGAGCACAGGGGCGCCCTGCGCTGCGGAGATGAAGGGCGCAGCTTCCGGCAACCCAACGACATGGAGAACAGGGAGCCAACCGTGCTGCGTGGAAGAGGAACAGGGAGGGCGTGGCTGGAGGAAAGGGGCGAGCTGCTTGTGGCCATGGGGGGGAGAAGAAAGGGCGCCGTCGAGGGAGCTTCAACAGTGGAGCGCTCGACTGCTGGGCTGCTCACCGTGGACAGCAGAGGAAGGCAGATGTAGTGGAGAAAGGGCGCTCAAAACTGCTGGCCGGAGCTAGGCTCAGTCTGGAGGTGAGGGCGCAGGGAATCCTGGACGCCATGGACAGCCAACTATGTGGCCGAGCAGGAGGGGGCGCTGGCCGTGGAGAAGCCTCTACACGCAGGGGAGAAAGGTTCCCTGCTGCCGGACGCCGCGGAGAAGGGGAAAGCTCCCTGCGCGCTGCTGTGCGGGATGAGGAGCATAGGCAGAGGAGGCCGGCTGGAGCACCGGGAAGGGCGCTCGTCCATGGAGTCGCTGCCCCTGCGCTGGCGTGCTACTGCTGTGTGGGAGGGCTGCTGCGCGAGGGAGAAGACAGGGAGAAGAGAGAATGGCGGCTGAAATTTTTTGAGGGGTGGGAGTGCAAAATAGCCAAGTGCAAGGAAGGAGCACTTCTATTTATAGACATGGGGTAGGGTTAGGGTTCCTTAGTGGGCCTATTGGGCTGGGTTGGGCTGGCCCAAAATGCTAAATCGGGTCGCGCTAATTTATTTCTATTTTATTTTATGGTGTTTTGCTTAAACACGGATCATCTGATCGCTAATTATTTTCCGGAATACAAATGCTCCTGCGGAATTCATCTCGACAGAGAACAGAGCGAAATACAGTTCGGACGAACGGACGATTGAGCGATTAATTCGACCGAGAGCCTAATTTGATTTCACTCGAAAATAATTACCTACGCATGGTTCGAAAATTAAATCGCCTCGAAATATGACCGGCTTTCGGATTCAGGATTGAAAGAGACAAATCGCGACATTTAAAATCATCACTGATGCTGATTTTTAAATCGGGATCGAACACAGAGGTATGAGTCGAGTCGGATAAGAATTAATTAGAGGGCGACGTACTGAGTATCCCATTGGAGAATACGGACCCGGATAAAATAGTCGAACATAGATCGAAGTTCAGGAATTAGATTCAGGCTCAGATCAGATAACAGTCGTCGAGAGTTTGATTTAAAGAGCTTCAGATGAGATTTATAATTCGAGAATGATCTTCGAGTCTGCATGAGTTCCGAGAATTAAAAGTTTTAACACGCTCTGAAATTGGCTGTTTCTCGCGATCGATTAACTCCGAATTCGGTGAACTTCCATGAGAAAGCCTTATAGACAGAGATAGACACAATCGCAAAATAGAAATTTTTACTAAGCATCCGAGATTAGGATAAATCTCCCGACATAATGTGAAATTGACACCCGGGGTGTCACACAAGGTAGGTTCCAATTCAATGGTAACTCCTTCCGTATGTGTAACAATTCCCAGGTTGAGCCTCTCAAAATCTTTTGCTAATTCATCAGGTAGCTCGACAACGAAAGCGGAGTGAACATGCTCCTTCCGACTCAAGGCATCTGCAACCAAATTTGCCTTGCCTGGGTGGTAATGAATCTCCAAATCATAATCCTTAATAAGCTCCAACCAACAGCGTTGCCTAAGGTTGAGATCCTTCTGAGTGAATATGTACTTCAAGCTCTTATGATCCGTGTATACTTGGCACTTAGTTCCCATGATGTAGTGTCTCCAAATCTTAAGTGCATGCACAACTGCTGCCAGTTCCAAGTCATGAGTAGGGTAGTTCAATTCATGTTTCCGCAACTGACGAGATGCATAGGCGATCACATGTCCTTCTTGCATGAGCACACATCCAAGTCCTTGGCCACATGCATCACAGTAAATGTCAAATCCCTTCTGCAGATCTGGCATAATCAATACTGGTGGTGACATCAATCTCTCCTTCAATTGATCAAAACTCTCTTGGCATTTCTCATCCCACTTGAATTCTCTTCCTTTTTCCAACAGCGAGGTCATAGGCTTAGCAATCTTAGAGAATCCTTCAATAAATCTCCGATAATATCCTGCGAGTCCCAAGAAACTCCGAATCTCAGTAATTGTAGTGGGCACTCTCCACTCCATTATCTCCTTCACTTTAGCAGGATCCACTGCTATTCCTCCATTAGAAATAATATGACCAAGGAATGGCACCTTGTCAATCCAAAACTCGCACTTGCTGAACTTAGCGTAGAGTTGATTATCTCGCAGCTTCTGTAGCATTGTTCATGATCACTTTCATTCTTAGAATAGATAAGAATATCGTCGATAAACACCACGACGAATCTGTCCAAATACTCCATAAACACCTTATTCATCAAATTCATGAAATAAGCTGGTGCATTGGTTAATCCAAATGACATAACAGTGAACTCATATAATCCATATCGGGTTGAGAAAGCCGTCTTAGGAATATCTGATGGTCTAATCTTCATCTGATGGTATCCCGATCGGAGATCAATCTTCGAGAATACCCAAGCACCTCTCATCTGATCGAATAAATCCTCAATACGTGGTAATGGATACTTGTTCTTCATAGTGACACCATTAAGGGACCTTTAATCCACGCACATCCTTTGCAATCCATCTTTCTTCTGTACAAACAAAACTGGTGGTTTCCAAGGTGAAGACCTCGGACGTATGTACCCAGCCTCTTGTAACTCCGTTAACTGCTTCTTCAGTCCCTTTAACTCTTCTACAGACATCCTGTATGGCCGGTTGAAAGTAGGGGCAGTCCCAGGTAAGAGATCAATGACAAACTCAACTTCCCTATATGGTGGCATCCATGGTAACTCTTCTGGGAAGACATCCGGAAAATCTCTAACCACACGGTTGTTGACACAAACAGACTTTCCATCTACTTAGAATGCCGCTAGTCTGATGGTGGTAGTTACTGCAATTTCAACTTCAAATCTTTCTCCTTTGGAACTGGTGAGTTCTACGGTTCCCTTAGCACAGTGTATATACTGCTTTTGCCTTTCTTAACCATGACATACCAAGGATCACGTCTATAGTGCTCTCTTCTACACTATAGGGGTCGCCCATCTGGGTTAGAAACACAAGGGACGAAAGAAAGGATTGTAGACAAGGCGAGTAATTACGAGAAATGTTACTGCGGGGGATTTATTAGCTAAGTAAATTAGTGTGTTATCCACTAAAGCTAATACATTACCTTATGCTGGTACATACTAAGATGTCCAACTATAATGTTTCAATCAATCAAAGAAGCAAATCAAGCTTTTATCATCAGAACAATCAACCAACATTTTTAATAGAGAAAATAATTTTAATTTTGTCTTAGGTCTCCTATCTCTTAAAAAGGTCATAAATGTAGGATTCCAAGGTGTGAAATCCATCTTGTCTCGAAGTAGAAAAGGTAAGAATCATTAGAGCAGAACAGTAAAAGGTGAGATAGGATCAAGATAAGTATAGAGAGAATCAGAGTAAGGTAAGTATAGAATGAATCAGAAGAAGGTAAGTAGGTAAGGTTTTGTCCATTTCTATATAGGTTTCGTCCTACAGTCAACATTCCCTCTGATACCACTTCTGTCACACCCGGCTTTAAGGAACAAAGCCAGGTGCATCTCATACATGCACCAAAGAAGACAACATATATAATAACAGAGTGTATAGAGATAAATGTCATAAAACATCAGAGTATTTATTACATAGCGGAAGACTTAATACAAAATAAAAGATAAATATCGCAGGATCTAAAATCTATCCTTGGCGCCAGAAAGCTGACTGGGAGACGCCACCTAGATCAAGTCGAAAGCCTCAGAGTTAGGCGGCTCCTCTTCGACCACCTATTCTTCTCCTGTGGGGGGGGGTGTGAGACAGCAAGAGTGGGCTCACATACGTTCATCGCTCAACAAGTCGTGGGGAATAATGTGCATGAACTCACCAAAGGTGGGAATTCATGTGAAGTGTAAGGCTGATCAACAAAGTAAGGGTTGAGGCTGAGCATTGCTTTTATAAGTTGGTCAAAATTTTATTAGCAGTTACTAAGTGTAAGTAAATACCACACCTTAATAATAATAAAGAAAAGTAATAGTAAAATAATCCCAAATGCGATGCAAATGTCAAATTAAATTTAAGTTCCATAAATTAATCATGTGAGGGTCCGAGCTGCTCATGACCGTGAGCACGGCTAGTATACCAGTTTTACACTTTTGCAGAGGTTGCGCATCTTTACCCACAAGTCATGTTACCCATCTGCCAAGAGATGGCCAATCCCATACACCTCTACCGAGGAGGCGAGGCAGGGTAACACTACAAGGCCTTTACAAAGTTCCACTAGCTTCAGAAAACCCGCTACAGTTTATAGGAAGCTCCAATGCAGGGTTCTTGCCTGACCGCCATCGCAGCAAAATCAACCAAGGACCTCCCTACACTGACCACTCCCCTACTGCCCTTGCCCCTTTCGGGTAAGGAAGACCTCCACTAGCTTTCCTAGTTAATCAGCCAAGGGCGTCCCATTATACCCTTGTGGTAGCATTGTTTTCCCGGGTGGTCGCTCCATGTTCCCATTAACATAATGATCTTAACATGAACAGTAATAATAAAAGAGAATAAAAGAGTAATTATGAATAAAGTATCTTCATACCCAAATCCACATAAAGCAATAGCAGGTACTACCCAAAGAAATATTTCAGTGGTAAACAAGGTATAAAGATAGCCAAAACTAGGGTAACATATTGGGTCCCATCAAAATTATCCTATGCAGATCATTATAATTAATAAGAACATGGCTGGGAAAAAGTAAGTGATCAAGGGCACAACTTGCCTTCAATGAGCTCCTGCTCAGCTACTTCTACTTGCTGAACCTCAGAATCCACAGTGGCTTGCTCGTCTACTCGCATCAACACAATACATACATAGTATAGCCAAAATCAACATCACACCAAACATATAAATAAAATACACAATAAAAATCTACACATTAAAATAAACTCCTAGGAACAAAAATCATAATTTTTGGTATTATAGATTTTAAGATATGAATTTCCTAAGTTTTAATGTGCTTGAAATAGGATTAAATGAGAAATAATTTTTCTTACTGTTTTCATGTTAAAACAGAGACTCTAGATATAAACAATAATATTATAAAATTTTAGAAATTGGAATGGGTCGATTTGGACTAAAAATGAATTTTCTACGAATTAGATAAGTTCTAGGAGTTATTTTTGTATTAAAATGCATTTACTAATTCATTTATTCATTTTAAACAGGTTTTGGACTGGGCCTCATTTCCTAGAAAGTCCAGGGGTCTCGGGGGAAGATGTCCAAGACACAGGAAACACTACTAGTTGGACTGCGGGTTCTAATCTATAATTCTAGAGGGGCTCTTATGCAATTGCGCAACCGAAGGGGTATTCTCTAATTTCAGCCGTAGGATCCTGATCCAGAGGCCGAGATTAGATCACGGTTATTTAAAAAGGGCGCACCCTGACTACCACTGGATCATGATCGGACGGCGCACGATCTCTCACCAGCCCACGACCGCAGGATCACTGATCCACGGCCCAAATCGAAATCTCGAAACGGTATGCTTCGGATCTAATCGTAACCGTACAACCCGAGATCAACGGCCCCAGCACTCTCCTCTAACCAGGCGGCCAACCCGGCGGCGCCGCCCCGCCAAACGATGACGAAGCTCACCGGCAATGCCCCAAACCCGATCTCCAGTGCCCAAACCACAAATTGCGACTACCTACGCGATGCGGACAAGAAGGCGAAACGGACAATGGATAACTTACTCCCGTCACGGCAAGGTCATGGTTTGGCGGCGGCAATGGCGGATGCGGCTTCCGCTGATCAACACCGACGTGAAATTGGTGAAGCTCCACTTGAGCACCGCGGTGTAACAGGTTGCAATCCCCGTCGCAAGCACCAGGCGGCAATCCCCATTCCACCAGAGGGTCCCGAGCGACCACCAGAGCGCTAATTCAATGGCGGCGTGGATCTTGTCACACAGGCGCCGTGCACTCCGCCGCCAAATTGATGGTTCGCGAGGGCAGGAAGGTGGGATGAGGAAAGGACGGAGCCGGTAGGACTGCTTCAACCTTATAGGCGCGCGGAAAGTTGGGGCGCCGCAACTAACCGCGAGGATGGCGCGCGGCCACCCGCCGATCTTGGGGAAATCCGTTGAGGGAGGTGGGAGACGAGCTCACTTGAGGGTCCCACGGACCAGCGGCACAAGCAGCGGACGCTCGCGAGTGAGCCACTGGCCGAGCGGGCCCACGTGTATGTGGCAGATAACACGTTTGCGCGCGGGTGGCTAGTGGTGGGCTGCGCAGTGGGAGGGGTTTGGCCGGGCCGAATTGGGTTCCAAAGCCCAGGTAAGGTTTTTCTCTTTTTCTTTTATTTTCTGTTTTATTTCCAAATTTGAATTTGAACTCAAACTTGAATTCAAGCCTCTATGGCTCATCACTACAAATTATATTTGTGAAATTAGGGTATTAATTCTGAATATATTTGTATATATATATATTATTTATATTTTCATATCCTTCTCTTTTTCTTATTTCCAAAACCCTAATTTTAATTTAGGATTTAATCCAACCTTTAAAATTATTATTTTATTATCATTATCCTTATTATTTTATTTAATGCACAAACATATAAAACTCTAACAAGATGCACTTTATTTTATTTTAGTATCATTTGTTTTAGTTAATCACTCTTAATTATATGTATGCTCTTTTTACGATGCAAATATGGCACATAAAATAAGGAAGTCACTATATAATCCTTTTATACAATTTTGAGTATTACATCTGCATTCCCTTAGGAACGTCTTTTGAGCTTCAGCAATTTTTGAGCTTCGTAAGTCTGTGAAGAAGATATATTTCATTCTGACAGGAGCGAAGCTATTACAAGAAATTAAAACTAGGTTTACATTGATTGTTCCTTATTAAAAACAAAATGACAATGAATATAAAAATGTTTCAGAGGTAGGATATCTCTCAATAGATGTGCTTTGATTCTGGCACAATACTGTTGACTGTGCGAGCTTTGGATTCCTCCCTGAATTCCCGTTGCTGTTGAGAGTGCTGGCGCCCTTCTGGCTGCTGGTTTCGGGAATAGGTCGGTTGTAGTGGTGGCGGAGGTGGGAGTTGTGTCCAGGAAGCCTATGAATGGCTAGCCGAAGCGACAGAAGCTGTAGGATGATTGTTCACATACTCTGGTATGTAAGGAGAGTGACACGAAGCAGTGTGCAAGACCTGCTTCGGCTGATTCTGCCGAGCTTTGGCTTCTGCTATCTCTTTTTGCTTCTGAATGGTGACCTGGCACATTCTTGTAGTATGGCCCTTGTCCTCACCACAGAATAAGCAGTAGATCTTTCTAGGCTGATCCCCAAATCTTCCTCCGAAGCCCCTAGCGCCTCTGCCCCTTGGAGCTGGTGGCCTGAAAGAGCTTTGTTGTTGCCCCGAAGATTGTGAAGTATATTGTGACCTCTGAGACTGACTTCCTTTGTCGTCACTTTGAGTGGAGTTATGGATTGACCTGACATGCCTTGGATGGATTCTTCCTCTGAAGCCCCTGGTCATTTCAGAGAATCTGTAAGCTTCCTCCCTTCTTTGGCGAAAATCATTGTCAGCTCGGATGTACTCATCCATCTTCTGAAGCAGCTTCTCCAGAGTTTGTGGGGCTTCCTGGCGAAATATTAGGCAGTAGGTCTTGGGCGAAGACCCTTGATCATGGCTTCAATGACAATCTCATTGGGCACCATAGGCGCTTGTGCCCTCAATCGCAAGAACCTTCGTACATATGCCTGAAGGTATTCTTCGTGGTCTTGCATGCATTGGAATAGAGCCTGAGCTGTGACCGGCTTTTTGTTTGAAAGCCTTGGAAGCTGGTAACCAACATGTCCTTAAGCTTCTGCCACGACGTGATAGTCCCTAGCCGAAGAGAAGAATACCATGTTTGGGCTACATTCCGGACTGCCTTGATGAAGGACTTCGCCATGACTACTGTATTGCCCCCATACGAGGATATAGTTGCTTCGTAGCTCATCAGAAACTGCTTTGGATCTAAGTGCCCATCATACATGGGGAGTTGAGGTGGCTTGTATGATGGGGGCCATGGGGTAGCCTGCAGTTCTGCTGCTAAGGGAGAAGCATCATCAAAAGTAAAGGCATCATGATTAAAATCATCATACCATCCATCCTCGTTGAATAAGCCTGAGAGCACCTAGAGGGGGGGGTGAATAGGTGATCCTGTAAAAACTTGAAACTTATAGCCACAAAACTTGGTTAAGTGTTAGTAGGCTAAATACCGAGCTCTTGTGAACACAAGTATCACAGAAAAGCAATCACAAAAGACACGCGAGTTATCCCGTGGTTCGGCCAAGTACAACACTTGCCTACTCCACGTTGTGGCGTCCCAATGGACGAGGGTTGCACTCAACCCCTTTCAAGTGATCCAAGGATCCACTTGAATACCATGGTGTTTCTTTCTTTTCACTATATCCCGTTCGCGAGGAATCTCCACAACTTGGAGCCTCTCGCCCTTACAAATGATGATCACAAAGAAGCACGGATGTAAGGGAGGGAAAAGAAACACACACAAGTCTCAAAAGCAACAGCTCAAACATGCACACTAATCACAGCTTGAGCTCTAAGTTCACACACGAAGTTCTCAACTCAAGAGGAGCTCAAATTGCTATCACAAAGAATCAAACGCGCTAGAATGAAGACTTGGTGCTTAGAGATGATCAAAGAATGCTTGGTGTCGTCCTCTATGAGCCTAGGGGTCCCTTTTATAGCCCCAAGGCAGCTAGGAGCCGTTGAGAGCAATCCAGGAAGGCTATCCTTGCCTTCTGTCGACTGGTGCACCGGACAGTTCGGTGCACCACCGGACAGTCCGGTGCAGATCTCTTTCCTATTCTGGCGCAGCCGACCGTTGACGATTTGGAGCCGTTGGCGCACCAGACACTGTTCGGTGCCCCCATCAGACCGTTGGCCCGGCCACGCGTCACGCGCGGATTGCGCGGCTGACCGTTGGCTCGGCCGACCGTTGGCTCACCGGACAGTCCGGTGCACCACCGGACAGTCCGGTGAATTATAGTCGTACGTCGTCGTCGAGTTCCCGAGAGCAGCCTTTTCATTAAAGCCAGCCTGGCGCATAGTCTTGGCTGCTCGAGCCAAGTCTTTTCCATTTGTCTTTTCTCTGATTCTAACACTTAGACAAATATGTTAGTACACAAAACCAATGTACTAAGTCTAGAATCATACCTTTGTATTGATTTGCACTTTGTCCATCATTTGGCATACTTTAACACATAACCATTTGTGTTGGACACTTAATCACCAAAATACTTAGAAATGGCCCAAGGGCACATTTCCCTTTCAAAGCCTTCTTGACAAAGCTCCCTGTGTTGGGGCCTTCGATCTTGTTCATCTTGAACAAGATGACGCACTTCTTCAGTGGCTTCGTCGATCTTCCTTTGAAGATCAGCCAGTCGCGCCATCTTCTCCTTTCTTTGTACTTGATAATGGATGATCTCCATGTCCCTGATCTCTTGGTCCAACTCCTCCTCCTAGAGTGTTGGACTGGTGGTTTTCCTCTTCTGGCTTTGAGCCTCTCGAAGAGAAAGAGTTTCTTGGTTTGGGTCCAGCGGCTGCAGTGCAGCGGTCCCTGGTGCTGAAGCTTTCTTCGGTGGCATGACGAAGGTCAGTGCTTGCCGAAGGTGGTCGAAAAGGGTTCACCGGAGGTGGGCGCCAATGTTGGGGACTTGTTCTCAAATGCTATGAGTTAAGAACAAGGCAACACAAAATATTAAATGTTAATGTCCTTTGTCCTTCGAAGCATTATTTCCCTTAAAATATAACGATCTTCGGACGAAGGTCATGAAGGACGTACCTTCATCATCACAGTATACGTTAATGAAAGACGAAGCATATGAAATATGAAAGATAACATGAATAATCATATAACGTCCTTAATATATCCTTATTATATAATCTTGGATAAATAAAAACAATATTTAATTACATTTGTACCTTCGGCTTGACAGAAGGTAAAAATCCAAGCGTGATGCACGAGCGAATACAAGTCAGCGTGAACAGTATGGGGGTACTGTTTATCTATTTATAGGCACAGGACGCAGCCTGTGAGAAATTACATTCATGCCCCTTACATTTATTATTGACATATATATAATTCTATGAGGACTAGATAGCCTTTTTCCCTTTAAGTCGGATCCTTTTTCCGCCATTTAGCTGAAGCTCCCCTGCGCGTAGCTTCAGAGCAACTCCAACCTTCGTCACGATCACGCTTTTTACATTGTACATGCTTTTAGCCCGAGTCTGAAGGTACCTGTTCATATATCACACTTGGAAGATATTGTTAAATCACGTTTTTGAGGACCTTCGGAGGACGAAGGCCCCCAACAGTTATACCCCTTTTTCTTACAAATCTCGAGGACAAGATTTCTGTTAAGGGGGTAGGATTTGTAGGGCCCAAAATGTGTATAAGAAAAAAATATAATAATAATAAAATAAATATATGAAGAAAGGAAATAGTAAATTTAGATATCTCAAATTTTACTTGAGTGTTGAAATTTGAGGATTGAATTTTGAAAATCAAGAACTATTTTAGAAAACAAGTAATAGAAAAGTTTTCTATTCAACTAAATGATTATGCATATCATTAAATAATGCACCATAAGCATTTATTTGCATGAATATCTAATTTTGAAGTGACTTTTATTTCTCATACCACATTCAAAATGTTATTTTTCTAGAAAGAAAGGAATAATATGAGTGTGCTTCATATTTCAAACATTTATCAAACAAATAAATTAATTAGAATAAATAGATATCTATTGCTTCATAATTGATTTTGAGTATGTATTAAATTTGAATTTTGTAAGTCAAAAAGGAATAATATGTGAATATAATAATGAGATGAGAATTGGGATTTAACCCAAAGGTATAATTTTGAAATTAAGAGAAGAGAGAAGAATATACTAAACAAATGAGGTAAAAATGGAATATATAAATAAGAATATATTTCTTTACACTAATATTTGAATTAGGTATATTTTGATCCATGGTGAGACTCATAACAAAATTTAAAGTTAGATTGAAAACCAAGAGAATGAAAATAGGAAAGGAGGGAAGAAAGAAAGATTATACCATACAAAATAATATTATTAAATAACTTCATCACATGATGGTATGACAAAATTACATATTTAAAATGAGTTTAAATTTGCACTTAAGTTTGAATTCTAAATTTGGATTAAAAAATAATTAAGAATAAAGGAAAACAGGAAATAAAATTAAAAAGAAAAAGGAAATCTGGCGCGTGGGCCGGATTCCTTAGGCCGACCCAACTAGCGATTTCTCAACGCTGATCACCTGCCCGCACTCGTGCACCACCTCTGTCACCGACACGTGGGGTCCGTGGGGCAGCGCGACCACGCTCACTTACGATGGCCAGCCGGACCCGCCTATCAGCTGGACTAACAGACGTGCCGACACGCGGGTCCTCTCCGTCAGACGCAACGGACCTCCGCGAGCGTCGCTCTCTTGTGACTGACATGCCGCCCCCGCACGTCAGCTCTCTTCCCCAACTGATTGTCGACTATGGCGCGGTCAACCATGGATCTCGGGCTCCCCTCCCCTTCTCTCCCCGAACCAACCCACCTAGGCTATAAGTGCGCGCGTTGTGCGGTCGGCCATCCCCCTTTCCGCCAGAGACCTACCACTACCACACCCGCTGGGGGATTGCGAATGCTTCGTCGGAGAAGTTGCTCCGCCGTCGTGGTCGGGTCGATTCACGCCATTAATCTTGGTGAGAAATCCCTTCCCAGTCTCGCTTTCAACTCTACTTCGAATTGCCACGACCGGAGGGATGATTTGTACAGGGTTTGGGTGGTATTGGACCGACCAACCATGGCGCCGCCGCGGGAGGAGCTTAACTCGGGCGACTGGCGAGTGAGAGGGAGCGCGATGGGAGACGTGTGCCGTAGGATTATAATCTGATGGGTCCAAGCGCGTACCGGTTCAGAGTTCTAACTAAGCCGTAGATCCGTGATCGTGTGGCCAAGAGAGAGGGCAGGTGCATCGTGCGCCGTGAATCTTGGATCTCGGATCCGATGGTTGTAAGTGAAGGCGGGATTATAACTAATACCTATCTAATCTGGGTCGTTGGCTAGTGATCGAACGACCCACGATGAAGCGTACCCCTTCGGCGCTGTAGATTTATAAAAGAGTCCTTGGACTTCTTAGAATTGAACCCGCAGTCCAATGCGGGATGGCCTGTGTCTTAGAACAATTTGCGCCGTAGCCCCTATGGTTTCTGTAAATAGTGCGCTCAGTCCAAAGAACCGAAAATCCAAGGGATTCATTTAGAAAATACCTTTTTTGTGTAAAAATAATTATAGGAACTTAATTAATTCCTAGAAAATGCATTTTTGCTCCTTTTTAGTCCATTCCAGTTCCTATAGTTATGTATTAATATTGTCTATTACTTAGTAACACTATTTTAACATGAAACCCGTACTAGAATTGATTGCTCAATTAATTTTGTAGCAAGCACATACGAACTTCGGAAATCCATAACTTCTTCGTTCTAATTCTGATTTGACCGTTCTAGTTGCGTTAGCATCGTATAAATATTTACTACACAGTAGCAACACTTGTTATATGATGTCCCCTACTTTTATAAATAGGTAACTAATAGGATTAACTGCCTTAATATTAATTCTCATCTTATGGATATGATTTGACCAGATGACCTTTAATCAAATAATGATTTAGATTCAAGTGGAGATAATTATTTATAGAATAACCTCTCACATAATTTACTCAAACCAATTCATAATATAGTTTAATATTTTAATCACATAGATCTTCAATAAATCATAACTCAGTAACCATGACTCCGATGTTAGTAGTTCTCGATCCCACGATCTCGTAACATCGCATACATCATTATTATTCATATTGTTCTTATGTTTGGTGTGATGTTAATTTTGTATATACAATGTTTGTTTGTATTGCTATGACTAGCGCGAGGTCATGAGGATCTGAAGAATCATCCTGATACCTGGACTCTCAAGTGCCAGGCAAGTTGTGCCCTTGACCACTTCTATTACCCAATAATGTTCTTTATAACCATTTATTCATGCATAGGTTTAATTTTGATGGGACCCAATAGGTCACCCTAGTCTGATTATCTTTTACCTTGTTTACCCCTGAACTACTTGGGTAGTTTTGCTAATGCTTTATATGGTTTTGGGTTAATATTTCATTATATCCATGTTCCAATTATTCTGTTATGTTATTTATGTTCATGTCAAGATCATTATATTCTTTTAATTGGAACATGGAGCTTAACTTGAGAAACACGTGCCACGATAAGGGAGGAATGGGACCCCTTGGCTGACTAATTAGGAAAGCTAGTGGAAGACTACCTTACCCAAAAGGGGCAAGGGCAGTAGGGGAGTTGCATGCAGGGAGGTTCTCAGGTTGATTTTGCTGCGATGGCGGTCAGACGAGGGATTCTTACAAGTGCTCTTCCCATAAACTGTAGCGGGTTTTCAGAAGCTAGTGGAACTTTGTAAAGGCCTCGTAGTGGATCCCTAGCCATTCACCTTGGTAGTGTCTAAGGGTCTAGCTAACCCTGGCGACATGGGATACACGACTTGTGGGTACAAGGTACAACCTCTGCAGAGTGTAAAACTGGTATACTAGCCGAGCTCACAGTCAAGAGCAGCTCAGGACTCTCGCATGATTAATTTATGTAACTTAAATTCAATTTGTCATTTGGATTTGCATGGGATTATTTATTAATTTTGATCTATTATTTATTATGGTTTGGTATTTACTTACACTTAGTAACTGCTAATGCAACTCCAACAACGAGATAGCAAACACAAAGGAGTGTGTGCCTCACCGCGTGCCGTTTCAAGTAATGCCTGTGCCCCTCTCTCCCTCGACGCCCCTCCTTCCCGACACCCCTCCCTCCCTTGCCACCTCTTCCTCCACCTGGCTTGCAAGGGCTCTCGGGTACGTTTCGAGACAGGTCGTCTGGCCTGCTGAGCACATCCCACTCTCGCATAGCCCAGAAGCCGGCGTGCAGAGATTCTCAATCTCCCTAGACAAATCGGCAAAAGAGCAACGCAGGGGAAAACCAGTGGAACAGAGAAGCGGGTTGGCCTGGTACGTGGAAACCTGAAGAGCATGGTTGGGCCGTGAAAGCGAATAACCCAAGGAAGGGGCAGCCAAGGAGTCTCAGCTCGGGCTCCATCTCCAGGGGCTGGATTGTAGCCCAGAAGACCGGCAACAAGACGAACGAGGTAGGGTTTCCACCTGATCTTATTGGTGCTCGTTCCCAACACATCTGTCCGCCCTTCTTTCTTCGCTGTGGGCGCTGCCTACCCACAAACGGGAGAGCTTCTCTGGGGGTGGCGATCCATCCCATTTTGCTCGCCCGACTTTGGTCCTTAGCCAGGAGGGGGAGGGGGTGAGCTCGCTGGTGAAACTTCAGAGAAGATGGAGCCCAAGCTGAAACCCACACAGTGGGATCGGTGGAACTCTAAGGAGGCGAGGAACCCACCCAATGCTTGGGGGAGACACCGCAATATGAGCTGGTGACTTCAACCCCCACATTTGAAATCTGAGGGAGAGGTGATCGGATCATCATCTAGTGACGGGAATACCCCAGGTAACCCTAAATCCCCGACTCTCCCTGGGATGCTGGAGGTAGAGGGAAGCCGTCGCATGTTCTGCCAAAAATGTGGAGATGAAGGTCATCATGCCAGAGATTGTTCTAGTGCTTTGTGGTGTGATATCTGCATGAAAGAGACCCATGTAACTGCGAAATGTGTGTGGCCAAGATAGAACAAACCTATTATGCCATTAGTGGGAATGGCAACAGATGGTTAGGGGTTCTACTCTTCTCAGTTTGGAAAGAACATTTCCAAAAAAACAAAGAGGAGTCTGCTAGGATTATTCAAAATTGTGGAGGGGATGGTGTCTGCTGGTGATCTAGAGAGAAATTTTAGCTTCCATTTCCCATGGGGACGCCCCTGGAAAGCAGCTAAGTGTCATCTTGGTTTCCTGATGCAATTCCCATCATAGGACATGCTTGATGAACTGACCAACTTTACTGAGTTGAAGATGAAGATTTCAGGGGTCAAGATCGTAGTAACTGCGTGGACCTCCCAGGCTATGGCTAAATCCAGATTACACTCAGTTTGGATTAAGGCCAAAAACGTGCCTGAAGAATTGTTGAACTATCAAGCCATATGTGAGATGGGATCGGTTTTAGGAGCTGTGGAAGAAGTAGATCTGGCCTCTCTGAAATCTAATGACACGGTTAGATTTAAAGTGCATGTGAAGAGCATCACGAGGATTCCACCTGTCATTGAGATAGGAGTCAAACATCTTCTTATATGACATTTATTTTAAGGTGGAAAAGGTGGAAACTGAAGGATGGAATGAGGAAGAAGCTAGTATGAGAAAGAGATCTTCTGTTGATTTACAGCCGAACGAGTTCGGTTTGGGTGACAAGGGAGGAAAAAACCCAAAAGTGATATCCAAGAAAGTGGGAAGGTCATTCTGATTCCTGAAAATCAGAAAACATCTTCCTCAGAGTTTAAAGAAGCAATGATTTCTACAGATCTACCTACCAATGAAATTGACAAATGCAATGAAGAGGGGGAAAATCTGGGGAATTAAAACAATGAGAAGGTAGACTTTGAAGACAGTGATGAAGACCTCCTCAGTTCTCAGGAGCTTAACAACTTTGTCAAAGGAATGGGTGTGGAGATAGCGGATGATAAGGAATTGGAGATGGATGAGGGTGAACTTCTTAAATTTCAAGTTGAACAACAAACTGTTAAGGATAACAAAGGTAAAGCCAAGTTGGTAGATCAAGTTGAAGGCACAAGGAAAAGTAGCAGACTAGAGGGAAATGAAGATATCAGGATTACAGACAAAGCCATCAACAGAGCTGAAGCGAAGGATGCCTTCTTGAACAAAGGTAACAACTCCAACCCTTTTTCTATCTTAAATTCTAAAAATAGCTTGTTGATTGATATAGCTAACAAACTTGGAGTGAATTTGGGAAAAGGCGATAATGAAAGATTAGATAACTTAGAAATGATCAAGTGCTTAGATGAAGAACGTGCCAGGGCTATTATGCCAGTCGTTAGTACTGATGATATTGATAATAAATTAGTTGGTAATCTAGTGGAGAATGAGGATCCTTCGATTATGGATAGAATTGTCCAAGAGATGATAGAGAGTGAATCAGAAGGGGAAAAAACAAAACACCGAAGAAGAAGAAAAAAATACAGAAAGAGAAAAAATATTCTCTGAGGAAAAAAAAGGTTCTCCAAAAATTAGATATACATCTAATAATAGGAGATACTTGAAGCATCATCAATGGGACAGTCAAGTATCTGAATGAAAGGAGTAATATGGAACTGCCATGGGCTTGCCAAACCCGGGAAATTTGAGTTCATTCCTGAACTCATAAACAAAGAAAAAGTTGATTTCATTAGTCTTCAAGAGACTAATAAGAGACAATTTGGGCAGAACTGGTTACTGTCTTTAAGCGGTAATATAAGATGTTTTAGTGGACCTCTTCTCCCCCTAACGGTAGATCAGGGGGTTTGCTGGTGGGTTTTAATTCAGACACTTTTGAAGTCTCTGACATTCAAATCAAGGACTTCACGATAGTGTGTGTGGTTCATCACAAGAATAAAAATATTTCTTGGACATTTACTAATGTCTATGGGGCAGCTCAAGCGGTTAATAAAGATAATTTCTTAAGCGAGTTAGCTGCCACTTGCTCCCACTGTAAAGGTCCCATTCTGCTAGGTGGTGACTTTAACATTTTGAGGAGTAGTGATGACAAAAATAAGCCTTACGTTGCCAATAGATGGACGCTTCTCTTTAATGCCATCATTGACCAGCACAGTCTAGTTGAGCTAGATATAACCGATAGGAAGTTTACGTGGTTCAATAATAGAAATCCTCCCACTTTTGAAAAACTTGACAGATTCCTAGTGAGCCCTGGTTGGGATTTATTATACAGCAATGCTATGGTTAGAGGGCTGAACAGATTTCTTTCAGACCATGTTCCTCTGATGTTAAGCACTGATGATTCAAAAAACATGTCGCTACTTTTAGATATGAGTTGCTCTGGCATAAAAAACCTGATTCTAGAGAGTTGGTTAGTAGAAGTTGGGAGCTACCAATAAGGAGTAAAGGAAGTGTTAACATCTGGAAAGAGAAAGTTAAGAGACTCAAAAAATGCCTTAAGGGTTGGAATTTCAATGAAGAAGGGAATAACAGGAGAAGGAGAGAAGATCTTTTGAAGAAAATCGATGAGTTAGACATTAAAAATGAAGAAGGTGCGCTGTCGGATAATGAAAGACTAAAAAAGATTGTGAGCTTTCGCTAAATAAACTTCTCTTTGAGGAAGAGATGAAAATGAAGCAGAGAGCTCGTGAGAGGTTAATTACGGAAGGAGATGAAAATACAAATTATTTTCATCTCAAAGCCAATCTCAATAGAAGGAGAATCATGATCCATGCTCTGATGGATAAGGAGAACTTGGTGGAAGAGGAGGATGAGAAGAATTGTATTGCTACTAACTTCTATAAAAACTTGTTTGGCCCTTCCCCTATCTCTGCCATTTACATGGAGGATAGAAACATGGATAAGATTAGCGAGGAGGACAAATGTTTCCTCACTGCCCCTTTTACAGAGATTGAGGTTAAACATGTAGTAGTCAACTTTAAACACAATAGTGCCCCAGGCCCTGATGGTCTCCCTGCATAATTTTTAAGGACTTCTGGGACATTATTAAAAAGGACATCATGAAGCTTTTCGAAGACTTTTTCAAAGGAAAACTGGACATTAAAAGATTAAACTATGGTGTTGTCACTTTATTTCCTAAAGTGGACAAGGCTATAGATATGAAGAACTTTAGACCCATTTGTCTTTTAAATGTTTGCAATAAAATGATCACCAAAGTCCTTAACAATAGGCTGTCAAACTGTATCACTAAGGTGATTAGTGATAACTAGTTTGGCTTTATTAAAGGAAGATATATTCTGGATGGAGTTGTGGCCCTTCATGAGATTATTCATGAAGTAAAAAAGAAAAAACTGTGGTAGAACCACCCGAATTATTCCAACTTAAGTGCCTAAGTCCCACCTTAAAGGCTAGACCACACTTAAAAAGGGATAAAACGTCAGTCCCTCGGATCTAGTCCGACGAGGCCACTAACAGGATCAAGTACCACGTACTCACTCGAAGGTGAGGCACAGAGCAAATACAATAAAGCATAAAACCATACATTAAGGAGTATTTAATTTGTTACAACATCATCGGAGTTTATCTAAAGTAGTGATCTTTGTTCGGAATGTAGCGGAATATAACTAACGGTAAAATAAACGGAGGGATGGGGAAGCCTGGCCCATCACTCCTCATGCTCCTCCTCTGCCGAGGTAGGGTCCCACTCGACTGTCCAACCCGGTGGCAAGATGGACGACCAAGTCACTCCAGCAACCATGTCCTCTAGAGAACCTGTAAAAATTATGCCACAAGCAAGGCTGAGTATACTAATACTCAGCTAGACTTACCCGGTGTGAGGAGTCTACTCCTCTACCTCTAGACATGCAACTGTTTGGCTGAGGGGTTTGGTTTGCCAAAAGCACTAGCTGAGTCTAAAATCAAGTTTAGCTTTCCAAGTTTTAGTGTGACTCTCTTAAGACTAAATGTGTATCTATCTAATCATACATGGTATCAATCATTAGCAATCAACATCTTTTGCCAATTAACTCATTTCCACTTATTACTCAATGCAGTACAACGGATCAAGCAGTCTCATTAGCTACGAGAAGCAGACGATTCGAATCGAGTTTTTATCCTTGCAAGGTAAACCTAAACACACGATGTGGCGAGGCACTCCATCCCCACACACATCGACCGTCCTCATCGATTCCCCATCAGCAGAGAGGGGCTCACCGCCTTAGCGTACAATGTCTCACTGACCCCGACTGTCGTCGTGCAGTGACCGCACTTGTACCCACCATAACCAGAATGGGAGACCACATCTCAGGTCACGTGAGGAGAGCAATCTGCTGTCAGGTTCACTCAGGTACTAGGCTTACCGATTTACCATATTTCTCGGCATGTGCTTAGTACGTTCAAACACTTGACACAGATATCCGCACGTTAATCCTTATTCTAATTCCCGTCTCATAAACAACGCATCCCCATGGATCTGTGTCCACAGACCATCATCATTCCGTTATCAAGGTGGATACAATCTATTCCTGACCTCGCGCGAGTGCTAGAAAATCACTCGACTTCTACTGAGATCCCTAATTAGCAAAGCAGCTACTCGACCTAGAATACTAGTATCCATCACAAAGTAAAATCCTGAGTTCATGCAACTAAGGTTTCAGTCAACTCCTACACTTAAGTGCACAGTACAAGCCTACAAACATTAAGTGCAGTAAAATAGCATATAGAATTCGTTATGCATAAAACCGGGGCTTGCCTTCCAAAGCTGGGACAGGCAGATCCTCGATGGCAGGCTCTGGTGCTGGCTCCTGGGCTACCTCCTGAGCAACTCCTTGCTCTGGAACGAGGATGTATTCCCCATCAGCGAGATTACAGTCTATCGAATGCAATAAACAAGATATATGCATATTAATGATATGGCAATTTGTAAAGGCTATACATAGTAAAACAGTACTAAATTTAGTGGTACTCTAGGGTTTCCTTTGGTTATCCTTAAGGGTTTTATACCTTCATTCTTGGGGTTTTGAATGAACTTACAATCTTTAATTACATCTTTAGGTTTCATGAGATTCTTAGAAGGTTTTAGTTGTACATTATCTAGTTCTCCCAAAATTCCCCTTTTTCTTCCTATTGTGCTTCTTATTAAGCATTTTTGAACTAACATGGCAAGTTAATATTTACCAAAAATGTTATAAAAAATTACAGTAGGTAAACATTGACCTCTGTGGGTTATCCTAAAAATTTGAGGTTGAAATAAATTCAGATACTCTTTTGTGCAAAATTAACAAAAGTAAGGGTAAAAGGACACTTTACACCATAGCTCTGATTTAGGTAAGGTTTCTGGGTCAACATTTATTTTTGCCAAGATTCCTAGGGGATAATAGGTCTTTGTGTTAAAATCACAGAAAAAGACCTACTCGATATTTAGTTTTGATTTTCTAAAGTTTAATGCCAAAAAGGTACTTATAACTAACTTGTTATTTGAGAACTATCAAACAACAAAACTTACATTTTTCCTAGATTCATAATAACATATTATTAGTTATCCCAAGGTTTGGGGTGGTTTCTCCTCAGGATTATTTCTCTAAGGTTTTTCTAAGTTTTCATTGTTTTCATGAAATAAAAGGTAGTGCATTTCTTTTGTACTAACAGAGGGTCTAACAAAATTTTCCAGTGAACTATGTGAAATAAGTGAGCTAGCAAAAATGTGGTTGCTCCCTGGTTCTTATTTTAAACTCCCTTTTTTATTTTCTTTAACCCTGAGTCAAAATGAGTTTAATGGTAAACCCTTCCCTAATCTGGTGTACTGAGGGGTTTATTATTTTTAAACAGGCTAGGTAGTGGTTTAGTACCTCTTTGATTTTTCTTAACCCCAGTCTAAGAGTGTAGCTATTTTTCCCTTCTTTATTTAGCTTTTGGCTAGTTTACTATTTGAATCAAAACTTTAAAATTTCCTGCAATACTTAGGGTGTTTTGTATTTTTCCTAAGTAGTTCATATTATTTATAACCGAGCAAAATTGGTTTGACCAAATTTGGTTCAATAAAACTGAAGTTATGAATTTTACAAGCTCTGTTTACATTTAAATGAAATGAATAATGTTTAAAATGTTTTATGAAAACCAGTTTACACCGAGACCCCTGTGCTTTTCCTAAACCAAGTCTTCAACTTATGCCCCTGCGGAACTATTCATATGAGTCTCTGACTGTTCAAACCCCCCGACTTCTTCTCCTTTCTCCCCGAGATCCCTCCCCCCTTTGAAACAGTAACCGCGAAACTAAACAGGGTGGCGTGGCTTACCGGCGGCGAGGGAGGTCCAGCGAAGGGCGGGGTTAGCTCCGGGAGGTCCTGGCGGTCACGTTGAGGTACGGCTCGTCGACGGTGATGGCCGGAATCGGTCGGGCCACGTGCGCAGGCGGGCGGGCTCGTCGGCGACGTGTGCTCCGGCCTGCTCACGGCGGTAGAGTTCAATCCAAGGGCACAGGGAGCTTTATGGGGTGCTAATGAAACTACCCGTGCAAGGAATTGAAGAAAGACTCACAGTGGTGCTCGGTCAACGTACGCCTACGGTCGGGTGAAGTCCGGCGACGTCCATCCGGTGTCTCCGGCGAGGTAGAGTTCGATTGCTGGCTCTGGAAGCTTCACCGAGGTACGTAGAGGCTATCCCGAGGGTCGGACAGGGCGGGGACTGGCTAGGGTGGCCGATCTACGGTGGTCGGTTCTCGGGCGGCCGCTGACACACCGTGCGCAGAGCGATCGCCGGTGATCTTGCGCTCCGGCGAGGTTGAGAGCGAGTGGGGGCGTACGGTCGAGGCCTCGGTCGGCTTTATAGGCGCGGGCGTGGGCATGGGCACGGGTCTGGCTTGGCGCGGCACGGTGCGCGCGGGGCCGAGCGCCGGGGCGTGCTCTAGCATTGCAAGGGCGCGTCGAACACGTGGCTGTGTTATTCTGCCCAAGTTCTTGCGCCTGGTGAGCACCCAAACATGTGAACCTTGCTATATGGCTTGTGTAAGATTTCTTCCCTGCACCTAGAGCTACCTAGTTCATGTGAGTTCCAAGGGGAGATCGGGTCTGGCTTAGAAGATATGGTGGCGCCAAGTCTTGTCTGTCTGCACTGTTCAACCCGAGACAAAACAGGTGTCAACTCATGTCAAACGGTCTTGGCTTTGGTTCAAACTTTTCCAGTGTGTTCCTTAGGTAATTTGGCTCCTTTTTGTTATTTAGACCATGTGGTTTTGGCGTCATCAAATAGGTGAACACTTCTGATCTCTAGATTAGGGTTGATTTTTGACTTAGAGAAAATGTGGGTTACTCTATAGTGTCCTCCACTTGGGGGCTGATTTGGGGGTCTTAGAGGGGTCTTTTTGTAATATTTCCCTTACTATATTTTGTAGATATATTAATGTACTTAAACTTTGGTAAAGGGTTTAAGTCATGAAATGTTCATTTGCTTATCCTTTCCATTAATCCAGTGTTTGGGGGCTAATGGCTCAAGAGGGGGTCTAGGGTTTGACCCTCTTTTGCCCAAGGTGAGAATTGCATAAAATTCTTGGGTATTGCTTTTGTCATGAACATTCCTTAGTTAATCCATGGTTTCCAAAGTTTTGGTGCTGCTTCTCCTCCACTTAAACACATGTGATAACAGGTCATGAGTGCAGGTTTTGAGCCATGGCCTTTGGTAACACCTGGGGTGTTACAAAAGCAAGATGGGATCATTTTGAAAATTGATTTTGAAAAGGCATATGACAAAGTCAATTGGCATTTCTTATATAAAATGCTTGAGATAAAAGGATTTGGGTGAGAAATGGGGAGACTGGGTGATGAAAACAGTTAGTGGGGGCAAGGTGGCCATTAGGACTAACAATCTAACTGGCCCCTTCTTCTCTACTCATAAGGTGGTAAGACAGGGAGATCCCTTATCTCCGTTGCTCTTCAACATTGTTGTGGATGGTCTTTCTTGCATGATTAAAAGGGCCTAGGAGGTTGGTCTTTTGGTGGGCCTTGTTCCTCACATAATTGAAAGTGGTTGTGCTTGTTTACAGTATGTAGATGACACTATCTTCCTTCTTCAGGACAACCCGATGTATGCAAGGAATCTGAAATTTGTTTTGGTCCTTTTTGAGCAGATGTCAGGCCTCAAAATTAACTTTCACAAGAGTGAGATTCTGTGTTTTGGCAAAGCTGAAGAGATGAAGAATTTATACGCTGAAATCTTCACTTGTCCTATCAAAAATTTACCCATGAACTACTTAGGCATTCCTGTGGATTACAAGACTCTTAGAATCTCCCATTGGGCCAAAATGGAAGAAAAGATGGAAAAAACTGGGAGTCTGGCAAGGAAGGTATCTCAGCCTTGGGGGGAGGCTGGTGCTGATTAACAATAATTTGTCTAGCATCCCCTTATACATGCTTTCCCTTTTCTGGGCTCCTGTTAGTGTGCTCAAAAAACTGGACATGTATAGAAGGAGGATGCTATGGCAGGGGAAAAAAAGAACAATAAACCCCATCTGGTGAACTGGGATACTGTTTGTAGACCTAAGGATCAAGGAGGACTGGGAATTTTAGACCTTAGATACATGAACCATTGTCTACTGGCTAAATGGTGGTGGAGATTGGAGAATAGGGAGGGCCTATGGCAAAAAATAGTAAGGTTTAAATATATCAGAGGAAGACCTTTGAGTTTGATGGAAAAGAAACAAGGGGACTCGCATTTCTGGAAGAGCATTCTGGAAGTAAAAGATGTGTTTTACAAAAACTACAAAAGAATCATTGGAGATGGTAAATCAACCAGTTTTTGGAATGATTGTTGGTGTGGGAATATTCCTCTCTCGGTAAGATTTAAAAGACTGCATGATTTATCTCTTGACAAAGAGATAAGTGTAGAAAAGGTGCTGAGTACGAATTCTAAATCCTTAATCTTCAGAAGGAGGCTAGTGGGAATTGGTGCTAACAATCTCAAGGATATGATATCCTCATATGAGGACATCTGCCTTAATGATTCAAGAGATAATGTTATTTGGTTACTGGATAAAAAAGGATTCTCTGTCAAATCCCTTTACCTCAACTGCTGAAGTAATTTGGGTTGGGTGCCATTTATGTTCATCTGGAACGCTAAAATCCCCTAAAGGATAAAAGTTTTCCTTTGGCTTTTTCTGAGAGATAGGATTTTATCAAAGGCAAATCTTAGCAAAAAGAATTGGCAAGGAAATA
This sequence comes from Zea mays, assembly GCF_902167145.1. Classification (NCBI taxonomy): domain Eukaryota; kingdom Viridiplantae; phylum Streptophyta; class Magnoliopsida; order Poales; family Poaceae; genus Zea; species Zea mays. The sequence continues at coordinate 39,061,573 of NC_050104.1, read as the reverse complement.
TTAATTGCACTTGGTGTGATTGCCTAGAAACTACGCAACACATATTCTTTGACTGTCAGATAGCGAAATTCACCTGGAGAGTGGTGCAGGCGGTGCTACATCCCATTTGTATTCCCAAGAACCTAGTGAGATGTTTAGCCACTGGCTCCATCTATTCAATAAACGGGACAGGAATTTGTTAACAGTGGGGTGTAGTGTAGTTCTTTGGACTCTTTGGAAAATAAGAAACGAACCTTGCTTTGAAGATAAAAGAGTAGTTAATACGTTAGACATCTTTATATTGTGCTGTTTTTGGATGAACTCATGGATTTTATTATAGAAAAAATCAGCAAGAAGGATGCTGGAGGAAAGAAGCAACCATATCAGAAAAATGGCTAGTGATTTCTTCATTCGAGCTTGGGGGTGGTCTCCAGTTGACAGGAGGCTGACGCAGTGATTGGATGAGTGGGGGATCCTTTTTGGCGATGATGCTTCTTTCTGTTCTTGAACCTAGTGACTCTTATGGTTCTTATATCAGGATGCCTGTCTGTAATAATGTCTTGGTCAAACCCCTTTTCCTGTCTTAGTCGTCTTATATTGGCAATAGTTTTTGTGTCAGGTCTGCTCAAAGCTTTAGCTGGGTTAGATGCTGGACTTTTGTTGCCAGTGGCATGATATGGCTAAGACAATATTGGTGTGTGTGTCTGTGGTTGTTTCCTGTTTCTTAATGAAATAGGGGGGAACCCCTTTTCGTCAAAAAAGTAACTGCTAATAAAATTTGACCAACTTATTAAAAGCAATGCTCAGCTTTAACCCCTGTTGTTGATCAGCCTTACACATCACATCAACTCCCACCTTTGGTGAGTTCATGCACATTATTCCCCACAACTTGTTGAACGATGAACATGTGTGAGCTCACCCTTGCTGTCTCACACCCCCTACATGAGAAGAACAGGTGGTTCAAGAGGAGCCACACGACGAGGAGTTCGATTCGATCTAGGTGGCGTATCCCAGATGACTTATTGGCGCCAAGGATGGATTTAGTTTGTTTTATATTTATCCTTTATTTTTGTAAGAGTTTCACTATGTAATAAGTACTCTGATGTTATTGTGACATTTATCTCTATACACTCTGTTATTATATATGTTGTCTTCTTTGGCGCATGTATGTGATGCACCCGGCTTTGTCCCTTAAATCCGGGTGTGACACATAGTGCTATATTGGCTGTAACATTGGCAATCAATAAGCTAGCACACTCACCTATAGAAGCATCAATTGCAATTGACCAATTTACAAGAACATTTAGCAAAAAAGAGAAGTTATTTGGATCACTAGAGCTCGATCCTCGGCACTTCATGCTGATGCTAATCCTGGTAAAGTATCCTTTCCTTGTCCAAATCAACTTCTATCATTGTAGTTGATTGCTATTTACAACTTTGGTTGATATTTATGTTGTTTTATTCATTGTAGCTGATTGGTGGAATGGGTGGAATCCATACGGAGGGCAATGCAAAGAATTGCAGAAAATTGCTATTAGAATTGTTTCACAGTGTTGTTCATCTAGTGGTTTTGAGCGTGACTGGAGTACTTTTGCTCTAGTCCATACTAAGTTGAGAAATCGCTTAGGTTATGAGAAGCTAGATAGGTTAGTCTATGTCCATTATAACTTAAAGCTTCTCATCCAACAATTTGAACTTGAAAATCCCCAAGAAAAGGAGATAGATCCATATAGTATGATGATGAATGTTGTTTTTATGAAAATAATCCAATCTTAGAGTGGTTCAGCAACTCTAGATCTGAGTCTAGACCAATCCTTGATGAATATGAAGACAACGACGATGATTGAGATGCACCTGGCAGTTTTCTCATTGAAGAACTGCAAATGAGTAAATCAGATGTGGCTGCATTCAAAAGGAATCTTGGTCTTGGTAAAAATAGCAGAGGGAAGAAACAAATGAGTCAATTAGATGAGGAAGAAGAGTTTGAAGATGACTATGAGTCAGATTCTCCACATGGTAGTCCATTGTGTGATGAGCCATGGGATATTTGTTCTGATGATGAAGGTAATTGTGAGATTGTAACACCCCGGGGTCCAACAACACCTCGGAATGCTACTAAACAACACTTCTGACATCTATATATAAAATTTCGGCAGCATCCCCCTTGCAAAATTGCATAAATGAGGGGGCAACAGTGTATAAACATATATCATGACAAAAACATACTAAGTATTATTAACCGGCTAGCAAAGAGAAGTTAAACATACGACATGAAGTGAATTAACTAGTGCGCACGACTAGTTAAAAAAAACAAACTTCCTTTGACAATAAGTTTCTAATTAAATCATGGCTGCGCCTGGGCAGCGTTATTGTGAGAGTGAAAGTGGACGTGCTGCTACTCCCCTCATTCCCAACATGTATCAAGTAGCTGCATTGAGTAATGCAAGAGTGAGATGACACATCTCAGCAAGTAAAATAATATCAAACTATTTAACCACATAAGAACATTGTTTTACCACCACTTGATTCCACAACCTTCTTATTACGAAGGTGCAGCACGTATACAACGTACAACACACCTAGTCACCACACCTCGCAGGTAGAAACCACAATAGTAACATAGTAATGTCACACTTCATATATACCTCATGAGTGCAAATGTCTGCAAATGCAAGGATGACTTCTGCCTTCATACCTCTAAGGATATGAAGCCGCATCGTACCCCTCCTCGGGCAACGTACGATGCTAAAAATGTACCGGTATGGTCGGACCATAAGATCACGACATAACTTCAAAATGCAAGATGGATGATGCGATGAGCATGTCATGCCTACAACACTTCATATAACGTGATTCAAAAAAATACTTCACTTCATTCAAGATGGGAATCAACCACATATATCATTACCAAATTATGATCATCCACAATATTAGACAATTGAGAATTAATACTTCCAAACAAATAAACTTCATCATAGAATTCAATGATTAATATAATTAAAACTTATGCATACTCAATGTCAGGGAATAGGATGCAACCCAAACGGTAGCAACCACCACTGTATTTACTTGCCTTTACCGGAAGTTCGGGCAAATCCCTAAGTACAATCCGGAAGTCCACCACCTGTTTTTGACACACAACTTAGTGCACCAATTTCACATAATCAGGCTCATAAACGACGCTGCACCTACGAACAAACTCAAACCCCGCCGCGGGTTACATCTCTCCCCACACCCACCAAACTGCAGCGGCGCTGCTTAATAAATTCATAACTTTAAAATTATGACAGCAGTGGTAACAAACAAAAACTCCAGAGGCATCTACATGAAATTCCCCACAAGTTTTGTATACAATTTATAATTAAATTCCAACATCTAATTAGCCCAAAATAGTCCACAAGATGAACCCTGTAATCTGTTTTTTTTGTCTTTTGGACAGCGACATACCCGGATTCAAACAGCGATATCTTTTAAAATATAATTCCAAATCAAGCACATAAGTACTTATTGGAAAGATAAGACAAAGCCCTACATGATTATCATACTGATTAACACTAATTAGCCACGAAAAATTCCCAGAAACTGCTAATACTACTGCTGTTCACCCACCTGAAAAATCTGTTTTTTTTGGACAGCAACATAACCGGATTCAAACAACGATATCTCCTAAATTATAACTCCAAATTGAGCGTATAAGTACTCGTTGGAAAGGTATGACAAAGCTCTACATGATTCTCCCACTGATCCCTACTAATTGCCCACGAAAAATTCCCAGAAATCCCTAGAACTACTGCTGTTCATCCACCCACTAAATTTCTGGACAGCACCTCTACCAAATCGCATAGGTAAACATGTAACCAATTGGATTGCAGCACAAATACAACAAAATGATCATGAAAATCACCTTGGGTTCCTCCTTTCCTCCTTCTTTTCTTCCTTCTTCCTCCCTCCAAACTCCCATGGAAGACTCGCACCCACACGACGGACACCAAGCGGGGAAGCTCCACCTTGGAGAGGAAGAGGTGGGGGGGGGCTAGGGTTGAGGGGTGGCGCTGCAATCACTTGGGGAAGAAGGAGAGGGATTGGGGCGGCTGCAAGAGTGGAAGAGAGAGGGGAGGGGCGGCCAAAGGGGTGGGGGAGTGAGAGGGAGGGGGCGGCTAGGGTTTAGGGGGGAAACTAATGGGCTCCCCACCGCCGGATCAAGATCCAGGGCCCAAACTCGCTCTCACGTCTGCTCCCGACCCCAATGCACAAATCCAACAAGTATTCTACTGTTTTATTGGTGAATGCTTCCTAAAAAACTCCAACCCCAACTACACAGATCACGAAAGAAAAGGAAAAAAATACATTTAACTTCTTTTCAGAAAATTGGGTATCACAGAGATCTTATTGTGATCCATTTTATCTCCATGCTAATATTTTGTTTGAAACATGATTTGTTTCATATGTGGTGGTCATGTGTTAGGAAACAACTCAGGCGGGATTGATTGGTTGGAAGATAAATCAGGTGGTGATATCAGCAAGAACAAATCAGATTGTACTGAAGGTCATGGTGATTTCAATTAGTACCAACTGTTATAATTATTTGTTAGCATGCAAGTTTATTTACATTGTTTTATTGTAGGAGGAGGTAGTGGTAGTAGAGGGGACACCCTTGGTGCCAGTGCGTCTGCTCCTGCTAAGGCAGCGCCCAGTCTTCCACAATCAACCCATATTCGTCCAAGATCAACTAGAAAAAGGAAGCCAACACACAAGAGTGTCTATGATCTATAAAAGGTAAGCTCATGAATTTGGTGTCCATATGTCCAGCTTGTGCTATGGTAGTAAAAACACTCCATATATACAAAATGCTTGTGCGTGAGTGTATGGATGCATTTACCTAACAGTTTAAGGCTGTGCAACATCCTTGATTGCCAGTGGTTCTAATCTTCCTAAAATTCTTGTATTTGTTGTGTAGGATGTGGAAGAGAAATGGCCACCGAAAGATGACACACTTTTGGACAGCATGATCACTTTTGTTGGGGATTCTTATTTTGGAAAGTATGAATTGATTTTCAAGTGCTTTTGTTGATGACATGTGCTTGAAAATGTACTATTTTGGACTGCTATTATTTTGATAAACTATGCTATATGCACTTATCATATTTGAGACTACATTTGGTATATATTTTGTAATTTGGACACTAGGTGGTTTGTGGTTTGGTGCCAATGTGCCATGGATGTTGTAAGTTGTGATACTTAGTCACATTTTTATCTTATATATGTGGCAATTGTGATGTCGGATGTATTAGACATAAGTTACAAGGAAATTCTGTCAAAATTTTTAAAAATTGAATTCATTTGAATTTGGCTTGAAATTTCCGAAATTTCTCCAATTTCGGTGGGTGCCGATTTTTTTATTTCCAAAACTGTGAACCCTGGTCGTCACCTCCTCCTCACACTGGCCCATGTCTTAAACTACCTCAGTTGGTGCCACATTGCTGAAATGCTTCCTGCAGGATGGAGGAGTTTCTAAATGGCCAATCCTAGGGATGTGGTGGGAGTCACTCCTCCATGTCGGAGCTGAGCATAGAAGCAACGCCTTCATGGATCAAGGCCCAAGTCCCCCAATAGGCTAGCAGGGTGCGTATCCCTCACAAGCGGGCAACCATGGGTGCTGTTTGATCTTGTTCATAGGGGAGTTAAACCGTACCATGTCTTGTGCTTAATTAGTAGTACTACTTGCACTAGTGCTATCCATCTCGTGTTGCAGTTAGTTGATTATGCAAAGTTTGTCACAGCTAATGGCGGTGATGTTGCTGCTACCGAGCTCGATGGTGTATCGGAAGATGTTTCAGATTCTCCTCGGCACGTGGATACCTTATAATTAGATAGAGAATGGATCCATAGGCAGAGTTAGTTTTAGAAGGTGTTAATTATTCCAGAGTTTATCCATAACGCACACAAGGGTATTTGCAGTTAGAAGAGTATTTGCAATGAAAGACTTTGTTCATAGTTTTTGTTGTAAGCAACGGGACTCTTACTCTCATTGAGAGGATGACACTATGAGTTGGGGCGATTTTATGTTTATTTTCTCAAATGCTACACAATGCCATACCCTTAGAAGGGTTGGGGACACAAATTTATAGCTCTAGGGGTTGCACTACACTGCACTACACACTACACTACACACTGCAACACACAGGTGATGTCCTCTAGATACTAAAGTGCAGTCAAAAGACTGCAACTGCTGTTGTCCTTCAGCAGTCAAAAGACCGCTGTTGCTGCTGTACTAAAGTGCAGTCAAAAGACTGCAACTGTTGTTGTCCTGCAGCAGTCAAAAGACTACTGCTGCTGTTGTTGTCCACTGCTACTTTGTCCTATTCACCACAAAACAGAAATGTTGTCCTCCACACGAAGACCACATGACTTATTCTGTCATTCTCCCCCTAAGTCTTGTGCGTCGTCTTGTGGGAAAGTTGAGACATCCCGAACCTAGAACAAAGTTTAAGGAACTTGATCCTCCCAAGGGGCTTGGTGAGCAAGTCCGCAAGCTGATCCTTGGTGTTGATATAGCGCGCATTGATGCTCCCTTCTACCAAACAGTCACGGATGAAGTGCTACATCACCTGGATATGCTTGCTCCATTCATGGAATACGGGGTTCTTGGCCAACGCCAGGGCACACTGGCTATCCACCCGAAGTTCGGTGGAGGCCACTATGTACTCAGCCTCACAGCTGAACATAGCCACCACCTGCTGTTTGACCGGCTGCTAGCTGATGGGCACTTGCCAAGGAAGAAGAGGATCCTGCATGTGCTCTTGCTAGTGTCGATGCCGTCTATGTGGTTGCTGTCGCTGTACCCAACAAGGTGTGCCACCCTAGGGCACCTCGGGTAGGAGAGACCGTGGTCAAGAGTCCCCGCAACATAGCGGACGATCCTCCTCACAGCCTGCTCGTGCTCCATCGTCGGTCGCTGCAGGAACCGACTAACGTAGACGACAGAGTATGCCAGATCCGGTCGTGTGTGGACGAGGTAGCAAAGACTCCCCACAAGACGCCGATACTGAGTAGCGTCCACCTCCTACGTCGTGTTGTCACGGCTCAGCTTCAGCTTCTCCTCCATCGGAGTGAGAGTTTGGTTGCAATTAGTGAGCCTAGCCAGCCCAACAATGCGCTTGGCATAAGCGATCTAGCGAAGTGTGATCCAAGTGTCACTCTGGTGCACCTCAATCCCTAGGTAGAAGGAGAGATGCCCTAGGTCACTCATCTAGAAGGTGGCCTTCATCTCTTCCTTAAACGCCACCACCTCTACATCCTTGGCGCCAGTGATCACAAAATCGTCGATGTAGACAACCACCAGTAGGGCATTTTCTCCATTGCCTAGCCGATAGATGGTCGCCTCGTGCGGACTTGGCATGAAGCCCATCCTCTTGAGCGTGGAATCCAGCTTTGCATTCCATGCCCTTGGTGCATGTCGCAAGCCGTAAAGGGCCTTGCGCAGGCGCAACACCTTGCCCTCCTTGCCAGGGATTGCAAAACCTAGCGGCTGGTGTACGTAGACCTCCTTCTTTAAGTTGTCGTAAAGAAACACTGACTTGACGTCCATTTGATGGACGTGCCAGCCCTCTGTCACACCCGAGTTTTAGGGGTCCAAAACCCAGGCGCAAAATAATCACCAGGTGTGCTGGGACCAAGTCTCACACATATGATGAGTAGTGGTACAGAAACGAATGTCACATCTTTACTATATAGTAGGTTTTCTATACAAAATAAATAAATAATTACATCATAAGGAAACAATGGTCCAGCAACCCAAAGTTGACTGGGAGATGACGACCTAGATCTCTTATGAACTCGTCACAGCATCCTCCATGCGCCTCATCCTGCGGTACCTGTTCTTGACCTGTGGGGGGTGTGAGACAGCAAGAGTGAGCTCACATACGTTCATCGCTCAACAAGTTGTGGGGAATAATGTGCATGAACTCGCTGAAGGTGGGAGCTCATGTGAAGTGTAAGGCTTACCAAAGAGGATGGTTGAAGCTGAGCATTGCTTTTAAAGTTGGTCAAAATTTTATTAGCAATTACTAAGTATATGTAAATACCAACCCAATTAAGTAGTAGAACAAAAGTGATAACAACACCTGCGATGCAATGCATATAACAAATTGAATTTAGTTCCATAAATTAATCATGTGAGTGTCTGAGCTGCTCATGACCGTGAGCACGACTGATATACCAGTTTTACACTCTGTAGAGGTTGCGCATCTATACCCACAAGTCATGTTACCGATCTGCCAAGGGATTGCAACTTCCCATACACCTCTACTAAGGAGGCGAGGCAGGATAACACTACGAGGCCTTTACAAAGTTCCACTAGCTTCAGAAAACCTGCTATAGTTCTAGGAAGCTCCAATGCAGGGACCCCTCGCCTGACCGCCATCGCAGCAAAATCAACCCAAGGGCCTCCGCACACTGCCCACTCCCCTACTGCCCTTTCCCCTTTCGGGTAAGGTAGTCCTCCACTAGCTTTCCTAATTAGTTAGCCAAGGACGTCCCATACCACCCTTGTGGTAACACTGTTTTCCCGGGTGGTTCTCCATGTTCCAATTAACATAATGATCTTATCATGAATAGTAAATAACAACTGATAATAAAAGTAAAATCATGAATAATGTGTATCTCTATACCCAAAACCACATAAAGCAATAACACGTACTACCCAAAAATTCAGTGGTAAACAAGGTATAAAGGTAGTTAAACTGGGGTAACCTATTAGGTCCCATCAAAATTCACCTATGCACATCATTATGATTAATAAGAACATGAGTGGGTAAAAAGAAGTGATCAAGGGCACAACTTTCCTAGGACTTGAGATTCCATGTACCACCTTGCTTTTTAGATGACTCGTGACCTCGTGCATTGATTGAACACTGGAGCTGGCCCAGCGATGTATAATGGCTGAACAGTCGTTCCCCATGAGGTCCAGTAAGCAATTGCGCAAGCGCCGAGGGTTCTTCATGTTCAGAAATGCCTTGGATGCCATCCGCGCACACCGGTGAATGCTCTTGGTACCACCAGGAGGTTCTCACCAGGATTTGTTGCGTGGAGCACCATGGCTTCGACAGTGTCCGGCAGGATGGCGGCGAGAGATTCGACCAGCGCCTCAAAATTCCACCCCCCATGACGCTGGAGCTGTAGTGAGGCTGGACGACGGGCTCCACGTATCAGCCATGGCACGAGCTCCCCCCATCTCTCATACAAGCAATGGTACCCTTTCTCCCGAGTCCCGATCGGCAGACCGGGCACAACCCATGGTGCCAAAGGATAGGAGCCGAGATTTGCACCATGGCTCAGGTTGCAGCGCTCGGTATATATGGCTAGGGTACGACCAATAGTGGGTGGGCGCGCCATGCATAGAGGTCGTTGGACGGTTTACCGAGGGTGCATTTGTAGCGGACAAGCAAGATCCCCGTGGGGAGGACAGACCTGACGGTCATGGCCCACCTGTCCAAAGCGGCAGCAGGCGTGCGAGTGGGCAAGAGCCGACTGCGCGGTACTGAGTGGATCGGCCGCCCGGGCCCACATGCCAGCGAGAGGCTGACGCGCGGCGCATCACTGGGCTGCATAATGGGTGGGTTGAGTTGCTTTCCCCCCTAGACCAGCGCGAGAGGGCGGTGAAGGACTAAAGCAGACCAGGGTTAGGGAATCGGCCCACAGTTTCTTTCCTCTTTTTATTTTATTTTATTTTCTGGTTCCTATTCTATTGCAAATTTCCAAATTCAAACATGAGTTCTAGTTCCAATTTCAAACTCAATTCACAATAAAAAATCTCCAGCGTGCCAATGCAAGGTACATTTCTGTTTTCTATTTCTCATTCCTTTTGAGTAATGCTAGTATATAATCCATGAAAAATTAAATCACCCATGTGAATAATTTTGAAATTCTAGTTAATTTCAAATTCAAATTCTAGTTTGAAGACCTAAGTATGGCTTTGAATAATTTGAATTTTAGTACTATCATATATTTATTTTAAGAGCTAATAAAATCCTTATGAAAAGCATTTTTGTTTTTTCGAAATCCTTTGAAGAACTTTTTTCCCTAATTTCCAAGACAAAGTTTTAGGGTGTTACACCTTCCCGGGCTAACAGCGCAAGGAGAAGTCACACGGATTCCATTCGTGCCACGGGGGCGAAAGCATCGTCGAAGTCGATCCCCTCTTGCTGTAAGAAACTGCGTGCCACCAAGCTAGCCTTATGCTTGACGATGGTGCCAGCTTCATCCCTCTTCAGTTTGAACACCCACTTAAGGGTGATCGCATGATGACCATGAGGGAGATCAGCGAGCTCCCAAGTGCGGTTCATCTCAATCGCGTCCATCTCCGACTCCATCACGGCACACCAAGCCACGTGTTTCTCGGCCTCCACAAAAGACCGAGGCTTGCCATCGTTGCATGCAAGAGGCAACTCTCCCGCCAGAATGCGAGACGCCGGGGCCGACACCGACGGGTCGATGACAAGGCCCTCCACCTTTCGATATCGTAACGGCTCGCCGTCGTAGCACGCGTCGACGTGCTCCTCGTCGTGGGAGAGCAGGGTCACGAGCTCCACTAGGTCGTGCTCGACACGAGCTGGCGTCGGAGAGGACGTTCCTGGAGCTGGTACCATTGGTGCTGGAGTACTTGGTGACAGAGAGCTCGTTGGAGACGGAGTCGTGGCTGGATTGTGTGGTGGTGAAGAGTTTGTTGTAGCCGGAGCTGGAGAGCATGGCGCTGGAGTCGGTGGAGACTTGGGGCTAGGATAGGCCTACTCGAAGAAGGGTCGCCTACTCCCCCGGCTCCCTCATAGTGGATGTACTCGATGGTGAAGTCGTCGTACGTCGGAGTTGTGCCGCCGTCCACCGCCTTAAGGAAGAAGGTGAAATGCTAAAACCCTAAAATTTCTCTCTTTAGAACAATACAACACTAAAAAGAAACTCAATACAAAGACCAAGTAAATCACATTGTCATGACTTGGGCCAATTATAAAAATTGTTATACAACAATAACCTACAAAAGATAGTAAGAAAGTTGGCTCAAAAAGATTTTGCAAAATCCCTAAATAAGCCACTCAAGTCGAGGGCCCCAAAGAAAATCGGGATTCTCCTAACTCAATTTCAGCCCCTCTTGCAAAGATCGCCCGCGTTCATGAAGATTTTGAATTCAAAACTGTGGGCTCCCATTGACAAATTTGTATTAAACTAACCCCTCTACAACATATCTAGAGATGGCATCAAGATTCAGAAATTTGACGCGACAAAACAAGAGATTTGCCTCGGGTTCGGGCTGTGAGACAGATCCCACCTGAGTGTACCATATCTATGGATCCAGTCGACGAAATCCCTTGACCACCACAAAAGATCGGTAGCTTGAGGGAAGGGGAAGAGGTCTTGTGCACTGACTAAGGCAAGAGCAGGCCCGGACGAGTGACTACACACGCTAGAACTCAGGCAGAAACAACGCGTACACGTGTTCAACCCTGGTCGGTAAGCCGGCGCTTGCCCAACCCCCGTGCGCACTCGCCTCCGCGCACGGTCAGTCCACCTACGTGCTCTCCCCGTGCCCGCGCCTATAAGGCCATCAGCCCCTTGGACATCCTTGCCTCAGCCCCGCACGCTCACTGCGCTCAATCACCGGAGACCTGACCGTGAACCGAGAGCTCCACCGCCCTCCCAAGCCGCCCGAACTCTAGCCACCGTGGCCAGCTCACCCCAGCCATCCCTCGCCCGCGCCAACTGCTCAGCTAGCCTCCCCGGAGTCCTGTGAAGCTTCCCAAGCCCCCGGACTGAGCACGACCTCATCGGAAGCGCCGGATCGTCCTCGCTGGAATCCATCCGCCCACCGGAGTGCGTCGACCGGGTATGCCGTTGCGCCATTGTCAAATTCCTTGTGCGCACATCTTCCACAACATCTAGTGAACCTCCCCGAGCTATCCAATTGAACTAGACCGCCAAGTGTAGGCCGGACTCCTCACCGCTGACGAGCTCTTCTGCCCCCGCACGTGACCAGGGCAACTCCGACCACCACCAACCGCCATTCGACCATCGACGGGTTCGCCAGGACCTCCCCGATCTCTGAGACCCCTTCGCCGGAGCTAGACCACCATCGATAAGCCCTGCCACCCTTTTGTCTTCCGCTGCTACTGTTCCGATGGGGATGGGATCGCTGGTCAGATGGTTCACAAACTTAGGGGGTTTTCACAAAGTCAGCGACTCGCCTGAATAGTGACCTAGGGACTTGTTTGTAAGGCACGAGAGAGCAGATCAGCCAGGGCCCCGAGTGCAATGGATTTTCTTTTCCATTTTGAAATTCAAATTCTTTTTAATAAACAGCAGACTTAGAAAAAGCATAACTTAAATAATATTCATCCAAATTTGGTCAAACCAACTTTGCTAGACTCTATATAATATAATCTACCAAGCAAAAATAGTAGGCCCCATGATTCTTATATTACTTTTTATTGTTTTTGATTTAATAAGAGAACCACTTAAACCTTGAAACTAAGGAAAATGGTAGAAAAAACTTTTAGACTGACGTTAGGAAAATTTGTGGAGATACTTGACCAGTAGTTACAATGTTTAAAAATGTTAAGCACCCCAGTACCCGAGATTAAGCAAAATTTTATCCCCTAGGACTTGTTTTTACTCAAACTTTGGAAAAATGGAAGAGGACACTAAAAATAGAAACCAGAGAGCAATATTAGTTTTCCTATCCTCCCTAAGTGATAAAGCTCAAGGGGAAAATATATGGAATCATATTCCAGTACTGTTCTGAAATTTAGGATTTAATTTAGGTATTGAGTATTAAGTGAGATAAAGGTTAAAAAATAATGGGACATATGAAATAATGTTAAGAAAAATTTAGCAGACCCTTGACCACCATTGTACCACTACAAAAATAACAACCACCCCACAATATCAAAGTAAGTGGGTTAACAAATAAAGCTAGGATTTTGCCAATACTTCTAGAAAATAAAAAAGAGAGAGTAAAAATAGAAAACAGTAAGCAACATTATTTTTCCTAAGTACTTGAGATATGTGCTATGAGAGAAAAATATAAAAATAAGGTAGTTACACATTGGAATATACCCCACCCCTGCCCCATGAGAAAGTTTATAGATTCTAAGAAATCATACAACCCATCCCGTATAAGTAAAAATAACCAACTTTAGGAATGATTGGTCTTGCGCAAAGAAGAAACTAGAAAAATTGAGAAATATGTTGTTTGACATTTTTCAAATAGAGTGTTAGTAGAAAGCACCCACTAAGGCCCAAACTTTAGAAAATCACCATTAAATAACCATTAGGTATCCTTGGCTGCAATTTGGCATAGGAGCATAATATTACACATAAACATCAACAAAAATAAGTTATAGGGCAGAAGCCACTTCTACACAAGGGTTGTAGTTTAAAGTGACCTCTCTGCCCTAGACCTTGTCATTTTTGTATAGAGATAACCACTTCCATTTTCGCCCCAAATTTTGAGAGATGCTTAAGTAAGCCAACAAGAAGCCACTGTAATTTTTATAGGATTTTTGTAAATTTCTAAAAATCAGAATCGTAGTTCAACATACCCCATAAAAGCCCTTAAGAATAAAAGGGGAAAGAAATCCTTGAATCCTAGTATGCACCTTGGACATGTACAAATGAATATAAATATGTTGCATTCATACTCTTGCATTTGCATTCATTAGATTGCAATCTCGCGGACGAAGAATACGTCTTGATCCAAGAGCAAGAGGCACAACAAGAAGAAGCTCGGGAACCAGCCCCCAAACTCGTCGCCGAAGAACCTCCCGCCGCACCCACATTTGAAGGCAAGCCCCGGTTTATGCATAACTGTTATATATTGAGAGCACCTAGAGAGGGGGGGGGGGGGGGTGAACAGGTGATCCTGTAAAATTCAACACTAATAGCCACAAGTGATCCAATGATCAAATTGAATACCACGGTTTTACCTTTCTTTGTCTTTCTCCCGTTTGCGAGGAATCTCCACAACTTGGAGCCTCTCGCCCTTACAATGATGATCACAAAAGATGTACAGAAGTAAGGAAGGGGAAAGCAACACTCACAAGACTCAAATCACAGCACAATCACGCACACAAGTCACAACTTGAGCTCTAAACACAACCCACGAAGTTCACAACTCAAATGGAGCTCAAGTCACTATCTCAAAGAATCAAATGCGCGAAGTTGGAGTCTTGGAGGCTTAGAATGTTTCTTGAATGCTTGGGTGACTCCTCCATGCGCCTAGGGGTCCCTTTTATAGCCCCAAGGCAGCTAGGAGCCGTTGGAGGCCAACAAGGAAGGCCAAAGTTGCCTTCTGTCGGGTGGTGCACCGGACAGTCCGGTGCACCACCGGACAGTCACTGTAGACGGTCTGGTGCGGATCTGTTTCCTTTTCTGGCGCAGATGACCGTTGCAGCGCCGTGGCAGTTGGCGCACCGGACACTGTCCGGTGCACACCGGGCAGTCCAGTGCCCCCTGCCGACCGTGGGCGCGGGCCACGCGTCGCCCGCGGATTGTGCGGCCGACCGTTGCGCTGGCGGCCGTTGGCTCACCGAACACCCGGTGCACCACCGGACAGTCCGGTGAATTATAGCCGTACGCCGCCAAATTCTCCCGAGAGCGGCCTGTTCACCGGAGCTCAGCCTGCACCGTACACTGTCCGGTGCACCACCGGACAGTCCGGTGTGCCAGACCGAGCTGGACTTTGGCTGTACTCAGCCAAGTCTTTTGCAATTCTTTCTTTTCCTGTTTCTAGTACTTAGACAAAATATGTTAGTACTCAAAACAATGTACTAAGTCTAGAAACGTACCTTGTTACATGATTTGCGCCTTTTGATTGTTTGGCACATAATATCTCACTCACTATGTGTTGGACACTTAATCACCAAAACATTATAGAAATGGCCCAAGGGCACATTTCCCTTTCAATCTCCCCCTTTTTGGTGATTTATGCCAACACATCAAAAAGCAATGCAAAACATGCAACATCGATTCAAATTGAAGACCAAATTGGTTTTGACTCTAATTTGGCATATTTGGATCATTCTTTGACACCACTTGGTTTGTTTTTGCAAATCAAATTCATTTTCCTATCTCTAAGTCAAACTCACTTGTTTGGGCATAAAGAGAGATATTCCAAGAGTGAAATTGATCAAGATCCAAATACTCCCCCTTTTTCCCATAATCATAAAATCTCCCCACAAGAGACCAAATTTTGCAATAAGAGTATTTTGACAAATCAAAAGTTCTAACTCTATTGTTTTCAAAAATTCACAAGTGGTAGCTGATCCGTTTGCTTTGGCCTTAATTTCTCCCCCTTTGGCATTAAGCACCAAAACGGGATCATTTGTGGCCCTCTAAACCCATTGCCTCACCAAAAATTGTCAATTAAGAGCAAAAGGCAATAGGAGCATAAGAATGAACTTGGAGGTGACTACACTAATACCAGAGTGCAGTGGAAGTCTTTGCATGGTCCAAGTTCACCTTTCCCTTTCAATGCACCTTTGAGACTACATCAAGTAACTCAAACACAAGGGTTAGTCTCAAAGGGTCAAGTTGTAGCACTTCTCCCCCTAAATATGTGCATCATTCACACATGGACTTGTGAGGTCCGGGGATCCCTTGCACAACTTGAGCACCATAAATAAGCAACAAATTTAATAGATGCACAAAGTAACATGATCAAAGGCATAAAACACATGTATGTTATAGATCAATCCAAGTTATGCGAATCTAAGACATTTAGCTCACTACGCAGCCTGCAAAAGGTTTTCTCATCCAACGGCTTGGTAAAGATATTGGCTAGCTGGTTCTCGGTGCTAATATGGAAAACCTCGATATCTCCCTTTTGCTGGTGATCTCTCAGAAAGTGATGTCGGATGTCTATGTGCTTAGTGCGGCTGTGTTCAACAGGATTATCCGCCATGCGGATTGCACTCTCATTGTCACATAGGAGTGGGACTTTGCTCAGATTGTAGCCAAAGTCCCGAAGGGTTTGCCTCATCCAAAGTAGTTGCGCGCAACACTGTCCTGCAGCAACATACTCAGCCTCAACGGTGGATAGGGCCACAGAGGTTTGTTTCTTTGAACTCCAAGACACCAGGGACCTTCCTAGGAATTGGCACGTCCCTGATGTACTCTTCCTATCAACCTTGCATCCATCATAATCGGAGCCTGAATATCTAATTAAGTCGAAGGTAGACCCCTTTGGATACCAGATCCCGAAGCAAGGCGTAGAAACTAAATATCTAAGAATTGAAATCTAGCACACATGCATACGCTAAGCATAACATCCGGTCTACTAGCACATAAATAAAGTAATGACCCTATCATAGACCGGTATGCCTTTTGATCAACGGACTTACCTCCTTTGTTGAGGTCAACATGTCTGTCGGTTCCCATAGGTGTCTTCGCAGGCTTGGCGTCCTTCATCCCAAACCGCTTGAGAAGATCTTGTGTGTACTTTGTTTGGGAGATGAAGGTGCCGTCCTTGAGTTGCTTCACTTGGAACCCAAGGAAGTAGTTCAACTCACCCATCATTGACATCTCAAACTTTTGAGTCATCACCCTGCTAAACTCCTCACAAGACTTTTGATTAGTAGAACCAAATATTATGTCATCGACATAAATTTGGCACACAAAAAGATCACCATCACAAGTCTTAGTGAAAAGAGTGGGATCGGCTTTCCGAACCTTGAAAGAATTAGTAATTAAGAAATCTCTAAGGCATTCATACCATGCTCTTGGGGCTTGCTTAAGTCCATAGAGTGCCTTAGAGAGCTTACACACATGGTCGGGGTACCTGTCATCCTCAAAGCCAGGGGGTTGTTCCACGTACACCTCCTCCTTTATTGGCCCGTTGAGAAAAGCGCTGTTCACATCCATTTGAAACAACCTGAAAGAGTGGTGAGCGGCATAGGCTAATAATATTCTAATAGACTCTAGCCTAGCCACAGGAGCAAAAGTCTCCTCGAAATCCAAACCTGCGACTTGGGCATAACCTTTTGCCACAAGTCGAGCCTTGTTTCTTGTCACCACCCCGTGCTCGTCTTGTTTGTTGCGGAACACCCACTTGGTTCCCACAATGTTTTGCTTTGGACGTGGCACCAGGCTCCAGACTTCATTCCTCTTGAAGTTGTTGAGCTCTTCCTGCATGGCCAACACCCAGTCCGAATCTTGCAAGGCCTCTTCTACCCTGAAAGGCTCAATAGAAGAGACAAACGAGTAATGCTCACAGAAGTTAGCTAATCTTGAGCGTGTAGTTACTCCCTTGCTTATGTCACCCAGAATCTGGTCAACAGGGTGATTCCTTTGAATTGTCGCTCGGACTTGAGTTGGAGGGGTCGGTGGTGCTTCTTCCTCCAAAACTTGTTCTCCTTGTGCTCCCCCTTGATCACGCGCCTCTTCTTGAGGGACCTGTTCGTCATCTTCAGTTGGGGGATGCACCATTATTGAGGAAGAAGGTTGATCTTGCTCTTGTTGTTCCTGTGGTCGCACATCTCCAATCGCCATGGTGCGTATTGTAGCCGTTGGAACATCATCTTCATCTATGTCATCAAGATCAACTTGCTCTCTTGGAGAGCCATTAGTCTCATGAAATACAACGTCTCTAGAGACTTCAACCAAATCCGATGATTTGTTGAAGACTCTATACGCCTTTGTATTTGAGTCATACCCTAGTAAAAACCCTTCTACAGCTTTGGGAGCAAATTTGGAATGTCTACCTTTCTTCACCAAAATGTAGCATTTGCTCTCAAATACACGAAAGTAAGAGACATTGGGTTTGTTACTGGTAAGGAGTTCGTAGGAGGTCTTCTTGAGGAGACAATGCAGATAGAGCCGGTTTATGGCGTGGCAAGTTGTGTTCACAGCTTCCGACCAGAACAGCTCGGGCGTCTTGAACTCTCCCAACATCGTCCTCGCCATGTCGATAAGCGTCTTGTTCTTCCTCTCTACCACACCGTTTTGCTGTGGTGTGTAGGGAGCAGAGAACTCATGCTTGACACCTTCCTCCTCAAGATACTCCTCAACTTGTAAGTTCTTGAACTCGGACCCATTGTCGCTCCTTATCTTTTTCACCTTGAGCTCAAATTCGTTTTGAGCCCTCCTTAGAAAGCGCTTTAGGGTCCCTTGGGTTTCTGATTTATCCTGCAAAAAGAATACCCAAGTGAAGTGGGAAAAATCATCTATAATTACAAGACCATACTTACTTCCCCTGATGCTAAGGTAGGCGATGGGTCCGAAGAGGTCCATGTGAAGAAGCTCCAATGGTCTTGATGTTGTAATCACATTCTTGCTGTGATGAGTGCTTCCCACCTGTTTCCCTGCATGACAAGCTGCACAAGGTCTGTCTTTCTCGATGTAGACATTGGTTAGTCCTAACACATGTTCTCCCTTTAGAAGCTTATGAAGGTTCTTCATCCCAACATGTGCTAGACGACGATGCCACAGCTAGCCCATGCTAGTCTTAGCTATTAAGCATGCATCTAGATCGGCCTCCTCTTTCGAAAAATCAACTAAGTAGAGTTTGTCGTCCAATACACCCTTAAATGCTAATGAATCATCACTCCTTCTAAAGACAGAAACATCAACATTTGTAAACAAACAATTGTAGCCCATGTGGCACAATTGACTTACAGACAGGAGGTTGTAACCAAGCGACTCTACTAGAAATACGTTTGAAATGGAGTGCTCGTTGGTGATGGCTATCTTGCCCAAGCCTTTGACCTTGCCTTGATTCCCATCTCCAAAGATGACCGTATCCTGGGAATCCTTGTTCTTGACAAAGGAGGTGAACATCTTCTTCTCCCCCGTCATGTGGTTTGTGCATCCGCTGTCAATAATCCAACTTGAGCCCCCGGATGCATAAATCTGCAAGGTAATTTACACTTGGGTTTTAGGTACCCAACTCTTGTTGGGTACTACAAGGTTAGTCACAATAGCCTTTGGAACCCAAATACAAGTCTTATCTCTCTTGCATTTGGATCCCAACTTCCTAGCAACTACTTTTTCATTCTTACAACAAATTGCAAAAGAAGTATTGCAAGCACGGTAAATAGTAGAAGGTTCATTACATACTTTCCTAGGCACATGATGCACAACATGATTTCTCCTAGGCTTACTTCTACCATGCACAAAAGTAGAGCTAGAAGCAAACATAGCATGTGAATTAAACGCATCATAACTCCTATTATAATGAGCATTTCTAGCAAATTTTCTATCATAAATGTAGGCATGACATTTTTGAGAACTACTAGCCATAGGAGCCTTCCCTTTCTCATTGTTGAGAATGGGAGCCTTTTGGCTTGTTAAGTTCTTGGTTTCCTTTCGAAAACCAAGTCCATCCTTAATAGAGGGGTGTCTACAAACGATATAGGCATCCCTAGCAAACTTTAATTGATCAAAATTAATTTTGCAAGTCTTAAGTTGAGCATTAAGACTTGCCGCCTCATCATTTAATTTAGTAATAGACATAAGGTGTTCATTACAAGCATCAACATCAAAATCCTTACATCTATTACAAATACTAACATGCTCTACACATGAACTAGATTTATTTGCTTCCTCTAGTTTAGCATTTAAATCATCATTTACACTCTTTAAACTAGACACAGTTTCATGGCAAGCAAATAATTCAGAAGATAGCATTTCATTCCTTTTAATCTCTAAAGCAAGAGATTTTTGCACACTAACAAACTTATCATGCTCCTCATATAGAATATCCTCTTGCTTTTCTAACAATCTATCCTTTTCATTTAGAGCATCTATCAACTCATTAATTTTATCTAATTTAGCTCTGTCGAAGCCCTTAAATAAATCAGTATATTCTACTTCATCATCAATAGAATCGTCATCGCTAGAAGTAGTATACTTAGAGGTATTTCGAACACTTACCTTCTTTTCCTTGGCCATGAGACACATATGGCGTTCGTTGGGGAAGAGTGAAGACTTGTTGAAGGCTGAGGCGGCCAGTCCCTCATCGTCGGAGTCGAATGAAGAGCAGTCGGAGTCCCACTCCTTTCCAAGGTGCGCCTCGCCCTTCGCCTTCTTGTAGTTCTTTTTCTTTTCACTCTTGCCATGTCTTTCTTGTGCCTGGTCATTCTCATTATCGGGACATTGAGCAATAAAGTGACCAGTCTTACCACATTTGAAGCAGGAGCGCTTTCCCTTAGTTTTGTTCTTGTTGGGGTACTCCTTGCGTCCTTTAAGTGTGGTCTTGAAGCGCTTGATGATAAGCGCCATCTCATCCTCATTGAGGCCAGCAGCCTCTACTTGTGCCACCCAGCTTGGAAGCGCCTCCCTGCTGCTAGTAGCCTTAAGAGCCACAGGTTGAGGCTCGTAGACGGGTAGTGGACCGTTTAGCGCATCGTCCACATATCGAGCATTCTTCACCATCATGCACCCGCTCACAAACTTCCCAAGAATCTCCTCGGGCATCATCTTGGTGTACCTGGGATTCTCACGAATAAGGTTGACAAGATTGGGGTCAATTACGGTAAATGACCTTAGCATTAGTCGGACGACGTCGTGGTCCGTCCATCTTGTGCTTCCATAGCTCCTAATTTTGTTGACCAGGGTCTTGAGCCTGTCGTATGTTTGAGTTGGCTCCTCTCTCCTGATCATGGCAAACCTCCCCAGCTTGCCTTCCACCAGTTCCATCTTGGTGATCATAGTGGCATCATTTCCCTCATGTGAGATCTTGAGGGTATCCCAGATTTGCTTGGCTTTGTCCAAGCCGCTAACCTTGTTGTATTCATCCCTGCACAAAGATGCTAGAAAAACAGTGGTAGCTTGTGCATTCTTATGAATTTGTTCATTAATTATCACAGGGTTATCCATACTATCGAAATGCATTCCATTTTCTACGATTTCCCAAATGCTAGGATGGAGAGAGAATAGATGACTACTCATTTTATGACTCCAAAATGAGTAATCCTCTCCATCAAAGTGTGGGGGTTTTCCAAGAGGAATAGAAAGTAAATGGGCATTTGAATTGTACGGAATGCGGGAATAATCAAAGGAATAGTTTTGATTAACCATCTTTTTCTTTGACGAAGAGTCGTCATCGTCGTCGTCTCTTGGTGAAGAAGAAGATTCATCGCTGTCGTAGTAGACGATCTTCTTGATGCGCCTCTTCTTCTTCTCGTCCTTTTTCTTATGACTCAAGCCAGAGTCAGTGGGCTTGTCGTCCCTTGTCTCATTGAAGAGGGACTCCTTCTCCTTGTCGTTGACCACCATCCCCTTTCCCTTAGGATCCATCTCTTCGGACGATTAGTCCCTTAGATGAAGAAAACGGCTCTGATACCAATTGAGAGCACCTAGAGGGGGGGCTGAATAGGTGATCCTGTAAAATTCAACACTAATAGCCACAAAACTTTGTTATGTAAGTTAGAATGGCTAAGTAGCTTGAGGCAAGTTCTTGTGAACACAGATAATCAAAGATAAAGCACACAGGAGACACGTGATTTTTATCCCGTGGTTCGGCCAAGTAATACTTGCCTACTTCCACGTTGTGGCGTCCCAATGGACGAGGGTTGCACTCAACACCTTTCAAGTGATCCAATGATCAACTTGAATACCACGGTTTTTCCTTTCTTTGTCTTTCTCCCGTTTGCAAGGAATCTCCACAACTTGGAGCCTCTCGCCCTTACAATGATGATCACAAAAGATGTATGGAAGTAAGGAAGGGGAAAGTAACACACACACAAGACTCAAATCACAGCACAATCACGCACACAAGTCACAACTTGAGCTCAAAACACAACCCACGAAGTTCACAACTCAAATGGAGCTCAAGTCACTATCTCAAAGAATCAAATACGCGAAGTTGGAGTCTTGGAGGCTTAGAATGTTTCTTGAATGCTTGGGTGACTCCTCCATGCGCCTAGGGGTCCCTTTTATAGTCCCAAGGTAGCTAGGAGCCGTTGGAGGCCAACAAGGAAGGCCAAAGTTGCCTTCTGTTGGGTGGTGCAACGGATAGTCCGGTGCGCCACCGGACAGTCACTATAGACGGTCCGATGTGGATCTATTTCCTTTTCTGGCGCAGATGACCATTGCAGTGCCGTGGCAGTTGGCGCACCGGACAGTCCGGTGCCCCCTGCCGACCGTTGGCGCAGGCCACGCGTCGCCCGCGGATTGCGCGGGCGACCGTTGCGCTGGCGGCCGTTGGCTCACCGGATAGTCCGGTGCACCACCGGACAATCCGGTGAATTATAGCCGTACGCCGTCAAATTCTACCGAGAGCGGCCTGTTCACCGAAGCTTAGCCTAGCGCACCGGACACTGTCCGGTGCACCACCAGACAGTCCAGTGTGCCAGACCGAGCTGGACTTTGGCTGTACTCAACCAAGTCTTTTGCAATTCTTTCTTTTTCTGTTTCTAGTACTTAGACAAAATATGTTAGTACTCAAAACAATGTACTAAGTCTAGAAACGTACCTTGTTATATGATTTGCACCTTTTGATTGTTTGGCACATAATATCTCACTCACTTTGTGTTGGACACTTAATCACCAAAACATTATAGAAATGGCCCAAGGGCACATT
The DNA here is from genome assembly GCF_902167145.1 of Zea mays. Taxonomy (NCBI): domain Eukaryota; kingdom Viridiplantae; phylum Streptophyta; class Magnoliopsida; order Poales; family Poaceae; genus Zea; species Zea mays. Next base: position 39,039,027 of record NC_050104.1, on the reverse strand, counting down.
TCCCTTTCATATATGCTATTTTACTGCAATGTTTGTAGGCTTGTATCGTGCACTTAAGTGTAGGAATTGATTGAAACCCTAGTTGCATGAATTCAGGATTCCTTTGAGTTGGATACTAGTATGCAAGGTCGAGTAGATGCTATGCTAATTAAGGATCTCGGTAGAAGTCGAGTGATTTTTCTAGCACTCACGCGAGGTGAGGAATTGATTGTATCCATCTTGATAACATGATCTATGATGGTGTATGGACATGGATCCATGGTGGATGCCTTGTTTGTAAGACGGGAATGGACTTAAGGATTAATGTGCGGATACCTGAGTCAAGCATTTGAACATACTAAGCACATGTCGGGAAATATGGTAACCGATAAGCCTAGTACCTGAGTGAAGCCGGGCGCAGACTTTCCTCCTCACTTGTCCTGAGACGTGGTCTCCCATGCTAGCTATGGTGGGTGCAAGTGCAGCCACTGCATGGCGGCGGCCGGGGTCAGTGGGTCATTGCATGCCAAGACGGTGGGCCTTGGCCGCGAACGGGGGATCGATGGGGACGGTTGACGTGTGAGGGGATAGAGTGCCCCCTACATGTCATGTGTTTAGGTTTACCTTGCAAGGTTAAAACTTAATTCGAATTGTCTACTTCTCGCAGCTAATGAGACTGCTTGACCCCTTGTACTGCATCGAGTAAGAAGTGAAATGAGGTTTCTTGAGATAATATGTTGATTGCACTAAATGATTGTTACCATGTATGCTTAGAAAGAAGCAAACCTAGCTTAAATGGATATGCTAGCACTGAAAAAGCTAAAACTTGTTTTTAGACTCAGCCAGTGCTTTTGGTAGACCAAACCCATTCATCCAAACAACTTCATGGTCTAGAGGTAGAGGAGTAGACTCCTGACACCGGGTAAGTCTAGCCGAGTACTAGTATACTCAGCCTTGCTTGTGGCATCATTTTTACAGGTTCACTGCAAGACATGGTTGATGATGTGACTTGGCCATCCACCCTGCCACTGGGTTGGACGGTCGAGTGGGATGCCGCCTCGGTAGGAGAGGACCAGGAGAAGTAGACTGGCTAGGCCTTGCCCTATTCCTCGTTATCGATGTCATTTATTATCCACTGCACTATTAAGAACATTGTTATCTTTTATCAAACTCTGATTTATGTATTAACTCAAGTACTTTAATTTGTGGGTTCATGTTTATTGTATTCTCTCTGAGTCTCACCATGGTGTGAGCTAATGGTACTCGATCCTTGGTAAGTGGCTCTATCGGACGAGATCCGAAGAACTGACGTGTTATTCCGATTTAAGTGTGTGGCTGCCTTCAAGGCATGACTCGGGCACTTAAGCTGGAATAATCTGGGCAGTTCTGCCACAGCTTGTATCAGAGCAAATACCATTATAGAGAAGTCAATAAGTCATGAATACCAATCTTTCAAAAATAATACTTGGTTAAAACCAGTGTTGGATCGTCAGGACTAGAACGCTAGACCTAGGACGAAAGGCCTTAATAATAGTGGGGTAGATAGGTGGCTATATAAGTAGGTCATATAGGCCAACACTATGATAGAAGGGTTGCCCTAGGAGCACCCCTATGATCGATGAGAGGACGTTCCTTTAAGCATGCATACATTGTAATAAATCAGCACTAACAAGGGAAAAGGTGACTATCGAAAGGTTGAAGGGAATCTATTGAATCATGACCCCTAAAAACCTTAGTTAAGAATGGGTAATAGGAGAATGGGTTAAAACAGATTAATCCAAATTAAGCATCCTCCTATAACTTAAGCACGCTTATCTCCTTACCGCTACCGTAGCACTTACACTTACCCCTCCTTCACAGATGCTTCACCTGCCCCCGCCGATGGAGGAGACACCCGCTTCAGCTTTGACTACCTTTCTTGAGAGGGCTTTCCCTCTATCTTGTGGGAGGTGCTCTGCTCCGTTGGGTACCCCACACCCCCTCTGTACATGGTGCAGTTGTACGAGGAGCACTGGGTGCCACACTGTAGGGTTTTACTAACCCTGGAGTCTCACCCTCTGCAGCCTGGGTGACGTTCACTTGATTTTGAAACTGTCTGATTCAGGGCGAACGACACCACTGAGGCCGCAGCACTAAAAGCTTTGACGACCTTCTGTGGATACCACCCATTGGAGATGATGATGCACCCACTTGGACTCTTCCCCGCTAGGAAGAGGGATGACCCGGTGTGGTGTAACAAAGTGAGCCACGTCAAGGTTGTATGGGCCATGCATCCTGACTAGGTCGGGAGAATCATCGTCCACTGCATGAGTGCACTGTACTACCTGCAGGTCCTACAAAGTGATGCCATGACACACCTCACTGGGCTCTCTCAGACTGCAAAGATTACCCTCGATGATAGGGAGGAATTCATAGTCGACCTATCTTCAGAATTGGTGGAGAAGGATCTACAGGTGGAACAGATGAGCAACCGCATCCAAGCATTAGAGCAGCAGATGGAAATCCGGGACAACACCATTGAGGTCCTAGAAAATCAGCTCCGTGATGTGCAAGATGAACTTGAGGAGGCCAACGCTCACATAGAAATGCATCACCAAGACATGAACGCCATGGAGGCAGACAACGAAGAGGAGGAGGATCCCGAGGAGATCGAGCCAGCTTCCAGCCTGGACACAACCTACTCTGGAGTACCCCCTACACCTGGGGCCAGTGTTGCCTCTGCCACTCAGGGTTAGATAGGTTAGATTTAAACATGTCACAGAATGGAAAGACCACATAGGCTTAGCTTCTGGCACCAACTTTTGGAACTAGGCTGTAGGGTGGATCTCCTAGTTTGTTGTAACCCGTATGAACAATGCAATGAATGAATGATTATCCTCGTTTGGTTTGATATAATTTTGTGTCATTATTCTCCTCATGTTATGAAGTCACAACTTGAAATCTTGGGTCGAAGTAACCACGACAGAATTTTTGTTTTCAGATGACAGCTAGACCTCGTCGCGGACAAAACAAGGAGGTTCCCCCACCACCTCCCCCAGCTCCAATAATGCTGGAACTAATGGCTCAGCAGAATGAGATCCTGCGATAGCTGGTGCAACGCTAGCCCTACCCTCAGTAGTTCGGTGGAGGGCAGCAGCAGCGCCCACAGGCTGCAACTAGTTATCATGAATTCTTGAGCACTCAACTGCCACTGTTCACCAAGGCGGAAGACCCATTAGACGCCGATGTGTGGCTGAGGGTCGTGGAGTCTAAGTTTCCACTTCTCACAGGAGCTTGCCCTGACGCCGCAAAGACTCGCATCGCCACACAACACCTCCGTGGACCTGCAAGGACATGGTGGGACCGTTTCCTCGTCATGCTGCCCGCCGACCACATAGTGATGTGGGAGGAATTCAAGACTGCATTCAGGGGACATCACATTCCCGCAGGAATACTGGATCGAAAGCTTAATGAGTTCTTGGCACTGACTTAGGGGACGCGCAAGGTACTGCAATACGCCCAGGCTTTCAATGACCTATGCCAATATGCAGGTTATCATGCAGACTCTGATGAGAAGAAGAGGGACCGTTTCCAGAGAGGGCTCAACACCAAGCTCCGTGAGCACCTTAACACTGTTCGTGCCGACAGCTACAATGAACTGGTCAACCTAGCCATTTCACAAGAAGACTGCATCCTAGCCCATAGGGCAGAGAAGAAGAAGAAGGCACCAGTGATAGGGTCCTTGGCCCCACCTCAAAGATTCTGGATTGTCTCCAATAATCAAAGCAGGGGATCCCAACAGCAAGTAGGGAGATGGGTCATTAGGCCGCCTCAGCAGCAGCAAGCACCCAACTGTTTCCCCGCCCTCGCTCCAAAAAATAATCAGGCCCAGCGACAACAGCAACAGCAATTTAGACAAGGGAACGGGAACAAATGCTTTACGTGTGGCAACACATGCCACTATGCCAAGGATTGCCCACGGAATCAACCAAGACAGATGTCAGCACCTAACCAAGAAAATGGGAAGAAGCAAAAGGTGCAAGTCAAGCAAGGGAGGCTCAATTTCACTACTCTGGAGGAGCTACCCGAAGGGGCACCCGTCATGACTCGTACCTTTTTAGTTTTTAATCAACCTTCGTTAATTCTTTTTGACTCTGTTGCATCACATAGCTTCATTAGCCAAAAATTATGTGTCAAATGCCAACTGCCCTTCTACCATACCCAAGGGGCTTTTATGATAGCAACACCGGGAGGCAAAATTGCAACCAACCAATTAAATCGAAATGTACCTATCCAATTGGGAAGCAAAACCTTCAAAACCACACTCCTAATTCTAGGGCTACAAAACATAGATATCATCTTGGGAACTAACTGGATGACCCAACACCAGGTCTTGCTAGATGTAGCTGCCAGGGCGCTGGAAATCCATTCTCACACCTTTGGGGAGCTTACTTTGTACCTACCTAGCCAGGGGAACACCCGGTCTTGTGCCTTTTCCATGATAGAGCTACCCTTGGAGAAGATTCCAGTAGTCTGTGAGTATGCAGATGTCTTCCCAGACGAGCTGCCAGGAATGCTGCTAGAACGGGACATTGAGTTCGCCATAGAATTGCAACCGGGAACTGCACCTATCTCCAAGAGGCCCTACAGGATGCCACCAGCCGAGCTTGACATTGAGCTTGCCATAGAATTGCAACCGGGAACTACACCTATCTCCAAGAGGCCCTACAGGATGCTACCCGCCAAGCTTGCAGAATTGAAGAAGCAATTACAAGAATTGTTGGACAAGGGATTTATTCGCCCAAGTACTTCACCTTGGGGATGTTCAGCACTGTTCGTAAATAATAAGGACGAGAGCTTAAGATTGTGCATAGATTACCGCCCACTCAACGCGGTGACTATCAAAAACAAGTATCCTTTGCCTCGTATTGATGTTCTTTTTGACCAATTGGTTGGAGCTAAGGTGTTTTCCAAAATAGATCTTCGCTCCGGCTATCACCAAATTAAGATACGAGCAAGTTATATTACAAAGACGGCCTTCTCATCCATATATGGGTTGTATGAGTATCTGGTGATGTCGTTCGGGTTAACGAATGTGCCCGCATACTTCATGTACCTGATGAATTCAGTCTTCATGCCCGAGCTGGACAAATTTGTGGTGGTCTTCATTGAAGATATCTTAGTATACTCAAGAAATGAAGAGGAACATGGTGGTCACCTACATATTGTACTCCAACTTCTGAGAGAGCACCGCCTTTATGCCAAATTGTCTAAGTGCGATTTTTGGCTGAAGGAAATCAAATTTTGGGTCACACCATCTCTCATGAAGGAATAGTCGTTGACCCAAATATAGTGCAAGAGGTGATGAATTGGAAGCCACCCACCACTATCCGTCAAATCTAGAGTTTTCTAGGGTTGGTAGGGTATTATCGGTGATCCATTCTGGATTTCTCCCGAATTGCTAAACCCATGACGGAACAATTGAAGAAGGGAGCAAAGTTTGAGTGGGGCCAGAAATGTAAAGATGCTTTTCACACCATGAGGCAGCATCTGACCACAACACCTGTGTTGGTGCAACCTGACAACAACAAGCCATTTGATGTGTATTGTGATGCCTCGGGCACTGGACTGGGTTGTTTTTTAATGCAAGACAACTGAGTCATTGCTTACGCATCAAGAGCACTCAGACCTCATGAACAGAATTATCCTACCCATGACTTAGAATTAGCAGCCGTCGTTCACGCCTTAAAAATCTGGAGGCACTACTTGATCGGAGCTCGCTGCAACATCTATACAGATCACAAGAGCCTCAAGTACATCTTTACTCAGGACGACCTCAACATGAGATAGAAAAGATGGCTGGAACTGATCAAGACTACAACTTGGAAGTGCATTACCACCATGGGAAAGCCAATGTGGTAGCAGATGCCCTAAGTCGGAAGTCACAATGCAATTGTATGACAATAGATCCTCACATCAATACCCTATGTGACGAGTTGAGTAAGATGAGGATTGAAGTAATTCCTTCTGGTACCTTGAACTACATCTCCATCGAACCAACCTTGTTAGACCAAATTATTATGGCCCAACTCGGTGACAAGGGAGTGCAAATCATCAAGGAAAATCTTAACCAGAAAGTTGAGAAGTATAAGTGCTTCCGCCAAGACAGTAAGGGGACATTATGGTTCGAAGATCGACCGGTAGTTCCTAAAAATGGGGACCTCAGGAAGAAAATTTTGGACGAGGCTCACCTCTCCAAATTCTCCATGCACCCGGGAAGCACCAAGATGTACCATGATCTGAAACCCCTATATTGGTGGACAAGGATAAAAAGGGAAATAGCCAAGTATGTGTCCGAGTGTGATACATGTCAGCAGATAAAAGCAAGTCACCTAAAGTCGGCCGGTGCCTTGCAACCCCTATCAATACCCTCATGGAAATGGGATGACATCAGCATGGATTTCATTGTGGGTCTACCCAACACCTCTCGACATCATGATTCAATCTGGGTCATTGTGGACCGATTAACAAAAGTGGCTCTTTTCCTTCCAGTGCACACCACCGATAAGGTGCAAAAGTATGCAGAATTATATATCGACCGGATTGTGTGTTTGCATGGAATACCTCGAACAATCATCTCTGACCGAGGAGCCCAATTCATAGCTGATTTTGGGAACAATTGCAAGAGTCCTTGGGAACTAAGCTAATAAGAAGCTCGGCTTACCATCCTCAAACTGATGGTCAAACAGAAAGGATAAATCAGATCCTTGAGGATATGCTGAGGACTTGTGCAATTGACTACGGCAAGAACTGAGACAAGTGTCTATCATTAGCAGAATTTGCCTACAACAACAGTTATCAATCCAGTTTGAAGATGGCACCCTTTAAGGCCATATATGGAAGGAGGTGTCGAACCCCCTAAACTGGTCGCAAACTGGAGAGAGATAAATTTTTGGGCCCGACCTAGTACTGGAAATCGAAAGAAAAGTCAAAATAATCAGGAGGAACCTAGAAGCTGCTTAGGCCAGGCAAAAGAGTTATGACGACAAAAGAAGGAAACCCCTACAATCTGAAGTGGGAGGTTACGTATATCTAAAGGTATCACCCACAAAAGGAGTGCAAAGATTTGGGATCAAAGGCAAGTTAGCCCCTCGCTACATTTGACTTTATAGAGGCATGTGGACCCGTGGCATACAAGTTGAAGTTACCTTCGAAAATGTCTGCCATACACAATGTGTTCCATGTATCCCAACTAAAGAAGTGTATTCGGTTACCAACGGAAGTTATAACCGAGCCAGACATAGAGATAGAACCAGATCTATCATACCAAGAACACCCCTCCAAGATTTTGGACCGCAAGGAAATATCCACTCGTGCGAAGACAATCAAGATGTATAAGATCCAATGGAGCAACCATACGGAAGAAGAGGCTACGTGGGAGACTGAGGATTATCTACGCAAGAACTACCCTGATTGTCTACCTAAGGAAGTCGGTACGTAACCATGCCCCAGCCCCCCTGCCCTCTGATTCCAAATATAGGAAAGATTCTTTTAATGAAAACCGAGTTAAGATGAGAAATTAACTGAAAAAGAGCTTCCTTCTGAAGTTGCAAAGAGGATGACATTCAAAGAGCAGATGTTCTCGCTAACCTTAAAAAGCTAACCAATACCCTGCAAGCAAACTGCATCCACCTCCTCACTCCTGGAGAACCTCGGCTCGAATCTCAGGGTGAGATTCTTTTAAGGGGGAGGGTTGTAACACCCTAGGTGTTAGGGTTTTCCCTCAGTGCTCCATCTGTGACCTATCATCACATGTGATTTGGACTGAGAAAAAGGCACCAAAATTGAGGAGCCAAGGCCTAACCAGGTTTCATCACCCTAAGAGATCATACCTTAACCATATCAAGCTTAAGGAAGAAGATGAAATGCTAAAACCCTAAAAGTCCTCTCTTTAGAACAATAGAACACTAAAAAGAAACTCAATAAAAAGACCAAGTAAATCACATTGTCATTGTTGGCTACTTGTTCTCAATTGCTATGAATTAAGAACAAGGCAACACAAAAAATGGGTTAAAGGTTAATATCCTTCGTCCTTCGAAAAATTATTTCCCTGAGGATATAACGACCTTCGGATGAAGGTCATGAAGGACATACCTTCATGATCATAGTATACTTAGATGAAAGACAAAGCATACGAAACATGGGAAACAACATGAATAATAGAATGATGTCATAATATACATTTACTGTTACTTAATCATGAATGAATATAAACAATATTGAATTACATTTATACCTTCGGCTTGACAGAAGCTAAAAATCCAAGTGTGACGTGCGAGTGAATACAAGTCAGCGTGAATAGTACGAGGTTACTGTTCATCTATTTATAGGCACAGGACGCAGCCTGTGAGAAATTACATTCATGCCCTTTATATTTACTATTGATTTATAGACAAATCTATAAAGACTAGATAGCCTTTTCCACTTTAAGTCGGTTCCTTTTTCGCTATTTAGCCGAAGCTCCCTTGCGCGTAGCTTCGGAGCAACTCCAACCTTCGTCACGATCATGCTTTTTACATCGTACATGCTTTTAACCTGAGTCCGAAGGTACCTGTTCATATGTCGCACTTGGAAGATATTGTTAAATCACGTTTTTGAGGACCTTCGGAGGATGAAGGCCCCCAACAGTAGCCCTTCGCAGTATTAATTTGTTTAAGATAACGAATTCAGACTGCGACATGGACAAAGGCCTTAAGCCGAAGGTCCGAAAAAACACCTTCCCTTTGCTAGAATAGCAACAGTCAATGATGAACAGGGCCCCCCAATTTGGAGCGTGTTGAACGTATAAATAAGAATTCACACCAGCTATATTTGATACGCTGCTTGTGCCATTTGCTTTACTTCCTCAATTTCATAGATCTTGCTCACTAACGCTTGCTAGTTTTTCAAGCTTTCTGAGCTTCGGTTAAAAAGACGCATTTTCGTCATTTCTGAAGGAGAAATGTCTCAAGACAAGAAGGTTGCTGCTGAGACAAAGCTGACTGAAGAGGAAAAGCTTTTTGAGGAGAAGAAGGCTGTGAATCCTTATATTGCTGGATTTATCGAGTCAATGGCAAAAACAAATACAGAGAAGATTACTAAGGAGATACTGGAAGGCCTGTCTGAAGATACTGGTGAGAGTGATAGTTATGATGCAGAATGCGGGGGCGAAGATTTCGAGGATCGGCCCTGGAGGCCAAGTCATACAATCTTTGGGAAATCAACAATTAAACAGAGTCATCTTGACAATATGAGAGGAAGGTACTTTCGGGATATGTCTATTGTGAGAGCTGGTGGAGACAACAACGTCCCTGCCCCCGAGGAAAACGAAGTTGTGATTTACCGAAGCTTGTTCAAAGCTGGGCTTTGGTTCCCACTGAGCAGGTTTTTGGTTGAAGTGCTAAAAATATATCAGATTTACCTTCATCAGATAACCCCCGAAGCTATTATTAGAATGGAGATTTTTGTCTGGGCTATAAGAAGCCAAGGGCTGGAGCCAAGCGCGAAATGCTTTTGCAATATGCACGAGCTTGTATATGAGACGAAGGCCATGGGCAAAGAACAGTATCATAACAATTTTGGTTGTTATGGATTTATCGCTCGCCCCGACGCAAGCCACCCGGTGCCAACATTCCAGAAAAGGTGGCCCGGAGCTTGGATGGAGGAATGGTTTTACGTGAAGAATGATTTGAAGGGAAGGGAAGATATTAAGGATGTCATTATGCGTCCCATTTGGTCCAGCTTCGGACTCCAAAGGCCGAAGGTTGAAATTGATGATGTTGTGGAAGCGTGTCAGAAGGCCTTCGACACTGTTTGCTCATTTATTTGCACAAGAGATTTAGTTCAGGAGCACATAGCCTTCAGGGTGTGGCCGCTTGTGGAAGGGTAGGAAATGCCGAAGGAAACCATCAATGATTCTAGCGAAGGTGATTTGGTCCGGCTGAAATACACCTTCAGGTTTGGAGATAAGTTTGATGAACCAAATGATGATTGGCTGAAGTGCATTGAAACTACTAGCGACGAGTTACTTGGGGCGTAATCCAAAACCGAGGACAATGCCTTGTCCGCAGCCTTCGGTGGCCGGAGAAAGAAAAGATTAAACAGAGTTTTCGACGCCATCGGCTTCGTATACCCTGACTACCGCTACCCGCTAAGGGAACAAGGGAAAAGAGGAAAACTTCTGCTCCAGACAGCCTAGATAAGCCTATGCCGAAGGGAAAAAAATTGAAGGTTCTTACCCACCGGCCACGTTACATTGAACCGGCCCTGGTTCCTGAGTTTGGCGCAGGGACATCTTCTGCTGCCGAAAGAAAAGAAACTGCTTCAACTACACAGAGTACTGAAAAGCCAGCTGTAATGCCGAAGGTGCCTACAGCCAAGGAAGTTGAAATGAAGGTTGATGAACCAGAAATTAAAGAAATAATGAAAATGCCAAATATTTTGGGCGCTCCAACAAGGGCGACGATACCGAAGGTACAAACGGGTTCTATCGTGACTCCTAAAAGGAGAAGGATGGTAAATGTATTAGATGTATTGGAAACAACCGACTCCATAAGTCCCGCTCCTACAGGGAAGGTTGCCGAAGCTGACAAAACGCAACCCAAAGTTGATACTAAGCAAATAGAAGTTGAAGCTACAATAACCCAGGATGAAACCGAGGCAGGGCCCACAGTGCCTGCTGAGACGAAGCTTGCCGCAACCGAGTAGAGGGCCGAAGGAATAACTCCAGATAGTAATATAGCTTTTGAGAAAAGTGTGGCCAAAGAAGCCGAATCCCTTATTCCCGAAGTACTCTCCGAAGGTTTTGATTATATCGTTAGACATGCTTCGGGAAAAAGACTATTCGAAGAAGAAATTTCTGAAGCCAAACATTATGCCCGGGAATTGCAGTATCCGAAGGGGGCCCTAGTGTTTAATGGTACAAACGAAGATGACTTTTTGTACTGCCTTTCGGACAACAAAGAATTATCTGTCTATCGGGAGATGGCCAGAAGTATGGGTTTTCCGAAGCTTGAAGCTGGCCTTTGTGCCATGACGAAGGCCAATCTCGCAGATAGTCTTGCATACAATAGTCTGAAGGTACAAAAATTGTGAATTTTGAAGTTTATGGACTTTGAAAATGAAGTCTTTTATTCTCATGTTAATCCTTTATTCTTTCATGCAGGGCTTAATACTTAGCAACGCCCTAAGGGCACAAAAGAATGCTGAAGATGAGAGCTGCACTATAGCTCTTAACAACCTTCGATCAGAGGTTATCAGGCTGAGAAACGAAGCCACTGTAACACCCGGTTTTAAAGGACAAAGCCGGGTGCATCTCATACATGCGCCAAAGAAGACAACATATATAATAACAGAGTGTATAGAGATAAATGTCATAAAACATCAGAGTATTTATTACATAGTGGAAGACTTATTACAAAGTAAAATAATAAATATAAAACGAACTAAGGATCGTCGGCGCCAATGTCGACTGAGAAACGCCACCTAGATCAAGTCGAATGCCTCAGTGTTAGGCGACTCCTCTTCGACCACCTGTTCTTCTCCTGTGGGGGGGGGTGTGAGACAGCAAGAGTGAGCTCACATACGTTCATAGCTCAGCAAGTCGTGGGGAATAATGTGGCATGAACTCACCAAAGGTGGGAGTTCATGAAGTGTAAGGCTGATCAATGGAATAAAGGCTGAGGCTGAGCATTGCTTTTATAAGTTGGTCAAAATTTTATTAGCAATTACTAAGTGTAAGTAAATACCAAACCTTAATAATAATAAAGAAAAGTAATAGTAAAATAATCCCAAATGCGATGCAAATGTCAAATTAAATTTAAGTTCCATAGTTAATCATGTGAGGGTCCGAGCCGCTCTTGACCGTGAGCACGGCTAGTATACCAGTTTTACACTCTGCAGAGGTTGCGCATCTTTACCCACAAGTCATGTTACCCATCTGCCAAGAGATGGCCAATCCCATACACCTCTACCGAGGAGGCGAGGCAGGGTAACACTACGAGGCCTTTACATAGTTCCACTAGCTTCAGACTACCCGCTACAGTTTATAGGAAGTTCCAATGCAGGGTTCCTGACTGACTGCCATCGCAGCAAAATCAACCAGGGACCTCCCTACACTGACCACTCCCCTACTGCCCTTGCCCCTTTCGGGTAAGGTAGCCCTCCACTAGCTTTCCTAGTTAATCAGCCAAGGGCGTCCCATTAAACCCTTGTGGTAGCACTGTTTTCCCGGGTGGTCGCTCCATGTTCCCATTAATTTAATGATCTTAACATGAACAGTAATAATAACAAGATAATAACAGAATAATCATGAATAGTGTATCTCCATACCCAATCCACATAAAGCAATAGCAAGTACTACCCAAAAATATTTCAGGGGTGAACAAGGTATAGAGGTAATCAAAACTGGGGTAACATAAAGGCTCCCATCAAAATTAACCTATGCAGATCATTAAAATTAATAAGAACATGGCTGGGAAAAGTAAGTGATCAAGGGCACAACTTGCCTTCAATGAGCTCCTGCTCAGCTATCTCTACTTGCTGAACCTCAGATTCCACAGTGGCTTGCTCGTCTACTCGCATCAACACAATACATACATAGTATAGCATAAATTAACATCACATCAAACATGCAAATAAAATATACAGTGAAAATCTACACATTAAAATGAGATCATAGGAACTGGAATCACTAAATTTGGAGTTATAGTATTCAAGTTATGAATTTCCTAAGGTTTAATGTGATTAAAATAGGATTAGATGAGAAATTAATTTTCTAACTGTTTTCATGTCAAAACAGAGATACTAAATGATAGAGAATAATATTACAAAATTTTAGGAATTGGAATGACTCAATTTGGAGCTAGAATGAATTTTCTATGCAATAAACAAGTTTTAGGAATTCTTTTTATATCAAAAATCAATTTCTGTATTTATTTACCTATTTTATATGTTCTCTGGACTGGGCCTCATTTCCTAGAAAGTTCAGGGGCCCCGGTGCTAAAAATACTAAGACACAGGAAACAGTCGCTGAGGACGGCGGGTTTATTCTAAAATAACGGAGGGACTCTTGTGCAAAACAGATCCGCGAAGAGGTATCGTGGGTTCAGGACCGTCCGATCTCCATCCAACGGTCACAGTTTAATGAATTCTAGATCGAATCTCCACCACCGGATACCGCATCAACGGTCACCGATTGCTTCGACTGAATCGATACCTAGCTCTAATCCTAGCCGTCCACGACCCGATGAACAGACAACAGCCACTAGTATGCACCTTCACGGACAACGGCGGCGGAGCGGACGACAGAACCCAGAGCCATGGCAGAAGCTCACCGGCGCGCACGATACATCACCCAAGCGACCCCAACTCTAAAATTGATTGGTGCTACGCGACGAGGAGGACGAGGCGAGCTTAGTAGCTTAGGTTGTTACCTGTGCTGTAGCGCGGACACTGCCGCCCACGGGATTAGGCGGATACACGGCGGCGGACTCCCTGTCTGGCGAGAAATTGCTGCCCAACCATAGCTTTCTACTCCAAATTTCTCGCCGTGGAACGCTCCTCAAGATAGCGCGCTATCCCCAAGCCCGATCCTGGATTCCGGACGACGTCGAGATGGAAGATCCGTGTTGGTGACGAAGTGCTCCACCCGGTGAACATTCCACAGTACTCCGAACAGACAGCGCCCTCGATCTCCCTGTTCTGCTTGGCTTCCATATCGACGCCATAGGTCCCAGTCATGGCGTGGCTTGCCCCGAGCCCCTCCGCGGCACGAGCAGTCCCGCGGCGTGGATCTTCTCCAACGCGGCATTCGCGTCCGCGCGTATGCGACGGAGATGAAACAAGGCGAGAGAAGGCATTGGATTTCCTGGACGGCTTCGGGAAGGAGCGGCATGGGAGGGATGCGGCACGCGGCGAAGGGATGGGCCAGGTCTGCACATTTATGGCCCCTAGGGAGCAAGGGAACGACCTTGGCGAGCTCCCAGGCGAGAGAATCGGTCCAAGCACAACTACCCGAGGAAGAAGACCGGCCTGGCGAATGGGCCCCACACGGAAGAGTCACGACAGAGAGACAGGCGCGCGCGAGTGGAGAATTGGACCGTAGGCAAAAATGGTATGGGCCGAGGGGAGGAGAATCGGCCCAGATGGATTCTGCTAGCTTCTTTTTTTTCTTTTTACCTCCATTTTCTTTTATCTATTTTCAAGATCAATTTGAATTCGAATTTAACTTTAAACATTGTGAAAATTTCATTCTCAAATTATAGTGTGACCTTAAAGTACTAATCTTGTAAATTTAATTATATTACTTATATTTTTATATCATTCCTCTTCTTCCTATTTTCAAAACCCTATTTTCAAATTTAGGGTTTAATCAAACCTTTAGATTTATTATTATTATTATTATTAACATTATTATTTTATTTAATGCACAAACAATAAAACTCCAACATGATACATATTATTATATTCATTTATTATTATTTTTTTATCATTTGTCTTAATTCGTCTCTAAATTCTGTGTATGCTCTTTTCATGATGCAAATGAGGCACACAAAATGAGGAGCTCTCTCAATTATTCTTTGTATACAATTTTGAGTACTACAAATCCTACCCCCCTTAAAAATAATCTCGTCCTCGAGATTTAAGAAGGACTAGGGAAAAGATGGAGAAAATCTATGCGAAGCTCTTCTTCTCTTTCTCATGTTGCTCCATCTTCACCGTGGTGACTCCATTGCACTTTACACATCTTTATAACCTTATTCCTCGTAACACGAGTCAGCGTATCCAGAATCTTGATGGGGTACTCAGCATAAGTTAGATCACCTTGAACACTAAGGTCTCCCATTGGTAGTTGCTCCTCAGGTACTCTAAGACATTTCTTCAACTGAGATACATGAAATACATCATGAACATCCGCAAGATGATCCAGTAACTCCAATTGATATGCAACCTCTCCCACTCGCTTTAAAATTAAGAAGGGTCCAATAAAGCGAGGGGACAACTTTCCTTTGACTTTGAACCTTCTCATACCCCGGAGCGGTGACACCTTCAAATAGACATAATCTCCCTCCTTAAACTCAAGCAGTCTTCTCCGGGTATCAGCATAACTTTTCTGCCTGGATTGTGCAGTTCTCAAATTCTCCCTTATTTGCTGGACTTGTTCCTCTGCTTCTTGTATAATCTCAGGTCCAAACAACTGCCTTTCACCAGTTTGATCCCAATACAGTGGAGTCCTGCACTTTCTGCCATACAAAGCCTCAACGGTGACATCTTCAAACTGGCCTGATAGCTATTATTGTAAGAGAACTCCGCATACGGTAGACTCTTATCCCAACTACCACCATGCTTAAGGGCGCAAGCTCTTAACATATCTTCCAGCACTTGGTTAGTCCTCTCAGTCTGCCCATCAGTCTGTGGGTGGTAAGCCGAACTAAATTTCAACTTCATATCCATTTTCTCATGAAAACTTTTCCAAAATCTGGAGGTAAACTGTGATCCTCTATCCAAAATGATCTTCTTTGGTACATCGCGTTGAGACACAATCTGAGCCATATATACTCTATCAATTGAGATCAGTTATAAGTAGTCTTGACCGGAATGAAATGAGCCACTTTGGCCAGTCTATCCACAATCACCCATATATCATCATATCCTTTCTGGGTGCAAGGCAATCCAGTAATGAAATCCATATCAATCTCTTCTTACTTCCACTTGGACATCTTTGGTGGGTGTAATAGTCCAGCTAGTCTTTGGTGATCGGTCTTAACTCTTTGGCACACATCGCACATAACCACATGTGCAGCCATATCTCTCTCCAGTCCATATCACCAATATTTCCGCTTCAAATCCTGATACACCTTGGTACTACCAGGATGAATAGAATAATCCGAGTCATGGGCCTCTTTCAAAATAGTCTCTCGAAGGCTTTCAATATCAGGAACACATATCCTGTCCTTGAACCACACAGTGCCTTGTTCATCTTTCGTGAATTCCGGACCTCTACCCTCTGTTATCAGATCCTTGATCTCCTGAATCTTAGCATCACCAATCTGACCTTTACGGATTTCTTGTTCCCAGGTAGATTCCACATCAATAGTAACTCCTCTAGTGTGAGCAACTATCCCCAGGTTAAGTCTCCTAAAATCCTCAACAATCTCATCGGGTAGCTGGGCAACAACAGCTGAATGAACATGCTCCTTTCGACTCAAGGCATCTGCAACTAATTTGCCTTGCCCGGGTGATAGTGAATCTCCAAATCATAACCCTTAATGAGCTCCAACCAACAGCGTTGCCTAAGATTGAGATCCTTCTGAGTGAATATGTATTTCAAACTCTTATGATCCGTGTATACTTGGCACTTAGTTCCCATAATGTAGTGTCTCCGAATCTTAAGTGCATGCACAACCGCTGCCAATTCCAAGTCATGAGTGGGGTAGTTCAATTCATGCTTCCGCAACTGACGAGATGCATAGGCAATCACATGACCTTCTTGCATAAGCACACATCCAAGTCCTTGGCCACATGCATCACAATTAAATGTCAAATCCCTTCTGTAGGTCTGGCATAATCAATACTGGTGGCGACATTAGTCTCTCCTTCAATTGATCAAAGCTTTCTTGGCACTTCTCATCCCACTTGAATTCTCTTTTTTTTTCAAAAGCGATGTCATAGGCTTAGCAATCTTAGAGAACCCTTCAATAAATCTTCGATAATATCCTGCGAGTCCCAAGAAACTCCGAATCTCAGTAACTGTAGTGGGTATGCTCCACGCCACTATCTCCTTGACTTTAGCAGGATCCACTGATGTCCCTCTATTAGAGATGATATGTCCAAGGAATGACACCTCGCCAATCCAAAACTCGCATTTGCTATACTTGGCATAGAGTTGATTATCCCTTAGCTTTTGTAGCACCAATCTCAGGTGTTTCTCATGATCACTTTCACTCTTAGAATAGATAAGAATATCGTCGATAAATACTATGACGAAACTGTCCAAATACTCCATAAACACCTTATTCTTCAGATCCATAAAAAAGGCTGGTGCATTAGTTAGACCAAATGACATAACGGTGAACTCATATAAACCATATCGGGTCGAGAAATCCGTCTTGGGAATATCCAATGGCCTAATCTTCATTTGATGATAACCCGATCGGAGATAAATCTTCGAGAATACCCTTGCACCTCTCATCTGATCAAATAAATTCTCAATGCAGGGTAACGGGTACTTGTTCTTCACGGTAACATCATTAAGGGTCCTATAATCCACGCACATCCCTTGTGATCCTTCTTTCTTCTGTACAAACAAAACCGGCACTCCCCAAAGGTGAGGAACTCGGACGAATGTATCCAACCTATTGCAATTCCGTTAACTGCTTCCTCAGTCCCTTTAACTCTTCTACAGACATCCTGTATGGCCGTTTGAAAGTAGGGGCAGCCTAGGTAAGGGATCAATGACAAACTCAACTTCCCTATATGATGGCATCCCTGGTAACTCCTTTGGAAAGACATCCGGAAAATCTCTAACCACACGGATGTTGTCACCAACAAACTTCCCATCGACTAAGAATGCCGCTAGTTTGGTGGCGGTAGTTACTGCAATTCCAACTTCAAATCTTTCTCCTTTGGAACTGGTGAGTTCTATGGTTCCCTTAGCACAGTGTATAAACTGCCTTTACCTTTCTTAACCATGACATACCAAGGATCACGTCTATAGTGCTCTCTTCTAACACTATAGGGGTAGCCCATCTGGGTTAGAAATACAGGGTAAGAAAGGAAGAATTGTAGACAAGGCGAGTAATTACGAGGAATGTTACTGCGGGGGATTTATTAGCTAAGTAGATTAGTGTGTTATCCACTAAAGCTAATACATTACCTTATGGCGGTACATGCTAAGATGCCCGTCTATACTATTTCAATCAATCAAAGAAGCAAATCAAACATTTATCATCAGAACAATCAACCAACATTTTTAATAGAGAAAATAATTTTTTTAATTTCGTCTTAGGTTCCCTATCTCTGAAAAAGTTCATAGTTGTAGGATTCCAAAGTGTGAAATCCATCTTGTCTTGAAGTAGAAAAGATAAGAATAATCAGAGTAGAACAGTAGAAGGTGAGACAGGGTCAAGATAAGTATAGAGAGAATCAGAGTAAGGTAAGTATAGAATGAATCATAAGAAGGTAAGTAGGGAAGGGTTTTGTCCATTTCTATCTAGGTTTCGTCCTACAGTCAACATTTCCTCTGATACCACTTCTGTAACACCCGGTTTTAAAGGACAAAGCCGGGTGCATCTCATACATGCGCCAAAGAAGACAACATATATAATAACAGAGTGTATAGAGATAAATGTCATAAAACATCAGAGTATTTATTACATAGCGGAAGACTTATTACAAAGTAAAATAATAAATATAAAACGAACTAAGGATCGTCGGCGCCAATGTCGACTGAGAAACGCCACCTAGATCAAGTCGAATGCCTCAGTGTTAGGCGACTCCTCTTCGACCACCTGTTCTTCTCCTGTGGGGGGGGTGTGAGACAGCAAGAGTGAGCTCACATACGTTCATAGCTCAACAAGTCGTGGGGAATAATGTGGCATGAACTCACCAAAGGTGGGAGTTCATGAAGTGTAAGGCTGATCAATGGAATAAAGGCTGAGGCTGAGCATTGCTTTTATAAGTTGGTCAAAATTTTATTAGCAATTACTAAGTGTAAGTAAATACCAAACCTTAATAATAATAAAGAAAAGTAATAGTAAAATAATCCCAAATGCGATGCAAATGTCAAATTAAATTTAAGTTCCATAGTTAATCATGTGAGGGTCCGAGCCGCTCTTGACCGTGAGCACGGCTAGTATACCAGTTTTACACTCTGCAGAGGTTGCGCATCTTTACCCACAAGTCATGTTACCCATCTGCCAAGAGATGGCCAATCCCATACACCTCTACCGAGGAGGCGAGGCAGGGTAACACTACGAGGCCTTTACAAAGTTCCACTAGCTTCAGACTACCCGCTACAGTTTATAGGAAGTTCCAATGCAGGGTTCCTGACTGACTGCCATCGCAGCAAAATCAACCAGGGACCTCCCTACACTGACCACTCCCCTACTGCCCTTGCCCCTTTCGGGTAAGGTAGCCCTCCACTAGCTTTCCTAGTTAATCAGCCAAGGGCGTCTGTCACACCCGGTTTTAGAAGGCAAACCGAATGCGAACCATGTACGTGCCAGGATCAGTTATTCACGTACACAGCAGTTACATAATATGGACATCATCACACAGTGCTCAAAATAGTATTAATAAGGGAAATAGTCGATTACATCATACGTCTGAGACGTCCATATAGTTCTTACAATAAATCAAAGTGCGGAAAAGAAACGTAGATAACGCGGCCTTCACAGGCAGCCGACTGGGGGGTTGCCGCTAACCCACACCTAGAACTCGTCGTAGTCTTGGAACTCCTGGAAGTCTCCTTCCACAGCTTCATCTTCGCCTGAGCAGTGGTTGCAATGCTGACAACCTGGGGGGGGGGGTTTGGTGTGTAGAGCAAGGGTGAGTACACATCAACATACTCAGCAAGTATCCTGTTTGGCTGTAGTGGACTAGCTTTATGTGGGGATAAGTCAAGCAGTTGCTTTTAGTTGGTCAGGTTATTACTTACTAGTAGAAAGCCAGGTTTTAACATTAACCCAAGTTATTAGCCCAATGTATCCTTTCCAAACGGAAAGAATACCACTTACCAATACCATAATCGTAATCAGAACCATCAATCTCATTGTCACCTGTACCAAAGTATCTCTGATCAAGTATCACTAATCTCTGGAGCTCCCTTGGCCGCTCATAACCGCGAGCACGGCTGATATATCAGTTTCATAACACTCTGCAGAGGTTGTGCACTTTACCCACAAGCCGTGATTCCCTCTCTGGCCCGGGCTTGCAAGACCCTTATTCACTCCCGAGGTGAATGGCCAAGGATTCACTACGAAGCCTTTACAAAGATTTCCCGGGGCTGTAGCCACCCGTTAGGTTTCCTAAATGTACCGCACTCCTCCCCAAGGGACAAATCAACCTTGGCAGAGCGAGCCGCATACACCGAGCCCCATTGACGGCACGACGGCGAAGCGAACTACACCCCGGATCCTCTAATTATTCAGCTAAGGGCACCCCATTCCACCCTCATGGTTGCACTGTTTTCCCGGGCGGTCATCCATTGAACAGGTCCTTACGGAGAGGCACTCGAGAAACCGCTCGAGTCCCCTTAAATGCCACAAGTATAATCATAAATAAGAACGGGAAAACAGCGTATCATAGATAACCACATCATGTTCATTGATTAAAGTTGAGCAATAGCATCAAACTAAGCAGTAATAATCCGACCCAAATAGGTAAACAAGGACATGGATAACAAAAAGCTAGTCAATCCTTAGGTATAAATGTGTGATGCGGGAGGTGAATTAAGGAATGATTAGGACAGAGATAGGTCAAAGGACACTTGCCTCCACCAACCGACTGCTGCTCAGGGGCTTCTCCTGCGAATTCCTCGGGCTCTTCGACCGGATCGTTCTCTATGCGAGCGCAAACATACATACATCCATCCACATATTTAATACAAAAGAACAGTACACCATACAAGGGAACAAATAAAGCGAATATGCATCAAGTATGGCATTTGACATTGCATTTGTTATGGTTAGAAAGAAACGGGAAAAGGGTCTCGCAGGGGGGTTAAAGTTTATGCACTAATGATTAGTTAAATTATGCACTCTAGTTTCAATAGGTTCCTAACAAAAGAATTCTGTTATATGCACTAGTGGGAACCTAATCATTTTAAGTTGATTAACATTGCACGGGATAAACAATTAACTAAATGAATCAACTAGCGCAACGAAATTCTAAATTAAACTTCTCAATTCCATAGCATGAACCATGATTAGTCTACCCAAAATAAGGTAATTATGATCACAGAAAGTAAATAAAATAAAATAAAAAAAAAATAAAAAAAACAGGGGGGGGTTGAACCGGCCCTAGGGCGGTTGAACCGGCCGGGGCTGGGCGGCTGAGCTGGGCGGCTGAGCCGGCCTTGCGCAGGGGGACGCGGCCAGGGGCGCGCGGCTGGGCGCGGCCGGGCGGGCTGGGGCGCGGCCAAGGCTGGCCAGCGGCCGGCTGGGCGGCCAGGCGGGGGCTGGGGCGCGCGGCCAGGGGCGGCCGTGGCCGGCTGGGGCCAGGGCGGCGCGGCAGCGGCCGGCTGGGGGCGCGGCCAAGGTGGCCAGGCCAGGGCGGCGCGGCAGCGGCCGGCTGGGGGCGCGGCCAAGGTGGCCAGGCCAGGGCGGCCAGGCGGCCGGGCTGCCGAGGAGAGAGGAGGGGGAGGGGAGAGGGAGGGAGGAGGGAGAGAGGGAGGAGGGGGGGCTCACCGGCGAGGGGCGGCCGACGGCGAGGGCGGCGGCCGGCGCTAGGGCAGGGGGGTAGGGGCGGCGGCGGCTTAGGGTGGGGGAGAGAAAATGAGAGAAAATGAGAGGGAGGGAGAGAGAATTGGGGAAAAAGGGGAGGTGGGGGGGGGGGGCGGTTGGGCCTTTTTGGGCCCAAAAGGGGGCGCAAGGGGCGGCTGGGCCGGCCGGGGTCGGCCCACGGCGCGGGAGAGAGAGAAAAAGAGGAGAGAGAAAAAAGAGAGAGAAAAAGAAAGAAAAGATCTTCTCCTCATTTTCGAAATCCGATCTTTCTACATGAATGCATTTGCACTTTCAAACAATCAAAGAATGCATAGTTCGGCATGGTGCATCAAACAACATAAAACAGTTTTATGGTTTTCTTACACGGGAATTCCAAACCGAATCCCGCTAGCTTTGGAAAAAGTCAAGGTCTAGCGAGGGCAAAAAGAAAAAGAAAAGGTAACGCCCGAATTTGGCGAGTAAAGAAAAGAAAAAAATTCAACTGCAAAATTCGGGGCGTTACAAACCTATCCCCCTTAAAAGAATCTCGCCCTCGAGATTCAGGGCTGGCTAGCAAAGAGCTCTGGGTACTTGGCCACTAGATCATCTTCACGCTCCCAGGTTGCTTCTTCCTCAGAGTGGTGATTCCATCTGACTTTGCACATTCTGATGGTCTTCCTTCGGGTGACTCTGTCTGCAATCTCAAGGATCTGAGCTGGCTTCTCAACATAGGTCAAGTCCTCCTGGACCTCAAGACCTTCCACTGGCAACTGCTCTTCTGGCACACGCAAGCACTTCTTCAACTGAGACACATGAAAGACATCATGCACAGCAGACAAATTCTCTGGCAGGCTGAGCTGATAAGCCACTTCTCCACGCTTTGAGAGGATCTGGTACGGACCAATGTAGCGGGGTGCTAGCTTGCCTTTCACTCCGAATCTTCTGACTCCTCTGATCGGTGACACTTTCAGATAGACAAAGTCTCTGACTTCAAAACTCAGCTCTCTTCTTCTTGTGTCTGCATAGCTTCGCTGCCTCGATTGCGCTATCTTCAGATTCTCTCGGACCATCTTGATGTTCTCTTCGGCTTCAAGCAGAATGTCTGGCCCAAACACTTGCTTCTCTCCAGGCTGATCCCATTGCAACGGAGTTCTACAACTCCTTCCATAAAGCGCCTGAAACGGTGACATCTTCAAACTGGCCTGGTAACTGTTGTTATAGGAAAACTCTGCATAAGGCAATCGCTTGTCCCATCCGGACTGATCTTGCAACGCACAGGCTCTCAACATATCTTCGAGAATTTGATTGGTCCTTTCAGTCTGGCCATCTGTCTGCGGGTGATAAGATGAACTGAAATTCAGATGTGTGCCCAAGGCTTCATGCAACTGCTGCCAGAAATGAGAGGTGAACTGCGTTCCTCTGTCTGACACTATCTTCTTTGGCACACCATGAAGACAAACGATCCGAGACATATACAACTCTGCCAATACTGCACTGTTGTAGCTGGTCTTGACAGGTATGAAGTGGGCTGACTTGGTCAAACGGTCCACCACTACCCAAATAGAATCGTAGCCGGCTCGAGTGCGAGGCAATCCGACTATGAAATCCATACCAATTTCATCCCATTTCCACTGAGGGATCTGCAACGGTTGCAACAATCCAGCTGGTCTCTGGTGCTCTGCCTTAATTCTTCGACAACTATCGCACTTAGCCACATGCTCTGCGATTTCCCTCTTCATTCCGTACCACCAGAATTTCTTCTTCAGATCCTGATACATCTTCTCACTACCAGGGTGAATCGAATAGGCTGGACATTGGGAACACATAAGCGGTCTTTGAACCATATCACGCCTTCAGCATCTTCTCGAAAATCTTTGCCTCTGCCATCTAGAATCAATCGCCGAATCTCACTGATCTTTTCATCATTCTTCTGCGCTTCTTTGATTTCTCGCTCCAAGGTAGGTTCCAATTCAACTGTGACTCCTCGCGAATTGTTCAGAAACCCGAGACTCAACCTGTCGAACTCCTTGGCCAACTCATAAGGCATCGGGCGAGCGACCATCAGATTGACTTGACTCTTTCTGCTCAAAGCATCTGCCACTACGTTTGCTTTGCCTGGATGGTAATGAATCTCCAACTCATAGTCTTTGATCAGCTCTAACCATCTTCGTTGCCTCATGTTCAGCTCTGTCTGAGTGAATATGTACTTCAGACTCTTGTGATCTGTGTAAACATCGCATTTCTGTCCATACAGATAGTGCCTCCATGTCTTCAGTGCGTGAACCAGTGCTGCCAACTCTAGATCATGGATTGGGTAGTTCTTCTCATGAACCTTCAGCTGTCGGGACGAGTAAGCCACAACTCTTCCCTCTTGCATCAGCACGCATCCCAAACCTGTGTAACAAGCATCACAATACACCGAGAAGGGCTTGTGCACATCAGGCAAGATTAGGACAGGCGATGTAGTCAACTTCTCTTTCAGCGCTTCAAAGGCCTCTTGACATTTCTGGGTCCATTTGAACTCAACCTTGTTGCCTAGCAACGCTGTCATTGGCTTCGCAATCTTCGAAAACCCTTCAATGAATCGCTGATAGTATCAGGCCATTCCAATGAAGCTCTTGATTCCTCGAGCATCCGTTGGCGCTTTCCAGTTCAGAATGTCTGCCACTTTCTTCGGATCCACAGCCAATCCTTCCTTGTTGATTATGTGACCCAAGAACAGGACTTCGCTGATCCAGAACTCACACTTGCTCAACTTTGCGTACAACTGGTGCTCTCGCAATCTCTGCAATACCATCCTCAAATGATCTGCGTGCTCTTCTTCGCTTTGGGAATAAATCAGAATGTCATCAATGAATACCACCACAAACTTATCAAGGTAATCCATGAATACACTGTTCATCAGATTCATGAAGAACGCTGGTGCATTGGTCAAACCAAAAGACATCACTGTGAACTCATACAAACCATACTTGGTAATGAATGCCATCTTCGGAATGTCCGAAGGTCGGATCCTGAGCTGATGATAACCTGACCTCAGATCAATCTTGGAGAACACACTGGCTCCTCTCAACTGGTCGAACAGATCTTCTATTCTGGGCAAGGGATACTTGTTCTTGATCGTGACTTCATTCAAAGCTCGATAATCGATGCACATCCTCTTGGTGCCATCTTTCTTCTCCACAAATAGGACAGGGGCGGCCCAAGGCGAGGTGCTTGGCCGGATGTAACCTTTCTCTGACAGCTCATCAATCTGCTTCTTAAGCTCAACCAACTCTGGTCCGGATATTCTGTAAGCTCTCTTAAAGATAGGGGCGGTTCCAGGAAGAAGCTCTATGGCAAACTCAACTTTCCGCTCTGGTGGCATACCCGGTAAGTCCTTTGGAAACACATCTGGGAACTCGGACACAACCTTGATACTCTCAATTGGATCTGCTTCACTGCTATCGACAGCCATCTGATAACAACTTCCTTTCTTTGGCTCAGGCGAGACTAACTCAGTCACCACTTCCTCTCTTAGTGGGGACACCAACTTGATTGTCCTTTTATCACAACTGATAACTGCCTGATACTTATCTAGCCAATTCATCCCTAGGATGACATCTATTCCCTGAGTACCCATTACTATAAGGTTAGCGGGAAACGCTATCCCCCTTATTTCCACACTTATATTCAAACATATGCTATCAGCTCGAATTCTACCACCAGCTGAGTCAATTTGAATGGGGGTTGACATGGTAGTAGTTGGAAGATTATGTGCTTCTACCCACGATGCAGTAATGAAAGAATGCGTTGCTCAGTATCAAATAACACTTCTGCAATATGGGAGTCGACTGGGAACATACCTACTATCATGCCGGGGGTCTCCTGAACTGCTTCAGCCTCCAAGTGATTCAATCTTCCATGATTATAGCGCTGTTGAGGGCGGTTGCCTGCTCCAGGCTGAGACACATTCTGCTTTGCTGGGGCATTGGGGCCTGACTGCTGCTGGGCTGCCTTCTTCGGACATTGCATCACCCAGTGGCCTTGCTCTCCACAGTGGAAACATGCCCTGTTTCCAACCTGAGCTGGTGCTGCCTGACTGTTCTGCTGGTTTGCTGGGGCAGGAAGACGGGGTGCTTGCTGATTCTGCCTTTGAAACTGACCTCCTGACTGATTGCTCTGACGGTTCTGGTACTGATGCTGAGGATACTGCCTTTGGAACTGCTGATACTGCTGACGCTGCTGAGGTGGACGCTGGTTCTGCCTGAACTGCTGAGGTTGATTGCCTGAGAAACGAGGACGATTACTGCTTCCAGGCTGGGGTCCACTGATCTTGCGCTTACGATCTTCCATCTCCTTACGCTTCCTTTCTGTCATGATCGCTCTATCAATCAGGTGCTGGAATGTCGGGAAGGTGTGATTCATCAGTTGATACTGCAGGGGGTCGACCAAGCCTCTCAGAAAACGGTATTGTCGCTTGGCGTCAGTGTTGACATCCTCAGGAGCATAGCGAGACAATTGCAGAAACCTGTCTCGATACTCACTGACAGATGATGACCCTTGCTTAAGGGCCAGGAACTCCTCCTTCTTCACTGTCATCAGACCTGCAGGCACGTGGTACTGACGAAAGCTACCTCTGAATTCTTCCCAGGTGATGGTGTCGGGGTTGGCATGGGTGGCGAGGTAAGACTCCCACCATGATTGGGCTGCTCCTCTCAACAGACGGGGACCATACAAGACTTTCTCCCTGTCATCACACTGAGCGGTATGCAACTCCCGCTCCACAGTGTGCAGCCAATCTTCAGCATCCATGGGGTCAGAAGAGTGAGCGAACGTTGGGGGATGACCTCTCATGAATTCAGCACGCTTGTCTCTGGGCATCTGAGGCATCTGAGGCTGAGGTGGGGCCTGCTGCTGCTGCTGCTGCTGAATGGCGGCCAAGGTCTGACCGATGGCTTGAACTGCCTGAGTCTGCATCAGAAACATCTGCTCGATCGACATCGGGGGCGGGGGCGGCAGGTGCTGCTGCTGGGGCACCTCTTCCTGCGGAGCGGCTCGCTCCTGCTGAGCACGCCTTCCTCCTCTGCGCCTGTTCTCTGACATCTGCAGAATGCAACCACACATCAGAACTGATCTGACAAATCTTGCAGCATAAGAAAAGAGGATAGAATTCTTCAACAACACTGAACAGATGAGCATCTTCACTGATCTCCAATACAGACCACACAGCTTCTCAGATAAAGAGGAAAGTGGAATAAAAGGTTTCCCCACTATATAACTAACTTTATTAACATAATAGGTAAACCAAAATGCAGGGGATACCCACACTCTGGTGACAATCATTACAAAGATCCAAACCAAACATAGTTCATCATGACAAACATAAATGCACAGGATATAGCAAACTACCCTGTCTAACTAAGACTAACTAAGACCGAGACTAACGCTAAGACTGAAGCTTCTATGCATATATTTCGTATTAATTACAAGATCCAACTCTAACGATCTATGGTTCTAGAGTTATCTTGGTCTTGCAGGCGGGATTGCCATAAGACTGGTGTCCACGCTGAGGTGAGCGGTACGGGTGCTGAGTCCCGACGGGAGCGGGGGAACCACCATCCAGATGACGACATTCCGCGCGCTCAGCCCGCAGCAGGGCGATCTCAGCACGAGCCCTACTCAGCTCGTCTAATGCATGGTCCAGCTCCGTGTTTAGCACGACGGCTAGGTTGACTGTGCTGCTCAACCTAGGATTGCCCTCACCGACAGGTGAGACAATCACGCCTCCTGTGCTGCCAGATGGACGGCGGGGGTAATACTTCAGGTCAAGACCGTCAGCTGCCCCACCGAAAACCGAGCAGTAGTGCAAAAGCGCACGCCGTGCAGCATCTTGCATGGCTGCCTCAGCTGAGTCCCGTTCAGAGATAGAATAGTGCTCTGAGCAGGCCTCTGCACCCTGGAGACTGTCCTCCGGGCAGCGCACCAAGCAAGTCGCCTCCCAGCGGTCCGGGTAGACCCCGTGACTATGCTGGTAGACCACACAGCGATACTCGACGGACCAAGTATGCCGGTCAAATGCCCGACGTAGCAGGGTGTCGAGCGCATCGTGGAAGTGACACCCGCGAGCAGCGTCGCGAGTGATGGGTCGAGCAACCCATCCTTCCGGCTCAGGGTTAGCAGAGAAGTCGGTGTCGTGGCTCGAGCTGTCGTCGCCATCTCCGTCGTCTGGGTCTCCTCCAGCAGCTACTCCAGAAGCTGGGGCGCCCAGTGGTGGTGCAGGGGGCGCCTCCAGAGGAAGCACAGGAGAGCAGCTCCTCACAGACTCTATCTCCTGGTGGAGCGAGAAAGAAGAGCCCTGCTGCTCCTGTCGTCGACGTTCCTGCTCCTCACGCAGGCGGTGGTGTAGTCTCTCCAAGTGGCTGGACTGTCCGGCCACGGGACGGCGAAGCGGACGCTCAGCAAGGCGGGAGGGTAAGAAGGGGATGACGGACTTTCGTGCAGTGTGTCTAAGTCGAGCCATCTACAAAAGACATCGCAAGCAAAAGGGTGAGAACAGAATTAATATGACCAGCAAATAATGAATCATAAGTAAATGAAGGATTAGAATAAAACATGATTTTCAGCAAGGTATAATATATAGTAGAACATAGGTTTGGTCGGTATGACCAACTTTTGAAGGGATATCAAAGTCAAGGCAGAGACAGAGGTCTATAGTCCTTAGAACGACCATTCTATTCTAGGTTAGCGGTCCTACAGTCAGCACGGCTTTGATACCACTTATGTCACACTCGGTTTTAGAAGGCAAACCGAATGCGAACCATGTACGTGCCAGGATCAGTTATTCACGTACACAGCAGTTACATAATATGGACATCATCACACAGTGCTCAAAATAGTATTAATAAGGGAAATAGTCGATTACATCATACGTCTGAGACGTCCATATAGTTCTTACAATAAATCAAAGTGCGGAAAAGAAACGTAGATAACGCGGCCTTCACAGGCAGCCGACTGGGGGGTTGCCGCTAACCCACACCTAGAACTCGTCGTAGTCTTGGAACTCCTGGAAGTCTCCTTCCACAGCTTCATCTTCGCCTGAGCAGTGGTTGCAATGCTGACAACCTGGGGGGGGGGGGTTTGGTGTGTAGAGCAAGGGTGAGTACACATCAACATACTCAGCAAGTATCCTGTTTGGCTGTAGTGGACTAGCTTTATGTGGGGATAAGTCAAGCAGTTGCTTTTAGTTGGTCAGGTTATTACTTACTAGTAGAAAGCCAGGTTTTAACATTAACCCAAGTTATTAGCCCAATGTATCCTTTCCAAACGGAAAGAATACCACTTACCAATACCATAATCGTAATCAGAACCATCAATCTCATTGTCACCTGTACCAAAGTATCTCTGATCAAGTATCACTAATCTCTGGAGCTCCCTTGGCCGCTCATAACCGCGAGCACGGCTGATATATCAGTTTCATAACACTCTGCAGAGGTTGTGCACTTTACCCACAAGCCGTGATTCCCTCTCTGGCCCGGGCTTGCAAGACCCTTATTCACTCCCGAGGTGAATGGCCAAGGATTCACTACGAAGCCTTTACAAAGATTCCCCGGGGCTGTAGCCACCCGTTAGGTTTCCTAAATGTACCGCACTCCTCCCCAAGGGACAAATCAACCTTGGCAGAGCGAGCCGCATACACCGAGCCCCATTGACGGCACGACGGCGAAGCGAACTACACCCCGGATCCTCTAATTATTCAGCTAAGGGCACCCCATTCCACCCTCATGGTTGCACTGTTTTCCCGGGCGGTCATCCATTGAACAGGTCCTTACGGAGAGGCACTCGAGAAACCGCTCGAGTCCCCTTAAATGCCACAAGTATAATCATAAATAAGAACGGGAAAACAGCGTATCATAGATAACCACATCATGTTCATTGATTAAAGTTGAGCAATAGCATCAAACTAAGCAGTAATAATCCGACCCAAATAGGTAAACAAGGACATGGATAACAAAAAGCTAGTCAATCCTTAGGTATAAATGTGTGATGCGGGAGGTGAATTAAGGAATGATTAGGACAGAGATAGGTCAAAGGACACTTGCCTCCTCCAACCGACTGCTGCTCAGGGGCTTCTCCTGCGAATTCCTCGGGCTCTTCGACCGGATCGTTCTCTATGCGAGCGCAAACATACATACATCCATCCACATATTTAATACAAAAGAACAATACACCATACAAGGGAACAAATAAAGCGAATATGCATCAAGTATGACATTTGACATTGCATTTGTTATGGTTAGAAAGAAACGGGAAAAGGGTCTCGCAGGGGGGTTAAAGTTTATGCACTAATGATTAGTTAAATTATGCACTCTAGTTTCAATAGGTTCCTAACAAAAGAATTCTGTTATATGCACTAGTGGGAACCTAATCATTTTAAGTTGATTAACATTGCACGGGATAAACAATTAACTAAATGAATCAACTAGCGCAACGAAATTCTAAATTAAACTTCTCAATTCCATAGCATGAACCATGATTAGTCTACCCAAAATAAGGTAATTATGATCACAGAAAGTAAATAAAATAAAATAAAAAAAATAAAAAAAAAAACAGGGGGGGCGGTTGAACCGGCCGGGGCTGGGCGGCCAGGGCGGCTGAGCCGGCCCTGCGCAGGGGGACGCGGCCAGGGGCGCGCGGCTGGGCGCGGCCGGGCGGGCTGGGGCGCGGCCAAGGCTGGCCAGCGGCCGGCTGGGCGGCCAGGCGGGGGCTGGGGCGCGCGGCCAGGGGCGGCCGTGGCCGGCTGGGGCCAGGGCGGCGCGGCAGCGGCCGGCTGGGGGCGCGGCCAAGGTGGCCAGGCCAGGGCGGCGCGGCAGCGGCCGGCTGGGGGCGCGGCCAAGGTGGCCAGGCCAGGGCGGCCAGGCGGCCGGGCTGCCGAGGAGAGAGGAGGGGGAGGGGAGAGGGAGGGAGGAGGGAGAGAGGGAGGAGGGGGGGCTCACCGGCGAGGGGCGGCCGGCGCTAGGGCAGGGGGGTAGGGGCGGCGGCGGCTTAGGGTGGGGGAGAGAAAATGAGAGAAAATGAGAGGGAGGGAGAGAGAATTGGGGAAAAAGGGGAGGTGGGGGGGCAGTTGGGCCTTTTTGGGCCCAAAAGGGGGCGCAAGGGGCGGCTGGGCCGGCCGGGGTCGGCCCACGGCGCGGGAGAGAGAGAAAAAGAGGAGAGAGAAAAAAGAGAGAGAAAAAGAAAGAAAAGATCTTCTCCTCATTTTCGAAATCCGATCTTTCTACATGAATGCATTTGCACTTTCAAACAATCAAAGAATGCATAGTTCGGCATGGTGCATCAAACAACATAAAACAATTTTATGGTTTTCTTACACGGGAATTCCAAACCGAATCCCGCTAGCTTTGGAAAAAGTCAAGGTCTAGCGAGGGCAAAAAGAAAAAGAAAAGGTAACGCCCGAATTTGGCGAGTAAAGAAAAGAAAAAATTCAACTGCAAAATTCGGGGCGTTACAGCGTCCCATTAAACCCTTGTGGTAGCACTGTTTTCCCGGGTGGTCGCTCCATGTTCCCATTAATTTAATGATCTTAACATGAACAGTAATAATAACAAGATAATAACAGAATAATCATGAATAGTGTATCTCCATACCCAATCCACATAAAGCAATAGCAAGTACTACCCAAAAATATTTCAGGGGTGAAAAAGGTATAGAGGTAATCAAAACTGGGGTAACATAAAGGCTCCCATCAAAATTAACCTATGCAGATCATTAAAATTAATAAGAACATGGCTGGGAAAAGTAAGTGATCAAGGGCACAACTTGCCTTCAATGAGCTCCTGCTCAGCTATCTCTACTTGCTGAACCTCAGATTCCACAGTGGCTTGCTCGTCTACTCGCATCAACACAATACATACATAGTATAGCATAAATTAACATCACATCAAACATGCAAATAAAATATACAGTGAAAATCTACACATTAAAATGAGATCATAGGAACTGGAATCACTAAATTTGGAGTTATAGTATTCAAGTTATGAATTTCCTAAGGTTTAATGTGATTAAAATAGGATTAGATGAGAAATTAATTTTCTAACTGTTTTCATGTCAAAACAGAGATACTAAATGATAGAGAATAATATTACAAAATTTTAGGAATTGGAATGACTCAATTTGGAGCTAGAATGAATTTTCTATGCAATAAACAAGTTTTAGGAATTCTTTTTATATCAAAAATCAATTTCTGTATTTATTTACCTATTTTATATGTTCTCTGGACTGGGCCTCATTTCCTAGAAAGTTCAGGGGCCCCGGTGCTAAAAATACTAAGACACAGGAAACAGTCGCTGAGGACGGCGGGTTTATTCTAAAATAACGGAGGGACTCTTGTGCAAAACAGATCCGCGAAGAGGTATCGTGGGTTCAGGACCGTCCGATCTCCATCCAACGGTCACAGTTTAATGAATTCTAGATCGAATCTCCACCACCGGATACCGCATCAACGGTCACCGATTGCTTCGACTGAATCGATACCTAGCTCTAATCCTAGCCGTCCACGGCCCGATGAAC
The DNA here is from genome assembly GCF_902167145.1 of Zea mays. Taxonomy (NCBI): domain Eukaryota; kingdom Viridiplantae; phylum Streptophyta; class Magnoliopsida; order Poales; family Poaceae; genus Zea; species Zea mays. The sequence continues at coordinate 39,007,060 of NC_050104.1, read as the reverse complement.
AGACAACAGCCACTAGTATGCACCTTCACGGACAACGGCGGCGGAGCGGACGACAGAACCCAGAGCCATGGCAGAAGCTCACCGGCGCGCACGATACATCACCCAAGCGACCCCAACTCTAAAATTGATTGGTGCTACGCGACGAGGAGGACGAGGCGAGCTTAGTAGCTTAGGTTGTTACCTATGCTGTAGCGCGGACACTGCCGCCCACGGGATTAGGCGGATACACGGCGGCGGACTCCCTGTCTGGCGAGAAATTGCTGTCCAACCATAGCTTTCTACTCCAAATTTCTCGCCGTGGAACGCTCCTCAAGATAGCGCGCTATCCCCAAGCCCGATCCTTGATTCCGGACGACGTCGAGATGGAAGATCCGTGTTGGTGACGAAGTGCTCCACCCGGTGAACATTCCACAGTACTCCGAACAGACAGCGCCCTCGATCTCCCTGTTCTGCTTGGCTTCCATATCGACGCCATAGGTCCCAGTCATGGCGTGGCTTGCCCCGAGCCCCTCCGCGGCACGAGCAGTCCCGCGGCGTGGATCTTCTCCAACGCGGCATTCGCGTCCGCGCGTATGCGACGGAGATGAAACAAGGCGAGAGAAGGCATTGGATTTCCTGGACGGCTTCGGGAAGGAGCGGCATGGGAGGGATGCGGCACGCGGCGAAGGGATGGGCCAGGTCTGCACATTTATGGCCCCTAGGGAGCAAGGGAACGACCTTGGCGAGCTCCCAGGCGAGAGAATCGGTCCAAGCACAACTACCCGAGGAAGAAGACCGGCCTGGCGAATGGGCCCCACGCGGAAGAGTCACGACAGAGAGACAGGTGCGCGCGAGTGGAGAATTGGACCGTAGGCAAAAATGGTATGGGCCGAGGGGAGGAGAATCGGCCCAGATGGATTCTGCTAGCTTCTTTTTTTTCTTTTTACCTCCATTTTCTTTTATCTATTTTCAAGATCAATTTGAATTCGAATTTAACTTTAAACATTGTGAAAATTTCATTCTCAAATTATAGTGTGACCTTAAAGTACTAATCTTGTAAATTTAATTATATTACTTATATTTTTATATCATTCCTCTTCTTCCTATTTTCAAAACCCTATTTTCAAATTTAGGGTTTAATCAAACCTTTAGATTTATTATTATTATTATTAACATTATTATTTTATTTAATGCACAAACAATAAAACTCCAACATGATACATATTATTATATTCATTTATTATTATTTTTTTATCATTTGTCTTAATTCGTCTCTAAATTCTGTGTATGCTCTTTTCATGATGCAAATGAGGCACACAAAATGAGGAGCTCTCTCAATTATTCTTTGTATACAATTTTGAGTACTACAGCCACGGAAAAAGACAAAATTCTACTTTAATTGGTGGATAAAGTAAAAGAAGATGAAGCTAGCTTCAAAACCCAATCCGAAGCCCAAAAAATTGAGATTGAAGACCTTCGGAAGCAAGTAGCCGAAGCTAAAGAGAAATGTGCAGTCGCAGAAGCTAAACGAGGAATTAGCAAATATTGGACAAATCATTTAGAAAAAAATGTTGAAGAACTTCGCAGATCCAAGGAAATATGCTTTGAAAAATCTATGGACTGTGTGAAGAAAATAAAAACTAGTTTTGCCAACGTGGGCGCCTATTCTTCCGAAGAAAACTTCATACAAGGCGACCCCGAAGGCGTTATTGAATGGTTAAGTGGGGAGGCCGAAGCCTTTGAAGAAATTTTAACTGACCGCAGGGATGTATTCGTGTTCTCCGGTGCGCGGGGGATTTCAGCTATCTTGGAGAAGGCAGGATGCGACCATATTAAAACCATGGCCCAGGACGAAGTTGCCTTCTCCGTAAATGATACGAAGGACCCCTCAGCTGAAGCAAGTTTAATAGGCAGGAAATTTTATAACGACATCTGGGCAAATGGTGGCCGAGAAATGGCTCACGAAATTATGAAAAAGAGTGAAAAGAACATCCATGAGACCCGGGCCAAAGCAAAACAAGTTGAAGAAGCTGCAGAGCATGAAAAACGTATAGGTATTATGTCGTGATTTTTAACTTCGGCATTTGTTTTTATAGCTTTGGACTGATTAACTTTTTCTTTCTTTAGCTGAATTATCTCCGCTATAGGTACCGCTCGATCTCCTAGCCGATCCAGAAGCGAAGGAAGCACTAGAAGTCATCAATATAGTCGAATCTGTTATTGACGAAGTCGTTAACAAATTGCTAAATGAAGTTGCGGAGAAGGTCCTGAAGGAGGACTAGTACTTTTTGTAAAAACATTTTTAGACGATCAATGAAACTTTGCTGCAACAAGACTATAATATTCGATGTGTATAATTTTGAATCTGATCTGTAAATTATTCGTAATTCACTTCTTTGTGATGCATTAAACTTTTACATACATACCGTTTTTGAGCCTTCGGCGAAAAAACACCTTCCCTTCTTTTCATGCTTTGTAAAGAAAAAAGGTCCATGCTTCGTGAAAATAGCCGTACTTTGTAAGAACATCCCAGCTTCGTAAACAAAGGATCCCTTCTTTTTGCAATAGAGCTGATGAAGTTGTATTTCTCAGCTTACTTTGTGCCTTAGCATATTTTAATTTTTTATAAAGCAATCTTCGAAGGTCGACTTCGTATTCAATTCATGTCATCGGTGCAATATGATGTATGATGTGATACTATGCGGGATGATGTGATGATATGATGCGAAGGATGATGCTAATGCCGAAGACACACACCCACACGCCCACACTGGAACATAAAATCTCTGCGTCCCCTTAGGAACGATCGGAACCTCTTTGCCGTTTATTTTTCGGCTTCACCGCTTATTTTTCGGTGCAAGTTCTGCATCCCCTTAGGAACGTCTTTTGAACTTCTTCGCCTTCTATTTCGGCGGTATCATCGTTGACTTTTCGGTGTAAGTTCTGCATTCCCTTAGAAACGTCTTTTGAACTTCTTCGCCTTATATTTCGGCGGTATTTGGCTCTGCATTCCCTTTGGAACGACTTTTGAGCAGAAAACTTACACTGCGCTCCCTTAGGAATGACTTTTTTGTAGCTTCATCAAAACTTACGCTGCGCTCCCTTAGGAACGTCTTTTTTGTAGCTTTGGCAGTTTTCTAGCTCTGCATTCCCTTGGGAACGACTTTTTGAGCTTCGGCAATTTTTGGGCTTCGTAAGTCTGTGGGGAAGATATATTTCATTTTAATAGAAGCAAAACTATTAGAAGGAATTACAACTAATTTTCACTACTTGTTCCTTATTGAAAAACAAAATGACATAGGACGTAAAAATATTTTAGGGGTAGGATATCTCTCAAAAAATGTGCTTTGATTCCGGCACAGTACTATTGACTGTGCGAGCTTCGGATTCCTCCCTGAATTCCCGTTACTGTTAAGAATGCTGTCGCCCTTCTGGCTGCTGGCTTCGGGAATAGGTCGGTTGTAGTGGTGGTGGGGGTGGGAGTTGTGGCCAGGAAGCCTGTGAATGGCTAGCCGAAGCAACAGAAGCTGCAGGATGATTGCCCACATACTCTGGTATGTAGGGAGAATGACACGAAGCAGTGTGTAAGACCTGCTTCGGCTAATTCTGCCGAGCTTCAGCTTCTGCTATCTCCTTTTGCTTTTGAATGGTGATTTGGCACATTCTTGTAGTATGGCCCTTGTCCTCACCACAGAATAAGCAGTAGATCTTTCTAGGCTGATCCCCAAATCTTCCCCCGAAGCCCCTAGCGCCTCTGCCCCTTGGAGCTGATGGCCTGAAAGAGCTTTGCTGTTGCCCCGAAGATTGTGAGGTGTATTGCGACCTCTAAGGCTGACTTCCTTTATCGTCACTCTGAGTGGAATTATGAATTGACCTGACATGCCTTGGGTGGGTTCTTCCTCCGAAGCCCCTGGTCATTTCCGAGAATCTGTAAGCTTCCTCCCTTCTTTGGCGGAAGTCGTTGTCAGCTCGGATGTACTCATCCATCTTCTGAAGCAGCTTCTCCAGAGTTTGTGGGGGCTTCCTAGCGAAGTACTGAGCCGTAGGTCCTGGCCGAAGGCCCTTAATCATGGCCTCAATGAAAATTTCATTAGGCACTATGGGCGCTTGTGCCCTCAATCGCAAGAACCTTCGGACATACGCCTGGAGGTATTCCTCATGGTCTTGTGTGCATTGGAATAGGGCCTGAGCTGTGACTGGCTTCGTCTGAAAGCCTTGGAAACTGGTCACCAACATGTCCTTAAGCTTCTGCCACGACGTGTTAGTCCCTGGCCGAAGAGAAGAATACCATGTTTGGGCTACATTCCTGACTGCCATGACGAAGGACTTCGCCATGATCGCAGTATTGCCCCCATACGAAGATATAGTTGCTTCGTAGCTCATCAGAAACTGCTTTGGATCTGAGTGTCCATCATACATGGGAAGCTGAGGTGGCTTGTCTGACGGGGGCCATGGGGTAGCCTGCAGTTCTGCTGCTAAGGGAGAAGCATCATCAAAAGTAAAGGCATCATGATTAAAATCATCATACCATCCATCTTCGTTGAATAAGCCTTCTTGACGAAGCTTCCTGTGTTGGGGCCTTCGATCTTATTCATCTTGAGCAAGATGACACACTTCTTCAGTAGCTTCATCGATCTTCCTTTGAAGGTCAGCCAGTCGCGCCATCTTCTCCTTCTTCCTTTGTACTTGCTGATGGATGATTTCCATGTCCCTGATCTCTTGGTCCAATTCCTCCTCCTGGATTGTTGGACTGGCAGCCTTCCTCTTCTGGCTTCGAGCTTCTCGGAGAGAAAGAGTTTCCTGGTTTGGGTCCAGTGGCTGCAATGCAGCAGCCCCTGTCGCTGAAGCTTTCTTCGGCGGCATGACGAAGGTCAGTGCTTGCCGAAGGTGGTCGAAAGAGTTCACCGGAGGTGGGCGCCAATGTTGGCTACTTGTTCTCAATTGCTATGAATTAAGAACAAGGCAACACAAAAAATGGGTTAAAGGTTAATATCCTTCGTCCTTCGAAACATTATTTCCCTGAGGATATAACGATCTTCGGACAAAGGTCATGAAGGACATACCTTCATGATCATAGTATACTTAGATGAAAGACGAAGCATACAAAACATGGGAAACAACATGAATAATAGAATGATGTTATAATATACATTTAATGTTACTTAATCATGAATGAATATAAACAATATTGAATTACATTTATACCTTCGGCTTGACAGAAGGAAAAAAATCCAAGTGTGACGTGAGAGTGAATACAAGTCAGCGTGAACAGTACGGGGGTTACTGTTCATCTATTTATAGGCACAGGACGCAGCCTGTGAGAAATTACATTCATGCCCTTTTTATTTACTATTGATTTATAGACAAATCTATGAGGACTAGATAGCCTTTTCCCCTTTAAGTCGGTTCCTTTTTTCGCTATTTAGCCTAAGCTCCCTTACGCGTAGCTTCGGAGCAACTCCAACCTTCGTCACGATCATGCTTTTTACATCTTACATGCTTTTAACCTGAGTCCGAAGGTACCTGTTCATATGTCACACTTGGAAAATATTGTTAAATCACGTTTTTGAGGACCTTCGTAGGACGAAGTCCCCCAACAGTCATGACTTGGGCCAATTATAAAAGTTGTAATACAACTAATAACCTACAAAAGATAGTAAGAAAGTTGGCTCAAAAAGATTTTGCAAAATCCCTAAATAAGCCACTCAAGTCGAGGGCCCCAAAGAAAATCAGGATTCTCTTAATTCAATTTCAACCCCTCTTGCAAAGATCGCCCGCGTTTAGGGTTTAGGGTTTAGGGTTTAGGGTTTAGGGTTTAGGCATCGAACCCCTCTACACCCTAAACCCTAAACCCCTCTACACCCTAAACCCTAAACTCCTAATTCAATTTCAAACCCTAAACCCTAAACCCTAAAACCCTAAACCCCTCTACAACATATCTGGAGATGGCATCGAGATTCGGAAATTTGACGCGACAAAACCAGAGATTTGCCTCGGGTTCGGGCAGTGAAACAGATCCCACTTGAGTGCACCATATCTCTGGATCCAGTCGACGAAATCCCTTGACCACCACATAAGATCGGTAGCTTGACGGAAGGGGAAGAGGTCTTGTGCACTGACCAAGGCAAGAGCAGGCCTAGACGAGTGACTACATGTGCCAGAACTCAGGCAAAAACAACGTGTACACGTGTTCGACCCTGGTCGGCAAGCCAACACTTGCCCAACCCGCGCGCGCTCGCCTCCGCGCACTATCAGTCCGCCCACGTGCCCTCTCTGCGCCCGCACCTATAAAGGCTGTCAGCCCCTCGAACATCCTTGCCTCAGCCCTGCACGCTCACCACGCTCAATCAACGGAGACCTGACCGTGAACCGAGACCTCCACCGCCCGCCCGAGCCGCACGAACTCTTGCCACCGTAGTCAGCTCACCCCAGTCGTCCCTCGCTCGCACCAACTTCTCGGCTAGCGTCCATGGAGTCTCGTGAAGCTTCCCAAGCCCTCGGACTGAGCACGACCTCACCGGAAGCGCCAGATCGTCCTCGCCAGAATCCGTCCAGCCACCGGAATACGTGGACCGTGTAAGCCATTGCACCATTATCAAATTCCTTGTGCGCACGGCTTCCACGACATCTAGTGAACCTCCCCGAGCTATCCAACTGAACTAGACCACCCTGTGTAGGCCAGACTCCTCGTCGCTGACGAGCTCTTCCACCCCCGCACGTGGCCAGGGCGACTCCGACCACCACCGACCGCCATTCGACCATCGACGGGTTCGCCGTGACCTCCCCGATCTCTGAGACCCCTTCACCGGAGCTAGACCACCGTCGGTATGCCCCGCCGTCCTTTTCTCTGCCGCAGCTACTGTTCCGATGGGGATGGGACCGTGGGTTAGATGGGGTTTTCCGCAAAGTCAGTGAATTGCCTGAATAGTGACCCAAGGACTTATTTGTAAGGCACCAGAGAGCAGATCAGCTAGGGACCCGAGCGCAAGATGGATTTTCTTTTCCATTTGGAAATTCAAATTCTTTTTAATAAACAACAGACTTAGAAAAACATAACTTAAATAATATTCATCCAAATTTGGTCAAATCAATTTTGCTAGACTGCATAATATAATCTACCAAGCAAAAATAGTAGGCCCCATGATTCTTATATTACTTTTTAAGGTTTTTGATTTAATAAGAGAACCACTGAAACCTTGAAAATAAGGAAAATGGTAGAAAAACATTGGAAAAATGGTAGAAAAACCTTGACCAGTAGTTACAATGTTTAAAAATGTTAAGCACCCCAGTACCCGAGATTAAGCAAAATTTTATCCCCTAGGACTTGTTTTTACTCAAACTTTGGAAAAATGGAAGAGGACACTAAAAATAGAAACCAGAGAGCAATATTAATTTTCCTAGCCTGCCTAAGTGATAAAGCTCAAGGGAAAAATATATGGAACCCTAGTCCAGTACTGTACTGAAATTTAGGATTTAATTTAGGTATCGAGTATTAAGTGAGATAAAGGTTAAAAAATAATGGGACATATGAAATAATGTTAAGAAAAAATTAGCAGACCCTTGACCACCATTGTACCACTACAAAAATAACAACCACCCCAGAGTACTTCTAGAAAATAAAAATAGAGACTAAAAATAAAAAACAATAAGCAACATTATTTTTCCTAAGTACTTGAGATATGTGCTATGAGAGAAAAATATAAAAATAAGGTAGTTACACAATAGAATATACCCCACCCCTGCCCCATGAGAAAGTTTATAGATTCTAAGAAATCATACAACCCATCCCCTATAAGTAAAAATAACCAACTTTAGGAATGATTGCTCTTGCGCAATGAAGAAACTAGAAAAAATGGGAAATCTGTAGTTTGACATTTTTCAAATAGAGTGTTAGTAGAAAGCACCCACTAAGCTACCAAACTTTCGAAAATCACCATTAAATAACCATTAGGTATCCTTGGCTGCAATTTGGTATAGGAGCATAATATTACACATAAACTTCAACAAAAATAAGTTATAGGGCAGAAGCCACTTCTACACAAGGGTTATAGTTTAAAGTGCCCTCTCTGCCCTAGACCTTGTCATTTTTGTAAAGAGATAACCACTTCTATTTTGCACCCCAAATTTTAAGAGATGCTTAAGTAAGCCATCATGAAGCCACTATAATTTTTATAGGAGTTTCGGAAATTTCTAAATCAGAAGCGTAGTTCAACCTACCCCATAAAAGCCCTTCAGAATAAAAGGAAAAAGAAATCCTTGAATCCTAGTATGCACCTTGGACATGTACAAATGAATATAAATATGTTGTATTCATACTGATGCATTTGCATTCATTAGATTGCAATCTCGCTGACGAAGAGTACGTCTTGATCCAAGAGCAAGAGGCACTCCCGAACTCGTCGTCGAAGAACCTCCCGCCGCACCCGCATTTGTAGGCAAGCCCCGGTTTATGCATAACCGTCATATATGCTATTTTTTACTGCACTTAATGTTTGTAGGCTTGTATCGTGCACTTAAGTGTAGGAATTGATTGAAACCCTAGTTGCATGAATTCATGATTCCTTTGAGTTGGATACTAGTATGCTAGGTCGAGTAGCTGCTATGCTAACTAAGGATCTCGGTAATAGTCGAGTGATTTTTCTAGCACTCGTGTGAGGTCAGGAATTGATTGTATCCATCTTGATAATGGGATCTATGATGGTCTATGGACATGGATCCAGGGTGGATGCCTTGTCTGTAAGACGGGAATTGACTTAAGGATTAATGTGCGGATACGTGAGTCAAACATTTGAACGTACTAAGCACATGTTGGGAAATATGGTAACCGATAAGCCTAGTACCTGAGTGAAGCCGGGCGCGGACTTTCCTCCTCACTTGTCCTGAGACGTGGTCTCCCATGCTAGCTATGGTGGGTGCAAGTGCAGCCACTGCACGGCGGCGGCCGGGGTCAGTGGGGCATTGCATGCCAAGGCGATGAGCCCTAGCCACGAACGGGGGATCGATGGGGACGGTTGACGTCTGTGGGGACAGAGTGCCCCTACATGACGTGTGTTTAGGTTTACCTTACAAGGTTAAAACTCGATTCGAATTGTCTGCTTCTCGCAGCTAATGAGATTGCTTGAGACTGCTTGACCTCTTGTACTGCATCAAGTAAGAAGTGAAATGAGGTCTCTTGAGATAATATGTTGATTGCACTAAATGATTGTTACCATGTATGCATAGAAAGAAGCAAACCTAGCTTAAATGGATATGCTAGAACCGGAAAAAGCTAAAACTTGTTTTTAGACTCAGCTAGTGCTTTTGGTAAACCAAACCCTTTAGCCAAACAACTTCATGGTCTAGAGGTAGAGGAGTAGACTCCTCACACCGGGTAAGTCTAGTTGAGTATTAGTATACTCAGCCTTGCTTGTGGCATCATTTTTATAGGTTCACTGCAAGTCATGGTTGTGACTTGGCCATCCACCCTGCCACCGGGTTGGACGGTCGAGTGGGATGCTGCCTCGGCAGGAGAGGACCAAGAGGAGTAGTGGGTTAGGCCTTGCCCTATTCCTCGTTATCGACGCCATTTATTATCCGCTGCACTATTAAGAACATTGTTATCTATTATCAAACTCCGATTTATGTATTAACTTAAGTACTTTAATTTGTGGTTTCATGTTTATTGTATTCTCTCTGAGTCTCACCATCGTGTGAGCTAATGGTACTTGATCCTTGGTAAGTGGCTCTATCGGACGAGATCTGAAGAATTGATGGGTTATTCCGATTTAAGTGTGTGGCTGCCTTCAAGGCGTGACTCGGGCACTTAAGCTAGAATAATCTAGGCGGTTCTGCCACAGTTGCCATCGCCACCGCCGCCTTCGTCACCGCCTTTGCCGTTGTCGTCGCCGCCTATGCCGATGCCTTTGCCGTCACCTTTGCCGTCACCGTCGTCGCCACTGCCGCCACCTTCGCCGCCGTCGTCGCCACTGCCCTCATCGCCGTCATTACCGCTGCTGCCCTTGCTCTCGCCTCCGTCGCCCTCGCTGCCGCCCCCCTCCTCGGAGTCGGAGGAGTCCTCCACCTCCTCCGAGTCATCCGACCCACCGAGCCTCGAGCGCTCGATGAATCGCCAGTACACTCGCGCCGTGACGGACAACCCCATGGAGTTGTCCGAGTCCTCGGACGATGCCACAGGGGGACACCGGAGCAGGCGAGCGATCATACTCGGAGGAGACCTCCTCCGAGTACTCCGAGTCCCCGTAGTCCTCCAAGGGAGGACTCGAGGGGGCGCTTGCGGTTCCCGTCAGCATGGCGGCACCCTTTCTTGCCCCTATTGCTTCCGGCCATGGTTCCTACAAAAGGAGGGGAAGTGAAGAAGGAGAAGGCGAGTGAACAAGAACAAGTGGAGAAATCAGCCGAGGCGAGCGGGCTATTTAAAGATACCGGGAGGCGACCGTCCACTTCATACCCCGCTCACCGAACAGTCACAATAATTTAATAAGCAATTCAAACTGCCTGGAAATGAGTCAGGCGTCTAGCGCCGCTTCGCGTAACACGGCACCAGATGGAATCAAGTCAACCGCTCAGGCAAAGTATTACACCTCTCCGTCATGTCAAGTTACTACTTCAGGACAACGCGATAGACGCCTTTTACTAGGCAGACACCCATTGGGCACACCCATTGGGTGTACCGCCTGGATTCTCCGAGATTTTCTGAAGCAGTGATACCTGCAACATACACGCAATGAATATACTGCGACAAAGGGGAAGATCGGCTAAAATGGGAGAACTCCAAATGCGGTTACCAAAGCACAAGTCCAATCAGCAGAGGCGTTAAAGTAAGCGACCGAGTGGCGTCCTGCGAAGGGCTCCCTGTTTTGACTGGCCGGACTCCAACTTATCATCGATCAAATTGATTCTAGACCAAATAAGATACAGACAGATGTCATCACGGGGGTATTCTGAAAAATCATTTTGAGAAAAGCATAAGATGAAGACCTTTGAATTGATTATTTCAAAATCAACTCAAAGCTCAGGAGCTAAACCCATTGGGTGCACCTTTGGTGCACCCAACGGACTCACAATACTTCGAAGCAGAGTGCTGATTTCTAAAGCATAAGATGAAGACCTTTGAATTGATTATTTCAAAATCAACTCAATGCTCGGGGGCTACACCCACTGGGTGCACCATCACAAGACTTCAAAGCCGAGTACTGATTTCTAAAGCATAAGATAAAGACCTTTGAATTGATTATTTTGAAATCAACTCAAAGCTCGGGGGCTACACCCATTCGGTGCACCCAACAGATTCACAAAGACTTCGAAGCCGAGTGCTGATTTCTAAAGCTTAAGATGAAGACCTTTGAATTGATTATATCAAAATCAACTCAAAGCTCGAGGGCTACATCCAATGGGTGCACCTTCGGTGCACCCAATAGAGTCATAAACGTTCAAAGTCATATGATGAGCCCATAAGCAAGGACCAAGAACCTTTGAATCGATTATTTCAAAATCAACTCAAAAATTGGGGGCTTGTGGGGGACAGATATCCCCCGGGTCCGCTCGGGGGCGAAATGTAAAGCCCTGAAATTTGTATAAAAAATAATAATAAATAAACACATGTATTTATATAAAAGTGTTTTGGGACTATGGAGCCTTGGGAGAACAGTTGATTCTCTTTTTTGGGCATATTCAATTAATGGAATTATAGTGGTCAAATAACCATTAAATAATAAAATGATGATAAGATGAGAGTGTTCCTCTCATGAACTATATGATTAACACTTTCAGATGTTTTACCAAAGAAATCCTGATAAAATATTATCCAAACATCTTCCTCTAAATAAGTATTAAACATCAAACTTCAGGTAAATCTTTAAAATTTATTATACATTCAAAATAATGTCTTCTTTGAAATAAATAAAGAGAATAGGTATATGTGGTTTATGGTTGAAGCATGTGGTTAAACAAATATTAATATAAATTCAATAAAACTCTTGCATTTCATGAGGGAGTTCTGTGTTGTGCACCCTAATTGAAGTTTGAATTTGAAATCCGAATCAAGTTTGTGTTTGAAATAGGAGATTGAAAATTTGAGAAAGAAAATAGAAATCGAAATAGAAAAAAAAGATGGAACAAACCTGTTCCTGAGCCAAATGCAGTCCAGCCCATCTTGTCCCTGCCCATCCTCCTTCTGCGACTGGGCCAAAACAAACTGGATCGGCCCATTTTCACCCCCCGCATCTGCACACTCGCGTCTGACACTATCTCGTGGGCCCCAACCAGCAGATTCATCCCCTTTCGTTGGATCAGCTTGTACGGTACCGTACTGAATGCCGGTTAATCCGGATCTGAGTGAAACAACCTGAGATAAGTGGCCGAGATCATGCCCCGCCGTTCGGGTCCTAGGATTCCTCAGGGCTATAAAGAAAAACATCGGTAGACTCTTCCATCCCCATTGCCTCCTGTCGTTGCTCCGTCGCGCATGTGGTACAAAACAGAGAGAGGAAGATACCGCTGGGCAATCAACATCACGGCGGCGTCGGGCTTCGGCAAAGAATCAGTGCCTTTGGGTTATGCAGAAACGCGCCACAAGCTAGCCATGGCGTTGCCACAGTGTACCTCGCTGGAGAAGAAGATCCACCGCCGTAAAACGATACTTCACCGTGGTCGTGGGCCTCTGCACCGCGGGCTGCGTCGTGCGTTGCCCTACGGTGCTTCCCGCCATCGCCGGTGGCTCTCTAAGCTCCTTGTGGCTTCGTGGATATACCCCACCAAGCCACGCGATGCGACCGACCGCCATGATTCCTCGCCGATGCTGCTGGGCCATGCATCCACCATGGCAGTGACCTCCATGCGACGATTTCCTGTGAGCTTTTTTCACACCTTAAGTCCGCTTCATTCTCCTTTGCGTGTATCGTTCATAGAATCAGTGCTCGAGCACGGGTTCCAGGGTTGGTGTAGCGTGGGAATGGCGCTGCCGTAACTTGTGCGTGCCCGCAGTCCAGTGATCCGAGGGATTGATTAATTAATTATAGAAATGAGTTTTTAATATAAAAATAATTCCTAGAACTTGTTTAAATCCTAGAAAATTCATACTAAGTCCAAATTGACCCATTCCAGTTTCTAAAATTTTGTAATATTATTTTTTATCAGCTAGTACCACTGTTTTGACATGAAAGTCACATTAAAATTTATATCCTATTTAATCTTGTAGAAAATACATAAAACCTTAGGAAATTCATAACTCCTCCGTTTTAACTCTGATTTGATCTGTTCAAGTTGCGTTAGTCTCGTATAAATATTTACTATGCAATAACAACACTTATTATATCATGTCTCATTGTTTTATAATTAGGTCTTTATTTAACTTATGTTGGTTAGTCTTGTTAATCTACTTACCATTATAAGCTACTAAAATATGATCTATGGTCAATTTATAATTTAGATTAAAGTTGAATTAATTACTTCTTTAGGTTATCTTTTCTCTAGAATTATAAAATAAACATAGAACCTGATGTTAATCATTTAATCACATCATCACTTGATGACCGTAACTCCGATCTTAGTAGTTCTCGATCCCACGATCTCGTAACAACACGTAGATTATTATTATGCAATATGTTCTTATGTTTGGTGTAATGATTTTGTCTATACCATGTTTATTTGTATTGCTACGACTAGCGTGAGGTCACGAGGATCTGAAGAATCATCCTGGTACCTAGAATCTCAAGTGCCAGGCAAGTAGTGCCCTTGATCACTTTTGTTTACCCAATAATGTTCTTTATTATCACTATTCAATGCATAGGTTTAGTTTTGATGGGACCCAATAGGTCACCCTAGTCTGTTTATCCTTTTTACCTTGTTTACTCCTGAATCATTTGGGTAGTTATGCTATTGCTTTATATAGTTTTGGGTTAATATTTCATTATATCCATGTTCCAATTATTCTGTTATGTTATTTATGTTCATGTCAAGATCATTATCTTTAATTGGAACATGGAGCTTAACTTGAGAAACACGTGCCACCACAAGGGTGGAATGGGACGCCCTTGGCTGACTAATTAGGAAAGCTAGTGGAAGACTACCTTACCCGAAAGGGGTAAGGGCAGTAGGGGAGTTGCATGCAGGGAGGTTCTCGGGTTGATTTTTCATCAAAGGCGGTCAGACGAGGGATTCTTGCAAGTGCTCTTCCCATAAACTGTAGCGGGTTTTCGGAAGCTAGTGGAACTTTGTAAAGGCCTCGTAGTGGATCCCTAGCCATTCACCTCGGTAGTGTCTAAGGGTCTAGCTAACCCTGGCGGCATGGGATACACGACTTGTGGGTATAGGGTACAACCTCTACAGAGTGTAAAACTGGTATACTAGTCGAGCTCACGGTCATGAGCAGCTCAGGACTCTCGCATGATTAAATTATGGAACTAAATTCAAATTGTCATTTGCATTGCATGGGATTTGTTATTAATTTTGTTTATTTATCATTATGGTTTGGTATCTACTTATACTTAGTAATTACTAATAAAATTTTGACCAACTTTAAAAGCAATACTCAGCTTTAATTATTCTCTTTGGTAAGCCTTACACTTCACATGAGCTCCCACCTTTGGCGAGTTCATGCACATTATTCCCCACAACTTGTTGAGCGATGAACATGTGTGAGCTCACCCTTGCTGTCTCACACCCCCCACAGGAGAAGTACAGGTGGTTCAAGAGGAGCCACACAACGAAGAGTTCGACTTGATCTAGGTGACGTCTCCTAGTTGACTTTATGGCCCCAAGGATGGACTTTAGTTCAAACAATATTTATCTTTTATTTTGTAAGACTTCCGCTATGTAATAAGTATTCTAATTATATTGTGACATTTATCTCTATACACTCTGTTATTATATATGTTGTCTTCTTTGGAGCATGTATGAGATGCACCCGGCTTTGTGCCTTAAATCCGGGTGTGACACGAAAACTCTGCTCGGAGCCACATGCCAGTCGCCCCGCAGTGACGCCTCGTCGTGGGCCGGGCAAAGAGAACGGCGAAATCAGGCCGACCTAGGAATGCAATGGGCCCGTGCCTAGATTACTCGCGGCTTGGGCGTGATCATGTTGAGGTTGTTCGCTTATCCTGCGCCCGACGTCCTCAAACGCCGGAGATAGCTCGGAGTGGAGGCGCCGGGTTTTCCTCGGGATAGCGAAGTTTGTTTGCTATTAGCTAGGAGATAAGCAGGAAGAGTGTGATCAACGTGTACGTGGGAAGCACCCTACGGTTTTGTATATAAGGCCAAGGGGGATCCCCATAATTTTCATCTCATGAGCACCTCACCACTTGGTAGACACCTATTGTAAACACCTCCCACATACAAAGTCATCCCAGGAAGTAGGGTATTATGCTCCTCAGGCAGCCCGAACCTGCTGAAACTCACTCGACTCTCCCTTTCTCGTGCCCCCGGCACGAACCATCGAGTTACAATCCACGACACCGTCCTACCCAAAAGCACCATGAGGGTACCCTTGGGTGTGCAGTCGGACACTAAACACTGACAAGAACACCATTTGGAATGTAGTGTTCCCTGAACGCTTGCTTGAACTCTGCCCACGTGACAATATGTCCTTTAGGTTGAACAGTTGTACAGTTTGCGCACCAGGTACTGGTGGGACCTCTCAGTTGCTGGGCAGCAAATAGAGGCTTCTGGGTCTCTGTGCACCGAATCAATCCAAATTTCCATGACCCAAATCCATTCGTCCGCAATGGCATTAATTAAGGCAATGATAGCCTCTCCCAGCGTGGGAGGCACAAGCGGCGGATTCAGAGTTTCCTCCCCACCACGGGAAGTTCCAGCCCCAACTTCAGCATGAGTTCTAGACGACATTTGAAGAAGAAAACATACTTGATTATTACATGCCATGATTACACAACCTCTGTTACATTATTCCAAACTGGTTGTAATTAAACATACTCAACTTATACAACTCACTTTTCCTTATTTAGATTACATAAGGCAACCACATACTACTACACTAATCTAGTTATCAGTGTCCTAGGCTGCTCCTGCTCCACTACTAGCTTCGGGAGAACGATCATCCATGAGGTTCATGGAAGGAGGGGCTCCAAAGAGATCCAACTCCCCATAAGTTCCTACGTCAGTAGCTCATGATGTTCCGGCTCCCATTGCCGCAACCTCCTCACTTTGGGCTTTGGTACTCAAAGGTGTCTACCTTTGACCTTCTTGGATATTCTGATGTCGATTATGACAGGTGCAAGGTAGACGGGAAGAGTACATCAGGGACATGTTTGTTTTTAAGGAGGTCACTAGTGTCCTAGAGCTCCAAAAAGCAAGATCATGTTGCCCTATCCATCGCCAAGATCGAGTATATTGCCACAGGCCATTGCTACGTGCAATTACTTGAGGAAAACTCTTCGGGACTTTGGCTACACTCTGAGCAAAGTCTCACTCCTATGTGATAATGGGAGTGCGATCCACTTGATAGATAATCCTAATGATCATAGCCGCACCAAGCATATTGACATCCAACATCACTTCATGAGATACCACCAGCAAAGGGGATATATCGCTATAGACCATGTCAGTACCCATCACCAGTTAGCTGATATCTTTACCAAGCCTTTAGATGAGAGGAGGTTTTGTGAGATGCAAATGAGAAAAATGTCTTAGATTCGTGGAACTTGGATTGGTTTATTGCACACATAGATTATATACCTTTGATCATGTTGTACATTTGTTCTTTACTTCATATTTTTTTGCTTATTTTGATGCTCAAGTTGTAAAATGTCATCCCTGGACATCACAAGTCCAAGTGTAATGATGCTCACATGTAGGGGATGATATGGTACAACTTGACCCTTTTGAGACTAACAATTTCTTTGTGTTGATCATGTGTAGTATCAAAGGTGGATTGAAAGGAAAATGGAGGAGTTGGACAAGGAAGAGTGCTTCCACTGCAAAACGGCATCAAGGTTCCTTGTCTCAATACCTTTGGTTCTTCATTGCCTTGGGACTTTTCATTTGCTATTTTTTGGTGAGGCAATGGGGTTAGGCCACTTAGTTTCTCCGTTTTGGTGCTTAATGCCAAAGTGGGAGAAATTAAAGACCAAAGCAAATGGATCAACCACCGCTTGAGTTTTAAAATGTTTGTGAGATTTGAACTTTGTTGGTCACTTGTTCTCAATTGCTATACACAGTTGAAAACAAGGCAACACAATGTTAAAAAGATGATTAATCTTCGTCTTAACAGTTATCCCATTGGAATAACCCCTTTGAAGACAAAGGTTGGGATTTTAGTCGGATGAATCATATGTTTTTATATAAATGAATATGAGAGAATGTAAAGAAGTCAAACATGTTAGTTCATCTCGGATATTTCAATATCCCATTTCTCCCCTTTCGCATGATAAAATTTAAAATCGTACCTTCGATTTCACAAAGTGAGTTAGAACGAAGGTGCTCTAGGGAAGAGATTACACGAGGCTATTATCCAGCCCACCAAAAGGTACTTTATGCAGGGCACTGTTCATCTATTTATAGGGGATCGTACAACTTGGTATGAAATTACAAGTATGCTCACAAGATCTGTACATATGATTTACAAAATGATGTGAGGGCTATATTGACTTTTGCATATATCATCTCAGATACAGAGTCATAAACACCTTCTCCCGGCATTGTTCACCTTTGTTTCCATATAGTGTTGTGACGAAGCTTAACGTCTTCGTCTTTGTCTTCATCCTATTCCGAAGGTACTTGATGCCGAAGCTCCTGCAACACTTAAAAACATGCTGCCAACCAGTAGTTAAGTGTGGTTTTTAGGACCTTAGAAAGACAAAGGCCCCCAACAGTAGCCCCTCGCAGTATTAGTTTTTTCTTTGTAACAAACTCAGGCTGCGAAATGGATAGAGGCCTTATGCCGAAGGTCCAAAAATACACCTTCCCATCACTAAGATAGCGAAACTTTTCTGAATTGTGGGGGCACTTTGCAGTGGTTTCTCATGTATAAATATGATGATCATCATAAAATATTTATCATGTTGCTGAGCTATCTTGCTGCTTTTTAGGCCATTGAATTGCATTTATTTTTAGCTTCGGTTGCTCCTTTAGCCTGAGTCGAGATGGCTGAAGGTAAAAAGTGTGAGGTTCTTGCTCTAGCTAGGTTTTACGAAGCCATGGAAATGACCAATGTAGAGAAGATAACCAATGAGATTCTAGCTGGGCTGTTTGAAGATTTAGAGGACAACAAGGATTTTGATGTTGACAGTGGTAATGATGATGCTGAAGATCGGCCGTGGAGGCCAAGCCACGTGAACTTTGGAAAATGTACCGTGAAGAAAGGGCACATTGAGGCCATGAAGGGTATGTATTTTCGTGATGTGTCTATAGTGAGGGCCAGAGGGAAGAACTCTATCCCACTCCCTGAACAAGACAAAGTGGTGGTTTTTCAAAGCTTTATGAAGGTTGGATTACGCTTTTCTCTGCATAAGATGTTGGTTGAGGTGCTTAAAAGATTTGATATATACCTTTATCAGCTTACCCCCGAAGCCTTAATTAAGGTTGGGGTGTTCATTTGGGCAGTGAGGAGTTAAGGATTAGAACCAAATGCAGACTGCTTTTGTAATATTCATGAGCTCCTGTATCAGACGAAGGCTACTGGAAAAGAGTAGTACCATAATAACTTTGGTTGTTATACCTTCGTATACTGATCAGATGCCAGCAACCCCATACCAACATTTCGGAAAAAAATGTCTATGCTCGTGGATGAAGCAATGGTTTTATGTGAAAATGGCTTGGACAAGAGAGGCGATATTAAAGGTGTGATCTAGTGGTCTATCCGGTCCCGCATCGGAATAAAAAGGCCAATTATCGTGAATACAAAGAAGTCCCAAGCTTGCCTCATAGTGTTTAACGTTGTGTGCAGCTACATTTGCATAAGGGATTTGGTTCAAGAGCACATAGCTTTTAAACTGTGGCACCTAATCAGTGAATTGGAAATGCCGAAGGATGTTGATGCCAGCTCAAACCAAAGTGTCGGAAAAGGTGGTTGCTCTATTTGAAATATACATATCATTACAGAAGTCAGTTTGGTGAACCAGATGAC
Source organism: Zea mays (assembly GCF_902167145.1). Taxonomy (NCBI): domain Eukaryota; kingdom Viridiplantae; phylum Streptophyta; class Magnoliopsida; order Poales; family Poaceae; genus Zea; species Zea mays. Next base: position 38,988,003 of record NC_050104.1, on the reverse strand, counting down.
GAATGGCTTGAAGCTATTGAATCAACCTACGACGAAATGTTAGGTGCTTTTACAAAGGCTGAAGACGAAGCTTTAAACATTGATTTTGGTGGTCGAGGAAAAAGGAGGTTAAATAGAGTGTTTAACGTCATCGGATTCATTTATCCTGACTATTGCTTTCCTGCATGCAAAAAGGTGGTAAAACAAAAAAGTGCACCAAAAACCTCCTCCGTGCCGAAGCAAAAGAGAGCCAAAACTCTGACCCACCGGCCAAGGACGTACTATATTGAGCGAGCAGCGGAACTGCCTGCCTGCCAGTGGCTGCTGCCCCTCTGAAGGTAATGAATTTTGATTTTTCTTTAACATTGAACTGAATTGTTAACACTCTCATATTTTTCTGGAATTTTTAATCCGAAGGTGAAGGAAAACAAAATAGCCATAGTGGCTAAAACGCCTTCCGCTTTCGAAAGCACAAGAACAGCTGAAGATACAAGATCAGCCAAAAATAATGACTAGCCTAACAGGAACTCCTAGGAAAGGGAAAAGGATGGCTAATGTGCTAGAAGTTGTTCTGAGGCCTACAAAGATGGTGCCACGTGCCATACCGAGGATCTCTGAAGATATAATTCGTGAGCTGAAGATGGCTAATGATGCAGAAATTACTCCTGGCTCGGGTGTAGCTGATCCTTCAGGATCTATTTCAACAAGATTTGTACCTGACAGCTTGTCGGGGAAAAAAGCTTTGCCAACAACCGAAGCACCATCGGTAGAAGATCTCGAGTACATTGTTCAACACGCCTCGGGGAAGAAGTTAAGCAAGGAGCAAATTGCTGGAGTGCAACATTATGCTAGGGACTTAAAATATCCTCGGGGATCTTTAGTTTATGGAGGCAACAATGAAGATGATTATTTATACTGCTTATCAGATAATAAAGAGATTGATGTGTGCCGTGAAATGATGGATAACATGGATTATCCGAAACTCGAGCTTGGGCTGTCTGTTATGCCGAAGGATCATCCTGCGGATTGTCTAGCATTTAATAATTTAAAGGTTTATGCTCATTTTTCTTTTCTATTTTTCTGATTACTTTGGATATTTTTCTGTATTATTTACTCTTTTTTCTTTGGTGTTGTGAGGGGCTTATCCTCAGCAAGGCTTTAAAGGCACAAAAGGACGATGAAGACGAAAGTACCTGAATAGCCTTCGGCAATTTATGTTCAGAAATTATAAGCCTTCGGCATGAAGCTATTGAGAAAGATCAAATTCTACTTTCTTTGGTCGACAAACTAAAGGAGAGCCAGGCTGAACTTGTAACACCCCAGGTGTTACCTGAGGCCCTGGCTCAATACATGCACTTATGGCCTATTATCACATGTGTTTATGTGGGGGAGAAGGGGCACCAAAACCTTAGAAACCATGGATTGATTAAGGAATGATCATGACAAAAGAAATACCTAAGATTTTCATACATCTTCACCTTGGAAAAAGTGGCTCAAACCCTAGACCCCTCCTCTTGGGCCATAAGACCTCCAAGCATGGGATTAGTGGGAAAGCTATGCAAATGACCATTTCATGACTTAAACCCTTTACCAAAGTTGAAGTACATTTATATATCTACAAGAAATAGTAAGGAAAGTATTCCAAAAAGGCCACACAAAATTCTCAAATTCAGCCCCCAAGTGAAGAACACTCAAGAGCAACCAATTTTTCTCTAAGTTAAAAATCAGCCCTCTTCCAAAGATCAGGGATGTTCACCTAGTTGCTGGCGCCAAATCCATGAGGTCCAATTGACAAAAGGGAGCCAAATTACCTAAGGCACACACTGGAAAAGTTTGAACCGAAGCCAAGACCTTTTGACACGAGTTGACATCCGTTTTGTTTTGGGGTGAACAGTGCCGACAGAAACAAATTGGCGCCCGCATATCTCCTAAGCAAGGGCATATCTTCCCTTGGAACTCACATGAACTAGGTAGCCCTAGGTGCAGGGAAGAGATCTCACAAAAGTCTTATGGCGAGATTCGCACGTTTGGCTGCTCAGCAAGGGCTAGAACACGAGCAGAAGGAAATGGCCACGTGTTCGACGCGCCCTGGCGACGCCAGAGCACGCCTCGGCGCTCGGCCCCCCCGCGCGTCTCGCCGTGCCAAGCAAGACCCCGTGCTCGTGCCCGCGCCCGCGCCTATAAAGCCGACCCCGACCTTGACCGTACACCTCCGCTCGCTCTTAACCCCGCCGGAGCAAAAGTTCACCGGCGATCGCTCTACGCACGGCGTGCCAGCGGCCGCCCGAGACCCAACGACCATAGACCGGCCACCCTAGTCATTCCCCGTCCACCCCTCGGGATAGCCTCTACGGACCTCGGTGAAGCTTCCAGAGCCGGGGATTGAGCTCTACCTCGCCGGAGACATCGGATTGACGTCGCTGGACTTCACCCGACCGCTGGCGCATGTAGACCAAGCTCCACGATGAGCCCTTCTTCAATTCCTTGCACTGGTAGCACCTTATCTTCCCGTGAAGCTCCCTGTGCGGTTTAATTGAACTCTACCGCCGTGAGCAGGCCGGAGCATACGCCGCCGACGAGCCCGCCCGCCTGCGCATGTGGCCTGACCGATTCCGGCCATCACCGTCGACGAGCCGTACCTCGACGTGACCGCCAGGACCTCCCGGAGTTAACCCCGCCCTTCGCCGGACCTCCCTCGCCACCGGTAAGCTATGCCATCCTATTTATTCCCACGGTTACTGTTTCGAAGGGGGAAGGGGAGCTCGGGGAAAAAGAAGAAGAAGTCGGGGGGGGGGGGTTTGAATAGTCAGTGACTCCTGTGAATAGTCTCGCAGGGTATAAGTTAAAGACTTGGTTTCGGAAAAGCCTAGGGGTCTCGGTGTAAACTGGTTTTCATAAAACCTTTAAACATTATTCATTTAAATGTAGACAGAGCTTGTAAAATTCATAACTTCAATTTTATCCAACCAAATCTGGTCAAACTAATTTTGCTAGGTTCTAAATAATATGGACTACTTAGAAGAAATACCATACACCCTAAGTATTGCAGGAAATTTTAAAGTTTAGATTTAAATATTAAACTGGTCAAAAGCTAAATAAAGAAGGGAAAAATAGCCACACTTTTAGACTGGGGTTAAGAAAAATCAGAGAGGTACTAACCCACTACCTAGCCTGTTTAAAAATAATAAACCCCTCTGTACACCAGATTAGGGAAGGGTTTGCCATTTAAACTCACTTTGACTCAAAGTTAAAGAAAATAGAAAAGGGAGTTTAAAATAAGAACCAGGGGGCAACCACATTTTTGCTAGTTTACTTCATTCACATAGTTCACTGGAAAATTTTGCTAAGCCCTCTGTTAACACAAAAGAAATGCACCACAATTTATTTCATGAAAACAATGAGAACTTAGAAAAATCCTAGAAAAATAATCCTGAGGAGAACCCACCCCAATCCTTGGGATAACTAATAATATGCTAATATGAATCTAGGAAAAATGGAAGTTCTGTTGTTTGATATTTTTCAAATAACAAGTTAGTTATAAGTACCTTTTTTACTTTAAACTTTGGAAAAATCACAACTAAATATCCAGTGGGTGTTTTTCTGTGATTTTTAACACAGAGACCTATTATCATTTAGGAATCATGGCAAAAATAGAATTTAGTGCAGAAACCTCACTTAAAGCAGAGCTATAGTGTAAAGTGCCCTTTTACCCTTACTTTTGTCATTTTTGCACAAGGAGTATCTGAATTGTTTTCAACCTCAAATTTATAGAATGAAACCCAGAGGTCAATATGTACCCACTGTAATTTTTACAACATTTTTAGAAAATTCTAAATTGCCATGGTAGTTCAAAAATACTTAATAAGAAGCACAATAGGAGGAAAAAGGGGAAATTTTGGGAGAACTTAATAAGGTATAACTAAATCATTCTAAGAATCCCATAGAACCTAAAAGATGTAATTATAGGTTTTAAGTTCATTCAAATCCCTAAAGATGAAGGTATGAAACCCTTAAGGCTAACAACGGAAACCCTAGTATACCCCTACTTTAATACTGTTTCACTATGCTTAGTGTTTCCAAAATGCCATATCATTAATATGCATACATCTTATTCATTGCATTCAATAGACTGTAATCTCGCTGACGGGGAGTACATCCTCGTTCCGGAGCAAGGAGTTGCACAGGAGGTAGCCCAGGAGCCAGCACCAGAGCCTGCCATCGAGGATTTGCCTGCCCCAGCTTTGGAAGGCAAGCCCCGGTTTTACACATAACCAATTCTATATGCTATTTTACTGCACTTAATGTTTGTAGGCTTGTATTGTGCACTTAAGTGTAGGAGTTGACTGAAACCTTAGTTGCATGAACTCAGGTTTTCCTTTGTGATGGATACTAGTATGCTAGGTCGAGTAGCTGCTTTGCTAATTAGGGATCTCGGTAGAAGTCGAGTGATTTTTCTAGCACTCGCGCGAGGTCAGGAATTGATTGTATCCATTTTATATCGGAATGATGATGGTCTGTTGACAACGGTCCATGGGGATGCGTTGTCTACGAGACGGAAATTGGAATAAGGATTAAGGTGTGGTACCGTGTGTCAAGTGTTTGAACGTACTAAGCACATGCCGAGAAATATGGTAAATCGGTAAGCCTAGTACCTGAGTGAACCTGGCAGCAAACTTTACCCCTCATGTGACCTGAGACGTGGTCTCCCATTCCGGTTATGGTGGGTACAAGTGCGGTCACTGCACGACGGCAGTCGGGGTCAGTGAGGCATTGTACGCCAAGGCGGTGAGCCCTGATCTGTTGACTGGGAATCAATGGGGACGGTTGATGTGTGTGGGGACAGAGTGCCTCGCCGCGTCATGTGTTTAGGTTTACCTTGCAAGGTTTAAAAACTCGATTCGAATCGTCTGCTTCTCGCAGCTAATGACACTGCTTGATCCATGCTGCTACATTGAGTAACAAATGGAAATGTGTTGATTTGGCAAAAGATATTGAGTGCTAAATGTTTGATACCATGTATGATTAGCTAGGTACACATTTAGTCTTAATAGAGTCACACTAAAACTTGAACAACTAAAACTTGAGTTTAGACTCAGCTAGTGTTTTTGGCAAACCAAACCCCTCAGCTAAACAGTTGCATGTCTAGAGGTAGAGGAGTAGACTCCTCACACCGGGTAAGTCTAGCTGAGTATTAGTATACTCAGCCTTGCTTGTGGCATAATTTTTACAGGTTCTCTAGAGGACATGGTTGCTGGCATGACTTGGCCGTCCATCTTACCACCGGGGTGGACAGTCGAGTGGGACCCTACCTTGGCAGAGGAGGAGCATGAGGAGTGATGGGCTAGTTTTCCTCATCCCTCCGTTTATTTACTGTTAGTTATATTCCGCTGCATCCCGAACAATGATCACTACTTTTGATAAACTCTGATGATATTGTAATAAATTTAAGTACTCATTATTGTATGGTTTTATGCTTTATTGTATTTGCTCTGTGCCTCACCTTCGAGTGAGTACGTGGTACTTGATCCTGTTGGTGGCCTCGTCGGACTAGATCCGATGGACTGACGTTTTAATCCTATTTAAGTGTGGTCTAGCCTCTAAGGCGAGACTTAGGCACTTAAGTTGGAATAGTTCGGGCGGTTCCGCCACAGCTGGTATCGGAGCTCGTACAACCACAGAGGAATCAATAAACCGTAATTACCATCCTTTTCAAAAAGTAAAACTTGTTAGAAACAAATGTTGGATAGATCGGTAAGACGATAAGGATGGACATAGAACGTGAAGCCTTAGGATACTAGATGGGTAGCTAGGTGGCTATTTGAATGTGCCCTACGGGCTACTCTAATAATGGACAGAGATTTCTCTATCCCTATAGGTTGATGTGAGGTTGCTTAGGACGAGCATGCATGCATCGTTTTATTCAAACTACTTGGTAAGTGGTCAAGAACTTTTAAAAGCTATAAGGCATGATAATAAAAGATTAAGTATACTCCAAGACCTCAACGTAACCTTAGAAAAGCCAAGCACTAATTCCCTTTCATTTTTGTAATTCTTTTTCCTTTTTCGCTTATGCTTACCCTTACACAGATGACTTCTCACGAATCCTCAGAAGGAGAAAACACACATTCCCACACGGACGGACTTGCACGTGAGGGCTTTCCCCGCATTTTGTGGGAGGTACTGCAGGGAGCCGAGTATACGACGCCTCCCCAGTATGCGGTGCAGTTGTTCGAGGAGCACCGGGTACCCCGCTGTAGGGTGAGGATGACCCTGGATCCTCATCCCTTGCAGTCGGGCTAGCATTCGTTGGACTCTGAGTCTTTCGGATTCAGGGCTGAAGACACCATCGAGTCCATTGCTCTCCACGGGCTGACGACCTTTTGTGGCTTTCACCCCTTGGAGCTGTCAACTCATCCCATTGGCTTGTTCCCCGCTGAAAAGGAGGAGGACCCAATGTGGAAGGATCGAGTGGAGCATGCCAACGATGTGTGGGCTCTTTACTTAGGGCAGACTGCTCACCTGACAGTGCGATGCATGAATGCCCTGTATCGTCTGCAAGCAGTGCAAGGTGAGGCAATGTCCCAGCTGATGGGCTTGGTGGAGTCTACCAAGATCACCCTAGATAACAGGGAGGACCTTGTGGTAGACCTGTCCACTGAGCTGGTGGAAAAGAACCTCCAGGTAGAGCAGATGGCCACCCAGATCCAAGAGCTTGAGGAGCAAGTAGGAGCCAGGGAGAACACCATCGAGGTTCTCGAGGATAAGCTCCTGACTACGCAACAACAACTTGAGGAAGCCAACCAGCACTTGGATATGCATCATCAGTGTTGGGGACTTGTTCTCAAGTGCTATGAGTTAAGAACAAGGCAACACAGAGAATGTTAAACGATAAAGTCCTTCGTCCTTTGAAACATTATTTCCCTTAGGATATAACGATCTTTGGACGAGGGTCATGAAAGACGAACCTTCATCGTCACAATATACATTAATGAAAGACGAAGCATATGAAACATAAAAGATAGCATGAATAATCATATAACATCATCCATTTAACTTTATTATATCATCATAGAAAAATAGAGACAATACCGAATTATAAATGTACCTTCGGCTTGGAAGGAGATGAAAATACAAGTGTGACGCAAAAGCAAATGCCAAGTCAGCCTGAACAGCACGGGAGTACTGTTCATCTATTTATAGACGTGGGACGCAGCCCATGTAAAATTACATTCATGTCCACTACATTTGCTAATGACTTATGAGGATCTGTCAAAGCCTAAGTAGTCTTTTCATCTTTAAGTCGGTTCCCCTTTCTGCCACTATGCCGAAGCTCCCTTGCGCATAGCTTCGGCTATGCACCATCCCTCGTACGGCTTGGTGATCAGCCCGTCCTTCATCTCAATCCTCCTTTGTCTAGCTTAAGCTTCGTCCTGATCGTACTTCATGTTCATAATCTGGGTCCGAAGATACCTGTTCATACATTTCGCTTGGAAGATATTGTCAAATCATGTTTTTGAGGACCTTCGGAGGACGAAGGCCCCCAACAATCAGGAAATTCAAGACATGGAGGCAGAAGGAGTCGACAAGGATGTCGACATCGAGGGAGGAGAGGAGCCAGAGCCTGCATCCAGTTTGGACACTACTAGCTTAGGAAGACCACCTTCCCCCGAGTCTAGTGTTGCCTCGTTTGCCCATTAGGTTTCAGAAAATTGGGATAGAAGTGTGCGGCAGTAGAACTCCTTGAAACTAGCTTAGCTTTTGCACCAGCAGGTACTAGGCTAGAGAGAGTCGAGTATTTTGAACACTGCTGTAACTGTTAGAAAACTCTTTTGGTTTGATGAATGATGAATGATGTCTATTTTAAGTATGAAGGGAATTTATGTCATATGGTACCTCTTATGAAAATGCAAGGAAATGTTTGACATTTTACCGACTTTGTCCTTTAAGAAAATCTCTTAACATGTGCAACCCCTGATTTCCCAAGTATGATATTATGAGCATCCTGAATTTCAGATGGCGGGAAG